>NW_026944353.1:3527628-4727628 GCF_022695815.1 Exophiala viscosa | reverse complement strand
GTGCGCCCGAGCAAACTCACCTGTAGAGTAGGAGTTGTCTCGTGCGCCTCTTGTATATCTCAACAGACGAGATCCTTTTCGCACAGTGGCCGCTGGCACCGTTGAGGACCAAAAGCTACGCACAGACTGCGTCGTGGACCGCTGAAAGAGTGTGTACGGGACAGGGTTGAAGGAAGGTGGTGTAGCCAGAGCAGCGATCGGTCTCCGATTGAGCAGGCTTGCTGGCCGAGAGGAAAACAGGAGAGTATTTATTGTTGACCGACCTTGAGCCATGGCCTGCAGATGGAGAAATAATAGCGGCCCACGGCCGCGCCGGACGGTATCAGAAGGCGATGTCAATCGACGAGGTATGATGCAGCGCAATCGCAAAAAAGGTGCTAAAATTATGGGGCAAGATACGACAGGAACACGACGGCTTCATCAATAATGGCAATTTTTGGGAGGTTTCAGTTGGGAATGCAGACTTTTAGGCTGACAAGATATTTGTGCCTCGGCTCAGCCTCACGGAGTCCTTTCGGGTGCATAACTTATGAGATACAATATGCAAGAGGAGCATTATTTTCTATCAGCACCAATTCAAACTGTACTCTTTTCTGCGGTGCTGATATTCAGCACTGTTCAATGCTTATTGTTCGCATACGGAGACCAGTGCGGTCTGCACTTACTGACAAAACTTGTTTCTACAGTGCACGCCACAAAACAACCACTGTCCAATATGCGCCCCCAACCAATCTGTGGGCGTGCAGAGGTACCAATTCGCAAATTGGAGGCCAACCCCTTTTGTAGTTCAGCCTTGACCTCGACTGACCTATTTCAGTCGCATGGCTGGGCCAGGGCCAGCCTGACATTCTGCCCGAATCTCTCACTTCCTGACTACTTAGCCTTCTGCGAATATGGCGACACTTATTAAGAGGTGTGTGCGTCAACGAGAGAGGCACAGAAAGCGGCGACATTGATGCGCTCGACGATGTGCCAGGTTTGCTGATCAGGCCATAACCCCGTTAGCAATGACATTTTTGGTGGCTAACGATAACATTATATATCAAGTTGTATCATACAATCGACGAAGGAGACCTCGAGTGTGCGCTTTTCGAGCGACCAATGCTCGGGCTAGATGGTGGTGCATGTTCAAAATGCGGCGCCAGATCCGGGTCTTGACTCGGAGGCACGCCTGTTTTGGGAAGCTCGTTTGCAAAAACAGGATCATCGGCAGGAGTGGCAGGGTGAATCTCCATGCCACCAGTTCCCTCCACGCCTGAATGAGATCGGGCTCGAGTGAATCGCACAGTCTCTGGCTCTTCAGATCGCCGCTCGATGGGAGACCAGCCACCGGCGACACTGCCAGCGATAATTCCCGCCATTGCAGCTGCCGGGCCGAACACAGAATTGGATGTCGATCTGGCCCGTTGTCTACGCCTCTCTGGCGTTGATGGAGATGCTGATGCCCCATCTGGCGTGAGTTGATCGCCATCAGGGGTCTGAGGCAGGTCACTGTTTGAGCGAGACCGAGAAGGACTGCGTGATCGCGGTAAGAACGTATCCCGAGGATGTTGCAACTTATACGCCAATTCCGACATACGACCGCCTCGAATCCTCTTGAGGAAGGTCAATTCTTCTCGGATCTCTTCCAGTGCCGGATTCCAGTGTCGTATGCGCTGCTCATCATCTTCGAGGGTGAATTCAGGTGCAGCCTTCCTCCGTCGAGGTAGACTGGGTATCATCCTCGCAAACATCTCGTCCGGCAGCAACCTTATTATGACCGCCACAGGAATGGAGAGAGCGCCCAAGACAAGGGAGTAACCCCATTGCGCCCCATTGATTCTATTGATGGAGAATGCTTGGCCTCCAACAAACATGATGAGACACTGACCTCCAATAATGATGAGCTGAATTCCAAGAAACCAGTAATTTTTGAACATCCCTTCGAATATGTTGAAGTGGTTGTCGAGCCGGCGTGAATTGTACTGATTGAAGATCTGCATCCACACAAAAGTGTTGAAGATGGTACTTTGTAGTCGGTCCTTTTCGCCCTCGGTTTGATAAGACAATATGCTCGCCCCTCCGAAGTACAAGACCAGAGTGACCACAAGCTGGTAAATCGACTGCCCTATGATCATTTTCCACATTGTGATGGTGATCAATGGCGCTGACTTGGGTTCCGGCCGTCGGCGTAAGACCGATTCTGCGGGAGGATCAGTGGCCAATGCAAGAGCCGCGAATGTGTCCATAATCAGATTAACCCAAAGTAACTGTACGGCGGTCAAGACAGACGTTTCATCGTCTTTAGCCACGGCAGAAATAAAGGTCAAGATGACTGCGGTGATGTTGACTGTCACTTGAAACTGGAGGAATTTCTTGACCGCGTCGTTGACTGTCCGGCCCCAGGAGATGGCTTTGACGATTGAAGCAAAATTATCGTCCATGAGAATGATAGCTGATGCCTCTTTTGCAACTTCGGTGCCCGCGATCCCCATGGAAAAGCCGACATCAGCGGTTTTAAGTGCAGGAGCATCGTTGGTTCCGTCGCCGGTGACCGCCACGGTCTCACCAAGTTTCTTCAAATGCTCCACAAGACGCTTTTTGTCATCTGGACTTGACCGCGCAAGTACTTGTAGACGAGGGATGACCTGAGTAAGTTGTTTGTTGTTGAGTTTTCGGAAAACAGGCCCTTCCATTGCAATGCCGCCAGAGGTAAAAATACCACACTCTGTCGCAATAGCCTTAGCCGTCAGCAAGTTGTCACCAGTGACCATGCGAACAAAAACGCCAGCGACTTGGCAGTCATGTACTGCTTTGGTTACACCCGGTCGCAGTGGATCTTGAATGCCCACAACTCCGAAGAAGACCATATCCTTAAAGACCTTGTCGAAGTCCGCTTGTTTCTTGTCATCAGGGGAGATGGCCCCTCGTGGCGGCCATTCGTTAAAATCCCGATATAGAAGCGCTATCGTTCGCAATGACCGAGACGCATAGTTGCTGACAATGCCATTAAGTGTCTCAGTTTGGTCGGCGGTCAAGGGTGAGTCGTCGATGCCTTTGATCGGATCACTGATGATCTTCGAACATTTTGCGATCAAAATCTCGGACGCTCCTTTGACCATCATGCGATATTTGCCATTGGCCATTTTGATGGTAACAGCCATACATTTACGACCTGAGTCGAAAGGTACCATTTGGGCAACATCGGCATTAGCACGCTCTTCGTTGATTGATTCGATTCCAAGATGATCTGCCACAAAGGAAAGAAGAGCCGTCTCTGTCTTTGATCCGATGTATACCTTCTTACCCTCTTCCTCTCCTTCGAATGCAGTAGAATTGAGAACGACCGAGTCTTTGAGGAGAGATTTCGTCTCCGCTCCGAGAGTTGCCACGAATTCATGAGCAGAAACGTCATTGGAATTACTTTCAGGTGCTGCTTGTTTGCCGTCCCCCAGTGAGCTCGAATTTGGTGTCTGTGGCTTGTCGCCAAACCTGGAGGCGGTTGAAAGTGTGCCTGCCACGACACTCATCTTGTTCTGTGTCAAAGTCCCAGTCTTGTCGGAACAGATAGTGGTCGCATTTCCCATGGTTTCGCAAGCTCGGAGAAGTCGCACCAAGTTGTTGTCTTTCAGCATGCGAGTGGTCGCGAACGCGAGAGCCAAGGTCACAGCCAATGGCAGTCCTTCTGGCACAGCAACGACAACGATGGTGACAGCCACAATGAAGATCTGAAGAAAACGTTGCCCTTTTGCTTGCGCGCCACCGTCAATGTCCTTGAGTTGCACCAAGAACTTGATGAAGAGCACAATAAAAAGCAACAAGCCAGCAGCTAAGCCTAGCTTTGCAATATACTCTGCTAGGACGTTCAGCTTCGACTGCAAAGGTGTAGTCTGACCCTCGTCTTGTAAAGACATCAGCGTCTTGCCATAGCTAGAATTGACACCCACAGAGGTGACGAGAAATGTGCCGACGCCCTCAGACACCTTGCCTCCAGACAAAATGAAGGGGTCCAATTTTTTCAAGGGCTGGTGGTTCTCAATGGCATGATATACTTCGTCGGCGGCTGTCTTGCGGATGATATCCGACTCGCCAGTCGCAGAAGATTCGTCACATCTCACATTGTGGCCATCAATAAAGATGCCATCCACAGGAATCAGATCACCTGGTTCGAGATGCATGACGTCTCCAACAAGAACGTCGTACACGGAAAGCTCCTGGGTCCGACCAGATCGGACAACGTTGACCATTCTCTCCTCCTTTTTCTTGTTCAATTTGACAAACTGACGCTCTTTCTGATAGTCATTCAGCGCTCCGACGAATGTGACGACGAGAATGGCGACAATAATAGCCACACCCTCGACCCACTCAACTCGAGCTTCATGTTCCTCAGATGGTGCAGGTTTGATCGTCTGGTAGATACCTAATGCCAAAGAGATGACTGCCGCCACGGACAGCAGTATCAATACTTTGTCATTGTAAGCGATCCACGCGAGTTGCCAGAAAGTCTTTGCTTTCTTCTCTGGCAGTCGGTTGTCCTTGAAAATGCGCTTACGGTCGCCAAATGATTGTTCGGAAGATTTCGTTGGAGACCCCAGAGAATGGTTAGTGGTGGACCTCTTAACTGTGCCGTAGTTTTGTTCGGCTTCAGCTCCTGCTTTTACAGCATCTTCAAAACTAAACACCCCTTCCAAACCGACTTCGTCGACACTTAGTCCACTATGTCGGTCTGTCCGCAGTCCCTTTTCTAAACCCGCAAGGCCACCTAGGGCATGAAAGGCTGCTAGGCTCTTTGGATTGATCATTTTGTTCAGCTGGCCCGGTGTGTATGCGAACTTGTTGTCCTCGACCTTGAAATCCTCTTCCGTCCCTGGATCAGGCGTGAGCGCGTCTTGATCCTTCATCACATCATCGTTGTTGCTGAAGGAGTTTTTTCTAAAGTCATCTTGGCCGGAGGAACTTGTTCCTACTTGCGTATCCCCTCCAAATTCCGACGTTGGAGATGCGTCAGACTCTAACGATTGTGTCCTCGGCCGATAGCTGGGTACTGAAAGAAAGTTCTGAGTCGGTGCTCCTTCCAGAAACTGCGTTCGTGGGGAGGAGACATTGTGAGGAGATGTAGGTCGAGATTCTCGAGTGTCCGTCGAAGCGCGAATATCGGTTGGCGACAGAGAGGGAGGGGATGCTAGCGACGGTCCATGGTCAAGATTTTTGGTCTGTATTCGGGGCAAGGGCCCTGGTCTATCAGAAGATGCGCTCGGAGGCTCTTCGGTGGGCTTGTTAACGGCGGAGTCGTCGATACTAATCGTCGGCGCCCGGTGTCGTTGATGCGGCGGTTTTGTTGGTGTTGGCTGTTGCCCATCTTGTGGGAGAGGCATTTCAACCTGCTGAATGAGCTGCAAGCTGTGTACTTCGCATGTGTTTATTCCACTCTCTTCAAAGTCGTACTCAGGGCAGACCCCAGCTCGTATTGCGGAGATGAATATTGTCTCAGAAGATTGACATCCCGAGTGACATTGACCAGAGTCGAGGCCAGTAGAAGCGCTAGGATCGTGAAGAGAGGTAAGGCTGGTATGTTACAGAGGTACAGGTGTAACTACCTGTGAAGGGTTTGCTGTCCAGCAGAGAACCAGGATATGCAGTACTCGGGAAACCGCTATTTTGCCAAAGAGAACCAGATCACTCGAGGGAACCACAGGTCAAGCCACGGTCAACCTTGTTTCGCCTGAGGAGTGGCTGAGTCTGCTACCAAGGCCTTGAAGGCGAAAAGGTCGTGAGTGTTCGGTCGGATTTGCCATGTACCGGTTGTTGACGGACCAGCAACAGGAGAAAGATCCCTAGTTGGGTATAAGCCCGCTGGGCGGAGGGTGCACAGGCGGCGAAATGGCGAGGTACGTGGAGGTAGTATGTACAGAAGGAATATCAAGGCTCTCTGCTTTTAGGAAGACTACCTTACGAATACATCGAGAATTTGGGAAGGAGTTTACGAAGCGGCAACGACTCGCGTAGCACTGCCCATGTCCCATACTATCGTAGGATGGAGTTTACCATGGAGGATGCGCTTGCTGGTCCCGGAGGACCAATAGATGATATCGCCAAGACGGGCGCAGGCAACTTAATCCATTTGGTCTAGGCCATTTCAAGGGAAACCCGATTTTCGCCTTTGGTCCCCTTACTCGTACTCCATCTCCTTTACAATAACATTGAGCATCTCCTATTGTCAATGCCATGGCGTTTTCCTTCTCTCATTTTCCCAAACCAAGTCAAGATGGTCGACCTTACGGGATGAAGAAGTGTAAGAGAAGTCTTCATATCAAGCATTTCAGCCCTCGTTTGCAACCTGACCGCTGCATCAAGACTTCCTTCCCACCAATTGGACTGAGCGCCTTGCACTGCCACTCCGCTAGCTTCACGTCAGGCAACGTTCCCTGTCAGACGTCCGGATCTCCCGTGGATCGCCAAGGTAACCCACAGCAACCTCATGGTCTTAGACATCTGGCGAGGCAGGCCATAGCCTGCTTATCGTAAGATCAACAATTTATCGTCATCTCCGCTGGTAAGACTTCTCCTTCACGCCGCGGTCTACTCCCGAGGGTTCTCCCCCTGAGTCCACCAAAATCGAGGCAATGTATAAAGAGTCACATTTGGGGAGCTCCAACACTTTGGGGCCGAGACACTACTCGAGGCTCTGCGAGTTGGTACCAAACTGAGTTGTCAGAGCCGGAGTTTGGCAACAACACCATTCGAGGAAGTATTCGCTACAGATCCGTCAACAAGACTGCCGACATCAGACTGTGGGCTGTGGAGTTTATAATTTCGAAATTGGTTCCAAATGCGGAAGTCACTTGTAATGGGATATAAACTCCCGCATCAGTCAGCATGTCATCTATGGCTGACTTGGATACGCCTGAAGGTCATTATTGCTGAAAATGAAAAAGCTAAAGTGAGGCAGCCATCTGCAACCACGCAGCCACAAGCAGAAGCAACAGCATGTCCTGCCTGACAACAATACGAACGCATCGACAATTGGCCGTGTCGTACGAAAGTCGTGCTGAGAGCTCAGTAAACGTCCATTCGACGAATGCAATATGTGGTATGACAGCCCTGCATCACTCATCACCTGCCTAGCCCTCAGGATGACCACACCACGTCAATCGTACTTGGCCATAAGTCCACCCTGAGCACCATTCTTCTCAATCAATTCCTCAAACCCTTCAATCCGACTAACCATAGCATAAGGCTTGACCCCTTTCTCCTTCTCAACCGTCTTCCTGAAACACCCACTCCACCCAGGCCTAGGATACTCCCTGACCACATTCTCAATGGTTTCTGGATGCACCAAATCCGCGCCCGCCCCGATATTATCTAACAACGTCCCCAGATGAATCAACCTCGTGATCAAGGTAATATTCCCTTTGTCCTGAATGTCCTGATGCCGGATGATCGCCTCGGTCACACTCTCAGCTTGTTCCCGCGGCGCAGCGCCGTCGCTGCCACCAGTAACCGCAGGATCCTGAAGAAGCTGCAAAGCATGGAACGCTCCCCAGAACTCGAAACTCAAGCGCGTACTCGTCAAGAACTCGGCGCTCGTCCCAATGTCATGCAACATGGCCGTCAGGAACCAGGTCTCCTCCAGCTGCGAGCCCGGTAGGACCTCGAATTCGGGAAACATCTGCCGCGCAATCGCGCAGCCGTAGCTGTACACGCGCAGGCTGTGGCGGTATGTGTCTGCGTCCATTTTTGACTTTGCGTACGCTGCGACGCGCGTTGCCAATGCTGTGCGTGGTGGGTGAAGTGATGATATGTCCACTGGCTGAGGTTTATGTCCTGCGGGCTTGACCTTAGACTGGTCAGCAGGTAGGGCTGTAAACCCGTAGATCTTAGTGGTGTCGGCCATTGCTGTATGTGCTTCCGCTGCGTAGTGCTTGATGTTACCAACTCAGATCTGGACTGGAAGATAACCTCAATGCTGGGCGCCTCTGAAAGAAATTCTTGTCTGTGGTTTCGAGTATATGTCTTGACGTCTTCTCGAGAGGCTATGTAGTAAACTCTAGGTCCGTTCTGGGAGTTACAGTATGCTCAGGACAATGAAGAATACTTCTCACCGTCGATAATGTCGTTCTTAGGGGAAATTAAGTATTCGCCTGAAAGTGACATTGCTACGACACCTTATATAGTTACTCATAGACACTGCGATTCATTCATCATTGCATCATCCACAGCCAAACATTCTACATGTAATAAAATGTCATTCTCAAGGCTGAACCGGCAATGGGCGGGCGACATGTTACTAACCCTACGTTATTGGCCAGGCATGTTTCGACTTACCTTACAAAACTCACCAGCACATGACGGCAACGCCCTACATCTGATTTAACATTCAAGCACATGTACAGATTTTGGATTGATGGTTTCCCTTACCTCAATCCCGAATCACCGCTTGCGCCTGCAGTTTACTCAGCACCCTACTCTTCTTAAAACCATGACTTAGGTACTATGCACCTTATGTCGGCATTTGCGGAGTTGCAGATTCTACGTAGCGCTTCCCGGAACATGACATCTGACTTTGTAGTGGTTGGACAGAAGTACTTCCGCATACGGACAACTTCCTCCTCAGATCAAGGTATGTTCAAGATGCCCAGGACCTTCAGCATCTCTTGCAGAGTCCCAAATCCGTGCAACGACGATACTTGCACTTCGGGATGTGTCCTATCTTCCACTCCAAACCACTGCCTGATTCGCGTTACTGATCGATCAACCTCAATGCTGGATCGTGCATGACGACTTCAAGCCGTCGCACAACATCTCGACAAAGCCCCAATGGTACCACACGATCGAGCTCAGTCCAAGGCCTCAAGATCGATCGGTCCTTGTTCCTTCCAGCTGACCTTCCAAATATCACTGTTCCCCTTTTCGGTCTTCATCTTTTTGGCCTTAGGCCCGCTCTGCTCGTTCGCTTGCAATAGCGCTTCACTGTCCACAGCAAAAGCTCTGACCAGTTCTTTCATTCTCTTGCCCTCTACAAATGCGTTCGTCAACATGGGAACCTCTGCAACTCTTTGCGCGAGCTCCATACACTCAACCAACCACGCCCTGGAGACGAAATGGCCTGCAAACCACAAAACACTGTTGTAGGCCAGAATGCATTCAGGAATGTAGTGATTGCGAATCACTCTCAGTTGGTACTCGTCTGAGTTGTCTTGGGGTTGAGACAAGAAATCGTTATCGAGCAGTGGTGCAATAGCCGTGCGTACATCGTCAAGCGCCTTCTTCAGGTCTCGTTTGTAGGTGCGCAGGAGTGACGGATTCGAACGATTCCTGCTTTTGTATCAGTAAATACCCCTTGTCGCCATGGGTGTGCACTTACGCTTCGAGATTGTCAGCCGTCTCCTGGAAGATGTCCAGGGTATCTATAGCTGTCGCGAGTTGTTCCAGCTGCCGCCAGATCAGAGACTTAAAAGCCAGAGTCTCGCGGTCAGTGCCTGATCGGGTCAACGGATGATCCGCTAAGGGATCTCTTCGTTTGCGGCTTGGGCTCATGGGTTGAACTCGATCTTCATCCATATCTTCATCCTCGTCGCCACCATTTTCGATTGGTGGGTCTCCATCGGCAAAATTGAGGTTCATCCCGACTGCGGCAAGCGATATCTCTGATAAACTCACGCGGTCGAGGAGTTGTCGGAGGGCCACAAAGTCACCCTTGAAAAGAAAGATCTTGTACAGCGACGACACACACCAGGCAGCACCTCCCCAACTCTCGGCATCGACATATCGACACCATTCCACGCTTCGAACGGCATTCTCCACAGCCTCGGACACGTTGCCAGTCATCAACTGTGGTTTCACTCTCCGAACGGCGAATTTAGCTGTCCCTCCTGGAGTTGTGATCCTCGGTGGTGTTGGGAGATCCTTATTTCGGAGCTTCTGAAGGTCATCAATGTTGGCCAGAGAGAATACGCCCATGATGATTTCAGGAAGGTTCAAGTCCTCCTTCTTCATCAGTTTGACTATCGTGTCACGTTCTTTAGACTCCTTGACCTTGATCAGGATTGAGCCTAAGACGTGCTGAGCACGCTTATCGGACAATCTTGATGCGTAGAGAGGTATCAGTTGAAACCTGCCAATGCTTTGCAAGAAGTTTATGTAGCTGACAATGTTGTTCTCCATTTCGTACTCGTTTTCCGCGTACACCGAGTCCAGGAAACCCAAAGCTTGAAGGATCAATTGAAGATGGACAACCATGCGTGCCGAGTCATGATCTTGTGCGTTGAGTTGTGATATCTCGTTGCTTTCAGCTGTGCTTGGGTTCATCATCTCGTAGCCTTGTCCTGTGGCGTGTGCCACATGAGCAGCAGCCCGGCCCATACTGAGAAAGAAAGCATCGAAGTCTCTGGATACCATGGCCAACTCGATCATTTTGTGGGGAAGATGCGACTCGATCTTGTTTGCCTGGGCCGACTGCACTTTCGCCACGTACTGTCGGATGTGGTCGTGGGCATCTGAGTCCGGTCTGTAGGCAATAGCAGAGGGCTCAACTAACTTCTTCTGGTAAGCCTGAATGTAGTGCTGATATCTCTCGATCAAGAGCGCGTTGAAGAGCGCAAACAAGTGATCGTCAACAACCTCACTCGCCTGTCTGGAAGCCTCACCGTCACCACACAGTATTCCGTAGACAGCCTTCTGATATCGATCAGCAATGGCAGTGTTGTGCGCGAGAGCTTTACATCGGTCAACCCATTCCTGATTCGTGGCCAAATTGAGTATTCGCAGCCAAGGTGATTCTGCCATTTCGCTCGCTTTTGGTCCGCAGCACCGTAGCGCTTCGTACCTCCAGACCTCTTTTCGTTCGGCCCACCATGATTGTATTTCTGCAGCTGTTCGACCTCGCCGCAACATCTCCCAGCAAGTCTGCCAGACGGCCTGCTCGTGGAACTCATCTTGATCTTGAAGCACGGCCGACTCTCGAGTCCGCGAGTCTGGATCTAATTGAGCGACGAGTGACTTGTTGTCGGAAGGGCGAGCGTGTGTACGTTTGATACCAGGGGCCGACGGATCCAGAGGCTTTGACCATACCCGAGTCCGCTTCTGTTGCTTGATTGCCGCCTGCGTATAGATCGGACCAGCGCTCCAGACTCCATCTCCTCTTTCCGATTTCTCTGTCAGGGTGTGAAGAAGGTCTTCGATGGGCTCGGATGTTTCAGCAGCTCTGTCCTGCAACCAACTCAATATACATTCGTACTCTTGGGCTACCGCGTCTGAGTCGAGGAAAGATGCCCATAGCTCAGTGTTGCCAGAATATCGATGCAAGTCCCCTAATCTCGACTCCTGCGCTATTTGTGCATTGTTGACAGTCTCGGGTGACTTGCAAGCCAGCAGATTTCGAGCCAGAATCCAGAGGTCATTTTCCAGCTGTATCTTGTCAAGTTGTCCATCAAAATCGTCCACCGCAGTCTTCCGTTGTCGAGCGTGAGCAATGGTACTGAATCGTTCGAGTAGTACTAGTGCATCCTCCCAAAGGGATTGATCGGTAGTCTCCCGGTTGATGTTGAATTTGTCCAACTGCTTCGCGAACTCCTCCGCCTGTCTGCTCACCCGGTCGGCGGTATCTTGTAGCGGTCGGAGGATGTCTTGCGCTGAATATTGGTAGGGAGATTGAAGTCCTGCAGTACTAATCAACATTTTGGACCTTTGACAATCAAGATTGTATGGTGGACAAAGAGTGTGAGAATGACGGAAGCAATATAACGGTAGTGGTGGAAATGTCGCACCTTCCTCTGCAGATTCTTCATCGTAGTCCTCCGCCATGTCCTGGTCATCTTCACCGTTTTCCTCAGCCGGGTAAGAGCTCCTGTGTCGGGAAATACTTTCGGACTGATGCATTGAAGTCAGCGAATTCACATCAGGCAGTTTAGCCAGGAGCAACTTACTTCTGTTGCTCTGCCATGCACCGAAGATCTGGTTATAGGCGCCATGTTGCAGGTATGAGGGCAGGGACAATGCCACAAACAGATCCAGAGCCTGCCCTTACTTTTCGATCAACGGCATTGACAGCATTGCTAGTCCTCCATACGCGCCGCCGACACGCGCAGTTCAAAAGTGAAGCTAAACCCGATCTGGTTCTTGGGATTTTTTTCCCATTCCCTCAAAAACTTCTGGCACGCGAGTCTTGACCTCTTCTTTTTTTCTTTTTTCTCTACAATGTCTTACAGGTGGTCATTAGAGTCTCGGAACGAACTTATTTCAATATCAGTGTTTGTTCAGATCCTACGCGGTCTCTTAGCGTGCTCACGACCGCCTCAGAGTAGATATGCATTCGCTGTTCAGCTGGCCAGACCTCACCAGAAGGATGATGGTTCAGGTAGAAAAAATCGATATGCAACAGACCCCTTTTCTCGATATGATGATACATATGTACAGACAGCACCCTCGAGACGTCGACGGACCTCATATACAGACACGGAAAGCGCTCGTCGCAGATCCGAGCAATACACCTTGCTGGTTATTATTTTCCTCCACGCTGTTCAATCTTCAACCTCAACAACTTCGGTTTGGGGCATGAAGTGGTGGTGGCGTCGTCGCCTTTGCCCTTGTAGAATGCATTGCAGCACTCATATAGCGCGTCTACCGCCGACTGACATTTGTCTTCCTTGTAATTGTTCTTTTGCAAGCAATCTTCGCCGGGCGCTTTAGTGACAGTCCAGGCAGTGAACGTAACAGCAAGACTCACCTTGAATGGCGCACTGTGCGGAACTCGAAGTCAACATCGTTCAGCGTCATTAAGTCGCAACGATCACTTACAGCTCGAGGATGGCAGGGAGGATCAGTTTTCAAATCATCCTCTAGTTTGCCCTACGTGAAGTTAGACCTTTTCCAAATGCGAGTCGTGTTCCCGAGGTTGACTGACCATGATGGACGTAAAGCGCAGTGACTGGACTTTACTATCGTACGGTATGTTAGGAACGTGACGGCAGCTAAGTCAGGTACCTGGTAGTCATGTCGAGGTCGAGGAGCGAGCGAGCAAGACAAGAAGGTTGCTGAGGGCCATCGCCTTCAACGTGTGACGTATTTGCGATATCCACGAGATCTTGCGAATACCTGGTATATTTAATCACCTCACGACCATACCGATGCGCTTTCTTCCAGCTTACACGCTACTCGGCTCTACGATTATCAGAAAGCAACGACAGTGCTGGGCAGGAATCTAGACCTTGCAAACTCTGCATGCAGCATCAGCATCAAGAAAGAACACGGAAGGGAGCCCTTTCATTGTCATTGCAGTTTCATTGAATTAGAATCTAACGCTCGAGAGTTGGAAAGCTTGAGAACACGCCATGCCTGCTTGACCCGAGCTATGATCCTGGTCATAGTCCTCTGACTTATCCATCATATCACTGTGCTTCGCTTTGAACAGAAGAATGCTGTTGTGGCCAAACAAAACCAATCAATGGTCCAGTAGAAGAAGCTCACAACATGCAACACACCCCATGGCCACGATATGAATGACGCGGCATATTTCGTCTTGGGAACGAGAAGACTCGTTTAGACTTCCTCCTCTAATGGAGCCTCCTCCTCACCGTACTCCTCTTCGCCCTCAGAGATGCTTGCATCCTGGTACTGTTGGTATTCTGAAACAAGATCGTTCATGTTGGACTCGGCCTCGGTGAACTCCATCTCGTCCATACCCTCGCCAGTGTACCAATGCAAGAAAGCCTTTCGTCGGAACATGGCGCTGAACTGGTCACCAACACGCTTGAACAGCTCCTGAATAGAGGTCGAGTTTCCGACGAAGGTCGAAGACATCTTCAGACCACGTGGGGGAATCGAGCAGAGAGCGGTTTGAACGTTGTTGGGGATCCACTCAACGAAGTAGCTGTTGTTCTTGTTCTGGACGTTGCGCATCTGATCCTCAACCTCCTTCATGCTGACCTTGCCACGGAATATAGCTGAGCATGTCAGATAGCGACCATTTCGGAAGTCTGAAGCAGCCATCATATTCTTAGGGTCGAACATCTGCTGTGTAAGTTCCGGGACGGTGACGGCACGGAAGGAGTAGGCACCACGGCTGGTCAGGGGAGCGAAGCCGACCATGAAAAAGTGCAGACGAGGGAAGGGAACCATGTTAACGGCGAGCTTTCGTAGGTCAGAGTTGAGTTGACCGGGGAAGCGCAGGCAGGTGGTGACACCGGACATGACTGCGGAGACCAGGTGGTTCAAGTCGCCATACGAAGGGTTGGCCAGCTTGAGAGTACGCATGCAGATGTCGTAGAGAGCCTGAGATGATTAGCGACGATGAAAATCACGTCGACGTACGACGTACCTCATTGTCAATGCAGAAGGTCTCGTCAGAGTTCTCGACCAACTGGTGGACTGAGAGAGTGGCGTTGTATGGCTCCACGACGGTATCTGAGACCTTGGGAGATGGGACGACGGAGAAGGTAGCCATCATTCGGTCGGGGAATTCTTCTCGGATCTTGGAGATCAACAATGTACCCATACCAGCACCAGTACCGCCACCAAGAGAGTGTGTGATCTGGAAACCCTGCAGGCAGTCGCAGCTTTCGGCTTCGCGTCGAACGACATCGAGAACTTGGTCGACAAGCTCGGCACCTTCAGTGTAGTGACCCTTGGCCCAGTTGTTTCCTAGCCTTATGTTACTGCTTGTTCTTTCTGATGAGATGTGTGTTCTTACCAGCACCGCTCTGGCCGAAGACAAAGTTATCGGGTCGGAAGAGTTGACCAAAAGGACCAGCTCGGACTGCATCCATGGTACCTGGTTCAAGATCGACGAGGACAGCACGGGGAACATATTTGTTGCCGGATGCCTGGAAGCAGTATTAGCGGGGGGACTCTTCGCAAGACGTTGCAGTGGATATATACCTCATTGAAGTAGACGTTCATACGCTCGAGCTGGAGATCGGACGTGCCATTGTAGCTGCGCAAGTCAGGATGATGTTCAGTCGAAGATCTCAAGTATACGTACACTCCTGATCCATCAAGACCGTGTTCGCCGGAGATGATTTGCCTATGGTCGAGTCAGAGGAGAGGAGACCGTCGCGTTGAGGATTTGCGCACCAGAAGGCAGCACCAATTTGGTTGCCCTGGGGTCATTGTTAGCGGACAACTCAAGTCAGGAAGGATGATAATACGTACACATTGGCCAGTCTGCAAGTGAACCTATATTGAACATCATATGTCAGTCGTTGATCCTGTCAAGGCACAAAAATGCATGGTGGGGTCGAAGCAGGAGAGCCGTCCCAGGGGTAAACAGGGAAAACGACGCGTAGCGCAGTCTGAGCCAGCTACTTACGATTTCACGCATGTTGTCGGTCAATCAAGAATAGTTCAAAGGATTTCGGAGAGGATGTGGGATGGAGTGACAATCAAGAAGAACCACTTCAAAAAAAGAGGTCGTGAGGGAGTGGTGAGAGAGGTGTCTGTCGGGTTGATGTTGTGGGAGAGGAACTGCCTCCAAATGCAAGTCGGTCAATTGACAAAACAACCTTGGCGGTGAGAGAAAGGCGCTAAAATCGCGGGGACGCGCTTTTGACAACAAATTTATTCACACCCTAGAGTAACATACAACTACTGCTAATGCTGAATTACCGCCTTTTGTTTACCCGTTGCACTCCCTGTCATTACTCGTGAAGCCTTACGATCTACACATCATTGGAAGGATATTCCGTTTTCGAGATGGGCAGTGTCTCTTCCTTCAGCGACCTCATGCTCACGAAACGCGACAGGATGGCTGCAGATCCGGCCTTGTCATTGGTTCCAGATGCGCGAGCGCCGCCAAAAGGTTGTTGTCCAACAACAGCTCCTGATCAATATTAGCAGACGACGTCAAGATGGGAACGAAGTGACACGTACCAGTGCTCTTGCAGTTAATGTAGTAATTGCCAGCAGCATTTCTCAAAGCCTCCTCCGCGTATCTGATCGCTGCACGATCTTGAGCAAAAACAGCGCCGGTAAGGCCATAATCCGAAGTGCTGTCCACGACCTTGCAGATCTGTTCAAATGCATCCGGCTTTGAGTCGTCATAGACATGGACTGTCAGAATGGGTCCAAAGAATTCCTGGCTGAAGTATTTGTGAGTCGGGTCTTTCGCAAGGTAAATGGTGGGGTGAATAAAGTATCCTTTGCTGTCATCGTATTTACCACCAGTGAGCAGTTCGAGAGTCGAGTCGTCTTTCGCCGCGTCAATGGCACCAGAGAGCTTCTTGAAGCTAGCCTCGTGGATGACTGGACCAATGAAGTTTCCAAACTCCTCAGGAGGTCCAACCTTCAAGTTTTCCGTCTCAGAGACCAATTTCGTCTTGAAGTCCGACCATATCGAGGAAGGCACGTACACCCTCGACGTTGCGCTGCATTTCTGGCCCTGGTACTCAAATGCTCCTCGAACCGTCTGTATGGCCGCGTTGTCGATGTCTGCGCTCTTATGGATCAGGTGGAAGTTCTTGCCTCCAGTCTCGCCCACTATCCTAGGATATCCCTTGTATCTGCCCTCTGCAATTCCTTGGCCGATCTGACCGTACAGCTTGCGGAAGACCGCGGTAGAGCCTGTATAGTGAAGTGCGGCGAACTGTTTATGAGACAGAATAGCCTTGGTCACCTCTTCCGCGTCGCCGGGAACGAACTGGACCACACCCGCAGGAAGACCAGCTTCCAGCAGGATTTGATAGACCAGATAGTTCGACGCGATTGCTGACGGACTGGGCTTCCACAAAACCACATTGCCCATCAAAGCAGGAGCACCAGCAAGGTTGCCGCCAATGGCAGTGAAGTTGAAAGGTGAAATAGCGTAGACAAATCCTTCCAGAGGCCTGTATTCGAGTCTGTTCCATACACCGGGCGAGTTATAGGGTGGCTGTTGTGCATACAGCTCTTCAGCATATCTGACATTGAACCTCAAGAAGTCGATCAATTCGGCCGCTGCGTCAATCTCTGCTTGCCATGCATTCTTGCCTTGTCCTAGCATTGTTGTAGCCATGACCTCGTATCTGTATTTTGTGCTGATCAAATCGGCGGCCTTGAGGAAGACAGCAGCTCGGTCAGCGAAAGGAAGAGCTTCCCATGCAGGCTTTGCAGCAAGGGCTTCCTCAATAGCTTTGTTGACATCCTCCGTGGAGGCATTTGAGTACTTTGCAATGGTTGTCGCGTGAGAGGAGGGGACGTTCTGCGTAAGGACGGTGGACGTCTTGATGGGCTTGCCGGTAACCACGATCGGAATGTCCAGTGGTGCTTTCTGCTTCAACGTTTCCAGAGCAGCTGCCAGTTCTTCTCTGTCAGGTGAGCCTTTCGCATAGTGTTTGTTTGGCTCGTTGGAGATGTTTGGTAGTTTGAAGGCTGCCAGCGTGGACATTGCAGTTGGTGAGGCATGGAACCTGCGTACATGCTGGGCAGAGGAAGAGACAGAACGTTGCGAAAAGGACAACAGAGTCCTGCAAGAGCCTGCCATCTTGACCCAGTGTTTGAAGGAACGACGACAACCTGCGATTTGGAGATGCAACTTTCCTTCATAAAAAGCACCCCGCGTCCATCTCTTTAAAAGCGAGCACGCGCAAGCCCGGGTATTGTCGGTTTATGGCGGACCCTTACCTAAAGTCTGTTTGTATGGAGAAGCCCGCTCAGCACGCTCGAGCTTTTGATAGGCGTCGCTTAGCGCTTGTCAGTGGGCGTCGTGGATGGGCGCCCTGAGCTTGTACTCGGATATGGACGGCAGCAATGGGTCCATTATCCATCAAACAAAGGAGCGACGCCAGCCTTGTCGAAGATCAAAATTTCATAAACTTTCATGAGCTGGACTGCAGAGGAAACCCAGTTAGGGGTCAATGAGAGGTGACTCGAGAAACTCCCCCCAGCAATCCCTGCTTACAACCTTTCCCAAGCGCCCATTATCGCACGGCAAATGGACATCCACCTGTCCTTTCCTTCTTCAGTTTCTCCTTCGTGATCTCCATCTCCTTCGCACCCTTACCAGAAAATACAGATGGTCCAACGTTTTCAATCTCAAACCCCTCAGGATACGTGTCCTCATCACCAGGTCGAGGAATCCCCAGCAGGGCCCCAATCGCGGCTCCAGGACCATATCTGTTCCACAGCGTTGGTTTCACATACACCGGCGCGGTATCCCACTTGAGAATGTATCGTCTCCCATTCTTGTCCGGCTCTTTGGTCTGGTAAGGGTTCGTCTGGAACCAGAGCCTAGGAAGAGCCAAGTAACGCAAGTAAAATCTCCTCACCTCCATGAACCCGTCGAAAAAGGCTGAGTACGAAGCTGGCGCACGGTCAAACATGATTGCCTCTCTCAATCTGTCATCCAGAGGCGCACTCATGACCTTCGTGAGGACACCCTTCATGAAGTCTGGATATCCAGCCAGAAGAAGCTTGCGCGTCTCAACCGCAGTATCGAAATTCTTCCTGTCAGGAACCATATATTTTCTTTCGTACTCCTTAGCCCAAGCGTCCAGCTCATGGTAGAATTGCAAGCCGTCTTTCCAACCTGTAGAACACGACGGCAGAACCTCAAAGGAGATCTGCATGCCATTTCCCATAGCCTTGTGGACGACACCCATTGCGCACATCTCGAGTTCTGTCACCTGTCTCCATTCATATCGGTTGATCCACTCGACCGGCTGGTTCATGAACAGTGACAGCGTATACAACATGTCATCGTTGCTGATTTTGCCCTGCTTAATGTAGTGGCCGTGTAGGTAGTTCAAGCGGGCATATGCTGCACGGCATCTGTCACTGTCGGGCTCGGCCGAGTACATGTCGGCCAGAAGCACGCCTGTGTCTGCATAGCGTTTGGGCACATTTTTGGTTGCCGCCAATTGGGTGGTCTTGACGAGCAATTCGCTGATAGTTGGGATACCGTACGTCCGAAAGAGAGCAAATTGCAGTCCCTTCTCGAAGAGCGCGGGGAATTCGAGGTCGCTGATGGGCTTGGTAATGTCGTGCGCCTCCTGAACGGTCATGCCTTCAAATGACGGCCGTTCAGGTGTGCCATATTTGAATCTTGCTTGTAGGGATTTGATACGGCGAAAGCGGAGAAAAGAGCATAGAAAAGGGTATGCAATGATGGCAGGAAGAAGATATCGCGACCATAGCCATGAGAAGTTTGAAAAGTGTTGAGCTGAAGTTGGCGAGAACTTTGCAAAAGCGTCCGTTGATAAATTGGACGACATGGTGGTGTCCGGATGCGCAGGGCTGCCCCTTATGGCACTGCTGTCTGGTCCTTGGTGTCAGAATTGTATATATATGCGCCTTCGCCTGTAGATGAAAAAGGGAGCAGCTTCTGGGATTCAGGATAGTACCGATGAAGGCAGAGAAGCCGGTGCGCAAAGGCTAGATAAAGTAGAAACACGATGGCTTATGTGGACGTACTCGATATATGCGGGGGCCTGAACTTACTATTGCTGGGGAGCTGAAGTAGGAGACCCCTACAGGTTAGTACACCTCCTGTAAGCAGAAGGTCACGTCCTCGCACGCTGGCACCAGCCGTTGGGTATCCACACGTCCGGAAGACATCGATGCGAGCGAACGGCACGCGAGGAATTTGTGACTGAGTCAGGCTAGTGACACCTGTACTCGTAGGGCGCCTGAAGTGGAAGCTTGACACGGGGTACGGGTGCCTTTCACGTGCCTGGCATGGCACGGCGCCGAGTGCCCTGCTTTATTAGTGTAGCTGGTGCCAGGTCTAGGCCTTGCATAATATCTGGATTGAGAATGGCTGTCTCGTGAAGAAACGTCTCCGTCGATTTCTCAATACTCAGGATGCACAGTTATTGTCATATGCTCGTCACGCACTCTCGCAGTTCGAACGTGCTAACGTTACTGGAATTGAAACATTCCCCAGATGTTGTCTACCTCGACGAGTTGATACTGACTCGGCTGCGTCGACGGACCCGGCCAGAGTCTAGGGTCAGCCGGAGCAGAATCCTCCCACCGAGTCAGTGTGTCGAAGTCGATCCTGATCCTGGATGTAATCGACAACAGATTGTCTCGCCTGGGAAACAACTCATGTCTGCTCCGGTCATTGACAAACCAGATCTGTGCCAATCACAAACGTGCAGCAAGGGCACCGGAAGTATATGGTTACTCTGAAGGTCGTGATATTGTGTCAGATGATGGACTGAAGCTTGAATCGCCCGGGTCTGTTGCCTTCAGTAACATTTCCCTACCTCTCCTTCGATTGTGCATGCTCACAGCTTGCAACCAGAGACCATGTCGCCTGGTTCATAAATATATGCTAATCCCAATGACGATAACCCGGTACGCCGATTCCACATATGTAACTACCTAGGTAGGTACGCCCAGCTGGACCTACTCCATTGACTGAGTCCCCTTCGCTATCGCTATTGCTCGGGCAGCAGCATCCTCAAAAGAATCTGTCGAGCACGAAAAGTTAGCAAGGGTCGAACAACTCAGTCAGCATGACAAGGTCTTTGCAAACTTACCAAACGCATCAAGTTGAAGTCCACTCTCCTGTATCAGCTTCTGCCCTTCGGCCTCTCGCGTCCCCCGTATCCGAACGACGACCGGTACCTTGAGCTTCAAATCCTTGAACGCCATCAGGATGCCATTGGCAATCATATCACCCAGCGTCAGACCTCCAAAAATATTGACAAAGATGACTTTCACTCTAGGATCCGACACGATGATCCTGAAACCAGCCTTGATAGTTTCTGACGTCGCCTTGCCACCAGTGTCCATAAAGTTCGCCGGTGAACCACCTCTAGCCACCAGGGCGTCGACGGTATTCATGGCCAACCCGGCACCATTGACGATCGTGCCAATCGATCCTTCGCCCCCGAACTTGACATATATCATGCCTTCCTTCTCGGCTTCGATTTCTTCTGGAACTTCGCTCTCGATGTCTCGCAAGGCATGTACGTCAGCTTGTCTCTTCGAACTTCGAAAAGCTGCATCATCGAATCCGAATTTGGCGCCCTGGACTTGCAGAACACCGCTATCATCGACCACTATCTTCGTCTGAAGAACGAATGCCTCCTTTGACGTGAAAAGGTCCGCCAGTTCGCCAACCAATCGGGCCAAGTTTTCTCGGCCTTCACCTGAGATACCCAAATGTGCCGCGACGTCCTGGATTATTGTGTCGGACTTTGCTTCGTCTGTACCGTAGCCGAAAGGAAAGCTCTTCGACAGCTGGAAAGCCTCACCAGGAGCTGTCGTCGGTGATGCAATGATGCAAGGCTGCCGTGCGTCGCGATCGATCGATATTGCCACAAATTTCTCCTGCTGTCCCGTCGGAGAATCTGCAATATTGATCCCTCGGTCTCTAAGCATATCAAGCGCCTGTGACTTCTTGATGTACAGCGTCCGTCGCTGTTCACGTGTGTTTGTCTTACTTTCCGAAACCATCGGCCGCCGTCGCATGGTATGATAGCCTCTTTTCTGTGACGCCCCAGCACCAGAGGCCTTGTGTCCTCCAGATTTTGCCCGTCCCGCTAACAACTTTTTCATGCCTTCTCCAAGTTTTTCTGGATGATCGACGATTGTAACGCCAACATCTTGCAAGATCCTTATCTTCTGTGCAGCACTGGCCTCTCCGGGCGCCGCCCATGCGCCAGCGTGACCCATAATTCGGGCAGGAGGTGCTTGAATACCACCAATGACAGACATGAAAGGTTTGGGATTTGCTTCCCGTTTGTTGTACTCCTTGATCCATTCGGCAGCTCTAAGTTCGGCGCTGCCACCGACCTCACCAATCATGATGATGCCTTCGGTGTTCTCATCCTCCACCAGGACCTGGAATGCTTCGACGAAGTTCGTGCCAGCAAGAATGTCGCCGCCCATACTGATACCATACGTTTGTCCAAGCCCAGCACGAGTCGTAGAAGCCACGGCTTCATAACTCAATGTCCCTGACTTGGCCACAATGCCGACATTGCCTTCCTTGAAGAAGGGTAATGGTTGAAATCCAAGTCGGCAACGGCCATGTGTGCTGATAATGCCAGGACAGTTTGCGCCGACCAACCTTGTCTTGGACTGTGTTCTAAGCATTTGGTGTATCCGCATGATGTCATGAACTGGAATATGTTCTGCTACAGCCACGATAAGAGGTATCTCGTTCTCAATGGCCTCTTCCATTGCCGCTACGGTGCCATTTCCAGGCACGTAGATGGCACTGGCGTCAGGCTTGAGCTTTTCTACAGCAGCCCGGACACTGGGCAAGACAGGTAGACCGAGATGCTCGCCCTCAAAACCGGGCTTGACACCGCCGACAACGTTGGTGCCATAGTCTATCGATTCTTGGGCATTCATAGTAGCTTGCCGACCGGTAAATCCCTGGTAAAGCACACGCGTGTGCTTGCCGATTTTGAGGTTGTCAATGGTATCAGCATAGGACCGACGTGCCGTCGATGCTGAAAACGGCGCCACATTTCCATATGTGCCATGCTTCTTCCAGGCGCGAAATGGAGCAACCTGGAACTTGAAACTCCGTGGTAGAATAACTTTCGTCATTATCGCTGAATGCTCGCGCTCGATCAACCCCGATCTGCCGAATGCGGTGGAAATAAACCAGGCGAGCTCGAGCAGCGGACACCTGCAATATTTGTTGTGCTATAAGTGCTGGACACCAAGCTTCATTTGAAGGTTGTGAGGGGGATATATACAAAAGTCAGGCCGAGGCGGATTAAAGCTAGAGGCTCGGTGAGTTCATAGGGATGCTCAATCCCGAGGTCGGCGCTGACACTGCGATGCGGAGAGAACCTTTGTTAGGCTTGTCTCGAGAGCGGACGAGAGCCGAGTCGACCAATCTCCGAGACGCTACCACATTTTCGAGATGGGCTGTGGCATTCTGCGAGATCGGAGCTGTTTGCTTTCGGAAAATATACTTGCGCCGGAGGAAGTAGGAGGTCTGTGGTACCCGAGAGTCACCATGAGACCCCTGAGCCGCAAAATGGATGATGCTGTACTCGATATTCGAATCTGGACGTTTGCTGTTTCCCGTGTCCTTGATCCCACAGCTGAGGCTCCGGAGGGACATCGGGACATCTTTGCGCCTAGGCATTATTAGGAGGTGCACCACCTACCCAAAGAGATAAGTACTGTAACTTAGATGCGGGGAGCCCAATTGAGTCACCAGCAGATAATCTCTCTGCCACCAGATGTCTTTAGGTGGTGTTGCAGCTAGCCTGCGGTGCGTTCTACGGTGCCCGCTCGGCAATTGAAGCCTTTCCAAACTTCAGCCGCATTGGCATGCCCACCATGCCCCCAGGATTCGCGGCAGGCCCTTTTTTCTTTGGCTGGCTCCTCTTTCCCTGTCTCATCTTCCCCGCCGGGTTGCGTTTCCCTTCGTCCTGTTCCTTGACGTGTCGCGTGTAATGGCAGTGACGACGGTGGTGCCACTGGAACATTTTTAGATCGAATGTCACGATTTCATCTCTCTGCTTCAGTATAACATCGTTTTTTAAGACAACGCTGGTCTAAGCTTCCATTGTTCCTGTGACATCGCTTGCAATCCGCTCGTTCTCCCACTTATTCTGCTGCAGGCCTACCTGTTCCTTCAGTCTGTAACTTCAGCATTGATCCTTGTCACCTCGACGCTTCTCCGACCCATCAAAAACAGGTGCTTGACGATCCTGGCACGGCCGAAAGATGGAGTCGAAGCTGTCGAGTTTGCACATAGATCTGCCGCCAGCGTCTGCCCTGAAGTTGAAAAGCTCCACTAAGCAAGAGGAAGTGGCCGACTCCTGGGAAGATGAAGAAGACTTAACGTCTCCAGTCGATTGGGATGAAACGCCAACCGAAGGGCCAGGGCCTTCCTTAAAGCCCGTAAAATCATCAGATCCAGCGCTGAAACCTCCACCTCCAACACCTATATCGCCGCAAGGGACCAGCGGGCAGTATATAGACTGGGCTCCAGCTCAAGTTCTGGGAGGAGGGCGCCCGAGACCACATAGCCCACCGACAGCCTCGACCCAGACAGAATCCGATCGAGAGCGAGAGCGGCGTAGGCCAGAGAAGACCACGGCGACTGCGAGCCGACTCATCGCTGCAGGATTGGGCATGAAAGTCCCGAAGAAGACTGACGAGCAGAGGCAGTACGACCGTGCTATCAGAGAACAAGAAGTTCGGCGAAAGAACAAGGAAAAGGAAGATAGGGAAAGACAAAAAGAGGCAGATGAGAAACTGAAGGCGAATATGTGGGATGGTTGATTATGGGTTTCTGTCTCTGTTGCCTGCTGTTCGTGGTACACTTGTGACCGGGTGCACCATATGACACGGCCTACCATGCAGGATTAACAAAAGGCGGTGATGGGGTTCGTTTGCAGTTTCCGCATACTCGATCAGAGCAAAAAGTATCATAACCATTTTTATGGTCTTGTACGATGATCTCAATGCTCGGTATCTTGCTCAGGCCCGGACTGAAGTACATTCGCTTCTGCTAAATGGACTCCATGAGCCAGCAATTCCAGCAATCTACCCTCAAACCCTGGGGAATGCCCGTTCACCACCATAATCGATCCATTGCATCTGAGACCGTTGATCAAGTAGCGTTGCCATAACGCCGACCAAGATCCCTCCCAACTAGGTGCATCCAGGCGAGATGCGTCGTCGTGGTTCAACCAGGAAAAGAGAGCTTGAGACACCAACACCGCGTGATTCTTGTAACACCTCAGTGATCTCAGCGCTGATTGCGGCTTGAATCGAATCCAATCCTCTTTCTGTAACAGCACCTCTTCCCTCACGCAGAGCCACCAATCTGCTCTTGATGAACTTCAATCGAGTCTCCGTCTGCCATATCGAGCTGGGATAGTTGTCAGTTCCTAGTTTGACAAAAGCCAGATATCGCTCATATCGCGCAAGCGAGAGATTACTCACCGTGTCAGGCGTGTCGTGCCCTTGGACTCGGTTTCCATCAAACAAGAACCGCGCAGTCTTCATGTCTTTGCCCTGTCTCTCGCAGAAGGCCCTCATCAATTTTTCGAGTTTTGTGCTCCTCTTGATCTTGAAGAAGACTTCATTGTTGCCATCGGTGACCTTGATATTCAAGTGCTCAGCCCCACCCGCCGCGGGCATGTCTGCATTGCCATTAGGCGACTGTTGACCGGCGTCAGACATTGTGATTGTGGTGTAAGAACAGAAAGTCGAGGAGATCGAGTCTGCCGAAGTGGCGCGAGGCTGAATGCGGCTCAAGTCTGCCCGGAGTTAGTGGGACAGTCGAGTAAAGTGGGAGAGGGTCGCAGAAGCGTCCTCACCTGATCGTAGCGAAAATGCCTTTCAGCGATTGTTTGACGGGAAGTGTTGGAAAGGAAGCGAAGACTTGCGCTGAGGGAAGATTGGATGTATGAGTGGAGTGAAGGAGGAAGAGAAAGAGAGAAAGAGCCGTTGGCGGGATTAATAAAGTCGAATGCGCGAAAAGGCGTCGGCGACACTGGTTTGGTTTGGTGTGGTTTCCCTTGTAGAAGAATGCGCGGGAAGTGACGTTTGCCACATGAAGAATCCCTGCCTCTTCTCCTCCCATCTCATTCTTACTTCTCTTTCACTTCATCAAACATTCACTTGCACTTCATTTTAGGCTCTCATCAAAGCATCATTTCATTGACTCGTCAATCATAAAATCTACATGCATGCCGGCGTCCACCTTTTGAGGAAAACAACGCCATTGAACAGTGTCCATCAAGCAACGGCAACATGCATCCGGTCCAAACAGCAGTCAAGCACTGTTGACAAAGGACAAGCAAACCTCGACCTAAGGTATCATCCAACCCCGAAAGATCAAGGGCTTATTCATCGTCATGTGATTCGTTTCTTTCATCCTGCTTTTCATGTTCATTGCCATTTCTCCACTCAGAGGCTATGTCTCATGCCTCCGTCACTTTCTCTTCCGCCAACGAGCACATCCACGGTTCGAAACTCGACAGCTCCTTTCCCTCGCCTGCTGGTCAAATTGCCGCTTCCACGCTTTCCAATCTTGCAATATATGCATAAGGTCGGCTTTGGTCGTCTCCTTCTGAATACCTCCCCAGGTGCCCAGCCCTCCTGCTGAAGGAGCATCTTTCTCCTTCAGTTGCGAACTGACTTCGATTTCGATCTGCTTTTGAACCTCGGACTGTGTCGTTGGTCGTGTGAGCTTGATATACTGAGGCTGAGGATCAAAGTATGAATCTGCTGGTGTTGTTGCAGCACTCAATTGAAAGTGCTCCCGTGGGCCTCGAGGCATGGCCGACGCCGTATTCGTGTAGATGAATGAGATGAGCAGCACGAGGACGGTACACTGCATGGCGGCGGCCTGTAATGAGGTCGCCCTCATCCCGACCACAAGCCTCCCAAGTGGTCGCTTCAGATTGTTTGTTTTGTGGACCGTTCTTTTGATATGCCCGTCCTCAACCTGCACCACGACCACAAAGCAACCCACGATCGGCCCTCTCAAGCAGGTGTTCCCGTCGCTTTGTCTCAAGCTCCGGTATGGTCCTTTTGTGATTATGGCTCTTCGACCGTACGCTCAACTTCCCCCAGCCAAGAGGACTTGACAAATTGCTAAAATGAGTGACTGATGATCTGGATGAGTGACTCGGGAGAAAGAAGCGGAAATTGTGTATATCAGAAGTAGGAGACCCCAGATGAAGCCTTCCAGCCTCCCACGAAATGGCTGGTACAAATGTAATCGGTATGGAGTCAGTTCCTTTCTGACAGCGCCTTGACAGAAAGAGGGTATTCGTGGTGGTCCGTGGTGTCAGAGGTGTATATAAAAGTCCACGTACACCCACAAAATCCGAAATCCAAAATCCACTTCAACGCCCCCTGCGTCGTCAGCAAACTCCCTGCAGCACCACCCATTACGTTTTGTTCACCAGTGCAGGTTCACAGCCCTCCCTTACGGTCGTCACAGACAGACAGTATCGGTATGCCCCTATAAGCGTCCAGAACTCCGATGCGTGGCTTACGAGGACAGTGTCCATCTTTGTTCGAAGTAAGCGGCTGACATAAGGAGGGCCATAGAGCTCGCCTGAATGAGGTGCTTAAGGCTCAGCTGCGTTGAGCTTTTGATCAGTGATCGCCTGAAAATTACTATTATTACACAGTCCACACACCCCTTGTCTTTGCCCGAGCAAATCTGTCGAGGTATCAAAGTCTATCCCTTTTAACTGACCGAGGGACTGCGAATGTCGGCGCGAGACATATCCCTTCTCAAGGGATTTTGTCGCAACGCACAAAGCTGAAGAAAGGTCTACACCCACGTCGACGGTTGTTGCACCGCCGCCGCCGTTCTAGACGGTGGTCCGGTCGGTATTCTTGCTCCGCCGACACCAGCCCCAGTTGTGCCTGTGCCTGTGCCTTGCTGCTGCTGACTCCCGGAACCGCCTCCCGCCCCGAGACCCCTTTTCATCATCCGTCCAAGAATGCCGACCATTTCAGCCGCATCCTCAAACGAGTCATCGTCCATTCCTTCCTGGGCCTCGTATACGTGGCGGATACTCAATCGGGCCAACCCCCGCGATTGCTCCGGCTCGTGCAGACAGTCATACACGTATGCGACGTATTCGACTTTCACGGACAATCGGACAGGGTGCGAGCCCGGCAGAAGTCGTTCAGCGAGCTCATTGGCTTCCCGAAAGGCTCGCAACGCGTAAGGTCTGTAGTCATGTAGAGGCAGGAGGAAAGTTGCGGTACCGTTGCCATTGCTATCAGGGGAACCACTGGTGTAAGGATGCAAAGGTAGGGGCAGACCAGGCGGCGTGCGAGTGGTCATTCCTCCACCAACGGGACCACCCAGGCTTATGGCTGGTGACCGTCGCCGTCCGCCATTTGTGGATGAGGTGAGTGTTGGTTCTCGTGAAGGTGTCTTCGAAGAGAGTTTCGGTGACAATGGATCTGGAAAGAGTGAAAAGGAGCCGGACTTTGACCGATTGATGCGATCGTTGACGGGTGGGTCGTTGTGGAAAAGAACAAAGATATGGTAAAATGACGCCTTGAGCTTATATGACAGCACGCGGAGCTCGACATAGTTGCCGACCATAGGTAGCACATACTGCTCTACCATGACAAGCCCTTCCCTCGCCAGCCATAATATATGATGGATGAGGTGTCGGGCTTTCGGGTCACGGACGGGGTCGAGTTGTTTCGCCCTCCGAGCATGAAGGAGCTTCTCTGCTAGAATCACGGAGAGCCCTAGAACACGAAACAAAAAGCTAGATTTTTCAAGAGTCAGGCAAGACACAAACACCTTCTGGACTGATCAGCTCACCTGGAAAGATAATTATTCTCTGTGGTGGTGACTTTTGCAAAATAACCGAGAAACTTTTGATCCACTTCCGAGGAGGCCATCCAAGATGAATACAGTAAGGGATCCTCCCACGGCTGCCACTGTCGAGACAAATACGTCAGTTCAATGAATGCTTGTTTCCATCGTTTTCGCATAGGAGGTGATGCGCCCGGAGACTGGGAGTGCGAAGTATCCATGATCCACTGCGCAAGGAGCTCTGCTTGTTCACGCAACGACGTCAAGCGCCGCCTCAATGAAGAAAAGCACACTATATGGTACGGCGCAACACCACTTCCACTTGTTGAGGACAGGCAACAATGGAACAATGGTGGGGAGTTTTGCTCTCAACCTAGCAGCATAGCCATTGCTGAGTGCCGACCAACTGAAAGAGAAGGCACCCGATGTGAGAATTCACTGTGACGTTGCTGTACTTGACGCAGTTCGTGAAACGTGAAGAAGGGCAATGTAATTTACCTTTAGCCGCCAGCCCCAGGTTAGGCGCCTGCAGCTGGTCGCCCTGCAGAACTATTGTCTCTGCCAAATGTGTTCTGTGCAATCCCTTGAAGCCTTGCCGACTCGCTAGGCTGGAATTTTTTTTTTTGGAGAATTATCGTAGTTGCGAAACCGAATTCAGATAGCCCGCCCTCTCAATGGAATGTAGCTTATGACCTCTTGTCGACTTTCGAGTGCGCCTGTGTCGGATGTCGGAACCGTTGAACTGTATAGCGAGTGACTCTATTGTGGATGTAACGAATGTGCGTGACAGATTGTCAATTGTTGGTACAAGGGGAAATCTCAGGTTTTGAGACTCGGAGTTTTTGGCGGCGCAATTAATATTAGAGCTGATTGCTGTTGTTACAGAGTGGACAGAAGGAGGAAAAGAACGAATTGTCGGGCAAGGATCGACCGGACAGCTCTTGAGAAGAAGATATGACCGCTCTGGCGTTGGGTATCTGGTACAGTTGTCAGTTCGTTGTCAAAGATATCTCTCGGTGACGTTCCACCCCGTCGGAGACGGCAGCCATCATACCTGAAGATTGGAAAGCTGATCCCAAGGACTGGGGGTTAAAACGCCTGTTCGTCCAGCACCGTATTATCGTAGCCAATGAGTGAGGGACAGGTAAGGGGAGGTCAGAATGGCGGTCGCAGAACGTCTGGAAACGAGGCTGAAGAAATTGCTTGGTCTCGTCTGACGCATCGTGTTGTCGTCAAATGAGAGAATGAGATGGTCGGGTCAGAGGCTCGAATGAAGTCTGAGTGCTGCGCAACATTTATCGAGGTCCTGGTAGTCTGCCGCAAGCTGTATCGGACTTTGAGCGTTTTGCACTTTCGGTGATTGAGGTTCGGAACCGGCAAGGAAGACGATTGTAGGAGCCAGTGGGGAAGCTGCAGGATCGCTGAGGTTCAGATTGCCGGAGAGGCATCAGCTGTACTCAGAATTAAAAGGTGCGGTGGAGATTGGAATCGAAGGTGCGGAAAGAATGCAACGAATGTAGCAGTTCCTGATGCTGCGGTCGGACACCTGATCACGAAGTTAAGGACAGTAGGGAGCTGCGTGGAGGAACAGCAAGCATGACGATGATGCTATAGGCAATACGTGGATTGAAACACGTAGTAGAGAATGTGAAAGACCACCAGTCAAGGGTTCAACGAAAGTCGGTAAGCTTGAGGTCTGAACATGAGAGGCTGAGAGCCGCGATCTGGAAAAAGACCTCTGCAACGTGCCAACGCATCAAGCGCGTGTGTCCCCCTGGTCGGCATTCCTTACCAGGACAGTGATAGCGTGGAGAAGGTTCAGGGACCAGGGCGATGCGTTGGAGCCTCGGATGAACAGCTTAACACGGAAGCTAACGGCCAGGCTTCAGCCCAAATTGCAGGGGCTGTAGCATTGGAGTTTGAGGTCGGTCAGGTCAAGATGGAAATGTACCATAGTACAGAAAGAAGGAATAACGAGCGTAAAGCACACAGCAGACGTCAACTTATAACATAGCATTTAGTCATGCAAGCATTACTGACGTTACTGACTGACACCTGGCATGGCAGGAAGATGGAAACCGGAAAAGATGTGATTGAAAGATGACATTCTGAATTTCTGGGATCAGATTCCATTACGCTAGCAAGTCAGTGGCTTCAAACTGGGGCTCCTTAGCGACGTGGCACGGCAAGAGGCACCAGGCACTAAGGTAAACACCCACCACCCAATGCATGACCGGATGAGCATCATTTTCACGGGCACCACGTTGATAAGCGAATCGCAGCGCGCCGGTGCACTACCTCAGAGTACCAGTTTCTTTAGCGAACAACATTGACACTGATGAACTCATTTTGCAGTCCTGTGACGGATTTTGTTCGATACCTAGGTACACCACAGCATAGTCGCTGTCTGCATCGAAGAGATACAACCCGCACCTTTTTCGCTGCCTCTCTCCAACGACCTTGTTCGCTGTCTTCAGCAGCCAGTCGTCGTATTGATATGATATGTTCCTGCCAGAAAAATGCTTCTTAGTCTGCCCGCTGCACTTATTCGGCCGACGAGTGCTCTTGCAACTCATCCTTATGCCCACTGACGACGCCGCCTCCCAGACCGTCCGGAGCAACATAGCAGGTCTAGCTTTGAGAAAGCCACCCGGACCTGCAATGGGCTGCAAACCGCGGCCCACCTCTGTCCGTCCTTGAGGATATGAATTCAGCAGCATCACGTTGGCGTCGACAAATACCTGTGTAGCATCTTATGCTCCATCTGGCATCCGAACTGTAATGTGATCACCGTTGCCACTGTGTCGATTAGTATATATGTCCTGAGCCTCTCGCTTCGACATACCTTAGTGTGGTCACGAGAGGGTGAACCATGAGCGTTGAGCTCATCGTGAGAGATTTGTTCGAGAGCCACAAAGCCATGATATGCATATGCTTTCTCGGCGCGTTCAAGCATCCATATCCCAGATACTCAGTCCATAGACGGTGACCACTTCATTTTCCATCGTCCTGCGCCGATTCCATCTGACCGTAAGCGGGCCCTTGAGGAGGTCCGTTCATGGCAGGTCCATTATTGACTTGCATTTGTGAATGCATCTTCTGCGGTATCTGACCATATCCACCGCTCATGGTTCGATGTTGCATTCCATACCCTTGTTGCGCATTTGATCCATATTGGTGGCCGCCATAATTGCCTCGAGGCATCCCCATCTGTTGCTGCGGATAACCCATTGGCACCCCTTGGTTCGAGACACTAAACATCATGTTTGGGGCGCCTGTATGGCTCTGTTGAGATCCCTGCTGCATCATCATTGGAGCAATCTGACCAGGACTGGAGAACGCCCCGTTTTGTTGAGGATAGGCATGCCTCGAATTTGGCGAGTACATTTGCATCTGAGGATTGAACTGTTGAGGCACAGCCATGTAAGGGCCGTTTGATGGCTGCTGAACCATCATAGGTGCGCCCATTTGCCCTATCTGTGCGTGCATCATGCCAGGCGTGCCAGGAAAGGGTCGCATCTGCATCTGCATTTGTCCACCTGGCGTTCCGAAATATGGTTGCTGTGGATACGCGAGCTGAGCCGGATGGGGCATTGGTGAAGCATAGGTAGATGTCTGACGAGATGTGACACTGGGCGAAGGGTAGACGCCAGGCGTGCCAGCACCAAACTGTAAGCGGTGGTTTCCATCATCGTATTGGTGAGGATACTGGTGTACTCCTGCATGCTGACCATGCTGCGGTGTCGCAATATGAGGAATGCTGGCTGGTCCACTCGGGATTGTCTGTCCTTGCCCAGCAAATGCTATATGTTGATTTGAACCCAGTCGAGCGGGCGCTCGCGGAACGGCAGTGGCAGTAAGCTGCTCGAAAGCTTCTTCATATGTCTTCTGATCGTTCTCCGCCTTGACTGTCCAGCGAGGACCCGTTTGGAATGCGTTCGGAATGCCACCATTACTGCTGTAGTCTTTGTGCGGTTCTTCATGCTTGCCCTCTGGGTCCGTCTTCTTGTGCGAACGTTCCTCCTTCATTCGGGTAATTGGATTGAAGTCCTTCGTGATAGATGGTCTTTCCGAAGCAGGCTTTGGCTTCCGGTTGCCGAAGAATAATGACGGACTCGCCGTTCTGGAGATGGATCCGCCTCGCTGAGTCGAGGCAGGACTTGACGGAGTCTGGGAGGAGCCACCGGGATTGAAAGTAGCAGCAGTAGGGCGGAACTCGGACGCTTTCACATTCAGGTTGAATCTGCCAGAAATAGCTGATGTTGGCGTGTGCATGTTGGATCGCTGAGGGCTGATCATGCCATTCTGATCCGCCATAGGGCCGGTAGGAGGGACACGGCCCTCGATGATAGGAATAGGAGCCGGGATAGGAGGGCCTGCATGGCTTCCCTTGCGATCTTGGTGTGAAGGGAATCTTGGTTGATAAGGAGCATTGTTGTTGCGCCCAGTCAACAAAGGAGTTTGTTGCTGACTGGTAGCCCGATCAGATCGACCAGGTTGAGGGAACCCGCCACGTCCGCGATTGAAAGTCTGTCTATCCGGCACAGATGGTATAGGCTGGGGATCCTCAACTTTGCGAACTGTGTTTTCAGCCGCTGGAGCCGGTGAAGGACTGGCAGCAGTTGACGCTGATTCCTCGTGTTCTTTTTGGGCCTTTTCGACAATGGCCTCCTGCTTAGCTGGGTCTTTGGCAAGGATACCAATTAGATCATTGGGTATCGGTGTCTTGAGTTTGAAAGTTTTGGAAAAGCGAAGCAACTCGTTCAGTTTTGCAGTCCGATCTTGGTTCTGCTGTGCCTTCCTTCTCTCCATCACTCTCTGCTTTTCGGTGTCGGCAAATACACGAAATTGATTGAGTACTTTGACTTCAACGTTTTCAGTGGGGCCAGGCGAGACTGCCTTCTTTGGTCCGGCAGGTTCACCCCCGACGTTTTGAACGTTGGCGGCGGATGTTGCACCGTGCAATGGCGCATCAGCCGTGACTGTCTCAGAAGTTTGAGCAGATGCCTGACCAGCATCACCCGCGGACTCCTCACTTGAAGAGCCTGCAGCTTTGTCTTCTTTCTGCTTCTCGCTGGCAGGTTCCTGACCCTCGAGTGGGTGTAGCTGTGCTGAGATGATCGCAGGATCGACAGGTACACCTGGTACTGTTGCTTGACCAGTGGGTGCGCGCCTCGCTGGCGGTGTGTATTTATTCGGACCACCCGCTGGCAGAGAAGGGAAACCGCGTTCTTCACGGCGCACTCCACTGTACTTTTCTTCTTCATCGTCACCATCATTCTCTAGAGCCTGACCACGTTCCTCGCGAATGTGCATATTGTTAGCCGCTGAGCCTTCAATTTCTCTGGCAAGTCTTTCTGCTTCAGCTTCTCGACGTCTGTATGAAGGTGCGCTTCGGTCAATAGAAGTTGTGTACAAATTCTCATCGTACGTGCTCTGTGTACCGAAGAGTTGGGAATTGGTTGCGAACTGATCCCAGCTGGTTGCATTGCCGGACTCCAGTGAGAAGTCGGTTGAGGGAGCTTCCTCAGGAACCCATCGTTGAAGCGTTCGCTCTCCGCGAAGCTGATTGCCAGAAATGTCGGCATCAGTTTGAAAGCCTGTGGACGAGCCTGCACGTGAATTGTTAGTCTCGTTGTACAGTGTAAAGGAAACAAGCGTACCGTTTGCGAGTTTAGGATTCTCAGGTAGCGAGAATTCCGCAATATACATGTCGGCCATGTCTTTCACATCGAAATTCATTGCATGTTCGGGACTCGAGCCAATTAAGGCCGCTTCCCGAGATGCAGCACCATTTGTCTGTCCTCCAACTGCGGCCGGCAACTTTCTGACCATCTTTAAGGTAACTTTAGAGTTGGACGGATTGAAAGTCGATCCAGACAGCAGGCCTTCATAACTGTCGCCTGACTTCACGGTTATAACGATGGTCAAGCCCTGTTGACATTGTCAGAGACGGTTCAGTAGTGGGACAGCATTATCGGGACCGTACAATAGCCGCTCCAAAAAGAAACATCAACCTCTCATGGGCCTGTTTGTCTGATACACCACTCTCTTTCTTGGTACCTGATCTCGCATTACCTTGGTTTCTTGGTTGCAGAGAACTTCCATTTTGCTGACTAGCCATTGGGGCACGCTGCGAAGCGGAGCTCGAGGCTGAACCCCAGGCTTTGTGGGAACTTGGTCGTCTGAGAAACAGGAGAATTAGTATATGATTCTGTCAGAGTGGTGTATGAGGAACGAAATGTGTCATGACCTATCCAGGAGAGAATGTGGCCCTTTGTGAGTGTCGCAAGAAATTCCGACATATTTAGGGGTGCAAGTATGGAAGAACGGTACGTACCGTGAAAGACCCTCGACAGGACTCTGCTTGCGCCCTGCATCCGCACCTTTCGCGTTGCTACTTGATCTCATCGTGGTTCTCACCAGACCATTATTGTTTTGTGTGGTACTGGAATTTAGGAAAGAGCCGGAGGAGGATGTAGCGCTGGCGGCAGAGGCCATCAGCTCAACGCTGGCAAGGTCGCACAGGAGGCTTCGTGGGGAGCTAAAATCGACGGACCAGCCAGTCAAACTGCGCTCTCAGAGGAGTTGAACCCTTTCGAAGAGAAGGAGAGGTGGAAATGGTGTATGTTCGAATGTCTCGGTCGAGGGTACAGGGCACGAGCCTTCTTTGGAAAGTTTCAAGAGCCCAGGCGAAGCTGGTGGAGAGCAAGCGCAGTTTGAGGGAACAGGGCACTCGCCAGAAACACAAGCAAATTAAGAAGGGAGTAGAGAGTGACTGGCCAGGCAAGGTTACAAGCCTAACACTTTGAGAAAATGTCAAGAAGAACGCAGCAGCAACGAACAGACTGCGAGGAGGGATTATGTTGAGAGGATTGCAAATGGGATGGTGCAATGGCCGAGAAAAAGAGGAGGTTTGTGGTTGCGGTTGTGGTTGATGTTTGATGGAGAGGAAAGCTGGAGACTGTTCCCTCTAGCGGTGCAGATTGGGTTTGAGGGGCGCAAACCACAAGAGTGCGCCCCCCGTTCTGCCCTGGTTTTAGTCAATCAACATCCAACAACAGGCGGCCGACCCGCGGCGCCAGGCGGATTAGTGACTCCAGAAGGCAGCCAAACAGCGAAATAATGGGCACTCAGGCACTACTGTAAGGTAGTCAACCTCACTTTCACCTCGTCAGTGTGGGCCGAAAACTACTCTGTTTATTTTATTCTGCTGCTGGTTGTTGCAGCATCAAGTCATTCTGCAAACCACGATTAATCCATTCGGTCACATGCAAAGAATGGTTCACCACTCCTCACAACCCTCTTCAGCAAAGAGAGCATGCGTTCTTCGAGTCTTACCACAGTAATCACCCTCGACTGCAGACTGGTCGACTCCTGCAGCAACTTCCGGACTCAGCAAATAAATAATAAAATCCTCCCAATCTTTGACCCACTAACTTGCTTTGTCCGTATCACCTCCCCTGCATCTTTCTGCATTCTGGTACTGGTGTGCTGGCGTCTCCCCGACGGATACCGCGTTCCCCGTGGCACGCCAATGGACAACCGAAACCCCCCTCCTTTACCCAGAGCATTTATGAAAAATATCGTCAGCTTCAATCAAGCAAGACACAGAAAAAGAACTGGGATAATGCTCGCTTGCTGTATACAATAAGTCATCCCCCTGGACGACCAAAGTAGTCTGCCGTTCAAACCCATTCCATCATTCATTCATGAGTTGTTGCACACTGCTCAGCAGCGTCGTTACCCCTTGAGCATCTGCACTCGTTCGGTGCTCACCATTGCACATACACCATGGAAACATCAATCAAAGAGATTTCCATCACTAAAGCCTCAGGTTGTTGAGGATTGCTGAAGTCATCGACCGGTATTGATTCATGCCACCTTGCACCTTCTTGAACTGGATGCCATGCAGTGAAAGAAGAGGGATCTTCACAATAGCAATCTCGAATCTGAGCACCAGCCGCTCGCCAGAATCATCCTGTACACGTGTCCGGGTTGCCGCCATGTCGTAGGACTGCTCGCCGTTGTGCCTGCTTTGGGGCAAATATTCTTCCGAGCCCTCAGAATTGGTCACGAAACTCTGATCCGGCTGCCTCCTCCGTGTCTGATATCGGTTCGAACGATCCTCCTTGACATCTTCTTTCTCTTTCCCGCGAAAGGCGCCTCCAAAGGAGATGCGACGTTGATGGCCAGAAGTTATGCGACCACTCTTCTCGTCATCAAGACCTGGACCAGATTCTCTGACCCCCTCCAGATTGATGCTGGGTGCATGTCTGCATGAGAACCCACCCTTGATAACGGTGTACTGGACACCGAGTTGGTTGAGGACCCGGATTATATCATGCCTGATGAACTCGGGAGGCTTACTACTAGTCGTCGAAGTCGAAAATAAGCCTTTGAGGCTGGCAGGCTTGGAGATTTCTGTGCCGGGAGTATCAGGAAGAGCAGGAGTCTCCAGAGGATCCGTTCCATTATGGATGTCAGCGTAGGTCTCCTCTGGGACCAGGGCCTCCCGGTCACGCCTCTCTTCATAGCGCTTGCGCCTCGCTTGGATGCTTTCCTGTCGTGCATGGCCGAGCGACTTTGTACGGTTGGTAGTAGGAGTACGTGGTGTAACTAAGGGACTCGCGTTTGGAGCCGTTCGGTCTGTGAGCTCTACACCTTTGCCAGTCTTGCCCGCGCTTACACTGGACTTGTCTGAACCGCTGGTAGGAGGTGGATCGGGTGCCAGGAAGGGCGACTCATTCTTAGTCGACTGGCCTCGGTGCAGCAGCCGGCGTGGTCTGTAATCAGCTGAGTTGACGCTGGTTGACCTGCCCAAGAATTTTCCGGCCCTGGATCCGCCGTTGTTGGCGCTGAGGAGACCTTCCTGCTGTGGTTGACTACCTCCAGCGTGGTGGGTCGTCGGACTAGGGTCTCTTCTGCGTGATCGGCGAACAGAAAAGGACTTGCGTGGAGGAGCAGCCAGATCCTGAGGAGGCTGGATGTTGAGAGCAGGTGGCGGATCGGGACGGTCCAAATCACGCTCGCGATACCGTCTAGTACTGAATCTTCTGAGCAGTCCCATAGCAGTGCCCTCCCTCTTTGCAGGTTGATCAAGGTGTGGACTCGGCGCAGGTAATGCTGGACTGGGGAGAGGCTTCTTCTCGGAGGTAACAGGTGGCTTTGTGTCAGGCAGAACATCATCTTCGCCATGTGTTCGAGCTCGAGGCCTGGACCGGCCGCCAGTGGCCTTTTCACCAGGCATTTCGGGTGCAAAGGTATTGGTGTGCGCAGCTTCCGGTGTCGGTAAACCTGGCAATTTGAGTGGGGTTTCGTTTGGCGTCGTGGGCATTGCCAGGGCGCCAGGATTCTGATCTCTTCTTTCTCGATCACGCTTCTCTCGTGCCAAGTAGTAGATTGAGACCAGAGGACTGTAGGCATTGAGCGGATCCTGCCCGCGAATTGCCTCGGAAGACGGAGTCGACAAGCCCTCCCGACTGATCGAGTTTCTCCGCTTGTAGAAGTCAAAAACTCCACGTTTCCTATCTCCGCTGCCTGAAGCATGACTGTGATCGTCCTTGGAGGTCTTGCGGACAGCACTCTGATAGTCGTCTGACTCAATGATTCTAGTCAGTTGCTCGGTAATATATGCAGCAGAACCAAAATCGAATCCCTGCATCTTTTCAATGACCTCAGAATCCAAAGGCAATGCCAGGGGCTCTCGTTGAGGCGAATAGTTGTCTGGGGGTCCGTTAAACCCTTTAGTCATCCAAGGATGATTCATGATCTCTTGTAGGCTGGCACGTTCCTTAGGGTCGACGACAAGCATCCGTGATATTATACTTTTGCATTCTGCACCTTGTTAGCAACGCAACGCAACGCAACGCATGGAAGGGACTATGAATTCGTACCAGCCGTCAACCACTGTGGATAGTCGACCACACCTCGTTTGATCTTCGCATGTAGCTGAGGCATGCTTTGGTCATCAAAGGGAACTTTGCCGCAAACAAGCACATAGAGCACGATTCCAAAGCTCCATATATCAACCTCTGGTCCGGTGTATTGACGGGCTTGCAGCAGCTCAGGAGCTGCAAAATACAGACTTCCGCAAAAGGTCTTGAGTAGGGAGCGCGGCGAATAGAGGTTGCTCAGACCAAAATCAATGATCTTGATGTCACCACTCTTACTGATGAGGATGTTCTCGATCTTCAAGTCCCGGTGGACGATGCTGTTTCTGTGGCAGTAATCCAGGGCACTGGCGATCTGGCGAGCAAACTTCCGTGCCTGCTTCTCCTTGAGTCTCCCATGAGCAATAATGTAATCCAGCATCTGTCCACCATTGACATATTCGAAAAGCATGTACCAATGGTAGTTGGTCCTCTGGACGTCAATCATGCCACAGATGTAGGGATGACAAAGCAGGGAGACCATGGCTGCCTCCCGTGCATTTCGAACCTCTTTAGAACGGTCGGCACGTTCGTCTTTCGCATTGCCGTGATCATCAAGCGTTTGCCTAGGCACAATCTTGATGGCTGCTTGTTCTCCAGTTTCGGCGTTCCTAGCAAGCTTGACCTTGCCCATACTGCCCTGCCCAATGGTCTTACCAAGGGACCAAGTACCGGTTTGTGCAGTGATCGAGGTACGCCGCCGACCCACGGTGGGGTATGTCTGTGATGAGTGTCTGTCATTCTGTGGTGTACCCGTCGTGGCGTGAGCTGAAGTCCCTTCGGCTACCAAAGTGGTTGGTGCGGTAAGGTCTTGACTCCCACGCCTCGATCTGGGATGAGAAGACGACCTCGGTTGGTGGGACGATTGTGCATTGTGCTCATCTCTCCCATCTCGAGAGCTCCGTCGTACGGACGGTGGCTTGGCCATGTTGCTCTGTTCAAAGTCTCTACGAGCGACGCTCGCAAGGGCGGCAGGATTAGACTGAGGAGGATCGGAGGAGCGAGAGCCAGACCGGCTGTGGTTCTGATGGGTCGAAGGCCGTTGGTTTACGGAACGCGTTCTGGAGGGTTGTGCAGGTGAGGCGGATGTGTATGAAGAGGGAGGATTTCGGGAGGAAGAATGGCTGCGCACCATGGTCGGTGACTGTTGTTGTGAGGCTGCCGTCGCCATTGCGAATCGTTATGATCGCAACGTTTGTCTTTTTTGATAGGGCCAATGCGGGATAGTGTGTATGTTTGCGGCCACGGAATGCGATGCCTTGCAACAACGCACGGACAACGGTGCCCCTGTACGTTTTGCTGCCGCAAGGCTTCGTGCCCACTCGAACAGAGTCGTTGCCCCTGATTAATGTGCACAAAAAACCCAGTGTTATGTTGACGGCTTGCGAGCAAGCTCAACAGGATGGCCTTGAGTAGACGAGGTTCGGTTTATGATCATCGGGTTGGTATGAGAGGGGGGTGGTGAGATGACAGCTCGTATGGGGCTGGTAGTACGTAGTATATCAGCGAGCGGTCTTGGGGCCAGCGAGATTAACGATGTCCTCACGAGGATAATATGATAGAAATGCTCCGTTTCAAATGTGAGTGGAAAATCGGTGCCAATGTAGTGTAGTGCACGACTGATTGCTAATGAGGTAGCGCAATCACACGCGCAGCCAGCGGTACGACTGGCACATGAACAGTGATGACTTCGCTGGGCAAGGCAGCCTGGTGCTCCCCAAGCTCACGACCACTATCCGGCAGCGGGATTTACCTGCGCGTGGTGCATGGACTAGCGTTCCCGCATCAAGGGTCGCCAGCAGTCTGCCCGGCTTTTGGCGCCTAACAGTCGAGCCTGTGGCATTGTGGCTTAGGCGGTAAAGGCTTTCCGTCTGACGAATTCACCTTGCCCATGTGCGCCTGGATGTATGCGGCCTACCTTCGTCATGCGTCCTCTTTTCCTGTACTCCGTACCTGAATCTAAAACGTCGCATGCTGCCACCGCTGCTGATCTTCGCCTGTGCGCAGGATATTATCCTACGGGAAGCTGTTCCTGAAATCTTGCATCAACCACATAATGCTCAACGGCTCCGGCCCCCAACATCGGCCACACTGCGAGATGATACAGTGAATGTCAAACCTCATTCTTATCGTCCTTGGAGTAGCCTGCGTCGACGATCTGTAGCAATCTCTTTATGTCTTTGCGAGATGGCGTACAAACGTTCTCGGCAGGCGTTCGAAGCTGATCTACAGAAGCACTCGTCCCCCTACGTGGTCTACGGAACACCCTTACCACCTCTAGACGAACAAACTCGGGACGATGGTTCGTTTGTACCAGTGTGGAAGCAGGAAGTCACAGACGAAAGAGGGAGGAAGCGCTTGCACGGTGCCTTCACTGGTGGCTTCAGCGCTGGGTGAGATTTTGGAGATCGTGATTCAGGAACATAATGACTAAAATGGTGGGAACAGATATTTTAATACTGTAGGCTCTAAAGAAGGATGGGCGCCTTCTTCGTTTGTCTCTTCGAGACAGAATCGTGCAAAAGATGGCTCCAAGCCTACGCAGCAGAGGGCCGAGGATTTCATGGATGAAGAAGACCTGCGCGAAGCCGAAGAAGCTCGCACTCTCGGTACCTCCGATGAGTTTGCAGGATTTGGTACGGAGCAAGATGCGATGCGCAGAAGTGCTGCTATCGACATCTTCCGACCCATGGAGGAGACAATTGGTTCAAAGCTGCTTAAGAGGATGGGTTGGCGTGAAGGTCAAGGAGTTGGCCCGCGGATAAAAAGAGCAGCAAACCTGGGTGACGAGGAGGCCGACGCTTCGGAGACGCACCTATTCGCTCCTGATGATGTGCGGATGGTGTCGCTTGCGCGCAAGACAGACCGCAAAGGACTTGGCTATGAGGGCGAGCTACAGGCTGCGGGAAATACGAGCAACAACAGTCAAGGGCATCGTCAGAAGATCGTACGTCCAACTAACTCCTCTGACGATGATACCACTGGCCCCCAAGCCTCCAAGAAATCCGTACCCCTGGTTCGGAGGACTGGTATAGGATCAGGCGTGCTTAACGACGATTCCGACGATGAAGACCCGTATTCTATGGGGCCTAGGATGTCCTATAACAAAACTCTAGGTGGCGACAAGAAAACGAAAGCCAAATTGAAAAGTGTGCAGAGTGCCGCCAACCCTTTGCTCAAAACGAAGCCTACTTTCATTTCAAAGAAGCTTGCAAGCCTTAAAGGTGCTCTCAGAAAGTGTCATGATGGCCGGTTGCCTCCAGATGGATTCGTACTTGCAGACCAACTGGACTCTTTCGGAAGTCTAACATTGCAGGACGACAAGTACAAACCGCCTGGAGTACCCACCGACTGGAAATCGTCCCTGACCAGTAACACTGAGACAGAGGCTGATACGACGTTCGTGTCCACCACCGACGCCGCCAAAGCTTCTAACATGACAGCAAAAGCACGAGCCTCCATTTTAGGAGAGGCAGTACTTCCCGGGAAGTCGGTGTTTGATTTCTTGACGCCTGGTGCTCGTGACCGACTTGCGACGGCATCAGGACGTCAAAACCTGCCTGCCGCAGGGAGCGAGGCACCACCGCCAGGGTTCGAGGCTCCCAAAGCAGCAACTCTGCAGAGCCTGATACCTCACCTGGACAAGGCCACAGCCCTACAAGCACTCAACCGTGGAGTAGGTGGGTGGATGCCCTATGCTGAAGATGAGAACAAGAGGACCAGATACCGAATCTACCTAGAGATTCAAGCGGGTCTCAGGCAGACTGATGGCCAAGATGAGGTTCCTCCTCGTGCCAAAGGCATCAAACAAGACGACTGGGTGCTCGAGATGAACGAGTTCGCCCAGGCTGCCGAGGTTTTCAAGCCAATCAGTGGCTTAATGGCCAGTCGTTTTACATCATCATCTTCGTCTCTCCCGCAGGGTCAACATGTAGACCCCGCAACAGCGTCCGCCGAATCCCTCTTGACAAGGCCTGTCGAGAAACCGCAAGATCCAGCAGAGTCGGCGGCGAAATTGGGCATGTTTGGTCCAATGACGCGATCAGTCTCGAATTTCTACCCGACGAGACTGGTCTGTAAGAGGTTTAATGTCCCATATCCGGAATATTCTGCTTCTGGAGTCGCCGATGGTTCAGGCAAGAGAGCCACTCCAGCTGGCGAGTCAGGCTCCGGGATGCCTCAATTTCGGTCATTTGCGTCCGCCGGCTTTCACGATGATGACTCAGCAGAGCCCAAGCCAGCTCAGAGGGTTGAAGCCGATGACAAGCCTCCTGCTTCAGAAGCACCTGAAAGACGGGAGGGCTTACAAGTAGCGTCACAAGTCTTGGACCCGGAAAAGAATGAAGCGCTTGAGCAAGAGAGACCAGGTGAGGCGGTCTTCAAAGCGATCTTCGGCAGTGACGACGAGGACGATGATTAGGAATATCAGATCTGACGACGTTCATTTTCACATACCACGAGTGATAGCGTTCTAGCATCAGTCAAACTGTTCTTCAGGCTAGATCGCCACAATTGAGATTCTGAAGTTCTTTTTCAAACAAAATTGCAACCCCATGATACTGTATACGATTATGTCTGGTAAGTCGACAAGGCTGAGGGCGTAAGGCTGAATTCAGGGTCGAGCCGCGCTCCGATGCGAGTCGTCCGCCCCATCTAAGTCAGCGATTTGAATAACCAAAAGGACACATAACTGCAACAACTCTACTCGCATCAGCGCGCATCTTGCTTGTATTCTGCTTGACTCACCATCGTCGCTCATTTGATCGCACCTTCAACGAAAGTTTTGTCTTTAACCATGGCACGCCGCAAACAAGTCGCGCCCACTCAGCGTACAGCATCCGGCGAAGTCATGCAATCACTCTCACATGCAGCCGAAAAGCCCGCACTCTATACCAACGGCCATATCTCCAAAGAACCCGCTATACAAAAGACCGGATTTTCGGTCAATGCTCCCCAAGCAAGCATCCTCTCACTTCTCATATGCGTATCCGGCATCTACGCCTCCTTCTTGACCTGGGGTCTCCTTCAAGAGCGCATCACTACCACCTCATACCCAGCCGATGACTCTGCGCAGGCGCAGCAAGAATACTTTCGCTTTCCCATCGTTCTCAACACCATTCAAGCCCTCTTTGCGTTCATCAGTGGCAGTTTATATCTTCTATACAAGACGAAATCCTTCAATATCCTTCCCGCGAAAGCGGCCCTCAGCCCTCTGATCCTGGTCACATTAACGACAACCCTAGCCTCACCCTTCGGCTACGCCTCGCTGCAGCACGTCGACTACCTCACCTTCGTTCTCGCCAAGTCCTGCAAACTACTGCCAGTAATGGCCCTGCACGTCACCCTCTTCCGCAAACGCTACCCTCTCTCAAAATACCTGATCGTCCTAGCCGTGACAGGCGGCGTCGCGCTTTTCACTCTCTACCACCCTCCCAAGCCGGGGAAGCCTAGTTCGAGAAAGACTCAATCCTCAAGCATCTACGGCCTCACACTACTGGGCATCAACCTACTCTTCGACGGCCTCACGAACACCGTGCAAGACCACATCTTCACCTCCCCCCACCGCTACGGCAAGACCTCCGGCCCGCAAATGATGGTCATCCTGAACCTGCTGGGTACAGCCCTCATGAGCGCATACCTTCTGGTGATGCCACACATACCTCCCATGGTGATTCCAACATTCGCCAAAACCGACGCCAATGAGTTGTCCAACGCTATGGGATTCCTCACGCGCCATCCAGCTGTCTTCTACGACGTGCTCGGGTTCGCGGCCTGCGGCGCCATAGGCCAACTATTCATCTACGCCACGCTAGAGCGGTTCTCGAGTCTCTTGCTCGTCACGGTGACAGTGACGCGGAAGATGCTGACTATGGTGCTCAGCGTGGTGTGGTTTGGCAAGAGCCTAAGTCAAGGCCAGTGGATGGGCGTGGGTTTGGTGTTCGGAGGGATTGCCGCTGAGGCGTTGATCCAGCAGCGGGAGAAGAAAGCAAAGGAGAAATTTAAATCTAAAAGTACGTGAAGTAAAAGAGAAGTAGGATAGATTTGCTTGTGGTATGGATAGATTGTAACATCATATATTTTGAGCGCTTGCTGTAGAATTGGTCGTGTGCCGAAAACAGATTTATGCCATGCAATGCGATGCTCGAATCCCACAAGACGTCAACTCACTGCCGTAGTATTGATACTAGTCAAGTTACCCAGCAACTCCCTCTTCTCATCTGCACGGATGCGTGGTCCTAGCACCCCTGGCATTGACGAATCTGCTTGACTTGCCATCTTACTTGCAGCATCAAGATCCGCGAGCGCCAACTGCGTCGCCGGCACCGCAGACCCCAGCTCATCCACTCCGACCTTGACGGCGCGCGTGTAGTATTGCAAAGCACTCCCATGATTGTCTCGCAGAGAATGCACCCGGCCTAGCGTACGGAGACAAGCCATACGAGAATGCAATTTACCTGCGGACAAGGGGCGCTGATGACTGCTCGTCTGGATTCGGAACGTGCGCTGCAGAGCGTCGTCAGCGAGAGTCTCAGCGTCCAGCCCACGTCTGTTGGAGAGATACACTTTAGCCAGTTCCAGCATGGCTGTGACGCACATCAGACTGTCTGCGCCGTATGTTGACTCCCAGCGCGTCGTGAGCCCTGACAAAGTTCGAATCGCATCGTCCCGCCGTCCAAGCTGCGAGAGGATGCGCGCAAGGAAGTACTCGTGGCATGTGGTCTGGTAGGCGTGCATGCTGAACGATTGCTCGTGTAGGGTGTGGATCTCGGCCTGGATGAACTCACGGAGCCGCAGGGCCATCTTGTTAGTTAGACGTGTGCGCAGAAGTTGCGTGATGGGATGGGTCGCGCCCAACATGCCCTCGGACTCGTCCGCGGCAAAGTGCTTGATCTGGAAGCGTAGACCGGCTAGGTGGCTGTCCGATGCGTCGAGACTTAGCTCTGCGAGAACGTAGTATAATTGCGGATGCGGGGATGCCAGGAGCTGGTGAACTGTTGGCAGGACACGGTTCAGAATTGACGAGGCTGAGTCGATGCGGTTGACGGCGATGAGACCTGCAGCTGTGGTAATCGAGCCACTGAACGTCTCGATTGTGCTTATGATGTCGAAGGCTGCACTGTCTACCTGGAGACGCTGTGACCATATGCGTTCGAAGGTTCCGTTGTAGAAGGCACTGGTTCGCAGCAGGGTGTGCTCCATTTGCGAGTCGTCTGTGGACATGATGAGCAGTGGACTAGGGGCACGAGCCATACCCAGACGCCAGGATATCTAGGAGGAGGACGATGGCACTGGTCTTCGACGCTTGGAAATGTTTGCTTGGAGTGTGTCTGTGGCCAGCTCGTCTGAGACTCTCTTCTGACTTCTCGTGGCATCCTCTCGTTGCTGGCGGGCTGTGTGTTTAGAGTGCACATACCCCGGCAGTACATCGGCCGATGCTACGGGCTTATCTGGCAGCAGTCCGACAACATCACCTGCGGTATCTGGTGCAGATGAAATCAATGTGTACTCTTTATCTTGCTCGTCAGAGTGATTGACCAAATCATCGATCGCCAACCTGCGTACTGATTCCTTGGTCGTTACCAGCGCGGACGTTCTACGTTCTGGCGGTCGAGTACCTGGGTACAGGACCTGCACGGAACCCGTCGATGCTGGTGTCGTGGTATCTGGTGGCCGTGTGGTAGGGTAGACAACATGCGCTGAACTGGTCGATGGCGTCTCGTTGGGAGTGGATGTCCCAGCTGTTCCCTGCAGCTGAACAGGCGCTATAGGCGTAGGCGCGAGATACACTCGTCCATGCACAGAAGATGCCTGGTTGTTGTCCGCAGATGCTCGAAGGGAATTGACGACCCTGTTTCCAGGGTTCTGTCCAGCGTGCCGGCGTATCTGTGTTACATTCTGCCTGCTTCGTGGATCACCGGTAATCCAAGTAAACGCTCGCGGTGTACCGTCCTCCCTGGGAGGCATTGGACGGTAGCACCGCAGTTCCACCACAGGACAACATCCGAACTATGTTAGGTGCGGGAATCGGCCAGTGAGGTGTTCTGTGGATGTGATAGAGAGCTTTAGAAGCTGCGCTGATCAACTCTTGACAAACACGGGAGCCTTGACGTCGGAAGAAACACACTAGTTAGCCGCGCATTTTGGCCCCTCTGTATCGCTCAAACATAACCGAGCGTAGTTCCCAAAGTCCAAGTGAAATACTTAGCATGGGAGGGATTCCATGGGATATCATACGAGCCACTGGGCACTCGTGAGTTGAGTGAGGTGTGCAACAGTTTCGAGCTTAACCTGCATCTCGATGCTGATTAATTTGTGACTAACCGTTCCACTGACCTTTCTTCATCCATAATGAGCCGCGATAATTTGACACACGGCAGAAGCTTTTACGTGAGTTACGGCTTCCATGCGAGGCGGCTTGAAGGTCCTATTCGCACTATATGAGATGCTGAATAAAATAGGTGTGAATAACGTAGACTGCATTGACAGAAGCAGTAGAAGAAGCAGAGTTTTGGGCTTGGCAGAAAGGGGAAAGACTCCGGCGAGGCTGGACTGGTAAGGAGTCTCCTATGCCGAAATAAAGACCTGACAATAAAAATACTGCATTGTCGCGACGCGCCGCGGCATGGCGCCCGAGGTAGATGAGGATAGGTGGTGGCCAGATCCTCCCTCAAAACGGGATCCTCCATATTTCCCAAGTAACGAAGCGTCCCTTCCTCTTGTGGTGAATTCACCACAGGCTGGTGCTTCCTTGTCAGGTCTTCACTATGTCGCAACCCGTGACAAGCGTGGTCCGTCCTCTACTTTATGATACTTTGTCATATCGACGGTCCACCAGCCACTCCGACGATTTTTAGACTCGACTTTCCTTGTCTCGTCTCCTCGATCTGAGTATATGCCAACCAATACCGACTTGGATGCCATTCTACCGCAGGGATTCCACTCGACCCCGTTGATAACGTATGCACAACATCACCAGTCTCGGCGTGGTATATCTCAAGACCGGAGCTTATCCCTTCACCACCACCGGACCCCATCTCTTCACTTGCGCCGACCACATACCGTCCGTCCCAGGACCAACTAAGACCCTTGATGGCACCAGAGCTCGTGTTGGAGACAGTCCGTCGGCACACCCAATCAGTGGTGTCCCAGAGTGATATCATGGCGTCCGAGCCACCAACAGCGACGTATTTACCATTTGGACAATATGAGATCGCGGTGCACGAAGAAGTGTGTGCAGAAATGCTGTGAAGTAGTTGAAAGGAGGGAAAGTCGAGTATTTGAACAGATCCGTCACCTCGAGTAATCAGGAGCTCGCTGGCCGGGTATGCATTTGAAAAAGTGGTCTGATTCGTTTGCTGTGTTTGCTTGTGCCGCGACAATATAACAGGGGAGGATGGTATGGCAGTCGAGATGGGGATGAGGACGTCGCCCTGCTCGCAGTGTAAGAAGTTGTACAGTGTCAGAATATATGCTTTCGCACCTTTGTACCAGCAAGCAGGACACTCCCATCCGCACTCCAGCTAAGTGTGAACGGTTCGCCGCCAACCTCGAGTTTTGTGACACATGTCTTGCTTCGCGTATCCCAGAACCGCACGGTGCCGTCCGAGGAACAGCTGGCTAGCTCGAACTCGCGGACGGGGTTGAAGAGTACTTTTTCAACGGCATGTCCATGGCCTCTCAACTCTGTTTGACTGCGTGGGCTCGTTCGCTCGGGGTTCCAGACACGAACTGTCTTATCGTTGGCGCCAGTCGCAATAAGGCCGCCAGAAGCATTCCAGGAAATCGTCCGATGGCTGCGAACGGCAAATGAGGGATCAGCCGGTTTTCTCGGGAGTAGGCCGACGATTTCTGCAAAGATGACTTTGAGAGTACTCAGAAGACGGGTACGTACATTGTCGGCGCAACGGTGCGAGTGACAGGGTCTGCATATTGCTGCGTCTTAAGCAGGCTGAACTGTGTGCCGAACTTGTCACGGCCCAAGTGCTTGCGCTGACTGATGGGCGCCATGATGCTAATGAATCATCACAACCCCAGTCGCGCCTACATCTACCATTGAGTAGCCCGGAGATCGTGTTGCGTGCCGGGTATCGACCTGCATGAACAATGTCGAGGGACAAGTTTCTGGAAACATGTCAAATGTGCCAAGGAACCCAAAGCCTTGCAGCGGGCATAAGCGGAGTTCACAAGTGTCATACTGGCTGGCGCTAACAATCATCCATTCGCATCGAGGGATGGGATTATCATGATGATCGTATCACAATATGGCACAGCCTAGAATTTGCATGATAGGAAGGGCCATAATTCAAGTTGAGATTCTCGCTCCATCGGTTTTGGGTATCACATTTTCGCATCGTTATTCTGAACATCCGCTTTGCGGATAACCATGTTTTGTACATTGCTCTTCCTCCGCATCACGGAACCATGTCAAAGTCGTCAATTAGGCTGCGGTGTTGATCCTGGCCAGCCGAAGATCCACTCACTGCCGTCTCCCATGCCCTCTGCAGGCCAGAATGAGTCCATTCCAGGCGTCATGCCAGGTGTCATTCCAGTCGAATTCATGGTCACGCCTGCTGGGCCTGATGTTGCACCAGGACTGGTAAAATCCAGGTTCGGGGTTGGTTTGCTCATAGCCGGACCAGGCTGGTTTGTCGCAATTCTCCAACTTTCCTTGCTAGGGAAGGGGAAACCCGATGGCGATTGCTGCGACTGTGAGCCACTGGCACTGTTGTTGCCTCCTGACTGGTTCGGAGGTGAGGTGTACGAAGTATGCGAAGTGTGGTTAGACAGTGTTGATGGCGTGGGGTGGTTAGACTGCGATCTAGACCCGAGGCCTTCCTGGTTTGAATTCCCGGGCGAATTGTCTGTGCCGAGCGATTGCACGGCGGGGAAATTCGCACTGTACATGTTTTCGTAAGCGTCACTCAGTGAGGTACCAGCAAACTGTCCCGGCTGTGCTCCGTCATTTCCAGGCTCTGGGGCATAAATGCCGGAATACAACTGATTGGTATTCACAATCGGTATGTTGAGTTGTGCCTCGTTCGGTAAGGTGACATTCATGGGATTCGGGTTTATGTTTTGAGGCGTGTTCTGAGTCTGACGAATCTCGAACAATGGCGAGCATTTCAAAGAGTCGGTGTTGGCTGGCGATTCACCCTGCATGTACACGTTAGCAAATGCATGTGGATCCGGAAGTGGTCGACATACAGGGGGTCTGCGACCAAACTTCCAACGTGAATAACTGGTCGGAATATCAAGTCCACTTCCTTCCAGATCCACGTCAAGTTGGACCAAGAATGATTCCGTCAATGGATTTTTCGTTTTCAGGACTTGCATCGCAGCAAGGAGGAAATGTAACGAGGATTTCACTGCTGTATCCTCTCTTCTTGCTTTCAGATACTGCACGAATACTCGTGCTGCCACGTAGAGGCAGAATGCGATGAACGGGTTCATCTATAGATAGTCAGCATCATCTTTTTTCGGCTTATCACTGCCCAACGAACCAGCGCCATATCCACATGACTAATCATCTTCATTATATTGGTGATTTGATCGGCTGCAACAATGCATCGGCGCTTAGACTCTGCGCTGATCTGAGCTGGCAATCGGTTCTTGTCGGCCTTGAATATGGCAGCCTGATGCAAACATATGGTGGCGGTATGGATGTTCATGTTGAGGAAGATGGTATTGGGATCACTAATACCGGCAGGTAGGCGAAGCTTGGCGGGCAATGACAGAGACGTGTTGAGAAGGATGTTGTCTAAAGAGCGATGCCGTTTCCAGAAAGCGCCGTTCAGGTCGTGATCGTTCTCCTGTTCGTCAGGTCGGTGAAGATGTGTAAGATTACGGCCGAATATAGTAGATAGAAGAATGACACCGCCAAAGGAGGACAGTTGGCCAGCGCCTTCTCCTTTCAAAATGTCCGATAGTTGCAATATATTTTCTGGTTGACATCTGTTGAATGCTTCATCACTTGCGGGTAGATTGGTGAGGATCTATTGCGTCTTGGTCAGCCAGAGTTCATTCCCGCGGGGTTGAACCTACATCTTGCTCATCGATGACCATAGGCCAGCCCGTTCCTATACTGGCATAACGGTCCTGACAGTATGCCATCCAGAAAGTTCTTCGCCGCTCTTCACGGTCGGTCCAGTCTCGAGGAGGAGGAAGGGTTTGTTTCACGTCCAGACCAACCCGATCGAGTCGGTGCAAACCCATCATCAGCGCCAGCCTAGACGCTCTGCCAATACTCATCCATGCTCTCGGAAAATACATCAGCTTGAACTCGTGGCAGGCTAGTAGTGTCCAGGCCTGGCAATGTGCAACCGTTATCATGCCTTCACCGTGGCCGCGCATTTCATCGGCCTCGGCGTACTTCCGCGCTCTTTGGTAGAAATGTTCCGTATATGCAGCGTATTTGGGAGTGATGACACAGGCATGTGTCCACATGGCATACCTCAGAGCGACGGCTGGGCGCATATGTGGTGCAAGATCCATCGAGGCTAGGAATCTGCCCTTGTGAATCATTGGCAATGACGGATGGATCTTCTCGAAGTATATTTCGTTCCTATATCGGTTAGTGACGGGGCTTTGCAACGCGTCTCGAATGCTCTCACAGTTCATCGATCACATCGCGCGACGGGAGAGCCTCCTCCAAGCCCAGGCCAATCATTTCCCAAGAGAAGTCGCCGTTGACTTCCATTGTGAAGTCTTGCATGCCACCAGGATTGGGATCTGTAAACATTGGATCTGTGAAATTCGCCTCTTGCATCATATCGGACATGAGGGTGTCTCCCATGCCCATATTTGGCATATCCAACGAAGGTATTGAAGTGTATGACTCTGTGATGGGGACAGTCGGCGGTTGTTTCCCGACTCGAGGCGTCGGTTCTGATTGTGTATCTTTTGATTCCAATAGATTCTCCACCTGTTTGAGACGTGCCTCTAACAACTTGACATAACCTCTTTTGGGACCGCTCTTCTTGCGCTCTTCGGAATATTCGCAATGGTGGTCGAGCCTCGAACACGTACCACAGCTCGGTTTGTTGCCATCACACTTTAACTTCCTCTTTCTGCATAGGATGCATGCGATTCTCTTCGGTCGCGGAACACTGTCATTAGATCCTCCCCCCATTCTGCCATCGTGTCCATCTGGTCCACCTTGTTCCAACTCGGGTTCGGTGCTGGAAGTCATTTGTGCCAACAGACGATCGATAGGAAGAAAGTACTGAGCAAGTCTAGCGGAAACGTCGAGAATGTCCTCGCCACTGTGGACAGAGGTGGTACGGCCTCCCACAACCGAGGTGACCGCTGTTCGGCGCCCAAGGTATGTGAGCGCGCAGGCTAAATGTGCTGACGCAGAGTATGGCCTGGTCTGCCCCGGAAGGGGTCGGTAAAGCGAGATCCGCTGGCGTCCAGAGTCAGGCAACAGCGATTGGATACGAGATACGGCGGTCTTCAGAGTTGGTCAAGGCATACAGCGAAAAGGCGGCAGACAATGCTTCGTACAAGTACTGAATCTGAGTGCTGACAAGATATGCGTCTTTAACATTGGAGAAGCCAAAGCAGAGAGTCGCCTCTTATCGGCGAGGAACACCAGCGAGCACGCTTTCGAAGTGTGGGAGCGAGCCAACGTTGGGAGTGTCCACATCAGCGAACCACAACGACATGTAAGTGATGATTATCTAACCAAGACTGTAATGCTTTGTGTCTGACTCCTGCTGTGCGAGTATAATTAGTGGACTCGTGCATTGACAGACAAGGCCAATATTTTAGCTGACAATCTCTCCTCTAACGATTTCGGCCGTGCATTGGGGGCCTTAAACCTTAAGACCGAACGTACTCGTTTAGCGATGGTATTCAGGGTTCAGGAAGACATTCACCAATGACAACTTGTCATAGCAATGGATGTCTATACCAAACTACCTCTCTTGCCAGCTTATCGCATGGGGATGACTCCTTCCTGATAGCTTCTTCAGCAAAGCAATATGCATCCAGGACTCAAGGCGCGTAAGCATGTATGATTTCTGTCTATGCTTGATACAACTGGTATGTATTTTACAGATCATCTCCTTGTAACCACAACAGTGTCTTTACAGGCCGCGAGACTTCTTATGCGTCCGAGTCCGGGCTCTCTATTCTTTAATGGGATGGTGACTTTCCGCCATCGCCCTCCTCATTGAAGAAGACCTTGATGGGCAGCCACGAATCTCCGCAAACCTTGAATCGGTCTGGGATGCTGCTCAGCGTTTGCATCTCTTCGGAGGTCAACTCCAATCCATCAATCTGAAAGTTGGATTCGATTCTCGACTTGGTGACGCTCTTCGGGATAACAGATGTTCCTGAAACAGGTCAGTGCACGCTCGCAGAGACAACGGACGTTCAGCGTATTCTCACCTCTTTGAAGACCCCATGCGAGCAGCACTTGCTGGGGGCTCTTGCCCTTTGCTTCGGCAACCTTTTGCAGAGTCTTGTCATGTGCGAGTGGGGAGTCGGTTGAGCCCAAGCACGAGTATGCTGTGCAGTGAATACCCTTCTCTTTGCAGTATGCCAATGTCTTTGGGGAAGGCATGTTGGGGTGGAGTTCGATTTGGTTGACAGCAGGGACGACTTTGCACGATGGGTCCTTGAGAAGCTTCTCGAGGTTGGAGATGACGAAGTTTGACACGCCGATGTTCTTGACTTTGCCGGTATCCAAAAGCTTCTGCATTTCACGCCTGCCAAAAGTGTCAGTGGATCGAATCGAAGATGAAGACTCAAAGGCAAGCGTATACCAGGTATCCACAAAGGTCCAGCCTTCCTCATGCTTGTCTCTTTTATCATCATCCACTGTCGAGCTGGGCCAGTGCATAAGGTACAAATCGACATAATCGGTTCCCAAGCTCTTCAACGAGGAGTCAATGCCTTCCCGGACACGCTTGTGCCAAGTGTTGTCCAATTTCGTGGTAAGCCAGATTTCGCTTCGGGGAACACCAGAGTCCTTGATGCCCTGACCGACCTCTGACTCATTGCCATAGGCAAGGGCGCTGACCGAATTAGCCTTGAAATAGCTCAATTGACCGCCACGAGTGCAGCTTACGTATCGATGTGACGATAGCCGGTGAGGAGCGCGTGCTTGACTGCTTCGCGAACTTCATTGGGCTTTGACTGCCAGGTTCCCAGGCCGATACCTGGCATCTTCGCACCGGTGTTCAAGGTGAACACCGTCCTGAGCAAGAAGCTGTCAGCAAGCGCATCTCGAGAGGATCGACTCGCGGATTGACTGACTTGGTGCCTTTTCCAGACTGTGAGGTCGTCATCGTTCTTACTGCGGGTGAGTATGGGGCTTTCGAGTAGATTTCAGCAAGAGAATTCGAGGGTGTTACAATGCAAGAAGACAATCTGAATCTTTGGAAAATAATTGAAGAGAGGCGAAAGGAGGACATGTGCGCAGATCAAAAAAGACAGTGCCGATCGAAGTTAGCATAATCCCGGTGGTTAAATAAGTTTACATTATGATGCAGCGTCCACGTCGATGGTGGGGTAATGGTGACATTCACGGGACGAGGGGCTCGGGTCATTGGAGCGAGTTCTATTTAGCCTGATTCATGTGTATCACCGGTGTAGACGGCAAAGACCCCGAAACGTGGACAATAAGGTAACTTTGTACTTTTATGAGTCCACCAATCATTCGAGTCGTGCAGCACTTACTACGCAGCCTTGGGCCACCTTCCGACCTGCCTCTGAACAGTGAAGATGTCCGGCAGATTTGTTTCTGCGGGAGGCGAGCCCGTTCCAGAAGTGTCAAATGATGCTTGGGCAAAGGCCAAAAAAGATGTCGAGGCTCAGCGAAAACCCAAGCAGCTTGAAGAGGGGACCCAAGAAGGTGGTAAGAGTCTGTACGAAGTCTTACAGGCTAACAAAGGTACGTATTTCCACCTACTACCATGCGTCACATCTCTGTCCTAACGTAGCAATCCTTTTGCCTGCATAGCTGCCAAGCAAGAAGCGTTCGAAGAATCCGTTCGTCTGAAAAACCAGTTTCGCGCCCTGGATGATGACGAGGTTGACTTTCTTGACTCGGTGCTGGAATCAAGCAGGGCAAAGGAGGATGCTGTCAGAAAGGAGACGGCTGATCAGCTTGAAGCCTTTCGCAAGCAACGTGCCGCGGCGGAACAGGCTCTTTCTGAGCAAACAACATCGGGAGAGACCGGAAAATTGGACTTGGAGGTAGGCAAAAGTTCTTGGACGACGCAGAAGAAGAAGCGCCGCCGTGATAGAGAGGACGAAGATGGCGGGCCCAAACTCAGAAAAATGTCTTCTTCTGTTGACGAAAAGACGCCCACGACAGAAACGGCGAAGGCCGAAATCACAAAGACAGCTGAGGTTCCAGAAAAGCGGCAGCCCACGATCTCTCCAACGCCAACAACGAAGACTACGAACAATGTCCCCAAAGTAGCCACAGTTGGGCTAGGTCTGGGCGGCTACGACTCTGATGAAGACGACTGACGACAATAACGTTCTTGAAGAAAATCAGAGCGCAATAGTCACCATTGATATATCTGTGGCAACTAGCACTGCAGTTTTCGTACTGCATGTGAACCTGGTTTCCTTCGTCCATGTGGACGAGGACGGTCACATTATTGATATCGAATTTGGTGCTTGAGAACGCTGAAATACTGGCAAGCCAATGCGGACTGTTGTCAAGCGGGAACAGTGCTACCACAAACTCCGCAGAGTTGCAGTATGAATATGGTACGTGTGTCATCACCTGTTGTCGAGACACGGAAAGCAACGAGTGCAGATTGAATGGCTGCAAGACCGTGTGCAGCCAGAAATCCAATAGCAGCAGTGAACATCTTGATGCTGGCTCAACATGATGAAAGCCGAAATCCTGGATTCCATGTGTCTGACCGGCTTCTTATACCTTTGAGTCTACCTAGACCTTAACAATAAGCGGATACTTGATCTGCTGGGATCTATGTCTCGGTCAATACCCCTTTTCTCATGCCATGGGGATGTGGGCAGTGATGGCTGATTATTCTGGCGCATGTCCATTAGATACTGCTTCAAATTGTATGGGATGGGCATTCAGTCCCTCATGCAAGATTCCGACTCTTCTCTGGACGTTGTTTATTGGCATCTCAATATTTGTCATTCCCTCCAACGATACTGAACATCTGCACCGAAGTCCATTGGAGTACTTGACCTTCAATTTGCCCAGTCAGCCGAGCGGCGAACTGCGTCACCTAATGGTGTTCGCAGCTTTGCCCTGCATTCCGCATATTCTGACAATCATTTGGGCAGGGATGCTGTGGCGTGGGTCCCCAAGAACTACAATGGCCACGAGTTTGTACTTTCGCAAGATGTCAAAGTCATCAACCTTGCGATACCGAGAAGTGGACAACCCAAATGCATCACACGTCGCTATGCTGGACAATTTTCACTGTGGCAGTCTCGCAAGACCCAGGTGACGTCGGAATTTTCGCATTGACCACGATGCTGCTACCCACCAGTGCCACCTTTCTTTGTGGGCCAGTATCCCTTGTTTTGGGGGTCCCTTGAGTTCGGAACGGCCCCTGTTCAAGAGCCAATCGCCTGTTCCCGGCGCCCCTAAGTTAAGAGGAGCCATTGGGTTCGTGGAGGGTGGCTCCAGCGTTAACACGACACCATCAAACGCATCTTCCGTCCACATTTGGCACCCACCCACCCACACGCGATCCTCCAGTGTTTTCTGGTCTGGCCTTTGCAAAGTTCTGAAGACGAGAGCTTGCTGATCTGCCGGTTTCTTATTCGCCTCTACGCGCACCTGAGCAATCTAGCGGTGAAGAACGGGATGGCCATATGAATTGCTTTCTCTTGGGATGTCCGCAGCATGCCCGTCGCGTTATTCGTCCACGGGCGCCGAAAGTCAACACCGCTACATACTGGTGCTGCACTTTGTACGGAAATCTTCAGGCATTCAGGAAAATTTTCAGTCGTTGTCTCGAGATTGCTATAGTCGATGCCTCAACACATATCTCATATAACTATGACGATGTTTGACCCCTAATTTCTGTTTGACCTGGCGCAGAATCAGTTTGTGTATCGATATTTACCCGCGATAAGTCCCTTATCCACGTTGGGCCATTCCATTCCGGGATCTGCAAGGGGGACGGTTTCGCGTGCCAACCTTGGAATGACCAATGGCACTTCTAAACAACTTGTGACCTCCTGACACTTGCAAGTCGCAGTTCTTCAATCACCTTTCAACTCGCTAATCTATCGCTCAAGAAGGAGGCTCTGTATAGACAGCCTCATATCTTTCTGTTTTACACTTTTCCCGACTCCGCGTCTCGCGCTCGCCGCAGCAAATGCTCTCCCACTATACATTGCGCCACTCTCACACTCCAACCCACAATGGCGGCCCTCGTAGCCGCGTCGCCAGTCGCCGCTGTCGGCGAGAGCGCGTTTCGTCGACAAAGGACCCCGAAGTGGTGGAATACTGGAATGGATGAATGGCCGTTGTCGCATAGTTACGAGACGCGGGAGGCTGGCAGGATTTCTCCAAATAATGTAGCCGATTGGCGCTACAGACGGCACACCGCCATGTTGAAGAACAACAGGCCGACTGAACGGGTATGCAAGACATTCCTTCGTTGCTAACGCCATTTGTCAAGTTGGCGTGTCTACCGCCATTTCTGCATTTGGCAAGCTCATTCGCATGCTCTATCTTGACTCGAGTTCAATGGGGAGCTTCTCCTGACAAGGACTATAGATCAAGATCCCGAGTTATGAGGCCTATCTAGAAGTCACTGCGCTGGTCGCAGCTTTGTTACAGGAGGTCTCCGACTACATTCAACCTTACATAACCACTGGGTCCTCGAATTGTCAACAGCGCCTTCCGTCGCAGGCGCTTTCCGAACCTCTAGCATATGCAGCGGTCTTTGCCACCGCAGAACAGCCACCCTTGTCCTCCAGCCTACGCCACAAATCTTCATCCGTGGAAATGGATGCGAGCATAAACTTCGGTGACACCACTGGTATACAGACGCGGGGCAAGAAGCAAAAGAAGAAAGCTGCCCAGCAGGCCAAATGGTTCGATTCCGACAACGAAGGAGAGGGAGCCGCGCCCGGCGAAGGCGGTGGTGATGGCACTGGGGAGGGTGCTGGTGCTGGAGGGAACGCTGGTGGTGACGGTGGCGGCGATGATAATAAGGGAGGTGGCGGAGATGACGACGATTGGGATTTTGGTGGTAGTAAGAAGAACAAGAAGAAGAGCAAAAAGAAGCAAGAGGAGGAAGAAGAGCAGAAGAAGAAAGATGAGGAAGAGGCTGCGAAAGGTTCTGCTAATCCTCTTAGTTGGGCCGACGAGGCTAACGATGCCGCTGCCGACGAAGATTGGACCACGGGATTTCCGGCGAAGAAGGACAAGAAGAAGAAAAATAAGAAGGTATGATTGAGGAAATGCTTCGCATCGTAGGATGACTGACTTTTCAGGGTGCCGACGAAGATCCACCAGCAACCTCAGCTTTCCAAGATATCAGCTTGGACGATACTGCTCCCAAACTGGAGTTTAGCTTCGGCGCTTCTGAGAGCAAGAAGGACACCGGAGGCTTCGGCGCGTGGGGAAAGACCTGGGACTTTGGTTCGCTTGACACCGACACCAAGGCTGAGGACAAGGCTGCCAAAGACAAGGACAAGAAGGAGAGCTCTACTGACTTTGGCGACAACAATCCTTGGTCAGTGGGAAATAAATCCAAGAAGAAGACTTCGGCGTATAGTGGCTTCGACTTTGGCGACCTGGACTCTGGAAATAACACATTCGACCTTGACGGCGAGGCGAAAGACACCAAGGGTACGGATGATGCCTGGGGTTTCGCCTCAAGCAAAAAGGATAAGAAGAAGAAAGCTGTCATTGAAGAGAAGAAAGAAGAAGAGCCTGCACCTGCCGAGGCCGAGACCAAAGAAGAGGATTCATGGGGTGCTTGGGGCACAACCACGAAAAAGAAGGACAAGAAGAAAAAGGGCTGGTTGGATGATGATCCTATTGAAACGCCACCGCCGGTTGCTGAACCAGAGCCACCTGCCGCAGAGGATGAATGGGCGTCATTTTCCACCAAGAAAGACAAGAAAAAGAGCAAGAAAGGTGCTGCAGAAGAGCCTGTCACCGATACCAAAGATCCCGTCATTGAGGCCGGAGGCACTGACAGCGGCTTTGACTGGGGATTTGGGACCAGCAAGAAGGACAAAAAGGCAAACAAAGGCTTTTCGGCTCTCGATGATGACCTTCTGGCCTTGCCCGAGCTTGCTGAACCAGAAAAAGCAGCGGATGAGGGTGACGACTGGATGGCTGCTGCATGGGGAACCAAGAAGAAAGACAAAAAGGGCAAGAAGACAGGAATAGAGGATCTCTCAGCTTCCGTCGACCTAGGAACAGCAGCCGATACAAAACCGTCCACGACAGACCCCTTGCCAGAGGATGACACTTGGGCGTCATTCGGCACAGCGAAAGGCAAGAAAGACAAGAAGGGCAAGAAGGCCACATTAGTGGAAGAGATTCCACCACCGCCTCCGCCTGAGCCCGAACCTCCAGCCGATGCTGATGACTTTTGGGGCACAATCGGCAAAAAGGACAAAAAGGGTAAGAAGAGTAAAGGGATAAGTCCAGAACCCTCGATACCTGATGTCATTCCAGAAATTCAGGATGAACCTGAACCGCCGAAAGAGGAAGTGGTAGAAGACTGGAGTCACCTTTCTGCTAAGGAGAGGAGGAAAAAAGAGAAGGAGGCCAAGAAGAAAGGTCTCCCTATCCCTTCCGAGGAGCCACCTCCACCTCCGCCTCCGCCTGAGCCTGAGCCTGAGCCTGAGCCCGAGCCCGAGCCCGAAGTCAAGGGAGACGATACCTGGACCGGCTGGGGTGCAACGAAGAAGGATAAAAAGGGCGCCAAGAAGAAGGGATTCCTTGATTTTGACGATGATCCTCCTCCACCTCCACCCGAGCCTGAGCCGGAAGCAAAGGTTGAGGTGGAAGATAGCTGGGGTATGTCGACTAAAGATAAGAAGAAGTCCAAGAAGAAAGGCATCCAGGATCCCGTAGACGAGCCGCCTCCGCCGCTTCCTGAGCCTGAACCGCCGGTCGAAGATTTCGGCGAGCTGGACTTCGGCTTGTCTGCCAAAGAGAAGAAAAAGAAGGAGAAGGAGGCTAAAAAGAAGGGGTTCTTTGACTTTGATGACGAACCTCCTCCACCTCCACCGGAGCCTGAACCAGAACCCGAAGAGGACAGCTGGGGTGGTTTTGGACTTTCTGTCAAGGACAAGAAGAAGAAGGAGAAGGAGGCCAAAAAGAAGGCCGCCGATCCTCCGCCTGAACCCGAGCCCGAGGTGCAGATGGAAGTCAATGAAGACGATACTTGGGCTGGTTTCGGGCTGTCTGCGAAGGACAAGAAAAAGAAGGAGAAGGACGCAAAAAAGAAGACAGCAGCAGAGCCTGAACCGGAAGCCATCCCCGAACCAGAGCCTCAGGAAGATACGTGGGCTTCCTGGGGCACTACCACCAAAGACAAGAAAAAGAGCACCAAAGACAGCAAGACGAAAGGTATCGTCGAGGTTGCTGAGCCTATGGAGCCAGAGAAATCCAGCAAAGCCGTTGAGGATGATGTCTGGGGAGCATGGGGGACAAAGGATAAGAAGGGGAGTAAGAAGTCGAAATCCAAAGAAGAGCCACCTCCACCTGCTCCCAGTCCACCAGCTCAAGGTCTTACTCCCGAGCCAGAGTCATTGGATATTTTAGACAACGACGACACCTGGGCGGCTCTCACGACGACTAAGAGCAAGGGTGCATCTAAGAAAAGCACTACCTCCAAGATCAGCGCCGAGAAAGAGAAGTCGAAAAAGAGCAGCTTCTTTGACGACATTGTGGAAAGTCCTGTCGAAGAAGCGAAACCCAAAGTCAGCAAGAGTAGTGCATGGGGCTTCGAACCAACTACGACAAGCACGAAGTTGACGAAGAAGGAAAAAGAGGCAAAAGCTAAGAAAGAGGCCGAAGAACAAGCCAAAAAAGAAGAGGAAGAAAGGCTTGCTCGCGAGGCTGAAGAAGCCGAGGCTGCACGATTGGCCGAAGAGAAGGCTGCGAAGAGCTCCAAGACTAAGACCAGCAAATCTTCCAAACTTGAGACAAAATCGAGCAAAAGCAAGAATACTGATGATTTTCTTGATATCCTCGATGATCCAGCTCCAGCAGCGAAATCCGACAAGCTGTCCAAAACGAAGAAAGTCTCAACGGAAAAAGAAGAGCAGAAAGAGAAGGAAAAGGCTGACGACTATTTTGGATTCTGGGGTAGCGCGTCGACGAGCAAAAAGACAGCTGGCAAAAAGGAGGTTGATTCCAAAAAGGAAATTACCAAACATGCCTCCACCAATGAGGCTGATGCACTAGCTGGCCTCACTAAAGATCTCGACCTACTTGACCTTGACAAGCCGACATCCTCTTCCAAGATCTCGAAAGCAATGAGCTCGGGAAAGACCAAGATCTCTTCTTCAGTGGCAGATCGTATCAAAGCTCTCGAAGGAGGCAAGAAGGAAGACAGCGGAAAGAAGTCGAAGACGGACGAGGTGCTGACTAAGGATTTGCCTTCAACCAAGGACGCGCCATCGCCCAAAGAGGAAAAGAAGCCAAAGGACAAGGCATCAGCATCAGCATCAGCCTCAAAAACGGCCGTTTCCACCTTGAAGTCTTCCAAGAAGAAATCAGACGCGTCTCCTGTTGCAGAACAGAAAAAGTCCAAAGACTCAGTGCCTGGAAGTTTCCCTGGCGCGTTCGGCGACGACTTGGACGACTTTCTTGGTGGAGACAACTCATCTATGCCCAAATCACCCGAGAAGTCCAAATCTAAGACGAAAGAGGTCGAGAAGAAGAGCTCAAAATCAAAGACCACCACGTCGAAAGAGCCAACCGCTAAGAACATTGACAAGAAAGCTGAAGATCCTCCAAAGCTTCCGACTCCACCGCCTGAGGGGAAGAAGTCCACAAAGAAAGAACGCCCCAAGGTTGAACGTTCTGCCACATCCTCGTGGGGATTCTGGGGTGCAGCACCGCCGCCGCCTGTGAAGAAGTCGAGCAAGGATAAAGCCAAGGATGATGTTGAAACGCCCGCGCTCGTCAAGAAAGAAAAGTTGCCCTCCAATCTGACACGGGTCAAGTCAACCCGAACACCAAAGGAGCTAGAGCGAGAAGACAAAAAGGATGCAGAGAAGCTCTCTAAGTCTTCTGACTCAGACAAGGACACCAAAATGAAGAAAGACAGCAGGCCAACTCCAACCCGGGGTACCTCCTTTTCGAATTTCATGTTTGGTGGACCTCCGCCTTCGGCAATGCGCTCGAAGCCGACGCGAAGGACCAGCGATGCAACAAGTTCTAGGCCGCCATCGTCTAGACGTCAGTCTGTGGATGGTTTGCTCTCACCTCCTCCCGATGATGAGCGGGTTACGGAGAAGGCGGCTAAACTCATGGGCATCAAATCCAGCAAGCTCGGGCGGCGGCCGTCTGTGAAGGGCAAGGTTCCTGATCCATACGCTATCGACGATGATGACATGGTGATGATCCACACCTATGAAAACCCACCCGCCGTCAATGGTGCGTCTGCCACGGAGAAATCAAAGTCCAAAGCATCAAAGTCGAAGAAAGAGGCCAAGACACACAAGAAAGAAGCCTCTCAAGATGATGATGTGGTGATGGTCGATACGGCCCCGAATGGAGATCCCCTAGTGACTAGCGGACCCGACGATCTTGCCTTTGTGGATTACCCTCCCCCTTTGAAACGAAGCAATACCACATCGAAGAGATCGAGTGGCTTGTTTGGCAGTTTTTTTGGAGGCCCAAAACGTGGGGAGCCCGAGAGAGAAAGACAGAGGAGTAACACTCTGACTGATGCTGAGGACCAGCTGCCAATCCGGAACAAGGAGCGATCGAAGAGAAAATCTCGTGCCCTCGATGCTGAGGATCTTACCACCGATGCACCTGCTGAAACCGACGCCGACGTGGAAGCTCGGCGAGCGGAACGAAAAGCCAAACGACAGGCACGTGATGAAGAGGAAGAGGCTGAACGGATGGACCGTGAGCAGAGACGCAAGGAGAGGAGAGACAGAGAGAAGGCCGACCTTGAGGCTCGTCAACGCAAAGCTCGTGAGCGGGCAAGAAAGGAGCAAGAAGAGGAAGACAAGCGCCGCGAAGAGAAGCGAGCTCGTCGGGCGGCAAAAGAAGCACGCATGCAACAAGAAGAAGCCGAGATGGAAGCCGAAGCAGAACGACGTCGGGAAGAACGGAGACGTCTTCGCGCTAAGCTCGAAGCTGAACAGGGTGGAGATCTCGAGAAGGCAAAAGAGGAGCGCCGGAAATTCTATTTTGCCGAGGAAGAGGACGCAAAAAGACGCAGAGAGGACCGAAAGGGAAAAGACAAGGACCGTGATCGATCGAGTCGCAATAGAGCAACCGCATTGGTTGAGGAGTACCATTCAAGCCGAAGTGGTAGTGGTAAGGGGTTCGCACCTCCAGCGAACAAGACAAGTTCTTGGATAAACTCGCAAGCCGATGAGCCACCAGAGATACCACCAGTGGCCGGAACTATCTTGGACCCATCTGGCGAAAAGCCTCGAGCAGCCGCTGAAGAGCTCGACCGCAAGCGCCGCAGTCGACATCAGGACAAATATGCCGGAATGACCGAAGCTGAGATCGATGAACAGCGTGCCCGACGAAGAGCCGCTCGTCATGGCGAGGTAAAGAGTGCCAGTAACGGTAGCGACGAAAAGGACAAGGAGCGAGAAAGAAGAGAAAGACGCCGGCGTCGAGATCTCGATCCTGCCGATGATCGTGGCTATGGCGGCTACGGGTACGATGAAGCGCCTGTGAAGACATGGGACGGTCGACCGGCGCTCGGCAGGAATGACAGCAAGCGGAAGAGCTTCTTGGGCGGTCTTTTCTAATTGACTCATGAAAGACGCGTCCGGAGACATCTTGTCGTCAACATGTGGACTCATCTTTCCCTCACCAACATCGGCATCATCCAGCATGTCTACTCAATCTTCACAATATCGGCTTTTCTCACGGCATAGGTGCCCCAGGTATGGGAAGCGAGGGCAGTTTTTGATTAGCATCTTTTCAGCAGGTAGAGGCAAGCGTTGTTTTATATTGCATTGGTTTTTATCTGAAGGTACACACAATATGGGTTGAGCCTGGTCGGAGAGGCTTATGGGTTCACTTCTGTTGCACCGGCAATGGCCATGGAGGCTCAAGACCTTACATTCTCAGCACTCGACTCGCCGAGAGACCGGTGCTGGCATCGGAACGGATTGCGTCGTGCTTGACATTGTCTGTGTTGGGTGGATTGATGATTGATGATTGCGGTTATATTTTTGTTCTTGTTGTTGGATAGATACCCCCTTCAGTTCTATTGTTTATATACTATCTTGCTGCGGGCAATACATTTATTTGGTGTTATCTTCAACTGGTAGTATCTTGTTGTTGTCCTCGAACGTTCTGCCTGTCAATGCAGCATCCCCGAGCATTCGTGGCCACGATCGGCAGTACGATACACAGCATTGCAAGCTACAATATCATGTCGAATTGAATGTAGCAGTCATTGCGGCTTATTTGGAACCCTCTTGAGATACATGTTGCCTTCAAATGCAGCGTTCACATTGACTTGTCCGATGTCTTTCGCGCGAGAAACTGCAGTTTTGATGTGCTGTCCGCTCATGCACTGCTCATGATGTATATGTTGACTCGTCGGCTTCTATTCGCTCGTCCCAGTCAACAGCAAGCACAATATCCTGAAGACGCGATACTGGAGTATATCCGCCCGCCGATTACAGGATCCAGGTAGGGAAGAATCACAACTTCAACACACCCCCACTACCAACCTGAACCTGACTCGCATCGCGGCCCTTCCTACCCTTCTTACCACCAAGATCCTGCAGCTCACCCTTCTTGTCAATGACCTTGACGTTACCCTTTTGCAGATCCGAGAGGATATCCGCCTTATCCTGGGTCTTGGATTTCTTGCCCAGGCCCACGCCCTTGCCATTGGCGCTCGCAACCGTAGTCGCGGACGACTTGCCTTGTTGCGCATTTGCTTTCTTGACGCGTTCTTTTTCCCGCCGGCGTCTACGCAGTTTCTCTTCGCGGCTCATTTCCTCTTTATTCGCGGCAGCACCGCCTTTGCGTACGACGATTTCACCATTGTCATCGCGCGCCTTCGTCTCGCCGGGTCGATAGACTTCTTGGGGCGCGAGCATGCTTTCGTCCGCATTGACACCTAGACCCATAGGCCTGGCATCTTCCATTGATATGGTGGGTTTGTCTTCGACGGTCTTGATCTCGGCTTCGAGACGCTTCGGTTTGAAGTGCAGATTGCTTAGCAGGTCGAGTTGGTTGGAGACTTCTTTCCAGAGACGTGAGATCTCGTCGTGCTGCTTTTTGGTTGCGGCGGAGCGCTTGTCAATGTACCCTGGGTCGGTGGCGCGGAGGTGTTCTTGCTCGTAGACTTCGGCGAGAGAGGACTGGGGTTTGGTGTCGTCTAGCAATTCGGTGCGGCCGCGGCGGGTGTCGCTTGCGGTGCCGAGCGCGTCGGGGTGGCGACGGGTGACTTCATCGAATTCGCGGGCTAGAATACGTCGTTTGATGAGTTGTTCGATCTCTTCGGATACTTCGGCCGTGATGACGGGGACGGGTTTGCCGGTGCGCTCGAACTCGAGGTCCTCTTCTATCAGGGAGTTGAGAGGCCGTTCTGCGGCGCGGGCTTCGCCGGATAGTGTCCAGTCTCGTTTGGCGACGTTGGCTGCTTCGAGACGGCGGATCTCGGCCCCGATGGCAGCTTGTTGTTTCTCATGGGTGGACATGTTTTTAGTGGATGGTCGCCCATCGTCTGATCCGGACTCGGCGTCGGAGACGCCGTCGTCATCGGAATCGAGAAGATCGCGACGGACGTCGGCGATGGCACGCTGCATGTCGGTCTCCGTCTCGTCTTCATCTTGTGGTCTCGTTTGAGGGGCTGGTTGGGTTTTTGGTAGGGCGCGCCTGCGTTTGGTTTTGGATAATTGCTTGGGTGGAGGCGCGAAGAAGTCGGCGTACCGGACCTCGTTGGTATTCTCTAGTGTGGGCATAAAGGCCTCGAGGTCGAGGTTGTCTCCATCCACCATGTCCTCGTCGGAATCGTCAGCATCGAGGTCTGCGTCTCCGAATGTCGGGCCGTCTTCTTCTTCAGAACCATCTTCCACGTCGGCGATGTCGTTGCTCTTTTTGCCTTTTTGGCTGGTGATAGTGGCTTTTGGCAAGGGCATACTGAGGGGATCAGCGTTCCAGTCGATCTCGTCTTCGTCGCTGGGGTTGTCGTCCTCGCCCCGGACATCCTGTTGCTCGAGGAACTGTGTTTGACGGTTGAAATCATCTATAGAGAAGAATCCGTCATTCAGACCATTCGGATCTGGGACGTATGTGGTCGGTTCCTCTTCTGCGGATACTGATTCGAGCTCTTCGTCTTCGGCCTCTATATCTTCCATATCCTCGTCCAAAGCGTCCTCTTCTTCGTAGTCTTCCTCTTCGTCCAAGGCCTCTTCATCGAGGAGATCATCCTCCAGGTCTTCATCCTCCAACAGACCCTCCTCGTCGTCCAAGTCCTCCTCATCCGAAACGTCGTCACTGGCTGTGACATGGCCTTTTACTCCATTCGGCGGCAGTATTGACTGTATCTGCTCTTTCTGCGAGGCGATATCTCTTTCCACCTCAGAGCATGCGGCTTCCAGGACCCTCCTCGCCTGTTCCCATACCTGCTTCACACCAAGGCCAGACGTGTATACCTGCCTCAAATGTAGAACCTCCTCTTGACGATCCACATCAGCACGTTTTCTCTTCCGCCTGTTCTCATCCCGTCTCAGCTTTTGAGCATCCGCAACATCGGCCGCCAAAGGATCAAGGAGATTCTTGACACATGCTAATGCCTCGAGGTGAAGGGCTGTGGGTGGTTGCAAAAATGACGAGGTCGAGTCGGCAAGACTCGTCAATAGTGTCTGGGAGTCAGCCATCGGGTGACTGGCGAGTGCCATGACCAAGATCGAGGTTATCTTGAAGCGATGGAAAGACAAGTCGATTCGTCAGGCCTCGCTACAACCGTAAGTGTGGTTTGTCGTGGACTGTCGTCGCATTGTTTAGCGTTGTGATCGGACAATTAATTTTTTTTCTGCTAGCCTGAGCCTCACTGGTGGTGTGGCGCCGTGGAGTTCGGCGCAGGACGAGTGGATAGGAATTTTAGCTGGGGAAGTTGGCCACTCGCATGTCACCTTAGGCTCTAGGGGCGCTTTAGGGCCATCTTAGGGGCGCCTGCATAGCCTAGAGTTTCTGTCTCTTGCGCCTCATTCTGCACATGCTTGGGTACGTACCTCGATTTTTCAGGGTGACGTTACGTGTTAACTGTGGTTCTTGTTATGAAGTAGTGGAGGTGGCGAGGAGCTGAGACTCTTCGGAGAACAGACCATGTCACCTTATTACTTATCTTTACTGCTCTTGGGTCTATGAAGAAACCTAGCTGGTATACTGTGGTATTGACCTGGTGGGAACCCAGATGGCAAACCGAAACATGCAGAGCGATCTCCTTTCTCAGGAAAGTAACAGGATGACTTGATTGACTCCCTGTGTGCAAGTCGCGGTGACTAGCAGAGAAAAATTCTTGCAGAGTCAGCTGCATACTGCATGCGTCAATACGAGTATGTGCCTACGCGTGCTGCCGGTAGATTTGTTTCTTCTCAACATCTCCTCGCAGGTTTTAACTGTGTTAGGTTTACTCGACCGTTGAGAAATATGCATCTCTGTTCTCGTTTCATGTGGTTGATGGTGTGCAGGGAGGGAGTCGATGTCCTACCTATCAAAGCAATCAACAAGATAAGTAAAAGTCCGCTTCAGTGCCATCACCGTCGCTTTGGAGACTGCTAAGCAAGCCAAGCTCAACTAACGCCTGACATGTGTCTTTCCGCTCAGCCACCAAGGCCACTTGGTATTTGCCGACCTAAGCCTGCAGTGGTAGTCGATATGGAGATTGGCCGCCCAGTCCAAGCCGAAGAAAAGCCAAAAGTCTCAATGATTGACAGGCCGAGCCTGTTTCCAGAAAAATTGGCATGGTCTGACGGGGAGTACAACGACGATACAAGTACATGGTCCAGCAGCTTCGCGACAGCGAGTGTCTTGACTTTAAGCTGATATGAATTGGGCGGTGGAGCTGATGCGCTTCCTCTTGCCAAAGCTTAATGCTATGTCGTTGTGTGTAAAGGACTCCAGGACGACAAGAAGGGAAAGTACTGTGTCAATATGAATCTAAAGAGCGACAACGGTCAGACGGTGCCACTTTTGCTGGAAACAGGCTTGAGGCCTAAGGAGCCTGTGCAGACCCTAAAAAAAAGCGCCGCAAATCCTGCATCAATGCCCACTAGCCACTACTTGAATATTTTACTTTCCAGACTCGTCTTGCTGCATATAATAACTGGGACAAGGTTTCCCCGGCCAGCCTACTAGGTACTCAAACACCCTGCGTCGAATTCACCTATCTTTGCATCACGAAGAGCTCGACTCTTCGATCACCGACTTATCTCCCTCAGGGCTTTTGCCCTTCTTGCTTTTCCTTCTACCCTCGCTTACACGCCGTTCATCAAGCGACCCTGGTCCGCCGGCATCCCCGCTTACGGGACCGATTCTCGAGAAGCCCGTCCTGCCCCTCCATGAGTAAATACTTCGAGAAGCTAATGCCCGTCTCGAACTTTTGCAACCAAAAACCGTTGACTTCTTCTGGCAACAGCGCGTGCAAATGAAGTTCGGTGACACCCTCTCTCAGAGGTCCGTACCGAAATGGACCGCTTATAACGTCAACTACAACGAGATCAAGCATCTTATCAAAAACAAAACCTCTGCTGGTGCTGCAGGACCTCGCGATATTCCGACTCAGGGAAGAAACAAGTGGGAAGAGTTGGAGAACCAGCTTTGCACGGTGTTGGGAGCTGAATATGACAATGTCACCCTGTTCTTGGGGAGTAAACAGGGCGAGATCGAACGGCGTCTGGCCCATCTTGAGAAACAGATCAAGATAGCTCAGCGCGCAGTGCAGGACAATGCATTGAACAAGCCCGTCCTGCAGGCTCGCAAATATCGGCAAATGCTTAGAGATATCGAGGACATAGGAGACGAAATACAGAACTTGTCTCGATTCGCAGCTGTGCAAAAGACCGCCTTCCGCAAGATCCTCAAAAAGTATCGAAAATGGACCGGGTCGACTTCACTTCAAACTCGATTGGATGTCGAGGTCTTCTCTTCCAAGAAACTGCAGACGGACTTTTCGGATTATTTGCAGCAACTATCAGAAGAAAAAGCAATCCTCACCGAAGAACTTGCCGAACCTATGCTCACTGGCCGACTTCGAGAACCATCGCAAGAGAGACAAAACAAGAGAATATCGGCGTCGGCCAAGAGATCCCCCATCACCCAGATTAATGAATCAGTCCTCCGTGGGCCGCTGGCATTCGACGCTGCGATTCTGACTGTCCCTTACGGTGAGGCTTCAGGCAGTGCATTCTACTGGATCCATCCAGACAACTTGGATGAGGCCCGCACCATACTCCTTCGGCATATGCGCGATGCCTCTGTACCATCCACGCATTCCGGACATAATTCGGAGACATCAATCTCGAAGAAGCATGTGGAGTTTTTTTCTAAATCTAACACCATCGTCACCCACATGGTTGTGTTCGACAATGCATACAGATTCGTCAAGGATACGAGCACCTCGAGGCCGTCCCGCATAGCCTTAGGTGGTCATTGGAGCTCGGAACCGAATGCGGTCGTGACCCTTGCTGGACTGTCGCCAACATCATCTGGTGGTACCATGCTCACTCTAAGTCGCCAGGACCTGGCGCGAGCTCTTCAGCGGCAGTTCCCAGCCCCCAATATCTCGAAAGAGATAGCTGCCATCCAAAACTACTTGACCGAACATCGAGACGTCAAACCATTAGCTGAAGTCTGTTCCACACGGAACAGATATGTAGGCATTACCAATACTGCTGACGTGGGTAATTGGGCTACCCTCGACACTGGTGTTACCGTGGCACCTGCGGATATGGCCGTCGTTGGCGAACCGGAACACAAGTCTCAAGCTGGCGATGCCTTCCCTTATGCGATTCTCCATATCCGATGGGAGTTTGCAAGGACACCTGCTGTTGTCCGCGCATTCGATGAGTCACATCTGGTAGAACGGGTCCACGATTTCACGATCGAAGATATGGCCGTTCACACTGCTCAGAAGGACCTTGCCGAACCCTCATGGCAATCACTCCTAGAAAAAGACATTAGAAAGGTGCCAATTCTTCCTCGTTTGGCCAGAACTGGTGCTGCCAACCGGAGCAGGCTAAACCCTGCTGACATTGGTGGCACATCTTCTGGTCCATCTTCGACGGAAGGACCTGCCGCAAGCATATTCTCAGCAGGAACAAATGGTCAGTCTTCTGCCACCTCGGACGGCGCTGGAGCCAGCGATGACGCCATCTCAAAGCTGTCTGATGCCTCCGGCCCGAGTACACGGAGAAAGAAGCGTGCGCGGATCGTAGTACCAGAACGGTCGCCTCCACCAACCAGGTATTGGAACGAATTTGACGATCCAGAGTCAGAGTACAATCAAGAAGAAGGCTATGTCATTTATGTCAATCCCGATGAATCTACATTCCCCGGAGCCGAGACCGTGTCCAAGGCTTTTGAGGCTATATCCGAGGGCTTCAACAAGGGCAAAGCCACGGTGATATCATGGTTCCCACCACTCTCGCCGCACGGCAAAGCCACTGCCGCGGAACAGGAGCCATTGCTCGATGACCAACACAGCGTCACCAACACTGAGGACGCTGACACGTCGAGCTCCGAGACCGACGACACAGTGCCGCAACCACAGCGGTCGCCGAGGTCTGCACGATCGCGGCGTTCGAAGCGCCTTAGCGGCTCCAAGTTCCGTGATCACCAACTATTGACGCCGAGACAGAAAATGCTGGAGCGCACTTTATTCTACTTCTACACCGGACTCATTGCCATTTCATATATTCTGCTCGTCATGTCGAGCATCCTCCTTGCAACGGGCCGAAGGAAAGCCTATTTCGAAGTCGATGCAGGTGTGTTCGCTGGGGTTATATCCGCAGAGGCTTGTGCTGTCGCAGCCATGATTCTCATCATGATGAGGAAACAACGATTGAGCGTGCTTCATTGGGGTCTTGTTGCAGTCACGGTTGCAAGCGTGGTTGTGATTGGCGTTGCTTTGATTGCATTGATGTTCGCAGGCCAAAGTTCGGGTGCTGACAGAAGAGGCTCGGTCGACATTGACGACGACTGGGAACTCCTTCGATGACCAATGGGCATAGAGAAAAGGCATGGGAGATACGAGACGAGTTTTATGCTGGTGCAGCTTGTACTTGGAGTGGGTGGTTCTTTGCTTGCTAGCGTTGCTCTACGGAGTATTTCACTCTATCTTGTACAGTGAGCCTGTCTTTTACGAATATTGAGCGTGTCTCATGGGTGGTCTTCTTTTTGGGCCCGTAACAGGCACCTTGTGGTGCGGCCATCGCGACTACGGAGTATACGGAAGTCCAAGGTGACGAGCATATACGGACGACAGAAGGCATCAAAGTTTACATTTACATTGTTGATGACCTAGCGGCTGTCATGATCTGCGAGAGCAGACTGGGGCGAGCTTAGAGGATGTGGAGAGACGGTTGAGGAGGTGTCAATATAATGGGCATGGTAGCGATTTACGGCCTGATAAGGCAGCGACAAGGTCGTCTGCCTCTTGGATGAATGCCATTGAATGGAACTGAAGATTCATCCAAAGCCTGTTATAGTCTACGACCCACTCACATGAATGGTGTCACTTGTGGTTCTTGGTACCATCTCGTAGATCATGTCGTTGACGCTAGGGTTTGACGTCGACATAGCTTTGAACGATGCAAAGTGAGATGTCGTTTGGTGTGTTCACTGTGTTGATGTGTCGCACGATCCATTTCCTCGTCCAGACGATTAAGTTTAGAGGCGTCGACTTGACAATGTCACTTCGCATGAGGGGAACCGAGTAAGCGAGGCCTGTGCATGGCGAACACTGGGCAGTGGGCACATCTGACAGTCTGACATGCAGTGGGTTGTGTTTTAAGGTTTGAAATTGAAAGAAGCAACTCTTGGAAGTTGGAAGACGAAGTTTGGCAAGTCATCTCGAAGAACCAGACTTTTTGTCCCGAAAAAAAACTGTCGACTTTCCGACCCTGGGGACAGGATAATCTTCGTACTCCTCTTTCCCCATACTTGTAGCGGAGAGTTGAGAGCACACTTCTCGAGATCACCACAGCCGCCTTTTCGAGCCAGCCTGGTTGTGAACCTTAGCCTGCGGGGGTTGAGCACCACGTACAATCCTGTCGGCGTATTGAGAAGGAGAATGAAGAGATATGATGAAAGAACTGTGGTACGTCAAGGTCATGTCTGTGATACCGCTCATGCGCTTCATGCCGGTTCTTGCAACGCCTTCAGATCCTCAACACATTGCTTTGCCCCTTTCGTGATAAAACTAGCGTCCTGTTGACCAAGCATAAACCCAACGCCCAGGTCACTGATAGCCCACTTCTGCAGTTTAGGTCGATCATAAATGCCAGCGAGCCCCATGATTTTGCCGTGCTTCTTGCATGCATCACTTATCCGCTTGAGAGCAGCCTGGAAAGTTTCATTCTCAAAGTCTGCCGGCATGCCTAGTTCAATGGACAGATCATTTGCCCCTACTAACAGCACATCCACACCTTTGACCGAAGCAATATCGTCGAGGTTATCGATACCCTCTCTCGTTTCGATCATGACAAAGACAGTTGATCCGATGTCGTTACTGGGACCCGTTACTTTCGGTGCCGTCTGTAGGACCATAGCAAATTGAGGTAGTTGGCCGGTCATTGATCGTTTGCCCTGAGGCGGATACTTAGATATCGAGACAGCTGCTTCAGCCTCAACTGTGGCCACGCATGAGCGTTTCCCCATCGTCACCAATGGTCAAGTAGTAGGAGAATTTCCGGATACCCAGGGACAAGATAGAACTTACCTCGACTGCTGACGTGCGGAAAGACCACACCCATTGCACCTCCATCTAAGACTCTCTGCACGAAACCGTCTCCGCATTGGTATGGGACCCGAACGAAAGGCGTGATGCCTGCCAAGAGACCTGCGGTGCAGAGTTGACTTGCGTCATTCAGAGACAGAGTCGAGTGTTCCAGATCAATAAAGAGCGAGTCGAAACCAGCCTGACTCGCGATCTGAACCACTGCAGCTGATGTGACGAGCTTGATGCCGAATGCCTGTCAAGTGGTAGGTGAGTAAGAGCATCGCGCAACAGGAGAGCATGTACAAACCTTGCACAAGGAGTTTTCCTCTCGCGACCGATATAAGTTGTTCGGGAAAATGGTCGCCATGGTGCGTGACCTGGTAGTCAGGGCGCGTTGCGTGTTCCTTGGGAGTTCAAGTCGTGAACGATGCTGGGTAGTCTGATGATCATGTACGCTCTCCGCAACCTCCAGGTTTCGGGTCTCCTCACGAGAATACCCCGAATGTTCAGCGATTGGAACATATGCCCCGGGTTCGGCATTGAAGCCGATGATGCCGACTTCCCCAGGGTTTTTCTCCATGACAGACTCACCTGAAGATGGAGCGAGTCCTGCGGGATGCTAAGGAAGTTCTGGACGTGAGAAGATCAAGGGTACGTAAGCAAGAGGCAGGGGAAGATCTTTGGTCAAAAACAGCAAAGAAAGTACATTCTGGATCTATCACAACTCCCCAAGACCGATAATGAACAAAACTTTACCGAGTAATCAAAGCAACCTTTCCCACCTGATTTCGCGCATGCTGTACATGCTTGTCCGATCGGTTCATCCTGTAATTGGTCAGTGCTGAACGACGGCAGTGTAGGGCGGTGATAGACGTACCTTCGTTTGTGTTCCACGTATCCCTTCTGGTATAAACTGCCGTCCTAAGCTTTCCAGTCCCTGGACCAACGCCTGTTGACTATTCTTCATCGGAGGGCGGGTCAAGATTGTAATCAGAAAGTGGCCCGACTAGGGTGAATGCTGTTCTGCCGGAGTCGTCGGAATGGTCGTCAGCTTCAGGTTCCTCCTGGACAGGAGGAAGTGCAGGGCCTCGTCGAGGAAGCTGGAGGGCAGGGTCGGGTTGTGGAGGCTGAACTGCAAGGTTGTGAAGGTAGCGTTGTAGAAAATAGGCTGCAAGGTCGTCTTCTTCAGGCTGGACTGCATGATCTTGTTGTAAAGGCTGGTCTGCATGATGCTGTCGTGGATGCTGGACTGCAGGGGCATATTGTGGAGGCTGGACTGCAGCGGCGTCTTGTCGACGATTGATTGCAGGAGCGCCTTGTGGCTGATAGATGGCAGGAGCGTGTTGTCGAGGCTGGACTGTGAGCTCATGTTGTAGCGGGTGGACTGCAGGGCCATATTGTAGAGGCTGACGTCGGTTGAGATACCAGGCGGTCGTCTTGATCACTGCACCGGTGCAGACGGCGCCGAATAGGGCGACAACAGCATACCAAAACAATGACTTCTAGTCGGAGTCATCGCTGTCATCAGCTACTTTCCCAGGGAGAAAAGAGCGGATCTGATGAAATAGGAGTCCGATTGATGTAGACATGGCGGCGAGCAGATCAAACAGTGCGATAGAGGAACGATGCAAGACAATGTGACTGTAGCTGAAGCAGAATAGTCTGGATAGTGAGTGGTAGTAAAGTTGGTGCTCGAAAAGATGATGGGAGAGTGATAAGTTCAGTTTTGGGATTGGAAGTCCATCATTGCAAAGAATGGCAATCACGACGGAGTTGAAACGGGAAGCTGCTGACAACTCATCGTGCTCATCACCGTCAGTGAGCATCAGGAAGGAACCATGATCAATGACCACCCGCGGACAGTGCTCATCGGCGCCATCCTGAGATAGCTGTCATGTTTCTTCATTGGCGAGCTCACCCTCAAGTCACTCATTCCTTCCAAACAACAGGCCCATTGGTTGGCATTGCTCATGCTCATATCAAGTTAGAGAATGTTCAATTCAGTGTTTGTTCTCACTTTGCTCCGTCTCTACACTCCTTTCTGATGCAGCTATTGTATTGATTAGGCCGGCACTCTCCCCATGGCGATGACATCATTGCTTCCGGAGACGACTTCCAAGCTAACGCATGACCGTTGAGCATGCCCATGGGATTGCGAATCCTAAGATCCAAAGGCCATGAGTATCACAAGCACCCATCGGCCAATTGGCTGACTACCATACACGGCTTCCTGTTCGGGTCTCCCTGGGACACTGCACATCCCGTCTCCCCCTTGACGAACTCAAGCATTGACTTTCTGAAGCCGCGCAAGTCGTTAACCGGCCCTGCATCCGGCACTCGAAGGTAAAGCCGTCCAGTCGACCTGCTCTCTTCATCCCTGGTACAGTACCTCTTCCTGCCACCATATCATCCGTGATAATGCGCTCACATCTCCTTAGAGACTTCCAATAACGTTGCCTCCACCTTTCGCCATGGAAGACCACGAGTGGCAAGCCTACACCGAGCAGACTCCCCTGTTGCCCTCTGACCGCCGATACCTCTCAAGCCTCCGTCAATCGCGCGACTTCATCGCCTGCCATATTGTCAAGATTCATGGCGAAGACTCTTGGGTGTGGAGCTTGCGCAATCGTCTTCAGCGCTTCTTTTCCAGCAAATGGGGACATTACTTTGTCCTTACCCTGGTGGCGCTCGACATCAGTTGTATCTTCGCCGATTTCCTCATATCTCTCCACATATGTGAACATGGTGGCGAGAAGGGTTTCCACTACAGAGAGTGGAATATGACGCAGAATGTGTTGAACTATGTCAGTTTGGTATTCTCCTGCCTGTTCATGGCAGAACTGTTGGGCAGCGTCTTCGCTTTCGGCCCTGGGTAAGCCAAATCCAAACTTCTAAGCTCCAATGGATGCTGATGTCGCTCTTCAACAGCTATTTCAAATCTGGTTTCCACGTCTTCGACGCCTGCGTCATTGTTGCAGGCTTCATCGTCGACGTGCTCCTTCGCGGTCCGATCGAAGAAGCCGGTTCGCTCGTCGTGATTGGTAGATTGTGGCGTGTGTTCAAGATCATTGAGGAGTTCTCTTCTGGCGCAGAAGATGAAATTGCTGAGATGCAGGAGAGAATTGAACAGTTGGAAAGGGAAAATGATAGGGTCACCAAGGAAATTCAAGAGCTGAGGTTTCGAGGAGTCCAAGCAGATGGCGACGCCCACAACGGGGTTGATGGTGTGGCGACTCCTCCTCTGGGCGGTCCTTGAGGCGTTTATCTGATGGGACATTGCGGCGATTGGCAGTCTATCAACGTTCATGGTTTCAAAGGCAGGGAGGAGCAAAATGGCGGAACTTCACGATACTCGGACACGGTAGAAGCTTAGATAATGTGGAACTTTGTTACAAGGGGATTCATTCAATTTGAGGCTCGCTATTGTAGCTCTTTCTGCTAGAAACACATTCGAAGGGAACGACTGTTTGGGCCCCGGGCTCATTACGAGGCCCAGCCCTTCACATAAGGAAAACCAGCAGGCCCTGCATGGCACTGTCATCAATGAGCTGTCCTCATATATCAGGATCTGGCTCGGTCACATTGCTCGATAAATCGATATATCCCTTCCAACCCTTCATATTCGTCACCTCTCACTGACTTCGCATGCTGTTTTGCCATTCGTGGCTGATCAGCCTGGAAGAAGTACATAGCTGCATCGTCATCGCCCCAAACTTCGCTCTCATGCAGACTGGAATAACCCGATGGCGACGAAACCCACGGATTATGACCCATAGCATTGTCAATCATCTCAAAGGCATCCTGCGACTGACTGGTGGCCGAAACATGCGAGAAGCCCGGCGAGCGTTGTTGGGGCGGAGTGAGCATCTCGTGCCACTCAACACGATCTTGCTTGATGCGTTTGGCAGGTCTCTTGTGGGCCGTCTCCACGCAGACCTCACTCGCAGTCCTGCTAGGAGCGTACGGAAACATCAATGCCATGTCGGTGCCATTCTGAGCGTCAAAGTCCTCGTCTTGACCGACGATGCCACGCTTGATGTTCAGTTCTCGACACAGATTCTCGACGGTGTCTGCATCGCAGCCTGAGAAGCGCACTCGCAGAGTCGTGCTGTTGTGCAGGGTGATTGGCAAGTCGCCTAGCGTGGCTAGGTGTTTGAGATCGTTCATGATGGCGGCGAGATCTTTCAGAGCACGGCCAAAGTCGGCGGACAGGTTCGACATGATGATGGTGTTGTTCAAGGTATCTTTCTCCATCTCGTAGTCACAGGTTGAAGCTGACTCTGAGCGAGGGACAGTGCTCAAAGGGCCAACGGCAGTGATGGTGGGGCAGACCTTGAAGTCGATGAAGGATCCTGGAGCGTCGGCTCGAGACATGTCCATGGTATGTCTTGCATCCTCTTGCAAACTGGAGATAGCCCGGTATCGCTTCTCGCCTGTACGCGGGTTTGCACCGTCGAAACGAGCCTTTTGTCCAGAAAGCCAGAATGCTCGCACAGCTTGGGATACATTGTTGACTACCTGTGCTGGAGCCGCTGGTGAGTGGGAAAAGTACCTGGCTCCCCCGACACGACCACCTCCTAGACCATATCCGCCGGCAGAACGACACAGAGCGCCACCTGTAAGGTTTGGTCGGAGGGTAGCCGCAAAAGGTGCTCGACCAGTGGACCGTCCGACAGCGGTAGCGGTTCGAGAGGAGGGATAAGAGGCTCGTGGACGTCGAGCAGTTGAGCCGGGTTGGGAAGAGTAATGACGAACAGTATTCTTGACCGTATGGCTGGTGCTGTAGTAGCGGCTTTGAGCCTGTCGGATTTGGTCAAGTCGATTGACTGGTTGACGCTGAGAGATTCGGGCATAGGCAGGTTCGGCGTTGGCTTCGATACCGGGCTTTGCTGCCTGGGGTATCTTCTCACGAATGAGTCGACCCACATATCTGATCAGCCTCATGGCTTTGGGAACCAAGAGGTGACCTCCTGAGGTTGCCATGATGTTTACCCACCAATGGCTTGAAGGAGAGGAGTTGAAGAGAAGGGAGGAAGTTCAAAACAGGTTCGCAGTTTTGTAGGTCTTGGAGTTGACTTTAGCGATTGTCTGGTTCTGCACAGCCATCCGTTGAGCCACCTTTTGCCACCGTCATCTCCCCGCATCATAACACGAAACATTCCGATGTTAGCCACGTGACTCAAGCCGGCTGGAAGAACTATGCACCGGTCAATTCGTTCTTGGGTCACCGCTCCCTGCTTCATTCACGCCTGTCAGCACCAGTATTCGGTCGTGCTGCCGTAACGCCTGTAAGCTGAAGGTTCGCCTATCGTGCACGTCAAGAGCAGAAAAGGTGGCCGGAATCACTGGACATTGATTTCAAAGGACACAGATATCTATAGATGTTACTATGGCATTCGTTTCAGGACCTTTATTTCCGATTTACGGATATAAAAATGTCAAAAATGTCATGCTGGCGCAACCTCGACAATCAGACGGTCCGATGGTCGTGGCTGCTCTTAACGATCCTCGTGTGTATATGAATCTCAACGGACCACCCTACCCATATACGGAGAAGGATTGGGAAGAGTGGTATCTCTTCGTCTCACACGCAGCACGTGAGTGTTCGAAAGAATACCAAGTCATCGATGAGGAGTTGGGGGACCAGGGGAGAGATCCCAAGGAAAGAGAGTGTCAGCGGAAAAGATTGATAATGCAAAGCATGTGGCCTTTGACTATTAGAATAGAACCTGAACTATTACGAGATAGATTGAGAAGTGAATCAGCATTCATCGGCACAATCACCCCCCAAAGGAGCATATTTCTCTACATTTTGGACGAGGATGAACGTCAAAGGCGGAAACAGGAGAATGACGGACTTGCTGCTGGAGATCCCAAGATCATCTGGGAAGTTGGATGTAAGTCGACACCCCTTCCTGCTTCTCTCACAATGTGTTCTCTCATTAGCGATTGTGAGCCTTTTTTCGACAGAGCTCATCGTCTGCAGTCTATCTGATCCCCGACTATCACGGGCGCGGAATCATGCCTGCAGTGCTCCGAACAGTCATCAAGGATGTACTTATTCAGTACATGAACGCCCACATTGTGGAAGCGACGTATTTCGAACACAACTCGTCCAGCAAGAGAGTCCTTGAAAAGTGCGGCTTCCGATTCGTGCAACTTGTGCCAGATGCCATCGCGTTGCCGCCCACAAAGACCAATGGCGTAACAGGGAGAAAAGTTGGTTTGGGTGTTATGAGATGGCAGGGGGCATGATTAATTGGGTTGTCAACGTGGCATGATGGTGGTTATCGCGATGCTCGCGGCTGTGCGACCGGCTTCTCACCTACAGTCACTTTCTCGACGGTTTGCCAGAGTCCTCAACCAGGCGTCCTCTCCACCGCGGCTCGTAGGTCTGATGAATCCGGAACAGCATAGTCGCTTCGAACATCGCCCACCTCGGCATAGCATTGCGGCAACTGGAAACCATTGGTCTGGTCACTCGCAGTCCTTCCGGAATCGGCCCCTGAAGATCAGCCAGATAGCTGCCGCGCGTTAACTGTCAGGAAACTGAATGTCAAAAGTCCACGCTTGTGACGGGCGGACCTTAGTTTTGCTGGTGATAACTGATAAGCGAGCATGCTTGAGCACAGGCGCCGGAGGACGAATGTTCAGAACTCCAGAACCTCCAAGACCATCGAGGCTGATGCACAGATGCTCAACAACAACCTCAATAGCAGGGTGGGCATTACTTGTGGCTGGCCGACACTGGCCGTCTTCCTCAGTGGTAAAGCTTCGATCCTGAACATGCCATTGCACATGGCTTATTCAGCCATGGCATATATATGTAAGACAGATAATGGCTATGCCAAAGTGGTGATAGAGGATCTGTCGGCAAATACCATGGGATAGAATGCCCTAATGCTCCGAGTCATCTGAGCTCAAGTTACCATCAAGCGAGCGTTAATGCCAACGGCTGGAAGTTCTCAACACCAGTCGATATAGCAACACACGCACGCATGCGTCAATTGCAATAGATAAGAACATAATGTTAAGTTCGATAGATTCAGTGGTATAGAGTAAGTTTTGGACGGCTCCAAGCACGGACTCAGGGTTGATATATCGCAAGGCCGGACCACCCTTCAGATTGTTGCGGAGCAAAGATGTGACGGAAAACTCCAGGGTGCTTGACCTCACAATGGGAGCTCTTTGATGTCGTGCGTGACTGTCTTGTGATGAATCGGTTGTTTTATCAGGTGCAGTTGAGTGCTTGCTGAAGCGTTATGCTTCTGGACCGCAGATAGCCAACGATCCCGCGACTTGATTCTGAAGACTTCATATAGACAAGGATCGCAGCTCCATGGCAGACCTGCAGTCAGTCATGATAGTCTATGATGCTGCGTGCTCCTGATCGCCCCTTCGATCGGCTGTCAAGATGAGACACGTCAAAAAGCAGGAGAAACAATGGCAGTAGGTCAAGCGATGTTTTTAGCCTCGGTTCATACTCACATAGTTTGAAAGTTAGGAGAATTTTGCAATAAAGCGTGTTAGTGGCACGGAAGATTGACAGGTCCGTGCCCGCATGAGATTTGTCGAGAACTCGGTAGACTCAAGCTGTGGCTGCCTGAAAGACGAGAAAATCTGCTCGAAGGGAAGGACACAATTTTCACACAGACATAATCGAGGATCGTTGAAGATTAAGAACTTGCCGGCCGTGCCGGCCACGAGGATGAGGCTCTCTCGGTAATCTGCGAGTAATGGAGAACCTTGGTTTGATGAGGAATCGAAGGCTTGCTGGGATAATCTCGCATAGGCGACAAGTCGGGGAATTCCTTGGGCGACGCAATTTCGCAGTCTGCTAAACTGCAACAGGCATTCATAGCAACATGTTCTTCTGAAAGGATGTTGCTCCTTACCGCGGTTTAGCCAAAAAGCCTTATGGCACGACCATTAGAGTCTCGATCGCACGCCACAACGCACCATCCGTATCACATCATTCTGCTACCGAGTACGATATAGCACTTTGTCCTACCTATATTGTTGTAAACCCCTTTTCTGGCCCATGCTTCTTCTCGTCTAAGCAACTCCCCGCGCACTCCCAATCAATTTTGACGTGGTCCTGACAGGACTTTTGACATTTCCCATTCACCTCTCGCACGGTCCTTCTAGTCGATAATCAATAACTGTGTTATATGGAAAATCTGAATGTGGCTTTTGCTGTTCCTGGCTAGTGACGTTCCTGGGGCTCTTTACTAGTGGGCACGATTAGCCCCCGTCGGGCCCAAATTGGGGTCGGGAACAGCGTGTCAATCGATGGATGGTCCCTTTGCTCGCTTGTCTTCCTTGGCCCTAATCCCGTCTTGCTCTCACCTCACTTTGATGCATCCTTCAACACCACCCTGCGCTCGTGTTTCCCCCAGACTCGCCCATTCAGCCGCAAGGTCTAGGACCCTGAGCCAATGCTAGCTTCAAGCCCCCTTCCTTATCCTTTCCCCTTTCGTTCAATCTTGGACCCACTGCGTGTTGGCATGGCTGACTGAGGTTGAAGAGATGATCCTGACACCAAAACTGACACTCACATGAGGGCTCACGGGCCAGGCGCACCGGCTCGCGTCCTGCCAGAAGAACTTCAAGTAGGCCTTATTCCCCTCTTCAGTCCCATAATGTCAACTTCTCGTCCTGCTTGCGTTGTGACAGATACGTGATCACCCCTGTGGATCATCAGCGTCGTCGTCGTCGTACGCAAGCCGATTGTTATATGCTTGCTACAGCCTTTCAGCCTTACATCATGAACTCAATATCACCTTTGTGCTCACACAGTCCTCTCTCCTTTGCCTCGAAACCTACATCACACACAGAAATGTCGCGGCCCGTTGCATCGAGGTTACACGTCGTTGCTTCCTGGAAGCTGAGAAGCGAAGCAGGGAAGGACGAACCCGGACTACGGAAACTGCTGGGCCATATATCGTTATTCGATCAGACTATGGCGTACTCCAGACCGGAGATACAATCTACACAATTATCCGAAGAGGTTAACGAACTCTCTACCTATCTTCACCACCCTGTACCGTCTTTCAAAGATTTCCAGGCTGCGATAGAAATGCAACTCGCAACGATGGCTGAGATCAAGGCGTCGGCCGCACGATTGGACGCCGAGGAATACAACAGTGATGAAGAGGAGGACGAACATGATAGTGACTACGATAGTTACGATGGCGAGTGGAGTGACACTGCAGCCGAAAGCGACGATAGCAACACAGATTATGAAGGGTCAGATGGCCAATGGTCAGCGTGCAGTAGTCCAACATCCTGTACAGGGGACATTCCTAACAAGGAGGACGAGGATGACGAAGGCTTATGGGCTATACGTCCGCAGACATCTGTCACGAGCCCGACATCAATACACTTCTGATGGTGGTGGAGGGACATTCTGGGGCGCTGTTCAGCTTCGTGTCCGCCCTTGGCAACTCAGCGTCGTATTCTACCTTGACTTATTAGCGAGGCGTTGGTGGCTGTCATGCCGAAGATAGGTGATGAGGTCTGTTGGACCTTGAACAAATGATGTTATGACTCTTGAGCAAAAGCATGGTGTTTTGGGATAATTTGTTCTCAATGTTCAAAGATACCCTGGATCAATATGTACTATTGAAGCGGTCCAGACAAGAATCCGCAATGACAAATCCTGGCATATGTGCCACACCACAAACTCCATTCCTTGCCTTCCCGATTCCAGGGCCAACGCTCATAAAATGACATGATGAAATTCGTGGCACCCAATACCTGGGGCCTCCTGGCGGATATGTATGGTAGCCCTCACTGGGGGGTCCAATCAACGCCGGAATGGTGGTAAACTCTTCAAGTCCAGTCATCCTCCTCTAGTTCTTGCCAAAGATCTTGCTGCCTTCGGCACCTTCCATGAACCATTTGGAGCTGTCCAGACTCGAGTTCTTTTGTGCGTAGCGGCCGCCTACTCTGCCACCTGATCTTGCTGCCTAAAGATTGATTGTTAGCCGCAGTTCTTTGCATGTGGTTGAGCGAGATGCCACCTACGACTTCTTGCGCGAGGCAGTCAAGTCGATGGGAAGCATCTCCAATTCAAGGTAGAGGATACTTACTGCGTATGCAACACCGGAAGCGGTGGCCACTGTTGCGGCAGTGAAAATACTTCTCATCACACCTTGGTCGTGCTTGGACATTGAAGGATGTGCGTGTGTTGAGGCAAAGCGGGCAGATGTGCCAAGTCTGGGGGTGAGGGACATAGCCCGGCGAGAGATGATTTGTCTTGCGGCGTTCATTTTGATATGAGAGGGTTTGTTTGGTTGTTGTTGGGATGCGTAGTGATTGGTTGATTGAGTAGTAGAGATGCTTGTTGTTGCGAGTGGATGCTTTGATGCGAAGATCTTGTGCTTTTGATGTTGCTGATGGAGTGATGAGAAACAAATCCTACCTGGTCGTGTTCTTCCATGGCCTTTTAAACAACTCATGTGTGCACCAAATCCCTTACCTCTGTAGTAACATCCACAGCGCTATGGTGGCATCATGGGCCAGACAACAGCTGTGGTCTTTGCTCTGTCAGGAGACAATTGAGCAACATTCAATGGTGTGCTACACAAAATGTCAGGTGCTAGGTGATCAGCTCACCAGCCCTATGCCGACATGCGAGGTTTGTTCCTGGCTAGAACAGATCGATACAGCGGCGGTCTCCGCATCGCCCAAATCCTTCGGATGCGTTAATACTGTATGGGACAAGGCTGAAGAGTGTGCAAGCGAAACCAATCGACGATCATGGGTGCTAACGGCGACTTATCACGCCACTGTTCTTTTGCTGTTACGATATTTACCATTTGTTACGCCGATTCCTGCTGCGGCAATTGTGTCAGTACCGTCATTCAAAACCAGTCTCCTGTTTGAAAGGTCTGGATCGATCGGACTGGTGGAGCCTAGACTTCGCCAATGTTACGAATATTGGTATTGGTGTTACTGCACGTGAGCAGAATACCGAGTTTGACTATTCCCATTGGCTCTTTCGATCCTCGCTTCGGTCTGGGCAATACGACACCCATGCCGCGTGGTGTGACATTGCACTTCCTTACTCACCCTCCCAAAAGTTTGAAGGTGCCGGACATCCTCTGCCGAATTTCCCAATCTTCGAAACCCTCGATCACCTTACAACTACAGACTTTATCCCCACAACACACCTTCCAACCTCAACATCGTGGCCTGACATTCCTTCTTCCTCGATACCGCCAAAACCCCAGGACAGCAAATCCTCTTCCACTTTGACTTTCTAGCGTCTCGCCTGCTCACCTCGAAGCCTGAGAGCAGTAATTCACGCACTGTCGTTGGCAGAGACCCTCCGAAGCACCGCTTTCAGAGGTTGAAACAACCAATCGACACGACAGAAACCTACCGGCCAAAAACAGACCCCAGAGAAGGCTTTGAAACAATGCCTTTCCGAAATCTTTATCGGCAGCTGTCTGCCTCTCATGACTTTCAAAACCAGCAGACCTTCCAACGTCACTCTCAACTAGCAATCGTTGATCCCGACTCACTCGATTACACCGGGTGGCATGAGATGGACTTCACCCAAATGCCCCTCACCTCACCCATGGCAAACTCCAGCCCTCAGCAAGCTCAGGGTCAGAAGTACTCGTCCAATATGGATACCGATGTAGACCCTATGGCCTATCTAAGGTCACGAGGGCAGAACTCCACTGGCACAGTGGTCAGCCCTGCTTCCCAGCAGCAGCAACAATCTCCCCTCTCAGGAGATGTGTATTCTACTGGACCCTTCTCCTACTCTCAGCTTCTCAACATGGACACCGATCTCACGTCGATGGATAGCAGCTCACGCACCGATGGTGACTCGAACATGACGAGTGCTCTGTCTGTCACCGATTCTCTCAATACCTCACCTCCTCTCAGCACGCTCGACCCCATCGCCATCTCCTTCTCAAAGCAAGACCCTGCAGAGAAGCTGTGCCCCCTAATAGCAGGACAAGTCGACTCTTGTCAACCGTCAAGATGCGGCCCCGATGCTCCATGCATGAACTTCACCACTCTCCCTCCCATCGAGGAATGCACATCCGTTCCATGCATAACCCATGAGACATCTCCCAATGAAACCATGATCACCAGCGACAGCGTCTCGGTATCACTACATCAAAGACCAAGCGCGGGCTCAAGGTCCAAGACCGCGCCTTCAGCCGTTCACCGCTCCCCATCTACCTCGAACGACCAAGCCCAGTCCGTACCTCTACCTTCTCGACGATCACGAGCAGCTCCCGCCACTGCAGCACGCAAACAAGCAAGCAAGGCGAAGCTCACTAAGACCGAGACCACAGGCAGTATTGCTTCGGACGACGAAGAAGATGACGACCAATCTGGGGATAAATCTACGGCTCCTTCCAAAACCGACGCCAAACAACGCGCCAAGCAAGCTCACTCCCTGGTCGAGCGCAAATATCGCGAAAATTTGAACGCGAAGATCGCACAGTTGCACGTCACCCTGCAGTCGACGCACTACGGTCCCAAGAATGGCGAAGAAGACGAGGAGGAGGCGCCGGCACCAGTGCCAGCGAACAAAGTGCGCAAGAGCGATGTCCTGACCGAGGCCATGAACTACGTCAACCAGACGGAAGTCGAGATGCGCCACATGGACAACGAAATCCAAAGATTAAGTGACCGTGTGAGGGCACTCGAGAAATTGGTCCGATGTGAGGACTGCAGCCTGCTGAAGCAGATGGTCCATATGCAGGTGCAGCCCGTGTGATTCGGCGGACGAAGCTATATTTTTTTGTTGAATAATCCGGGCGACTTGTCAAGCCCTGTACATTTTGATGTGTGTGCGGAGCGACTCGCGGCGTCAAGCTTCGCTGCGACACCCTCGAAGGCGTTTGTGTATTGGAGTATGAAACCTGGGTAAGCCCGGCACAGCACAGCTGTTGCGTCTTGTGGCAGGAGTTCTGTTTCACTGGAGGGCGCTTGATTGACCAACTTGCGAGTCAATATGATCTATGGCTAGGGCGGTACCTCGATGCATGGTGTGGAGGAATAAAGATCTGGAAAAGCTCATTACAGACGAGTGGCGTTGAAATACGAATCTGAAATTAAAAGTATCCTGTGAGGAATCCAGGGTACTTCCTTTTTCACAAACTCAAAAGATCTTCCGCTCTTCTTCACTTTGCGTAAGTCTAAGCTTAAGCCCGCCACGGTACGTGGTTGTGAGGATGCTCATTGTTGTCGTCGGTATCCGACCTGTAAAATGCTGATCGTCCTCTTTCCCAGGAGGAAACTTTCTCGTGTCCCTTTCATGTCGCTTTTCGTCCAAAGTGGCTGCAGCCGCATTCCCTGTTCATACCTGCCTCAGTGCCCATGACATTACTTCGTATCACCTCTCTACTCGATCTCAATCTTGATCCCTCCGCCTCTCATCTCCGCCTCATCTTCAATACTCCGCTTCGGCAGATCAACCCTCAACAACCCACCCTCAAGTCTGGCCTTGAGCTCCTTCATCTCCACATCTTCAGGTAAAGTGAACGTCCGTCTCCACGGCCCGACTTTCCGTTCAGACAGGAGCACCGAAGGCAGCGCATCGGCCATCAATTGCGCCTCCACGGTCTCTCGGGAAGGTTGGCGCTCGAGTGGACCACCGTCGTCTTCGACTTTCTGTTCAAAAGTTCGTTAGCACATGCTGTCCAGGTAGTGCGGGAGTTATGCTCACCTTGAAGCGTCCTGACTCAATGATCCATCCATCTCCACTTGCGCCCTCCCAGATTCGTCTGCCCTCGTCGCTGTCCAGCAGTCCTATGTTCGCTGGCCGTTTGACTTCGCCTTGGACGAGCAAAGTGTGCGGCGTGAGCCATTGGATTAAGATGCTTTCTTTGTCCGTGACGCCGGGCGTTTCGATCTCAATATGGTAAGACCTGAGAGTCTCGCGGATGTCGGTTGGTGGTGACCAGATGCCCGCGGGTTTGGGAGCGGAAATGCTTGCTGGGGCGTGGGGGCCGAGGTAGTGCGTTTTCAAGGTCATCTCGTGTAATGAGACGCGTGGGAACTGGAAGTGTGTTGGGTGGTCGTGCGGTTGGACTGGTTCATGGTGTGTGGTTGTTGTGGGTTGATTTGCACCGCTTTCCTCGACGAGGCGGATCACGTAGTTTGATGGGATGGCGTAGGGGAGACCTGACATTTTAATGGTGTTGGCGATATTGAGGTAGTCGAGTGTTTGATTGTTCTGGTAGGACTAAAAAGTCGTGTGCTTAGTGCTTTGTTGATGTGAGGTTGATTCAAGCCGGGGTAACGTTTGCGACTCGATGGAATATATACTCTCGAAGCAGGGGAGGGTTTTACCTTATCCACGAAAACAAAGCCAGAGCAACGTCACAGTCTGGGCTGCAGCTCGTTGCATCGACAAGACTGCAAACCCAACTGTCACGGACGAACTCACTAAGATGCTCATAACACGTGCGTGCTGGAGTGAGGACAGTGGATGGGTGCTCGTGATTGGGTGCGCTGGTATCTTACCCCTTGAGGCATATTGAAGGCCAATGCAAGTATCATGAGATGATCGGCTGAGTAACAACTTGTTTAGTATTTTCTGGGGTTGTTGGCGGAGTGGACAGGCGAGAGCCGGATACGGACAGGGGGAAAGGCAGTGATTGGGTCCAACGGAAGTCACAGAATAGAAGTGTGCCAGAGGGTTATCCTGTAATCAGTGTTGATGAGCCATATTGCTCGACCCATCTCCTGATTGAGCCCTTATTGGATAGGAACGTTGGGACAGGGCTGGAGGAACAGCCGTGAGTGCCGGAAAGGCTTGGGGATGATATCTTTTGGGCGTTGGACACGTACTCCCACGTACGGTGCAGAAGCCGAGAACGTCGATCATGGGTCCTGAGGTAGGAAGTTCATCGCTGCTGAATTAGCTGCAAGGAATGATCCCTTGGAGGGGTGCCTGCGATTGTGCGGATCAGTCAGGCACGCAGAGCTGCTGCTTGGCATCTTGATGGCATTGGTGCCTAGAACAACTCGTCTGATGGCGGAGTCCTCTGAGATGAGGGAAGGACTCAAGGGTGTGTGGTTGATGATTGTCAGAAGTGGTGTGATGGTTTCTGAAAAGACTCAATGAAAAAGTCTAGATGCTCAGTTTTTGGTGGGTATTTTACCGAAGCCTAGTAGCCCCACCGGTCATCAGTAGGCTATGTTTGGACGCTTGGGGAAGCCCTGTCACGCCTAAGTTTTAGGGCTCCGGTGAGTGGCAATTTAGGGCTGTTAGGCGGTATCGTCGCTTACTAAGAGGAGTACGTTATTTAGACTTGGTATCAGTACGACATCGATATACCAATTGAGTATTCAAGAGGTGTTCTTCATTCAGAGAATAACGGAGGCCGCGTTACCGGACCTTAGCTCGCAGTATCGCTCAATGTTACCAAAGTCCGTCACATATGAACGAGGTGGATTAATGAAGTAAGATTGCTTCGTTGAGGTCGATATCGCAATTTGCCAAAGGGCAATATACATATTCCAGAGAAATACGGAGCAAACGCTCTAAGCAGATGTGCCTGCACCGTTTTCATACCCAGCACATCATCGCATAGTACAATCCCGTGATCCATGCATGGTATATCCCAAAATCCAAACGCCAGCACATATGCCTCGTTGCAGCACCTTTGTGTCCGTATCATGTTTCGTCATCACTCATTAATACTAGTAGCTCGAGACGCAGTCATCAGAGTCTGGGCTGCGAGCCTCCATATCGGCCACCATCTCATCGTGCATGATTTCCGAGACTTTGTTTGCAGCTTCTTTCTCGAGGCTCGCTCTTTTCTCCAGAATGATACCTGGCTCTTCAATCAGACCGTATCTCTCGCTCAAGTTCTCTGTTGGTGTGACGACTTCGCAATGACAGTTGTGCTGAAAGCCTGAATTGTGCTTGGTGGTCATTTGAGTTGGAGAGTGCGTGCCATCGCTGTGTGTCTGCGAGACGACGTTGCCCGGACAAAGACCCGAGTGTCTTCTTGTATGGTTGCGTACAGTCACCCGAGGAGGCATCTCAGTCGGCATCTGGATGTCGGGGCAGAAGTTGTCCCATGATTCTTCGTCGTCTCCGCTGTGGTTGTGATTGTGATGCGAGTGACTTCGGGTCAGAGATAGGTCTTGAAATGAGCCGCGCTTCATATGGCAGCACGAGCAATGTTGTGATTGAGTGTTGTGGCTCGAGGATAGCCTCCTTAGTTGTGGATGCATGTGCACGTCGGATTGACCTGGGAAGAGTGTTAGGATTGGACTGTAATCCAGATTGGAAACAAGGCACTTACTAGGAGATCTGGGTGTTTCTGGAGGAGAGCATGTGCAATTCGTGGCCTTTTCTCTGGTTGGGAGGCCGTTTTTGAACATGGTATCGAATTGGTCGTATTGCACCATTTGGGTATAGGTGGTTGTTTGGTAGTGGGAGATGATTGTTGGAGGGCTTTATAGTCCTTGAATGTGTTTGGCTTGGTGATATGGGTAGAGGAGTAGTAGTTTTTCCAGCGTCTTCAAGGACAATTTATGCATCTGAGGATTACCATACCAAGAGCGGGATAAGGAGGCGGCATTCTCGTGGCACATCATCAATTACGAGATCTCCCTCCAAGAGTGTTTCCGCTCCGCTGGCAAACTCCCCTACCTCAACCGAGAGGAAAGCTTACTGTCAGTGGATGATTGAGCAGTGGTGTGATACAAGGGGCGAGCAGTGTGCGGGAAGGACTGCCGGTACAGGTGACGGGCAGTTGAACCGAAGTTCAGGGCGGAAAATTGTCGTTCTGTGGGGAGCCGTAAGGCTCTGATTTCAGGGTGCAAGTTGACTGGAAGTGATTTGACGGTCATGGGTTGGGGCCCAGGGACCTGCGGTGGCTGCCGATGGCCCAGGCGAGAGGCTACTAGGCATCAACACGCCACGGCGGAGTGATTTAGGCCACCTAGGCACTGTCACTCCACTCGCAGGGTAACAAATTGGCTCACTTCATACCGTTACCTCAGCGCCCGAACCTTGACCCCTCCGCCTCCTGTCCTTGCAATACACAACGCCATCCATAAAAAATGTCCCAACCCAGAGCAAACACACCCGTAACCCAACACGCAAGGGATTCCGACTCAGATCATTTGCACATTGTTCATCTTTCCAGACGGTATGAGAAAGTTCATTCAGGTCCAGTATCCCAAGAAAAATCGGAATCGGAAAGGTCTTCTGAAGATTCTTCCATCCCCGCAGGGATCATATTCCTCAACGATCGAAACGCATCGCTCTCCCTTGCTCTTGGTCGTCGGGTGCCCATGCTCATCTCCCTCTCGGTGGGATCGTTGCGGCCAGCGGAGCCGTCACCTGACAACGATAGCCTGCACTGAGAAGTGAAGGTTCCTCCAACGTATCTGCTTCGGACTGGACAGGTAACAAGCAATTTGAAGACAGGACCATATTCATACTCGTGCAAGATGTCTTGAAGTTCTCTGATCATGAGCCGGCAGTCTTCAGCCCACTCATGTTTTTCGAAGCAATCGATGCTGTCAATTATGCAGAATAGCACCGTGTCTGCCGGAAGCTGCTTGACGACGTTTGCAAAGCAATCGCACAGCATCTGAAGACTATGTGACTCCAACTGCTCACGGTGTCGACGAGAGAATGCGAAACTCAGATCTACCTGGTCGTCGAACAATCGTAGAACCTGGCAGATCAGACTTCTCATCATACCTTGCGGTCCTTGTAGCGAATCTTTCGACGAAGTGTGACGCCTGCAGAAATGGTGTATCGATATGGCCGGCGCTTTGCCTTCAAGGCACTCAATGACCAAGCAACTCATCAATGACAACGAAGCGAAGCGTCCGTGAAAGGTCAAAGCAGGGCCACCTTCGATGAACAGGGCACCCGATTCGTCTGCAGAGAGCCATTGCTTGAATCTTGCTCCTTCAATGATGCCTTGAGCGATCTGGGAATCTGACGGGTCCAGTGATTGACACGCTCGATGAATATGTCGGAAATCCTCAATTCGAGTTTCGGCATTGACGTTCAGTATATCGAACATATCAGCCTGCGTTAATCCACTGGCTGCTTTCTGGAGACTTTTAATCTGTCTCTTCAACCGACGGATGTCTCTACCATCCTTTTCCCTCCCTGGAAAGAGAGTAAGCGACGTGGCTCTCAGCACGGACATCTGAGTCCATCAGACTTACACTCGGCGGTTTTCAACGCGAGTTCCATTGCTCGCGCAGCCTGTTCTTTCGCTTGTTGCACATCACTCAATGTCTTAACCTTGCTGTGAACAGCTTGTTGTACGCCGTGAAGGTCGTCAATCTTGACATGGGTTGTCCGCTGTGCAGCGTGAACATCTTCCATCTTGACATTAAATGTCTTGATATCCTCAGTGACAGAGGTTAACTGAACGTCAGTATGCGTCGTAACGACTGCCACCTTGTTGACGATGGTCTGCACATTCTCAGCAGTCTTTTGGCCAGTGACGATCGCGTTGTCACGCAGAACGGAGGCTCGCTCTTGTAATGCGACGAGCGCTTCATCAAGTGCCTGTACCTTTTCTTTGAAATGCTTGTTGTACAGTTGCCCACGCGCCAAAGCACGAGCCTGTTTACCTTGAGATTCGTCAGCCGCATGACATGAGAAGCAGCAACAACAACCGCAGATTACCAACAGGATGTTGCTTCAGCCATTCCGCTGCTCCTTCGATCGCCCCGAGTATTGCCAGGTATAGCTCCTCAGCCTTCTCATACAGCGCCGGATCTGGATAAAACGTTTCTACCGAGTGTTCGGCTTGCACGATGATACGGGGTATCTGCAAGAGCGTATCTAGGACTTTCTCACGACCTTTGTTGATATTGGAAGCGGCCTATCAACAATGTTAGCAAATTCCATACCCGTATGTCACGCACAACTTACCTCAAAGATGAGTTTCAGGCCTCCGCATATTATCGAGGTATAGAACCCATTTGGTATGAGCCTCAGAAAGGGCACCATGGACTCAGATTGGGCCCCTATGAGTCTGCCCACTTGTCGCAGCCTTGACTGTCCGGCCTCGAGGTATGTAGCTTCTGCATCTTTCACTAGTCGCATCACCTCGTCCCAGGAATGGGTTCCACCGAGATCTAAAGGCCTGGCTTTGGAGTCTTTTGTCGAGTATTGATATCTTTTCATCATTTCGAGAAACTGCTCGGCGTGCGAATGTGTCGAGGGGCTTCATGAGCTTAGCCCTTTACTTGAGAAGAAATGACTCCAGCATCCGAGCCGGTGTGCTCAGGGCAATTGTGGCAACCTACTTGAAAATGTTCTGTTTTGGAGCCGCGGCTCGTTGTCGCAAATACCTATCTTCCAGGTCATCACTGGAACGGATTCTCCTGCCTTCCTTCTCCCGGGCAAATTTTGGGTTTTCAGAAACCTCTCCAGCTTGCACAACAGTGGCAGATCCATCACTCGAAACGCTCCGATTCTCATGTTCCAGGTCAATGATTGCGGAATCATCTGCACGCTCCATGGTATGAAACTGATGCTCGCGGAAAAGGGCTGAACTGCAATGACCTCCCTCGCTGACTTTGTGCGTATTGCCTAGGAAAGACGTGGCCGAGAGCCGAAAAGGCAAGAGCAGGTGCGAGAACGACCAGGAGGGCTAACGGAGAGATCGACGAACGGGGACCCTTCCAGACGCAACCATCCCAAGTCATCACTGCCGCCGAGAATTCAACCTGGCGCTGGAAAGGAAAGAGGTATCTCGGGCCTATCAATACTCAAGCAATTCGGGGCGCGACTGACTTGCCGCGTCATGTACTGGAGGTAATCTGGCGTGCGTTCTTGCGTCTTCACGCACTGCAGGGCGCAGTGATCATTTCGTGTTGACGGCCAGCTGTCTGGCCTGATCAGATTGTGCCGCATACGAAAGTACGGCCTAGCGCGGTCAAGGGTGCTGATAAGAGGAAGGACTAAGGGCGCGGGACGGCCCAATATGCATGAAGGCGACACATGTGTGGACGGGTCGCATATGTGGTCGGTTGCCTGTTCTAACTTCATTCGGAAATCCGGCTGCGGGCTGTCCAATGCCAAAAGGTTCGAGACTGATCTCAGCCTCACAGGTGTGCAGCACCCACGGTTTTGGGCACCATACTCCGTACAGAATTGCTCCTTTCACTGCAAGTCGAGACCAGTCCGTCACTTAAAAAATGGTTGCCTGGCAAGTAGCCTCACTTGATTGCATCTTCCAGCTTTATTGGCTAGAATGCCTGAAATCCAACACTACTTTTGGTCCGGTGTGTGTCGGTTCTCCGTCTCAGTCTTGAGTCCTTGACGCACCCTTCTTCCACCCTCATGGAATCGGCCAATGGATTCCGTGACATGGGGACAGTTGTCTTTGGCTTATGCATCATTCTCGTGGATCCGAATTGAAGAATGGAACCCTGGGTGGTGTTCGCATGCACAAGGCATCCCGAAGGATTGTGGATCGCACCTGAGTATAAGACTGGAAGTGCTGGCAGCCTCATGTAGCCAACCGTTATTGATGGGAGCAAGCAACTCGGCCTTTTTACACCCAGAGCTTCCATCCCGACCCAACTCATAACTACTCTGTACTGGATTCCCTTGGATCAATGCACATACTCATAGGCATCGAAGAACGGGTGATAACCTTCTACAGTCATGGACTTTGACGATTTTGACAATAGGTGGGCTCCTGGTCTCCATGTTGTCAGGGTATATACTAACATGTTACAGCAGTTCTTCTCACGGTGACAAGCGTCATCAGCTTCCTAGACGCAGTGCTCTCTCCACACGTGATAACGAAGAATTTGACGAGAACCTATGGGATCTCGGCGAGCGTGACGCTGCCTCGAACATTGAGTCGGGCAAAAAGCTTGCAGCCACAGATGGGGATGGATCTCTGTTTAGCGCAGTGAGGCATCGGAGAACAAACCCTTCAATCTCGGAGTACTCAGAGATGAAGCAAAGGATTTTGGCACTCGAAAGACAACTAGCATCGTCATCGAACAATGAAGAAGACGGCATGGCTGACAAAGTCAGAGGAGCGGACGCCCAAAATGAATTCGAGGCGATCCTCGAGAACGGCTCCGAAGCTAGTGCCGAGCAGCAAAAGATCATTCCGCAATTATGTGAGAGAACATGGTCTGACTTCATGAATAAGCATACGGGTGAAAAGATCGAATACGCTCTTGAAATCCTGGCAGATGATCCCGAATACTACTATCAGAAAAGTCCTACTGCAAAACCTGATAAAAGGTATGGAGAGTCTCGTGGCGCCGTTGCGGTAGCTGACAGCAAAATCGATCCCAAAACCTCCAAGCTGGCTGATGGAGAGCGTCCCGTTCCTAATCGCATTCGAATAAATTCGACGCTGATCTTGAAGACCTTGAAGAATCTCGATGAGCATATTGACGCTACTGGGCCCATGGTGATGATGCGGCCGTTCAAGTTCCTGGTTCACTACGAGCTTCAGATCAAAGACTCGATCGGGGTGATGGAGCAACAGTTGGATGTTCCTGAAACAAATACTACTTCGAATGGTTCTAGAAATGGAACTTTCTCTGCACCGTTGTCTATGACTCGGGAAGTATTAGGACTGTCCAAGGAGAAAGAAACCCAAGAGGAGACTCTACAGCATATGCGATGTCTCGCAGACTTCATGGACCGATATGTCAAACCGACAGTGTCCCGCGCAGAGGGCACCTCATATGGCAAGATTCAGTTCAAGGATCTTTGGTACATCTTCAAGCCAGGTGTCGACATTCATATACCCTTGAGAGCTCAAGACACTTCTGTCACCGTTGATGCAATGGGGATTACGCCGGAGACTTTTCAAAGCCGGTACAATCGGTTATGGAGAGTGACTGGCACCAGTGGAGGACGGCGAAATCTTTCGGCAGCTCAAACTCGCAATGCCAGCCTCAAGTCAAACGCCTTCAAGGTGGATTGCTACTACATCGACTTTCATGGCAGATACTTTTGCCCAACAGTTCACACCTTTGAGATAGCGCCTTTCAAGGGTGATCGCGACATAGCTTCTCTTGACTTCTATCCTGCACGATATATGGAAATTTCCCAGCAACAGCAGACGCTCGAAGAGCATGTGGAAAAGGGGAAGGTGATATTCGACGCAATGGCACATTCTTTCACGCACTTCTTCTACTCTGGACCCACGTTGATGGTGCATCCTTGCGGCTGCCCAATACGCGATGGTCCCACTATTCAGGAGCATATTGAGAGCGAAGTCATTGTCGACTTCAAAATGGCTCTGCGCAAGCATCCCTCATGGCAGCCACAGCCTGAACTTTGGAAGGATCCTGTAATAGAGCGACGCGAATTGCAGGAAACGTTTCCGGTACAGTACTGGACTGACCACGGAAAAACAAAGCTCGAAAGCACCGAATATGATCAGGTATACAATGACTACTTCATCGACAGAGAGAGATCAACCATCTTCAAAAACAATGAGCAGATCTTCGCACCAGTCCCTATTGGTTGGTCCAGTAACGAGAGCATGATACCGGAGAAGGACATCTTGTTACTTCCCAGCTGCGTTTTTGCATATGTGCTCAGAACTCGGACCTTCGGTAAGCCACCCTGGTGAGAAAGCTTTTCAGCAAGGAGGTCTCTCTCTCATTAGCTTACGTATGTCTCAAGCTCCACTATGGCTCGCGGCTTTACAGCCGATCAAAGCCAAAAGCGAAGGCCTCAATAATCTGCAACTGAAAGATAACACATTCAAAGATACCTTACGAGCTTTGGTGAACACTCACTTCATGCAGAAGCTAACTCAGCATTCGCCGAATTTTGAGTACGACATCGTTCGAGGGAAAGGTAAATCGATGCATGTGTCCCGTGTTGCAATGGTGTAGAGGCTAAGCTGAAAACCAGGGAGAGGACTTGTGATCTTACTTCACGGAGCACCCGGAGTCGGGAAGACGTTCACGGCTGGTATGTCCCTTCAAGTTGACACAGGCACTGACTGAGCTAATCAAACATAGAAAGCGTAGCAGCAGCCATCGGGCAGCCGCTACTCCAGATAACTTGTGGTAAGGAATGCTGTACCAACCTGAAGGCATGATGATGAACTTAATCCCCTCAAAGGTGATCTCGGCCTGAAGCCGAAAGAAGTTGATACGGCTCTGAAGGAGATATTCCACTATGCACAACACTGGAAGTGCGTTCTTCTCCTCGACGAATGTGACATATTTCTCACGCAACGGAACAAAACCGACGTCAAGCGGAACGCCCTCGTATCTGGTGAGTGGATACTGCGGCGAGATTGGCGGCTATGGAGACTGACAGCATAAAGTCTTTCTGAGAGTCTTGGAATTCTACACCGGCGTCTTGTTCCTCACGACGAATCGGGTAGGGGCACTGGACGAAGCAATCAAATCCCGAATCACATGGATCTCATATTACCCACCCTTGAATTGGGATCAAACCAAGGAGATCTGGAAGACGAACATCAAAAGGGTGGAGAAGAGTAACACGAATCTTGACGTGGACAAGAATGGCATAATGAAATATGCCAGACAGCATTTCAAGACTTGCCTGGCGGAGAACGCTGTCTGGAATGGAAGGCGGATCCAAAATGCTTTCAAAGTGGCTATAGCTCTTGCTCATTGGGAGGCGTACAGCAGAGAGGGACACATCCAGACGGAATACCTAGCTGCAGCAGACGATGATGATCGCCGTCGCTCGAACTTATCGGCAACACATTTCAAATCCTATGCGGCGGGAACTCGAGCTTTCGATGCCTACTTCCAGGAGACCACCGGTGTTAATGACGCTGAACGTGCTTTTGACGCTATGGAGAGAGCCGACGATTATGCGCCAGAGGTTGATACTCCTATCGTATCGCCAAGGTACGAAGGGAATCAATTTCCTCCATTCTCCTCACCACACGACGACCTCAGAAGGACCTCATCGGCGAGTCTGGCTCCGCCATCTGCTCAGGGCCGGGGCTCTAGCCCAAATCTACGGCCCCAACTACCTCCCCGCCTGTCGACTAGCCAGTTGCCACAACATCAGCGCTCGCCAGCATTGTCTCGACAGAGTGCTGCTGTTGCCCCTGCCCAGACGCCCAAGCATCGGCGTAGGTCTAGCCAGTTGAATACTCTCACTCCGGTGAGCTCGCCAGTGATGAGGAGGAGGCCGAGTAACGAGCCGAGAGGGGCTCTCGATCACGATTTTGCAAGACAAGCTCAAGTTGAGCATGATGACAGCGAAACTGAAAGTGAAGAGATGGATTATCTTGATGGGAACGAATCGGTTGATGAGAATTCTAGTTCGGACGATTAACGTTCCGGAGTTCAAAGAGAGGATTGATGTTCGAAAAGGTCACTGCAAGTCGAAAAGACAGAGGATTGGTCTACTTTGAAAGTGGTTTGATTAAAGGTACTATCTGAATCTCAATTAAGGAATGCTAGAGATAATCTTTTGACTTTTGAACTGCTTGTGACCAGCCATTTGAGAATTGAGTCTTAGACCTGTGTATACACTGAACAATTACAATCTGCAATTGTGTAGGTTCACTTAATAGTCTGGCGCTACCTCCACTCATTCCCCTGGAATATCCAGCCTTGTAACAACTCAGCTCTGCTTCACCACCTCATCTATTGAGAACCATGACCGACCGAAACTCGTTGAAACCCTCGGATCACCCATGTTGGCTAAAGTATTGCGCCCGTAACACCAAACATACGACCTGCTCAACACATGCACAATGAATCTAGAATCTGCTCCATTTGCTCTGCATCCTGATCCGCTCACCATACGTAAAAAAGAAAAAGGGCACAGGAATCAATGCAACCGCAAAGAATCCGAAGATACTCGTGCCCCAAGGAATGCCGACATTGTTGTACAAGGGAGTAACGATAAGAGGAAACCTATTCCCCTTTGGGTCAGTACTCACTGCGAACAGCTTTCAGGGTCGCTAGGACTTACGCTCCAGCAAAACAGGACCGCAAAAATGCTGTGACATAATCAGCTTCTGGCACGCATACCGGATCCTCAACGACCTACTATTAGCGGCGATAGCACTCGCAGCATACCGCTGAAACGTGTCGACAAGGTAATTGAGCGCTGCTTGAAAGATAGTGAAAAACCCGAGACCGCTCATGGTCAAGCCGATCACAGGTGCGATCCAAGGAAATCTAGAAACACCTCATTAGCCCCCACAACACTCAACAGAAGGCTGTAACACTTACTTCGGGTCCGCTGTCCATCCTGTAACGAATAAGCCTGCCTCAACGTCAGCATCACAACTGCATCACACGTTCGAAATATCAGGTAGCAACTCACCAGCACTGAAAAGAAACGAACCGAACATCATAGGAGGCAGGCGCAGTTCAGGCGCTACCTTGCCCCCAGCCTTGCGGTTATAAACAAGCTGGTTGTACACGTTGATGCCCGCACCACTGACCGCTCCAACCAGAATACCTAGGAAAGGCAATTCTGATGGAAAAGGTTTCCAGTGACGATGACCTTCGAAAATAAGAGGAATGGCACCTTGAACTCCTTGTAAGTACTCTATTGAACCGGGCAAAATGTGAGACTCTTACCAAGCTGCATGTACAAAATACCATAACAAAAACTCGCATATAACGCCACAAGCGCGCATATTGGTGTCGCTAAGAGTTGAAAGGGTCGGACCAAGAACTGCCACTTATTAGCATTTTGCATAATAGGAAAGCGAAGTGTGAATAACTCACCTTGCGAGCCAACTCGCCAATCGAGACATCCCATTCCTCGAATTTGGCATGAAGTGCCCAGTTTCCACTCTGATGGCGCAACCGACGAGCCTTGTACACCAAGAGACGCGGCGGATAGGACTCATCGAGAAAAATGATGTCCAGCACCAGGACGAACAACTGGATGATCCCAGTGAGATACTCGGTCCATCTCCAGCGGAGGTTGGGCTGCACGACCAGCGCGGCGCCCACGATTGGCCCAAAGACCGGCCCAATTACCACAGCCATGGCATACGATGCAATAGCTATACCTCTCTGTGACGATGGGAACAAATCACCTAGTACACCACCAGTGTTCGTGACCGGTGCGGACGCAAAGAACCCAGCGAAGAAGCGTGTAATCATGACAGTCTGGAGATCCTTCGCCGCACCAGTCGCAAATGAAAAACACGCCGCAATAAACATTGGCGGCAGCACGGCGTTCTTGCGCCCGTAGACTTCGGACAGTGGCGCCCAAAGGAGCGGTCCTATCCCAAACGCAAATAGAAACAACGTCGTTCCCAACGTAGCCGTCTGCATACCGACGTGGAACTCCTCCGCTACCTGTCTCGTCCCCGGACTATACGCGGAACTCGCCCAGGTGGCCGTCATGGTGGTGAAGCCATAAAGCGCCGTCGTCAAGACTTTCTTCTTCATAGTCCAATTCAGCGGTCTATACGGATCGTCCGGGCCGTCAAAGTCGACGAGGTCATCGACAGTCGTTTTCTGATGTGCCAGAGGATGACTGAAGTCCCCGATGGGAGGCCGCGTGCGTATCCTCGACAAGACTGTCTCGCGCCGGCTCATTGTTCGATTGAGTTGCAAGTCGCGACCTGTGGCGCGTGAGGAACTCCTTGTTGGCCGGCTCGGTCTCTCTTTCTCCATATCTGGTGATGTTCTGACATTCTCGAGATCGCCGTATTCTGGATTGGTGGTTGTGCGAGTTAGATCTAGGTCCTCCGAAGAGAGAGTCTCCGTTGGGGACACTGTCTGGTCGTGAGACGTCGCATGGTCTCTTGCGTAAATGTCTGCCATGTTGCATACAAGTGTTCAGTGATGGTCGTCAGGTGGGTTTGCCATTGACATTTTGCGGAGGTGGAGTTCTGCTGTTTTATTATGTACGAAGTGCTGAAAGGCAACGTCCGATATCGCCAACGTCATGGTGTCGTCGGCGTGAAAACAACGCCCGGAGTTTTGGCTGAGGGAAAAGAAATAAGCCTGTCTGACTCCAATGGCTTCCCAGCGGCCCCGCGGCGAATCGTGGTGACCGGCCGAAATAGCTTCTGCCAGACGCATTCTCGGCCCAGTGTTAATGCCGGGTCTGTGATCCGTCTTTGCCGCCTCACCCGGCTGGTGACAAGTAGATCAAGGGCCCGGCTGTTCTATCAAACGCATGATTTGTCCAGCCTGTTTGGGCCCTTTCCAGGGGCTTTGCGGGATTTAAAAAGCTTGAATTCTTCCCCAGGCCTCATTAGGTCCAAGCAGCCGTGCGATGACTGCGCCTACTTTGAGATAACACGCTTTGAGCATACCACCACCGATCATCGGACCTCAAATATAGCATACTCTTTTGATAATGACTCCTTCACAGGTCGGAAGATCGCTTTCCAATCCTGGATGTGAACAAGCTGATTCGTCGAGAAATATTCAGACAAGGTCCGTAACCTCTTTTGTCATTTTGGTCAGGACTTGCGGGCGTATCACGGACAAGAAAGGCTGTTGATGGAAGCGACAATAATGCTCAGGGAGTCAAAGAAAAGCTGGCCGCGAGCCGTTGCGCAGCCTGTTTCAACTCTTCCGGCGTATCACATGCCGCAAAGACGAAGCGATCCTGTCTCACTATCACGAATCTCTTGCCTTTGATCTCTTTTTGTAGTCGCGCCTCATCATATCCGATCGGACGTGGTCGATTTCCACACAAGACTGGGTCCGCAGCGAACTCGTCGCCCGTCGCGAGTCGAGCAATGGTCCATTTTGACATACTGACAGATCCAGGAGACGCTTTGATCGACTGGACGAGGATGGTGGCTTCTTCGCGTCGTATGAGGTTTGATGAAGTTTCATCCATGCCATCTAAAGCGCTCATCAGCCGATCGAGGTTGGCCACATCTTCTGGCAGAATGAGAAGCTGAAAAAGACCTGTCTTGTCCGGGGAGAATATCAGGTCATCTGTGAAACACGTCTTCTCGGTGCTGAAGTTGTACGCATACACTTGGGGTAGGAGCACGCCGCCTTCCATCTCCGGAATGAACGGAAGGCCTTCACTGTGCCGATACCTTGTCATGCCCTCTGCTCGAGCTCCAAGTTCGATTTGTTTGCGGCAGCTGGGGATCAGCTGGATTGCCCACATGTACCATTCTCGGATGAACACCTTGACAGGATCCGACTCGGTCACATATTCGCCGTTGCGGATGGTAGCGGCCAGTGATCTCTCGAGTTGTTGTCGGCGTTCCGTATACCAAGCTGTCAGGACCTGCTCATGATCTGCCCCAGGTTGACGATGGAGAAATGCTAGTCTCCATGCCAGGGCTGATGCGTCTCGGAAGCCGGAAGCGATTCCTTGGCCACCTGTCAAGGTAAATCAGCGTCCAGTCCACCTGATTAGCGATGTCCTGCACTCACCAAAAGGAGGGAAGACGTGGGCAGCGTCACCAGCCAGGATGACTCTACCTAACGACCATTTGTTGCAGCTCCTTGCTACAAACGAGAATGGACGAGATCGCAAGGTCTTGATGCAATCCAAGGGAAATTGTACTGGTTGCGACAAACCGTATCGACGCCCAGGATGGGCGATATATGGATGAATGATCTTGCTCGTCTCCGCTTGGCTGGCCATCCGGTTTCCATCTTCCCCCTTGCGAACCACGAACTCGAACCTCCATAATTGATCCGAAGGCAAGCCAAAACGTCCACAAACCGAAGGTCTTTCTGGATTGCATAGAAAGCGGAAAAATGTGGGAAAGAACAAGTCGTATACCTCTTGCGGTGTATATCCCAGACGCCACAGCGGAAAGTCCGGGTGACTTTTCTCATTCGGTATCGTTATCTGCCAGTTCAATGCCACCCAGGTCTCCTCATAACTGGACCTGATCACTTGTCAGCAGAGCGACCTGTGAAAGTGCGAAAATGACTCACTGCTCGGATTTCTCCATGATGATGCCCTTCGGTTCCAAATACTTCTTGCGAACATAGCCGGTCTTTCCATCTGCTCCTACCAGAAACCGGCTCTTGACCGTATGGGTAACCGCATTTGCATCGGTATACTCGACATATACGTGCTGAGAATCCTCGTTGACACCCGTCACTATCGATTCTGTCCGGAAGTCGCAAAAGGAAGTTTTTTCAATCTGGTCTCGGATAGCTTTCTCCATGGCCGGCTGTTTATGACAGATGAAACCAACATGGCCTGTGCCGCCTTCTGTCGTGCTGTAATCCATGGACAACAGTGGCCTTTTTCTGGAGTCACTTCCATCACCAGTGACAAAGTTGAACTTTTCCATGCCTGCTCCGTCAGCACGATATAATCACAGGCGCAATGAGCAGCTTACAAGAGCCAATCTCAGTGTATATTCGATCGTAAACACCTATGGATTGTAGTACGCGGATGCCATCTTCGTCCAGCGCAATTCCTCTGGGATCGGTGGTAATTTCCTTCTCCCTCTCCAAGACGATGTTGGGCACTTTCATGGCACCAAGAAGTGCTGAAAGCACGGCACCTGTCGGGCCGCCTCCGCAGATAATGACAGCAGTCTCCTCAGTGGGAGTTTGATTTGCTTGAGACATCATGGTAGTGTTCAGAGGATGATGCTAAGGTCGACGCCGGTAGTCACCCAAGTTGGGATGATAAAGAGTCGTCTAGATACCCTGCCATATACCCCCAGTGTGCGGTTCCGGCGCCCCTTTTCCGTGGCTCAGAAGTAGCAGTGCCGACCTGACGGGACGCAGACTCATCCAGTCAATACTAGTAGTACTCGAAAAGCTGGGGTTGTTTCTGGGGAAGGGAGAGTGGAGGGCAATGCATGTGGGACGCTTCGTGGCTTAATACTTTCCTGCGGGACACAGGCTCCGTTTAAGCACCGTTTCGCGGGACCTGTCCCACATGAGGTTGCGCTTATCGCTTCTGCTGGCCAATTTGCTCTTTGGGCAAGAGCTGCCTCACCAATGTGGACGCCGAGTGGTACATTGGTAATGGTTCGGAGCAATTCCAAACACTAAGTGCGACTGCAACAGTCTTATCTTAGTGACGGCGATTATGTTAAGGAGGATCTCTGCTGCTCAGACTCGTTAATCAGTCGATTAGATCCGGGGTTTAGCATATTGCTACAGTAGTTAAGCCTGTCTCAACTTCCCCGGTTTCCATTTCCACTTCTTCACCCCCGCAACTTTCATTTCCAACTTTTCACCCTCCTCGGTTTCGTTGACTATCCTGCACAATTGTGATTTCGGATAAAAGCCAAATGGAAAAGTCAGGAGTCGGATGGCGCAACGCCAGCGATAATTTAAGCTTAGGACATTGATGGCAGCAAGCAGTGATGATGCCGTGGGCAGTCGACGGAGGAGAACACTGCGCCAGTGCATGACATGCGGGCGTACATTCTTCAAAGCCGACCATCTCGAGAGACATATCAGGTCTCATACGAAGGAGAAACCCTTCAGATGTGTCAAGTGCGGAAAGAGATATGGTCGTCAGTAAGCTCATCCGCTGTCAACGTCCATCAATGTTGAGTTGTGCTAATATGACCCGAGTGACACATTGCTACGACATGAGAGAGATCATCCAGAGAATGTCTCAGACGCGGAGACCTCCTGCTCACAACTATTCAGTACCACCATAGTGACCCCAACAAGCGACAAGGTCACGGAAGCCTCTGGTGTTGAACATGTTACTGTTGATATCTCAGCCACAGGGCATAATTCTACATCCAAACAGACCGAGGATTTAATCGTCAACTTCGGCACGGTCGCTTCAATGGACATGACTTCTCTGGAATACAATAGCGATAGGCCAGGCTTCCGACCTATTCAGCCGCAACCCAACGTCTCCAATGGGGAATATCCCAGCTACAACGCCAACCAAGTCGATGGCAGCTTTGACCTCGGATTGGATGCTATGGACTTCGAAGCTCAATTTCCATCCTGGATGGTTGACATTGACCTTAATGCTGGAAATCTCGATACGCCGCTGGTTATGACCATGGCTGAACTGAGACCTGGCTGGCTGGACAGCCCATTAGCTTCGCATGGCGTTTCTACCTACAAGCCAAGTCAGAATATGCAACGCCTCTGGTTTACCGCCCCTGATGAGTCTCACGAAGAATTTCCACCTTCAGGCCCAGCGACACCTCTCACAACCCAAGCCGATCAAGTCGTAGTTGACGATTCCTATCGGCAGACTCTGCATCAGAGCTTGCAAATCCGATCAATGGACCAAAATCTGTCGTCGGCTCTTCCTTCGACAGACTTTCTGAACCTCTGTGTCAGGTCATATTTTGCACGCTTTCACCCTGTCTTCCCAGTGGTGCATGCTCCAACCTTTCGTCCATCCAAGGCCAACTCGATGGTGCTTTTGTCCATATGCTCGGTTGGCAGTCTTTTTACGGGGTCGAGCCATGCCATTCGGCAAGGCGTCCAAATTTTTGAGCGGTTGCATAAGGCTGTTCTGGCGAACTGGGACCGCCTGATTGCTCGTGGCAAGGATGAGAAAATCTCGTTGATCCAAACAGCCATCATCGGACAGACTTTCGGTCTGCTCTCTGGGGAACCGAAACATCTAGCTATCGTTGACGCTTTCAACGGGACATTGATATCATGGGCGCGACGACTGTCAACATTCAAGACGAGGAAGTTGAAAGGACTGAGTCTGGATCTCCTTCCAACAGACCTGGAGAAATGCTGGCGTGAATGGGCAAAGAACGAAGAGCTCATCAGGATCGCGCTTGCAGTGCATATTCATGACGCTGAACTTGCGAGCATCTTCCACCATGAGCCCTTCCTCCGTCACAACTCTCGACAACTTCCTGTGGCCGCTTCACATGAAATGTTTTCGGCTGCACGACCGGACGAATGGCGTCAGGCGTATCTGAACGATCCTAGCAATTTCGAAAGTGAGGAAATGACTCCTGCGTCAATTGACGCACACATTGACTTCGACATTTCATCGACACCGAGAAATAGCTGCTTTACAGCATACACCATCCTGGAAGGTATCTGCGTGAATATCGTTGAGTGCAGGATAGATGGTCGTTCATCTTTGGCAACAATTGAGGAGATATCCGAACTCCTGACAACATTCTATGGCCATTTCATGCAGGCGACAGCCTCTTTGACCGCCGATCATATGGATATGACCATTCTGTGGCACCTGGCCTATATTTCTATCAGTGCCGATTTCGATCTACTCGAGAGGGCGATCGGCCGTGAGGGATCCGACTTGTCACCTGAGGACCAGTTGGCCGTCAGGAATTGGGCCAACTCGGACCAAGCTAAGCGATGTGTCATACATGGATCACTCGTCCAGAAGAAACTCGAGAACCTGCCTCTCGGTTCTGAACCCGCTATTCATGTCCCGAGGGCAATGTTCCGAGCGGGCATTGCGTGGTTCTGTTACACCCGCTTCGGCATCGAGACGGGTGTCAACAAGGCACTTGCCGCCGAAAATCTTGAATTTCCCGAGTTCAAGCTCCTTGGGGTTAATCCTGCCTTGTTGTTGTTTCAGGCAAATGGGTACAAACATGGAAGACCCACAGCTGCGGAGGTGAACGCGGCTCTTTGCGGACTGACAGACCTGTTGAGACGTATTGGTCACTGGGAGATTGCACGAAGGTTTGCTGCTATCCTCGGAGCACTCTTGCACGATGAGGCGGGTTGAAAGACCACAATTTCGCGTTTTCAAGCAAAGATGTTGTCCTCATGCCTCTTAAATCGCTGGAGAACATGATCTGGGTTGAGGACATCCTCGCCCATGCGCCATTGGAGCCTGTACCAAGATGTGCAGCGGCACCTTTGCAGCAGAGTCATGCGCATGTGGACCACCTCCGACCTCGTCAGATAAGTCTCGATTCGACGGCGCCCGTCTGGTCCGGCCCGTCTTCTTTGACTTCCTGAACATAGTTGTCGCTTCCATGAAGCCTTCTCGCTGGCAGTGAAAAACGCAAGACCCGACCAGAATGACAAGGGAGGTCACGGACCTCGTCTGAATATTTTTCGACCAATCAGGGTCTTCGCATCCATATTTGGAGAGCGTTCTTCGCTGGTAATTTACATCCAGAATGCAGCCTTGACGGTAACCACACCACATCACCAAGCGGGCCACTGCTGCACACCATGACAAAAGATCAGCCATCAACAGCGGCGTCAGCATCGCGAATGGTCCGGGAATCCCTGCGACAATATATTCACTTGTGCTATAGTTGCTGTTGGATTTCATACCTACAGATGCAAAGAATGCGATAACGTGGTGACACCCCTGATTAGAGGTGCAAAAATGACTTCATGGCCTGTCAGATTCTTCTAAGGCCAGCCGGCAAGTTGCGACGCTGTTTTATATCCGATCGTTGACCGTGCATCGCCTCAACCTCCTATCACATTCCGGCTGTGGCTTGCCCGTGCTTTTGCTGTGGGTTCAGCTACGCCATAAATGCAATAATGAGCCTCGCCAAATCATAAACATTATTGGTCAGTTGGACAGCAATGTCACTAGGGGTCCCAACAAAGGATCCAATATGCGTCTTATCATCTCAGCCTGGCCGAAACTCCAGTATCCTATCAGCCCCTTGCGACTCTCGTATCTTTCCTGTTCGAGGCACCAAAACCCGTCTTACACATTCAGCTGGGCATTGAAATCGCTGCGCAAGAACGTGGCAGCATCTGAAGTGCAGCCACAAATCTTTACGGACTTCTTCTCCAGTCAGCACTTTTACGTACGCTGATGAGACTGTAAAATCTCACTCTTCAAGCATGCAAAACTGAGAAGCCGGCTTCAAAATGTCTCTACTCGCGCTGCCAGCCGAAATCAGACTTCAGATATGGTCATACATTGTGGGTCCAACTATGGTCTACCCGTGCGAATGCGCAACCAAATCAAAACTATGCCAGGCTCATCGCCCAGGCAGTTGCTGCCAGAACGCATCGATATACAAGCATTGCGACAACAGAGTCCTGAGGGCCAACCTACTGATCTTCAGTGAAGCGCAACCCCTGGTCCGACAAGCCGAGAAGAACAGGGTTTTCATCCTGTGCAACAATCTTTGCTTGGACAATGTCTTCAAGAGCTTGAATGAGCGAGATTGGAAATGGGCTAAACATCTCCGCGTGGACTTGTTTGTCGGTTGGGGACATGATAACCAGGATGAATGGTTTCTGTGCCAAAGCAATAGGTGGGCCAAACGATATGTGACTGGGGCACTAGAGAAGTATAGTCAGGGCAGAGAGGTTCTGGTTTTCCCAGCAGATAAGGTCAAGCAGGATGGTGACGGGAGAATGACGCTGACCGTCGACATTCACCTTTCTTGAGATGCGTCGCTAACTGTGATCGCAACGCGCACGACAAAAACCCAAGGCCGCCAGAGGGACCGCCTCTTGCGCATTCCATGATTGAATCGACTGAATGCTGACAAGGTGGTTGGCGGTGATCGTCCTGTCAAGTCTGAGGATGACACTGGCAGCGAAGGAACGATGCCTCAGCAACGGCGAAGAAAAGACGAAACTTGGAGAAAACTGATGAGGAATCCTCCACGTATTACACTATCATCACGTGCTCTGACGGAAATGCTTTCCGAGTCCGGCCTGAACCTCACGCCCTGAGCGGATCCTCCCATCTACTACTGCAATACTACGCCTACTTCGACCACCGATTCCTGCATCAGGACGCGGGTGTCGTCCGCTCCGAAAGCTTGTGGCCGTTTCTCGCGATGTCCGCGAGCACCTCGGTCCATCAGCGGACACCGTGACATCGCCGCTCCTTCCAACATCGAGCTTCTTGTTCCTATCTAGACTATAGATGGTGAAACCAGTGGGACACTCAGCGAAGGTACCAGTGTCTTTTGACAGTTGCTCCCGGCCTGTTGGTGGCCTGAACAGGCGCCTATGATCCCTGATGATGGCATCACTCTCCCTGCATCTGAGAAGGTCGCCCAATTGATCGGGTAAGCTACAACTCACGGATCAGAAGCATGACCGGCGCAAGCAGCAAGTCTCCTCTGGCGTCAGATCTTCGCAAAGCGACACTTCCGCCTGACCATGTCATCTCTCCAGTGGGAATGTTACATCTGCAATCACCTCAAAAGTCTGTCCTAGCTTGGTGAATCTGAACCCGGCCGCATCGCAGACACAACGCTTAATAATGGATACATCTCTCATCACGCAGTCCTACAGGAGGGAACTATACCAACTTGAATCATGCCATCCCCGAACCCAACCTACCCTGACATTCTCACCGAACGTCTCATTCTCCGCCTCTTCAATCCCTCCCTCTCGTCAGACTACGACAAAATCCTACAAATCTACAACTCGCCCTACACACGCGCCACCACTCGGCGACGCCGGCATCCGCACGCCCGAAGACGTTGATCGACGTTGTTCTCGAAAACCACTTACTAGTACTTCCACCGACCCCTCAGGAGGCATCGTCCTGCCAACACACCCCTATCATCTCGTCTACTTGCGCTCCAACAACAGACATGTCGGAAGTACGTCAATCTCACATCGCCCCGAATTCCCGTCCCCAGACATAGGTTATACGACTCTAGAGGAATATGCCAACCAAGGATACGCCACTGAAGCGGCTGGAGCAGCGCTGAAGTGGTGGACCGAGGAGATGAAAGTCGCGAATATATGGGCCGGAGCTCTCATCACCAACAAGTCCAGTCAGAGAGTCGCGCGGAAGATTGGCCTGGTCGATGGTGGAAAGATTACGGTTCTGATGCCCGGTGATCTCACCATCACTGCATTGGTCTTTGTACAGCTGCATATGCAGACCGCTTGTCCGGGTCTGGATGGTATGGTCTTGGACGTCAGGGGCAAGGCGGATATGTCTTCAACTTAAGATCTCATTCACAGATACTGATAGAGGTATCTATATGCTCATCTTCAAGAACAACCAGCACTCCAATCCCGATTGTAGCTTTCCCCTTGACTTACTCTCAACAACAGGCCGGCCTAGCCCACCCGTCTCTTCCACCCCAAATCCATCACACATGAAATTGCGCTTTATACCTCGTCTCCAACGCCGCCTTAAGCGCATCGCAAGTCGACTTCGCATCTCCAAACAACATCCTCGTCCCAGGCATATAAAACATCGGATTCGGAACATCAGCTAGAAGCACACACCAAATTAGCACACAGCCACCTTCACAACATCATCAGACTCACCATAACCGCTACTCATCCCCCTCTTCATAACAACAACACCTTTACTCTTCCAAGCATGAAGCACAGGCATACCAGCGATCGGACTCCCTGGCTCCAAAGCAATCGGATTGACCGTATCATTCGCGCCAATCACCAGCGTGAGGTCTGTCTCGGGGAAATCGTCATTGATCTCGTCCATCTCGAGCACAATGTCGTACGGCACCGATGCCTCAGCCAGCAACACGTTACACTGACCCGGCATGCGTCCTGCGACCGGATGAATCGCAAACCGCACGTTGACGCCTTTACTCCGCAAAAGCGCCGTGATTTCGGCAATGGCGTATTGAGCTTTGGCTACGGCCATACCGTATCCGACGACCTAATTCCAAATTAGTTGACGAACACGTCCCCATACCCATGAGCCAGGACAGTCAAGGAGGCAGGTAGACGTACAATTATAACACTCTCAGCGCCAGCAAGCGCCTCAACCGTTTCTTCCACGCTCGTTTTGACAATTTGACCTTTAACCTCCTGACCGGTGTTTTGTGCGATGGGCGCGATACCGCCGAAAAGCACATTCGTTAAGGATCGATTCATCGCGACGCACTACACCGAAGGTTGGTTATGTTTCTTGCGACGAGGGAAGATGACAAGACAGACCATGATGTACGACAAAATCGAACCGCTGACGCCGATCAACGATCCCACAGTCACTAATAGCGAGTTATCAAGCATCAGACCCTCCGCGACGAGGGCGAAACCCGAATATGCATTCAGCACGGTAATCACCACGGCTATTCGGAGCAAATGTCAGTCACTCCATCAACAGCACATTCGCAACAAGTTTCAAAGGGTCAACATACGCATATCGGCACCACCAATCGCAGCGGTCGTCGTGTACCCCTGGACGAAACTGAGCGCTGTGTTTGCCGTCAAGCACGCAGCAGCAACGACAGGCGCACCAGGCGCCATGGTCACAAACGCGCCCATGGTCCCGGCATTAGCAGCGAGCAGGGAACTATTGATCAAATGGCGTCCTGGCAGGACTGTTGGACGCGAGGACATTCTGCCCGCAAGCTTCATAAATGCGACGATCGATCCGGTGAATGTGATGCCACCTGCAACGTTGCCATTAGTATACGGCATCCGGCTCTGTACGTGCGCAGGAGACTGAACTCACCAATAAGAACACCCAAATAAGCTGTGACCATATGCAGCGTATTGATGTCCGAGACATGTGCCATAACGCTGCCAATACTGGTAAGCACAGCTGCTAGACCGACGACCGAGTGCAGAGCCGCGACAGTCTGTGGGAGTTCTGTTGGTGTGATGCGTCTGCCTATCAGGGCGCCTGTGGGTGCGCGTTAGAGACAAGCACTCCTCTTACATACAAAATGCGCAACAAGCTTGCGACGTAGACTCAACATACCAACAAGACCACCGATCGCGGCAATTCCTCCAAACTGCGCGAGCACTTCCGGCGAAAAGCCCACCGCGGCAAGAGACGTCAGGATACCCGACATGACACCTAGGATGCCCATAAGATTCCCTGTGCGGGCAGTGGCCTGCGATGCAAGGCCGGAGAGTGAACCTGGATACCCCCATCATCAGCAAGCTCGTTTAAATTTGACCGGAGGGACAACTCACCGATACAAAGCAGGCTACTTACTAGATAGCCCGCCTGGACCAACCCAGCCATACCCGTACTGGCCGCAGCAATAAGCCCACCACCAAAAAGCACACCAGGAACGGCATACAGCCAGGGATACTCGGGCGGGTCGGTCGGCCGTTTGAACATGTCGAGCATACGTTTTGTGATGACAAAGCCACCTGAGACATTGACAAAGGCCAACAACACGGACAGCGCACCAAGCACCTGAGGCACGGTTTCAGGCAGGTAACCGCCTCCCATGATGAAGAAGCCGCCAACACCGACGATGCCGGAGATGGCGTTCGTAACGCTCATCAAAGGTGAATGCAGCGCCGGGATGACGCCCCAAACGGATCGGTAGCCAATCAACCCGGCAAGCCCGGCAGTGAACATATTGCCCATGAACAGCGGGCTGGTGAGCTTGCCCAGCGCCAATGCCGCGCCCATGGCTCCCGTAACCGTCGCCACCTCTCTAGTCTGTTTCTGCCAGGGCGTCATTTGCACGGGTTTTGCGTGGTCTTCGAGCGGAAGCTGCTGCGTCGGCGTTGGAGGTGGAGCAGGTCGTGGCGCGGGCGGAATGACTTGGCCCTTATGCGTGACGATAGCGCCTCTCGTGACCTCGTCGTCCATGTCGATACCGAATGCGTTCTCTTTGGGCGCCAGCGACAAGAGGAACTTTGTGATGTTGTTCGAGTAAAGACTGGTCGACTGCGTGGGCAGGCGCGATGGAAAATCTGTGTATCCAAGAATGGTAACGTGGTTGTGCACGGTAAGTTTGCCCGGGACAGTGACTTCGCAGTTTCCGCCCCCCTCAGCAGCGAGATCGACGATGACGGAACCAGGTTTCATGGCGCTGACCATCTTTTCGGTGATCAGTTTCGGTGACGGTTTGCCAGGGATTTGCGCCGTTGTGACCACAATGTCGACGTCCATGCATTGATCCATAAACAACTTCATCTCCGCCTCGATGAACTCCTTGGACATTTCCTTGCTGTACCCGCCTGCCGCTGCACCGTCTTCTTGAACCGTGACTTCGAGGAAATCCGCGCCTAGTGACTGGACCTGCTCACGAGCAGCGGAGCGGGTGTCGAAACCGCGAACAATAGCACCGAGACGTCGAGCCGTGGTGATAGCGCTGAGTCCTGCCACGCCTGCTCCGATGACCAGAACTTTGGCTGGAGGTATTTTGCCTGCCGCCGTCACTTGACCCGTCAAGAACCGACCGAATGAGTTGGCCGCTTCCAGGACTGCTTTGTATCCAGCGATATTCGCCATCGAGCTCAGCGCGTCAAATGTCTGGGCGCGCGAAATCCGAGGTATCATGTCCATGGCGAAAGTGGTAACACGACGAGAAGCGAGGGCGTCGACCAATTTCTTGTTCTGCGCCGGTTGGATGAACGAGATCAGGGCCGCGCCTTCGCGGATAGCTGGTACTTCGAATTCGAGATTCGGCGAGCGAACTTTGAGAAGAATATTGCTCTCGGACCAGACGGTCTGGCGATCCACCAAAGTGGCGCCCATGTGCTCGTAGAGTTCATCTGGATATTGGGCCTCGGCGCCAGCGCCGCGCTCAACAAGGATGCGAGAAAAGCCTTTCTTCAAGAGCAGAGGGACGTTTTGAGGTGCGACGGCAACGCGACGCTCACCAGGGTGAGATTCCGCTGGGACACCAATCGTAAGCTCGGGGTAAGGTATTGACTCTTGGGCTTGAAGGTCGGACTTGGCTCTTGACCATATGGTCACTGCCTTTGGTGGACATTGTGTGAGACTCTCGTGTTGAATGGTCAGCGGAACAGTCCCGCGAGGACGCGAAAGATGAACATGTCTCCTGACGCGTTGATCCTGTCGCACACAATTAGATACACTGCTGAGCTTGAGTGCTGGAGTCGAAATTAGTGGACTGTCCCAGAGTCAAGTAGGTACTTTGTACCTTGTTCGAAGTGACCCAGACACCTCTTGCTAGATAGTTTAACCGATAGGTTCCGAGAGCAGGTTGTGACCAAGGCGTGAGCCATTCTGGGCGATTAGGCGTTTCTCACCGACAAACGACAGGACGAGAACCTTGCAAGATCGGAGACGGAGCTGCAGTTAACCGCGAAAACGTGCATGACAAGATCCGACGCCTGAAAAGACAAATTTTCTATGACATTGATGAGGCTGATTTTGTTGCTTGAGCAGATTCAAGGCGGTTGAATTGGCTCGAGATAGAAAGGGACGGATTTGAAAGCGAAAATGGACAGATAACGTGGCAGGCTAAACTCAGGTCACCTGGTCGGAGCTTGAAAGGAAAGCAAACCGCGAGCTCCGAGCTGTATGGAGAAGCCGTACAGACAATGGCCCGAAGAAACCACAATTGCCGAGGAACAGCAATACCCCTGAAGCTTTCACACTGTACCAGAGGTACAACCACCGTTTAGTACCCCTCAACGGTATGGCGCGAGGTTGCAACCCCTCCGTGGGGGTGGAGAAAAGAATGCTACCTGGCTCTTTCGGTGGGGATGGGGACGGCAGTGTGCGGAGGGTGGATGGCGGGGGAACATGACCAGCAATACTAAACACCTGTACCACGTATCTAGGTAGGTATGTGACTGTAAGCTAATCCAAAGGCGCAATCCCATCGTTCTCAGTGATCAACATTGATGGCATAGCGTTGAGTCAAGGGGACTTCACTTGTCCTAGCCAAGTAGGATAAAGTCGTGACAAAAGGCAAGCCAGCGACTGCGACAGCATCAAGTTCTTAAATCCTGGCTTGATTGACCGGCTATTCTATCAAAGTCGGCAATAGGCAAAGGGGAAAGGAAAAGTCGGCCAACAAGGAGAAGTAAATATTTGGGTAATCCCGCTTAAAGGCCATGAATGCAGAGGTCAGGTTGATAAATAAGCTGCCAGCACGCAGCGAACGGAGAATTCCTGCTGGATGATATGGGTGACTGGTAAACTCCAGACTGGCATTCAGGGACGAAGACAACACCGTCACCTCGGAAAAGTAAACGACGCCTCTTATGTGTGTGAAGATTCTTCCATACGTAATTAGGTATCCGAAGTACCTTTGTCGTTACTGCCCTGCAATAATTAAACCAAACAACAGTCGCAAAGCAGGATTTTATCTGAAGTTAGTGGTTGTGGTGGCAAGGACAACTCGCCCCAAAGACGAAAAGTGATGAGATGCTTTGGCCTTTACTGTGTAATTCAGCACAGCCTCACTAAAAAGACACTTAACTAGCCACAGGCAGCCCCAGGCCTTATCGCAAATCAATCACTACCTAGATCTACTAGTAATGGTCTCCTTGGCCAAGTAAGCGAGAGATCGATCGACGTCCTTCAAAGTCTCTTCACTTCGATCTAAACCATCAGAACAACATTGCTGCACAGTGCTGTGTTCACAAGTTCCTTCTGTGTCCTCGGAATCATTCTCCTGTGCCCAACGTCAAAAATGATGACATCCCCCGAGCGCTGAAGCAGCGCCAAAACTTGATTTTCCTGCTCGGATTTGTAGTGAATTTACGCGATCGAGTTTTCACACAGGCCAGCTGAGCCGTGTTCCACCCACGACGCATTTGTGGATTGGTATCGTCATGGCTAGAACTGCGTGCTACGAACCACACTGTGTTTGAACTCCCTGTATGGCCTGTTCCAGCTTTGCAGTGGGCGAGACCCCTCTTGTGATGTCACAACCAGCCAAGCTGTGATGGCGCATACGTGGGACGGGATGAGGTCAGTCTTCAACAGCTGAGGTGATGGAAAAGGTATATGAGAGTAGAACATTGCGACCTTCCCCTGTCAATCCTTTCTTCCATATTCATACTCACGATCGAATCTACACAGACTCGCTCAACTCATTATACCATTATACCATTATCCCACAAACACAAACAACCCAACACATCCAGCCAACATGGACCGAGCCAGAGAAGAAGTCAGCAAGCTTACTGGCAACCGCGGCCACACAACCGAGGTCGAAGAGAATGTCAGGGCTCCCGTCACCCAAGAAACAATCCGGCCAACACAACAAGAAGAGATCACTACGGCTAAGCAAAGAGATGTCCACCAAGACCACTACCACACCACCGTCCAGCCATTGACTGATCGAGAGGTGTTGCCAGAGCAGCACACTCATCAGATGGCTGCCGCCGAGGAGAGAGAGTTCCACCACGGCAACCATGATGAGGAGCGCCGCCGTCTCGAGCAAGATCAAGCCCGATTCCAAGACAGCCGCCAGGTTGAGTCCACCTCAGTCAGCCAATCCCAGCGTAACGTCGAGGGAGAACATACTCACCACCACGTCCACGAGAATGTCCAGCCCATCGTCCAAAAGGAGACAATCCAGCCTGAGGTCGTGCACACCACTAAGCCCATCCACGAAGTTCACCACAGCTCCAGCCAATTCCACGGCCAATCCGTCCTCCCAACCAAGAGCTTAAATGAGGTTGGTGGTGAGATTCCCACCGGCAGCACCGGCTCGGTCGAAACATACGAGGGTGTTCCCCGACAATACAACCAGAAATTCCAAGTCGAGCAGACCGAGACCGATAAATTCCCAGATAAGAAGGGAGTTGATGGTCCAGGTTCGCACCACACCGGCGGTACCGGATTGGCAGACAACGAAGAGTTCATCGAGGAAGAACACAGAGTCAGACGAGGTGGAAACACTACTGGTACCACTGGTACCACTGGTTCTACCGGCACTACCGGCACGTCTGGTTACACTGGCACCAGTGGTGCTGGCGGTGTTGGCTCCGGCTCGCAGGGATACGAGCAAGGGAGAGGTGAGGATCTCTACCGTGGCCAGCAATCAGGCATCAGTGGAACTAGCGGTGTTGGCTCTGGCTCTCAGGGATACGAGCAGGGTACCGGTGAGGAATCCTACCGCGGCCACCAACAAGGCCTCGGTCAAGACCAGGGTGGTCTCCTGAAAGGTGGATCATCTACCTCGAGAAGTGAGCAGCTTCCAGGTGAATCAACAGGAACTTCGGGTACGGGTACTTCGGGACACAATAAGCCCGGTCTCCTGGACAGAATCAACCCCTTCAAGGACACTGATGGAGATGGAAAGAAGGGTATCATGGACTAAGCAGCCATACTGTAGCTGTTGTCCTGTAATTATATAGTCAAAATGAAAAAGTATTATTCTTCAGTCGATCCAACTCTTTTCCAAACCGACGATATTTTCAAGCACACCGCGAAAAGATGTTCTTGACAATGCCTTAACCATCATGCCATATTGGGGGTGTCTTTCCGCCATCACCTTCTTGCGAAAGATTCTCCTACCCACCCGGTGTCCGCCTCATCCCATGGCCCCCTCGTATCCCCAAATTTCATAGACGGCCACAGTTTATGCAACAACATCACATTCCTCCACAATGCGACTGCCAGCCTGAGTCTGCGGAAAGACACTCATCGGCAATGGAACAATGCTTTTCCGGCAAGAGTCATGCTTAGAGGTCCTCAACATATCGAAATAATGACTAGCACTCTTTGACCGACCGCCTTGCACAGGCTTCCTAGAATGCTGTGATCCCTCATACATGTCGGTAAGAAAGCGGCTACTCTCCTTGGAGAGCCCTGGGCTTCAGCCGAGATACAAGTCTTCAGTTTCTGCAGATATTGGGCGAGGACTGGTGGAGGATCACAAATCATTTTAATCGCTTCCGAGGCTGCCCACGGCTGACATCTGCATATACCCATGTCCACAGCGATATCGTTCGACTGAGGTATTGACTCCATCCAGGGACTTCATATAGTATACAGAGCCACGATATATATACGTAGGATAACTCTTTCTACACTCCATTGCTTTTCGTTCCGACTCTCTCAATAATAGTCAACATGCTCGCGGATCCAGTCAAGGTCCAAATCCCAAAATCCTACGAAACTCTTCCGGTCAAGGACATCAAATTGTCCCACCATCCTGAAAATGCACCAGAAGCCACTGCCGTGATAGTCTTGACCCTCAACCGACCAAAGCAGGGCAACGCCTTCACCATCAACATGATGCATGCCTTCGAATTGGTTTACCCCATGCTCGACCTGGATGAAAGAGTCAAATGCGTGGTTATCACTGGGGCTGGTAGGATGTTCTGTGCAGGAGCTGATCTCGAGATTGGCTTTCCCAGTGGTGGCGGAAGGGAAAGATTGGTTGACCACCGTGATCCGTATGTCGTCTCCGTCACCTGTGACCTGCACGTTGCTAAGCCTGTTGGTAGCGGAGGACGTCTGAACCTATGCATCTACCGATGCCGAAAGCCTACCATCGTGGCACTGAACGGTCCAGCCGTCGGCCTAGGCATGACAATGGGCCTTTCAGCAGCCATCAGGATCGCCCACGCCTCTTCCAAGTACGGCTTCGTCTTCGCCAGACGCGGCATCACAATGGAGTCCAATTCGAGCTACTTCTTGCCTCGACTTATTGGTCACTCGAGCGCCTTGTATCTCTTGACCACAGGTGATGTGTACCGCGGCGACTCCAAGCATTTCGGAAGCCTGTTTCAAGAGGTGATCGAGGAGCAACCTGGTGTTTTGCAGAGAGCGCTGAAGCTGGCAACCAACATCGCCGAAAAAACGAGCGTCCTGGCCAGCTTCTTGAATCGAGAATTGATGTGGAGAGGCAAGCAGACAGCCGAAGAAACCCATCTGCTCGATAGTGCGGTGCTCTACCACATGTTTGCTGCCAAGTCCGTCCTTCTTATCTCGCATGCCACGACAATGCTGACAGTCACAGGGACTGTGAGGAAGGTGTCCAAAGCTTCCTCAAAAAGCGTGAACCAATGTTCTCAGCCACACTCGAGAAAGATGGGCCACCATTTTACCCGTGGTATCATGAAACTGACACCGGCTCCAGGCCAAGGGCACACAAATTAGGCGAGCCCAAGCTATAGACATGGCTTGACATCTGGCTGGGTGCTCATAGTTTGGCTCTGGACCGATGCTCGTTCCATCTCTTTACAGCATCTTGCTCTCTCTCAATACCATAGTTTTGCCTCTCCTTCATAGAGTCAAGCACATCGCTGTCGGTTAGCTTGCTTATGTTGTCCATTTCCAGTTCTCTGAACTTTGGGGGATTTGCAAATGCCTCTGACCAGATAGCCCTACTTGAGCTGGGCCCTGAACCACGGCTTACATCAGAGCAGAACTTCGCCCATCGTTGAAAGCAGTCCTTTGCCATTGCCGCAGTAGGGAACACCATTGCGAAACAGTGAGGCATGCCCTCATATCCCATGAAACTCACGGTTCCGCCGCCCTGATGCATTCTCCGGGCAAGGATGGTGATCTCGTCTTCGAGGCCTTCATTGCCCAAGCACATGAAGACAGGAGGCATTCCTTTCCATAACTCCGGAGCAGCAGATAGAGGGGAGGTCAGGGGGTGCACCAGCATTGATGCGTTGCAGAAGATTTCGGCCCGTGGTGGCGACGTCGGCCACAGGTCGTCAGGGGTAGGCTCGGCTTTGGAGATACCAACGGCACTAGGAGGGTCGAGGTAGTCAAAGTGAGCATTGTTGTTGATTGACGGCATAGAACGACCGATGTCCACCCATGGAGAATTGACTGCAACGCCGGCGGGGAGATGTATTGGAACTTCAACACCGTGAAACGTGATAGTGGTCATCCCCATCCTCCGCAATGTCAGAAGGAGCTGAAGTAAAGCAATGGCCAGATTTCCACCCGCTGAATCGCCCGCAAAGACAATGTTGTGAGCGGCCACGGGCTCATGGGGCATTCCTGGTGGTGGCGACAGTAGAGAGAGATAGGACATTAGGGCATCCAGCAGTTGCGCAGGGAAGGGATACTGCGGTGCCAGTCTATATCGGACTGAATAGCAACGACCTCCAGTTAATTTGGCCAGATAAGAGGTTGTTTTACGGTGACTGGCTGGATCGAGAAGAAAGTATGCGCCTCCATGAAAATATAGTATCGTCGTAGGTGATGACACACTTCCCATCAAAATCCTGTAATGGTCTTCCTCAGCCAGGTCTGGCCGTGGCTCATTCTTAGCAGCTCCCACCTTGTAGCCAGTCCACTCAGCTTGCACTTCAGTAAGTTCGGGTGGTGTATATGTTTCTGATCCATTTCCTAGCTCTTTGATGGCTCTGTTCAAGAGATCTTTCAGGACATCCCCCTCTTGAGAGATCGGCACGGAGACCTTGGCTATGAGAATGGGGCCTTTGATGCCAGGATCGCGAGTCGTAGTCTTCTGTAGGACGCGCATAGGCTTCCTGACCTGGAGGACCGACCGGAGGACAACGACAGCGACTTCAGTGGTCACATCTTGTCTCGAAGAGTTTTTGGACAATGATAAAGCATTGAAAAGAGCAGTCTTGAGAATGAGCGGCAAGCGAGGTAGAACTACACGTAGTATGGCTGTGGGAGAGTCGTCCATTGCTGTAGAAAAGAAGGGCACTGTGATATCGAGATGCGTCCTCGTATTGGGAGACCGTGGGAAATGGGACAGAATCCAGATGGGCGACGCAGCAGAGACAAAGGAGAGACAGCAAAAAGGAAGAAGGGATATTACAGTACCTAGACCAATTCCATCAGGTGCATCATTTGCGAAGTTAGAAGATCTTGTACCGCAACGTACCTGGATGGACGGATATTGTCCATATTTCAAATGACAACGTCATCGATCGAGGTTCACCTCGCTTACAGCTTCCGTCGTTTTGATCATGTCGCCTTGTCCACGTGTAGGTGGAGAGCGGATGTATGTAGGCATAAAGTGTCTGCAGACCGAAAGCTGTATAGGAGCTGAATCCAAGTCGAACGAGAAGAGTGCAAAAGTCAACAAGCGGGGGGTTTCTTTGTATAGGGGTAATAACTCCGTTGTCTAGTACAAGGCAGAGAGAAAATCAAGATTAGTGCTCATATGAAAAGCCCAAAGCCTGGAGCATAACGCCGTGAATGGATTTCCTATTTCGATGATGATTCGACATGTCACAATTGCACAACGCCGTCATGCTTGTAGTACCATCCCCAGCTTGCCCATCCATAGCCTTCTGTGCACAAATCTTGTATCGCCTCAACAACCGTCAATCCATCCTTCGCTCGATAAGGAAACAAAACTAATGTGTCAGTGCCGAAAAAGCAGCACGATCAAGCCACCGAACCAGACTCGCGGCGAAGCCAGAGTAGAGTGGACTTGTTGATGATGGATATCCGGAGCCATCTGGTGATATCCTGATATAAAGTCGGGGGTGTATTGATCCATCGTCTTTGTCACAAGAGAAGTCGCTCGCCTGTTTACAAGATCAGGCACTTCTTGCTCTTTCCACTCTTTCGGGTCAACAGGGCAGCACGGGTAGCAGACTCGAAGACTTCGCGAACACCGTGGTTGGTCTTGGCCGAGCATTCGAGATATTTGTAGGCACCAATCTTCTTGCGGACCTCTTCACCCTGTAGATGTCACCGTCAGTCTATGCTTGAATCCTCAAACCTTGCCGCAATGATGGTAATGGCCATACCTGTTCGGGTGTAACGGGTTTTTGAGATGTTTTGGCCAGCTCCTCAATGGTCTTCTGGTCATGTCGCAGATCGGATTTGCATCCAACCAAGATGATGGGCAGACCCTGGCAGAAATGGAGGACTTCGGAAATCCACTATACCGGGACGTGTTAGCATTGGCCTAATGATCCCCAAAATGTCCAATGTTACCGACCTTCTCTTGAACGTTGTCGAGCGAATCGGGGGAATCGACAGCGAAACAGATCAGGATGACGTGCGAGTCGGGGTATGAGAGAGGACGGAGACGATCGTAATCTTCCTGGCCTGCCGTATCCCATAAGGCCAATTCGACGTGTTTTCCATCAACCTCGACATCGGCAACGTAGTTCTCGAAGACGGTTGGCACATAGACCTGTTATGCGACGCTCCTTGTTAGTCTTTCCTGAGCGAATGATGATTTTGATTGCTTGTCAGGGTGGTTGGGTCGATGGTCGGGGATTAGAGATAGATAGACGGGTTGCGCACCTCAGGGAATGTGCCCTTGGAGAAGACACTGCGAAGTACCATTGTCAGCAGATGCGACGAAGGGGTAATTGACTTGGATGGGTACTCACATCAACAAACACGTCTTACCGCAGGCACCATCACCGACGATGACAAGCTTGCGACGGATCTCAGCCATGGCGGCTGCTGCGGACTATGGTCAGATAAGGTTGTCTAAAGGATGACCAAAGGTGATGATTGCAAAGGAAGTGGTAGTTTCAGCTTGTGTACAGGGAGAGAATGGAGTCGATGGCAGGCGTGAAGGATTGGTAAAAGGAAGAGTAGGATGTGATGGTATAAAGAAGGTTGAGGGATGATTGTCAGGAAAAGCACCTTTTCGGGATAATTAGTGTGGTAGCAGCTAAGACACTCGTACTGGCCACGGAGGTAACGACGCTTCACAAAGCGAGTAATTGAGGATCGAGAGAAGGAGGCCACGCGGTTGATGGACTGTTCAAGCACAACAATTCGAGAGATGATGGGCAATCTGTTGATGGTCTGATGGCAATGGTGGTGTTGGGTGTTGATTGAATTGAGAGTCGGTCAAAGGAAAGAGAATGATTGAACAATTGCGCAGACAAGAAGACGTGTGTGAGTGAGTGCCAGTGAGTGCCAGTGAGTGTGTCGCATGCGCAGGCCAGGCAGAACGAGACAGGAACCGGGCCACGAGTCCACACTGACTTGCTAGGGCTGCCACCAACAGGCGAGACGAGACGAAACAGGCCACTGAACCAATTAATCGCCGGGGGCACCGCAGCAACAACACCAACAAACGGATCCATATGGGCAAGGATTGCGTTGCGGCGGCTTCTGGGCATTTGTTGCACGCCCGCCGCGCCTCTTTCTAGTACCCCATAACTACTAGGTACCTGGTATCTACGGAGTACTCGTCCTCTGTACAGTGTCTTGCCATTCTTTGGATATCATACACAATACGCTGTACTCTTTGTCGGTATCATCGAAGTCTATGTTCTCTTCATGATTATTGACTTTAGATCGTGAGGCATTTGCACCTGGGTCCTGGGTACTAGAACCGGACAATCAACCCCATCCCGCACGGCTACTGATAAACCCTGAGGCCAAATTCTAATCTTGACTGCATTTCCTGAACTTGCTCCAGATACGACATATTCTCGTGTTTTCCCGAATGGCACAAGCGGGACGAATCGTACATGCGCGTCTTTCCTTTCTATATTTTGGTATTAAGTACATCGACCCGCTGAGTACTCCTTCAACGATACTGGGGAAGGGCATAAATCACTTATCAATCATGGGACTCGATCCTCGTTGTGCATATTGGAGGGGAAAGTATTTCAGCTGGGCAGGGATCGATTGAACGCTCTCAAGGCCCGAGACTATATCTACGATAATCCAGCAAGAAGGAGGCTATAGCTAACTTCTTGTCCGCAGCGGACCTCGCCTTCATCCAAGGTACAAGGTTGCATCCATGTCCTGGGATGTGTACTTTTGCTTGGCCATGTGCGGACCAAGGTCTTTGGTGGTCTACCACTTTCACTGAACGTTCATCGTCATGAAGGTAATCAATTTCCACGGTACAGCCGCTCACAATTTGGAAGACGGATTGACTTTTGTTGACCGCATACTGTCTCTCGACACTGGCGCGTATAGGATCGTACCATTGACCGCAAATTCCTTGACGACCTTTTGACCACCGTCGTCCTGACTTAGCCATTCAACAAACGCTTCTGCCAGGTCCTGATCTCGTGCTAGTGATCCAACCAGGGCATGTGCTGGATTACGGAGAGAGTCATCGTCCAAGGACTCTTTCTGTGCGCCATAGTCAGCGTACCACAAGGCAATCGACGACCACAACTCACAAAAACAATCATGTTCTTCCTGACGTCGTCTTCGATCGCATACCAGGTCCCGCGATCAACCAGTGTGTACTCTCCAAGTCGACTTGCAGCCCTTAACGCTCCAAAGGGAAAGTCGATGTATCGGTGATACCAGGACGAGTATGGATGAGACCACGGTGTCTGTCCGATCACAGTCCAGATATGTGACTCGCGGATATTGTTGGCCGACTTGTCGTATCTGGAAAGAAACCTGACCGGATCCGGAGAAGTGGACGTCTCTACAGCGCCCTGGAATAGCAAAGCAAACAGTTCGTAGATGGTCGACGTTTGGTCTGTAGGTAGATTCGCAGGATTCGATCTCGGTCCTGACGAGCAAGGTGAGTTTGACACTTGGACAAGATTTCCTCGTCGCTCGGGAAACATTCTCGTCCCAAGTTACTGACCAACAAGCATGAAATGATCTTTCCATGCGTACACGGATTTCGTGGCAATGCCTTGTCGAACTGCGATTGCCTCAGCATAGGGGTGGTACGTGATACTCAGATCCGCCGCTCCTGTCGCAAGGGCGTTGAAGCTCAATGATGTGTCTGTGGCTATCCACGCTATTCGAAACGATGGACATGAAAGACGCCACGTATGACTGCCGATATGTCCCTCTGATCAGCTGGGTCCTGACACGGAAGAAACATGAATCATTGCAGGAAGATATCGTCACAAGACAACTGGTTGGGGGTGGGTAGAGACAGCCCTAGCCGACTCCATCTGGCAGATCTTATCTCGTGCGCAGACAAATGTGCAGAGACATACTTACGCTGTCATGAATTCTTCAGCCAGCTTTTGCAGGAGCCCTGATTGTCCTGCACCGCCAGTAGCGATACGCAGTCCGACGGGCCCCGAGGCCCCATAGAGGGCAGTGGGTGCGATTGTCTGACGCTGCGCTTCTGGGGTCGACGGCGCCAGAAGCTTAATGGATGCCATGATAGAACGATGTTCCCATGGTCATACCTTTCAGCCTATGTCGCACAGTCTCCAGCCTCAGAACTATTTCGATATGATACTTTGAACTGGCTACACAATAGCCGGACTGCAGCTTCCTTAATGGCAGGCCTCGTCATCGGCGATGGCCGGTACTCGTATCCGTCATTGGCCCACTCTTGATGTGCGCTTTTCGAAGACCAAATGGTCTACACTTTCGGAGGGACGACGGGAGTATGTTCCATTACAAGCTTTCGTCTACAGTCCATGTCTATCTCGAGTGAGTGCAATACAAGAGCATGGTCTTCTCCCCAAAATGCGACATTCAACGGCTGCCTTTTGTCCTGAAAGATGCAATCGCATCTTCAACGAATTGCACAACATCCTCGGTCTTACTTATTGCAGGTGAGTGACCAGCTTCTACGACCCTGGTCGTCACATCGGCACCATCGTCACGGCAGATCTGTACAATGATCTCCTGTCCCTTGAGCGTCATGGCCTGGTCCAGAGTACAGAACAGATACCAAACAGGCACATCCAGCCAGCCAGCATAAACGCCATCGGAACTCATTCCCAGGCCAAACGAGAACTTGACAAGCCTTGATATCAACTCTTGAGCTTCTTCTGGTGGAAGGTCGTTGTAAAAGTAGCCCCCAGGTTCACGAAGCAACTCCGACCATCCCTCTTTACTGGGTCGGACTTGGTCCTGCGACGAGAGACTCTCGACATATCCGGGGACCGCGTACAAATCGATCAGCGCGGTGTTGCTCCGGGGCGCAAATGCGGGAGTCTGTATCAAACCAAGCACGTGCCCTGACTTGTTGTGCTTAAGGTTGGATTGGTTCTTTCTGGTGAAACCCTTGATGGCGCTACAGCCCACCATTCCGCCGAAAGAGTGATTGACCACCACGACGTCGTTGCCAGCATCGATCTCCGAGGCTATGACTCTGCGCAATGATTCGATTGCAGGTGCTATTGAGGTGATCGGCAAATCGATATCAGTGAACAGCAATTGAGGTGCTATGCATTTGTAGCCCTTCATTTCGAGGATCGTTCTGGCTTTATCCCAGTACGCGGGAGTGTGCCAGGAGCCGTGAATGAGAATCAACGTCGGTGCAGATGACATCTTGCAGGGTTTCCTTTAGTACTCGTGCATCTGCTGCACATACTTTCAGGGATGAACAGAGTATGTCGACACGGGCACGAAGATATAGAGTGTTCGAATTGCAGGTGCCAGTGACGACAATTAGGCCCACGACATACTTAGTTAGCCCTGGCGGCCTTGTGCAGTTGAGACATGTCCAGGAACGTCGAAACAGGAAACCCATTCACGGCGTTATGCTCAGCTTGCCGTCCTCGCATAGTATACCATTATGGTTGCAATCCTGCATTGCCGCCCAGCGAGGACATATGCATTAGTACTCTCCTTGAAAGGGGCATTATGTGAAGGCGGCTTCCTTCACTATACACAACACTGGCCATGATGGTTTCGACCGAATGACTCGACCAAGGCATGATCTCCACAGATAGTTTCAAGCTTCAGGCCACCTGTGGACAGAGACTTTTCTACTTAGCCCACACTCACCTGGAGGCACAAGAGGCCCGCGATCTGCGAAATATGAAGACCGCGTAAAGAGTATAATAAGAAACGGAGACCCAGATCATCTTCTGACCTTGATGGCAATCTGGCGGAGTAGGAAGCGTTGTGGCCTTGAATCCGTGCGGGTGAAAACAGCCACATATTGCGCGCCACAAGCAACATTGGCCACATACAAAGACCCTCGCATCGCCTAGTAGCCCATGCCTTAGACTTTCCTTTCGAGTGTGGTTGCTTTGACCACCAGCCGCAGCAGGACACTGGGCAATGAGGCAGACTTTGAGCTTACCGCCCTCTACCGTGTAAATGTCCTTACTCCAGCTGACAAGGCAAACACCTTCCTCAAGGGTAGTGGTTGCAACTTCCTCTGCCAATCATCGTACAGGATCCACGAGCAACTTTTGTTGCAGGATTGTCTGACTTGACAAAAATGGAGACTTTCGCATGCTCACAGAGGTGACAAAGAGCTGAATTGATTTACGGATGTCAAGTATTTAACCACGCGAGGAGATCTCCCGATGCAGCGTCGACTTGTCACCAAAAGACCCGCGTTGCGTCGACCAACAGCGGCAGTCAAGTTCAAGAATGACACCTTGATCATACATGCGATGATCCGAAAGTGAGCAAGGTTTGAGCGAATGTTATGGGTCTGAGCTGCTATCGATGTAGGTACTCTCATGCGTTCTGCAGCGTGCACATCAGAACGGATGGAGACCCCAAAAATGCCTCACATCAAGCACAGCCAGAGGGGCTGAACAAGGTTGCCTCCAAGGGCAACACTTGTGAAGGTAACTGAGATCATGAGAAACTATGAAGAAGCTCACACCTCATCAAGATCAATTCATATACTTGAGGTTCAAGGCCTAGAATACTCAAAAAGCATCACAGTCAAAAGAACAACACGGTTCAGGTATATCGACTGGCTTTATTGTTTACTATCGTCTACCCCAGGGGTCCTCACCAATGAGGTTACACGGCGATATCTAGTCTGCGACTGGGGACGACCAATCTCCAGCTCGCATCGGCGCATCTCCAAAAGGTTGAGCCATCCCGCATTCGAGAACCTTTGCGCCTAGACATGCTCCAAATCGATGGTGTCGTCGCCATAGCCACAATCTGGCACTGATTCCCTCCCTCCCGTTCATCCACAGCCACCAATTCTGCGAGGTATCATCTGCATTCGCTTGCCGATCCCCCTTCAAAAAGTCTGAGCGATTTAGGTCATGCTTCGCAGCCGAAACAGACCAGGATCCTGAATCTAGCCGGATTGGTCTGTGCTTCTTCCTCAGTGCATAGGGGAATGTGGTCCTTGAACCAGTCGCCAGGCTACCGCCAACTCACCGCTCAGATAGATGATTTTGGCTTTTGGAAGCACTTCCATTCTGGCGATGGTCCTGGGAGAAGGACGCAAAGACGCAGTTGGCATCTAGCATATGCAAAGACTCTATTTGTGGCAGTGGCCTTCACCCACGGGTTGGCACACCTACATTATCTCAAGGCAAGTACGCGGTGGTGGACTGTTCTACGTTCATTCTGGCCCTTGACCTTTCTCGTGTACTGTTTCCTTACTTGCTCCCATCCCATCCCGCCCTCCATCCCCTCCCTTTCACGTCTTTACACAACAAAATGGTGGTCATAGACGACTTCGAGCGTGATCCGGAGAAGAACTTGGCCGTCATCAGCCCTGGAACAGCTGAGGACGACGAGTTACCACCTACCATTGCTGCAAGACGTCGTATCAGATATCTTGACGACGATGAGGAGGCACAAGGTGTAGGTGGTCCTTCCAACAACGAATTCGGACCTCCTTTGCGGAGACGCAGCTCTGCCTTCTCCATCCACTCTCTGTCAAGCGTGCGAAGTGCACGTTTTGTTGACCCAGCACTTATACTCCCAGTCCAATATCGTACTCTCAGCCACAATATTGCCAACACCGACGACAATGTGATCACCAAAGCGAAGGATGCCCGAGAAAAGGCAGCGGTGGACGTCGGAAACCTCGACTGGCACACAATCTCTCCAGAAGAGACCTGCATCCGCTTGAAGACCTCGATTGAATCTGGTCTAACTGCTACCGGAGTCAAGGAAAAGGCAACTGAATTTGGACCAAACGTCCCTAGTGCACCTCCATCTCATCTGGCTTCCAAGATCTTCGGCTACCTTTTTGGAGGGTTTGGCGCCATCCTACTCGGCGGCAGTATTCTTGTCTTTATATCCTGGAAACCATTGGGACATCCTCCTGAGGTGGCCAACCTTGCTCTGGGCATCGTGCTGGCTGCAGTGTTCGTCATTCAAGCCGTGTTCAACGCTTGGCAGGATTTCTCGTCTTCCAGGGTGATGAACAGCATCACGGGAATGCTCCCCGAAGCTTGTAACGTCCTCCGCGACGGCAGCAAGCAGACCATTCAGGCGCCTGAAGTTGTGCCTGGTGACATCCTCTTCTTCAAAGCCGGAGACAAGTTACCGGCCGACATTCGTTTCATTGACGTTTCTTCCGATTCCAAGTTCGACCGGAGTATTCTGACAGGAGAATCACTTCCTTTGGCCGCCGTTGTCGACTCAACAGACCCCAACTATCTGGAGACGAGATGCATCGGGATGCAAGGTACACACTGCACTTCCGGAAGCGGCATTGGCATTGTCGTCTCTACTGGTGACAGCACGGTTTTCGGCCACATTGCGAAGTTGACCAGTCAGCCTTCGACCGGTAGGACCACTCTGCAAAAGGAGATCTATCGTTTCGTCATCATCATTGTTTCACTCATGGTCGCCATGAACGTTATTGTGGTTGCTGTCTGGGCAGGGTACATCCGCCACGCGTATCCACACTACATCAATGTCCCCAAACTTATTGTAAACATTGTGAGCGTGGCCATCGCGTTTGTCCCCGAAGGACTGCCTATTGCGCTCACCGCATCCCTGACAATCACGGCCAACATCATGAGACAGAACAATATCCTCTGCAAGTCGCTGAAAACGGTGGAAACCCTTGGATCCGTTTCCGTCCTCTTGTCCGACAAGACCGGCACTTTGACCAAGAACCAAATGGTTGTGACGGACTGCCTGGTGGGTCTCAAGACCATGACTGCCATAGAAGCAGCGCAAGATGTTATTGTCGAGAAGTCCGAAGGCCACTCCAGAAAGGCAGCGCTCGAGCAACTCCGCGTGGTCTCGGGTGTTTGTAATGCCGGAGAATTCGACCCTACCACAATCCATCTGCCCTTGAACGAGAGGAGGATCATCGCCGATGCAACTGACCAAGCCATCTTCAGATTGTCTGAAAGTCTCGGTTCTGTCAATGAGTCTAGGGACATGTGGCGCAAGAGATTCGACCTGGCTTTCAACTCGAAGAACAAGTTTGCTCTTCGTGTTTCCTCTGCCACTTCGGAAGCTGCAGCGGCCATGACTGTGAGTGCGGCGGAGAAAGCTTCGTTCGATGCCGACAACGACATGCTCCTGATGATCAAAGGTGCCCCGGACATCCTCCTCCCGAGATGCACAAAGTATGTCGGCGAGGACGGCGAAGTTCACGAGCTTGATGACCGCGTTCGAACCTCTACCGAGGCTACCAAAGACTCCTGGTCGAGCCAGGGCAAACGAGTCATCCTTCTCGGGCGCAAGCCACTTCCTGCGAGTGATCTAAAGAGCGATCCGAATGACAACGAGTTCGAGCCAGAAGCTATCCAGCATGCTCGTGCAGGGTTGACGCTCATTGCACTGGTCGGTATTGTCGATCCGCCCCGAGACGAAGTGCCCAGTGTAATCGAGACCCTCCGCCGTGCAGGGATCCGCACGATGATGGTTACAGGTGACTTCAAGTTGACCGCCCAAGCCATTGCTCGCTCATGTGGCATCATCACTCTGCCAGACGCCCAAATTCACACGATTGACAACCTGCCGCGCTTCGGTTCAGAAACGGGTGAGGACACCAAATCGGTATCTCGGTTCTCCAGGTCGAAAGCACCCAAGAAGACCCTGCTCCCGGGCGACAAGAAGGCCATCGTCCTGACAGGCCCAGACCTCATCACCCTCATGCCTCACCAATGGCACGCCCTAACAACAGAGTATACGGAGATCGTCTTCTCCCGGACCACACCTGACCAAAAATTGCGCATCGTCAAAGAATTCCAGTCCCGCGACTACATCGTTGCCATGACGGGCGACGGTGTCAACGACGCACCTAGCCTGAAACAAGCCGACATCGGCATCGCGCCGTCCTCGGGCTCAGACATCGCTATCGAAGCATCTGACATGGTGTTGCTTGATTCCTTCTCCGCCATTCCCGAAGCCGTTCTCTATGGACGCGTGGTCTTTGACAACCTCAAGAAGACAATCGCATATCTCCTCCCAGCTGGATCGTTTGCCGAATTCTGGCCAGTCATGACAAGTGTGGTTTTCGGTCTTCCACAAGTTCTGTCAAGTTTCCTCATGATCATCATCTGTTGTTTCACCGATTGCGTGACAGCCACGATGCTCGCCTATGAGAAACCCGAAGCCGACGTCATGTTACGACCTCCCCGCGACGTCCACGCTGACCGCCTGGTAGACTGGCGTCTGCTGCTGCAAGCGTATGGCTTCATCGGCTTACTCGAAACCCTCAGCTCCTTTGCCATGAGCTTCTGGTACCTCTCCCGTAAGGGCTTGTCGTTTGGTGATCTGTGGTTCTCATTCGGCAACGGACCCACTCCACCAGGCATGTCCACAGACGAGGTCGCTTATCATCTCAATGTCGCGAGCAGTATCTACTTTGTCACACTTGTGGTCATGCAGTGGTTCAGTGTCATGGCGTTGAGGACCCGTCATCTGTCCATATTTCAGCACCCACCTATTTTCAACAAGCAGACGCGCAACTTGTTGTTGTTCCCTGCTATTCTCTTCGCTTTGATTGTGGCTTTGATCTTCACATTTGTGCCTGGGATTTCGGAGCTTGGATGTGAGAATGTGCCTGTCGAATACTGGTTTTTGCCTCTGGCGTTTGGTCTTGGGATTTTGTCGTTGGACGAGTTGAGGAAGATGTTGGTTAGGAGGTATCCCAACGGCGTTTTGGCGAGGATGGCATGGTAGATGGCACAGATGAAACTTACATGAAGATTAGATTTGCACTTCCTTGAATATCTGAGAGCTGAGTGCAACCGGCGTGCGACGGTGAAGTTTTAGACTGTGTTGATGCATGGGCGAATAAACGGATTCTTGTGTATGGCAGACCAACGACATATGATCTGCCTCGTTGCAACCCAAGAGGCACCCTATAGACATCGATAGTAATCCGTACCTTGACCGGAACATATTGATAGACATTAATATTGCTTGGCTGGGAAGGCTTGCGTAAGTAGGCGAAGCTCGGTTGTGGTGTAACTAACAAACAAGATTCGAGATCTGATCTGGCCCGTTGCATGTTCGGCAATCGTCATCATGATGATATCATTATCATCCCTCCAAGCCAGCCTCGCATGTAACAAGGATTCTACAACTCCGAACAAGCTGTTTGTCTGACTACCAAGACGATTAAATCCACCAGCTCAATACCCTTCATGCAATTCAGAGCATCATGGATTAAGTCAGCTTACCCTTATACTATCAACTACCACTGAACAGCTTGAAGCCGGAAAATACAACAACCATGTCCGAACCCAGTCTGGCAGACAACCGTTCCACGCTAAAAGACTTCGTTTCTGTAAGGGCTCACTCTTGCTGATTAAAACGCAAAAAACTGTATTCAGTCCCAAATACTCATGCTATCACAGTCCATCTCTGCCATCCGGGGCGACCTGTCAAACATCACCGCTCCGCCATTCGTCCTCGACACAAAATCCACAGTCGAATTACCAGGTTTCTGGGGTGAAAGACCGTCCGTTTTTGTGGCCCCGGCCTCATCTCAAGATCCTGCAGAGCGCGCCCTTCTCGTTCTGAGGTGGTTTCTCTCTTCACTTCGCAACCAGCAATACTCGGGTCGGGCGCCCGGTCAAGGAGTCAAGAAGCCTCTCAATGCCTTTCTCGGAGAACTCTTCATTGCCAGATGGGAGGATGAGGCTGGGTTAACGAGGTTGGTCTGCGAGCAAGTCAGGTGAGTCGCAAACGCAAACATCGTCTTCACCACTAACCGCTGCCTCAGTCACCACCCTCCCGTGACGGCATGTCGTCTGTGGAACGAAGAACATGGTGTTTCGGTATGTGTCTCTGCTTTAGATTAGTCAAAAATCAAGAACCCATGCTGACCTTTTCCAGGCTGAAGGATATACTCGCCAGGAGATTTCGTTCTCCGGAAACCTGAACATCAAGCAAATAGGCCACGCGATCGTCCACCTTTCTCGTCACAACGAGTCGTTTCTGATCCCATTGCCTGATGTTAAGGTGAAGAGCATCATCACTGGCAGTCCTTACCCAGAGCTCGAAGGAACGTACTACATTCCCAGCACAAATGGGTACATGTCGACCATCGTCTTCGGCAGCAAAGGTCTGTTTTCAAGTTCCAGCAAGAAACATAGCTTCGAGGCGAAAGTGTACCGTGAAGGAGAGGAGGGAAGCCCTCTGTACACCGTCACGGGTAACTGGGATGGTGTCTTTGTCACGCATGATGTCCGGACCGACACCGAGATCGATCGATTTGATGTTGAGACCGCCAAAACCACCCCTCTCGTGACAGATCCTCTGGATGAGCAGGACCCGTGGGAGTCCCGCCGGGCATGGCACGACGTTCGCCAAGCCCTGCAGAGAGGCGACATGCAAGGAGCTGCAGATGCTAAATCGAAGCTGGAAAACGGACAGAGAGATCTGCACAAGAACGACCCTGATGGAAAGTCTTGGGAGAGATTGTTTTACGCCACCGTACCACATGATGAGGTGGCTGAGGGACTGGCAAAGAAGATAGGAGACTCGTTGACCCCTGAGGATACAGTGGCAGCATGGAGATTCCGGCTGAAAGACTGGGAAGATGGGAAGTTCAGAAAACCCTACCACGGCGATGTTGGTCCGGACAATACCAGAAGTGAGTCCAGTATCAGCGGCGGCTCACATCAGCAGCAGCAGTCTTCTCCGGTTCAACAATCTACGACACGGTCGACAGAAGCTATGGCAGCTCCTGCTGCTGCGGCTGGCATTTCGGCTGGCAATGGCTATGGTACGAGCTCTGGCGCTGGCTATGGTACTAGCTCTGGCCCCAGTTATGGTACTAGCTCTGGCACTGCCTATGGCACTGGCTATGGTACGAGCTCTGGCACTGGCTCTGAAACTGGTACACGCGCTGCTCCAGTCCCGACCTCTACCGCAAGCACCCGGAGTGGTCCCGGAATATCCATGTACAGCATGGTAACGGCTGATGAAAGTGAGACTGTTGATGAGCCTTCAACTGGAAGCTGGCAAACGAAGCCTGAACCTTACCGCGAAGAGACCACTCGGGAGCCGGAGCCTGCGTCTACGGGAACATCTGGAACACAAGGGGCCTTCTTCGCAGATGCGCCCATCGCGCATGTGCCTATAGTCGACGATACCGTTCGGAAGCATGAAATCCTTGCAAACACTTCTGAGCAGCAAGGGCCCGCCCTTGCAGATACCTTTCGCGGTCAAGAGGCTCTCCCCGCGAGTACTCACCAACCACAGCAGACCGACCTGACTGAAACTTCTTCTACTGCCGATCGATCAGCCGGCTCCACCACTGCGCCCGATGAGACAAGCAACACTGGAACTTCAGGAATTTCAGGAACTTTCAGCAAAATCTTGGGAGCTGTGGGACTTGGTGGTGCCGCTGCCGATTCCGGTGCTGCGGCCTCAGAGACTCACTCTACGGATACTTCTCCAAGACAGGAACATCGTTCGGACGATACTCCTCAACAACACGACTACTCTCTTTCACAATATATCTCCCAAACAAAGGAGTCTTCTACGGCGGGTACTTCTCAATACCAGGATGATTTTTCGACTGGCACATCTGGATACAAGGATCCTTTCTCAACAGATACATCTCGAGGACAGGAGCCAGTTTCGACGAGTACTGCTCAACGGCACGAGCCTATTGACACCGATACTTCTCGGACACAAGAGCCCCATGGCGCCGACCGTGCACAACCGCAGCAGTCCTCTTCTGCAGGCATCGTTAAGGATCCTACTGGTGTCCCTGGTGACCGAGATCTTATTGACGAAGGCACTTCCCATGGGCAAAAACCAGATTTGGATAATGTCGGTAGCGGCGTGGCTAGCATGAGTGTAAAGGAGAAGTCGCAGGTGGAGGACTTCCTCAGGAAAAAGTACTCGAGTTCGGGTAGGTAAGTGTGTGTCTACAAGGAGCTCTGTATGAGCTCTAGCTTTCATGGCTCTTGGTGGTCGTACACTGTGTTCCAAAGGCAGATGGAGATTCATGGGTCGAATGGCAGCAAATGGAGCGGCTGAAAGTACACTTGCTGTTGAATGGTCCACGGCACAGGTGGGGAAAAGTACCTGTTCAGCAAGAAGCACGCCCACAATTCATCGACATTCATCAGTCATGTTGACCTGCACTTTGAAAGCCAATGACCTTCACCACCTCATCACTTGAGTCTTCGCACTTTCGCTCATGTGCTCTACATTCATTCCTACATTGCCTCAATCGCTAAGCAAGCTTTCCTCGGCTTATTACGCAATCCTACTCAACAGAGCCATTCCTGTCCATATCGCGTACGCACGGAAGACCATGGAGTCTCAACGACTCGCAAAGGTGCATGAGTCTTAGTATGCACAATGTGTGACGTTCCCCAAATTGCTATTCTCTGCCTTGAAAGAATCCCACCGGAACTTATACCATTCAGGCATGTAATGAACATTTGACACAATCATTCGGCACTAGCTCTACCGATTTCCCTGACAACACCATATATGATGAGCGGGTCGAAGAAGCTTGATTTGTCCGGCTCTTTACAGAACCAGGTGACCCCCGGGAATATATGCATGGAATCCTTTCTAAGGACAATCCCCAGGTGATACACCGTATGCACCATGCAGATCCAACCTCCACATGTGCGGGGGAATGGTAACATGGTCAACGTCACAATAACATCCAAGTCCTTCAGTGGCCCTACTACCATTAGCAGGTATAAGAGTCTGATTGACCAGTAAGTACAAGATGGCTGCCCGCTACGATATCACAGGGAAGGTAAGTCGCAATGGCATTGATCCTGATGCTGGGCGTGATCGCCCTCATCTCTTCGTGTGCTTTTGCTCAGAATCCATACACCAATGTCAATGACTCGAACTATCACCGCCTACCGAACTACTCCCCAGCCAGACCACCAGCTGTACCCTTGGCCGTCCGTTCCCCTTACACAAGCGCCTGGCAGTCGACAGCAGGCAACAGCACACTCAACTCTGGAAGTGTTCAGTTCTGGACGGGCGGTGACCTAGGATGGGAGGGCATTGTCACAGTCGATGGCATCTCTTACGAGTATCTAGGCATTGCCTACCAGACATTGCCCGTGGTGCCGATCTTCCAGACTGCAGTGCCGACGAACGTGGCGTACGACTCACAATACTCCAACTATACCTTCCAAGCCGGGCCGGTTATGATCACTGCCAGCTTCTTCTCTCCAGTCATTCCAAAGGATCTATGTCGAACTAGCATTCCCTTGAGCTACCTGACCACATCAATCGAGTCTCTAGATGGCGCCGACCACGATGTCCAACTTTACTCCGACGTCAACGGCAATTGGGTGGCACCAGAAGGCAACAAGACCCTCAATTGGGACCTGTATCGCAACACAATGTCCATCAACGGAAGTGGAAACGCGACAGACTCGCCCAACCTCCTCTACACCTGGCTCTTCAATCTGTCGTCACAATACCAATTCGCCGAAGAGAGCCAGTTACCTCTCTGGGGAAACTTCTCCTACACCACATGTCCCGGACAAGCCAGCAATTTCAGCTTTCAAAGCGGCTACTCAGCCAACCTGCGCTTCAACTACATCATGCAGCATTACCTTGCCGACAATGTCGACAGCGACTACCGCGGCGCGCAAGAGATGGAACCAGTCTTTGCTTTCGCTCACGATTTCGGTTCTACCAGCTCCGCAGCAGTCCGATACACTCTCGGCTCCTCTCAGACCCCAATAATGCGGTACCTCACATCCTCCGGCGTCCAAGCTCTCCAACCCTGGTGGGCCAACTGTTACGGCGACCTCTTCTCAATGATTGCATATCACTACAACGACTACGACAGCGCCGCAGCGCTAGGCAACGCCTTTGAAGCGCAACTCAAATCCGACATCGACGCATTTTACGCCCCCGAATACGCCAACACCCAAGTCTACAGCAACAGCACACCGTCCGCTTCCCCAATCTATCCCAACCAAAGCATCGGGACCGACCAATACGGGCAGCAATACTACTTCGACCCCAACACAGCATACGGCTTTCTCGACCCAACCGACTTCTCTGGCGTCCCCGTCCCCGACATCTCCGAGCCAGAAGCATACTACTCATTCGTCGCTCTAGCAGCACGTCAAGTAATGGGCGCATACGTCCTCACCGTCAACCCCAGCCCCAACACCACAGACTCCTCCCCACTAATGTTCCAAAAAGAAATCTCCTCCGACGGCAACGTCAACACCGTCGACGTAATGTACCCAGCAATGCCGTTTTTCCTGTACGCCAACCCCGCCCTACTGTCATACAACCTCGATCCGCTCTTTTACAACCAAGAATCCGGCTTTTACCCAAACTCATACTCGATGCACGATTTAGGGTCCAACTTCCCCAACGCAACAGGCCACGTGGAGGGCAACGACGAGTACATGCCGGTCGAAGAGTCAGGCAACATGATCATAATGACATACGCCTACTACGCTCTCACAGGCGACACCTCCTATCTATCGCAACACTATCCCATTCTGCAGCAATGGTCCGAATACCTCATAGAGTACAGTCTCTTGCCCGGCCAGCAACTCAGCACCGACGACTTCGCAGGGCAACTCGCCAACCAGACCAATCTCGCTATCAAGGGTATCGTCGGGTTGGCATGTATGGCCGAAATCGCCTCTGCTACAGGCAACTCTGACAACGCGACGACATACACGACTCTAGCGACAGAGTATTTCAACAACTGGACAGAGCTTGCAATCGACCCGTCCGGCCACCACACTATGCTCGGATACCAATGGCGCTCATCCTGGGGATTACTCTACAACGTCTTCCCTGCACGCTTGTTGTCTCTACCTATCATACCCGACTCGATCTACGATATGCAATGCGCCTATTACCCAAGTGTATCCCAGATCTTCGGCGTCCCACTGGATAATCGCCACGCATACACAAAGTCAGATTGGGAACTCTGGACAGCAGCGACATGCACCAGTCCAACTAGACGGCTTTTCGTGAATGCGTTGGCGTACTGGTTGAACGAGACGGACACAAGTCTGCCGTTCACCGATTTATACTTGACGATCGATGAGGGTGGGTATCCGAATAGTGATACGGCGCCGACGCCGATCGAATTCATTGCCAGGCCCGTGCAGGGAGGGTTGTTCTCTCTGCTCGCGATGTTCGTGAGAGGTGGGAATGCGGTGTCTTTTCCGTCGCAAAACAGTTCGGGTGGCAATACGACGCAGCCTAGTATACCTAACAATGCGACGACGACGGTGACAAGCTACAGTTTGCCTATGAACACTACTTGGACGTCCTCGTCGGCAATGTCGTATTCTGTGTCGAGTGGGGTTACGGAGTCGGTGAATCTCAGCACTACTACCGCTGCTACTGCGTACAGTGAGACGTACACTACCACCCAGACTTACAATTACACGCTGCCGACGACTTACGTCTCAACGGCAACGGAATCACCGACGCAAGAGACATGGATCAGCTTCAATATCAGCTCTGCTGTGACTGGGCCGCCGACTTGGACTACGAGTACGACAGGCACCTCCTCCTCTTGGTAAGAGGAAGGATCATTGGGTTGATGCGCGAATGGGACGGGACATTCGACTACATGTGACAATTCACAAGTCAATGCACACGTCACAAGTAACACATAATGCCGTTCATTGATTTTTATTCATGACTATCAACTCTAGCTAAACATCAAGGCACCTTGTTTGTTGTAACATTATAATTCGTTTCAGCCATTTACAGTCTGGCACTGGCCTTGCCTGGTTGCATACCCTTGTGGATATCAAATCGGTCAAGGTTCATGACCTTATCCCAAGCAGTAACAAAGTCCTTGGTGAACTTCTCGGCACCATCAGCTTGAGCATAGACCTCAGCAATGGCGCGCAGCTCAGCGTGAGAACCAAAGACCAAGTCGTAGCGGGTGGCGGACCACTTCTTCTCGCCAGTCTTGCGGTCAACACCCTCGAACAATTCACCAGTGTTATCGACTGACTTCCAGGCGGTGTTGACATCGAGCAGGTTGACAAAGAAGTCGTTACTCAATTGACCAGGGCGCTTAGTGAAGACACCGTGCTTGGAACCGTCCCAGTTGGCGTTCAAGGTACGGAGACCACCGACCAATACGGTCATCTCGGGTGCGGTAAGTTCCAGGAGGTGAGCCTTGTCGACAAGGAAGAATTCAGTGTTGACTCGGTGGGTCGACTTGCCGTAGTTTCGGAAACCATCGTGGTGAGGCTTGAGGTGCTCGAACGAATGCTCGTCAGTCTCCTCTTGTGTAGCGTCAGTGCGACCGGGTGTGAAAGGCACAGAAAGACCGGATGCCTTTTCGACGGCGGCGACACCTGCAAGAACAATAAGGTCGGCCAGCGAAACCTTCTTGCCACCGCTGGCGGAGCTGTTGAACTTCTGCTGGACGTTGTCCAGGGCGCCAAGAACTTGCTGGAGCGAAGCCTTGTCGTTGACCTCCCAGTCTTTCTGAGGGGCAAGACGGATGCGGGCACCGTTGGCACCACCACGCTTGTCACTGCCACGGAAAGTGGAGGCTGAGGCCCAAGCAGTGGTGATGAACTTGGTGTTGTCCAAGCCAGTGGCCAGAATCTCCTTCTTCAAGTTGGAGATATCGGTCTCATCGATGATTGGGTGGTCGGCAGGGGGAATTGGGTCTTCCCAGAGCAGAGTTTCCGAGGGAAGTTCAGGACCTAGCCAGCGAGCTCGGGGACCCATGTCACGGTGCAACAGCTTGAACCAAGCACGGGCAAAGGCGTCAGCGAACTTGTCGGGGTTCTCGAGATAGTCTCGGGAGATCTTTTCGTAGGTAGGATCGAAGCGGAGAGAGAGATCAGTGGTCAACATTCTTGGCTTGTGTGTCTTGCTCGAGTCGTAGGCATCAGGAATGAAAGAATCAGCGTTCTTGGCCACCCACTGGTTGGCACCAGCAGGGGACTTCTCCAGTTCCCAGTCGTACTTGAACAGGTATTCAAGGTAGTTCATGCTGAACTTGTTGGGGGTCTTGGTCCAGATGACCTCAAGACCGGAGGTGATGGTGTCAGGGCCCTTTCCGGAGCCGTGCTTGTTCTGCCAGCCCAGACCTTGGTTCTCCATGGGGGTGGCTTCTGGCTCCTTGCCAACGTTATCCGATGGGGCGGCACCGTGTGTCTTGCCGAAGCTGTGGCCACCGGCAATCAGAGCCACTGTCTCTTCATCATTCATAGCCATACGGCCGAAGGTGGTTCGGATATCGCGAGCAGCAGCAACGGGGTCAGGAACACCGTCGGGCCCCTCAGGGTTGACGTAGATCAGACCCATGTGGGCCGAGCCGAGAGGAGATTCGAGGTCGCGGGAGTGGATATCCTTGTGATCCTTCTTGTGCTCGTCGGAGTCGACGACACCGTGTGATCCTTCTGGAGCACCGGCCTTGCCGTCGGAGTAACGGACATCGTTACCCAACCAGGTAGTCTCACCACCCCAGTAGACAGCCTCATCGGCCTCGTAGGTGTCTGGACGACCACCAGCGAAACCAAAAGGCTTGAAGCCCATTGACTCGAGGGCGACATTACCGGTCAACAGCATCAAATCAGCCCAGGAGATCTTGTTGCCATACTTTTGCTTGATGGGCCAGAGCAGACGACGGGCCTTGTCGAGGGACACGTTGTCGGGCCAGCTGTTGAGGGGAGCGAAACGCTGTTGACCTTGGCCACCGCCACCACGACCATCCTCGACACGGTAAGTGCCAGCACTGTGCCATGCCATTCTGATGAAAAGACCACCATAGTGACCGTGGTCAGCGGGCCACCACTCCTGGGAGTCGGTCATCAAAGCATGTAAATCTTTCTTGACAGCATCGTAATCCAAGCTCTTGAAGGCACTCGCATAGTCAAAGTCCTTGCTGAGAGGGTTCGACACGGGGGTGTGCTGACGGAGGATGTTGAGTCTGAGACCCTCTGGCCACCAATCTTTGTTCTTGGTACCGCCACCGCCGATGGGGGCGGTTCTGGTATTGTGTACTGGACATTCACCCATGGCTGCGTTTGGGATTGGTAAGGACTGAGAAAAGAATTAATTTCGTTTGCAGTGAGAGGGAGGAAGAAGCAGACAGGAAGCAGGAACTACCCCGCGTCTTTTAAAGGTGCCCTGAGCCCCTCTGGGATTTAATAGATGGAATGTGATTAGTTGATGGTGGAAGACTGTGGACTGATGGGTCAGGTGAAGGCTCGCTGGTCATGACTCGAATAGGAAAGAAAGCTGCGACCGAGGTCAAAGTGTTCGCTGTGACTAGCTGTAAGAGGAATAGAACAGAGGTATCTCGGTGGAGGTGCGAGAGACGGTCGATGCGGCGACGATGAAGGGTCCGCCAATGATACAGCTACAGTTTGAAGACGATATTGTTAGCATTGGCATTGGCCGCTGGACACATCCATATTCCATACCTTATTGTTTCTTGACCGGGAGAAGTCAGGAGAAGAGTGTCACCGTGTACGTGTTCGTGCTCGGCGTTTTGTCAGTGAGACTGTGGCAACAAGAGTCGATAGACGCTGGACACTGTCACAGATGATGAGGACGAGGGAAATCACTACTCGTATTCTTCTTCTTTCATCTAGAAGCATCGACAGACAGATATGGGCAAAGACCCTGCTTGGAGTCTGACGGGTGGTTCCTGGAATGGTGAAATTCTGTCTTGTTCTTGACCCCTCCATCGCTTCACTTACAAAGTAATTCCCCCACCTTCAACGGCAGTCAAATGTCACAAACAGCGCCACGGATTGCGCAACTCAATCGAGGAATTCACCACGACAACCTGCGTGGCACGAACAGACTCAACAAGATTTGTTTCGGCTCCAATTGGCCTACTACTTTTCCCAATATGTGGCATCTCTCCGGCGACCACGCGAGACGAGGTATACCACGGTATGGATTCTCGGTATCATGCCGGTCAATCTAGAACATCGACAACTTCTCGGTAAGGAAGAGCCCGAGCTGCGAGTGGTGGTACATCCATGAGACATAATTGGCTACATTGTGTGCCCATGGGAATGCTTTCCACATGCGCCACCATAGGCTACTCACAGTAAATCTGTTACACCTGCATCCCCTTCTTCAATATTACATGTTGCTGCTGTGGACAGTGTAACGTGCCTCGATGAGTTGACATTGAATGACTGGTGCATTCATCCGACACGGTGTACGGACCCAAACACGACTGACTCAGCGTATAAGGCTGAAACAACCTGGGTCATCGTAGGACTTGAGTCACCAACGTCTCATCGCCAATCGGCAATGGCAACGCACTTGGCTTGCTATGACTGTGTGCTAACTTCCAAATGAGGCTTATATGGCCTCGCGCCTTCTTTCGTGCTCACAGTGACATACACCCGGGCATTCAGAGGTTGGAAAATTCATAAACCAGACCAGCAACACCAAGCTCGACCTATCGCTGCCTTGGTGGCCAAGGCTGGATCCTCCTCTCTTCCGGACTCGTCGCCGGGATCCCTTGCCGTCACATCGAGCAACAATTCACTGTTCTGAGCATTCCGCACCGAGATGGTTACTTTGGATGGCTCCACCCTCGAAGGTGGTGGCCAGCTCGTCCGCGTCGCCCTCTCCTTATCGTCCATATGCAGTATCCCACTACGCGTTACCAATATTCGAGCCAATCGCGCGCCTCAAGGAAGGCAATCATCGCACCACGCCCACCGAAGCAAGGGCAAGAGCAAACACTCCCGCAACGACCGCAAACCAGAGGGCGGGCTCAAGGAGAGTCACCTGGTCGCTCTGAACTGGTTGGCAGACAAGTGCAACGCAGACGTTCAAGGAAATGAAATCGGCTGTCGGGATGTCATATTCAAGCCAGCAAGACGGAAGGGAAACTATTCACGAGCGACCCGTGGACCTGAAGAAGCCCTTCCGGAAGTCATTGAGCTCCAGAAACCAGGCAGTGTGTGGTTGATTTGGCAGGCGATCTTCCCGTACATCGTGTTCTCTTTGCTAGATACGGAGGGGCAGCACAGTGCCCATACAGCCGAGCATACCAAAGCCTCGAATGGTGCACAGGCTCAATCTGAAATAGCTTTCCGCATCATACTCAAGGGCGGCACCAACGTCCCCAAATCCCCATCAAGCGAGTATATGCAGCAAGTCTTCCTTCCACTATGTCAAAAGATCGGCCTCCCCAAAGTCGATGTCGTCGTCAAGAAGCGCGGCTGGGCTGGCAGTGCCCCAGACATCGGCGAGGTCGATATCATTGTACACAAACCCGATACATCCCAAGCAGGATGCCACCTACCGCCATTCCACCTCCACTCGCCAGGACTCATCACATCCATCACGATGACCATCATCGCCGGGAGCACTCAGACACACACGCTCCTCGAGACCGAAGTGATATCTGCCATACGGGCTGCACCAACGTTCACGTCGCTAAATCTGCCGATCACACTGCATCCGTCAAGTACGTCGTCTGGGGACGAGCGGCGGCTGTACATCCTCCTCGTCGCACATACCGTGAACGGATACGCCTTGGGCCGCGATTATCTAGCATCTGGGAAGAACATATCGTCCGACAACGACAGACGCCACATCATCGACCAGGCAGTACGCCAGGTCGTGCACGTTTTCGCACACGAGTGTGAAAGAGGCGGGTGCGTTGACGAGTTTGCGGAGGATCAGATTGTTGTGTTTCAGGCTCTGGCCTCAGGCAAAACGAGTGTGGACGCCGGCAAACATGACCGAATGGAGAAAGAGAGGGAGATGGAGACCGGAAGTCTACATACGCGGACAGTAAGGTGGGTTTGTTACGAGGTGCTGGGCACGGTGTTCGATGGGCAGGGCGGGTGCGTGGGCAGATTTGATGGTGGTGACGTCGAGACAGTCAGCAATGGACTTGATGGACGGAATATCAGTTTTGATGGTACAGAAGACGGGGATGATGTTGGCTGAACGCAGCATGATGCTCATGGGCAGCTTAGTGTCTGTCTTCGAGGCTCGAAACGACTGTTTGACAGCCTCGCTAGTTGCTAAACTTTTCACCCTGACAATACCAATATGTGCGGCCCTCGTCATTCATGTCGCTGCCCACAGGATGAAACGCTCATGACCTGCTGCCCTTCCTAACACCCTCCACCGAACTTTTGCCTCAAGTATCCTTCCATATTCACATTCCCTTGGACCCCTTCCACATTGCGCACTCGACGATGGATACTGGGCTGTTGCACAAAGTCCTGGAACGTCGTGTCGTTTGATGATCGCACGCCTGGTGGCTTGGGAGCGTTGAGAAGATCTCAGCTTGCTATGCTGAAAGGTGGTGCGGGAACATACTCGCTTTATGAGGCTCGACGACCACCACGCTTGCTCTGAAGCTCCTTTTTCATCTCCTTGTGCTCCTGGCGTTTGGCCTTGTTGTACTTATCCTTGCCGAGGAGTGGAACCCCACCTCTACCCGTAGCAGTCGGGTCAGTCTTGGGCTTGGACGAGACGAGTCCTGACTTCGGTCCTCGGGCTTTGACAAGATTCTTACGATCCTTCTTCGCTTTCTTTTCCGCTTTCTTCTCTTTTCGTTCTTTCTTCCACGCGGGGATATCGTCAGCCGCGGCTCCGAGAGAGATGAAGTCTGCGCTAGTGTCCATGGCTGCCTCAGACTCTGGCTCTGCCTCAGGTTCATCCACAGGCTCAGCGATATCAGCGGTACTACTTTCTTCAGCAGCAGGTTCTTCCGCTGGTTCTTGTGCCGCTTTCTTCGATGCCCTATCCTTCCGGGACTTCTTCTCTGCTTGATCGGCAAGTTCATTGATGTGGGTCACAGCAGCGTCCATAGCAGCTTGTCCAGCCTCTCTCAGTCCCTCAGTGGGTGTCTTCTTCTTGTCCTTCTTTTCCTTCTTTTCCTTCTTGGCCTTTCCATCGGTCTTCACTTCCACTTCCTCGACAGCTGGGGCCTGTTCTACAATTTTTGTAGCCGGCTCAGTTGACTCAAGGTCAGCCTTCTTCTTCTTCTTCTTGTCCTTCTTAGCAGCTGCTTTGGGCTTTGCTTCTGCAGGGGTTTCTTGATCAACCAGTGTCTCTGCCTCTGCAGCTGTTTCTGCATCGGCTTTCTTCTCCTTGTCCTTCTTAGACTTCTTGCTCTCCTTGATGGCGATTTCATCCTTGGGTAGACCTTCGGGTGGTTCAATCAGGCCAGCCGGTGCAGACTCGGCATCTTCGACCTGCTTGGTTTCCTCTTCGGCGGCCAGCCTCTGCAGTAATGCATCCGAGGGAGATGCTAGGGTCCATTCCGGCATGTCGATTCCAAGACTCTTGAGCTTCTTTGCCTTCAACTCACGTTTGCGCCGCTCTTTGTCAACCTTCTTCTCCCATTGTTGCACCGTCTTTGGTGCGGCCAGCTTCTCTCGTTCGAGCTTCTCATGTGGAATCTTTCTGAACTTCTTGTCTGCACCCTTCCAGACATCTGGGTGTAACGAGCCGGGCTCGGCGTACTTGCATTTGAGGATGTGACCGAACAGGAGGTAATTGTCCATGGTGCTGGCGACGATCTTGGCAACCTCATTGGACTTGAACTCGATGAAAGCAAAGTGCTTGGATGCGCCGGTGCGTTTGTTGCGAGAGAGTCTCAGACGAGAGATGTCGCCGAACTGTGAGAAGTATTCCTTCATTTCCGTCTCGTAGAAACCGTGAGGGATGCGGCCCACGTACACCGTACCTGACTCGGCGTGACTGTCTCTCCCCGCAAGCTTCGTCAACTTCTTGCGTGTCTTCTTGTCCATGGAGAGGGCAGGCGTGGTAGTGAGGTTGAGTCCTTTGTCTTCTTGACGATCTTCCGTGTCGCTGTCAAAGCCAGCCAAAAGTGCGGCTGCATTGTCATCCTCATCAACCTCGTCCTCCTCTTCGTCTCGCCCATCCTCCGCATCGAGACCAGCAAACTCATCCTCCAATTCGTGTTCAACGGTACGCTCAGCTTCGGCTTGCATCGAGGTAGAGACAGGCTTGTGCGAGGTTGCAGTTTCGAGGTCTTGGTCACCACTGTGCTCTACGACCCCATTAATGCCGTCGGCGCTGAGGAGTTCATCGTGTTTGCCCTTCTTGCTCTTTTTGGTCTTGGGCTTCTTAACGGACGCTGCAGATTCAGAGGTGGCAGGGGCATTTTCTTCTCCATCCATGAAGTCGGCCGCCCGCTTGCGAGAGGTCTTTGCCGAGGTCACGGGAGCACTCTCTGAGGACTTCTTGCTCTTCTTGCCATTGAGAACGGGGTCGCCGCTCGGCATACTGGTAAGTGTTGTCTCTGTTGCTTCGGTGGCGTCCGCCGATTTCGATTTCTTGCTCTTCTTGGGCACCATATCGGCTGCGCCAGACGAATCTAACGGCATTGGTCAGAGGGAACCCTCCATAGACAATGATGATCCGTGGACTAACCTTTACGCTTCTTCTCGCCCATGCTGGTCATGCAATCAATTACCAATAAAGGATTATGTTCTGATGCGAGTACAAGTAACACTTTCTAATGCCTGAATGAAATGAACCGCGCCCAAAGGTGCTTCCGAAATTTTTCTCCAACTGATGCCAAGCTCTCGGGGAGTTGGAGGACAGCCGGGGGTGGGAAACTCAGCCGAGAGTAGCCATTAGCATTTAGTACCTAGCGAGGGTGTCTCCAGAGAAAGTGGCACTGTCTGACAGGGCGTACATCGACAATATAGGTTCCGAGTCAAGCTGGGTCACAACAGCGGATGCCTCGACAGCAACATAGGTGCAGTTTACGGTAGAGCTGATGGCCTCCTCTCTATCAAAGGCCAACGGTATATCGTTTGGTAAGAAGGACTCTAGAATGACAACAAAGACGTTATCTATTTGAACCTGACCAGCTACAACCGTCAGACTGTTCCACTTTTTCTGAAAACAGGGTCGTGAGGTATATATCTCATGCTTGTTCTCCTTTACGTCCAGTGCAACTTCAGGGCTTCATAAGAAAGAATCGCCCGAGCATGCTATCTGTCTAACGAGACCAGCATCGGTGCTTGTCAATCTCAGCTGCTTGCGTGCACGTGGTGTTTTGCGACGTACAAGAGGCTCATGTGCATGCTTACCTCCGAGAGTAGGGCAAGGCTGGAATGGGCGCTGATTACCTGTCCTGGTACCTATATATTCGGACAGCAATAGGAACAATGCCAGATTTGTGAACAAGAACGGTGTGCCGTGTCTCCAGTCTCACAAATTGACCTTGTAGATAGGCCGAGATGGCCTTTCAGATCCTGCGGTCTTGTCAGTGTAGGCTTTTCGTACTTATCCAAGATCCTGTCAAAGACTTCATGCTTAAAGCCAACAGCAACCTCTTGTTAAAAACCGTATTGGCGTCCTTGCCTAGGTATGATGAAGGTGTCGACCACGCTGGCATTGGGAGAAACAAGGCCAGGCAAGGCTCGCGGTGATGGGAATGGGAATGGGGGTTTTTCCTCGATCCAGGTCGGCTGATCGCGTCTTTGGTGTCCCTAAAACCGCCCTAAGCAGAAGCCGAGAAAATGGCGCCCCCGGATTCTGCGTACCACAGCGTACGTCATGCCCCATGACCTCACTTTTGGTAGGTAAACAAAAGACCTCATCCCTGCGGACCAGACACCACTGAACCATAGATCGATGGCGAACGATCTTCCTCCGACGAGCCTGAGTGTCATACAGTGTCAGGCTTGCCTTTTCCTGGACTCGCTGACCTCTATTCATCTAGCTGACTGATACCAAGCATTGCTGGTCTGGGAAAGTCGCTTCAAACATTCCCATCTACTGGCTGAGCGGATGAGCCGGGATCCCTCAAAGCGGAACCATAACTCTGCTTTTCCATCTCCGCCACGGTCTTTGCGGCCTCGGAAAGTTCTTCAAAGCGAAGAATAAGCTTTAATGGCTCAAAAGGCCCTGTTGGTGTCGCGCTGCAAGGACTCAGACAAAGGATGACTGTTTGGCTGATCAATCCTCATGTGGCAGGGTGTCTTTTCCTTTGCTTTTAATGTCTTGCCGGCCTTCCCTGCTCGTGCCATTCATGAGTCCATTGACCCTGCGACCTTCGACATCTTGTTACGTACTCTTGTGTGTGCTCACAAAACCAAAAGTGATTGAAGATTGATTCATCTCGCCTTGCGCACTATCCCACCAGGCAAAGGTCTCTCGCAACCACACAAGACTTTGGGACGTGCTTGCCACCCCTCTGAATCAGGAAACGATGGCGGTGATATGGGGTCTGGACCTCAAGGATATGCAATGGGGGAAGTTCAAGAGCTCTTACATGTTTGGTAACAAGGATTATCATTTGCGAAGGACAAAGTTCGTGGTCTATCAAATAGCCATGATCTTTTGTGTCGTTTCGGAATCAGTGGGCACCGCTGCCATGTCAGGTATGTGTACCACCGTCACCTTCGTTGACCTGTGGTTCTGACTGGCTTTGCAGACTATGTGAAGCAACAGTCAAGGATTGAGAGTCTACATTCCTCGGCCGCTGTGCATAACGATGACTTTGTCGGCATTGCTTCTTACAATATCTTTGTGGGTATTGCGGTTGCCACGATCTTCGGTGCAGCATTCTTCTTCGACTTGTTCTTTCCGGAGCGTTATGAGCCTCGCAACATCCGCTGGGCGTGGAGAATCAGTGCACTCGTGGTCACCATAATGACCTTTGCTGATGCACTGGCCTTGACCGTCATTGTGGCTACAGGCAAAGCTAGGATCTCTGCAGATTCGCAAGATCAGGCAGAGATCGCGCGGGGGAGAGTCAATCCTCCGTTACGGTATCGTGACAATGGGCGGGCAATTGCCAGTGTTGTCTGTCTCTGGATCGGTCTGGTCGGCACTATTGCTAGGTAAGTTCGACCTACCATACCTCACAAACTATGCTCAGTTTACTGTCCAGCTGCATCATTCTCTGGCTCTACTACAATCACCTCGATACTTATGGACCCAAGTCGCACACAGCTCGTATGCGAGACGATGTCGACAAGAGCATCTTGCAAGCAGAGAGGGTCAACTCGAGTAGGGGTGCCCAGGACCAACCTCCTTCCAAAGAAGCAGTTTGATGCGAGCATCTCGGCATTGAGACCTCGCAATCGATACCAGAAAAAGCGTCCTGCTCGATGTATGATTACACACTTATGGGAGAGGGAGAGCATCCGCCCCTGGTGAGAGTGCGCAATCTCACGTTTCCTAGACCAGCAGACATGCGAAGTTAGAAGGTCTGTTCATGGGTGGTTGATTCTTTCAAAGACCATGAGGCATATGCGGGAGTACCGGATGGCATGGAGACCACTGTAATTGTACCTGATGTATTTGCTTCGAATATATATACCTGATGGTCTTCGAACAATGATAATGCTGGGAGATTATGCATGGGAACCGTTGTAGCATTTCCACGGCGATATAGTCTTGCTCACAGGATTGACAATGTGATGTTCTGCGATGAATTCTCCATCACCAATTCCTATTCATGTTGTATCCGGACCCCCCACGGTTCAGTGTGTGACATTGTCACCAGTGATGGTGCTAATGGTTAGCGGCGATACACAGTACTTATCCGTACTCGTGGATTAATCAAGAGGCGGGAACATTGGTTCGGGCGCTCGGGGCACGACCCGCCAATCACTAGCTGACTTTGCGGCTGGTTCCTGCATGCTGAAACCAATCCCTCCAGGAATAAGGGCACCATTCGTCGTTATTACATCTCGTCGTCATGACTATCATATGTCTTGGTACACATCTCACCACCCCTACCCTCTCTCATCGACCACTTGAGCCGCACTTTCTATGAATTAGAAGGTCTGGCCGAAAGCCTCTCGAAGGGCTCATCATGTCGCGAGAGAACTCCCCGCAGTCGTCAGAGCGAACTCCGCTTCTGTCGAATCACGACGAGTCCGATGCGAACCATGTTGATCAGCCCAACGAGGCTGCCTCGGTCTCGGAATCACTAGACGCTCCTCAGACCAAACAGCGCAAGCGATGGCCAACAGCTATCGCCCTGTCAATATTATGTGTCGCCGTGGTCTTAGGATGTTTCGGCCTCGCCCTTCCGTCTGTCATCCAAGAATACGCAAAGGAAGCAGTTGTACTTGAACCTTCAAACATCTCCATCGATTCGTTCACCGAACTCGGAATCCGTGCCCGGCTCCAAGGTGATGTGTATCTGGATGCGGGAAGAGTCAAGAATAAACCAACACGAGATCTTGGAAGGTTTGGTACTTGGATTGCAAGAGAAGTGCAAAGTGGAGAGACAGAGGTCAATGTCTATCTCCCCCAATATGACAATATCTTGTTGGGTACGGCGACAATTCCACCTGTGAAGATCAACATCCGGAACCAGCATTCCAACCACATGGATATACTGGCCGATATTGAGCCTGGCGACATTGACGGAGCAAGACGAATAGCGAAAGACTTTATCGACGGGAAGTTGAAAGAGCTTGCCGTCGAGGCTGTCGCCACTGTTCCCGTACGGAGTGGTCTTATTAAACTGGGCAAGCAGACCGTTACCCAGTCTTTGAAGTTCGCTGGTGATACGGTGCCCAGCGTCCCAAAGATTGACTTTCAGCGACTTCGAATCGCCGAATACGGCATGCCAGGACATCCCGAAGGGGTCAAAGCACAAGCGGTCGTCTCTGCGATGAATGACTTCCCTCTCAAGTTTGACCTGCCTCCATTGTCCTTTGACGTACTTTTGCCAGATTGTGACGACGATTATTTACTCTTTGGAACCACCAAGACCGAGGTCGTCCATATACTACCAAAACAGAACATCACCGCAAGTGTGGTGGGTCTGGTACAGCAGCTACCAAATTCGTTGACTTCGGCTTGTCCGGGTACGAAGACGTCACCATTGGATAGTTTGATCGGAGACTATTTGGCTGGAAGGAATACGACAGTCTACATTCGTGGAGGCAAACAAGATTCGAACACCCCAGAGTGGATTGGAAACATACTACGTGATACTACGTTACCATTCACGCTTCCTGGACATCCTTTCGACAATTTGATCAAAAACTTTTCCATGGCCAATGTACACTTTTCCCTACCAGATCCGAATTCGGACTCACGACCTAGACTTTCTGCCGTGGTCCAGGTCCTAGTTGGACTACCTACGGAGATGAACGTCAATTTGGACGTCGACAAGGTCAGGGCTGACGGTGATGTCTTCTATGAAGGCGAGCTCATGGGAAAGCTCGATCTGCGCGAATGGCAAGCTTCCAATGCCACCAAAATCGATAATGATCTCTTGATACAGTCGATTGTCAAAGACGCTCCCCTGGAGATTGCAGATAACGGCGTATTCTCAAAAGTCGTCAAGCAGATACTTTGGGGCAAAGGCGCAAGACTCTCCGTCCACGCCACCGTGGACGTGAACAGTCTTACTGCACTGGGAGAGTTTGTGGTGCGCAACATCCCCGCCACGGGGGATATCTTTATCAAACCACTTTCTGGGGCTGGAGATTTCAAGATGCCAGAAGTCACGGGTATGGAAGTCGTCGATACATCGGAAACCTCATTAACTCTGCAGGCAACGGTTAATATGACCAATCCCACCGATTATTCGGCATCAATACCATTCTCCAACGTCAGTACCTGGGTCAACGGGACCCGCGTTGGCTGGGCATGGATATCTGACATGAATATTGTTCCCGGTCCGAACGAGATTCTTGCTCGAGCATCTTGGGAAGTTGGAAGTATAGGCAGGGAGTGGCTGTCCCAGTTCATCTCCGGTTACAACACGTCCCTGACAATCAAGACTCACGCTGGGACTATTCCTCCACTTCCCGATCCGGGTCTCGAAATGACTGTGCCCACGCCACATATGTTTGGAAAGTTTCTCCGGGAAACGACGGTATGTTGTTAATCTCTTCCCGAGTTTGACTGACAATATAGATGCACCTGTTCTCTTCTACGGCCACGTTTCTACTGTTCTCGCCCTTTGCCATGTACGTTACCAGCATTGCAGCTACTGCATACTATAATGATACAGAAATTGGCACAATTGACTGGGACTATCCATTTGCCATTGAAGTGGGTGAAAACGTGTCACCTCGACTACCGGTCGCTTGGGGCAGTAATGCTATAGGAACAATTCGAGATGCCATAGGAGGTACATTGAAGTTGGATGCCAAAGCTGATGTGGGCGTCAGAATCGGTCATTGGCAAGAAAATATATGGTATGAAGGATATGGATTGGGAGCGAAGATTCGCTTGTGAAAAGTAAGTCGTTCAGATCTGTAAATGGACATGTGCTCATGTACGTGAGTCTAGCTTTCAAGCGTCATATTTCATGTGGTCATTTGGACGTAATCACCGGAGTGACATTGAGATATATTAATTTACATTCAGGTTCTGAGGTGTCAGTTGGTTTGACTTTTCTTTCTCCTCGGATTAAACTCGGTTTTTTCTGACGGTTACTCTGCCGGTCACGTGTCACCCACGAAGGAGGATATATCTGAGGCTTTTCACTCTTCCCAATCATTTCCGTTGCAGCATGCAAGCAAAGATGAAATCAATCACTAATCAACTACGAAAGAGGGGTCTGGAATTGGTCGAGGAGTCATACGATGCCAATCTCGGTCCAGTCTATACCATACATTCGATGAAACCGGGAGTGACAAACAGTGACGTTGCATACAAGCTCTATTACATCGGAGAGACAGCCAAGTATGGTGCCGCGAGACGGAAAGCTATCGAGAAGGCCAGCAACCGTATCGCGGCGAGAGAAGCTGTGGCGAAGACGGAGTCATCTGAGAGCGAGTGACCGACAAACGATGATATTGATCACAGATCAAAACACGGAATTACCTCTGGCATTTCTGAGTAAAACTCAGCCACGACCACGTGTTCGAATTGGTTGCGGCTTCGATATCAGGTCGATGTGGCGCCAATATACTGGCTGTGGTATGACGTCCTCAAACGAGCGCCGCGCTGCTCCCTTGAGTATCACAGGCAGAAACACCTGGGCCATCAGTCTACCGTCCACCATAGAGTCTCATCAATCGAACACTCCGGCAGCGCCTCAGTTCGCGCGATAGCATTCTCCGCCACGGTGGCTATCTGTCTCCTGTGTCCTCATGTGGATTAGGAGAACAGAAACCAGTTTTCATCTGGTGTCGAAGTGTTGGGCAAGGTCTTTGATCACTTCAAGTGCTCCTGGTGTCTCTATCCAGGAGAAATAGTTGTACCGAACGACAGCTTGGACCGATTCAGGCTCATTCCTGTATTTTTGTCGTGCTGAGACATACTTTGGGATATGTTGCCGAGGCTTGAGCAGCTCTGACCACACCTGCGGTGAATCTCTCTTAACGGCGACATACATTATCCGGATCTGCATCTCCAACTTCTTAATGACGGATTCATGGCATTCACTGTCCATGATTTCTTTTTTCTTCAACACGTCTCGATTCACAGCTTGACGACCGACACAGTCGACAATCTCTTGTGGTAATCTTTTGCTGAGGATGGCTGCGTTGCGGAGGGATTGGACTTGTAGTAAAAATGTGACCTTGATCAAGGTCACAGCAACTTTCAGACTGAGGCTCACATATTCCCGAAGAAAGTCATTAACATCCTCGAGGATGTCTCTGTTGGCTTCTATATGCTGCATTGTTTCTCGTGGACGGCCCCAGTCGTAAAGAGGGTCTGAGCCCTCTTCGGCGCACCATTTGAGCTCGTCGTAGCATCTCTGAATGGCACCGAGACGAATGTACAAGGGCATGACTATGTCACGAATGTCCAGGTCGTCTGGGGGATTCACCCAAATCATGAAAGTGCAATGACGCTGGGCGGCCTGGACCGCTTCCAATGTCTTGATTTCCAGGAGACCTTGGACCATAGCTTGACGTATCGTCATATACTCCTGTGTCTCGGGAATCTCCCAGAACCTGGCATACTCGTGGGCTTCCTCGAACAAACTCCCAACCGGTCCGCTGTGAAATTCTGGTCGTATGCCGTCGCCGGGCAAACTCCTTAGTCTCTCTTCCTCTCGGTGCAAGTCATCTTGGAGCTTTTTGAGGCACTTGCATATCATTTTGTGCAATCCCCAGTCATATGCCTGATGATCTCGCCCACAATAGGAGACTACATGACAACCCTGACATTTACGCAGTTTTCTGGTGGTACTGCAGATGATACATTGCGTGACAACCGTTGAATCAGCCATGAATGAACGTGAAAAAGCAACCGCAAAGAGAGAGGACAAATTGTAGGGTGATAGTAATGTTCTTGCGGTGAGAAAAGGAGGTGTATTGCCTGCTAGTATATCTACGCCAAGCCAAATCGGCTAGACTGAGATGACAAAAGGGTCCAGCCCCCGTTCAAAAGATCATCCTTCCTTTTCCTTCCTGCATCTTGCGTACATCTGACAATGCTTAATGGTTATCTTCGTCGTAATGTCCAGACGGATCATCTTTCAATGATGGATCAAGGACTACACGTGGATCATCACTCTCCACCCATCCACAAAATGGCTGGCTCAATTTGTACCCCATCAACTGTTGGATGTGAACCGGCATTTTTAACACGACTTCCTTGGGGATAGCAAGGTACTGATTTTCTTCCTGTCGCAAGAAACCCTTGGTCATGAAGCAACTGTAAAGTCAGCCTCGTCACAATCATGCTCGTTGTCAGTGTCTCACCTGAAAACCAACCGTTCTTGATCTGTGGTCTTGTTGGCCGAACCACCGTGAAAGCACGAGCTCAACATCATGAAGGCGTCCTGCGAAAAGTCAACTGGGAGTACTTACGCAATGACATGACAACTTACACCTGGCTCCAGATCCGCGTGCACGGCAAGTTCCTCTTGCGGTGGTCGGTCCTTCGTCCAAAGGTGACTTCCAGGTATGAATCTTGTGGCGCCGTTCTCTTTGGTTGCCGGCTTTGCAGCAACAAACCACCCAATCCCAACTTCGCGATCATAGTTGTCAGGGTACACTGCCTCTTCGGTTTCATTCGTCTGATGACACCAGCTGTCTCTGTGTAAGGGTTGATTGAACGCTCCGGGTCCAATGGAGAAACAGATGGAATTGTTCAGCTGGGGATCGGATGTTGCAAAGATCTTTTTGTCACCAGCCCAGTACCAATTCTTCTTGGTCAAAAACTCCTTGCAGACAGCTTGATATAGTGGGTGATTGATGATATGCTCAGCACAGATCGGGCTCTTTCCAATCATCCCCTCAACACGACGTGTTTGGATCGGGAAGAAATCGCCCTCCCACACGACATCGGCTTCGATATGAGGACGGAGATCACGCTCGACTTGAGCTAGAATGTCCTTGCCAACTGCTCCTCTGACCTTACATCCTCCAGCGAGTTTCAATGCTTTAATGACATCTTCTGGATTGGCGTCGGCATCAAAGGTCTGCACCTGCGGCAAGTCATCGACTTTGATCGGAATAAAGTGCTTTTCCGCCTCGACGGTCTCTGTCACAGTGGTAGTCGCCATTATCGGTTCTTTCTTGGCCTACGTGTCCAGCACAAGCAGCGATGCCTCTATTCATATTGAGTTCAGACATCCACGGAGGACTATTCGGGGAAGCCTCTCTCTGTTGCCCGAATAGGCAATCGAGAAACTCCCGAACTCCCTTATCACAGTACAACTTGAAAATCGGTGGCTGCACACGCTCCTTACCCGTTCAAGCCTAGCCCAGCACGCCTAGCTCCCCTCTCCACTCATTGCGCCCTTCAACCCATCCGCGTCCATACCGTTGGGATCCTTGCATGCACGGCTTCCCGAGAAACCCTATCATTGAATGAAAGCCTGATCTACTATCTCGCATGCCCAAAATGGCAAAAGCACGCATTCCGACATGCTTATCAAGTCGCTTATCTGCGACGCCTCATCTTCAAGGACACATAAAATGGATGGATAGGTCTCGACTTGAGCTGACAAGTCGACTTCGTCTTTCCAGATCTCCAGAAGATTTCAACGAACGATTCGCACCATGGCAGCAGAAGATGCAACGGCTACCGCCGTCCCGGCGCGCGCTGGCAAGGGCAGTGCCCAGATCGACATCGACGACATCGAACTTCAGGCGCAAGGCTACACTAGGGCCATGCCTAGACGCTTTTCACTCTTGTCTCTGATGGCCATGTCTTATGCTCTCTTGGCGACTTGGAACGGATTTGGTAGTGCGTTCGGCACTGGTTTCACCGAGTTCTCATCCGCTGGATCTATCTGGACTTTGGCACTCGCTGGAGCCATGACGGCCGTCACTGGCATTGGCATGGCCGAGTTATCTTCTGCCTACCCAGTCGCTGGAGCACAATACTACTGGTCTTTCGTTGTCGCCAGTCCGGAGTGGGCTGCCTTTGCCTCATATATGTAGGATGCCTCCCGTGGCATTTTGTGTCAACTCGGCTAACGACCTCAGCTCTGCGGGCATAAGTACCCTCGGATGGTATCTCGGTCTCGCCAGTGTGACCAATTTCATCGCCGCCATGGTGGTTGGGATCGCTCAGCTCAACCACCCCGACTACGTGATCGAAAGGTGGCACATCTATCTCGTCTTTGTGGTTGTCACATGGATGGCTATTTGTTTGAACATCTTCGGCACGAGTATTCTGCCAATGTGGAATAAGTTCATCTGTGAGTATCAATTGGTTGTTGGGAGAGACCGTCTGCTGATCTTGTTCTAGTGGGCTTCTCGCTTACTACTCTTGTCATAACCATGATCACCATACTTGCCTGCGCAGCCCCGAATTATCAGTCGGCAAGTTTCGTCTTTGGCGACACCACGAACTCAACCGGTTGGGACAGTAACGGCTTGGCCTTTCTTTTGTGCATGGTTAACGCTCTTTACGGCTTCCTGGGTGTTGATTGTGGTATGGCAACCGCATTGCCCGAATGCTTTTGCATGCTAAAAGAAGAATAGGAGCCCATCTTTGCGAGGAAATCCCGAACCCTACAGTCAATGTTCCGAAAGTCATCATGTTCCCGGTCCTCATCGGATTTGTGACCTGTAAGCATTGTCAGTAACGAGGATGACAAACACTAACACTGTGCCAGCATTCCCCTTTTCGATCTCGCTGTCTTTCGTGATCACGGACTTCGAAAGGGTCATCTCTACGCCCACCGGTCTACCACTCATTGAGGTGTACTATCAAGCGACTGGCAGCAAAGCTGCAACATCAATCCTCATGGTGATGTTTGCCATCTGCTTTTTCGGATGTGCTACCGCAAGTATCACCAGCTCAAGTCGACAAATGTGGTCAGCTTGCCGAGATGACTGTTTTCCGCTTTCAAGATACTGGAAACAAGTCCATCCACGCTGGCAAATGCCCATGAACGCTGCATTGCTTTGTGGAACCCTGGTGACGGTAAGTCTCTCGAGCGTTCTTCCTTGCGGACAGTGTCTGATGCTCGCTAGCTATACGGCTTGATCTTCTTGGGATCATCAGCTGCATTCTCATCAATGGTTGGAGCTTGCATTTGTTTCCAGACGACCTCTTATGTGGTGCCGCAAGGTATCCTTGCATGGCGTGGACGCGACAAGATCCTCCCTCCTCGAGCGTTGAATCTCGGCAAGTTCGGCCTCCCACTCAACGTACTCGCTTGTGTCTGGGTTTTCTTCATTGATGTCCTGTATTGTATCCCCACAGGATATCCTGTGACGGTGGAGAACATGAATTGGATCAGGTACGTTTGTCACTTATCTGGGACGTGCATGAGAGCTGACATGCAATGATTAGTGTGGTCATTATCGGCCTTGTCAGTTTCTTGTTGCTTGCATGGCAGTTCAGCCAGCGCCATGTCTTCAAGGGACCGACCATCAACTTTGAGATGCTTAATGCCGCTCGACAGGATGAACTGCTGGGCCATCGGACTATCGATGGTTTGGCTGTCGGAGCTGGAGATGATGCTATTGTTGAGGCACTTCGCAGGCAATCTCATGCCGGCTCGATGAAGAAAGAGACTTAGGCTAGACGGAACGGCATCGTACTGGGTGAGGTTACACTTAATGCCTTGGATATATCTGCAAAGAGGGGTTTGGTTGGACAATAAGATAGTAGTAGTAAGAGCAGTCTTGCTGACTACGGAGTATTCCGTATTGCTCGGGCTTGTCGGGTCAAAGGCCTGACCGCCCGTTGCTGTTAGATTCCACAATCGGGCAAGATCTGATCGCCGTTCATGGCTCCAATAAGCTCGTTGATTTACTCGTAGAAGGCATGATAAAGGCTCTGCATGAGGCATTGCCGGATGAGCTCCACATGCTCTGACTCGGTATTCGTGTGATTAAGATCATTCTGCCACCCATGGCGATGTGATTGCGGGGACGGGTGCACCGAGGGTCTTCGATAAGGCTAAGTAACAGATTAGGGACTTGGACACCTGGCGTGGTGTCCTAGCTTAGGCTATCAACAAGCCGATTTAACCGCTCCAAAGATAAGGCCAAGTTAACTTGGTGACTGGTTGTTTATCATCTTGTTCGCTTTCCCACAAAATGCCGTCGCGGTATCAACGTTGATATCAATCTAGAACAAACCTGGCAGACGTCGTTATGGCAGCCATGGTTTCAGCCTCCCCAAGGGACCCGACAGAAGTGAAATTCCGTCGGACGAACTCATTGGCTTTCGCGAAGTCCGATTGCCATACATGCTCGTCCTTGTCGCTGCATTGCGATCGCCAGCGGCCACGATGTACACCATGCCAAAATGCTGGGATTCTTTGTCAAGGCTACTCCATGAAATTGACATGGCATCAGAACCATTCTATGGTCAATCGACCGCCAAAAGTCAAATCAGTCCCCATTCCGCCTCGGGAGTCGAGTGATGTTTCAAGGAAGGGCAGTATAGTCAAAGAGGACCCGGTCCAGAAGGACAAGAGTCCTGGAAGTCCAACGACACCTGAACAGGGTCGACAATTCATGTTCGTCGCGGCACGTCCACCGAAGCGAAGGAAGAAGAATCATCAATCAATGGACGCTGGGGCGACGGCAACCCCGCGGCCAAGAGCGTCTAGCAAGACTGCTATCCCAGGTGTCACAGGGAAACGGCCTGCACGTACGCCTGCTGGTGAAGGAGCACGACGACCGAGTAATGTTACAGTCGCCAACACTCCATTGACGGACATCGCGATTGAAGAGCCGATCCAATTACCTTCTCTACCCGACGTAGGGGACTTCAATCTGGATCCCGCACTCAAAGACGACCCCACGGAGAGTATACCCTGGCAACATGAGGACTTCAACTGGGTCTCACCACCGTGCCAAACACCATCAGCGATGATCGACTTCGAGAGTTTAGAACAGTGTTTGGAAATCCAGCGTCAACCTCTCCCTCTCGACATGTCGGACCCGTCTCCGACCACGAGCACACAGATGAGCATGAGCCTCGATCTTTCGCGCGATCTATGGCCTGAAGAATGGACCGACGAGTCTCCAGGGGGTGAGCAAGATCTTATCATGCACGACAAGAACGGCCACTTCGTCGACATGATTCCACAGCTGTGCTATTCGACATTGACGGACAAGTTTTATGGGCTATTGGATATGTGTAAGTTGTGTCAACCCCCCTTGCCTCTGCCCTTGTGGTGGGAGTGCGTTCGTGAGGTTGTTGGCTAACTTGCGGACGCGCCAAAGACGACCAAGAATTTTGCAGGTATCCAATCACCAACCACTTCGCAGTCAATCCGTACCGGTACCGGCCTGAAACAACAAGAGGGTCGCAGCACTTGTTGCACGCCATCGTCGCGTTGTCATGCCATTTTCGACTACGTTCGGCGACACAGCCGCAACCACCGGCCGATGCTGTCGATCATAAGAATACGGCGGTGGTGCTTTATCAAGGCGCACTGTCGAAGAAGGATATCCATCTCCATGGGCTGAGTATGTTGGACACAGCTATGGCCCTGTGGCAATTTGAGGTATGTATGGGCCCTAGTCCATGTGCAAGCAGCGAAATTGACGCATTGTGCAGGCCACAATCTCCGCGCTGAATATATGGCGCTCCCACCTGTCCGACGCCTACAATCTTCTCGAACTCTGCGGTGGGGTGTCGAGGTGGTCCGCGAGTATCAAGGCCAACACTCAGGTGTCTATGTTTTTGTGGTTAGTCTACATGCACACTCTTCCCGTAGCCCGTCCGTTACCAGAACTTCCCTGCCCTGCCGTTCTCCTTGCTCGCTCCGGTGTCCGCCTGGTCAGATGTCATGTATTGTGCTAACGGCTGAAAGGTGGGACGGCATGGTCTCCCTCCTCGCCCGCGAAGACCCCGTCTTTCCCTACTCGTACTTCGAAGCGGTCCTCAAATCCGAAGGCCGCCAACCCTGGACCTTCTACGAACTCAACGGCTGTCCCCGCGAACTTCTCGTGCCGATGATGCAACTATCCACCCTCGCCGCGCGGGACGCTCAATCCACTACGCCCTCCGAGTCCGTTCTCGATATCGTCACGGAAATCGAACTCTCGATCCGGCGGTACGAGTACTCCGGCGCCGGCCTCAGTGATCTTGTTTTCGAAGGCATCGACACAGATGAGAATGATCTACATATCGAGCGCGACCGGTATCATTGCTGTGAGGCGTTTCGATATGCCCTGCTGATATACATTCTGCGTGTCTTTACTATGCGGCGTGTTCTCGCACTCGAGGACGAGACGGAACGAGAACGGGAAAGGAAACGTGTACGCTCACGGCTTAGTTTCCTTGCTAGAGTAGCGCTGGAGCATGTCGCTTCTTGTCGACCGGATGATGATATCCAGAAACAAGTTCTCTTTCCGTTGTTTGTGGCGGGTGCGGAGACGAGGCACATCGCGCACAGGGATATTGTGAGGGAGTATTGCGCTTCTTGGTATGGTAGGTTTGGGTATCAGATGTTTAATACAGTTGGGGAGGTTCTGGAGGTGGTTTGGCAGAAGCAGGATGCGGGAGATGAGATGTATTGGTGGGGAGAGGAGTTGGATAGCCGAAGGGCTGTGGAGGGGGATCATGTGCAGTTCTGTTTTGGGTGATTCTGAGACGAGGAGTAGGATTGGAAGAAAACTCTGGATAGTAACCCAGCGGCAAACCTGCAGCCTTGATTCATGAACCTCGAGCTACCTGAGCAGTCAATATAAAATGAGATGCTGTTCCCGTTGATAGCCCCTATGATCCTACCGGCCAGTCAAGACTTCGGTGACGGTACGTGCCATGGGAGTGTTACTTGCTGGCACCTCACTCACTGCTTGGCACCAACTCTCCAGCCAACTTGCACCAATGTCTCACAATTCTGCTCGCAGCTATTGCGAACCAAATCCTCATCAAGCACAACTTCGCCTTTCGGGTACACCACGATGACAGTGCTACCACCGTATTGGAACGCTCCTTGACATTCACCTCTCCTGATCTCCTTGCCGGGCTCCTCCATGCCTGGGTTCCATTTGATACTGCCCACGAGCATGGCACCGACCGCAATCACAGCAACCTGATTACCGGTCGCCGCGCTGCGCATGAGCATGACGTCTCTTCTGTTCTCGCAAAAGACAGTCAGAGCTCCGGGCTCATTGATGGCCTGCGGATTGACGGTGTAATATGCACCGGGGATCTTCTTGACACCAATGACTGTTCCTGTGATGGGCGAATGCCAACGATGATAGTCTTGAGGTGCAAGTCGTGCGATGACGAGGCTGCCGCCGTCAAAGTATTGTGCCACTTTGGCGTCGTTGAAAAGCCTCTCAAGGGTGAAGCCAAATCCTTTGATCCAGTATTTGGTGGCAAGGTCGATGGTCGGGAATGCGGTGATGCGACAGTCTGCGGGGGATGAGGTGACGAGGTCATTGTTTGGTTCAGCAGGGGGTCGTGCTTCCGGTCTGATCTCTCGGGAGAAGAATTCGTTGAAATTGGCGTAGTCTTCGGGATTGGGCTTGACCATTTCTTTCATGCTGTCCCAAAGTTGGAAGCTGTCGAGGAATGGCTTGATGTGAGCTCGGGACTCGGGGGAGTCGTATTGCTTGCCCATTTTGACACTTTGTTGTTCGAGAAGGCCCTCGACCTTTTTGGCGTGGAGGAGTTTCTCTTGGTTGGATCCATAGTACAAGAAGTGCTGCAGAAAAGAGTTAGTCTTGGGTGAGTGCTTCGTGTAGCATCAAGGGTCGTACCATGCCTAGCCGGACATATACACTTTGGACTGTCAGTCATTGTTTCGGTACGCATTGCCATCCGCTCACCTCATCTGTTCGAATGACTTCTCGCCGGTCTTGCGGTCGATGACGTAATTGCCCAAGTGGAAACGATTCTCATAGTTGTCGAGCACTGAATCTGGGAGGACTTTTTTGAGCCATGCGTGAGATTTGTTGTCAGCTGCACCTGCATGGATGTGTTCTAGAGGTGGGATGGGGTGATCTGCTGCCGCAGTAGTAAGAGAGTCGAGGGCGGTGGCTGAGGCATTGATGTTGGCTTCGTGCTGAGCGTCGTCGGCCATGTTGGGCGTTGTGAACGATATCTGGTGGTGAAATTGATAAGGATGTAAAGAATCAAGGGTGCAATGAATGTATGAAGTTCTTTCTAGCTACCCGGAACAGGATATGGAGTGAAACTATCAGGGCACATGCAACTTAAACGTGGCTACCTAGGTAATCAAGAGGATCGCGGATCTGCTCGATTGTGTTGATCGTGCTGCGTCATCAGAATGCGTCAAACTTGGAGATGGGTGATTTCTCTGACGTCTGTGGTCTTTGTCACTGTTTCACCTGCCCGTCCACATGAAGAAGTATTGGTCATGCCTCGACTGTTCAATGCAGCACTCAACCAAGAGCTCACAGGGTAGACCATGCTTGCTTGCACTCCTGACAAGATACTGATGGCTTCAAGATCATAGACAAGTGAAGCGAAATAAGGTTGCAGACTAACACATTAAAGTACACGCCATAAAGCTTGGTGTCCTTGGCATCAATCAGGCACACTACATTGCGAGGCTGCGCTTGCGAACCTTGAAACCTGTCGCCCACAATCCTTCTGGCGGCTTACGATCGTTGATTCAATGCGCACTCCTCCTCGCACGAATGCTGACCTGTTCTGACCCGTATCTGACCGGGACGGACAGATGAAGGAAGCGACGCTCCTGACTCCTGCGACCTCCTCGCTTCCTCCAGCTTCCTGCGCCCCGGCGACTCTCCAGGGATCTCACACACAGGTGTCTCGAGACGCGACAGAACTGACGCTGTAAGACCTATTGACGAGGAAGAACAGGATACTCCCCACATCGTAGAAGTGTCAAGAAGTCCCAGCTCGGAAAGAAACCCCTGCAAATATTGAGGTGACTATGAGTTGGGTGAATCGATATCGACAGCCACATACTATATCGCTTAGCCATCGTCTCACCCCTCCATCTACCGCCCACAGTCGTTGTGCTACCTAAGATGTGGCACCGAACGTCCTGGTAACGGGCCCGGCGGTTGTCAGTCTCCAAACTGGCAGGGGACAGAAGGATTGCCGGTATTTTCTTGCAATTTGTCCTCCAGATCAGTGCTGTTTACCACCTATAACACAAAACCTCCATCTGGAAGGAGTATTGGCATCCCAATAAGCACTGGACTAGTAGCACACTCTCCAAGGAGTTTGCCTATGTATCTCAGGCCACATATTCACCGCCGACCTCAATTGTGGGCAACGCCCTGTCATTATCCGGTATCATCGCAGTCTACTGTTTGAAATTGTAATCAATTGGCCAATAACGATTATGGCACTGGATAGATGCCCACTATGTCGCCGCGTCGCCAAAGCTCTGCACTCTGATACAGGCTTTGCCGTGCCAACTTGTTACAATGAGCAAGGCAGGAGAGCTATCCATCTAGGTTCTTGGACCGAGCTGCAGCACAGTCACTCGTGTTCCACATGCTCTCAGATTGTCCTCATATTTGAAGCTCAATCTTTGGAACGCGAGGTCAAACCAGATCCAACGAAGGTGCAATTTTGGCTGATTGATCCGAGGCCAAGTACCTTCGTCTACGACTCGAGCATCAGATATATGACCCGCCACTTGAGTTCTTCATCCGGCCTGTGGGTCAAGAGCATCTAAAACGGGCCGTGACTCTCCTGGATCCGCAATGGTTAGATTGGGAACGAGTCGAGCGATGGGTGAAGACTTGCGACTCATACCATCTGAAATGCTCGAGTAGACTCGCTAGGCCCTTGATTACGCAGGCGCGGTCAATTGGCTGGAAAATTATGCTAATCTGCCTCCCTGATCAGTGTCTCGTTGACGCTAACGGCAGTGAAAAGTATGTTGCTCTCAGTTATGTCTGGGGTTGCGACCAAACGCCATTAGCAACGACCAAATCAAACCTAGAACACCTGAGAGAAAAAAACAGCTTCTCTTCGCCATGTGTTCGGAATCGGCTCCCTGGTGCCATAAGAAGAGCAATGGAATTCACACGTCTACTTGGCGTTGAATTCCTTTGGGTGGATCGACTGTGCATTGTGCAAGATGATCCCGTGCATGCAACTTCCCAGATAAACAGCATGGGCAGTATATATTCCGGCTCGTATTTGACTTTGTGTGCCTCGGACGGACAGGATGCTGCGACTAGCCTGCGTGGGATTGAACAATGCTCAGAACCAAGGAATATCGTGCAGGAAGTGCTAGATTTCGATGATGGTGCCGGAATCACTCGATGGGCAAAAAACATCAAGTATGAGGATACTCCCTATCCCAAACGGGGTTGGATTTTCCAGGAACAGGTACTGTCTCCAAGGAAGTTGTCTTTTACCGGAAGCGGATTGAGCTGGGAATGTCAAACAGTACGTGGAAATGAAAGAGACATCGAAGACGAGCCCATCGGTTACAGTTTCGGTGAATACACCATTGTCCACGAGGATACATTATGGCCGTGTCTAAAGAAGTGGGACAATCTTCTCACTGCCTTTCTACGTCGCGTACTCACATACAAAAGTGACATCCTCCGAGCTTTTTCAGGAATCGTCGAGGCGCTTGGGGACTCTGCCCTAGGAGATTTCCATTACGGACTACCAGAGCAATTCTTCGACGCAGCTCTGTTGTGGATTCCCGAAGATTCTTTGACACGGCGCCGAGACGAGACGAGAGGTTCCCAAGCTGACTCCTTCCCGAGCTGGTCATGGGCTGGTTGGGAAGGCGCTGTGAGCAGCCAAATAGATTACTTTGGTCTCTGCCATGAACACTCTAATTCGTTTGAGGGCTGTTGCCAACTGGACAGAAATATCTACCCTTGTGTCGCTTGGTTCAAGGTCAATTTGGAGTCTGTCGAGGACCGGATGCCAGAAATTCAAGTCCTTGCAAGAGCAAGGTCACGTCGAACCTATAGTTTCTACCACGTCCTCTGGATTGAATGGTGTGGTAATATTGCGGAACGGAGGGGTTTAGGCCGGGTGGATCAGAGTGTGTGGGATGCTCTGCCACAGAGTAATATCACAGTTCACCTTGGTTAGCACTGACCTACCAAGGCAGAAAAAGACATGGACCACTGCGACCTTTAGCCTTGTAATTAGGTATGGCTTCTCATCCGGCAGCTCAAACGCTAGCCCAAGAAGTCGAGGCTATCGAAACTAACCTCCATATTCCGGTCGCAAAGACTGATGCAACTGGGGAAGTCAAAGGACGACTCGCTGTTCCAGACGTCGTCGCCGAAGTTAAGTTTTCCTTGACTCATTGCTAGCGGACTATATGCGAGAGTTGCCCAGATTCCACTCTGGTCCCGGACAAATCCTGTTGGAGTAATCTTGTGGACATTGAAGTCGATGGAGGTGCTCGTCTTTCTCGAGGCAGACTTACGAAGCATAGTGTTGCGACCAACAAGACGTTTCATTGATCATACTAACATCTGGGAATGTCTATTCAGTCCGTCGCCACTTTCTTCGACCCATCATACTTTCCATCCTTGGACAAATGAGGCAAAACTCCCTTAATCGCCTCAGCCTTGTTACTCGTAGTACTCGCAGGACCTCTTGGCCCAGAATCATTCAACAATTCTACCTCCCTCCAGTTCCCAATATCACAGACCTCCAGGATTGTCCCAGCCTTGTACCTCGCGTCCGTGAGTAGCGCAAACATAGCCTTCGCAATCTCCTCTGGCGGTAGGAGAAAGTCCTTACTCAAGTCCAAGAATTTCATAGTCTCAGGATGATCCGTGTACAGCGGTGACCCAACGACCCTAAACACAAGATACCACGTTAGTACTCCTCATATTCATCACTGCCATCACGGCCGAGCAGTACGGGCAGCTTTACACCCATTGGGTGCAGCTAAAGCCATACACCCTTGGCAGCCATCGACGAAGAAGGGACACTCACCCAGGCGCCACCCCAACGACCCTAATCCCACTTAATTCCTGCAAAGGCGCCATCCCTCGTACAAAACTGGAGATCCCATGTTTTGAAGCAGTATACAACGGCGTAACAATACTCGACCGTTGCGCCGCAATACTACTCGTATGTACAATCGCACCACCTTTCCCCGCTTCCACCATATTCCGGATCGCCAGCCGTGAAGCTTTAATAGGATGCACCAGGTTCACATCGAGGACTTTATACCGCGAGCCTTCATCGCTGTCGACGTCGTCCCAGAACGTATTCGTGTTGGGCTCGTATATTCCCGCACCGGGAACAACAATATCTGGAACATCACCGAACGTTTCGCGGCATACGGTGAATGCGCGTTCCAATTGTTTCCAGTCCGTCACGTCTGTTTGTTGGAAAATGGGCTTATCAGACTCGAGAGTTGCCAACCATTTCTTAGCGTCGGCGTGGAGGCCGATGTCTGCGATGAGCACCTTGACGCCGGCGTTGTGCAGGAGCTTGACGAAGGCGAGGTTGATGCCTGAGCCGCCGCCTGTGACGAGTGCGATCTTGTCGGCGAGTTGCTCCATGATGTGTGATCTTGTGCTGGTAGGTGAGATGGTGGTGGGAAGAAACCAAGTGTGAGCCTTGTTGTTCCACGTCGGAGCCTTGACCTACAAGCTTTAAGGCTGGACCCCTGTGCGGAGGGTAGCCTCTTGGACCTCGGCTAGATGGGTTGGAGTCTGAACCATAAAGCCGTGCTGATCGCCGTTGCGACAAGAGTTCCCCTAATCCGTAATCTCACTCTGGTAGGTGTTAAAGTCAGCGATTCTTCCGTTTATAAATCTATGTCGCTTAGCATGGCGTGGAGGAGCGAACCGGCAGCAATCGCAAAACACTGCTCGCTGGCCTTTGAGTGTAGTCCATGGCTATCATAGCATTTCTAATCATCTACTTTCAGAAGCCTTCCCGTGACAACGACAACGACATCGTTCATTCCTTGCCAATCTTGCGCATGGCCTCCAGGAATCTATCTTCAAACAAGTGGGCCGATGTCTGCTGGTAGACCTCCCTCCCTGTCATGACCCGCTTGCCACATTCTGGACAACCCTGAGAAAATGTCTTTGCCGAATATGGGTGCATCTTGACGCAAACCGTCAAGTGCCCAACCTCAAACTGGGACCAGGTCTTCTCAATTTCACGGACCTTGCCAGTCTGCACTCCCGGGATCCGCACATTGTCCTCCATACCTGTCTCGCGCTTCAACAACTGCACAAATTCCGTAGCAGTAGCCATAAACAGTCCAAGAGAACTAGGATAGTGCTCGCAGATGTCGGAAACAGCCTTCAATTTGGCCTCGATTAAGTCGTCATCGCTCTTTGAGAGATCACTGTCTTGTGACACACCTGATCGGGACAACTTGGACTTGATAGCTTTAGCAACGAGGTTGAAATGGATTTGATGCAGTCGAATCTCGGCGTCAATCCGCGGGCTGGTACTGATAACTTCATTGTCAAGAGCGCCCTGGCAAAACTCGATGCAGCCCATGGCCTCTTTGTGCGCATACTCCAGCATTTTTAATGCTTGTCGCTGAACACCGAAGGAAGGATCTTGAAGACCAAGGAGATGACTTGCCAGTCGTAGTGTGTCAGAAAGGCGAACACTGATGACGCGGCATTCCAACACATCAAATTGATGGTGGAACACGAATACGTATGACGGCACAATATCCGGGAATGCTTCATGTTGCTTGCCGACGTTGAACTGGATTCGATCGATGACTTCTTTCCGATAGCTCACAATAGCTTTCTGCAGGTCAAGTACTTCACGGTTGCGGCGGAGGATGAGAGCAATGTTCCCTTTTGCGGCCAGTGGATTCGGTCGAATGTCCTTAACAAGCGAATCGAATGTACCGGCCAGTTTCTGCTCCACGACATCAATTGCCGTGGCGTATCGATGAACCTTTCGACCCATTTTCGCCACCAGACGGTCCACAACATCTGCAATACTGGCGGAGTCGGAAATGGTTGCAAGACAACATAACATGTCTGATGATACAGGGGAGGCCACCGGTTTGACACATGGGTCACAGACGTCTTGACAACGATTTTTGCAAGGGCCATGTTCGCAACTTTCGGAACATGATGCACCACACGACTTTGGACATGACTTGCCGTGATGACATCTCGCCATGCAAGGGTGACCACACGGTTTGGGTGCCTCGCAAACCACCAAGCAGTGTGGGTGTTTATTCTTCTTTTTGCAACTCTCGCAGGACCCACGGCATTGGTGACCACACCCCAAGATATGAGAACAGGGCTGATCGCAGAACGTTCTCGCGTCCGGGTCTTCTCCGCAACGAATGTCAAGTGTATGCCCGCAATCCAGAGGCTTCCTCGTGATGACGACCTCGCACTTCGCCACTGTTCCTGAGCAGAGAGCTTTACCTGGGTGTCCGCAGGAAAGAGTGATCTCATCAACAGACTGCTCGCATGGCCCACAGGTCTGATAGCATAGTTTAGAGCATCCGTGTCCGCAGGAAAAGACTTTCGTACAAGGCTCCTGGCAAACGAAGCGAGCGTGGAGTTGGGGTGGATGGCATGATTCCCGGCATTCGTGCCCACAATCGAGACGTTGCCCGCAAACGGCCGAACATGCTGGCACAGCGTCAAAATCAGAGGGCTGTCCGACAGCATGGCGGTGCTCTGGGTGGACGTTGCAGCAGGTCATGAGGGATGCACCAATCCGGCCACTGAATGTCGAAATGACCTGCCTCCACATAGGGACTTGAGACAATGTTTGAGAGTCTCCAATGATGTAAAAGCCATTTTGAGCTCTGCTACAGGCGACGTTGATGCGGTTCATGGTCGCCAGAAATCCAGCCGATCCCCCACTTCGGACAGTGCTGAGTATGATAACCTTTGCCTCTTCGCCTTGAAAGTTGTCGACACTGGCAACTCTCAGCATGTCGCACATTGCAATCTCATCCTTGGTTGCTTTGCCTTCATCTCCCAAGGCAAGAAGTTCTTCATCAAGCAGTAGTTCTCGGTCTTTGTCGCTAAGCCAGATATCACAGGTGACAGACAAACGCTCATGAAGCTTCAATAATTGTCCAGAGTACGGGGTCAAGACTGCGATATCACCGTGATCGTATGCACCTGCACGGAGCAAATAGTCAACGAGGCCCGCGACCATCTCGACTTCGTGGAGGTTGATATGAGACTTCGAGTCATCTGCTTCGAGCTCCTGGATGCGATGATCCCACCAGAACATTCTCTGCTCCAGACCCTGTGTTGGAGGTCGCCCGAGCGTCGTCTCATGATCTCGCAGATACGGATAGGTAATGCGAGTGATGTTGGCAATATCTGGATGCATACGGCGTTGTATGTTCAGTTGGCTGATTGGAATCGCCGAGACTGAAGGGTCCCTTGGAAGCATCAGGCGCTCCAGCAGCGACTCGTCCAATCTGTATTGCGAACCAGTGCGAGTTTCTAGGCTCAGTGCTTGTTCGTTGGTTTCAGGTCGGAGTTGAAGAGGATCACCAATAAAGATGGCGTGCTGGACGGTTGGAAGCAATGAACACAGAGTGTGAGCTTCCATAACTTCGCCGGCTTCTTCACAAATCACGATCTCGACGTCAACGGAGAGCAATTGTTCCCATCTGGCTGCACAGGCAGTTGTCGTCATGCCAATCACGTCGTGGCTTCCCATGATTCGGATCTCTCGCTCGCCATTCACTCGCTTCATCTCCTGCGCGGAGTCCTGGAATTCGAGATAAAGAGCCGTGAGCTTTGCAGCAAAATGTTCTTGGTCGACTTGTTCTTCCCAGGAGCGCAGCAAAGCCTGACGTTCTCCGTAGGCCAGGGTCCAGACATTGCTGTCACCAGCACTGTTGCTTTGACGCTCCGTAAAGTATGTTATGTCCAGTAAAATTGCTTCGACCTCTTCCGAAGGTGTCTTGTCACGATTCAGGGAGACCTCGTTCAGTCTCGTAGCGAGTTCAACGTGCAGATCTCGCAAGCTCTTCAGATCGCCACCTCCGGACCAATACTCAAATGTGAATGCTTTGGCAAGCGAGGACGCGGCATTGGTGGTAAGCTGTGCATGTACCTTGGGGTAGCGCTCGAAAAGGATCTCCTCGACGTAGTGCCATGGCACCATTCCAGTGTGGGCCTTGGAGGAGATAGCTGGACCGTTGTCAGTAGTTTTCCGAAGCACATTGAGGATGACCACAGTTACCTTTGCATATCAGATCCAGTTCAGAGAACGTCTCCTTCTTTCGAGTCGCGTAGACATTCATGGCTTCTGATTCGTCTTTCGTCATTCGCGTTTTACGTTTCCGAGTCTTGAGATTTATCTGGTCAGTCCATTCTTCCTTACTGCCAGACCCGACTCGCAGTAGACCTGTCACGCCGGCATCACGGAGATCCTTTAGAAAGCTGTCAAGAGCGTGATTTGTCAAGCAGACGACCAAGATGGGCTTCGCGGTCGGTCGCGACGGGAGAATGGCCTTTGCGAGCTGAACGCCAAGATAGGTCTTCCCACAGCCTGGTGGACCTTGGGTAAACGCAAACTCTCGCATTAGACTGTTTCTGAAAGCCACAGCCTGACCGTCATCGAGTGTCGTATCGCGCTTGAGAACGTCAAGGGCCGTATCGCGAGACAGGTCTTCAGGGGACATCGAGGTGTTGCGGCTAGAGGGTGATACAACACTGCTGAGATCGTAGTTGAAGCCTGGTGCAGTTGCATATGCCGGTGGCGGACAGTCTATAATGGGAGGTTGTCCAGCCGCGAGGTTTTGTTCCATGGCGAGCCAGGCCTCCATCTGGGGCATCGAAGGCGCGATATATCTTCTGAATGCAAAGTCCGACTCTCTCATCTCTTGAAGACGTTTCAGGCAATTGTAGAACCCTGCGAACAGTACTTTTGGGAATTCCACAAGGACCAGTTCAGTATGCTGGCAAAGACCTAGGCCGAGGCGACAGAGTTGATGAACATCATCGCGGCTGCTGGTGGGAAGAAAAGCTAACTGAACGGCAGCACGACGACCGCCACCGTTGAAACTGTCCATGGAAAACGTGGATTGCGACAGGCTGACCTCGAGGAAGTACACTGACAGCTCTCTCGTCGAGTGGTCAAGCTGGAGTAGAGCCATAAGCATGCCTTCCTGCAATCGGCCACAATCGTACATGAAGCGGCCTCTCATGAAGGCTGGGCAGGTATAACTGGCACGAACGACTATTGACTTCGCCTCATGAGCCAGGAGCTCTTCGACCTGAACGTGGGGATAGAGGAAATATCGGTTGCCGGCAAGTGTTTCATGGCGTGCGTGATCGTGATCTAGAGCTTGAGGAAGACCATTGGCGTCGACGTTAAGGAAGGAAGTCTGAGCGGCGGAATAGCATATGTCTCGTATGGCCTCAATGCTATCGTAGCGAAGCTGACGGAAAAGTGAGTCCAACACTCGTGCAGGACCATTGGGTAGTGGGTGATCCCAGCGTATGTCTTTCTTCGGCATGTAGATGGGACGATCTATTGCAAGTATCTCGTCAATCGTGGGTAGTATGCGAATCTCTCTGTAGTCGACTTTATCGTTGTCGTGGCGCGGACCGCTCGAGGAGATCTCACCAGGACCATCGTCGGTGAATGTGAGTTGAGGGCGAGGAGTTGGTTCGAGGACATGGACTGGAGCATTGCCAGCATGTAGACCTCCTGCGGCACGAGGACGACAACCTCTGATTGCCGCCATGGTGGTCGTCATGGTGTTGACGTAAGTGGTGTGGATTGAGAAGAGAGTGAGATTAAAAGGTGTTTGAAACTTTCTTCACAGTTGAGTCTGCGGTGCACTCAGACATACTTCTTGGCACGACGAGGTAATCACCATCAGGAGGACGTCGGGTCTGGCAAGAACCTCTGCTGCGTTGGACCACAGTCTCCCTCCAGAGGCATCGTTGTTTCCTTCTCCGATCCAGTTCAGAACTTCCGCACATGTAACGACCTAGCCAACACAGTGTTGCCTCAGGCGGACGACCACGAAAACAATGCCCACAAATAACATGCATACAGCATCCTACCCAAGAGACTGACTATTGCTGGCCGCTACGTCTTGCTCTCTGGGTACTCACCATTTGGCCCATGCCTTTGCTCCTCAATTACCAGGGAGGGTCCGACCACGAGCACTGCCGAACTACCCAGCGTTCCAGCCATGGACATGATGTCCCTTGTTCTTGTGCCTCTCTTGCCCTGGAGTAATTGGCCAGACAGCGCCAATTGAGTGCATAACATACAAGAAGCGACATCGTTGTTGTCAACGGTTGTCAAAACCTCATGCAGATAAGATCTCCTCGCGTAAGGCAACTGTGCCGAAGTCACATCAGGAAAGCCGTTGTTCAACACAGGCTTTGCTAGGTATGATGCAGGATATTGCTACAGAGAGAAGCTGCACGACAGCCCTTCTTGCAATCCTCACAATTTGTTGTCGGCCTTTAATCTTGTGTTTACAGCAGGCACAGAAAGCTTAGAGTGGTGGACAGGTGGAAGGTCTGTTTCACTTTCGGCCTGCAGTAATATTGCCACTCCCACTGTACTCGTTTCCTGGCATTCCTCGGACCCAATGACTGAATGTCCTACTCTCTTTGCCTTCCAGTAGTATGCGCAGATCCTCCCGCTCTGGTGGCAACTGTATCCCTTGTCCAGGCTTAGGGTACAGTGCCGCATGTTCATCGTAATATCCGTCGTACCCTTCATCAACAGCGTCGCCTGCATCGCGATCGAGTAGTGGCGGTGGGTGCGTGACTGGTGTAACATATGTAGAGGTAAACTTGGCTTGCGGGACTGTGGCTGGTGGAGGCGGTTGGACAAGTGTCTCAAATAGTGGTAGATCAGGAGCCAGATCTGAAGCCTGCATGACCAGTGACACCAGATTGTCTTTTGAGAGGGTGTTCAGGTAAGCCATTTTCTGATTGGGATGCAGATAACGTCCTCCTACGCGTGGGCCTACATAGACAGGCGCTGCTGTGATGGTGGGTTTTGATACCTGAGCTTCCTGCGGAATTGGTTTGGTTTGTGCCTTCTTGGCCTTTTTTCCACCGTGCAAGATCCGATCACACTCGGAGCAAAACCAATCCGCTTTCGAGTTTGAGACAGTTTCCTTTGAGATTTGAGGCTCATGACAGCGTTGATGCCAGCATTTGTTACAAGCGTCACAGAAGACAATAACATTTCCGGGTGGACCATGTCCACGTAGACAATGTTCGCACAGGGCGAATTGTTCTCGACCACGATATACGCGCCTCTTAATCTTTGGGTGACTTTTGTGAGTGGAAGAGGGTGTCGAAGTGGCATTGGTATTGGAGTCTGCTCGCGTGAACTTGCCCGGACTGGCACTTACAGGGGTGGGCGTGACATTCGTCAGGGGTGTAGGCTTCTGAATCTGACGACCTGACCTTGTTTGTCCAGTAGGGTTATACTCCTCCGATGACTCCCGAGAGTCGCCGGTAGCGGATTGGGAGGTGGACGATCGTGCCTTTATGATGTCTGAATCGCCGCTTTTGCGCTTCTTATTCGGAGGCTTGACAATGTCGCCAGCCGAATGCGCTGAAACCTGAGATGAACCATCGTCGATGCTTGGATATCTTGGATTTCGGGGCCCCCGCTTCACCCCAGGTCTTCCCCTGCCGAGGCCCTTGCCAGCTACGACGGACCCATCAGAGAGGACGTACTGCTTGTTGCGTTGAGGAGCCGACGTTGTAGCGGCTGGCGTTAGGGCGGAAGACGTGTTGACGCTGTTCGCGGGAAGGTCTGATTGACTCGTTACGGTGATGGTGGTGTCGTCGTTGCCTTCTGGCGCGTTCACGGAACGAGGAGGTAGGCTCATTCTTGATGGGCCTCTCGAATAGCGGAAGTCGGGATCACTGTCAGTCTGCAGCTCGTCTTGGCCTGCTTTATACACCAATAGATCTACTCTCTCAATACTTGCGGCCGGGTCTCTAGACGATGCACCCACTTGATTGATGGCGGCGGGGATCGTATGTCCATGAGGAAGAATATCTGGAAACGAGCCTCTTCGTGGTCCACTGCCAGCTTGGAGATTGGCAGAGGAGGACCCGTTCAATGAGTAGTCATTGGAGCTGACGCCGGCATTGGTGGTGAATGTGATAGGAGGTACAAAGGGAGCTATATTGAAGGGTGTCGTTTCTGATCTCGATGCTGTACTGTTTTCACCCACATTGTCCTCTTTTTCGCGGTTCGAGGTAACGATTGACTCGGTTGGTGGGGTAGTAGCCATGACAGATTCTCGGCTTTTTCAGTATGTGGTTATTCATGTGATTGGAGAAGATGGGACGAAAGGGTCGCCGTGTCACCTCAAGTCAGCCTCGTCAACAATCTGGGTCGTACATGACCGCTGAGATGGCAGGTATCCTCTCTTCAATACTTCGAGGTGGTTGAAGCTCGTGAGGCGGACCTGGTATGGTTGATTGCACACTTGAAAGTTCCAACTACCCACCAGCTGTCAAATCAAGATAGAAAAGATTGTGCCACGTGATCTATGCACGTGACTCGGTACTTATTTACCAGGTAACCGACGATATCATTTCGCTTCCCACGCTATTTGTGATCTTGTGTCGCATTACGCACAAACCGCGCAGCGCCAGAACCTCGCTATCAGTCACCATGATTCGAAATCACTTTGGAATCCTGGTCAAATAGGATCTTCGAGGACATGCTTTACGCACAATCTACGCAGCCACTGAATGCATCTTTATCAACATGTTTGACGAGATCTCCGTCCCTTTCTGCTTTCATTCACACATATCTCCCTCCGTTCTTCAACTCTTCCCTCTCAGCGCAAGTCCAAAATACAAACACGGTAGCGCTGTGATTGTTTTTAAACTCCCTCCTTACACATCATTACGAGGGCGATGGCAGACTACACCTCTGCATTGTTAGTATCCAATATCCACTGCCCGTCCTGTGTCACCCATGCCCAAGATGTCCTACGTGAGATTCCAGACATCCAGTTGCCGATCCATGTTTCGTTGATTGACCATACCATTCGCGTTAAACATGAACATGACAAAACGCAGGAGGATATCGTCAACGAATTGATCAAGGCAGCTTTCGAGGTCCAACATGTCACCACCATCGGCCCAAATGGTGTGCAAACACACGACTACGATGTGTTACCGAAACCTACCACCGTTTCCTCCTCAAGATCAACATGGCTCATGTCTCGAGCGCAACGGAAGCACATTGAAAATTGCAAGGCATGCCAGAGCAAGAGAGAGCGGACACCGAAACGATCATGGGCTACACTCATAAGGCAACGTCGACTGCTGCGAAGCAAGACCGATGACACTGCAAAATCGGATGATACACTCGTCAACGATCAGCCTGCTGTAATAAACATTGACGGTGCTGCTGATGATGGACATAACGGCCTCTACGTCGCAACAGTCGCCATAGGAGGGATGACTTGCTCATCTTGCAGCAGCACGATTACAAAAGAATTGAATGGTCTCGACTTCGTGGAGACCGTCGACGTCAGCCTTATGACCAATAATGCACGAGTGGTCTTTCTCGGGACCAAGGCGGACTCTGACAAACTTGTTGAGGCCATCGAGGACTTGGGCTATGAAGCTACAGTCAATGATGTTCTGCCACTGAAACAAACAAAACCTTCGCCAGAAGATGAAAGTGATGAATACAAGGCTACGTTGAGCATCGGGGGCATGACTTGTGGAAGCTGTGTGGGGACAATCACTCGAGGAGTTCAGGAGCTTCCATTCGTGAGCTCGGTCAATGTTGATCTGGTGGGAAATCGAGGCGATATCGTCTTCCGCGACAGACAAAAACTCGATGCCATCCTAGAGAAAATCGATGACTTGGGCTACGATGCTACTGTTGTTGAGGTGGAGTCCGTCGGGAATCCTGCTCGGTCTAAAGCGTTGGAGAGGACGGTGCAAGTCAGGATTGATGGCATGTACTGTGAGCATTGTCCGGAGAATGTGGTCGCTGCGCTCCAAGATCGCTTGCCCTCGAATGCTGTCGAGGGTGGACATGCATACAGCATCACTCAAACACCGACCTTCAAAGACCCTCTTATCACGATCGTCTACCGACCCTCGCCCCCAGAATTTACTGTGCGCAACTTCATCTCGGTCATCGACGCCTGTGAGGAAGCATTCAAAGCCAGTGTATATCACCCTCCAACACTAGAAGAAAGGTCGCGTCGCATGCAACGTAAAGAACAGACAGACATTCTCATGCGGCTGGTCTTCACCGCTGTGGTTGCCATCCCCACTCTTATCATTGGTGTGGTCTACATGAGTCTGGTGCCAAGTTCAAATCCTACGAGGCAGTGGTGGCAACAACCTGTACTTGCAGGGAATGCTATGCGCGAGGAATGGGCCTTGTTCTTCATGACGACCCCAGTGATGATATTCGGCACCGACATATTCCACACTAGGGCTTTGAAAGAGATCAAGTCTCTCTGGAGGCGCAAAAGCAAAGTGCCCATACTTCGCCGATTCTATCGCTTTGGGAGCATGAATCTGTTGATCAGCGCTGGTGCCGCGGTGGCATACTTTTCATCTTTGGCGGTCCTGATCATGGACGCAACCAGCCCTCGGAATATGAGTCAAAGCCGGTCATCTGATACATATTTCGACACGGTCACCTTTCTCACGTTTTTCATTCTCATTGGCCGGTTTCTGGAAGCCTACAGCAAGGCTAAAACGGGTGATGCTGTGGCCATGTTGAGCAAGCTACGACCGTCGGAGGCACTACTAGTAGAGGACGTCGTATCAGGTGAGACAGCGGGGCGGGCGACCATTCAGATGGTCCCTGTGGATCAACTGGAGGTTGGGGACAGCGTTCAGATTCCTCATGGCACGTCGCCACCCACAGACGGCTTCATAGAACAGCAGGGTACCTTTCTCTTTGACGAAAGTTCTCTCACAGGTGAATCAAAACCTGTCAAGAAGGTGTGCGGTGATGAAGTTTACACGGGTTCGGTGAACGTCTCGGATCCGGTTCGAATCAAGGTGACTGAGGTGGGCGGTACATCTATGCTCGATCAGATTGTCAATGTCGTCCGCGAAGGCCAAGCCAAACGTGCTCCAATCGAACGCATTGCAGATATCCTGACAGGATATTTCGTGCCTATCATCACACTCATTGCCATCATCACCTGGCTCATCTGGTTGGGCCTGGGTGAATCTGGAAAATTACCACGAGCGTGGCTGGACGTGTCGAAAGGCGGCTGGGCGTTCTGGTCGCTCGAATTCGCTATTGCGGTATTTGTGGTTGCCTGCCCTTGCGGCATTGGGTTGGCCGCACCTACTGCGCTGTTTGTCGGTGGCGGACTTGCTGCCAAACATGGCATCCTCGTCCAGGGTGGAGGTGAAGCGTTTCAGGAGGCATCCAAGCTTGATGCGATTGTATTTGACAAGACCGGGACATTGACAGAAGGTCAGATGAAGGTGACTGACTTCGAAGTCCTTCACCAGCATGAGCAAGATGTGTTGAACATCGACCAAAAGATCCTTCTTGCAGCGTCTCGCTTGATGGAAGAGTCAAGTACCCATCCAATCGCCAGAGCTATTGCAGAGTTTTGCGCACAGCAGTCTGAAGTCCTGGACATACGGTCAGAGGACATCAAAGAAGTGCCTGGACAAGGCATGACTGGACAGTTCACCGTCAGTAAAGACTTGGGTAGCGCACGATACGAGGCTGCACTTGGCAATGAACGGCTTCTAGGGTCGATCGGCCTGGGTGAGACGTCGTCCAGTAGGATCTCGACGAAATCGGAGAAAGAACATGACACAGTCGCGACAAAAGATTACTACCTTGATCAGATCCTGCAGAAACACCAGTCCCTGGGCCACTCGACTGCTATCTTTGCGATCAGGAACGTAACTGCAGACTCGTCAGCTGCCTTCATCCCTGCAGCCGTATTTGCGATCGCAGACCCTATCCGCACAGAAGCCCCCGGGGTCTTGCAGGCGCTTCGAGAGTCCAATCTCGAAATCCACATGTGTACTGGCGACAACCAGACTACTGCCCTGGCGATTGCTTCTCAGCTGGGCATTCAAGTCAGTAATGTTCGTGCAGGTGTTCTTCCGCAAGACAAAGCAGCCTATATCCAGGAGTTGCAAGGGTTGTCCGGGCCGGACTCCGGCAATAGTCGCCAGTCTCGCAGGATCATCGCATTTGTAGGCGATGGGACTAACGACACTCCTGCTCTCTCGGCAGCGGATGTCTCAATTGCGCTGTCGTCTGGATCTGATGTTGCCATCACCACCGCGTCGTTCATCTTGCTCAATTCGGATCTGAACACCATACTGTCATTAGTGAGATTGGCCAAGAGGGTGTTTTTGCGTGTCAAGCTGAATTTTGCATGGGCGGCTGTGTACAATGTATGTTTGGTACCTGTAGCTGCAGGGGTCTTCTTCCCGCTTGGAGCAAGCCATGACCATGGGGGATGGAGATTGGGCCCGGTCTGGGCGAGTGTGGCGATGGCGGCAAGCAGTGTGAGTGTGGTCACGAGTAGTTTGGCCCTGAAGTTACCTGAGATTAGATGGAGGAAGTAGGGGATGAAATAGATCTCTCGCGATTCCTCAGGTAGTCAACCGGTCATAACAATTATTATTATGGCCTACGAGTACAGCGTTATTCTATACTCGTTATACGAGACTTACGCCACGATGTTGATCTTCTTCTCACGCGACTTTGACAGTACATACACGTACTTTCGCATGGGTGTGGCGCAAGTCTAGAAAATCTCGATCGGCCTACCCGATGTTGATCTGGAGTCGGATCCCTCTTCAGCTGAGGAGTGTCACTCTGTCAATCAGGTTCTGACGAGTGACCGGTAGCGAAATGATCAATGCGTAAAAGTGGCTACAATTCACCCTTATCATTGGTGAGCAGGTGATTAAGCCCCGGGCGGCTTTCCACTTAATGATATCACTTTGCAGCTGTGGCTTTGGTCTCCAGCTTGAATTGAACAAACAACAAGCAGATTGCATTGCGCAGCGCATGGGCACATTTGACATCACAGATTCAAAGAAAAAATGCAACTACCCGCAAACCTTCATCACTCCATGGCCAAGTCGATTTGCCAATGACCCAGTTGAGTCTTTGACGTTGACCTCAAATGTCAAATCAGATCATTCCACACTCCAAAACTTGGATCCAGTGATTTTCACACTTCAATCCGCTTGTCAAACGTCGTCATACACCGTCCCGACGCGCACGCCCTAATTGTGTTGTTTTTTACCAACTACTTTGGTCCCAGGGTCCCCCTCCTCCCTTGCCTTGCGATCTACATATTTGAGATCTCATCTCTTTCGCCAAACACGCCTATCTCACCTCCTCATTCGGCCATCTCGTTCGTTCACCTTGGGGCGCCTCATCTCGAAGAGGTTTGCTCTCGTTAGTCAAATCTGACCAATCCTCCTCCCATCGACCATCAAAACATCAAGAATCATGGCGACACTTACTCACTCCTGGTTGCCTCGCTCGGTAGGTGGACACATACAACAAACCATGTCTGAATGTTGCTAACCATGACTACAGTCGACCGGCACTGGCAGCAGTCGAAGTAGCTCAAACTCATTGTCGTCAATCATTTCCACCTTGATCCCAACCGCACTCATTGCCCTCATCGCCTTTACCGTCTTCCTCATCATCCGAAAGAAGTACACCCGTGTATACCGAACTCGAGGAGACGAGAGGCTCTTCGAACAAGGACGACGAACTCCTAAGTCCGATGGAAACTTTTTCAGTCTCATCTACAACTTCAAAGGCCTCCCTGACAGCCATGTCCTCCGACACAACTCTCTCGATGGTTATCTGTGGCTTCGATTCTTCAAAGTCATGATCATCATGAGCGCCGTTGGCTGCATCATCTGCATGCCGGTTCTATTCCCAGTCAATGCTACTGGAGGCGGCGGACAAACACAACTTGACATCTTGAGCATGTCCAATGTGAGCAACCCCAACAGATACTTCGCCCATGCAGGTGTCGCCTGTATCTACTTCGGCTTCATTGTTCTCCTGGTTGCCCGTGAAAGAATCAACTTCATTGGTCTGCGCAGAGCCTTTTTTCTCTCTGCAGCTCATGCCCAGCGACTTTCTTCTCGCACAGTCATGGTCCTCGGGCTCCCACTCGACCATATGGATGAGAAGGTGCTTCGACAGACATTTGGTTCCAATGTGCGCAAGATCTGGTTGGCTACGGATTGCAAAGACCTTGAGAAGGCTGTCAAGAAACAGAACAAGACTTCAATCAAGCTCGAGGGCGCTGAATTGAAGGTCATCAAAAACGCCAACAAACTCCGCACCAAGGCTTTGAAGAAGGACAATGAGGCCACCGAGCAACCTGCCACCCACTGGATTGACAGCAAGAAGCGACCACACCACCGTCTGATGCCCCAAATCTGGAAGAAGGTGGACACCATCAATTGGTCTCGTGGCACTCTTGCCGAGCTTGACCGCTTTGTCGAACAACAACAGACCGAGCACCTCGACTTGAAGCACCTCAAAGTTCCCGCCGCCTTCATTGAGTTCTCCAACCAGTCCGCTGCTCACCACGCTTATCAGTCTATCGGCCAGGGCAAGATGAACAAGTTTCATCCACGATACATTGGAGTGCAGCCTGACGAAGTCATCTGGACCAACCTGGGTGTCAGCAATGCGTCCCGCAAGATGAAGATAACGCTTGCCACAATCTTTATCTGGCTCTTGATCATCTTCTGGGCCATTCCCGTGGCGTTTGTTGGTGCCCTATCCAACATCAATTATCTCACCAACAAACTCCCGTTTCTCAGCTTCATCAACGATATTCCCAAGGTCATTCTGGGTGTTGTCACCGGTCTTTTGCCCACCATCCTTTTGGCGGTTCTGATGGCGTTGGTTCCCATCATCTGCGGACTTCTTGCCAAGAAGGCTGGCGAGCCCACTATGTCAGCCGTGGAGTTGAGGGTGCAATCCTGGTATTTTGCTTTCCAGGTTGTACAAGTATTCCTCATCACGACTTTCACTTCTGGTAAGCCACTTAACCCGTCATGTCTCTGCAATATACTAACAATGCATAGCTGCGACTTCGGTCACAACTCAGATTATCTCCAAACCAGCTTCAGCGCCGACTTTGCTTGCCACCAACTTGCCAAAGGCATCCAACTTCTACATCAGCTATTTCATTCTCCTTGGTCTTTCCCAGGCTGCACTTCAACTGCTCAACATTGTGCCATTGTTGATGTACACAATCATCGGAGGCATCTTGGATAAAACACCTCGCAAGAAGTACAACCGATTTGTCAACATTCCAGGCCTGGGTTGGGGTTCGACATATCCCAAATTTGTTCTTCTCGGAGTCATCGCCATCACTTATTCATGCATTGCACCATTGATCCTCGCCTTCGCCACCGTGGGATTCTGCTTGCTCTATCTGATGTACCGATACAACTTCCTCTTCGTTCTCGGTAACAAGGTCGACATGAAGGGAGAGGCCTACTCAAGAGCTTTGAAGCAACTCCTGACTGGTGTCTACTTGGCTACCCTGTGTCTTATTGGCTTGTTCGCCATTGGCGTCAGCAAGAATAAGATCAGCATTGGGCCCTTGGTGATCATGCTTGTGTTCCTGATCATCATGATCATTTTCCAAATCATGCTCGACCGTGCTCTGGCACCACTCGAAAGACACATTCCCCTAGATCTGATGTCCGGCAACAAATACAGCACCACCTTGTCAGAGCAGATTATGGATGAGCATGAGATGAAGCAATCACATCTGGAAGCCGGCACAGGAAGCCGCGATAATTCAGCGCCCGAATTCGCAAAGGCCGAGGGTGATGCGCCTCAAGGCAAGACCAAGCCTTTCAACTTCTTGAGCCGACGCCTCGAACCTATGGTACAGAGATACTATGAGTCCAACAAGAGCATTGTGCCGACTTCGGACAACGAGGACAACATTCCCGCATACACATCTGAGGAATACGAAAACTCATACCTCAACCCAGCCATCACATCTCCCGTGCCCACCGTCTGGCTTGCAAGAGATCCAGCTGGTGTCAGCAAGGTTTTGGTCCAGGAAAACAAAGAGGCCAAGATTCCAAGTACTGATGAGTATGCTGAATTCAACGAGAAGAACAAGTTGATCTGGGATGAGGACAAGCTCACAGATACGCCTCTGTGGCAGAGACGTGTAAGATATTGAGAGGGAAGTCGATATCTACTCGATCTCAATGACTCCACTGTACCAGGAGTTTTTCCTTCTTAACGATGGATGATACGGATGGAAAGGCGCACTGGCTCAAGACTGAAAACTAGTAATACACAGATACCCTGTTTCAATAGTCCCTAATGATGAAAAAAATGAATCCAATGGTCTTTCCGAAAAATACAAGTTTCTGCCACACCGCAGGCTGTAGTATGCGCCCGAGTCGTGCATATTTGCTGTCTGTCTCGAATGCTTGACTCCCCGGTTGTCACCAGCTGAGACCTGCTGTTCAAGTCAGAAAGCTTCCCGATGCCCCTATCGCCAGGCCCCCAGGCCAGGTTTGCCGACCCAGCAGTCGGAGACTTGACCGCAATGCACGTCCTGGTCCGTGAAATAGCGGCCAAGTATGCTAAGCGGTCTTTCAGGTACGCTTTCGACTCGCACACAGGCGGTTGAATGAGGACCTCAGCTCTGGACAGACACACAAAGTGCAATTGACCGAAGCGAAAGAGGGGCAATCTGCTTATCCAACCACGTGACACGGCTATCACCGGTGTGGATAGCGAGGTAGCCGCACCGGCATGGACAGCGACTAGCGATCATACTCCGATATCTCCATGCCTACACCTTTACCTCGAGGCCACCCATAAGTCTTTCTCATTGTTCCTCCCATCCTGCGATCGTTTGTGTGATTATCGTCGTCTTACCAGAGACCAAGAGTGCCAGTGCCCAACATGCCAATCTACCATATTGGTGAGTAGTTGACCTGTCCCGAGTCATTAGGGCCGTGCTGGGCCATGCGAGGCACGATCAAAGACTGACCACCCGACAGTACTTTTCAAGCTGAAACCCGGCGTGACGCCAGGTCAGATCTCCGAATTTGTCACTGTAGCTAAAAGCATGGTTGGAAAGGTACCTGGATTGAGAAAGCTCGAAGCCAACACTGCCCATATCTCGACTGCCCATCGTGGCCAGGGGTTCAATTTGGGAGTCGTTGCTATTCTTGACAAGGGAGAAGACATCAAAGTATACGCCGAACACCCTGCCCATCTAAAGTATGTCAACTCTTCCCAGTTTTTCCCCTTGATTTCTCCAATACCGGTTTCGCCAGACGAAATCACACTCGGCGCTGACAGGTCCATAGAGTCCAAGACATTAGGATGAAGATATGCGACGATGCGCTGGCATATGACCTGGAATACTCGGAGTGAACAGGGTCGTCATCGAGGCACCAGTACTTATGAAAGGTACCCGAGCTCTAGAAGTTTAGCTTGAGGTTGTAGGCACAGATCGTGTAAGCAAGTCAAATGCCAGCAAGTTCGATGCAGGATTGAATGTCGAAGGCGCGTCGGACTAGGCCATGATATTGTTAACGCGATGTCCCACGAGAGGCGCAGCTTGCCATCTGGCGAACGGGAATCTCAGGAACATAAAGTACGAGCTCCTAGAAATAGGGGCTGTTTAACCGGGGTTACACCGATAATGACATGTCACTCTTATCAGAAACTGCTCACAATTTGACTACTGTACCATTCCCTCAGCCTTATTGTATCTTCGTTAGGCCCCCCTAGGTGGCCACAGACACGGCTGCAGTAGCCACCCCAACGCCCAGCGTGCCACTAGAATACAGTGCGCTTTGGAACCACGACTTATGCGTGTGGTAAGTACAGGGGGGCAAGCTTGGGGGCTAGAAACCTGCCGATTTCCCGACACAGCCACTTAAAGCAAAGCTATTTCCCCATGCACATGCAGAGGCGGCGGTCAAGTCGCTGCGCAACCGGTAGGCTTTTTGCTTGCTCGCAAACTTTGCTCTGCCTCTTCTCTACTGGGGTTCGTGCGTCGAAAGGCTGAAGATAACGAAGATCATTCGCTTGCCCGGCATATTCATCACACCCTCCTTGCCATTTGACGGGCTGGCCCTCGCTTGATCATGAACGCAAACTTTGAGGCTGCGCCTGCCTCGCGCAGTAAGGCTTCAGCTCTAATCACCAGAAATCTGCCCGTCATCTTGTCTTCGTGGTCATCGCTACCCTCTTCACTCTGCTCTTTATTTGTGTGCGTTGTCTGTGAGCGTCAATCGTGACAGACTGGTGCCAGTATCGACCATGGCGAGAGGCCATGTCTCTTACTTCAGCTACAACCTGAGCAGGCCATATCCTTTTCGCTGGTTCACCCCAGCTGCTGTCGTGGGCGGCGTCGTACTCACTGCACTCTTCTCCGTCCTCAACTTTGCAGCCAATGGATACGTGCTTGGAAGTACATTTGTTGCTGATCCAAACTCTACACTCGCCAAGAAGACTTGGTTCGAAAAACCGCCATTCTCTTACCAGAGTAAACTGTCCGCGAGTTGTCAGCCAGCCAATATCGCTACCAGTACCCTATTGACGGCAAAATCTGGGTTACAGTATACTTTAGGCAATGTCTGGACAGAGGATGAGAACGGTCGTGCGACCTTGTTGCCGTCTTTGACGTATCTCAACAACTCTTTCACAGATTGTGACTTCCAGGGAATACACATCCTCCTCGTCAACTACGACCCTGATAGCAATGGTCCCTACTGGAATTGGAATCGCGACTCTACTGCAACGGTAGGCGTACATCACCATAATAAATATGCCCAGCTGATATGACCAGGGATATGTGACTTGTGCTATTGACAATGGACATCTCCCAGTGCATCTCAATCTAAGCATCACCGTCAAAGCCGCTTTGCAGGGCACAACAGGCACAATCGGGCAGGACTACCTGACCGCGAAGAAGGCGACACAGGCCAGCCTCTGGTTTGGACAGCTTCTCACGTAAGCCTGCCCATGAGAGAAAACAGTTCTGATGCAATGGCTTATTGCTCCAGGTGGATGAACTTCAATCAAATGCTTTTCCAGATGGCGCTGGTGAACATGACGACCCTGGCGCTGTACAGCGAAACGGGAAGCCAGGGGTTGCTCACCGGCATGGGAATGTGTAAGCACTCGACCCGCCGCACAGATGTGACCAACTGACCTAGCATCCACGAAGATGTCGCTCACAGTCCAAACACAACGAGCATCCTTCAAGACGACTTCATGTCCATCTCAGAGCAGATAACAGGCTACAATTCTTATTACAACATCGCCGGCGGCTACTGGAGGGGTCCAATCGGTACTGATGATACACCCATAACACAGCTGGAAATCGGAGGGACAAACATCGGCTACGCAGTCGACGATTTCGCCAAATCATTTTACTCTTTCATCCTGGCCGATCTAGGTCAGACATCCAGCCCAAACGTGCTCGCTGATCCCGACATCCTGGATCAATTCTGGACCGCATGCTACAACGAAGTCGAGCCCAGTCCAATGAACTTTGTGCAGAACGGTAGCTTACCTGACAACAGCTTTGACACATTGAAGAGCATGACTGGTTCTATCGGCATCTCCAATGCGACTCTCAACGCACAGTATCTGTGTCAAATACCGCAACGGAAAGACACTGGTTCCATCCTCGTTGCTCTCATTGTGGCAGACCTTGTCTTGCTGCAGGCTGCTTGGAAGGTCTTTACCTGGATCACTACCTTCTGGCTTGAGAAGAAAGATCCTGAGGCCAATTTCTGCTCTGCATGCGCTGCAAAGTTGGGTTCTCCTTCGGTGGGAGCAGATGGTGGAGCGAACAGGATGGCTAATTCGTATGAGATGTTCAAGGGAAAATTAAGTGGATTTAGAGGGTCGCGTTACGCAAAGCTTCCCGATACACAGGTTGGGGATATGGCTAGGGCCAGCGGTGCAGATAGCCTACCCGCCACAGTGCTAGCTAACAGCCGCTGAGATAAGCTAAGTAGACAAGCTTCAGCAAGAGATGTCGTTGACTCTGTCAATTGAATGACAGGACAGCCTCGCGTCCGCAAACAGTCAGAATGCCGAACATGTGTTTTTCGGTCGCAAGGCTGAGTAAGCCTTACCTACGTCCTCTCTCCAGTAGTGCACGACTCGGTCTTGATATATCACGAGTATGTCGTACGCACTGTGATTAGTGGGTAATAACAGGCTTCCCAGCTGCTTGGCTACCCTGCTGCGCACTATGATGCTGTGACTGATGCCTAAGGAAAACCGAGCAGGGCAGGCCAGATCACTTGATATGACGTGCTTGGAGCAATCAAGGGCCACATTTTTGTGGTTCACGGTCGTGACTATCCATGGTCCCTATAATCCGCGTTACGTGACGCCCTTTTCTCCAAGCATGTTGACATTCGTTCCCGTACCGTTCGATCTGTTGACATCAAGCTGACAGTCGTTCATGAAGATATGATCGCAAGAATGATGATCTGACATGACCTATTCGGCCGCGGAGCCGCTGCGGAGCCGCAGCCTCGGCTGAACTCAAATGTGGCCCCCGATGCAGGGCAACATGAACTTACCTTGGTATTTCCTGCATCACGAAGGCAAGGCCACAAATGTATTTGAGGGGCATCAGTATGGTCGAACGACTAGTATCCTGACATCCCAGATCAAGATTCTACTGTACCATCATCAACAGTCCTCGGACCGGCTGAATACTCGTTGGTTCAACAGCACTACAACAGCGATGCCTCGACAAAAAATAACACTCTTTTTCGACCTACACAGCCCTTACTCTTACCTAGCATTCTACGTGCTCAAAGTACGACTACCATCAAATGCGATAGCACCCCAATCAAGCTGATCACCCTGTCCACAGAACTCCCCAATCTTCAAACAATGCGACACAACATACATACCAGTCCTGCTGGTCGCGTTCATCAAGCTAGTCGGCCTGAACCCTCCATGGAGCAGTCCAAGTATGCATCCATATCCCTCACTTAATGATCACACAGCCTGACCAGCACTCTCCAGATAAAGTAAACTACCTGTGGACCGACATGGCGAGATGGTGCGCAGAATACAACATCCCGTGGAAACAAGGGTTCCCGGAGAACTATCCGTTCAAAGTCACTACTTTAAAGGTACCCGGCACCCCTTCTGTCCCTATCAAACATCTTCGCGGATACTTTACCTCTGACTTGCCGAGCCAACACGCTGATTGCATCTCGCAGATTCAAAGGATCTTGACGGCTTGTATGATCGAAAGTCCCTTGTGCCACGCCGACCTAGTCGCAGCACTGTACCATGCGTTCTGGGTCGAGAAGAAAGGCGTACAACTTCCCGAAGTGCACGAACCCATTGTGATCAAAATTCTTGGCCAGAACGTTGGGACGAGGATCATTGAAAGGGTAAGTCCTATTATCCAATTATCCTGACTCCTACGGCGTTGACGCCTGCACTTCGAATCTCAAACTGATCCTTTCGCATGGCAATAGAGCACTTCGGAAGAAGTCAAAGCATTGCTGAAACAGAATACTGAAGATGCGGTTGCGAGTGGTGCGCCGGGTTTACCATGGATCAAGGCAGTCAATGCCACGGGACGAGAAGAGTGCTTCTTCGGCTTTGACCACATAGGTCAGGTCACCAGATTCTTGGGACTTGAGAAATTGAATGGCCCTCATCTGTGATAGGGTGAAAAACTACAATGATTGTCCTGCTTAGATCTTCCATCACAACTTCCCACCAGTCTCCCTGGCCGCACGCTCCCTCAATTGCCGTCGAAGAATCTTGCCTGACTAGATCATACCATTAGCTCTGGTGAAGGCCGCATTTGGACAAAACCTACCGGGTTCTTGGGGATAGAATCGACAAATGCAACTCCGCCTGTCAACCACTTGATCTTCGACACACGCGCTCGCACATAGTCTGCGACATCCCCCGCTGTGATCGAGAATCCAGGTTTCAACACCACGTACGCACGAGGGTTTTCGTCGTCGGTGGCACTGCGAGACGCAATCAGCACTAGGCGCATACACTCCCTCGCTGTGAATCGTACGTCTTGACTCCAATGACAGCGGCATCCACAATCTGTGGGTGCTCAAGCAGCAATGCCTCCAACTCCGCTGGTGCAACTTGCGCTCCTCGGACTTTGATCAGCTCCTGCAAGGGATATTAGCCATGATCTCAGTTCACCAAGAGTGCACTGTACCTTCTTCCGATCGGCCATGTACCACTTCCCCGCATCATCGCGGTATGCGATATCACCAGTCTTCATCCACCCATCACTAGTGATAGTCTCGGCCGAGGCCTTGCTGTTTCGCCAGTATCCTTTCATCATGTTCGGTGAGCGGATCCAGAACTCGCCCCTCTCACCGGGTTGAGTCTCCTCTTCACCATTCTCCTTGACCAGCATAGCTTCGGCTCCAGGAACGAGCTCGCCGATCGAGATTGCGGACGGACCCAGGCTTTCGCGCTCATCCCAGCATAAGGTGATAGCTGGAGCTCTACCGAACAGATAAGTTAGTTCCTGCCCGGCATGCTTGACCGACTTCGTCATCGGACTTACTCTGACATGCCCCAAGCCTGTCTAACTTTGACCTTTGCCTTGAAAAGCTCCTCAAACTGCTGTGTAACTTCCATGCCAATGGGAGCCGCACCAGCCACGACCTTCCGCACGCTGCTGATGTCGTATGAACCGTCGCGAACAGAAGGATGTTTGGCCATAGCCACCAGTATGGGAGGAACAAGCAGCAATTCCGTGATCTTGAACGATTGAATATGGTCCAGCATGTCCGACAGATTGTATCGTTCCATAAGGAACGTTTGTATACCCCATTTCGGTGCTGTGAAGGAATAGTACAGCAATCCGAGCGCGTGATAGAGCGGGATAACACATAGACTTCGCCGCGCAGCGACAGACGTATCGCATAGTTGGATTTGCTTGAGCTGTAGCATGTTCGCAACTATACTGCGGTGAGACAGCTCAACGCCTTTGGGTAGGCCAGTCGTTCCGGATGAGTATAACAAGATGGCAGTGCGTTCGGCCAGGTCTGGTGAATTGAGCTCTTTCCAAACGAAGTACTGGGCAGCACTGTGCTCGACAAGTAAAGTGCTCCAGTGCTGATACTGCACAGCCGGCCATGAAATGTGAGCTTCATGGTTTGCAGATATATCAGTGAAGAGAAAGATTCGGTTTCCATCGAGTCCAACCAGCTTGGCCGCATCCATAGCGCGCTCGATGCAATTTTCGGCAGCAAGGACAAAACTTGGTTCGGTGTCTTTCAGTTGGTGGGCAAGTTCACGCGGCGTATATGCGGGATTGGCACTGTTGTAGATTCCACCGGCCATCAGAATGCCCATGGCAACGACCGGATTGAAGATGCTATTGCCCGAGAAGAGCATCACACGGTCACCTTCCTTGAGACCTGCCCGTGTTAGACCCATGGCGAGTCTTTTGGCCCATTCTCGGTAGGAATGAAGGGTGAGGTAATGTGTATCTGGTCTTTTCGCATCGACCAGGAGCTTGTCCTTGGAGTCAATGGAGCCTGTTGGAGATCCGAACATGAATGACGGGATCGAAGTTTCTGGCGGCGATAGTTGCCATCTCGATTTGCAAGGCATAGCTATGGTCTGACGTCGGAAATGGGTCTGCTGTTTTTGTCGATTGATTGATGGCAATCGGCAAGAGATCAGGCTTCTGCAACAGACAATATGTTATGTATCAGAGGCATCACGCATGATAAAAGTTAAGCGGCTCGGCAAGGGTCGTGCTGGCCTTGTCTAAGTATAGAGAGGGTTCAATATCCTCGGAGCCGCAACGCCACTGCAGGTCCTGGAGCTGAGTTTCTGCTTACATCTGGGGCTGACACATAAAGCACGTGTAATCCTACAGCCGTAGGAGCAGCCTCAATTGGTGGTCAGGCCTGGCTACTGATGCCGGTACGGAGTTTTTCGTATGTTACTTGTTGCGGCGCGTCCCTTGTTTACAGGTTATTCTCAGGATTGTCATGAGACCAGCAGTCCATCAGAATATCGCCGTAATGCCGCATAAGGTCGTCCAACGCCGGACGGGCTGTGTGAAGTCCAGAGACTGTAGATTCCAAAGTCACAAGGCAGGTCAAGAGAGGCTTGACAGATCCCATCCAGTCGGTTGAATACTGGGGAAGCGTTGTCGGCCCGGACCAGTCTTGATCTTCTGCAAAGCCGTTCATGTTGACATCGATGGTATGCTCGATAGCCTTGGTGAGCGCCATGACAACAAGGCTCGTGTTTGCATGGTGACATATAAAGTGTAATTGTAATTGAATGCTGTTGAGAAGCTTAAATTCTCCCGCTGCCGATACATTGACGATACGTTGCGCAATGGCAAGAACAGATTGCACCGCTGACCTTTGAAGCTTTCCCGCTCTGGCCAGAATCGAGGGTCTTTCCTCAGGCGGAAGGATCTCTGCTGCAGAGTGGAGGTGCTCGACGAGACAGAACACACTGAGATTCCAGAACAGAAGGAGAAATCCTACGAAATGGGCTCATCAGTACTGTGATTCAATCATAAGAACACTGAGACTGACCGCAAGACAGTTTTGGTTTCTCCGAGAGTCGGTAGAACGAAATGGTACAGTGCTCGAGCCATGAGATGTATGCGGTAGCATAATCATCCACTACGTTGCATGATTGCTGTACCAATCGTCTCAAGTCGCTAATGTCTAGGGGTGTACGGGTTTTCGTTGTGCTCTGACGCAGATTGATCACTTGTCGGAAGACATGAAAGAGATCTCCTGCCGCATTTTGACAGGTCGCTGAGACCTCCTGATCGAAGCCGACAACCTGCTCCGGGATGTTCGTTCGTAGCTCCTTACCATTGACCTGCTTGCCTGAACGAAAGAGTCAGTGGATTGACACAAATTCGTACTCAATTGATTCACACCTTTCAACTTCAGTGGCGCGTCTTCTAGAATGCAAGCCCTGGGATGCAGCATTGACGCTATAGTATCGCGCAAATACGCATACCAGTTGAAAATCCTGAGCGAAGAATGCAAGAGAAATCGATACGTCGATTGTGGTTCCAAAATCTCGCAGTAGTCGTCAATGAGCCCGTGGAGTTCTTGCATCTGATACAGAGCAAGGTCGGCGATGTCGAGGGGACTTACATTGAATCTTTCGCTCGAGGTAGCTTCAGGAGGGATTGTTGTCATTTGAAAGAGAAACACCGCGTACAAGTGGATGAAGGAACGGGTTTCCTTCGACGCCACAAGGAGTTCGTAAGCATTGAACCAGGCTGCTGCAAAAACATGCGGAGTCTTAGAGTAGCTGGTTCCGGCATCGCAGCCCACCAGCGATATGTCAGGAACGCTTACGAAGGGTCTCTGAACTGTGAATTTCCGGGCTTCCTTTTGGGGAGCAGGCGCGAATTGTAAGGAAAAGGCCTGTAGAGTCGCAGTCAAGGTACGTTCGTCCTGCTTGCGTCTTTTAGGCTCGAGGACGTTACCGTACAGCGAGCCAAAGTTGTCCAGAAATCGAGCTATACCAATCATGGTAACTTTGTTGATTTGACTTGCTAGATCTTCAAGGGTATAGCCAGGATTTTGCAGTGCAACAGTCCGTACGCCAGATGATGACCGCTTCCAGGTCGGCATTCGGGTTCTCGCTAATGCATGATCTGTGTCTTGCTTCGATAGCGGAATCTCAGCACAGTCAGCGTCGAAGGAGTACCGATAGGATCCTGCAAAGAGGTTGCAATTGTAGTCGAGATATCTTGTAGTGATTCCGGACATCATTGATTCATATACCTCACCGAGGTTTTGATTGACTAGGTGGAGTTCCGTACTTGAGTTGAGCAAATGAATCGGACTACCTCGCCAGGGCCCCAGCACGCTTTTAGTGTGGGCGGGAGACACGACCCTGCTCTGTCGATTGCCTTGTGTGCTTTTGGAAGCCGCTGTTTCAACATCGTCGGAGTCTGTGTGGTTGACAACATTGTCCACAGTCGCACCCACACCCGTCATCAGTTGTGCCCATTCAGAAGCAAGATTTCCAAAGAACATATCGTCACCCACCAATCCGTGAACCGGAAAAGGCCATGCTACCTGACCTGGAGCAGACCCATCATACTGGAACTCGCTCGGTGTTACAGTATCGGTGGCCCTAATGTCCTGTGGTAAACCTGCACCTTGTGACAAAAGGTGTCCCTGTAGCGTTACTGGAGGACATGTTCTTTTCGTTCTCTTCTGATTCAGCCTCGATGTGACGAAATCATATGTGCAGTCTCGACCAAGATGGAAGCAATTCAAACATGTGGCCGCCATGCCAAGTTGAACATTCGGAGGAAATGCGCACCGTCGCTTTGATCGTCGACATGCATCGCATGAAGAGTTCTGCTTGCGCGCTGCAGCTGACATTTGCGCGATCCAAATTCAAGAAGTTGACATTATCTCAGCCAGAAGCAGTGTGACCACGATCCTGCAGAAGGATTCGAACACATTTGCTAATCCTGGATCAACCACGATAATTCACCCTCGTGGACTGGATAACTGGTGCGAGATGGCCTCCCTCTGGACAGGTATCCTGACATTGTGGTGCGATGAATGATTGTGGAAAGGATGTCAAGCGTTGGACTTGCGTTGTAGTCAGGATTGTGTGAGCTTACATGCCACCTGAGGCGGCTCCGAGGCAATGGCTTTCAGGCCCCCAACTGATCGACATTTGTGCATAGGGTTAAGTTACAGTATGAGTGATTTGTGGGGTTGGTGTTGGAGAGCCTTGTTAGAATCAAGCGTCTTCGCTTGCGGCCTTGCGCACCATACAGATGTTGAAGTGATCTCCTTCACTCCAAGGCGCAAGGTCAAGGCGCAATTTCGCAACCTCCTTGAATCCAAACTTTTCGTACAATCTGAAGCCTGCAGGTGCACCTTCAACGTAGGTGGCAAGTCCGCGATCATCAGCACGTTCTAAACCCCAGGTCAACAATTTCGAGGCGGCTCCTTGATTCTGATACTTTGGAGAGGTGCCGACCGCGGCTAGATCTTGACCAAGAGTCAAGGGCTGGGTCTTCACAGGCTTATATATAATGACTTACATGCGTAAGGTGATCGTTCGCCGATATTGGCAGCGACCACTTCGTGGCGTTTCCTGATGCTGTTGTGAATCAGGGCATTACCCAGCTGCTTGTTTGCATCTCGAGGCAACGGATATTCATCAATCAGCATTTCTTCCTCAATCTCTTCTTGGGTTCTGGAGGGAAAGAAGTTCCAGATAGCGTAACTGGCAACCTCACCAGACGATGAGTGTTTCGCTATCACGATCTGACATGTAGGATCATTTTCCATGTCATGCTCAAATGCGCGCACAAAGTGAGTTACCGAAGCGCGTGTAGGACCTTTGGGAAATATGACGGGGAATCCATGGTCATTGGCGCAGGCGTCGAATTGTACACGAACGATTGCTTCGAGATCAGATGAAGACGCAGGAAGCACCACGAAGACGGGCATCTCCCCTCGTACACTTTTCAAATTCCAGAGGCCCCTTGCAGTAGACAATCGAGAAGGAGCTTTGCTAGATACAAAAAGTCAGCTCGGCCGCGACGCAGCTGACATGCTAGTTTTGCAGGGGATCTCACACAACAGCAGAAGGCGTCCTTGAAGGCTATCACAGAAAGGCCTCGATCATGTTGGTTGCCGACACTATCACAATCGCATGGTGTTGGAGGAGGATCTGCTGGAACACGATAGGTTTGAATAATATGAGATTCGATGCCGTCAGTTTATCGGCCATCTTAGCTAATCTTGAGTTCTCGAGGGGATCCCAGGCCAGCACAAGGAACACGGCAGGGAACTCTGTGTTACAGCAAGGTTCTTCCGGCACCGTTCGTCCAGAGTTCCGGCGGCGCTGCAGGGGCTTTGGCTGCAGAGCCAGTCAAATCGCGGTACCTCTTCCCCGTCTTTCTGCACTATGAGGTGCAGTGGACCCCTATAAATGCAGCGCAAAGCTGTCACGCCCAGCCAATAAATTGGGTTTTCTAGGCTATCTTAGGTAAGTTTGGAGCAATAATATCTTGAGTTATAGCAATTCTCCGGGGCACTTGCAATTTTGGCCCATCAGCCAACCTGTGGATCTCATTTTATTCCTGCAGTTACATATCATTTCTTCATGCGCTGTACTTCTGCCTCTTGGTCGACCGATCTCACGCAAGCTTCTCATCCACGCATCGGCGCTGAATCTACTACCACGCAGCTAACACGTTTGTCCGATATATTCGCACGCAAAGAGACCCAGTCCACGGCTATTCGTGTGCCTTGCGACCACCGAAACGACCTCCAGAACGCTTCCGCGCACAATCCCATGCTGACATATGACTTGTCGCGAGAGACCTGCTCAAAGAAGACACTGCGATGGCCCACGCGCACGCGCATCCTATTTCTCACGATCTCTTCACGCAAGAAATGCCTTCTTCGCCGACCCTCACAAACCCTGACATGATCCTCCCATATCGGCCTCGTCAGACGTCGAGCCCGAGTCCACTGGCTTCTTCTCCGCTACTGCGAATGCAGTCCATCCCCGAGCGACCTGATTCTGGAGTCTCGTTGAACTCGTCTCAGCCAGATCTAGACCAGTCCGTCGAGTTCGGCGTAGCAACGGCCGTCAGAGTGCCCTCGCAGATAGTGTCCCCCGTGGATCTGTCTTTTGCCGGCTATGAGCACGGAGGACCTCTGAGCGATATCGGCGAGGAAGAAACTCCTCGATCAAAGAGGAGCCGGAGAATTGGCAGTCCTGTGAGACCAGATCCATCTTCCCCAACGCCTGCGGCGCGCGATCAGCGCCCAGCGATAAGGTCCAGCAACCGCTCTTCGGTTAGCGACGAGTCCGAAATCGGAAACTGGGAAGATTTCGACACATCGAGGATGATGAATGGGAGGCTGGCCGCGGACGTAGCCAAAGTCTCAGACGACAAGCTTGAAGACTTTGAAAGCAAAAGGAACAGCGCGGTCGCCACAAGCACCGAGGACGAGATGGCCTTACTCAACGAACGAGCTGAAAAGATACTCGAACAAGCAAGGTTGAGGCTGACGAACATGGAAGACAATTTGAGCAAAGCAAGGCACAGCGTTCTTTTGTTTGCGAGGTCGTCACCCAATTCCTCGGATCTTCATCAGCCAGCCGGAGGACTCTATCGTTCCATTTCTTTGGCAGGAGCGACTCGCAAACCACGATCCGTGCATCACGTTGTGAGGGCAAATTCGACGCACAGCCGTACTGGGAGTGACACGACTCCAGCCTCTGGTCTCAAGCGCTTGTCAAGTCTTGCGGAGGCACGATCAGCGAGCGCACAGGAATATGGTCAGAAGCAGGAATCTCCTCAGCAATACCAGTCTTCTCCCCTGATGCACTTAGCTGGCCCTTCCCCAGCCAGTAATCGCAGCTACAATTCGCCGCTTCGTGCATTGAAGGAGGAACAAGGCACCCCAAGCACCAGTAATACTTCTCCAGAATCTCTCGGCCCTCGAGGTCTGGGTATCAACAATTTATCGACTTTGTCTCGGGAAGATGTGTCTCAGATGGCGAGCAGTCCCAGTACCACTGTAGCCCGATCACCTTCCCAAGTCTCGACTCGTTCGACTAAAGAAATCCGCGAACAGATGTCCGATTTGCGACACCGTATCGCAGATCTGAAAGACAAAGCCCAAGCCGACAGCTTGCGAAGGCGGAGTGCGCAGAGCTTGAGAACTGCCAGTCCTTTCATGAGTGCCCCTACACCAGAACAGTGGTACACCAGTGCTCCGGAATACAAAGAGGGGGGTAGTCCACTCAACACAAATGCTGGCATGGGTTGGAGTCCTTCTCAGCAGACAAAGGGCGTCGAAACGCAATTCATCCCAGTCACCCCCGAAGCACAACGGTTCCTCAATGTTGAACAGCCTGCGACAAGTGAGTCTCGACTGTTGAGTGAGGTTAAAACGGACAGAAACACGCCGAGTCTTCACAAGTCCAAAAACATGCAACCAATCCCATTTGAAAATCCTCGTTCGGTTATCCAGGAGTCGAACTACGAAGACGCAGCCGAAGAGTTTGATGAGGACGAGCCCGTTGCAAAATCCCAAGAAGAACAGATTTATCTAAATGAAGTGCTAGAGGAAAGTTTACAGGAGATCGAATCAGATATTGGTCCCGACCCGGCTCTGTCTGCAGAGCAGAGTGCTGGACGACACGAGGATAGGCTGGACGCTTTTGATTACGAAAACATGTTTCTTCATAGTGCGCTTGGAAATTATGCTGGCAAGGGAACTGGAAGCCCAACACCAAGCGAAAGCGACAGCGGTAGTGTGGTAACCACACGTATGGACCAAAACACGCCAACTGCTGAAGACGAAGATGATGAGGAAACACAACCAACACCGATCAGAAAAACTGGCGAAAGATCATCGACCCCAACACCAGTGCAAAATACTTTTCCTAAGTCGACTCTCATCTCGGATTCGATGGTGGACCTTGAAGAACCTCCTAAACCCTGGACGAAGACTGTCCGGAGCAACAGCATGGATTCTATGTCCACCGTGGCCACTTTTGAGACAGCCGCTGAAGGAGCTGGCGAGGAGGATCTAGATGAGGACGATTTGCCAAATGAAATCCTGCAATGGGGAAACGGAATCAACTTCCCTCAACCACCCACCAGCCCGCGACACGAAATGGCACCGCCAATGTGGCCAACAGCAGTAACAAGCGGAAGTTTTCCACAAATGCATATGAGACAGCCGCGAGAGATGCAATCTCAAGGATCTGTGGTTACAAATGGCATACCAACGCCGCCTACCCAATCACCCAGCATGACTTTCACAGGATCTCCATCATTGGTTCATGTCAGAAATCATACTCGATCGAATAAGAACGCCATCGACCACCCTGCCAACACCGAAATTTTGATGGAAAGCTTGATCAAGCTCGCAGATCCGGACTTCTCGATAACCGAGGGGCAGGGGTCTGAGACATTTTCGCATATCGACAAGGATCTGGTGCTCGACCTTTTGCGAGCCGTGGGAGGTGTATGTGATCAGATTCTCAAAGCGGACAGCCAACACGAAATACGTGCTGTGAAGGTGCTGCGAAGAAGGTTGGATGAATCGAAAAGGGTCTTGGAGGGTCATAATGATGAATGATGAAGGCAGGAGAAGGATGATGTTTCGCGATTTGTACAAGTGGTGGACGAGCGACCAATTGTACCAATTCACAAGAGTTGTAAGGACGCTCAGAAGTGATGACTGTCTTTCTAGCAACCTTTCAAGTACCTTGAGGAGATGATGCGTTTGGCGCATGAACAGGCAAGATCTGCCTCCCAACATATATACCCCTGCATATTTATGGACATCTGAACACACTCATACCCCCAAACTCCCTACACCGTACATTGTACGCATTTTCCATTCAAGGCTAGTCGCGCGAGCAGCGGCATGCACAAGTACGGCAGTTCAAAGCGACCGCATACGAGGATGCAAGGTGACCCTTTCGAGGTGGTTCAAGCCTCCAACCTGCAAGTCATTACACGGGTCCTAGAGTGCACCAGGGACCGGTGTCGAAAGCACCCAGGTCTAGCGAGATGACGCTTCTTGAGATCGTGCAACCGAATTCCAAAAGAGGCAGTAGCTCGATCGTGAGAGGACTCCTTTTGGAAGTGCTCAAGGAGTTGAAGGAAAGTGCATTGCCTCTTGAGGTCATGCATTGGCCAGCCAGGGTCCATTTGAGAAATGTGATACATCAGAAAGTCCAGAACACGGTTCAACTTGGCGTCCAACGTCCCAAAGTTCGGTTGCACAACCCATCCCGGGGTTGGATCCCTGATCGCCTTACCATTTACGGCCAGTCATCTCGCACTCAGCCTTGTCCTGGCCTGTAAGTCGAGCCAGTCACCCAATTCTCTCCCGCTCGCGGCTGCGCTAGTCGTGCCGACGCAGGCGCAGATTAGCCGACCATGATGTACATTGGGGCCCTCTTTGACACGGTGTGCACCACAACATCATACAGATTTCAACGTCGTTCGATGGTTCTAAGGCTCTGGCCAGGAGAGAAAATAGATCATGCAGATTGTTGCCCTCTTGGTCAGATTGGGCAAATATCAGAAGTGGCTGGAGGTAGGTTCTTCGGATATATATCTTCCATTCGGCTACCAACTGTCTTCCTGTCCCTCGCTCTGCATGGTCTAATCTGCTCCTTCCCTATTCTCTGCCCCAGCGAACATTTTGCCGCAACTGATCCGTCTGAAACAAATTCTTCCCATTCATTCTCAATGTTGAGTGGTATGCTGAAAATCCGACAGCTGTCGATGCACTATACTCAAGGAGGGACACAAACCATCAAACAGCCTACAGACATCAAGTCCACCAAGAGGAGTGCCGACTTGTATGCACAGCCATGGATAATAGCGCAGGAATGGGACACCGCGGCTCGCTACAGTCACTGCCCAGCTTTTCTCAATTGATCCAGGGCATACCACCTGCACCTCTCCGGATTTCCAACCACATAGAAGGGAAGAGCCGACCCTTCATTCAGGCCTACCGAGTACAGCGGCTTCTCGGTTGCAGCGTTGACACCGTGATTTCTCCCAGTTTGCTGCCTGAAACGGAGGACAACGACTCTGCGAAGAGCGACTCGAACTCGTCTTCCCGCGACCACCAACCCTGCTCACCTTCGCACATGACACCAGCATCGCCACGGTCATATTCCTACCCGAGTGATCATGAACTCGGCTTGGAGGGGCTACAAGACTTGATCAGCCGGCCTGACGTAGACGTCAATGCCTTGATCCAGCGTATTTTCGAGTTTTTGAATGGACCAATGCAGCCTGCATATGAACAAGGCTGGTACCGTCCGGATGCCTCGGACAATGCATTCAGTAGAAGACTCGAAGAAGCCATCTCTATACTCGGCCGAGATGAGCTCGCCGAGGCCTACTTCTTCCGACAGGAAGGCCGTGAGCCGTATGGCTACTCTCCCCACGGGATCTCTTGCGCGAGGAAGACCTCCACCATGAAGCAGACCGACGTGGGATCTCCGACTTTGACCCAACCTGATCCCGGGCCCGTGGCCAAGCCGGAAAAGCAGCAAAAGAACTCGAGTGAGCAGGAACGGCGCTGTCGACATCGATACTGTCAAATGCAAAGTGATCTTCGCTGTTCTGAGATTGCTTTCCGATGTGGCGAGCAGCACGCGAGGATCGAGCACGACAAGATAGCCAAGACGAGAGAGAACGGCAGCAAATGCCAAAGCGCAAAAGGAACAGGTAAGGACGAGCAGCTGTTCGCAGCCGTATATGCACATGAACTGAGCGCGAGGATCATCCAGCTGGAACATGATGGTCGCAAGCGAGCGGAGACGATTGTACGTCTGCTATGCCAACTCTTACTTCGCTCGCAAGGTGTAAAATGCGGTGGTGGAGCCAATCGACATCTTTCCAGGTCACCGCCCCATTTTCCGAGGGATCACTCGATAGTCGCGGGCGTGAAGCGATTTGCGGATGATGAGATCACAAGTCGGCGCTGTTGGACGAGAGCCTCAGAGCGCGATATCGCGAATTCATCAAGAGCAAACAGCCCATGGAAACGTCCGCGGAGTCTAACTCATGATGGAACGCCCTTATCCCCAGAGAGGACCCAGTCACCTACGCCAGAGTCAAGCTCCGAAGGAGCCTTTTCTCCGTATGAACAGGGTCGAATGATCAAAGCAGAGCATTTGCATTGATTTCTATCAACGAGATGCTGCAGAGAAGCCTTTTGAAGGACAGACAAATGTACCATATACAGTGTGACTTCGCGGGTTCATGATCACGACTTACGAATTGCTATTCAGGGATCAAGTCCCTGACTTTCGGGGTTCTGTTTTCTTGGGCTGGGTTTTGTGAGACATCCATCAGTTTTTGTGTATCTCAATTCAGAAGGTCGTTTAGAGGGCATCAGTTCCGGTATGACGATAGACCTGTTAAGGGCGCATAGGTGGTTTGCTGAATCTGACATTTTGTAGCGTTATGATGGCCTTCAATAGAATAATGATCGTTGGATAGGATAGTGCTTAGGCTTGACGATGTACTTGTGTTCGAACCTCACGTAGTGATGATGATAACGTGTGTGAGACAAAAGCACTCGTTACGACGTTGGTGTTTGTGAGACTAAACCTGTTTTGGCGTTGCTCCCATGTGGAAAAGGGTTTGAGATTGATTGGGGATTGAGACGGGAAACTGATATTGGTTCACCAGAATGTCCTTATCCTCCTCCATCAAACCACACCACTAGAATTCTCGATATCGCCCGCATCTTCACCTTCTTCGACGACTCCCTCTCTGACGAGGTTCATCCCACTCCCATCACCAACCTCGATATCCGACACTTCAACCTGACTGGAGCTGCGCAGTCTCCGTGGCCTCGAGATCAATCTCACCCGCAGCTGCGCTCCTCATCTCTCATCCTCCTCTCTGGGCCTTGCGCAGGCCATTCCGCTCGTTCCTCCCCACCAGCTCGTCGAATCTGGCCACGATAATAAAGACGTCCTCCTAGTGAGGCGCGGATAACACCTCTACCTTGCGCTTTGCACCCTTTCAGTTCTTTGTCACATTGTTTCGCTATACGACATGATTCTCCCTAAAGGCGGCGTGACCTGGAAGTCCGCCAAAGCCAGATTACCGCCATGGAAAGCTGTATTAATGTTCTTGACGCGCACACGATTCCTGGTCGCGGTCGCCTTGACCGGCCTGATTGTCTTATTATGGAGGGGGATCAGTGTATCAACACGAGAAATGTCAAAGTAGGTTTACCGTGAAGCTATGATAGAGATGAAGAGTTGGGACTAACAGCTGGTACCAGTTTTTACTGCTTTGGTCCTTCAAAGCCGCCCATGCAGATGTCGACTAATGAGATGGTCGCTTGGAACCAGCACTTACAAACACCCGTGCTGTTCAACCATCACGAACCCTACGAGGTCAATTCCAGCACGATCCAACTCGTCGACCTCAACCCCATCGTCTCGACATCGCGAGCCGTCAGCAACCGAGAACGAGTCCTCCTCCTCACCCCCCTTCGGGACGCTGCGCCCTACCTGATCAAGTACTTCGATCTGCTCTCTGAACTTACTTACCCGCACGACCTGATCGACCTTGCGTTCCTTGTCGGCGACTCGACCGATGACACTTTGGCTGTTCTTTCTTCCGAGTTGAACAGGATCCAGCAAAGGACGGACAAGATCCCGTTCCACAGCGTGACCATCGTGGAGAAAGACTTTGGTTCAGCAGGTTTCAACATGGACGTCGAGTCGAGACACGGTTTCGCGGCGCAGGGACCTCGACGGAAAGCCATGGGTCGGGCGCGGAACTACTTGTTGTATTCGGCACTGAAGCCCGAACATGCCTGGGTATACTGGCGCGATGTGGATATCGTGGACAGCCCGAAAAAGATCATTGAGGATTTCGTCGCGCACGACAGAGACGTTTTGGTGCCAAGTGAGTCGAGCATTGTGCTCGAAACAGATTCACAGAGACTAATGGATGATAGATATCTGGTTCCACCGCTACGAAAATGGTCGCGACATCGAGGGTCGATTTGATTATAACTCGTGGATCGAGTCTGACAAGGGCCGCCGTCTGTCCAACAGTCTGGACAAGGACATCGTCCTAGCCGAGGGATATAAAGAGTACGACACGGGACGAACGTACATGGCTAGAATGGGCGATTGGAGAAACAACAAAGACGAAGAGATAGAGTTGGATGGAATTGGCGGTGTGAATATCTTGGTCAAAGCCGATGTGCACAGATCTGGTAAGTCTTGTATCATGTCCATCAATCTGGAGAGTGAGATTGCTGACTTTTGTATTTTCCTAGGCATCAACTTCCCCAGCTATGCGTTTGAGAATCAAGCCGAAACAGAGGGGTTCGCCAAAATGGCTAAACGGGCGGGATATCAAGTCGTTGGACTGCCGAATTATGTGGTTTGGGTAAGTCACCAATCTTCAGACGTTGGGCGCCAAATACTAATGTTGGTGTTTAGCATATTGATACGGAAGAAAAGCCGGGGAATGCGGGATAAACGTCGTTCATCGTTTTCTTCAGGGTACAGGAAAAAAAATGGGCGCGAGTACTCAAATGTCGATAACTTATCCTTTTTAGCTTATCTTTTGGAACTGGATGGGATGGTGCTCATGATGTCTTGACGAGCAAGGTTACTGGTGACGGTCACACCTTGTCTCGCGAGGCTGGCTTAGGTATACTAATACAAGTACCATATGGCCTTTAGCTTCCTGACTTGCTCATACCTGCATGCCGTGTAGTTGCGGTGACGAGGGTTGATACTGTCCCTGGGTTGTACTCACGTACAATGTCGTCCAAGAACGTGAAGGTGTTGACATCAAGCGACGAAGGAGTCAGTGAATACGGTGCCCCGAGCCTCTCCAAGGTGACTGGGAAAGGTATTGTGCAGCACCGAAGCAGAAATTATATCAAGGGAAAATATATGTGGCATATGTACTGCGTGTGTTTGTATACTGCGCTTCTTGCGCACTCTCGATAGATCTCACGATCCATCAGTATGCAACAAAATGCCCTCCGCTCACTCGTACTGCCAAATTGCCATCATCATATCGTCAAGTATCGCCGTATTGATCGTAACGCCATCGCTGGTAAAAATTCCCCCAAAAATGCATATAGATATAGACTGGGGTTTCGAGATTGGGCTTGCAAGAGCTTGTGGAACTGGTGTGCCGGCTATCGCGGCTGATTCCACCATTCCTGCATACCGCCATCAGCCGGCTGAGCGGGCGGCTGTCCAGTTGGAGCCTGGAAGCCGTACGGGTTGGACTGATACCCACCAAATGACTGTGGTGGTGGGTGCTGGGCAGAGTAGGGAGCCGGTCGAGAAGTGTCGCCCAGCTCAATCAGTTCGGCCATCATGCCTCCAGGCCTCTCGTTCTGGATCGGCTCAACGCTCTGATAGTGCGGGAGCTCGGCAGGAGTACTAAAAGCCCTAGACGCATGCGGATGAGGAGCAGTGGCCGGTGCTGCCAGTTCTGCCACGGGTGAGGGTCTCCCTGATGGTGCGTTGCTGGAAGTGTGACGGTCTGGCGTGTCGACACCACTTGCGTTGCGTAGGCTGCTGCTTCTGCTCACATTTGCGCCGGGAGATTGATGATCCTCCCAGTTCCGACGGGCCACTCTCAGAGGTTGTGGGAGGCCTTCATCCCAAGTTGTCCCGGTTTTGTGGCCTGTTAGGGGTCTCAAGTTTGAACCCGAGGTGACCTCGACGCTCAACCGTCGATTGTCGGTAACGGGTAACCGGGATCCGGGTCCGTCTTCGGTCTCCTGAGGCCGCCAGGCGCCACGAGCATCGCCTGCTTCTTGTTGATCCCGCAGAGTGAGAATAGGTCGATCGGTATCATCACCAAAGCTAGTTCCCCCAGTTCGCTGGATGTCCAACGACCGAGACTCGCGAGTTATCTTTCTTTGTTCGTCATAGTCGTCGCGCAGACCTTCCCATCGCTCATAGTTTTTCTGGCGTTGTTTGTCCCGCTTGTGTTTCATGAGGGTCTTATGCCCCATATAAATGGAACCGAAGATTAGGGAAGTCATGGCTGTACGTTATGCTTGTATCCCGTTTTTGGCCTGCGGTATCTGAAATAGATTGGTGAAGGTGGGGCTCGTTTACTGAGAGAGGAGGTCTTGAGCAAGAGATAAAGGAATGACGACTTTATGGTGCGAACTTTCTTGCGATACTGATGCGTCTGAAATATGTCTGCCTTGATGCAGAAACTGTGTGCGGTGTTATCGATGCAACAGGCAGTACTGTTCGATAGTCCCGAGGTTGGCGGTGAGCGGTTCGGAAAGTCGTGGCAAAAGTGGGCGGAAATCTGGAGGCAGATCAAGTACTGCGATAGGCCTTGTGATGGTATTTATGACCCGTAAGATATGATATGTGGTGGAAGGAAGCTTCGAGAGGCGAAAGACTGAGTTGAGTGATAAAGAGTCGTGCTGAAAGATTCCAAAGAGAGCAACACTGCCACCGAGGGGTTTATCAAACAAGTTAGTCCAGGCACTTCGTGGTCTTAACCTGGAAAGGGATCGAGTTTCGTGTTAGTTTTTGCTGCGCAACGCGATTGGGAGAGATTCGGCAGAAGATTATGCATGATGCTGTGTGTGATCTGTTAGTCTTGTTGATAAAGATCGGGTATGCCTTGATCTCTGTTACCTGGTCCGCTCTGCCCACCACAGCCCACCACCAGCACGATGATTTGATGACGATGAATGCGGCAGTACGAGAAATGCGAGACGATGAGGTCAGCACCGCCGCCCACGTCAGGTTGGCTATGGCCAGACACAGCCAGACCTGAACATTTTGACCATCCTCATTATTACACTTTAACCGGCACTCACCACCGATATAAGCCGATACAAACGCTTTGGAGCTGGATGGGGTTTGGCTTTCTGGTTGTGCGTTTGCGAGGTCGCTTCGACTGCGAGGGGTTTCATACAAATGGCGAAACGCTCTGCCACCTCCATAAAAGAGAGACCAACGGGTAAATCAGTAGAGTTAGAAACAGCATCTGCGTCTCGTGTATCGAATGTCAGATGCCAGGGCCTCCGTAGAGATAAGCCTTTCGATTCACCTGGAGTGTGCCGTGAATGATCCAGGCCCTCGGTGATGCTGTACAACGGCACCAGATGCAGGGACTCAGAGGCGTGGCAGTGGGCGGCTATGGGCGTCTTCCTTGTTGCTAATGTCACCCGGAACACGGAAGTGAGGGGGGACACTTTGCGGAGAAGCCAATTACTGTAGACTGCGCTTGTTTGAAAACGATGCTCAATCACATCAGGCCACTCACCAATCTTCGACATCAGCAACAATAATGTGTCCGCACAAAGACCAATATTGATCGATCAGTCAATATCATTTCCTATTCTTCTTGCCGTCTGGGAACCGAATGGCTCCCCCGCTCAGAGGCAGAGGCTCGAACTGGAGTCCTCGAGTAAGTCACAATCGTGGTCAGACTCATACAAAGCTCATATTCTACTAGACCTTGACTGCCCCCATTGCTGCCGTTGTCATGGCTGGACTCTTATATACCTACTCTGTGACCTCAATCCGAGCCGCAAAGAGAAATGCGAAGTTACATCGAGAAGCCGATGGAGGTCAGCTGGACATGCGACGTGAAAGCTTACGCAGGCACGGTGTTCTTGATCAGGTTGAAGGCACTTCCGACTTTCAACTCCTCAGAGATGCCAGAGCCAAAGATAAAGAAGAGTCTCAGATGCTAGGAGACAAGCAAGCCAGACCCTTGGGGTCGGCAATACAAGAGGAAGCTGGCGCACCACGGTCAGCCACCGAAGAAGTTCTTGAGCGCTACCGAGGACGCGGAGCCTTGAAAACTCTCAAGGACGAACGTCCTGAGGAATAAACCTGCTCCCTTCTGGACAGGCATGGCAGAGATCCAACAGTGGCAACGGAGTCAGGCACTCTAGGCCTTTCAATGGCACTGCAATCCTACACACGGCAACGTACTCAGTTGTTGCGGCAAGACGAGACAAATAAAGACTCTACGACCCAGGCATACTGCCGTGGCATTTCTAACGCCAATCGAAGCATGGCCGGATCTGATTGATAATCCCTGAAAAAGGCAGTCCATCTGGCAAGATTGCGATGCAGGGCTTTGCATAAAAAATCCTTTCTGGGCTAGTTGGCGGGAGTCTATCATGATTGCACAACTGACTCGACTCACTACTGTTATTGTGTTGCCCGGCACTGTGGCAGGGCGTTTTCCGAATGCCGGAGATGAAGTGACAAGGACGGCGATAAGATCGACTGTCATACGACGATGTTACCGCCAATAATGAGACTTGGACCAGTTTCCATGTACATTCGTACATTGGTACCAGTCAAACGCAGGGGAAATTTTTCTCGGACATTGCTGCTTGTGGAAAAGTTGCCCAGCGGATCGTGGATCATGCCGCTGATAATGCAACATTGACATTGATCGACGTCATTTTATCTTTTCGGCAAAAAACCATCGACTCGACTGACAAGGTACGAGGAACTGCACGAGATCATGCAAACCAGAGACTTGTACATCGGCAGTAGGACGTCAACAAGACTATGCGGAACAATTTAAAAGGCGCTATGAGGGACTTGACATCGCTGTACTTCTATCGAAACTTCTGGCGGTATGGAACCCGAATTATCTCCTGACCGTCAAAGGCAAAAAACGTGCAAAGCCTTGTCTGGCATACGAAGGATAAGGCTTTGCACGAATGACGTCGATGTCCTTTCGATCCACCAATCCACTGTGGGTTTTTGCAGTGTTGATATCGCTCCTCACAACCAGCAAAGCGCAGTGCCGGATGCTACGAGCCTCCAAATTTGTAAGGTATCATAATGACGTTGCATACCACCTGAGCAAAAAATATCACAAGAACCACAATATTCGCCTCGGCGTCCAAAACATAATATATCGCCGCGTTGCCCCGGATTGGAGTCTCCTTAAGATTTTGTATTTCCTTGCGTGGCTTATCGTGAACACTCTTTTAGCCATGGCAATCACAAACATGTTCCGCAGGAAGCCTGCTGCAGCAGACCAAGCCGATTCGACGGCTACGTCCACTACGGCGGCCGGTGAGATCAACAACGTCGAGGCGGAGAAAGGGCCTTTCAACGATGAATCCAAACTCCCGTTCATGACACTCAGGACCTTCTTTATGGCCGTTCTCGTCTCATTTGGTGGTCTCTGCTTTGGATACGATACAGGTCAAATCAGTGGTTTTCTAGAAATGAACGATTTCCTTAGCAATTTTGCCGACCAAAAGAATCCTCTCGCCTTCTCAAACGTTCGCTCGGGATTGATTGTTGGCATGCTGTCAATTGGCACACTGGTTGGCGCATTGATTGCAGGTCCCCTTGCAAACAACAAAATCCTTGGCCGAAAATATTCGATCTGCATCTGGTGTACCGTCTTTTGCATCGGCGTGATTATCCAAATCAGCTCGCTTGGTCCACGCTGGTATCAGGTCATGATTGGTCGTATCATCGCAGGTTTGGCCATCGGTGGTCTATCAGTGATGGTGCCCGCGTACCAGGGCGAATCGAGCCCTCGACATATTCGTGGCGCTATTGTCTGCTCTTATCAACTCTTCATCACGATCGGAATCTTGATTGCCAATCTCATCAACTTTGGCACGGAAAGCATCCACAACACAGCCTCGTGGCGTATACCCATGGGTATCGGATTCTTGTTTGCGATCACTCTCGGATTCGGTATACTCTTTTTCCCCGAAACACCTCGACACGACTATCGCCATGGAAAGATCGATAACGCTACGAACAGCATCGCCAAGTTCCACGGCGTGTCCGCCAGACACAGCGTTGTCAGGGATCAACTCATGGAAATGCAGGAGAAGTTCGAACTGGAGCAAGAGGGTGGAAAGCATCCTTGGTACGAGGTGCTTACCGGCCCAAGAATGTTCTACCGAACGATGCTTGGGATGGTCATCCAGGCTCTTCAGCAGCTGACTGGTGCGAATTACTTCTTTTACTACGGTACCACCGTCTTTGCCAGCGTCGGCCTGAGCAATTCCTATGTGACCCAGATCATTCTCGGTAAGTGAGAGGAACCCGCATTTATAAGACTTGCTAACAACTCCCAGGTGCTGTGAATGTCGGAACCACATTTCCCGGTCTGTACTTTGTCGAGAAGTTCGGCCGACGTAAATGTCTCATGATCGGAGCTGCATGGATGTTCATGTGCTTCGTGATCTTTGCATCATTGGGCCAGTTCGCTCTGAAGAACGGCGACGGCACCAACAATCAGGGCGTCGGGTATGCCATGATCATCTTTTCATGCTTGTTCATCGCCGCGTTCGCCTCGACATGGGGTCCGATGGCATGGGCAGTGACGTCTGAAATCTATCCTTCGCGATACCGATCTCAAGCTATAGCCATGTGCGCTGCAAGCAACTGGCTCTTCAACTTGTAAGCAACGAACCTCCTGTTTCTCCTTCACTCACTAACGTCCAATTCTAGTCTGATTGCATTCTTCACGCCCTTCATCACCGGCGACATCAATTTCGCCTACGGCTACGTCTTTGCAGGATGTAACTTGTTCGCCGTGTTCTTCGTGTACTTCTTCCTTCCCGAAACATCAGGTCGCTCTCTCGAGGAGATCGACACCATGTTCCTACTCGAAGTCAAGCCTTGGAACAGCGCAAAATGGGTCCCACCCAAGCCCGAGGATCTCATTACTGCCGACAAATTGCGATTGAATACCGGTGCTAGAGGCATCACGAAGAAGCAGGAAGCTGGCGGTGGTGAGACAGAACAGCAGGAAACGCTGATGACTCGATCGCAAGCTCAAAACGACTTGCCGCACGTCCCGATTGTGGAAGGGCCAGAATATCACCTCGGCGCCGGTGTCAGAGGGAACTCTTTCATCCGTGCACACTAAGATGCTACAAGGCTGACACGGGCTACCAATAATATCATATATGTTGGACAATGCGTTTTTAGATTTCCTTTCTTTGTTGTTTCTATTGACTTTCCTTTTTGTTTTCAGCCGCCCTGTGTGATACTTTTTACTAGTATGTCGTACTACGGGTTACTACCGTAACAACGATTTGTGTAGGTTAACGATCCGAGAAGAGAAACTCATACTGCAAAGGGCTTTTCTCAATCGATAGACCTCTTTTGGGATGAACCGGTGGCACGTTCATGCCTCGAGAGATCTATAGTGTTTGCAATGTCGGAACAACATGTCAACTTCGGATCATCTGCGCCGATGAAAAAGACATGCTGTTTCGGGATGAAGCGATGGAACGTCAAACAACACGATAACTTAGTGTGGTATGCACGTCCATAGTTCTCGAGATCTCCGAATGGCCTTTCATGAGGGTCGATTAGCGAGAGATCATAACAGTGCCCAAGCCACGCGCTGAAATTGCCTTACAGTACCTACTAGTAAGTAAAAGCACGAGAGTTTCGCCGTGACGTGGCATAAGCCAGACGGGTGAGCTGAACCTAGCTACGCCACCTACCACGTAGGTATCCTTATGAACGGCCTTGAACGGCAATACGGCCAAAGGAAAAGTCGACGTCCGCCTGACTTGTAGTAATAATTTCCCCGGCTTTGCATTTTCCGCCTCATCCTTGCGAATCGCGCCGTGATGGACGATCGATTTACTTCTTGAAGATCTCGTGATGGACACACTCTCCCCCCAGGAAAATGGCGTTTAGCGAATCCCCCTCTTTTCGGCCCGATTTTCCTCAACAAGCACGAGCACCCTCTTCACCGTGCCATATTCCGCTGATGGAACGAGCAGCCGCCATGTAAACTCTAAGGATGTCCAAAGAGAAGTCTGGACGCGACGCTGGATTGTTAGTTCCCCCACTACCCTTGCGGCATTCTACTACCTGTGGCTACTGTCCTTGGCCTGTCTTCCTTCGTCCCGTCATCCAGCACGAGCTCACTTACATTTCTGTTTCTTTCCAAGTCCCCATCCCCTTCACTTACCTATATGGATGGCCATCTTACCACTGTAAACCCTATGCCAGCAGCACCTGCAGTCGTTCGCGCTTCCCGGCCATGACTCAATCGATCGCATGTCGGAAATTGAATCCCGTATGATAGGCGCAACAGAACAGTGCGAGGCAGGAGGCAACATTGAGTTACCATTCCGACCATGGTTCCTGACAGAGGACCTGACACGTTGGCAGCCACGGTTGTCGTCACGGTCATAGCCACCATATTTGTCGCTGCTCGCTTCTACACCAGAATATGGCTCATCGGATCAATCAAACAGGATGACTGGTGGATTTTCGCGGCCTGGATAGTCGCGGTGGCATTTTCTACTTCGATATGCGTAGGCGTCAAATATGGGCTCGGCAAACACAAGGTCGACATACCCGACGATGATTTTGTATCCTTGCGCAAGGCCGAATACGCGTTCTCCATTCTCTACAATCCGGCCATCATGCTCACCAAGACGTCAATTGTGTCCTTCTTTCTGCATGTCATGTCCAGGGATGTTGACCCTGTGTTCAAGTGGTGCAATTGGTTGACCCTGCTCCTGGTCAACGCGGTCGGAACTGCTCTCACTTTTTATAACATCTTTCAGTGTCGACCGGTCGCTGCAGGATATCAGTATCCTACTCCAGCAGGCGCGAAATGCAGCGACATTTTCAATCTGTATCTGTCATCGGCTCCTGTGAACATTATCACCGACATCGCAATACTCATCCTGCCGATGCCTATCTTGACGAAGATGCGATTACCCCGCAAGCAGAAGATCATCCTGGTCCTGACTTTCAGTGCCGGTGTCTTTGTCGCAGTGGTCGACGTTATTCGCATTGCGTATTTGCAGGATGCAGCTCTGGACCGTCTTAAAGTGGTCAAAAGCAACGGCCAATCTACTCGTATTGTTGAGGAGAATGATTTTTCTTGGTACGCAAGTCCAAGTTTCATGTGGTCGGCCGTCGAGGTCTGCATTGGAATCAGCTGCGCATGCGTTCCGAGCTTGAAACCACTCTTCCTGCGGTTCATGCCACTCCTGATCAAGGACGAAGGAGACAGTCAAACACAAAATGGCAGCGTTGACCTGACAAGGACCAATCAATCTGCGATTTCCAACTTGCCCAAGGGTAACGTCTCGATGCTCAACCATCCTGCCGCGTTCCACAAGCCGAGTACCCCAGAATATTGCGGGGAGGATGATGGTGACCAAATGGGGTTCTTGAATATGCTCGCCAAAACGCCATCGAATGACATGCTGGGTCTTGAACGTACCTCGACCAGGCGCTCGCGGAGGAGTGTCGCGAAAACCACCGCATCAGACTTCAAATTCGTCAACATGTCCAAAAGAAACATGCTCAAGCTCTCGAACAAGCAAAGCATATGGCCGAACGCTGTTGTCACTGTGATCTTCTTTCTCTGGGGTTTTGCGTATGGCCTCCTCGACACACTGAATTCCCGGTTTGAGCAGGTTGCAAAACTATCCAGTGCCCAAGGGTTGGGCCTCCATGCTGCCTATTACGGCGGATATCTGATCGGCCCATTAACATTGGGACGTTTCATCCTGAAAAGATACGGCTTCAAAGCTTCAATGATTGCCGGACTTTTTGTATATGGCTGCGGAACCTTGGTATTTTGGCCGTCCGCAGTTCTGACATCTTATGGTGCGTTTCTCGTTTCCAACCTCATTGTGGGATATGGACTTTCATGTTTGGAGATCGCCGCGAACCCATATATCGCCCTATGCGGACCATTGGAATATGCCGAAGTGCGTTTGAACCTGGCACAAGCTTTTCAGGCGATTGGCACAGTCTGCTCCCCTCTTCTGGCGACGAAGGTTTTGTTCAAAAACGTACTCGACGCCCCTTCGCTTATCGATGTGCAGTGGACTTACCTGGGCATTGCGCTTTTCGACTTTGCTTTAGCCGTCATTTTCTATTACATTCCTCTTCCAGAAGCAACTGAGGAACAACTGGACGAACAGGCGGATCGACGAAGCGCAGCATACAGCGCTACTGTTGGTCCATGGAAGGTCACATATGTAACGCTTGGGATAGGAGTATTCAGTCAGTTCTGCTATGTTGGTCTCCAGGAATGCGTTGGCAACAATATCGAACCCTTGATCAGCTTGGTGAAACCACATTCGGGGCTTGAGCCATTCACGTATCAGACGCTTGGACACACAGTGTTTATGGCTGGTCGATTTTTGACGGCCCTCCTCAACTTCCTTTTCAAACCTAGGTCGGTGTTGTTGGTCCTGTATGTCGGTCTTGTCGTGTGTTTAGCGCTCCAGATGCATCTCAGCGCAGATGGCGGAGCAGTTGTTGCACTACTCACTTTTTTCGTGGAAGCGGGCATCTTCGCCAACACCTTTGCCTCGAGTATGCGTGGGTTGGGAGTTCACACGAAAACTGGATCTGCACTCATGACATCGGCCATCTCGGGCGGGGGAGTTTTCCCTCCCATTGCATGGGCTGTGAGCAAAGGCCATGGGTTGAAGTACTCGTACTGCGTTCCCCTGGCTGGAGCTGTTTTTGGGATGTTCTTCCCAATCTATTTGGCTTTGGTACCGGCTGCCAAGGTCCAAGTAGACCCGGTCCATGATAGGCGGATGGATTCGAGGTTACCAGATTTCTCCGATCAACCCGGCACAAATTCGAGTCTCGAATCCCGCGCCCAGCAATATGGCGTTGCAGGCATGATCGCAAGACGCAAGAACCGTAAAGAAGGGAACGGGGATTCGGCTCATGCCACGACTGAACATCTGGAAAAGCCTGTGAGAAAAGGTCGAAGTTCAAGATCAGGGCTTCCTGTGTTTGTGGTGGATTTTGCCGACGACAAAATTCGGGAGATTAGCCCCGCGCCAGAAAGTCCAACGGCAGCACCAGTCGACTCGAGGCCGGCCAAGGGATACGTTGCAGCACTTGCATTGTGGCCTCAAGGCGAAGGCGAAGCTGGAAGTCATGCGGGGACCTCGAATTTCGACAATGCCGCGAGAGATGATGCTGACATCGCTATTGGCCAGCGTCGACCTGTTTGGGAAGGTGGTGGTGAGGCTGATGAAGATCCAGACGACTATCATGCCATCGTGAGAAAGATATAAAAGCACACGACAAAAGTTAGGCGTGGTCATCTTGTCAGTGGTGATTTGCTGCGTTCAAGCGTTGTTGTAGCGTATTATTAGTAGCATGTATACCCGGGGTGAATTCATCGAATCAGCATACTTCCAATCATGGTCTGTTCGATTGCTGTCAATGTCTCGACGAGTGGCTGATAATTCACATCGTTGAGTCTGCGTACATCAGAGAACAATTGCTCCGGAAGGATCAGAATTAGTGAGTTGAAATGCCACTCGACATGGGCCCTGCCAGTGTACTTTGCATGGTCCCGTCGTGGCATGCTACTGTAGATCTGCAGATGTGGACCGGAGGAGCTGACGGCCCGCTCCAGCTACCAAAGTCCTCATGTTATAGACAATCAACGGGAAACAGAATCTTCTGAGACTGCGGTATGGGATTGCTGGCATCTTGTCTCCTTCTCTTTTAAGAAGATCGTCAAGTCATTCAAATGGACTGGGCGAGTACGCCGGTTCTGTCTGAAGCGAGAAGGAATCAAGCCGGGGTTTTCAACTTGGTCCTTTGTGCGCGCAGGTATCGCTCTCAAGGCAATGCAGGTCGAGTCAGGCACACAGGCTACCGAATAGGATCCATGGACGGTGGTGAGGGAGGGATCGGAGTTGCAAAGATTTTCTTTTCGCCTGGATCTGCCGTCTTGATTCCTGCAGCCACTTGGGCGGACAGGTCGCGGTGGTACCTGCATGGCACGTGGATATGCCAGTTTATTGGTTGGGCATCGTTTCGGACAGCAGGACACAGACGTATGGTGGCTGGTAACGACGTCTAGAGGTCGGTCAACGTTGGCTTTGGCTCTTGGGCACTTGAAGGATAAGAGAGAGTGAACAGTCTGAGGGTGGTCCTGTACGCTTGCTGCTTGCTCTTCACATTGTCAAAGGATGTGTTGGAGGCATTGTGTCTATAAGGAGAAGGTGCAATCGTGACAACGACTAATTGGATAGAGTGCGGGTGTACCTGAATTACGCCACGTTAGAGCCTTGGACCTCTGGACGAATCGCTTTAGGCACCGGGCGCCCAACGACGGCTCCCCGGAAAGCCACTGCCCCATTCCCCTGTTCCTGAACTCTGTGCATCCCAGTTCTCATTGGAACGGTCAATGTCCCTGTCTCTGCCGAATCTCTGTCAACCCCTTGGCCATTGGGGCCACAAAGAGGGTTGCATTTTTCACACCGACAGACAGATATTGACAGGGCGACATGCAAGGAGATGGAGAAGGAATCCATTCGTTACTGCGAGGCAGGAATGGGAATGGACATCGCGACTCCTGGAACTGGAGCCTCTTCTGCACCTACATGAAAAGGCCGCTTTTGGCCAGGCTCTGCTTTATCCGTAGCCTTCTTCCACCCTCTCATCATCATTGTTCTCTTCCATCCATTCTTTGTCTGCAAGCACCAGAAATTCTTCCATTCCTTTTCTCTGCTCACTCCGTCGTTCTTTGTTCGCCCATCCGGCATCTGGTTATATCTAGCCTCCGTTCTTTCTTCTCCCGGACCGCCTCTATCTCCTCCAACGCATTTATTTTGAGGACTCGACGTCTCTCGCTTTCCCACGGTCTTTTCGCTCTACCAAGCTTGTCATCACCACATCAAGCTCGACGCTCCTTCCAACACTCATTTCTCGTTACCCAACTGTAGAGCAAGATCTCCAGATTCATCACGATGGCCGCCTTCAGCATCATCGTCATTGTCGCAGCATCGCTGCTCGCTCCTTTCACCATGGCTGCTCCAGCTTACACTCATACCGCCACAGAAATCGATTGGGTAACCGTCGAAGAGACTGTCACTGTTTGGCTTGATCCGGCCTCTGCCACTTCGCCTCCTGTTGTCGTTGCCGAGACCACCACGGCTGTCGCAACCACCACCACAACACCGGCTGTCATGGCCCAAGCTACTTATACCACTCCTTCTTCAGTTGAGACTGCCGTGGCCGCAACACCCACAGTCGCCGTCTCTTCATCTGCCGCTGTTGTTCCTTCTTCGCCGTCTCCAGTCGCATCATCAACTTCCTCAGCCGCCGCCGCCGCTTCTTCTGCTGTCAGCGCCAGCAGCATTTCTGCATCTACTAGCGCCGACTGCGAGGGTGAAGGCGATGCCTGCGTTGGCGACGTCACCCATTGGGACGGTGGTCTCGGCGCTTGCGGCTGGAGCGTCGACACCAACAGCGATCTAGAAATCGCCCTGCCCTACGAATTCATGGGCACTCTCTCCAACACCAACCCATACTGTGGCCGCTCCGTTACTCTGTACAACCCTACCTCGGGTACCACCGTTCAGGCCACCGTTGGCGACAAGTGCATGGGCTGTGTTGACCGCGCCATCGATTGTACCGATGCCCTCTTTACCGCCATCACTGATGGTACTGGTGACGGGCGTGTCAGCGGTATTGAATGGTGGTTGAACTAGACCATCTACCGGAAAAGTGAATCTGAGACTTTTGACAAGTCGATCGCTAAGATGCATGAACTTGAACATACATGCTTCTGGAAAGCTGGATGAAGAGTAAACAAGACAAAAGGCCCCTGGGGAATCTCAATCATTGCACTCAGCCAGGTCGCTGAGTTGATGATGGAAGTTTTCCAGGGGAAAACGAATATCACGAAAAGATGAAAAAGCGTCAGGATACCAAACCTTGCATGCGTGGCATGTCCAAGAAACTCGCAGATTTCGGGCAGCATGAGCATAGGAGTATCTTCTTGCATAGCCATATCGATGCATCATCGTGGACTGGCAATTTCGGGTACATATATTGGATCTTTCTGGATAGAAAGTCTTGAGACACTCTCAAGCGAAACACAGAAATCAAAAAGGACATACAAAACAGATCTTACCTCAATTTCTCTTCCTGCTCTTGATGACGTTGTGATGATTCGAGCCGACGTCGTCGAGCGATGCTTCCTCTCACACTGCGACAGCCGTCGTTGCACCATTTGGCGAGGAAGAGATAGGCGAGAGTAAATCTGCTGAGCATTCGGCAGCCTAGGGTGAGCTCCACTGAAGGAATACACGTCTTGAAAAGGTTGTAGAATGTATAAACATCATCGTATGTGTCTGACCCATAAAGCAGAAAGACCGTGACAGTTCCAAATCTGAGTGAGATGAGATGGTAGCAAGCCGTAGAGTTCCTGGAAGAGGTTGGAGAACATTTAAATCGTAAATATAGTCCTCTCGAAAGTCAAAATAACCTCAATACGTCGACTTCTCAAGACCGAGATCTTACATGTTACGAGTCGAAAAGAGTAACACAATCCAATTCTTATTTCAGAGATTCCCATCATTGGTACAAATTATACATTTTTATCTCTCAAGACTAGACCGTGCAGTAGACGTGGCTCACACTCAAAGTCCTCGACTCCCACCAGCTCTATCAGCCCTGGGTATCCTTCCGACCTTCCTTGCCCGACCCTTCTGTCCGGGAGGCGCAAACTTCGAATACGTCCGCTTTGTCCTTGCGCCTTTCGTGTGGATCCCGGTCTCGGACGACGAGAGCTGGGCCTCCCACTCCTTCAAGGTAGCCAGTTCCTCGGCTGTAAGATCCTCATCTTCATCTTCACCCTCAGCCTCGTACTCAATTTTCTTCTCCTGGGCGACTGAGACTGGTCTGCTGACCGTTCGTTGCTCGACCGATTTGCTGACAGGTGCTGGCGCACTTGTAGTAGCACGCTCTTTCCTCCGCAAGACAGGCTCGATTTGACTCTCATCAAAATCATCGAATGTGAACGTCTCGACGCGCGAGGAGGTTTGGTCAGCATGTGCCGCATTGGTTGCTGCTCTGGCTTTCGTCTTCCGTGCAGCAGGTCTAACCCTTCCACCAACAGGCAGATCATCAAGATCGTCCTCGTCGAACATTCTTTCAATCTCCCTCTCTTCTTCAGCCTCCTCGAGCTTCTCCTGCTCCATCTTCTCCATCAAGTCCTCCGCTTGAGCTTTAATCCGTTCAGAACGGCTTTTAGCCCGATTTGCCTCCTTCGTATCCGGCCCTCCAAGTTTCAAGGTTCGCGGGATTCGGCTTTTAGCACCTAATGCCCATAGATCGCCCCACCTTGACTTCCTGGCATCACGATACGCTTGCTTGCCAAAGGATTTCGGCACGGTCCAGCGCTCGATTGTCCCAGCAGGCGTGCAGACATCCAGAATGATGTGTCCTCGGCGTTTCATGGGCGAAAAGACCAATCGTGGGAGATTCCATGGTGCGGGAAGCGAAGATCGTGCTTTGCCATCAGCAAAAGACGTCGACTTTGTCAATTTGGTGTCAGGATCGATGCCGTCGAAGCCCTTCTGGCATAGTTGCAGCCATGTCTCGTAGTCCTCGCCCAAGAGCTCGGGCTCAGGATGGGTAGGTGCAGAAAGACCATCTGCGAGTTGTTCCCACGATGCGATCTGACGGGTTCGAAGATCCTTGCCTTTCATCACGGATATATAAGAAAAGTCCACGTCGTCGAAATTGCGATCCTTAGCGCCGAGAATCCGCTGAAGGTAGTTCGGCCGGTAATATCGCTGCTGGAAACTGCAGTAATCCTTACGACCCTTCGATACGCCTGGGATATGGTACATAGGGCATTGCTCGTGATTCGTGCATGGAGCGACAATCATGCCAGGTTCCGGGGTATGAAGTTCGTCCGTTTCGTGACCAGCACTGTAGTTCGTACTATGCCCTTCGGGCACGGCGATGTGTCTCTCGAGAAGGAGTTCGCGAGCACCAGCGACAGCCTCGAAGCCCCGAGGGACGCCCTTCTCAATGAGGATCAAAACGCCACCTTCAGGACTGAGCATGGACCAAAGGTTCTGAACGTGTTGCTTTCTCAAAAACTCTTCGTTCAATCCCAAGAGCGAATGTGTCGCAATGATCACATCGAATTGTTTGCGCTGCTGAGCCGGGCGGTCGTCTTCCAACGTAGGCGTGTCGCGGGTATGTACGTAATCAGGAAGTCGAGGAATGAAAGTGGTGTTCTCCAGTAAGGCAGCTGCTCTGTGTCTCAACGCATCCGAGCCTGTAAGCACCACCGCCTTCGACGTTGGTGGCGGAGGAGGATCTCGGTCCGAATCATGCATAGCATCGCAGTGAGCCTGGGCCACCTCACGCCAGGCAAGAATACCTGCACCTCCCGCTCCAACGTCAAGAACACGAGGCCCACCTTCTTTGGCAAATAGGTTGTTGAACCACGTCGTTCCCAGACGTTTTCGTGTCTCCACCAACACTGACATGATTGAAGCGTAAGTCGGGGGCATGATCGTGGTAAGGAAAGCGTTCGCTTCCATTTCACCCATGTGGTGATGAGAAGCATCCAAGGGGATAGGAACCTGCGGTCTTGTACGGCCCGATCTGGGTGTCAGAGGAGAGTCTGGAAGTCCTGGTCCTCCGAATGTCTTCTCACACATCTCTTTCAAGTGCTTGTTCGAGAAGGCGCTCATGATCTTGTTTACCGGACGAACGAAGTTTTCTTGTGACAGGAGTATAGTGCCGGGATTGGTCGCGAACTTCCCCAGCCTGGTATAAGGGTGCACCTTACTATCAGCTTGCTCCTCTTCGAAGTCCTCCGACGCGTAGTCGTCCAATATCTCCCCGTCCAAAGCTCGTGCAACGGCAAGAGCCCGTTCAGCTGGCGAAGACAAAAGGGCAGGTGTCATCTCGCCACGGTCTGCGAAAGTGATATCTCCATGAACAGCCTGCGGAGGGTCAGGCACACCGCCTTCATCTTCGAGTGTCTCCTCTGGTACCACATGCTCTTCATAATCGATCACCTCGCCGTCCTGATCGTACAATCGACTCTGCCCTTCAGCGAGCACCTCACTTGCCTCCTCTTCATCCAGAAACTCTTCGTAAGAAGGCGAGACAGGATCACCGTACAAGCGTTTGTATATCTTGAGTTCACTCTCATTCAAAGCATTTCCCGGCAGTCGATCACCATATGTCTTTCGTGCCTCTCGTACCACATCTTCTTGCGAGGCCCCCGAATCCCTCAAGTCCGCTAGTATATCGGTTGTACCATGTGCTAATTGCGCAGTATATTCGGGTGGTAATTCGTCACCAAGTTCTTCCTCGGCTTGTTGGCCAAACGCCCGGTCTTCCTCAATTGCTACCTCGATCGGTCGCCCTAGTGCTTTCTCCAGGTCTTGCAATGCTTCGATCTGATCCTGCAAGGGTTCGGCGCTCGAGGCATGTTCATCAGCCTCCAAGGCCGGTTCGTTTCGCTGTGAAGCAGCATCATTGTGCTGAGGTCGTTGCGAGCTGACGGCAGCCCTCGTAAAATATCTGAGTTGCCACGATTTCGACTTTTGCCGCCATTGAAGGGGTAGTTCTCGAGTTCTCAGGCTGACCGTCGGCCCGCAAAATCCTCTTTCCAACAAAAGTTGAAGATCCTGTCGACAGCCACGGCAGAGCCCAGATGATCGAGTGCGAGACAGCATCCTCAGCAACCCGATACTCCTGCCTATGCGTACTGGCGAGACGATCCTGGAGACATGGAACAAAATAAAAATGTACAACCCTTTTAGCGCAGTCTGAAGGCCCACATTAAGCCCGCATTGAGTCCGTCCAATGGCGACTGTTCAATTTCGGACGCTTCTACAAGTAACAATACTGCTCGGACGCCACGATGAACAACCACCGGCTTTGCAAAGTCTCAGGATCAATGTACTATAGTATTTTGCGCTAAATCTTGTCCTCGAAGCAGCGAGGGCCGTAGCATGAACATGCTACCTATACAACAGTGCGTTGACTGGTACCAACGCATTCATAAGTATTCGCGGGTCTTCCTCGAGGCAGCATGTGCGGACATATGTGCTTGTGCAAGCATATTCATTCCTTCAGTCACCCTCCCAAGCACACTTTCAGCCCACAGGACTCCACGGCATTGGAATCAGGATCTTGCTCTTCATCGTCTGGATGAGTGGCACAGTCTTGTGGACGGTATCAGACCAACCTTCCACTCCCCAAGATTGCTCTCGATTCAACTTCCGCTCCTCAAGATCCGCAAACTGCCATAAGTGGTGGACGGTATTCAGATCTCCTATCTGTACGAACCATGCTCCAACGCCTTCCATGACTTCCCTTCGCGCTTTCAGTCCAGTCCTCCAGTGCGTTTCCCATTCCAATAAGTTACCGGGATGCAGGGTGTACGATCGCAGCTCGAATAGTCCACCAAGTTTTCGTGGTGGAGTTGTCGGCCAGAATGAGAATTCCTGCATAAGCGATACCTTTTTAGAATTGATGAGCGTCTTTAGCTTCTTGTCAAAGGCAGGAAACTCTGGGTGATGTGAAATGTTGTGCAGAGAGCCATGATATCCAGTGTAGCGCTGATATTCCCAAATGTGTACTATGATCACGTTAGCTTGCTGCTATTAGTAGCTGGAATGAGCTGCTGTAGACGTACCAAAAGTGTCGCAGTCGCCAACTTCCGTCCTCCAGCTACCGACCAGATGGACCTTGTTTGCCGGATCGTTGGCCATTTTGGGGTACCAACTACCGACCAGCTCGACATATTCATCGACCTTATCGGGTTTGACGTCGTGGAAGACAATCGAGTGGACGTATTTGCCGCGAGCGAGTACCTGCGAGAACGATCTCTCCATCTCTTTGTCCATCTCTTGACCTTCCTTTGTGCCGTAGATCAGACTGCTGAGCGTGCCGCTGCGCTTGGTAGTGGTATCTGTTTCGGATTGCCGTGCCTCTTCTGCGCGAGGAGCAGTAGAGAGTGAGCCCAGGCCAAGGGATTCAAAGACAGCAGAGGAGCTAGGGGGTTCAGAAGACGAAGTGACAGTATGGGACTGACTTTCAGCTAGATCCTTTCTCTTTTTCGCCGACTCAAGTCCATCTCGAAATTCCTTTTGTTTGCTTTCAAAAGCACCGGCGCCTTCAGGCGTAATATCGCCCAAGCCTGGCGAGCGAGCTGGTTCTTTACATAGTGCAGAGGTGGTGAAGGCGCGAAAAAGGCTGGAAGCTTGGTGGGAGGAGAGGGGTAACCGTCGGGCAAGCATGGCTGTACGGTCGGGTACGATGTAAACAAGTCAGAAGGGCTTGCGCGAGGCTCAAACAGAGTGCAGAGCCTGCTGAAAATCAGTCGTATAGAGCTTGTGTGCGGTCTGTTGTGGTTTTTGGTAGGGGTGAGGAAAGGAGTCAAGATTCGAGGCACACGCGAGCAGCGAGAGAAGTACTTGTGTAGGTACTAAGCTGGGGAAATGCCGAATGGTCGAGGATTGCGGGCAGTCTTTGTGGCGCTGTGTGGGATGGCAGGGATGGTGTTGGTGAATCCCCAGGTGTGATTGGAAGTGCGCTGGAGTTGAAAGAAGGAGAAACGAGGAAACCGCGACGTCAGCGAAGTCCGGAGTCGACCTGGGCACACCTGGGCAGAGTTTAGCGCAGTTTGGGGGATCCATTGACTTTGCGGGGGCACAGCTGCCCATTTCTCTAGGCGTTTGCCCTCGGCGTCTCATGACGGGCTGTTCTCAATCGCTACAGTATTGCACATCCGCACCACGAAACCCAACCCCGCGCTACGGCCTAACACAACTGGAAGCCTCTCTGCGCATGTCCTAGACTGGCGCATTGTTCTGCAAAGGCTTCACGCATTCACATCTTTGCCACGCTCTTCGTTCATCTCGTGGAAGAAAAGATGTCTGATTCTCACCACCCACCTCTCAACTATGAGGCGTCGGCGACCACCACACACCCTGTCGTCTCCTCAACACTACCGCCGGAAGTATCGCAATGCTTGAAGAATGCCCGATTCCTACATTTGGCGACGATATCTGCCACTCAAAGCTCTCTACCCACACCGCATGTCTCTTTAATGAACTACACATTCCTTCCCAGCTATCTCGAACATGGACCGGTCATCATCATGACCACCAACGCCCAGTCGATCAAGACACAAAACCTGTTGCACAACCCCAAGGTCTCGATTCTGGTACATGACTGGGTCTCACATAGACCACCAACTGCAGCTTCGGTCATGGGTGAGCGATCCGGAAGTCCACCTGCAGCCGCCGCGAGATCAAGTTTAGCCAGTCTGCTATTGAACTTGAACACATCAGCCTTGAGTTCAATATCTACCACGATCGCCGGCGAGGCTCGGTTTCTAGAAGAGGGTAGTGAAGAAGAGAAATGGTGCAAACAAACACATTTGGCCAACAACACGTTCGGAGATTCAGCCCAAGGAGAGTCTAGCTTTTTCGGCACACAACCAGCGGAAGAGAACAAGGAGAACAGCAGTTGTTATATCGCAGGCGACGATGTAAGGGTAGTTATCGTGCCGATCCGCGAGGGAAGAATAGCAGATTGGAAAGGAGGAGTCAAGGATTGGATACTGGTCGACGATGACGAGCCATCCACCTCCAACACGCACGACACATCGATCGATAATCGAGGTCGCAGTGGTGAGCAACCATTAGTCAATGGCATCATCAATTGAGACCGCACTGTCATTTCGACTACCATGTCTCTTAAGATAAGGCACAGATATCATTGCTGAGTTAAGGCTGTTTGCGCTGGCGAAGGTCTCACGCCACACATCTTCCAGAAGATGTCTGACCCATATGTCGTCCATTATCTCACACCTTCAACTCTATCTGGGGTCCAAGCAGAACGCCGTTATCATAATGCCTGCGCTTTTCCAATCGAGGCTGGAACCAAAGAAAATCGCTGAACAACGCAAATTCGCCGACAGCAATGTGACGACCAAAAACAAGGCTGAGCGAGGGTATTTACAGATGGATGAAAAGGGCTGGAGGAACCAGAAAGAATAACACCGACCCAAACAGACTGTCTGCAGTGGTCGAATGCTGCCAGGGCGGAGATTGGCTGTGGTGCTCTTTCACATGACTGTGCATTTCGAGTCTTCTTTCGATCGAGCAGGTTTTACTTGGAGGGCGACTCTGGCTGCTTCTGTGAAAGCTTCGTTGACACCACGATTTCGCATGGCTGAGCATTCTGCACAATAGTTAGGTGCTGTTGTATCATAACACACACTTCCGAGTGTACCATACCCAGGTATCGTAGGGCGCCAATCTTTCTGGCCACCTCTAGGCCCTCGTTATATTGAATCATCGGTCTTGAGGGAGCGGTGGGTTCATCTTCCTCCTTCTCGTGCTCTTCCCTCAGATCACACTTCAATGCGCACAACACAATCTTGACGCCAGGACAGTGTTCATTGATTTCAGCAATCCATTTCGTACCGACGTTTTCCAAGGATCCTTTGTTGTCAACCTGTATAAAGACATGGTCAGCTCTGATCGACTCATCCGTAGCAGCCTTGGGCAATGAGCGGCATACGCTGAAGCATAGCATTATCGCCTGCGTGTCGTCGTAGGACAATGATCGCAACCTATCGAATTCTTCTTGTCCCGCCGTATCCCAGAGTGACAATTCCATATGTATATTATCGACGAAGATATCGTGGACATAGTTCTCGAATACCGTTGGCTCGTAAACGGTCTGGACGTATCAGGCTGTGTTAGCAAATGCGAACATGGCAGCACCGACATTGTTTGGGCCATCACGAACCGGGAAGAAGCCTCGCGTAAAGACATTCAATAGACTCGTTTTGCCGCAAGCGCCATCTCCTAGTAGGACCAGCTTGCGCTGAACGACCTTGTTTCCGCCGCAGAGAGGCATCGAGGGCAAGATTGATTGCGATCGTTTATTGTTTATTTCGTACCAGGCCCAAAATGTTTACCTCGGATGTGAGGATGCGAGGTAATAAAAGGAGCGAGGTCCGCAGACGATGCAGATGGGAGTAATGATTGGGATTGAAGGATACGAGTATGTTGCCAGGAAAAGACTGGAGAAAAAGCAGGGTCGACTGGTTGAAACTATGAATATACCAGATCAAGAGATAATCGAGTGTAGATCCGGAGGAGTCGTTGACGCAGCTGAAAGAGGCGCGAGAGGTCCTTCTGGCGAGTGGCAGGTGCGGATTCGGCGGGCGCGGGCGCGGGCGCATGTGTTTGTTGGAAAAGCGGAGCACCGACTTAGCCTGCGCCTGGGCCCTGAACAATACTGCCAGTGGAATAGCGACGGTGGAGGGACAAACTCTACGGAGTACAAGTACTGCGGCTGAGAAAAGGTGTGCCAACCATCAGCTTCACTCAATACTTTTCGATCCGCCTTTGCCGTTATGCGAGTCCGGAGCATTGAGACACTGACCAGTATCCCAGGCGATTGGCACGACAGCAAGTGACATTTTTGTCTCCTTGCCTTGGTCATGCCATCCCCGATACTTGCTTTGAGGAATCTTCGCCTGTAGGATACCCGTTTCCATTCTTGTGAGAGACTGGGCAGAATTCGACCACCTTCACCTCGTTGCATTGACCAAATTAGATATCTTTTTCAATGAACGGAGTATTGCGCGGCCGGATACTGATTTCTACATATGTACAAGTGAGTCAGCGGAGAGGGGTCTTGTGAGATCCTTGAGTAAGCTGCCAGCGTCGAACATCCAATGCATGCAAGGCTGTCCGTCCAACTCCGGCCACCATATAATATACGTGGTCATGAGGCTATGCAGCGACATTCAGGCCAACAAAGGCCATAAGATTGGCGCAACGCGGTCCACTATAAATAGCAAGATATCCTCTGGTTGACCATGGGCAACTCAGAGTCTGGTGTCTTAGTGAGAAATGGGCTTCTGGAGTTTGCACGTTTTCGGCTTGCACAGAAGCGATTCAAACACCCTCGCAGTACCTATCAGGGATATCAAAAAACCCGACCGATCGGAACAGGTGCAAGGGCTCTGTTCATACAGAAATGGTCACGGCACAGTCATGCGGAAGCCACTTCATCTCCAGCCTGGGTGGCAGAAAATGATGGACCGATAGTCAGGTTGTTAGGTGGGCAAAAACGTATTTCTGCTTCGATCGACATGGCATTGACCTCGATCAGATCGTGAGCGTTGAGAAGGACAGGCACCACCATGGTCATTTGAAACCTTTCGCTCATTCAATGGTATTGGAAGTGTCCTTTTCGCATTCAACCCTTCTGCCAGATATCAGAGAGTGCACAGCCTATGGCACACGCGTGACTCTCGATTTGAGCAAATATGTCAGTTGACGACGCCTTGACCGTGCAATGGAATATTTCTTCAACATGAACCACACCAACTCATTCCCGTCTATTCCTCAGCAATGTTGCCCCGCTCACTGACATAAAGACCGTCCAAGAACTTTCGGATATCCTTGTTTCGTACTCTGCAGATTTGTTGAATATCGGCTGCGCCCTGGGAGACACTCTCGAGGCTGTTGCCGGTGATTTCGATTTGATCCTTGACGTTCTTGGATGCCTCGACTGTGACACCATCGGCCATTGTGACGTGACGGACGATCTTCTCGCCCAAGAAGTTTCTGCAACAATCATAACATCAGCATTCGTTCGAGTATTGCGTATATGCCCCAGTTGTCTGGAATATGCCAATGCCTACCTGATTTCTAGATGGAAGTGGCCCTCATCGTTCTTCTCAATGTTGACGTTGATGGGGAAATGGGCATAGACGTATCGCATCTTGTACTTGTAGCCCTTGGTAACACCGATGACCAAGTTTTGAATGATGGACTTCACAGTTCGGAGGGTTGCGACATTCTTTCTCGAGCCATGGTGGATTTCGATGTGTACGAGTTGCTGGCCTTCTGTGTCCTTGGGAAGGGAGAAGGTGACGGCGATGTGTGAAAGATCCTTGGTGAGTTTGCCTGTAGAAGCACAGCGTCAGTCAAATCTTCCTGCTTTTGTTTCGTGCGCCATTGCTGATTGAGCGTATGTTCGGGTCGATTTCGTACCTCGAGGACCTTCGACGGTGACAATTCGAGATCTAATATGGATCTTGACGTCCTCTGGGATGACCAGCTGCTCTTGCGAAAAGATGTACTTCATCTTGAGCAGTGGTGTCGATGGTTGTTTGCGCAAACACTGGTTTCGAGTGGTCGTCGAGTTGAAAGTCCAAATTGCATGCCAGCTTCTTGCCAAGACTCCAAATTCTGTGCGAAATCTTGTAGCTTGGCAAGAAATCGTGCAGGACAGTTGCTATTGGCTGAAACCCCTCAGCCTTGCTGAGCCCCTCACGAGGCTGCGAGACCCAACCACGAAATAACCAGTTTCTTGAGCCAGGTCTTTATGAACAAAGACCGTCTAAACTTGAAGCTGGCATATGAATAGGCTCGATCTGAGCGCATACGAAAAGACGAAGCCTTTGAGTGGCATACACAAACTGGAGACTCATCTAGACATTTTGTCACTTCTGTCATATTTCATAGGCTGCTTGCTCTACCGGCTAATGCGGATGCTTGCCGACCAGACTTCTGGTCTCTGCGGCCTGCGAATGTACGGCGCCCCTCTATGTTGGCTAAGAGCACCTCAGTCTACGTTGCCCAAAGTGGTGGAGGCCTACATAGGTAAAGCTTCACCAAAGCCAGGGATAGGTGTGTCCCTGCGGGGAGCACGACCATGCCCGACCACCAGCGTTCCTATGGCAAGATCAAGACTTGGCCATGGTGCGTGCTAAAAGATGACCTTGGCTTGCCTATGCTGCTCTTAGATCGTCAGGGCGCACTCGCAAGGCAGATGATTGAAGCAAATCCAATTACCGTACGCCTTTGCTGGGTATCTCATGGTTCTTGAAATCGTAAAGTCGCCAACCAACACATCATCCTCCCCGTTTCGCTTGTGCCAGCATCCGAGCAACAGTTGGGTCGTCATCCTCCACTTGAATACCTTGCTCACGCATAGCATTCTTGTAACGCTGCTTCAGAACCTCTTCATCGTCATCGTCGCGTTCGACATCCGGATAATCATCCGCGTCATTCTCGTCCTCGTCCTCTTCATCATCGGCCGGATCTATTGGTGCCGCTGCGTTTTCGGAAGACTTGGGTTGCTGATTCATGTTCATGTCTCGCATCACCTTCGTCAAGTCTTGCTCTCGTTTCGTGGCGCTTTCGGCCTCTCGTTCTTTTCTTCTCTTTTCCAGTTCTGGTCGGTAATCTCTATCAAACTCTTTTCGTTTCTCCTCCACTGCTTCGAAAAAGTCGTCGATACCGTCTCCCGTCATGCTTGACACAGCAACCATGTTGAGGTGTGAGTAGAACTCCTCCAGCATAAGGCTCATGCTGTTCAACAGACTTCCCATATAGCCGCTGCCTCCGAAACCTTCACCGCCAAAGACTCCCTTGTTCTGTTCCTCTTGAAGAGCTTCCTGGAACTTTTCAAAGTCGGTCATCCATTCTCGCGCAAAGTCGGCATCCTGCACATCCGTCTTGTTGAATACGAGGATCATTGGGAGTTTCGTCTTGTAAAGTATTGAACATGCATAGAGCATGTTAGACATGAATGTTGACGTCGAGGAAGTGCGTGGCGTGTCGATGATGTATGCGATGACAGTCGGGAAGGAAGATGCAAGGGATTCGAGGAGGATACTGCCTGAAGCGGACCAAACGAACACCTCAATTTGTCCAGGTGTGTCAACCAGGAAATGTTTCGGAGGTGGGACTTTACTGTCGGGCGGAGGATTTGCGCGTTTTTCTAACAGGTTGATGATCTGATCGATCTTGGTCGCAAATAGGTTGAGAGATGTAAGGATGCCACCGTTAGGGCCAAGGTTGTACTGTTTCATAACCTCTTTGTAGTTGATACTGTCGCGAATATCAATGTTCGGCTGGAAGGGTACGTTCAGGACGGCGGGATCGAGGTTCAGCACGTATGGCTTCTTCTTGTTAACATGTAGATAGTTGTTAATCCGCTGCATGAAGGTGGTCTTGCCTGAGCCTGCACGGGAGTTAGTCGTTGTCGCGGCTCACATTCTCAGATCACTTACCGGCCATGCCAACGCAGACGACGGCGACTGGAGGCGTCGCCATATTGACCAAAGAGATTGCTTGAGTCGGACGGTTTGGGATGTCTTGAGTACTAGTAACCTGGGTTGGTGGAAGTGAAGCGGCGGAAGTTTGTCTCGGAGAAATTTTGGAGACCGCAAATGACGCAGCCACAGAGATGTACTTTTCCTTCAACCAACGTGCCTCGATTTCAATTCTCATTCACAACCGAGATAATGGCTTTGGAAGACTTCGAGAAAGAGTTGGCCGAACAGAAAGAAGTAGAGAAAAGACGAGAGCGACGTAAGGAGCACGGAAAATCTTCAGAACATGAGCACCGCCGACACCACCATCACCAACGGAGTTCCAGACACCATGATTCGCAACATGATGACGACGGACATCGGTCAAAGAGGTCCAGACATTCAAAAGATGAAGATACATCGGAAAGCAGGCACAGACATCGACACCGACGGCATAGTAGGGGTGAGGCGGATAATGAAACGGAAGACAAACCAGCCTCGTCGCGGCCCGACTTGGACGGGTTGAAGCGCGATTCTTGGATGGAAGCACCCTCGGCTCTTGATGTTGACTATATCCAAAGAAAACGACCCGAACCCTCCCCGCCAAAAGCTGCCAACCTTGGAGCTGATTTCGAGCTGAAAATACATGAGAAAGAACTCAACCACCATCTCCGCGACTTACAAAGCGGAAAGAAAGTGGAGGATCTGGAAACCGAGCCCGCCAGTCATAAGGTCGACTACACGTTTGGTGATGCAGGGTCACAATGGCGTATGACCAAGCTCAGGGCTGTTTACCGACAGGCAAAAGAGTCTGGCCGTAAGGTCGACGACGTTGCGCTAGAGAGGTTCGACTCTCTACGCGACTTCGACGATGCCCGAGAAGAAGAGATTGAACTAGACAGGCGCAAAGACTATGGAAAAGGCTATGTTGGGAAAGAACAGCCCAGCGGCGAGTTATTTCAAGAGCGCAAACTCGACTCAGGCATCCGACGACCGCACGCACGCGACGACGAAACAGGCCCTGACGACGTCATGGAGCAAATGCCCGTCTCAACATCGCAGACCGGGCCTAAGATCGACCAGACAGCACTCAACAAGCTGAAAGCCCAGCTCATGCGAGCCCAACTACGAAAAGACCCGAAAGCCGCAGACCTCGAAAAAGAGTACAACGAAGCCGTAGCCTCCTTCTCGGCACAAGATCCCTCAGTCATCACCCTCTCCGCCATGGACAACCGAATGCTCTCCTCCGCACCACGAAACGAAGTCAAATCCGTAACAAACCGCCGCGGCGCGGAACGCGGTAACGTCGAAGAGAACGAAGACATGAGCATCGACGACATGGTCAGGGATGAACGACGCACAAGAGGCCAAGCAGGCGGCGAGGGCGGCCGTTTCGCCGAACGAATTGCCAAAGACGCCAAATTCGACAACGACCTCGACTACATGGACGAGAATGCCGCGAAGCTAGCCAAACGCGTGCACAAATCCGATATCAACCTCCGTAACGTCGCGATTAACGACTATCAGAAACTCAACAGAATCCTCGAGAATTGTCCTTTGTGCTTCCACGAGGACAAAGACACGCCGCCCGTCGCGCCTGTTGTTTCGCTCGCGACGAGAACGTACCTCACGCTGCCTACGGAGCCGGAACTCTCGACGCAAAGCGCCATGATCGTGCCCTCTGAGCACCACACAAATCTGCTGGAGTGTGATGAGGACGAGTGGGAAGAGATCCGCAACTTCATGAAGTCTTTGACGAGATTGTACCACGACCAAGGCCGCGACGTGATTTTCTATGAGAATGCGGCGTTCCCGTCACGCAAACCGCATGCGGCGCTCGTGGTGGTGCCGTTGCCGTATAGTCTGGGTGAAACGGCGCCGGCGTTCTTCAAAGAGGCATTCCTCTCGACGGAGGATGAGTGGAGTCAGCATAAGAAGATCATTGATACGTTGGCCAAGTCTAAGCAGGGTTTGGGCAAGCTTGCATTCCGACGAACACTGGTCAAAGAGATGCCATACTTTCACGTGTGGTTCGAGTTGGACGGTGGAATTGGACATGTCGTTGAGGATGCTGAGCGATGGCCTCGTGGAGATTTATTTGCGAGAGAGATCATTGGTGGAATGCTCGGGTCGGAGCCGGATGTCATCAAGAGGCAGGGCAAGTGGCATCGCGGGCATGATAAGAGGGTGGACGCTTTCAAGAAGGTCTGGAGGAAGTTTGACTGGACGAGGATCCTCACGGAGGGAAGTGCGTAGACCAGAGGACATGATTCTGGTAAAGAAGCTCTGTGCGCAGCGTCTGCTATATCTGAACGATACCTCTATTTGCTCTGAATAACTCTAAGTCATCAACGGCGCTCAAGCTCCTTCTAGATGTTGCCAACATGATTTCTAGACCGAGGCCACATTCCAATCAGTCTGCCTTTCTGAGTGCACGACAATGACGTTCAAAGTATCAGGATGATCTGCTGGAAGCGAGACGAAAGCTGCCTGATCCTCGCGAGGAGCAGGGTTCCTCAATCGTTGTGCTTCAGGTCTCTGTAAGACCAGTAGAGTCTGTCGTGATGATGGCCCTTAATTTTATCATTGGTTCGCTTCGGCCACGATCCGTGGCGCGGACGGGCCTCTCATGGGAATGTCAGGCTAATGCGGCTCGTCTCAAAGGAAGCCGCTGCCCGTCCCTCGGACGACACACTCAGACGCCTAGCATACTGATTGTTCCCGCAATCGTAACAGATCATCAACTCAAATTCACAAACATTGTGGCCGGGTCTTCAAGGTACTTTTGCACGACCTGCGCCATTCTCGCCATAGTCGCTCCATCTACAACCCTGTGGTCTGCACTCCAGCTCACAGTGGCCGTCTGCGCAGGTCGAACGGTCAGACCATCCTCAGCAAAGACCGGAACTGTCTTGATCTTGCCAATACCCATGATAGCGAGCTGACCTTCAACAATAACGGGAGCAACAACTTCTCCGCCAATATTGCCGATGTTGCTGACCGTGATGGTCGCGCCAGTCAGATCGTTGTTGCTCAATTTGCCAGCTTGACCGAGCTGCGCAAGCCGTTGGATATCCTCTGCAATCGACGTGATTGACCTAGCATTGACGGCTTTGATGACTGGAACTATCAAGCCATTTGGAGTGTCCATTGCCATGCCAATGTTGTGCACAGATCGCATGTGCAGCTGTGGCTTCTTAGGGTCGGTAGACAGGTCTAGTCGTGCATTGAGCAAGGGATATTGGTTCAAGGCCAACGAGACAGCTTTGATGATGAACGGCATATACGATAGCTTGGGGGTTGTTTCAGGGTTGCGGATGGAGTTCAGCCTCGTTCGCATCGTAGATAGGTTGGTGATGTCGACGGTGTCGGAGTAGAGGAAGTGTGGTATCGATAAGGACCCGGTCATGCTCTTGAACATGGCTGACTGGACCGGCGTCAGCTTCTGGGCTGTTTCTATTTGCTTGGCGTCAATGGCTGGTTTGGAGGGTGTAGGGGCAGCTGCTGATGGTTGTTGTGATCCTTTCTCGAGGTGCTTGTATACATCGTCCTTGGTAACGCGTCCGTCTCTACCAGTACCGTCAATGTCTTCAATGGCCAGGCCGTGCTCCTTGAGCAATCCCCGGACCGCGGGAGTCGCAAGAGATGCATGTTTGCCTGGCGTCTTGGGCTCAGAGGGACTCTCTGTATCTGCTGGCTTGCCCTTCTCTTCGTGAAGCGCCGCTAGATCGCCCTCGCCGGTTTGTTCTGCATCTGCAGGATCTCCAGCAACTTCTTCTGGTTCGTGCTGCTCCGCATCGCCATCTTCTTCCACTTCGATGTCCAGTAGAGGGTCTCCAACTTGAACGACGGCGTCTTGCGCATAATGCAGTTTCTTAATCACTCCAGTGTACTTGGAAGTGATCTCGACCGAGGCCTTGTCACTCTGGACTTCACATAGGGCACTCCATTCCTCGATGGGCGCTCCCTCTTCCACGAACCACTGAATGATCTGGACTTCCTTGACACCTTCTCCAATGTCTGACAATATGTGTGTCTTTGTCTTTTCGAGCCGTGTTGCCGCGTGGAAGTGTCTGCTCATGTGAAGGAAGGGGGCATATGTCTGGGGTCTCAAGGCAGGGCTCTGGCCTCGGGCGAGGCTTTGCAGAAGGCGCAGAGCCTGAGGTGAGGGTATGCACTTCATACTGCGGATGATATGAAGAAATTAGCTGAGAGAATCCGCAGGGGGCTGTCGGGTCACATCGTTGTGCTCTAGTACTTGAGGGAACGTGGGTGCGTGGTGTCCGAGTTCGTGGACGAGGAAGGACAACAACCGTGGATAACCGCAGCACCGCGGCTCTCGAGGGCTAACAGGACCCGCTATCGGCGAGTCGGCTACAAATCATGCATGACTAAGCGACATTCTCTGGAGAAGTAACGACAACTTTATTTTGATGAACAAACTACCTGGTAGGCTTGATATATTCCTGGAGGGACGACATCAGAACACTCAAATTTGTCAAAACTGATTTTCAGGCCTGGGTACTAGTCGCAGCTGCCTTGTGATGTTCTTCCTTAACTCCTGGTCCTGCGGCCACAATGCATCCGCCGTCGCCATTCCATCAGGTGCAGTGAGTGCAACATGACGGTTGATGTCCACGATGGCACTTACTCGCTGGTCGATTCACAGGAAGATGGGTTCCATCTTGCGACGATAGATCAGTGGGTGGCAAGATGAGGGAAGACGGTGCCATGAGCTGGTCGTTGATAGTGCTTCCCTAGGCCAGGAAGCTGTGCGCGTTCCCGCACCCAGCTTGGTACATTTATGCCGTAGTCGATATAGTGTGATACAATGCGTCCTATTACCATTGTATTGTTTATGGACGAGATTTCGAAACATTTGCGTGCGTGAAGGGAGAGTTTGAGGGGCTTTTGACAGGTAGGGCTCCAGAACCCTTTGTAACTCCTCCACGACCAAGTCGTGGAGGTTGACTTGCCAGGACTCGCCTCCATTTATGCGTCTGATCGGGAAGGGAAGCATCACTGGTGCCATATCCGCGAGCTGCATCAACTCCGTGTCGATTAATCAGGTCGCATGTGGTTCGTTGTGATATAGGTGGACAAGAGTTTTTAATTGAAGGAGGCCCTGTGGTGTCTGATAAGCTTGACCCAATCTGGTATGAGCAGGCAGCCTTCCAGCCGCGTCTTGATCTTCTCCAGGTGGTCTAGAGGTGCTGACAGTATGTCTGATAGAATTCTTCGCTCCCCCGTCATCGACTGAGCTGAATTCCAGAGTTCGTCAAAGTCGAGATCCCGGGAACGTGTTCCCAAGAAACCCGACTCTTTTTGAATCCATCCTTCGTCGCCCGGTACAGCAATGTAGTTCTGCTGTGCCTGGGCATTGTCAGGTGTAAAAGCAGTGTGACATCGGTATGGTCTTATGACATGCGGCGCCCATTCCACGCCGAGACTCGTGGTCATGGTTTATCAGAGTCGCTTTTGTAGCACCATAGCTTGAGCCACCATCTGACATATTGGGCCCGAAGCCTGCCATAGAAGATGTGGGTAAGCTCGAGGTCCACGTCTCCGCGGATGAGGCGGAACATTCGGCGCCATAGGCCATTATCCAGACGGGCAGGGTGGCTCTTGGGCCATGTCGAATGTATTCTCGTATGACATCTGTAACGTACCGACGAGTACGGATTGCGGATTTCAGTCGTCACCGTCTCGGACCGTGCAACGAATTGAATCTGTGGACGTCCACCAAACAAGATGTGGCATGGTGAAGCAATCACATGGTACATGAACCTTCCATCCGCAGTAGACGTCGTTGAGTTCTTTCTGGGCGAGGTCCAAAGCAAGATGTCCCGTGGCTCATTCACTCCAACTAATGCTCGGCGTTGGCCAAGACCTGATTCTGCTGCATCATTAAGGATCTCGAGAAGACCGAGCGGAGTTTCGGGTGGTGCTGTTTCTGGTAGGTGGGGTCGTGTGGCTCGGAGTTACCTGGAGAAACTGCAGGAGAACGTGCAATAGATTCGGAGTTGGTCGAGTACGTCTTCATCTCGACCGAGCTCATTCGATCGCAGCTCGCGAAAGGCTTGCTGTAAGACCGACCATTGCGCGCGGGCTGAACTATCCGAATTGCAGAAGGATTGTGGATCGCTTACCCTGTGCATCTTTGCGAGACGAGCAGCAATGGATGGCTTCTCCACGAGGGGAGAGAAGTCGACGGGTGCACCAGCAGAAGCAAGCTTGTATCTCTTTGTCACTCTGAAAATGATCACGTCCCCCACCTTGAGCATGGGTTCTGGAGTACGCGGAGTCAGGGGCTAGGCTGTACTCTCGGTTGGAAGCGGTTTGGTTTTGGTTGATTGGGAGAGGAAAAGTCCGAAGGTCACCTTCGCAGTTGTTTTGGAGGTTCTTTCAATTTTTCAACTCGGCCCCTAATCTTTGCTTTTTTCATGCTCCATGATGATCGCGTGGTCGAGAAGACATCTGTAGGCAGGTCAAACTCAAGAAGCACAGTTCCTAACTGGACAGCCCCGTACGAGCCGACCAGAGCGGTGTTTTGTCCTTCGAGAATCGAGAGAACAAGTCTTGCTCCGTGTAGACAATCCGAGTTCAACGCCGTTGTATATATGTATAGATATTCTCGAATCAGGCTGACGTTGAATCATGCCCGCCAATGTTGTGCAGTTCGTGGATGAGAAAAATCGCATCTTCGTAGTCAGCCATGATATAAGGCTATAGGAATGAATGAGGGAGATGCCTTCAACTCGGTCCACAATCGTGCACGTCTTGGAATTTCGATACCGGCCAAGGCCATGACTTGTTCCATCAATAGGCCCATCGAGGGATTGGACTTGTTGCTGATTCGGAAATAGACCACCACTTCTGAGCGGTTCCCAAGCATGTGGTTGACATCTACTCGAACGTTGCGTCTTACGCTTTCGAAGTCAGTAATGAAAACCTCTTCAGGATGTAACTCCTTTCTTTCTGCAAACTTCTGAGGTAAAGGTGAGAGCTCTAGTGTCCTTCTTTTAAGGTCAAGCTCCCAACCCACCTCCAAGAGCTCGTCGACGGTTTCCATGCCAAAAGAGGCACTTCGACAGATCGCGATCATTAGCAGCCGATGTGGTGCAAAGTATTGTACGGCCGAGGCCCTTCTCGAAAGCTGCACCAACCTGAGATATATAAATAAACCGCTTCGCCATGACGGTGCCGCATGAGTGTCTGGAAGCACAAGTCGCCGGATAATCCTTTTCAGCGCAGTCACACAGGCGAATACGCCACAATCATCTCCTCGTTACCGCCGCTCGCCATTTGCCGCTGTTGTCACTTGCCGCCACTTCTGTCAGCCATCGATTAGTGATAGGTATAACAAAGTCTCCAATTTTCGGGCTGCCAATTGGACCAGTCTGATCCCGTATGTCCACAAGTCCAGAGGGCCCATCAGAAGGGAAGTTGGAGCGCTGCGCCAACCGTGACTGTAGTATTGGTAATGACGCAGGTGACAGCGAGTACCATGGTATACACGAGTATGTTATGGCATTCCTGGGGAAAGCCTCGTTGACATCAGAAGCGGCATGCGTCACTCAGGGAAGAGGAGCACTGAGGGACTAAGTCATAATGCACGTCTCGCAAGAGTAAGTTGCGCCCTGGCATTTTCTCTGGTGCCTGCGGAAATCTGAAGGGTCGGCTCAAAGAAAGCGTTGGCAGTTTGGCACTGTTTAATGGTGTCGGCCATTCTGACTGTATCTCTAAGTGTCGGAGAGACATGTGGGGATGAACTGCTGCAGTGTCGTTCCTCTGCAGTGAGACCCTTCTTGAATCACCCCCAGGTGATCCAGGTCTTACCGCTTCCCACCGCCTGAATCTTGTTTGGTAGCTTATCCTGATTGTCCACCGAGATGTCTAGCCATTCCATGTTGAATCTGGCCTGATACTACCGCTCCGTCTGAGGCACATCCACGTGAATCCAGACCATACTATTTCCCCGTAAAGGTAATGGCAGAGGCAGTGCATGATATGCGCCCCGATAGGCCGGTTAGACAGCCAGAGGAAGGGCTCGGATTGCTTCTTATGATTTTCTTTTGCAAGCCTGTCCATCAGGTTGCGCATCATCAATCCTTTGCCGGTCTTGACTGCGTCGCCCATCATTTTGTAAAGCGGGTACTTTCACGATTCTCGTGCCGGTCATTCTCTCTGATCTCTTGCCAAGTGCATGTCTTAGAAGGATATACGGGAAGGAGGCGGGCAAACCATGGGAAACTTTCCCGTTGATATCTCGCATTCCAATATGCACCGTGTTTGGACCTTGCCATTATGTCCGAGACCGAAGTGTTTGAACTACTTACGTTCCATTGAGTAGTACCGGAGAGCCATGAAGCAGCTTGTTTGCCCATGGTGAAGAGTGGCTCGACCAGAAGTCTTGATCTTCAGATGTATCCACGTCAGTTCTTCGACGAGCTCTTTGTATCGTCGCCGTGCAGGACGCGTGAGGCAGTATTGGGTATCGGAGTTAGGAGATCGCCAAAGCCGAGGTCGAATGCTAGAGCCTTTGCTTCCTACGGCTCGGGAAACAAGGACCTTGCGAAGTTCAGTGCCGGTCAGCATAGCTCTGGCTTTCACCATGGTGATCGAATTCGGAACACCAGCTCAACGTTGCGCGTAGATGGTCTCTTCACTTCGGCTCCGCTGAAGAACATGTTCAATTTCGCCCCTTCTCTAGATCCTCAAGGATATCACATGGCCTGATACTCTTACCCGGATCATTGCTAGGCTGTGATCTTCCCACTTCAGCTTGTTTTGATATCGCGTGCGAGATTCACACGCTTGAGAAAGACGTGCCCCAATGCCCCTTCGTTTTTGCGATCATCGTGCATAGGCGGTGCATCTTCAATAAGAAATGAAATAAAGTGATCCGAAGGCAGAAAATTAACAGAAGTTCGCATACCTTGAGCTGCTCCAACGAAGACCGCTGCAGGATTTACCGGAAAGGTGGTCAATGTAGCAAGTAAAGCCAGACAAAGAGACTTCTGTGTGGCTATCGACGCATGCGCATCGTTGTCCACAACGTAAGTCTTGCAGTGTTTCAAAACTCCATCTGAGTTTCCTGACTTGAATGGGAATGGACTCTTAGGCTCTGTCTGACAATCCGGATCCTGGAGCCATGGGCAGAAGTCATGACTGTAGTCCGCGAATCTTCTTGACTTTGGGTGTGTTGAATGTGAACACTATCTTCGAGGGTCTGATCTCCCAAGCAATGATGTGCTAGCTGGTGGCATGGTAGTGTTGTAGACGTGTGCCACCCGGCCCCGGCGGTGCCTTTCATCCTTACAAGACTGAGGTTGATAGTGCCCGTTGCGGATTCAGAAGTGGCAAGCAGAGCGAACTTGTATGTCTCATCCAAGGTTCGCACCATTCTGAGGCGCAGGGAGGGATCGCTCGGTACTTAAGATAAGCACATCGGCAGTCTTAAGGAAACCATCCGGTGCCTTTGTGGTCTTGATGGCGCCGGGCATTGACTTGATATGGTGGGATGGTAAAAGGAAGCTTTCGAGGCGCACTTTCTCGTTTGTGTTGCCTGTTGTATTGGTTTTCTCGACCCCAACTTGTATGCCAACCTTTACCGACTTTGTCTGCCAGGAGGCACGATAGACTTGGCTAGGTCTCCCGCTCTTGAGGAAATCTCCCAACTGGTTGCGAGATTTCGTTGTTCATCGGAAGAGAAGGTGAAAGCTACTTCGCCAACAAGGAGAGGTGAGAGAAAGTCGAGGAGGCCAATCATTCTGGGAGCTAAAGCATCGTGGCTGGACGTTTGCCTATAAGCGACTCAAGCGAGCTCCTCATCGCACGAATGGTCTTCTTGAAGCACAAGGCTATGCGAGTAGCTCGTCGACGTCGATCTTCCAATCAAGGCGGGTGAACTCGTGCACACCCGAAGCCTACGCTCGGCACGTGAAACTGCTCTTTGTTGCGTTGCAGTAGACGGTCATGGGAGTAAACCAGGTGCGCCCAGTTCTCGCGGGTCGACGTGTCTTGAAGATGGTTCCATGGTCATTGCAATAGCGAATCCATACCATACTAGATTGCGAATTGTTGCTGTGCGAATGGGAGCAGAGGTGAGCTCGAAACTCATTGCCCCTAGTATTTATCGCTGCGTGTGTTGAATCAACTGGCCCTTTCTTTGCCATAAATTAGGCCAGGTGAATTCATACAGTTTCCATCATCCAGTGCCAGGGCCCTCACCGATTACTGGGCTCTGTGCCCAAGGCAGTTCTGGCGAAGATGGTATGGCTTGGCTTTTGAGTCTGTTTCCCAACCTTCGACTCCGCGGCTTCTTCATTTCTCACTAGATTGTATGAGGCATCTTCTTGTGCCAGACCTTGATTGTGATTCCATTGTCCATGAAAGCTCGATGTCGGCAACATATGTCTGTGTCATGCCTGCCGATAACGATCTTGAAGGACTCATGGAAGAGCCCCAGATCGACGCAGCTTCTTCATCCTCGTCGTCGAAGACGGGCAACGGCTCTTCGTCCACAATAGTGGTCAATGCAGGCTTCTCTCGCATAGGCGAGCGGGACCCTGGCCTAGTTGGCTCAGAAGTGCGAGGCAGGCGGACATCAGGGAGACCAAGAAAGGCGCTGGCAGCAACGGTCGAGTTTCCGAACCATTACTGCTCGCTGGGACCCAATTCGGCACCGGGTTCCGCCAAAGGAAGCAGCAAATTCATGATCAGCATCACTGATATCATTGATATCACCGTCTGTATCAACGAAATAAAGCTCTCCCATCTCTATGAGTTGGGTGAATCGAGTGGTGTCACCGCAAGCAACGGCAAGGGCGTACAGAGTACTTTTTCGAATCGCACTGGGTCCAGGACGAGACGGCTCCGGCATTTAGCTCTAGGAGGGAAGACTGTGCTTCCGATACTGACCCCAATGGCCATGCCGAACCGCCACTGCACACCATCGATCACATCAGGCAATCTGAGCCCGCCTGAAGCCGTTTAGATCTCCTAGGAAGGACAGCCTAGCTCCCGCTGAGATGGGGAATGTTTGAGATTTTCCATTGGTGATCCACCTCTTGCGGACGACACAAAGTACTAGTGCACATGGAGCAGGAGAGAACAAGGCGGCCTATGATTATTCAGCCACCTTGGCTCTGCCAAGGGATGTAAAGACGGCCGAAGGCCGTCAACTGACTTAGGTAGATATCGTACACGATGTACGACCTCCGGATAGGTATATAGTCTAACGGGCCCCTACGGCCCTTGAGCAATAATAAGTCCTTCGTAAAATTATATCTAATAGTAACGATTTAATAGTCCTTTACCCTAGGCTAGGGCTTTTAAAGCTCCTATACTTCTTCGAAAAGGGAAGAAGTATAGTTAAAATAATCTTAAGTTCTTAAGAACGATATAGTCTTTAGTTTAGAGTATATCGTAAGATATTAAGAACTTTAATAAGTATTATTTTTATAACGACGATATCTTTACCTTAGCGTAATCTTTTCTTTCTCGAGAAAGAGCTCTTTTCGCTTTTCTCGAAGACTATCGATATATTAAAAAAGCCTTAAAACGACGAAGTAAAGAAGATATTAATTAAGAAAAAATTTTTAGTATATAACTATATTAAAACGAACTTTTTATAAGTTTAGTTTCGTTAATTATCTTAATCTTATATAATAAAATAAGAAATCTTCGAAGATCTCTCTATAAACTATACGAATATTTTCGAAAATAAAGGTAAGATCTTTAGCGACTTCGAAACTCGATAAGTTCTTTATTAAAACTTCGTCGAAATTAATAGTTAGCTATAGATCTTTTACTTAAATTTCTTAATAATTAATAAATAAACTATATAACTATACTAATATCTTATTAAATTAACGAATAGCTATAAATAAATATTTTAGATTTAATCTAAATAGTAATATTTCTTCTTAATAATTCGAAAAATATACTATTTACGCTTTAGTACGAAAGAAGATTTTAAAAACGATTCTTTCGAAAGAGATAATTAAGCTTCGAACGATCGAAGTTATAGTAACGATTATTCGAGATATAAAACTATTAAATAAAGATATATTTAAATATAGAAAGAATATCGTAAGAGAATACTCGCTAGTTAAGATAGTTACTTTTATATAATATATCTTATTCGAAAGTTCTTTTCTTTCTTTCGATATTAACTATTATCTCTCTTTTATTTTATAATAACTCTTAAAGTCTTACTAAAAGGAAACTTTAAAATATCTTTTGTATTTAATATAGTATACTCTTAATATTCGACTTATTTCCTCTATTTACTATAAAGGCCGAAAAGCCCTAAATAAAAGGCGAAACTCGCTTTCTTTAAGTCGAGAACTAGCTTCGGTAATTAATAGAAACTATCTTAGTTACTTAATAACTACTTAAGTAAATTCGTAATATCGAAGAAACGATAGTTCGATTAATAAATTATTTTTAAGGTTTAATAACTAAAGGTCTATTTACTTAATTTAATATAAATACTACCCTTAGTAATAGCGACGATCGAACTTAAGGCTTTAGCTCGAGCCTTATAAATTTAAATAAAGCTTATTCGAATATTTACTTATTATTATCGTTTACTATTTATATTAATTCGATATTTATTATTTATATTAGTAATATATCTAAAGCGACGACTACTAAAAAGCTCGAGTATATATCGACTTATAAAGGCGAATATAAGAATAATATCGTAACGATTTAGCTTATACGAGTTAATAATATTATCGCTAATTAAAAGGAACTTTTCGATAAGCGATTTTAAAATAAGTAAAAGATTATCTATATTAGTAATACTTTATAAAGTAAAGTCGATATATAATAATAACTTTATTAAACGACGACTCGAAAGAAAGAATATTAATTCGTTAAAATTTAAATACGATTTTAAAAATTAATAGCGAAATATTTTAAAAATATTTATATTAACGATAAGCGTCGCGATAAATTCGATAATCTTCGATAAGAATCGAGGAAGATAGTATAGTACTTCTATTATAATATTTAGTATAAAAGAATATATCTTAACTCTTTAGCTACGAATAATAACTATTTACTATTATTTAAATATAGTCTTAATAATACTATTCGTAATAAAGTTAAGATATTACTTAATATTATCTTATTCGCTCTTTTTTAGCTTTATATTAAGTTTATTAATAAAATAGAGCGTAAATTATACTATATTATTTATTAAAAAGACTTCTTCGATATTCGAACTCGTCGAGAACGAGCGTATACGCGTTCTACTAATTATCGTAAAAGAGATATCGATAAAGATACCTAAATAACGCTTAATAATATAGAATTTACTTTTATTTCTAGTCGAGATATTAGTTAATTCTTTCGAGGGTCTTCGAATATACTCTATAGCGAATCGAATTAGGTATCTAAAATAGACTAGTAGTTATATTATAATTATAATAAGTCGAGTTACTAAAAAAGAGAATACTTTAAATCTATACGTTAGAATATCGCGCGAGACTAAAGAGAATCTTTCCGAGAAAAAGACTAACGCCGTTAAATAATAAAGCGTTTAACGATTAAAATAAATAATCTATAAATCTCGAGACTAAATAAGCTAGTAACGTCGCGCCGCTAAATATATAACTATTAAAAAGAAACCCTCTCGATATTTACTTAGTAATATATAAGTCTATAAATAATATATTAATAAAAGATAACTATAATCTTATTAATAAAATATTAAGATAATCGAAAGAATCTATTTCTATAACTATTCTTCTTAATACTAAATTCGAAGTATCTTATATTTTTAAAAGTATATTCGAATATCTTTCGAAAAATCGAAAAATAAGAATAGTATAACTATTACGAGTTTACTTTATAAATAGCTAAACTACTCTTTTAGATTAAATAGTAATTACTAATTTAACTCTTAGTGACTTTCGATTTTATACTAAACTTCGAATTTTTAAATAAGATACTTACGATATAATTCTTAGTCTTAATTAGCTTAAATAGTATAATACTTATTAGAATATCGCTTCGAATTATATAACGATAAGAAATAAAGTTAGTAAGAAGTCTTTTATCTTTATTAAGCTCTTTCGAATCGTTAATTATAAGGGTATCGAAGAAAGTAAACTTAATCTACTTAGCTTTCGAAAGATTAATAAAATACTCTTAAAGATATAAAAACAAAAATTAATACTCTTCGTACTAGCTAAACTACTTAATATTAATCTTTTAGTTTTATTAACTACTTCGAAATTAAACTCGAAGAAGCTAAAGCTTCCGAATATTAATAAGAAGAGAATACTAATACTATATATTATTAAGTCGAGCGATAAAGCTCGTTAATAGCTAAAAGTATTTCTTATTAAAGTATTAAAGCGTTATTAATTAATTTTAAAGAAGTATTTATAGGTCCTATAAAATAAATTATTTATTTAATATTCTTAGACTCGAGATATTAAGTACGAGATTAATATAAAGAAATCTAAAGCTATTAATTTATCTTACTACTCTCTTTCTAAGTAATATCGTAATAAGTAAAAGCGTTAAATTAAATAACTATTAAACTAAAGACTTATTTAATCTTTAAAAAGCTCTTAGGGATTTCTAGTTCTATTCGTTTCGAAACTAAAAGGTAAGTAGCGAATATATATCGATTACTATTTATTAAATAATATAATTATTAAAGATATATATTCTTTATCTTAGATTTAAGATTACTTAAATATAATTAATAACGCTTATTATCTTTCGAAGATCGACTTAATATAAAGTTACTATTAAGTAGAAATAGCGCTCGATATTATTTCGAAGATAATATTTAATATATATTTAAGAAAATACGAGTTTTTAACTATACTCTTCGAATTAATTAACGCCTCTTTTACTTTTTAACGAATTATAAACGATATACTTAAACTCTTTATAGGGAAATTTATAGTTATATACTTAAATAATATTATTATTTTCTTTAAGAACTCGAAAGAATATAAGGAATATCTCGAGATAGTTCTTAAGACTCTTTAGAACTATAAGCTATTCATTAAATTATTTAAATATATTATCGAAGTAATTAAGCTTAAGTTCTATAGATATATCGTCGAAAATAATTAATATAAGCTAACTTCGATTAAAGTTAAGATTATTAAGAAATAGCTATAGCTTCGTAATATTTACGAGATTTACTAATTCTTAAGCCTTACTTTTTATTATTATCGATATATTAAAGACTTCGCTAAAATAGCTTTTACGTTATTAAATTTACTTATCGAAGCTAATACGAAGATTCGAAAGAAGAAGTTTCGTTTTATTTAATAAATAGTATAATACGAAATAATATTTCGAATCTTAAAAAAAGGCCTTATATTATATTCGATTTTTATATAAATTAATAAAAATAAACTTTTTTATATCGAAACGAATTACTTCGAATAAGTCTTAGGCTATATACTATTATAATTTAGTATCGATAATAAATAGTACTTAGTTATTTACGATAGACGTAAACTTCGCGACCTTAAGCTTAACTATTCGATTTAGAAAAAGAAACTACTCGCGATTAAATATACTCTTCGAATATAGTCGATATATATCGAAAATAACTATACTACTATAATAGTAATCGACTATAAAAGTCTTAAGTATTTAATAATTATTAGGACTTCGTTTAAGTATTTAGCGCGATAAATTAACGAATTTATATAATATAAGCTTAATATTCGTTATTATAAGGGTTCGAAAGTAATTATATTTAATACTATCTCGTATCGACTCGATTTTATAAGTAATAGCTTTACTAATCGAGTATAGATAAATAATTCGAAAACTATCGAAGCTACTCTTATAGCTACTTAAGCGCTAAATAAAGACCTAGAATAGAAAAAGATAATTATTAAGATACTTACTCTTTAAGAAGATAAAACTCTATCTCTTAAAGAGCGAGAGCTTATTAAGAATACGAATTAATAAAATTTTATAACTAAAGAAGATTATCTTTATTAAAAAGTAAATAAAAGCTATATTCTATATATCGCTAAGAGCTTTCGAAGAGACTTTATTAAATATTACTAAAAGTATTACGAATACTATAGCGCGCTAACGTTAATAAATATTATTCGATTTAGAAATTAATAGTAAATATTAAAGAAGAATATTATTAAATTCGCGCGTTAATATAAAAAATATTAACTTAACTAAAAGTTAAAGAAAAAATAGAAAGAACTTTATAACTAAGTTTAAATAACGGCTAAACTATTTAAAAAATAAGTTATAAACTTTATTAGATCTTTATTAATTACTTTATACTATAATCGCTAAATCTTAACGATAATTAACTTTATTATAAATTAATCGATAATACAATCTTTATTAAAAACTATTAATAAAGTTATTAAAGACTTTCTTTTTAATATTTACTATTAATATAGTATATTTCGAGAACTTCTTTTAAATAACGAAGCTAATTTAACGTTATAAATAATAATTTACTACCTCGATAGAATTAAAGTTAAGTATTAAATAATAATTCTCTATTATTTATAAACGAACGATAAGATTAAGCGTTTTAACGATATACTTAAGTAGGTCCTTACGAAGTATTTAATTAAGAAATTAATAATCTTATAAGACGAATACTTATTTTCGATACTATTCGCTATATATATTCGAGTCTATTCGGTAATAAGACTAAGCCTTTATTAGCTCGTTTACGATCTCGAATCTCGTTTAACGAGCGATTAAAAAGACTTTAACTTTAATAATATCGACGTAAACTTCGCGAAAAGAATCGAGAAGCTATATACTATAAGATACGAAGCTAATCGACTCCTTATAAAGAAAGGCTTACGTATAAGAAAACTTCGCTTCGATAAGCTTAGTAATTAAGAAATTAGCTATAATATTAATAACTAGATCTTATTAAGAAATAAAGTAAAGAAAAAATTCGAACTAGTATACTTCGAACTATTTCGAGTAGTTAAGAAGCTTTAGTTCGAGACCTATATTTTAGATATAAAAGATAAAATCCTTAAATTATCGATATATAGTAATTACTTATAGAGATACTAAAGCGATAATATCGCTCGAGCCTAAATAAGCGCTATATAATTATAAATATAAGAGAGTATAATAATAGTTCTATTTATATTAAAGAATATTAACGATATTCTTAATAAAGAAATTATTTTATCTATTTATTACGAAATATTAATAATATTTTATAAGAACTTTAAAGAATAGAAACGTATCGAAGTATATTCGAGTAAGGTAAAGAAGAGTAAAGAAGTAAAGAAGATACTATTTAATAGAAAAAATCGATAATATAACTAAAGAACTTAAAAAGCGTAAAAGCTCTCGAATAAGAAGAAAAGAACGTCGAAAATAGTAAATAATACTATATTATTTATATATATATTTAGAATTTTACTTAGACGATTATCGAAATATATTAATAACGTCGATTTAGTAATTTCGATACCTCTAGAGTATAATAACGCTCCGCTTATATAGAATAGCGCGATTACTTCTAGAAAGAATTTAAATATCGTATCTATATTAGTATTAAGAAATACGGCCTTTAGAGGCGCGTAGTATCTCTCGAACCTAGAAATAAATATAATACTAAGTTAAATAGGTCTTCTATAGACGAATATACTCGTTAAAGACTTATATATTATCTCTTTATCTCGCGATATAGAGTTTAAATATAATAATATTAAGTCTATATTCGACGATATAAAGCTTAAATATAATAATATTAAGCTTATATTCGACGATATAATAAAGAAAGTAAGTAATATTAAGTTTATATTCGATAATATAAAGATTAAATATAATAATATCGAGTTTATATTCGACGATATAATAAGGGAAGTACTCGATATCGATTAAGTATCTATACTATTCGAAGTAGATTTAGTATTTAAATCTAATATATCGAACGATTACTAAGATAAGTTAAACGTTCCGAAGAGTAATAGAAGACCTTACTAAGATTATATAAAAGACTATTTAAGCTTAAATAATATCTATATAGAAAATATAACTATCTTTATACTTAAAACTACTTTTATTAAGATTCTATTCGTCGAAATAGTTAAAGGCTCGCTAAGATTATCTTTAATTAATTCGATATCCTTAGAATAGTCTCGCTAACTTAGGAAAAGAAAACGACAATATATTAAAATATATTCTATAACGACTATTTCGCGTATTCGAAATATAATAAGAAGAAGTCTTCGAATCGTATTAAAACGTAAAGAAATTAAGAATTAATAGATATATACTTATTTTTAAGATTTTTTACTATAATATTTAATAAAGAAGTATAAAAGTAATATCTCGATAAATAACTATAGATCTCGTCTTTTAACTAAGTATTCTTAAGACGATATATAGACCTATTATATTAAAAAATCGTAAAAGAAAAGTATATTTATAGATACTATTAATACTATATTTTATCGTTCCTTAATCTCTTTCTATACTAATAATTATTCGTTATTTCTTATTTATCGTCTTCTTTTTTTACTAAGTATTAACGACTCTAAAGTATTTAACTTACGATTTAATATACTCTATAGTATATTACTAAGTAACGAAGAACTTTATCTCGATTAAGGACTACTAAACTTAATTAATTACTATACTTTCGAACTAGAAGTATTTATTTATATATTCGATAATTCTTTACTTCGAACTAATAAGGCGCGAGAAGTACTACGAGTATAATCGCTACTAATAATACTAAAGATAAAGTAATTATCTCGAGCTATCGAAGTAGTCTTTATCGAAGCTATAGTAAATTAATTTCGCTATATCGAAATACTTAAGTTTATATTTTAAAAAGATTAAGAATATATATTTAACTATTAACTAAATAATTATTACGAGTATCGAAATTATATAGACGTCGAATTAATTTAAGTCTCTATAAAGTCTATAGTTAAAGTTCTAAATAATACTTAAATAATTAATAAATAAGTATATAAATCTAGTTTTAAACGATTCGAAGAACCTTAAGTTAGTATATCTTAATGTTTAATTATATACTCGATAAATAATAAATAATTATATTATACTTTTAGCGATTAATATATATAAAAAGAAACTAACGATAATATAAAAGAATTACTTATAATTATATTAATTATATTTCGAAAGAATATAATCGTATTCTTTTTCGTAAAGAATCGAGATTAATTAGCTCTTTAAAGCTCGAATATAATAACTATATTACTTTTATCTTCGAGAGCTATTTCGTTAATGATTATCGAGTTTAGATTTAAATTAAGCGTAAATAACGCTTAATTACTATTATTAAGGTTAATTACTTTAGAATAAGCTTACTTCTTAATACTATATAAAGTACTAACTCTTAAATCTCTCTATTTCTACTCGATCTTAACTTATCTAGAACGATTCTTTAAGAAAATAGAACTCTTTTACTACTTTACTATACTTTAAGTCTTATAACTAAATTAGCGAGTAAAAATAAAAGAAATCTCGATTATTAATTTATAACGACTAGCTTTCGAATTAAATTAATATCGCGCTAAAGTAGTATAAGAGATTACTCTATATTTCGAAGACTACTAAATCTTACGATTAATCCTTAAAAAATAAAACTAACTTAATATAGTATAAGAGATATAGTTACTAACTAAAAGATATTAATTACTATCTTTTTTTATTAATATATATTTTAGAAATATAGGCTCTTTCGAAGATAAAGGCTTATTAATTTTAATATAATAAGTATAAGCTTAATCTTCGATCTCGCTCTTTATATATACTAAAGCTACTAATTAAATATAAATATTATTAAAATTACGATTACTATAGTATTCTAAAGAACGAATATACGAAAAGATATCGAATAAGTTTAGAAGAGTCGATTAAGAGTTACGAAAGCTCTAAACTCTCTCTCGAATATTACGCTTTTACTTAGAGAAGATAATCGACTTAAATTTATTCTTAATAATTAGCTTCGAATATTACTATATAAGTAATATTAGTAATTAGAAACTAAGGCGAAATACTAATTCTTACTAAGATAAGTATCTTAATAGAAATATAATTCTTTAGATCTTTTATAATCGCTTCTATACGTCGATATTACTTTATATATAAACGATAAATATTAAATAATATATTAAGCTTATATAATAAGTAATCGAAGCTTAAATTAAGAATTAAATAACTTAAAAGGCTTTAAAGATAATTAAGATAGAGAATAGATAATAAGAAAGAATAATTATCTATAGTAGAAAAGAGAGAAAGTTAAGAAGAAAGAAGAGATATATATATATAAACGTAAGGCTCTTATATACTCGACGATAGCCTTTAGAGCTATATTATTATTATTAGCGATACTTTATTAATATAACTACTTAATTAGTCGATAGCGAGCTTCGAAAAATAAATAATAACGAGATATTTATTATCGTAATATATTTAACGATTAAGTAAAATAAAACGAAGCCTCTTAAATATAAAGGTAAGGCTTTAAGTAAACTAAAGTAAGGCCTTAAGTAAGACTATTCGAATATATATATATTATATAGTAAATATATAAAAAAGTAAAATAATAGTAAGGTAATAAGTTAAAGCTTAAGACGCTAAGTAGAAAATATCGATTTATATTTAAACCGAAAACGATATACTCTAGACCTCGTTAGCGATAGTTAACTATCTTTTAGAAAGTTACTAAGATATTCGAATAGCTCCAAATCGATTTATTCGTATTAGTACTCTAGAATCGAAGGTTATCGACGACTTAGCTAGTTATTTACGAGGCTATAAGGCTATAGGTATCTAAGTTAGATAGGAAAGAATATAATTATTTAGCTACCTTGGCTCTACCAAGGGATATAAAGACGGTCGAAGGCCGTTAACTGACTTAGGTGGATATCGTACACGATGTACGACCTCCGGATAGGTATATAGTCTAACGAGCCCCTACGGCCCTTGAGTAATGACAAGTCCTCCGTGAAATCACAGGCCAACGCGGGTGTTGTCAAGAGAAGAGAAACCGTACCATCGGTGCGCTTGTTCTTGTAACGGCGGCGAACGCCACTCTTGCTGTCCTTGGCATTCCGGACCTGTGATGGAATTCCGGGCATATAGCCTGGGAACATATCCGACTGCGCAAACAAACAGTCCTTGGTTGATTTCGTCATGTTTGCCTGCTGAACTGGAGGAAGTAATATTGAGGGCCACGACCTGCCCAGATGCGCCATGCCCAGGCAAAGTTGGGACTCAGCAGTGCGTACGAAAGCGTAGAGAAAGCTCTGACATCCATGATTCAACTTATTTTCGCAATGCCACCCAGATGGCGAGACACAATGTCTAACCAGCACCTTGGCTTGGTGCGATGCCATTACGTGATTGTTCGAGGTCGAGTGAGAAGCGACCTGTGGCGGAAGGTGGGATGCCGCGTATATCCATGCCGAAGAGGGCCTCCTGCCGGCCACGCAGTCTCCCCAGGTCAAGTTCAATAACACCAGTTCTCGGGTCACCGGTTGCCTTGAAACGAAGCCGGTAACTCTTGTCTAAAGAGCTGGGATTGTCGGCTTGCAGAGCCTTGCACCTGCAGAGGCGGTGTAGAGTGCTGTTCAGAAAGATTCAACATCCACTGCGGAATTGTGACGGGCCCGTCCAGAGGATAGCCAGGGACGAGACCCGGCAATATGACTTGATGCGCTCTTCGCCAAAAAATTCCTCAACTGTGCCCAATCGATCTACGCCTCAGTTGGTACATGTCCTCGCTTTCAACAAGGACAATGCATACCAGCTTGAAGCGCAACTTCAAGTTGACACACAGGTACAGCAGAAGCCAGACTTGACCGGCAGGCCCACCCACCGCTTGTACATGTACCAAACAAGGTTCACGACCACCACTACGGCTGGTAGGGCTCCAATGACTACGCCCGCCACCATCCAGGGCGAGACGGACGGCGATTGGTATGCCATCAACTATCGTCTTTTCGGCGCGAGAACGATCGTACGTGTCGACCCATTTGATGTTGTCTGAAATGTTACTGATATGTCGGATGACAACAGGAGTCTCCGTGCCGGACGATAACATGATAGTTTGCGTTATCTGCATGGCGGCATTTGGGCCCTGGGACGAATCTGTCACCTAGTAATTTCCGTAGGTGACTGTTATCCTCGTGGATCATCCACTGTAGATAGGCATGCATGTTGTTGCCAGGATTCCTAATGCAGCTGTTTCTGGGTACTTTTGACGATCGTTGGAATTCCCGTGTCGATGCTTAAACGATCCTTTGGCATGATGCCATCTGCAGGATCTAGGCGTTGAACGACTCGAAGACGGCTGAGAACGTTGTCTTCATCCTTGACTTCCTGTGCGCCAGCCCTTTTGAGCTTGTGTCTTGGTGTGCTCCGGTGGCGTCGGATAGACACTGTCATCTCTCATAAGACCGCTTAGGTATTGACATGGTCCAGCAGTTGGTGCCCTACACAAGTTTCTGCCTTGCAGAAAGATGACCACAGTCCAGGATAGGGAATGCTTGGTATATATATGTAAATATGCGACTGCTCTTCAGTCCGGCAAGACTTCTGTCTTAGCAGAACGAGCCCAGCAGTAAGAATGATGATAGGGATAGATGCCCCTGTGGATTGGGACCTGCAAGGGGGGGGGATACCTGGCCCTTAATATAGGAGATTGGGTGGCGCACAACCAACCATGAGTCATTGACACGTTTCACCGTCAGAAACGCGAACGGGCTATGTATTTGTCAACCATGGATGATTGTCTTGTCTTCCTCATCGAGGAATGTCACAGCTGCGCGGAGACATGACATATACCTTCACAGCGAGACAAGAAAGAGTTCATGAGTAGGAAGTTGTCTGGGCAAAACATCACCCGGGAACCTCAAAGAGGACTGCAATTCTGTCGATGAATGGTAATTGTCTCGTTGTGCAAGGGAGGAGAGGGAAGGTTGATGCATTCCGTGAACATGTATCTTCACACCGAGACAGAGAGTCCTCGAGGACGCAGGTGGACATCAGGAAATGGGAATGTTGATTCTTCCAGTCACCGACCTGATTTTCAGTAGTAGTGCATGAAGTCTGCAGTCAGAGCGAGTCAAGCGATCTTCACGTACCAATCCTTTGAATATCCAATTCCATAACAGCGCTTCGTCTATGTTCGTTATGACTGTGAGCTAGATTGCTTACCCGAATTTGTATGATCCTCAAACCTCCCGAAAACGAACGTCTACCGCGGCGGCAGCTTCGAGTTCATTCCAACGATGCAACGGGCAATATCCCAATCACCACCCAAACCAACCCAATCCGTCACCACGATACCTGTTGACCAATCTCCGTCTTTGACTTTTCCATCTTCTGTCAGCATGTGCCTCTGGCACAAATGTGCCGTGACGGCCGGATTGACTTCTGCAGCAATCTTCTCTGGCCAGGTACCGACCTTCCAGAAATTGCTGGCGCTCAGGAAATTGACGTAAAGAGGATACTTCTTCTCGCCCTGAGGTTGCACCTCCGCCGGGTTGAGAATGCAGCAACCACTACGCTCAAGCTGCTCGTTGACATACTGGATCTTCTTCTCAATGGTCGGTTTTTCCAGAACCTCGTAAAAGTCCTGCACGCAGACATCACCAGACGGACACATTGCATTGGGCGTGTTGTCTGCCCATATATGCGCATCGATACCCCAACCACGACCCTGCCACTCCTGCTTGAGTCCTTCTTCCAGTACGAAGCGACGAAGCAAGACGATACGGCCTCGCACCTCGCCCAAATTTGGCACACGAGGCTCCGTGAACCACTCTTGGGGATTGGTATAATGATTCTTCAAGATGCGACCTAATTGCTCGTCGGTTCCTTTGCCAGTACCTTCACGCTTCAAGGACATGATGAGTGTCTCGTCTGGATGATCCTTGAGGAACTGGAGGACGGTGTTGTACAAATCGCGGAAGTACTTGGTCCCAGACAGAGCAACGGGGAAAGCGGCATGGACAAGATGAAGCTTGTCCGAATTGACGTCGTACGGTTCTGGTACCTGAACGCGAATATCAAAGAAACGAACACCGTTTGCGAGTTGCTCCTTTGGCGAAACTGCCTGGCACCTGACTGAAGGTGGCGCATTATGATGCGTCGGAGAATTGTGTGTTCCTGGGATTGAGAGTGCACCCAAGGGAGTGTTGTCCGGTAGATCTTGCATCCACGAATCGAGATGTGAGGTGTTGTAGAGAGCCACATAGGATGTATCAGGGAGATAAATGCCGGTAAAGCGTATTTTAGGATTAGGTGCCAAAGCGACCAGAGATGCTGTTTGCTCCGTCGGTACTGGACAGTACATCTGATGCTTGCCTCCAAATTCTGTCTGAAATGTCAACCGTAGTCGCTCACTTGGGGCTTTGATGACAGCCTTGACATCAGTAGGAGTGACGGTAAATGGCGGCAGACTGATGGATAGTTCTCGAGTCGCGAAGGGTGTTGCATTTGCATCAATCTGAGGCACCGATCTGCGTGTTGTAGAGTTTGTGATGCCAACGCTGTTAGTCACGGCTGCGAGGGACATTGTGACATTTTGCATCTGAAACGCATTTTCTGGTGCAGGGTCGAAATGCTCCACCAAGACCAGATTCAGGGGATTGTTGCTGAGATTTCGGATGGTGACAAAGGGTGCCATGTTGAGTGCTCGAGGCTTTGGTTGGAAATATTGAAAGATATTCATGGAGAGGGTGGCCGGACCGCCGAGATTGATATAGGGCGATCAACAAATACGAGGTGAGCTGAGCTTCTCCGATGATGTATCGAGTTCAGCTGTCAAAGTGACCCTGGAGCTAAGAACAGGTTTCAGATGAGATCGCGGAGTAGCCACAGCCAGCAGATCCCCTGAAAAAAGGCTGATGTCTGACGCAGAGATCAGGCGAGTTTCTAGATGTCGTGGTTCTTCGACGTCTCTCAATACATCCTTTTATATATATCGTTGATGACCTGTTTGGATGATGATAGATTCGTCGAGTACAGTAGAAGATGCCAATCAAGCGTCAGCAGGGAAATCATGGTTTTATATCATTTGATTGTTGAGATCCCAAACTCCATGTGCTCCCTTGTCAGACGAAGCCGCTTATTCCTCGCCAACGTGATGCTTTCTCGGCGCCAATGGCAGCCAATTCGCTTATTCCTGGCCTACATGACGAAGGCTAAGAGCTGCTATTCGATCATCATCTCATTGATGCGGCACCATTTGCCTGCCTCCCTCAAGGTTATAATTGGTCCTACTTATTGGTGTTATTTTAGTAGACCTTGCCTTATGATCTGTTCTAGTGGCTTGAGACACCATGGAAGCCTGGAAACTATGATTACTAAGCTCTCCGGTACTGTTAAATATCACCCCGGGCATGACTGGTCGTACAATATTATCTCTTTTATGGTAAGGAAATTGAGAGTACTGTTTCATGGTGTGGACGGGTCGCTGCCGTTTTGACGAGGCTTTTGCTCCAACCCGCGGCTGAACTCATCACCTAATCTACCTGACCATCCTAGGTGCCTGGGTGCCTAGGTATTCATGCTTGCGAAGGACACGGAATCGGAGTATCGGACCACAGAAGGCAGCGTTGATTTTCCGAGTAGGTCCACCACATTCATCTACTAACGATAGGTATAATACTAGGCGACAGACGGGGGGAGGTAGGCTTGCATTCTTCTATCTGATTTGGTATTTATTATTTCAACGCTCAGAATTGGCTACCACTCGTCAGTACCACTCGTCAGAAGCCTCAACTGAACTTTCGTGGTAGGCATACATCTATGGCGGGTGTTCCAAGTTCGCTCCACGAGTCGATCGTGATTGTCGGTGCCGGTGTATTCGGACTGTCGACGGCCCTGGCATTGAAGGAACGTGGCTATTCAGATATTACGATTCTGGATCGAGAACTACCACCGGTCCGTGATGGAAGCAGTACTGATATCTCCCGGATCATCCGGTCGGACTATCTAGACCCGTTCTACTCGAGGTTGGCCACAGAAGCGATCGAATCATGGAAATCATCCAATCTGTTCAAGCCACACTATCATCCGAGCGGATACATGCTCACCACGGAGGTAAAAGAGGATATATATCTCGAAAAGAACAAAGAGATCCTCCGCGGTCAGAAGCAGACCTATCGTGAACTAAATGATGTGGCAGCATTGAAGCAGATGATACCAGGCGAAGATCTCAAAGATCTCAAGTATGGATACGTCAACACAAATGCCGGCTGGGCCGATGCTGCTGGAGCAATACGAGCACTCGCAACGCATCTTGCTGGTTTGGGGGTAAGCTTCATCACTGGTCCTCGCGGGACGTTGCAATCTTTGATTGTGGATGATACCGGCAAGAAAGTACTCGGTGTGAACGTGGCACAAGGCTCCCCAATCCATGCGTCGAGGGTGATCCTTGCGACAGGTGCCTGGACGGCTCGATATTTGGACGACCTCGATTATCACATTACCGGATCAGCACAGCCCCTTGGATTCATCCAACTCACGCCCGAGGAAGGCCGGAGACTCGCCAATATTCCCGTCTCCATCAACACAACCTCGGGCGTCTTCCTCTTCCCGCCCAGCCCTGGAGACAACCTGCTCAAAGTCGCTTACCATGGCCACGGGTTCGAAATTGAGACATCTGCAGCACATGGTGATACTGGCAAAGATGGCGTGAATCTGAGGGTGATTTCGGTACCCCAGCGTGACGCCAACAATGCTGCCTCAAAGTTTTTCCCCGAGGATGCCGACAAATATTTGCGAGCTGGACTGAGACAACTCATTCCTAGCATTGCCGATAGACCTTGGGTCAAGACTCGCTTGTGCTGGTACACGGAAACTCCTAAGGGCGATTTCATTGCTGACTATCACCACACTCTCTCGGGATTGTTCATCGCCACTGGGGGCTCAGGACAGTAAGTGGTCTCCGGCCTGTTAAGATCATCCACAAAAGGAATCTCTTCCAGCTAACTCATCTTGTGTTCATGACAGTGGCTTCAAATTCCTGCCTGTACTAGGTCGATACATTGCTGATTGCTTCGAGCGCACGGCTGTGTCGGACGTAAGACAGAGATGGAAGCTGCCGAAACCGAGTCCTCAAAAGGAAAAGTTGCAGGTGAATGATGGGAGCCGTCGTGGCCCTCCACGGCGGATGCTTCGAAGGGAGGAGCAACTTCGAGCAAATCTGTAGACGGGGCCAGCAAGGATGTCCAGGGCGGGATTGAGTCAAACAGGAACCAGCTCGTACACCATAACGATGAGCAGTTCGGTGAAGAACGCGTAACGCGTCATTGTCTATACCACCCAGATCCGTCCTGTTGTGAAGGATTTCCATCGCTAGTGTCGATGTTGAAAGGAGTGAAGAGATCATCGAGGAATATGTCAAAGCCTCCGGTCCCTGCAAAATGGAAAGGATCTTCAGCCGTCGCATCTACCTCGACGGGAAAGGTCCCGTTCGCTGCTTGGATAGGTGCGGATGTTGACTGCCTTGAATCATCCTGTCCTTCGGTCCATGGAGGAACCACGTGCACATTGAGACTTATGCTAGTACTGTTATCATCTACCCCGGCTGGTAATGCCGGAGTGGGAGAGACGGAATTGGAAGATGCCATTTGTGAGAGGCTGGAATCGAGAAGCGCCCATAAATCCGACGGTTGAAATGTGATTGTTGTTGTCGTCGTGGCACTTTCCCATCCACTCCTGTGCCTATTGCCACTGTCGCCCTCGTGCCTGCTGCCTTGAACCTTGGCCTGAAGTTCTCGGAGTATTTTAAGCTGAGAATCCATTAGCTATGGAAGTAACAACCAGAGTCAGCGAAAACGAGAAAGAATCTACCTTTTGAGCAACATGTGGACATTCGGGCGCCATCCGTTCCAGAAAACTCTCACTTTTCTCGAGGTCTTCTTTCGCCCTTATGGAGACTTTTGTGTCTCGAACGAACTGAAAGAGCCAGAAAACCGTCGCGGTTGCTGCAATCATGTGCCCGACTACAGGATTGGTCAGTTGAAAAGGAAAACTGTCGAATACCCGAAGCAATCGTGCTACCCATCCGGAATGAAATATCGCGAGGTCCACGGTCTGTTGTAGGAAGAAGGTGGGCTTCGGATTGTGAGTACTGCCCGCTGGGCGTTTCACGACCAGATGAATGAAAGGGTGGTTCAAGACCGCCGGAATTGCATGAGAGGCAACCTGCATCAGCGCCCAAGAAGTCCAATACTCTCGGTGCTCGAGGAAATCCGCGGCTGATCTCTCCCTCAATGACAGATTTCTGAATAGATGTGGTGAGCCGCATATCGTTTGGTTTTCGTGCATCTGAAGATTCAGTTGAGAGTATGTCGAGCTCGGCACCCAAGCGCTTTCTGTGTTGCCAAATTGAATCTCGTGCAGATATGTGGTGAGGTCGCGCCAGACAGATACTGACAGGAGACAGTGCGCGATAATCCCAATATCCTTGATAGAGTCACTTGCAGCGTGTCGTTCACTGTGGATACGAGTGTCGGATGAGAGCGGCAAAGGGCTCGGTGGACTAACAGGATAATCTGGTGTAAAACGTTGCACTCTTCCAAATGCTGCAAGCTTCGGTTGAGGCAAGAACATTCTCTCCAGTATGAAAATGCTCCAGTAGCATCGAGAAGCTACTTCCTTTTCTGCAGATGAATCATGCAGGTATGTTTGACTCCTTTTTGATGTCTCAATGGTTTGCAGTGTCGAGGCGTTTCCAATGATCATCCACGCTCGGGCTAATTTGCCTCCTATCGTACGAGGCAGTCAGCACTTTCGTTTGTGAAATTCTGGCTTTCTGGAATGCCAACCTTTCATATCGCTCAAGGCCAGGAGGCATAGTGCCTGGAGTATCTCAGCCGTGGCTATTCCCTCCATAGCCAGTTTTACAACGGCTTCGTGAGCCGATTGAGAGTAATGTTGCACATATTCACGTCCTGGGCTAAGGGGTATTTCAGGTGCTGTAAAATTCAAACATAGGGCAAGGAAAGCCCAACGAAGATATGTTGGGCCTCGAGCAAGCCTGTCCGGCAGATCTTCTAAGCTGAGCAGTGGTAATGGTTGAAGGTGGATCTTTGTTTTGTATACATGAACCGCATGATCCAATATATCCGAGTCGATATCCGCACTTGATCGTGGAAGATGTCAGTGACATAGAACATATCGACAATGTCGGGAAACGAGACCTGACAGTGGCATCAATGCCGGCGCTTGCATCGTCTCGAGCAGCTCCTGCCACAAAGTCTGGGGAAGTGTCTGTGCTAGCATTTGGCCGTGAGATTGAGCTACAAGATCAGTAAGACGGATTTGTGTCTTGACCTCAGCGGAAGAAGCATACTGAAGCATGGCATATATATCATTCATCTGCGATTCGAGGTGTTGGACTCGAGATTTGGAAGGTTTCCTGTTATCATGGTCAATGCAACTGGCGTGGCAATCACAGAATCGGCTGATATGGCGGACTGATGGTCTCACCTCGTTGCCTTGTTCACTCTGGGGGGTCGTCTTGACTGATCTCTGGGGAGATAAACACATTGTTGATTCATGCGCTGACAGATTGAGCACACAGGTCTTTCTGCCGGGCATTTCGTTTTCCTCGTGCTGCGGATGGTCTTTAGCCCCAAGAACGTACAGTGCAAGTGTACTCAAAGTCACCTACCGGCACGACTCACAAGCGTGTCGACTCCGACGCTCCTGCTCGCTAGACTCTTCTGCCATGGTCGTCGGAGGCCCAACAAGAATACAACAGTCTTCCGACAGGGAGAGTTCAAGTGCAGGAGTTCATCTTGTAGAACTCCGTAATTCCATGCCGAGACAGAGTCAAGACCTTGGCGTTTGTCGGGGTTCGGAAATTGATTATGAATCTCCAGATTTCCGGCAGCAAGCAACCCTTTTCCCTGACGCACGGGTTGCCTCCTGCCGCGAGCATGTGGCCGCTCACGACGCCTCATTGTCACGAGTACTCCTCAGACATCCCACCTCACTGACATCTCAGCTTACACCTCGACATACTCCTAAGACCACCCACAGCTTTGCAATTGGGCACGGTGGACACCGATAAGAACAGCGCTCCTTTCCGGCAATCCTATGTTGTGAATTCCTGGCGATTTCAGGTGGTTTCTCACCCGTAACGATACACATTTCTCGGAGAACAATGGAAGCCCCTCATAGAGCAGACTCTGATAAGCAAGTATGTACACCAAGGGGAATTCGGTCATCCTACTAGCGGTGCAATGAACTCGGCGAGGCCAGTCGCCTTGTTCCACAGTTCCAGTCTCCATCAAGATTCAAAAGCCCACATATCTGGCTAGGCCGGAAATCTGGAGACTTGAAAAGGATCTCCTGGTTTTCCGGCCTATTACACTCAACACCCTTATCATGATCGAGGCTTCAACGAGGATATATACTCCAGGAAAATGCCACATCGGTCCTCAACCACTCTGTATCACGCTGGTCAAGTCTCAAGGCTTGGTCACTCTATATTGGATCGAGCAGGTTATATCAACAACAATACTCATTTCTCTTGGTTGTCATTACCTCCGCCGCGAACCACCATAGTTCAATGGAGAAGGGCAGCTTTGAGCTCGGGGGAGACACCTCTGATCTCCCCATTCATCGCCAAGTCAGTACAGGAGTGGGCGAATGCGTGGACAAAAGCCATGCCAATGATACGATGCAGCTCAATGTTGGTGGCCGCGGAGCCACCCAACGTCGCCTGAGGAACTACCAGGTCAGCATGATTGGATTTTGCGGCGGTATCGGCACCGGATTATTTGTGGGAACTGGTGCTGCATACTCCAGAGCCGGCCCTGCTGGGATGCTTCTCGCCTATATCATCGTCGGCACAGTTCTGTGGTGCGTGATGCAGAGCATCGCCGAATTGGCCACGCTACTACCTACTGCCGGCTCTTTCCCTCACTGGGCAACTCGGTTTATCGATCCGGCTGTGGGTTTCTCATTCTCGCTTTCCTACACCTGGGGCTACGCCGTCGCCATTGCCACCGAAATCACCGCCGCAAGTCTCGTTGTGTCGTACTGGACGGACATCTCACCAGCCTGTGTCATCACGGTGGGACTGGCCCTGATCTTAACGATCAATCTCTTGAGTGTACGCTGGTATGGTGATGCCGAGACGGTTGGAGGAGCCGTCAAGGTCCTCTGCTTTATAGGATTGATTTTTGTCTCGATCATCATCACGGCTGGGGGCGGACCTAATCACAAAAGTATTGGGTTTCGCTACTGGAAGAACCCTGGTGCATGGACAAACTACAACGGTATTACGGGGTCGACAGGCCATTTCCTGGGATTTTGCTCGGCTTTCGTCAATGCCTCGTTTACCTATCTAGGTATCGAGACGTTCATCATCACCGCCGGCGAATCACAAGATCCACATCGTTCTATCCCCAAGGCGGCCAAGCGTGTGACCTTTCGCATCGCCTTCTTTTATATCACCGGTGCCCTTCTCATCGGCATGATCATCGACCCGAGAAACCCAGCGTTAGTGTCCGGCACGGGAAACGCCAACAGCTCGCCCTTTGTCATCGCTATCAAGGAGGCCGGCATAAGTGCCTGTAAGTGTGCTTTTTGAAATGGACTGTGCCACTGAAGCACGAGTCTTTTGCTTTGTCCGAGTTTGTACCGACACCAGTTGCTGACGATTTGCAGTACCATCTATTGTGAATGCCTGTATCCTCATTTCCGCGTGGTCTGCTGGTAACTCGTACTGTTGGGTTGCCTCACGCATGATTGTGGCGATGACAACAGACCGGCAAATGCCTCAGGTCTTTGGGCGCGTAACAAAAAACGGCGTACCGTTCGTGGCTGTCTGTACAGTATGGCTATTTGGCCTATTGGCATATCTGAGTAAGCTTTTACCCTGATATACTTATACTGGAGTTGACTAATATGTTTCTGGTGCGATAGGTCTCGGCAAAGGGAGTGCATCGCAGGCGTTTGGCTGGCTGCAGAGTGTCACCACCATATCCGGCTTGATTTCCTGGGCCACGCTCTGCCTCTGCTATATTCGGTTTCATGCAGCTTTGAAGGCCCAGGGCGTCAGTCGCGAAACCCTGCCCTGGAAGTCCGCTCTGCAACCCTACACTGCCTGGTACGGCTTCGTCGGTGCTGGCGTCCTCGCCCTTGTCACTGGCTTCCCTGTTTTCCTCAAGGGCAATTGGTCAGCCAAAACCTTTGTGGCGAACTATATTAGTATTCCGATCTTCATTATCCCTATCATTGTTTGGAAGGTGATTCATCGTACAGAGGTGATTTATTAACCATGTTACACACTTCGTCTCGTTTACTGACTTTCGTTCTAGTTTGCCCGAGCCTCTACGATTGACTTATGGTCTGGCCGTCTCCAGGAAGGAGAGATTGAACCAATGCAGCCCCCCACAACTCGGTGGGGACGTTTTGTTGACTGGTTGGTTTGAAAGAGATGGACTTACGTATCAGTAATTCATTGATGGGACAGGTTTTGATAGTATTGTCATCAATAACAGGCACATATCGCGGTGAAAGGAGGTTGGTTTATGTCGGCTTCGAACTTGGAGGATCCAAGCAACCAGATTATGATATGCGAAGCTCTGTGCATAGACTTTTTCGGGGAATGAGTAAAGCCAGCAAGACATCGAGGAAGGTGACGAGCATTCTCACACAAGAAAGCTTTATGTAATGGGGAGAGAGACCTGAAGAAGATCCGTGCTGCATGCAAAGGACAAGTGTCGTAAATTCACCTGTAGTCGTGATTAATTAAAGAGGTCGCGTCGGCAAATCAACCCCGCGTTTCATCACTTAGAGTGACGACCTTGCACCACTTTTTGTTTCGAACTCACCTTTCTCCACTACGATATCGCCTGCCATCGTCGACATCATGGCAGCCTCGGAAGTCAAGAGACTTGACTTTGTCTATCGAGATACTCTCTTTGTCGAGGTTGCAGAAAACAAGCGCCATCCTGGGGCTTCAGCTGCGGAACTGAAAGAGCTTCTGCTCCCAAAGAAAGGCAGTGCTCCAGCTAAAGATCAAGTAGCTCATTGGTACGAGGCCCAGCTTGTTCACTATGGATTGCCTCGTACCAAAGACAAGAACACGGCCAAGGTGCGGCTTACTACGGCTCTCGTCTCTGACGCTTTGCGTGTGCCATCATCCGTCACCGACCTGGAAGCCGCTATGAAAAAGGTGTATGCTACGAATGTCAGAAAAGCCAAAGCCGCGGAGAAGAAAGCGCAAGAGAGCGAGGCTACCGACCAAGGGGCAACGAAAGGCAAGAAGAGAAAGGCGGATGACAGTGAGCATACCTCTACCACCAAAGTGTCCGTCAAAGTCGGCGATGTTACCCTCGAGATCAATCACTCCCGGGGGCCAGTCAGCAAGAAGACTAAAGCTGAATCTGCCGCATCGAAGAAAGCCTCACCAAAATCGAAAGTCACCGCGCCTGCACCTCCGAAAGCCGCGAAGACCAAGTCGACAACCGCAAAGACTGCGGATTCCATGTCGATAGCCCCGAAGACTGCAAAACCCAAGTCGGCAACCACAAAGACTGCGGAATTCAAGTCGATGACCCCAAAGCCTGCGAAGTCTAAGTCAACGACCACAAATTCTCCTGCCATCAAGACGTCCACCAAAGCAGCCTCCATTCCTACACCGTCCCCTGCACGACCGAAACAGACTGCCCGAAGATCGAAGCCCTTCCAGTACAGAAGCCAGAGCACTCGTCCTGCCGTGTCATCACCACAACAAGTACACGATCACACTCCTGCCTCGTTCTACGACAGCGATGTCGACATGGACGAACCCCCTCCGTACGATTCGCACGACTTCACCGAAGACAATGATCCTTGCAGCGACGAGATCTCGGGCCTCTACAACTTCTCAACACGTGAAGATGAGGACGCTGGTAGTTTCTCTCTTACGCTAGACCAGGCCGCGGGACAGCTCTGGGGGGAGCTCAGTGTTGGCGACAAATCTGGAGTCATCCGAGCAAACAATACCTCCGGCCTTCTGAATGGCGAGCAGATCTCGTTTGGTTGGAGGTTGGGAGATTCCGAAAAGGGACTACTCACGTTTGGCCGCGGTTGTGATGGATCCTTCCGGTTTGATCGCCTAGGACATGTGTGGGGATGGTTTTTTGGTCTTATGGATGGCAAAAGTGTCGACTTTGAGGGGCGCTTGGTTTTCAAGGACCATTTTCCCGATATCGATGATGTGAAGAAACAATGGGATGACTTTCCGAGGAGAGCTTACGGAAGAATCTGAGAGCTGAACCAGTCTCGCTGCCATGTCTGGTCCACTTCTTCCTGCTAGCTTCCATCACCAGTACCTGCGAGTTGGACCATGTTACGGATCTCGAATGTACATGGATTGGATATCGGTCTCCAATTTTGGCTTTGCAACTACCGACCAAGCGAGAGTCATGTGTCATGTTCATACGACATAGTCAATGTGTAAAGCATCACCGTGTGGTGGTCTTTACTTGATGCACGCCCCAGACGTCTCGCTACTAATCGTCCTGTACGTTTTCAACAATCATTTCTTCATTTGGCGACCTTTTCTTCCGAGCGTCACTGAGATGATCAGATCTTACTAGCCGGCCTTCTAGCCTGCCTTTGAAAGTTCTTCACCAATTGTCGTACCGCGAGATCCAACATGACATCCTCACTCCCACCAGGGATCCTCGCGCCCATCACATCACGGTAAATCTTCTCCACCAACTCCCCTTGACCGGTCCTCGTATACCCGTTCCCACCAAAAATCAAAACTGCAGTCTGCGCACAGTCATTCAACACCATTCCGGCTTTGGCCTTTAGAAGCGCCGTCGGCCCACCGAGCTTCTCATCCGCCTCAGCCTTGGATAGGTGATTAAGCTGATATACAAACTCAAAGACCAAAGACTGCAATGTCTCGAGATCAGCCCCGGCCTTGGCAATCCTATGGCGCACGACAGGCTGATCCATCAACGTCTTCCCAAACGCCTCTCTTTTCATAGCGTACTCGACTGCCGCTGACAGTGCGACGCGAGCTTGTCTCGTGACGCCAATGGCAATCAACATGCGCTCATGATTGAAGTTGGTCATGATATATTTCATCCCTTCGCCTTCTTTGCCAACGAGGTTCTCTGCAGGGACTTGCACGTCATCGAGTTCAATGTACGTTGTCCCACCGGCGCGTTGGCCCTGAACTTCGAGACGCCGCATCTTGACGCCCGGGTAATCTTTCAACGGAACGACGATTAGACTTATACCCTTGGGACCAGGACCACCTGTCCGCACAGCCATGGGCGCATAGTCGGCCCAGATACCGTTGGTGATCCACTTCTTCTCGCCATTGATGATATAGTGCTTGCCGTCCGCCGATTTGACAGCCGTGGTCTGGATGTTCGCGACGTCCGAGCCTGCTTGGGGCTCTGTGATGGCGATGCATGTCCTCGCTTTTCCGGTCAGAAGTTGGGGCAGGAACCTCTCTTGTAGGGCCGGAGAACCGAAGTTGAGGATTGGCGGAATGCCATATGCGAAGCCAGGGGATAGACTTGATCCGGGACCTGAGATTCCTGTGCGCGCACGTTCGTCGACCCATATCGCTGTATGCAGGTAGTCCCATTCCGAGATGGGGACTCCGAGGATGTCGTTTATGCCAAGTCGTTTCAGCCAGGCGATTGGTAGGGGAGAGTTGAGGTTGGGGAGGAGCATGTTATGCTTATTGAATGTCTCCCAGACGTGGGGTGGGACTGTGCCTTCTGTTTCCCACTCCAAAACGTAGGGGAGGAAGTGCTCGGCGAAGAAGGCGCGGCATCTTTTCTGGAAGTTGAGGTGTGTTGGTTGGAAGTATGGTGATGGAAGGCCTCGAAGGTAACTGGGCTCGGCGAAAGGGATCTGGCTGATTGCGGCTTTGACGTTGCTCATGTTGGATGATTGTGCCTCGTCTTGAATTTACAGATGTGATAGAACTCGACAGAATGCAATCATAATGGCGGAAAGCCCTGGCATGGCCCAATACTAGGAGGTCTTGATGTTTGGTTGGAAGCCGCCGAGGAACCGAGGTACAAATGATTGCGGAGTAAGGCTGCGTGTTTTTAGGCACAAGGCTGACACGGTTCGAGGGGATCCTTATGGTGGTACTTTTGCACGCACCTGATTACGTAAGATTGTCATACCATAATGGCTTGATACAACTGTAATGTACATGGTCGCAACGTACCTTCTATGTCTATAGCAGCCCACAGTCGCCACCATCGCATTGAGGGGTTTTACCATCCAAAATCCCTCTTGACCCAAATGTTCATGCCCACCTTGTGCCCCTGTTCGACAGGCAGGCCAGCGTGGTTAAGTCGTTCGTCGCCGTAACCAATGGGCAACAGGTTCACCCAAAACACGCCAGAGCCTTTTCTTGGCTTGAATGATATGCCTGAAGAGCCCTTCTCTTCACCATTTTGTGCCTGCCGTTCGAAATCGATTCTCTCCTGCCAGAACTCCTTTGACCCTCTTGCACCGCTCTCATCTAGAGATTCAATGTCAAACTGCAACTCTGGAAACTCTGTGCCTCCACCAGTGCAACTGTCGTCAAGATATATGAAGAAGCTTGCGACACGATTGTAGTAACGACCCCGACCTGCAGAAGACTCGTCCCGCATCAGTGTATCGAACCAGTCCATATGATGATGATAGTATTGACTTGGAAGATATTTTACTAGTTGAATCTTCTCCAGACCATAATATGACAGCGGTTCAGCAATGTCAGGCGCATGTGGGGGACCTGTATTGGTCATGTTCCCTAGGAATTGTAGAGCTCGAGCATTGATCACAGAAGCCAGCTCGCTCTCCGGAGGAAGGAAGCAGGAAGAGGACGTTCGGTGTTTTGGCGCGTTCTCATCTGGGCTGTAGACTTGTGAAGGCACGAAGAGAGGCGTACTGGAGAGTGACCACGTCAGTATTGTGAGGAAGGATTCACCACGCATTGCATTGTCACCTGATGTTGAGAATCTGGTCGATCTCTGCTGAGGACAGGAAATCGTCCAGATACACCACAGCCGGATCATCCAGGACGGTGGTGTATGTGTAGTGCTGTGCTGCAGCGAGGGTTTCAATGCGAACTTGTTCTTCAGAGAGTGGCTGCGGTCCTGAAAAGAAAGACGGCCGCCATGATGGAACGAACGTGAACAAAAGGGCTACCAAAGCCACTAAGACGGAGATGACACTCCAAGATTTGACCATATTTCCCACCAGCAGACCTATGAATGTCTCATCATGAAGGAGTGACTGAGGTGGTTTGCATTCATGGGATCAAGAAACCTGCGGACGCGAATACAATGGAAACTCCCACCTCGGCGGAGAAGCCGTTGCTCCGCCAATCAGAATTAAGCAGTAAAATAAGCACGACAATTTCCGAATCTTTGAGGACTCGAAGTGAAAGCTTCATGTTTGTTTTATCATTATTGTCTCTCCGTTGTTCATTGTCCCGAGAAGAATTCCTGGCAGAAATCCGACTTAATCCGACTAAGGACTCGCTGGCTATTTCAGTCCACTTACAACTCAGCTCACTTTCAGCTCACTCTGGCATATCAGCAATACTGAAAATGCCTTTCGTCAACTCGCACTCTTGTCAACAGATACAAAACCCCATCAGAATCTACCCGAATGGCTGACACTGAGCGCACGAGGCGTACAAAATATGCGCATGAAACGAACAGCTTGAGTTACGGTCATTTTGGAACTGCTACGTATGAGAGCAAGAAGCGTTCGTGGTCGTTTCTTCGTCAACACGATGAACGTGGTCACTCAGACCGGGTTACGTCGTCTGGCTTTCAGCTCATCCATGAGCGAAGTATGCGTCTACCTCACGAGCCGGATGCAGACTTTGAATCTCCTCCGTTTGACCTAGTAGCGAGAAACACTCTGTTGAAGAAGGTTCCGGATGCCGCGTTTCTACCAAGGCGTTTGCTCAACTTCAACGATACCTCAGACGTTGACAGCACAGAACCTGCTGCGGAACGCAATACTCATTCTGTCAATCACCTGGCAGTCGGGAGCGTCAAGATTTCATTGAGAAGCCAGGCTCACGATGCCGCACGTGATCATGCCTTTGCCGCCTTCTCGACTGGTCAGAATGGCGAGAGGCTTCGATTAGTCGACATGGGCGCCGAAGACATCACCTGGCGAAATGATCAGGGCTCCCTGGAAATATGCAGAGTCCCTTGTCCCAGCTCCCGCACGTCGCCAAGTTGGAGCAACTCTGCCGAGAAGATTCTCTATCTCGCTGGGCCCGGCCCAACACGTCACAGATTTCTCGCTGTGAAGCCAAGCGGCACAAGCATACTGGAGCCTATCATTGCGGATGATAGTTCAGTGAACAAGCGATCGTTCGTTAAGCCGTCTTCGGTGGTGACCATACCTCTGTCAAGGACTGGCGAAAGTCCTCATGCCCACGCTGCTTTCAACCCACACGACCCTGCGTCAAACTTGGTGGCCATTGTTGATATCCGCGGTCAGTGGAGTATGTGGCGAATAGAGGGCAGAAGGAAAAGATCTGCTCGCGTGCTTTACACTGCCCACCTACAAGGGTCCAACAATCTCATGTCCTTCGCTACCTCACCCAATGACCAATACGTCTTGGACGGATGGCATAGGATTTGCTGGATAACAGATCCTGCAGGCTTGAGGCATCGTCGCCTCTTGGTGTGCGCTCGAAGGTTCGCAGCCGTCTTCGACGGCGGTGGGAACTTCGAGGGTCAAGTGGACATGCGATTGGGACCCCTTTCCGATGGTAATCAAATCCTTGATGTCAGGCACAGCACTGCCAGACCATTGTTTACGTTTGTGCTTACCACTTCACGACTATTGGTCTTTACTTCGATCTCAGACGCTCGTCCGGGATCACCCCAAAGCCAGCCGCTGGCTTTGTTGTGCTCCTGGAAGCACTTTCGCGGTGATCCCAACCTCAAGATGACATGTTTGGAGACCGCATGGGGAACGTATGGCTTTTCTCAGCTAGGACGAGAATCAAGCCTTTCAGACACGTGGGTGTTGTTATACTCCCGATCCAGCCATCTTGCGGTAATGTACCATTTTAGGCACGAGCTGCTGGATACGAAGACCATTTCGAAGCAAGACCCTTCAGCCTTCGAGCTTCCCACGAAACTACAGGACAAGGGGCAGTTCGTTGAGGACATTGCGCTATATCCTATCGAATTTACCATTCAAGGTGAAGCTTCAAACCGAGCAGATTATGGGTTGATGAAAATGATCGTAACCACCAGCAATGGCAGCGTGATTGAGGCGACGTACAAGCACAAGCTTGATGGTCGAAATGACGCGAATCAAGTACCGAAACTTCCCTTGCCTCTCGGAGCTACTGGTCGAACCATGCAAAGTTCCAGGTATATCGAGGATGATGAGATGGAAGATTTTGTTATACAAGATGGCATTGAAGAAGACGAAGCTCTTGCACTTCCAGCGGCGACCTCCGTCGAGCGTGGGGATGGGCAGACCTACTCTATGCACACTCAAAACTGGCAACATCTTCTGGACTCTGAAAGGTTCTGGCTCACGAAGAACTCGACTTCGCCTATCAACATATCCATCGAGAAGGCTTTCGACGATTTCGGAAGTTCACAAATTCGGAGTGAACCACAGCCCATGAAAGTCATGTCGCAAATAGTGGATGATTACAACATAGTGGATGTGTTTCGGGAGTCAGATCTCGTTGCGGCCTGGTTGAACTCACTTGAAGAGCGTCAAAATCTGTCAACAGCGGTGGTCGGTGCTGGGCTCGAGCTTCTCGAGCCTCTCGGCCCCTCGTCGTTCGGAAGTCTCCTTGTTCTGTATGAGCAGCTATCTCTCGATTATGTCGGATCGCTCGAGAAAGTCAAAGATCGCAACCGAGTTAACCGAGAAAGGCTTGTTCGTCAGGTCGTCGGAGACATCTTTCTAGGGAATTTGATCGTAAGATCTTATAAGATTGCTCCTGATCCGACCTCGTCCGACCCAGCTGCTGCTCCAAGACCAGATCTCGATTTACCATCTTCCCCACCGGAAAGACAGCGTGACAGTTCCGAAGCATTGTCCACACAACCATCAGTCTCACAAAGCCCTGCTGTGGAAGAAGAGCCAAGCCTCACCCGGCTTCGAGGTTATTGTACCTTCGCGGACCGAGTGCCTCGACTCTCAGTCTCCCATAAGCCAACTATTTCCAACGTTCTGGCCCATCTCCCCAACTCGATTGAAGAAGACCCTGCAGATTATTCCTACCAGAGCACGAATCAGACGCTCAAGCTGGCACAGGAAGAGGTGGCCGCTCAGTCTTTGGACCCACAAGAAAGAAGAAAAGCAATGCGACAAGCGGCTCGCCTGCAAAAAAAGCTCGAAAAGTCTGCCCAGAGAAGTCAAGAAGTTATGATGCAGCGACAAATCTTGCCTGGCGTTGCCAGCCTTCGAATAGGAGCTGATATGCCTCGGCGGGAAATTCAAAGCAGTCAGGCTGCAGCACCGGAATCGAGTCAAGCTCCAATCTCAACTCAAGTGATTCCAGGCCTGACCATGACTCAACCGGAACGTGGAGCATTTGGAATGAGACTACAGAAGGCCAAAGGAAAGAATAAGGGAGTGAAAAGGAGAGCTGGCTTTTGACGAAATTCTGTCTGTACGCCAGCAAGGAGGCACGGCCTGGGCGAAAGATTGGAACCTCACACGTTGTACTGAGAGAGTGGTAGCAGAAAGGTTGGCCTTGCAGATGTGTTTGAGTGTGTCGTGTGTCTGATGCCAAGCCTACTTGACTCAACCTCGTACCCCGGATTTTTATCTTCTCCAGGTGCCGAAGAATGCCGGGCCGGCCGGGCAGTGGAGAGCTATGGAGCCACTGGAGCCTTAACTACTGCAAGGCCCGAAGTTGAGCCCTTATTTAGGTGCTAAAGTGCGGGGAAGAAGCACCTGAGGTGATCAGTTGTCGCGTGAGGTGCTCGGATGCTCTGTGCTCATTATTGCTCACCCAATTCTGTCACCTCATCCGTGATGTGCCTGATTACTGCGTGAATTGTAGCACTGGCTGTGGTCAGTTGACTTGCTGATCAAGTTACCCCTCAATTGCTTCACTTACTCTCCCTTACTTCCCCTTCTTCTTGTCTACCTATACCTTTCTTCCTCTCACATCAACTACTACTCGTTGTACCAAATCAACAAGCCTTTTCAACCCCGTGATTCAAAGCTACTGGTTCTGGTAAGGGTCAACCTCAACTTAATCCTGTCCCAACTTCTCTCCGTATCACATACTAACCCTGGACACCAGTGACGAACCTATTCAACCTCAAACAACCATCACTCTACCTCAATCATCATGTCTGCCGATACATCAGATCTCACAAAGGTCGACTCCGCTATTAGCGGTATGGCCACTTCACCTCCCAAAGAAGGAACCAAACGAAGAACCACGTCTAGTGCACCTGGTGTAATGAACCTCAATGATCTGGGTAGGTTACCCTTCAACCATATCGTTTCTGCCTAACAAGTTTGTAGAGAAGGAAGGCACAAAGATCTCTGTTGCGATCGAGACACAGAAGACTGGATGGTGAGCTTCCAATCTGCCCCTACCTCACTTCCATGGCTGACATGTTGCAGGAAACTCAACACCTCACCAACCTCTGTCGAAGATCCTTCTATGCTCAAGAAACACCTCACCGAACCTCCCGTCAAGAAGATCGACCTCCACTTCCCCTTAGGACTTGAAGTTAGTGCACGAAACCTCAAAGGTGTAACGATCAAAGATGCACTAGATGCAATCCACAAGCAGTTCAAGAAGAAGGTATGTACAGGCAAAACTTCCCTGCGGGCAAGGGCCCATGCTGACTTGACACTCTTCAGGCCGACGACGAGATGGAAGAGCCATACCTCAAAGGTTTCGAATGGGACCCTGAAGAATCATGGACGAGACTGAAGGTTCACTGTCAGAAAGAGGGTATGCCAGTAAGCAAAAAGTCCAAAAAGAACAAGGACAAGGAAGAGGCATAAATCATGCTGTCCACAATATGCAATCAGCTACGAGCTGACACGAAGACCAACTCAATACTGCCAAACAGGCTGTGCTTCTGATAATGGAGCACGTATGCAACTCAAACTTGGGCTATGTATGGTATGCACGGAATGGTGCTTGCGGAGCTCTTTCTCATTTTGACGGCCTTTACCCATATTGTATGAAACGAATATCCAAATGGCATCAGATTTGCTAGCTCAAACCCAGCAATAACATTACCTTGACCCAATATTGCTATTTCCTGCATAACCAAGTCTTCCGGCATGGCACAAAGTGCACGAACTTAAAGGAAGCCGTCGTGCCAAGGAGTTCCATCAAGGAACAGTCCTCGTTTGAAGTATCCTATAGCATCAACTAGCTGTGATGCTTCTATGATGGCAACATTTGTTGAAATCGACGCCTATCCTTTATGTGGCGTGTACTTACACAATGATCTGATCCGTGCCTAAGCAAGGCGTGCCACGCTTACGCCGATCGCCCATGTCCGGGGAAGATATCGATAGCACTTATCGCCCACGAAGGCACCGAAACATGCTCAGAAGAAAATGTTAATCATAAAACCTCTCACATTAGACTGACAACGATTAATCCCTCCCGAGATGGGTTCCATCCCAGAAACAAAAGCTGAGGACCCTTCCGACACCAACATACCAATTGTTGATCTCCGACCATTCTACTCAGACGGAACGTTCGAAGACCGCCGCAAAGCCGCCGAAGAATTGGTAAGGGCATGCAACGAAGTAGGCTTCGTATACATCAAGAACCACGGCGTTCCTCAAAGCGAACTCGACCATGCATTCGAAGCATCAAAGACATTCTACGCCCTTCCCACGGACGAGAAGATGAAAGCGCCTCATCCGCCCGGATGGGCCGTCCACAGAGGCTACTCCTGGCCCGGTCTCGAGAAAGTATCCAGTGCCATCAGCGCAACGGACGACGATGAGTCTGTGAGCAAGTTACGGGAAGTACGGGACTTCAAGGTGAGTACTGCTGCTCACCCTCATTGTGTTTCTGGCCATGCAGCAAGACTTCGAGCGTCGATGCTGACTAGAGGCGGCTAGGAAAGCTACGAAATCGGCTCCGACCACAACCTAGACCAACCCAACGTGTGGCCTCCGGCCGATGTCTATCCCGAATGGCGGCCCTTTATGTCATCCTTTTACTGGACATGCTGGACCGCCGGACAGAACATCCTCCGCGCCCTCGCGGTAGGTTTGGGCCTCGACGACGAAGATCACCTACTCTCATATCACGATGGGCATCACAATCAACTCCGTCTGCTGCATTACCCGGCTATACCCGCTGCTGCGGTCGAGGGCGGGAAATTCGCAAGGATGCCTGCACACACGGATTGGAGTTCGATCACGATGTTGTTCCAGGATGATTGTGGTGGGTTGCAAGTTGAGCACCCGTCCCGACCTGGGGAATTTGTCGATGTGCCGCCTATCGAAGGGACGTTGGTCATGAATGTGGGAGATTTGCTTATGAGGTGGAGTAATGGTATGCCCCCAAGCCTTCTGGATGCCGAGGAGGCGGTCCTGCGATTAGTCAAGTAAAGTGCTGATCACTGTGGTGTACAGACTATCTCAAGTCAACGTCGCATCGCGTCCAGCTACCTCCAAGACAGGACCGGTTCACAGGCGACGAAAGGTTGACGAGACCGCGGTATTCGATTCCATACTTCATCACGACGGATCCTGATCGGGTAATTGAGTGCCTTAAAGCCGATGAGGAGCATCCGGCAAAGTATGAACCTATCACGCAGAGGGAATATAGTGCCATGAGGGCGAGGATGCAGTATTGATGGTAGTTCAGCATTAGAGTGTGATGAGGCTATACACTATGGGCTAAGCTGACTCGCTCTGGCCCGTCTCCCTGTATTCGCCGAATGCACTTTTGTTCGCTGGCAGGTTGATATCAGGAGAAGTCCACTGCATCGTTCGTCGTGACGACCCCTCCACTCCCGCACCCAGGTACCACCACACTCCTGACCTGCGAATCGAACACCCACTCTCCACCAGTCAGCAGGACATACTGATACGCAACAACCTCCCCGGCAGGCATCATCGTATCGACAAACCACTCCGGTCGACTGGCAGTGTAATTCGCCGCATCCAAATGCACGACCACGCTCGCAGCGTCACCAAGGACTCCGCCCAACTGCGTTACGTTGCCCACGACGTACACTTCCTGGCCGAAAGTTGTCGTTGCGTTGATAGTAAACAAAACCTCCGATAAACAAGGTGCGCCTGCAGCGATAGCGGGCAGATACTGGCCTGTGGCATCGTAGCTTGACGACTGACACTGGTCGGCCGTCAAGTTCGTCGTTCCCTGCGATGAACCAGCGCCCCACGAGGGAGGGAATTGTCCGGCCCGACGGCGTGCCATGGTCACGAACGATGCAAACGACCATGTGAGTTTGGATGCCGATGTGGATTCGCCCGTGTTGTGGTCAAATTGTTCACTGATACTGCCGTTGGTGGGCAGATGGGCTTGAACGGCACTCACAAAGCCATCCGCGTAGGTGGTGACGTTTATCAGAATCGCACTCATCGCGTCGCCTGTGTACGTGCCCACTGCTACGTCGGGACTGACGCCGCGGAAGAATCCCAGATTGATATCGTTGACGTTAAGTGTTCCGGTACGATTGATTTGCGCGACGGCATCGTAGAGCATTTCTGCGAGGGCCAGCGTGCATAGCGGCCACGCTCCACCGTCGAAGTATACGTCCTCAGGATATCGGCCTATTAGGATTGCGTCGGTGGTTGAAGCATTCTGGTTCACTGGCCAGTTCAATTTGCGAAAACTGTCCACGAGGGTTTTGTGCGTGGCTAGCATTTGCGAGTTGCAGGGTTGGTAGTCTGGATCGGATTTCGTTAGCCATGGTTGCATCTATGGTAAGAGGCAATGGTACGTACCACCGGCATCACAACTCGCATCTGCGTCGAAGACATGAATGCTTGCGAGGATGGGGTCGGCGTTGATACCGCTACGATCGATGTCGGTGTTGATGTCTGCAATGAGAAAGCCATCGGCAGCATTCCAGAAGTTGTTCTGGAGAAAGCACAGAATCTGCGGAGCTTGGTCGCAAGCCGCACAAGTGGTGTTGAGTTGCTGCGATAAGAGAGCGCCTTGAACGAGGGCGCGATGTTGAACCGAGATGGTGAAGAATGATGAGCCTTGCACTTCTTCCCATAGGTCGAAGCCTGTCTATTGGGAAGTTAGTGCTGGGGACGAGAACATGGGGAGAGTGTGCTTTACCTCATTCCAATACTGACCGACGTAGTTCAAGTCGTTAAGGATCAAAGGCCAGTAGATCTCGAGGAACGTGTCTGTCTCATCCAGATTGAACAAGACTGGGGCCAGGTTCATAAACGCTATGGCTCGCAAAGCTGGCCCATCACGTTGAGGACGACCCCAGGCGCCAGTGAAAGTCGTTATGTTCGTGTAGAATTTTGGTTCACCCAAGCCATTGCCGTATGGCCAAAGCGAGCCTGATGGGTTGGCGATCGTTTGCAGGACAGCCTGAGCGTGCGTGTAATCTTCAATGGTCTTGCGGAGACTCGTATTGCCCAATATCAATTCGTCGATGATCATGGCGTAGGTCAGCGCGGAATCGCGTGTCCAGCTGTAGAAATAATTCGGGTTCACTGTGGAAGGTGAGGCGACGACCATGCCAGGACTGGCGCCCTCAACCCAGGTTGAGCTCAGACCGCCGATATTTGCTAGAGCGCCGGCAAGGGCGATTGGCTGTTCCACGGCGATAAAGGAAGACAGGTCATCTTGTCTTGCATCAAGACTGGGAGCTGCAAATGAGAACGGCAAAACAATACCAGAAAGGAGGTAGATGAACAGCATGGCGCCGACGGCAAGAAAGAGAAGAAGAGGAAGCAATATGGAATGACTCAAGAATTGCGGACGGAAGGTATGAACTTGTTGAGGATGTTGAACAGGTACCTCAACATGAGGATCGTTCGACTTTTCATCAAGCAGGAGCTTGGTGAGCTCCGGGTTTTCTGAATCATCCATCTGGTACCTCCTCCTCACTGGCATGGCAAGCTTGAACGGACGTGTCGTGAGATCACCTCATTTTCAAGGTTGTGACGCTGATACGTGGTTGTCGTAGAAGTTGCTTTTCGACATTGATGACGCCGACGAGCAGTGATGAAGAAGGCCAAGCACGAGATTTGATTTGACACCATGGAAATTGCTTGCAGCCGGTCTTATTCCACCTTGGAACCAAGCTCATCCAGCGGATGGTTATTCGCTGACCATGATTGAGAGAAAGGGTTCCTTGATGAGATTGACTATCTACGGAAAGTGCCCAGGGTCAAGAGAGAAGTTGTGATGGTGAAAAAAGGTACAAATGGAAACTTCCAATTGTCGGCCCGTCTTTTGCATTCAGGACGCTGCAATGTCTTCGGGTTACAATCGGGCATTATGGACCTGACATTTCACAATATTGCAGCAGATGCTACTCAACCTCGCGTAATGGAAACATGAGACGAGTTTCATTCTGTATGATGGCTGACTTCACCCCCAATGTGCCAGCATAGTCACATTTCTACGTGGAAACGTCGATTCCAAAAGGATCGTTAGCTGGATCCTCGTGCACCCTATACTCCATCCATCCCGCGATATCTCGAACGATTTCCTCTCCATGAATATGTTTCACGAAAGCAAACATCAAGTCTATACCCGATGCCACACCGGATGACGTCCATATGTTCCCGTCCACCGTCCATCGCGCCCTAGGCTGCCATTGGACCGATGGCCGCCATTGAGGAATGACCTCCCACGCCCCCTTGAACAGTGTAGCGTTCTTGCCGTCTAGGAGCCCACTCTGAGAGACGATGCCGGAGCCGGTACAGACTGTCAACAGGTATTGGAGCTTCGGATATCTTTCCAGGACGAATTTGACAATGGGGTCGACCACGGCTGAGTTCGGCTGGCCCTGTCTCGCGGGATCGAAGGAGCCCATTCCGCCTGGTACAATCAGGACATCTAGCTCCGGCGCACTCTCAAAAGTGTGCGTTGGCTGCAAAGTCTGTGAAGTGGTGAAGGGCGCCATGCCCATGTTGGCGGGCCACTCTTTGGGAAAGGTTGACTTTGGTTGGGTATCCTCGGCGATGAGTGACAAGCTGACTCCCTCCGTACGAGTTGACAGTACGTTCAAGACGTCAAGAGGTCCGCAGACATCGATGAGCTGGAAGCCATCGTACAGAATCATGCCGAATCGTTTGGGTGGGTTCGCCATGTTGGCTGGCTTCTTGGACTGTTGACGACTGAATGAGGCACCAATTGCTGTTAATGTATTCTTCGAGAATGGAACAGGAGAAGCCGCGATGTTGAGAGTAGTGCCCAAGCAAAGAACTCAGCTTTAAGTACATGTCAATTCACGGAACCCACGGTGCAAGAAGCATCCTCACGGCGCTTATCTTCTGTGCTCTCTCCCGTGACTTCTTCATGCTTGTTACCTGCGATATGTGCATGGAGCAAGTCCTGGTCAAGCGAGTCACAGGAAGCAGAACCTGCTCGTTTATCACGACCAGCCGGTATCTACCTCTCCCAAAGGTTACAATTCCCATGGGGAGTTCTCAAGCAATATGGCGCATATGATCGCTGAATACGTGGCATGTGCCGGATAATCGTCAAGGAGTACTCGGTCCAGCGGCTTGACGGTGTCTCGAGGGGTACTGAGAATACGAATATATCTCGGTATTGGGGGCCAATCGCAACACCTCACGGCTCAGTGGGCAGCGACATTAAAACTTTACCGGAGTGTTACCTGGTTATCGTTCTTCCGCCCTTTCGATCGCATCTCCACCGAACGACCTGCTTTCTTCTCACTCACACACGATAACGACTAGATACTCCGGCCCATACCACTGTTCCGATTTCGTCTGCAGATGGGCCTCGACGGCATCGATGGCGGTTATCAAGAGTAATCTGCAACCGGTCCTGACTGATTTGGCAGATGCACGATGTCCACCGTCGCCGGGAGGATCAAGAAGGTAGAACGTGCGTGCAAACCCTGCAGAGACCTCAAGGTCCGCTGTCTACCTTGCGTTGAGCGAGATGACATCTGCCAAAAGTGCAAACGTTCCGGTGCGCGCTGTGTCTTGGAGGACCCGAAACCGCGGAAGAAGCGCAAGACCAACAATGACCGTGGCAGCGTATTGGCCTTGCAGGCCAAGGTGGCCGAGTTGAAAGCTCAGCTCGAGGAGAGAAAGGCCAGCAGTCAAGGCGACACAGCCACCGGACCCTCCAATGTGCCACTTGTTGGCACAGCTAACACTGCCACCATTTGCAGTGATGATTCGAGGAGTCAAGATGCGATGCCAGATTGGTCTCAATATCCGAGCAACGCCCAAGACTCCTGCGATGGGCATTGTCCATCTTCAAAGAGCGTTGTCGGTGAACTCCTCCGAAGCGGTCAACTGATGCAAACCGCTGCAGCGTCATATCTTTCTGGATATCGACATATGTGCACATATTTTCCCTTTGTCATCTTAGCAGACGATGCCAGTATTGAACAACTCATGCACTCTCAGCCATTCTCTCTACATGCCATACTCGTGGTCTCCTCAGGCGACAACGAGGACTTGCAGACCACGCTCGAGAAGAGCTTTCGCGAGGAGCTATTGAGGGCAGTCATGTTTGATGGAAAGAACAACATCGACTTGCTCCAAGCGTTGGTGGTGTACCTCGCTTGGTACCATTTCTTCTACATCCCTATGAAGCAGCAATTCTACCAGATACTCCAGATTGCCATCGGCATGTGCATTGACATGAAACTGGATCGCCCTCCAGAAAGGGCTACTGCAAGGAAAATGGGCCTCGAGGAGAGCCACGAAGATGACAATTTGTTAGGCGACACCTCAAGTGAGCAGTACTACAGCAAAGCCGCCAGACGAGCATACATTGGATGCTACTGCATATCAACGGCCGCATCATGGGTATGGTGCAAGCCGAATAATTTCCCCTACAATGACTACCTCGTGCAGTGCGCACGATCACTTTCGGACGATCCGGAGAATGCCACGGATGCAATGATCTTGCCCCTCCTGCAGACGCAAGTACTTGGGAATGAGTATCATAAGGCCTACCTGCACGCCAACTTCGCCCAACCCTCAGCACTATCGGAATCTACCATGGCAGCATTCCAAGCAAAGATGGAGGACAACCAGTCGACTACTCCTTCCGAATGTTGGCCGGTCGATCTAGCGCGCCTGTATGCAGCATCGTATGGCCACGAGATGGACCTTCTAAACCCCTGCGTGGACAGGGCCCACAGCCCGACTAGATCAGACGAGACGATGCCCCTAACGTCGAGTCGCCGCGACTGCCTGACATACTGTCTCCATTCCGCTGCGAAACTCTACGAAACATTCCTATCACTTCCCTACGAGGAATATGCAAAGCTATCAGTCCTTCAGTGGTGGGCAATTGTCTGTGACACGGCATACCTTTACCGTTTGTGCCTTGGGATACCGCAACTGCCAGAGTGGGACGTGGCAGACGCCCGTGAGGTTGCGAAGCTGGAGATCTATCTCGACCTGCTTTGCTACCGTTTAGTTAGCGCGACTGGATCGACGCTTGAAAAGCCCACAGGGCGAGATCTGTACTCTTTGCTATGCCCAATCTTCACGAACGTGAAGCGCAGCTATGAGAGGCTGAAGGAGCTGCCCAAGACGATGAGCGCGAGTGATAAACGGCCAGTTCATGCTGATGCATTTTCCGCAGGGCAAGCAAAGGCGGTCCCGAAACCGAAATTAGCCACGCATCCTAGTCACTGCCCAGCGTTCAGATACACCTCGCGCGCAGATGAGATTGGCTTGGGGCCAGCTGCGCAGGAAGGAAATCCCACGGAGACGTCGACAGTGTCAGATATTGATGTGTTTTTGAACTCTAGCTTGTTCGATGGCGACAATGCTTGGCTTGGAGATATGCCATCGCTGGATCTAAGTCCGTTTAACGTGGATGATCCTTGTTTCATTGCCACCGGACCACATGAGCCTCGTGACACGGCCATGGAGCCATGAGGCAGACATTCTTTCGCTATGCAAAAGCAACGTCCGAATTTACCGTTTCTTTCGTTCCTCGTCACTTCCCTTGCCTGTCTCACCATTCTCCTCGTTGTATGCGTCTGTCCCTTTGCCCCATTGTCCAGCTTTCTTTCCCCATTTCATCATTCCCCAAGCATGTTGGAAACCAAACTTCGGCGGTGGTGATTCCGCCGTGCGATAGGGCGATGCACCATGTCGAAACAATGAACTCGTTCTCGGGTCATTGCCTTCGTCATGTCCACTCACAACGCCCATACCTGACTGAACAATACCCACTTCAGAGCCTTTTGCTCTCTGATCCTTGAACGACTCCCACGTCCGTCCCTGACGATCAAGCGGCCGCCACCATCTCTTCTCATCCATATCATCCATCACGGCTAGCCGCTCATCCCACCACCGTCGTCCACACATTTCCCACAACCGACTCCTCGCCCGCTTATACGCGAACCGCTCATCCTCCCCAGTCAACACGCCCGTGGACGTAAAATCCGGACCAATGGCCTGTCTCGCCACTGCGTCCTCAACATCGGAGTTCGACATCCCACGACCCCGTCCATTCCCATATGTAGGCCCAAAATCAGCATCCTCATCCGCCAGCACGGATCGACGCGAGGAGTCAAGCAGCGACGCAGTAAAGGCCTGTTGTTGCAGGCCAGCATCCCGCTCATTCCGCCCCGCGTATATCGACACGTTCGGGCGGAACGGCGCCGTCGAATCCTGATACATCTCGGAAAACGCTTCGGAGGTGATACTATCGGACTCCTCGACGTCATGTACGCCCGCTCTCCGCCTCGTCTCTGGAAAGAACAATTTATCAGGCGGAGCAGCCGCTTCGATCAGTAATCGACAGCGAGCCTCGTACAGGGCATCGAGAAGGGTGATGAATCGACGCGCCTCATTTTTCTGGATGGAGGTCAGAACAGGCACGTCGGCGATGATGAGCGTGTGGAATGTCGAGCATAGAGACACATAGTCTGCTGGACCGAGGTACGTGGCGCACAAATCTGAGAAACTAGACTTCAGAATGCCGCCGTGCGTCGCGCGTAAGTGCAACGGGCGTGCATACACGGTCAACGTAGTTGACGTCCATGTATCTGATGGGTTGAGCGTGCGTAGGTCCGTAGCAAAGGACCCAGACGGTGACGATGGGACAATAACGTGGTAGTGAGGCGGCGAGTCTGCGGACAGTCCGTCATCTTCTGTGCTGACGGCAGTCGTTGTCGTCGTAGTAGTTGCCGTCGCTGTTGTTTTGGTAGTGGTTGATGTCGTCGTCGTCCTCGTTGTCGAAACAGACACTCCTTCCGTCTCCACTGACTCTGCCTCCGACCCCGACACATATCCCTCGTCACTGATCCCCTCGACATCCTGATCCTGCTCACCTACCTCATCATGATAAATCTCCCTCCTCCAATCCCTCTCCCCCTCCATCTCCCAAACCTCACATCTCGCCCTCAACACATCAAGAAACATCCCAAAATCAGACCTCGCACTCTTCTCCCCTTCACTCGCCCTTCCAAGTCCCCATCCTAACCCAAACAGCCCTCCACCACCGCTAAACCGTCTCTTCAGTTCCGAAAACTCAATCCCCGCAGCCTTACTCAACTCCTCGGGCATCCGATTCGAACTCGCCACCAGCACACCCCCCAGATGGAAGAAACTCGTAAAGAACCCGCCAACAAGCTTACTCGCAGTCCGATCCGGCATCTGGAATTCATCGAGGAACAATATCGGACTGTCACACACAGTGTCCCGCGCCAGCCGTAAGACAACATGCTCGTTTTCGGAGGTCGCTCGACCGAACAAACTCGGTCGGGCTTCAATCTGTTGCAGTCTAGCAAGCTCAATCCGCCGAAAGACATCGAGCATGAACGTGTTATAGTGCCACCGGCGTTTCTTGCGTGAGGGTAACGACTCGTAAAGTAAATCGAGGAGCATGGATTTTCCGCGCCCGACTTCGCCGTAGAGTAACATGCCCCGTGGGGAATCGATTGACAATGCTGAATCGTGTAAGGGGAGGGTCCGTGTCAATGCTAATGTCGATGATGAATTCGATGCTCGGGCTAATAACGACGACAGGACTCCGCCTCTGCTTCCACGGTGTGGCCCCGAATCAGACCGGTGGTTGGACCTGGACCTCTGCTCGGCGCCATGCTCTCCAGCCTCAGGCTCGTCGTTGGTGCTCCTCGAACGCTTGACAGGAACACTCCGCCCAATCTTTTCAAGACGGTACCAATACTCGACCTCCGGAGCGTAGTCCTTGAGCCGGAAATAAAGTTTCTGTAGTTGCAGTGCGAGACGGTGCTGCGCGGGGTCGGGCTTGATTTTTTTGGTCGCGACGAGGGCGCGGTAGAGTATCAACGGGTTGGTGATACTTAGACTGAGATTTTGGGGTGGAAGAGGTGGTGGCATGTCAATGTCATTGACCAATACAACAACGCTTGATGAATATTATGACCACGCCAGTCAGAACACCGCAGGGGTCAGAACAATTGAAAGAAATGGTGCTTTGCAGTACTCGTTTCTCATAGCATGCAGTCGTAAAAGAGCGGATTGTTAAAGATCAATGCATACAAGGTGAAGTTCCCAGGTTGGAATGATATCATTTGATTGGGGTATCTCAAGGACGAAGCCATATGAACCATCGTGGCACATATGCTCCGCCAAAGCTCATATTCATGACTTGCTGATTTTCGAAGCCAGGACTCTACTCAACACAAACCAACAAGAACAGGCTCTTCGAGAATGACAATTACTGGTGGTCGCCATCGTCTTCTGGTAGTACCGACTCGCAGCGAAATCAGTCATCAACATCAAGGCTCTCCACGCTCCGCTCAAGACCTGTATCTTGCAGGCTTGAAGTCGTGCTTGCCATCTTCCGCAACCTGCCTTTCGCCGCAGATCTCTTCTTGGGCCGACTGCCTCCATCGGTAGAACTAGGCGGAGGTGCATCCATGATCCATCTGACAATAGCTTCTGCTCTTTCGGTCGTGACCGGATACTCCCTGCCATCTTCTTGAGCCCATCGCCTCGGTTTTCGGGCCGAAGCATTTGTGTCCAGGCCATTCCCGTCCGCGCCACTTTCCGGCATCTTGGCCCGACAGTACTCTTTCCTTGCCTCTTCTTCTTCGCGTCTAGCAGCTTTCAACTCGCGGGCTTTCAGGCTGGCCCTCATTGCTTCCTGATTCGCGGCTCGCTCGTCCGCAGGGGCTTGCTCGATGAGTTTCCCGTTGGCCACGCTCTCCTTATGAGGTTTGGGTTTGTGATGCCCATTCTGCCCAGGAAGTGGTGCCGGAGAGCATAGATCCTCCCAACTAGCAGACAGACCGAGCCAATTCTTTGACCTCCTCAGCACCTCGACCCAATCCGCTCTGGCAGGAGACCGCGCAGCAAGGAACACAGGGTACCCATCACAGACTCTCGCAATGCGCGCAGCCATATAGCCGTGTCGTAAATGCTCCTTGGTTGAGGTTTGGATAAGACAGTGGCACAAGAGAAGAGAGTGGAGGACGTCCGTCAGCAATGGATGGTAAGTAACTGCTTCAGAAAAATCCGGGAGTGAGAAAGTGTCAGTATCGAGACGTGCGCCTGGCTCAGGAGGATAGGGCGGCAGATCAGTGGGAGGCATTGCGGCAAATAGCGTGTTCAATGTGTAGATCGCTGGTTTTGGTATCTGAGGCAGAGGTTGCTTTTGCTGTCGGTCTTTCTGACCTTCGTATTTGACAAGTGCTTCTGACAGCGCAGAACCAGAATGCGCGTCGAGGTCGAGCAGTCTTTCGCTCCGCGATCGTCTTCCATTCCCGAAGTTCGTCGAGTTGACCTTTTCCAGGAAAGCCTCCGTGTACTCGGTCGAAAGGCCTGGAGTGTAGTCAAAATGCGACAGAAACGACACGTAGTCACGAAGGGCTCGTTTCGCGAAAGTCCGTACCAACTTTCGCGCATCAGCACTGTCCCGTGCTTGTTCTTTCTCAAGATATGAAGGAGCCTCGGGTGTCGAGCCACCATTATGCGATGCTCCGTTAAGATTGCTTTCACCTCTCGGAATGCCTCTCAAGGCTCGACCAATATTGTCGCATGCAAGGGTCAGATATGCATTTCCCCGATGGAAGAGAAGCTGCGGTTCCAGGCTGCTGGGCTGATCCTTCTCCTCGACACGACCATCAGACCGGTAGTCTCGGTTGATTTTCGCAGCGTCCTTGGCTAAAATGAGATCTCTCTGCTGATCCTGGTGTTGTGGATGGTATAGTCTGAACGTTTTCAACCCGTCAGTGCAATCTAGAGCCGCTCCTTCCAAGTCATCCTTGAACACACGCGCTACAGCTCTCGTCCTGTACGTTGACGCCTCCGTAGGTCTCTGGCGGATCACATCGCTCAGAGTATTTAGGTCTGTGTGTTGCGCCATGCACATCGAAGGTATCTTCTCGTGGAAGAAGTGAACGTATTCGGCGTCAGGATCCTGCTCGTTTCTCTGCAAGACGTGCTTTGCTACATCCTCCAAGGCCGACGCTGATTGCATTACAGCCACACTTGAAGCGATCTCGTCGAGACGGTATGCATGGGACAATTTCTGCGTAGCATGTTCCCTCATACGATGTTTTCGTTCGCGACTGAGTTTTGCATTCCCGCCCCCTCTTGATGAACCCAGCCCAAGTATTTCGGCGTCTGCTCCATAGAGCATTCCATTGTTCCCATTGAGTGAGTTGTGTAACGAAGCCGATGTGGTGCCATTGGCGGCGCGAACAGCCAGACTCGTGGCTTCGTCGATTAGTTTTCTGATCTTGACAAGGTCAAAGAATACTGCTGGGTCGACCGGTCTCGGGCGAGGAGAGTAGTAGTTGCTAAAGGCGAGACTCTCGAGGACTTCTGGAGGCAGGCTAAGCCATGGGCCATGGTAGGATGAAATGTATCGCCAATGTCTGTAACACCAATTAGTCCTGGATGCATTCCCACTCCCAACACACATGTCCTTAGTCTCGGATCCGGGGCATGGAGAGACGTACTTGTTGCGACATATCACCAGTGTGGGCGGCGCGGAAGGTGTAGATGTTGTAGTGGAGGGATTTTGACCATTCGTTCCTGATGAAACGTCTAATGTCTCATGTTCTGTAAGACCTTGCGCAGTGCCTTTCGGCTTCTTCTTCGTCATGATAGGTCTGGGGTAATCGTTGTCTGGGGCATTGCGCTTTGTTGGGCTGGCCCACACATTGTTTGCATTGGAGAGATTTATTGTGCAAGGTCGCGATGCGATCTGCGCGGTCAAAAATAACCCGAAACTCAACCTTTCGCCAATCGGATACTTCACTTAATGATGCGGAGCAATGTTATTTCACTGTTTATTGACTACGCGACAGGAAAGGTAAAGGAGAAGACGTAAGATATCGAACGAGAAGCCATTTGAGGCAGGAGCAATCAACGATGGCAGTAAGTTTATACGACGGCTAGGAGAAGCTAAGATTGTAACAGTCATTCCTTTGATTAGATCTGACTATCTTAAGACTGCAATTAAAAGGGCAATGCATGGATTGTATCCAGCACGCGTATGAATCGAAGAGTCGTTTTTGCCGTCAAGTCATCTTTCCAGACCCCATCATTTAGGTGACGGTGGTGCTGGTGGGGAAGATGACCTGGTAGCCAGTGTCCAAAGCCCAAGCGATGCTGTTGAATTCCAAGTTGGTCTGGTTGATTTGTCCGGCAGGGGTGATGGTGAAGAGGTTGAAGCCCTTGATCTCATACTCCTCGCTACCAATTCCAGTGAACTTCCAGTACCACAGAATCTTGTTGCAGTTGGCGACATCAATCTCGAGAGTGTTGATTCCAGTCACGGGAGGTGATTCGAGGACTCCGGTGATGTACGTATCCTTGCCGACAAAGGTTGCGGTTCCGAGCTATAACGTGTGTTAGCACTGGTGACTTCTCTCTGGCCTGCTTTCATTTGACTTACTGGCTGGCCCTCAAGCGACAAGATTGAGTCACTGATCTCGGTATAGTTGACATCGAGAAGTGCCTGAGCAGTGGTATTGGCAGTGGTGGGATCCGAGTGGGTGAGGATCGAAGCGTACTGGTTGACGATCGTCTCGGCTTGAGTTTGCGACAGGCAGTTTTGCCAGTCTGACCAGTCGCGGTTGCGGATAGCAGTGGCGGTGACACTGGAGGCCAGCGCAAGAGGCGCGATGATAGAAGAGAACTTCATCTTGGATCAGGCTGAAGATATGTATCGAGAACGGTGATGTGAAGCGAATGGGATATGAATGAGGTTCTGTAGCAACAAGAAGGAAAACCTTTCGCACCTACCAGCAGATGTCGACATCTTATAGCTGCATCAGGTACAGTTCTTTGCGCCATTCGACCTTGTCAGAACTCTTTCAAGATCACCGGCACCTTGCCCCTCATTCCAGACGGGAAATCTACCTGGTCATGCAAGGCACATGCGGATCAAATCATGAGAATGCCTGTTGGTGTGGCTGTAGGGTTCAACGCGGATTGGATTTGATCCAATGCAGTCAGCCCTTCCAGACGCAAACGGAAATGAGCTAGGAAATGATGGGTTTTCGATCGTGTGTTCCCGAAAGTGTAAAGAAATGGCATCCTAATGATGCGCAAGCCTTTGTCCTTCCTGTTTTGGCCAAAGAAGAGACCTCCGGGTCGCATTTAGGAATAAGCCGTCATCTCTACAAGATGGTGGTAGTTGTCATTGATCCAGCGCAGGTTCGCTCCCAACTCAGCATGAAGCTCAAGCAGACCGGTCCTATCGAGCTGAGAATCGAAGCTGCAACGATCCGAGGTATGCTGCGAGTCGTATAGAATCACCCCAATGAAAACCGAGAGCCTCAGCTGCTCGGTGGGACAGAAAGGTTCCCGTGGTATGTTGATCTCGACCGGATGCTGCATGAGCCGGGGAGGCCTTTCGAGGTACTGCAGCCTAGGAGGCTAGGGCCGGGGTGTTGGAAATGTAGAGGTCATCTATAGGACTGATATAGAGTTTTAAGAACCTTCTTGATGTCATGACTTGGATGTGGCTGCCGTTGCCCACGGGTTCCCCCTACCATGCCCCGAGTGCGGAGAAGGGCAAAGCGGCAAGGGGGTGACCAAACCTTGTAAAAATAACACAGACTCGATTGTTGTCAAGCGGGCCATTGTTGGCATTGTCTGTTATCATGAAGTTCGCGAGTTCGTGTGCGTACAAAATCGCGAGCATCGGTGGTCGTTGAGAAATGGAATCTATGCGAGCTGCTTTGATAAGCAGGCAAGCGAGGCCGCCAGCATTACACTAGCCATCCTGGCCATGGGATCTGGACTGTCAGAGCTGATCCTGACATCCGGAATGCTCGCGACAGGGCTTGCCGAGGTTCCCTCTCATCAGCATTGTCCCGTGTGTCTCACTCCCGGCTTTGTTATTCGTTGGAACCATCGTGCCAATTCATTTTCTCCTGCAAAGCCTGATCTCGCAAACTGAGAGGCGTGTGGAGGCTGTGCATCCTTAACCAGACTTTGCTTGTGTTGTAGACACCGGAGTACGGTTGACGCCCTTGGTGGAAATCATGTATAACGTTCTGGGGAAGAAATGTCGTGCGGAATTTCGATCTTGGTGGAAGTGATACATCCATCCCCTGCGTTGTTGTAGTGGAACCATGTCATAACGTGGCGCCCTTCGAAATCCAGACCGCGTAAATCGATCACCACATATCGCTCTGGGAAGCCGTCACGTAGCCTCGTGTCATCCTAACAAGGTCTCTTTCGCCGATGTTCCCATCTCACACTTCTCCACGGTCATCCACGTCAATCCCGTCCCAGAGACCTTGCACCACTACGTATGATCGTATATCGCACATCCACTTTTGCCTATGGAGTTTTCGCTTGCTGACACCGTAGGTGCGTGTAGCCTGATCATGAGGATGATTTCAATGTTGTTTGTAAGGCCGCAACAATAACAAAATGTCTCACAGTGCAAGGGTGAGATGTCCGGATACTTTTGGTTTCCAATTTCTGTCCCAAGGCGTTGAGAAACATTGACGACATGGCATGTTGTAGTAATCTCCGTCATGCACATTCTGAATCAGGGCACAGGAGGCCTTATGGCATATGTGCTCTCGCAGGGTTAGAAGATGCAATTACTTGACCACATCTCTTATGCTGTCGTAGTCGTAGATCCAGGAGAGACCTGCGTCCGGGCCAAGCCAGAGAAAGTACGCCCACATAGTCCACTCTTTCAGGATCTGACGAAACGTGCTGACTGAGGATTTTCTCATGTCGCCACCTTTAGAAGTGAAGGCAAGAATCTTCTTTACACGTTCTTGCCTTGTGCTCTCCCACTTTCTCAGGACATTCAGATGATCAACATCCTTGTCGTTCAGAGATGCAAGGGTATCGGCCAGAGTGACAGCGTCTTCGTGAGCCTGAGCCGCTCCCTGACCTCCTGTAGGGGGCATCGCATGCGCTGCATCACCGACGAGAATGACTCTACCAGTCCTGCTCATCCACGAGGTAAGCTCGGGGACTTTATAGAAGCTTGCAGAGGATCAGCTTGATTCAAAATGCGAAAGGTCTCAAAGCCTTACGGCCACAGCATTAGACTTGACTCGTCGATGTTTTCAGAAGCAGCATGGACGAAGTGGGGCCAGTGTTCGTCTTGACGATGAGACTGCAGGGCCTTGTAGAGTGCTGGCCGGTCGGTTTGCAGCTGGCTCCATTCTTGTCGTGATCGATCATGACTTTCGACCGTGGCGAAGCATCCGACACGGTCACCAGTGTACGTACAGGGCATCAACATGAAGGAATTCAGCTTTCCCAAGATGAGACAAGGCATGTACATGCTCTGGCTCGACGAGGTTAATCTTGATCTCTCAAGTGATCCTCCGATGCCCATTTGCCCGCTGAACTTCGGGGTTGCGTTCGGCTGCAAGAAACTGCGAACTCGAGAATGAATCCCATCGGCACCAACCAGAAAATCAGCTTCCTCAGTATGGCCGTCCGCGAAAGTAGTAATAACCGTGGATCTATCAGTCTCCTCGATATTGATACATTTCGAGTTATACCGCAACTCGATGTCTCGTTCCCGAAGAACTTCAAGCAAGGTTTGACGTACGACGCCTCGGGAGATTCGTAATGCTTGATATCCATATTTATTCTGGCTTCCATTCAGTACAGTTCCAATTGGGCTTAAATTCCTAGATGATAGCATCTGTAGTTCTTCGTAGTTCCAGCCTTGCTTCGCTATCCGGTCATAGACGCCGACACGGTCAAGGACTCGGAGAGCGTTAGGGGCCAGGGCGACAAAACCACCGTCAAGAGCATCCTGACCACGTGCTTCGAAAATGGAGCAGCTGATGTTGTGTTGTTGAAGCGCAAGAGCAAGGAGCGGCCCACCAATACCGCCTCCAATGACGATAAGCTTCATCGTTGTTTTGGGTGTCGGTAATATACGGAGTATGACGGTTTTGCTTGTAAGTCTGGATTGCTGATGAGGTGGTGTGAGTGTCGGCAATTTGGTTATAATAACATGGAATGAAGCAGGTGGTCAAAGCTTGAGGTCATGGCCAATAAATAAGCCATTATTGGCCAGAGGCGCACCATCGTCAGCGTTGATAAGATTTGGCAAGTCTAGATCATTGTGAGAGGCTACCATGTTGCGTAGCAGCATAGTGGGATATGAGGACCAATGTGGTGCAACGGTCACATCCAGCATCAGCCACAACATTAATACAGTTTCGGGATGCACCTGGACAATCATGTCTAGGGACTCGTTTTCGAGGAAAGCGAGGAGGGCTATACCCAGGTTTCGGCGCTCGCATCGTATCCGTTCTCAAAGAAGTAAACGCTGCCGAATAAAGTCAAGAGTGTAGCTTGGCCCTTTCGACCGTCCAGATTCACAGGGTAGCAATGCTTAACATAGAAAGGTTTCGCGCTCAGACCACTTGATGAAACACCTTCTGAAGTCGTCATTTCGTATCAGAATGGTCGGGAGTTGTTGTATGTTGTTCTCGCAAAAGGAATGGTCCATTATGCTGAACACCTGTCACAATTGCAACCAACAAACTCGTTTCGTCGTCATATCTCCGTCTAGCCAACTCAAGGGAGAGAGATCGGACGGGTTCTATACAAGTCCTCCCATTGCGCCAAACACGGCGCCGGCGCCAGCAGCGTAAAGCATTCGGGGACAAGCGGTCCGTCGAGGGCCATCATTACCCACCTGGACAAAGCCGCCGCTCGTGGAAGATGCAGTTGTAGTAACTGTAGTAGAGCCAGATGCAGTTCCAAACATGCTGCATTGTGTTTCTTTGAGATTATAACACCCTTCTGAGCTGAGGGAGCTACAAATGCTGCTTGCCGAGCTCAATACCGTTCCCGATGTACCTGCGACCGTGATGCCACCACCGAGTCCCGATATCGTGACGCCGTTTGCACCAGCAAGTGAAGCAAAACAGGAAGTCGAAGCAGTTTGGCAACTCGAATATGCGCTGGTACATAGAGCTGCATTGGCGTAGGACGTGGGGATGTAGACAAATGGATAGTAATTGTTTGGGACAGTTGAGCCACCCCCAGCGACCCCAGTGGTTGTGGTTGCGGAAGTGGTTGTACTCGTGGTGCTGGAAGTCGTCGTGGTGCCTTCCGAGCTACTAGATGTGGCAGAAGCAGTGGCTGTTCCACCTATTGTTCCTGTACATTTCGCGTTCGTCGGACAGCAAGCGATATGGCCAGCGTCATCCAAGGCACAGTTGGTGCCAGTTGGACAACATACGGAACTTGCGCCGAAGCCGGAGCATGCATTGTAGCCCGACCCGCATCCTGAGCGTTTGACTAGCAATTCATTGTTCGACAGTCCGAATAGAGATTCGGAGAATAGCGAGAAGCCATCGTTGGGATTGACCGCATGCGCAGTGTTGACAAGGACGACGAGGAGGAAGGCCGCTGCGGAGCGCATCGTAAGGGAATCGTGGGGACTCGCACAGGCCAGAGGTGGGCAAGGATCACCGCTGCGGCATTGGACCGGGTATCGCAACGACCAATGTTTATGGTGAGTTGATGGACAGAGGCGAATAACTTACGGCGTCTGTGCCGCTTTCATGTATATGAGTTTATAAGAACACTGGTAGTATGAACCCAAGAAAGAAGCGACCTCTACAGTCTCTAGCAACAAGAAGTCGGTCTAGGTGTCGTGAGTGCTGGCACTGCGACAATGGTTTTCGAAACCGTTCTGTGCTGGCAGGGCAACGACACAACGTCACTCGGCTATTTCTTTATCTGCCCAGCACTGTGGAAAGTTTTATTTTTATTCACTCCTACACAATTCGAGACTTGACCACAACTACTCACGATGCCCATGTGGGCTATACCTAGATCGCAGGCGACTCATGCGTTGTGATTCGCGGGTCTTACCATGCGACTGGATGGAGATCAATGCGCAGGTAAGAGGCCTCTTGTGTTTTCCTTGTCCTCATCGAAATGATGTTTGAAACGTGAATTCTGCAATTCTGAAAGGGCCTCCAATGGTCTAAAATGCGGACAATCTCATTTACACTTCTCTGATCATGTTCTTGTTCATATCCTATATTCCGCCCGTCGTGGAGGACCTCCGGCTGACGCGCGTTTCAATACAGACCTTGACCAGGTGTCTCTGCTACCAGGCGGCTTGTTTTGGCGTCGGAATTGATGTTGCTCTCGTTTGAGATTTTTCCGTTCAACCACGAAGAGAATTCCCGCTTCGTGAACAGGTATCTCGGCGTCAAATGGTTTTCGAGAACCGCGTGACTTGTTAAGTGGCTCTACGTTTCTAGAACACGCATCCAGGAGCTACATAGGAGCTGCCGATGGCTTCTAGTCGGATCTCTGTTGTGCGACCGACTGGAATCCGTATCAGGGTTGTCACCCCCTATGCCCCTTGTACCTCGTAGACCGTCGGGGTGTTGAGGCGTGTCTTCTAGACTAGGCATGGCCGTGGGCTGGTGTCCAACTATATGATATCGTAGAGGAAAACAATCTTGCTACTTTAGTATCAAGATGAATGAATATAAGTGCTATGTTGACAGACACAAGCCAATGTGGGGGAGGATGGTTTATTCCGTACCTAGGTACAGTAGGTACACCACATTCCCACGCTCCCACCCCGAGGATCTCCGCAAAAAGAAGCTCTCCGCGTATCTCTCGGGTCGATGGAATCAATTCAGCATCTTCGTCTCCCGCATAGTCCAATCTCGAGACTCAATGTGAATGTCGGTAGAATTTGCAATTCGCATGCGATGTTAACATTCATTCAATCTCAATATCAACCTCATATCAATATGTGACCTGCTACCGATCAGTAGTCCACTCGTCTTACCTGCACCACCTGCTTCTCAACATGTATCGGCTCCCTCACAGAAGCCTTCCTGGCATCGCAGGATGCATCTCTCGACCGTCAAGATCATATGCCACCGAGACCGCACCTACTCTCCGGACCGCCCTCTTCTTCCCCGGGCATGGTGTGCAAAGAAAGGGCATGACAAGACCATGGGTCGAAGCATTCCCTCAGATATGTAAACCATTCTTGGAAGAGATGGATGACATCCTGAAATGCAAGCTCTCCACGATCATAGACGAAGGCCCGATACTGCAGCTAGACAAGTCCGAGAACGCCCAACCTGCCATCATGGCAGCATCCATCATGATCCTGCGGGTCCTTGAGAAAGAGTTTGGATTCAAGACGGACGAAACAGTCAACGTCACACTCGGCCATAGTCTGGGAGAATATGCAGCTCTGGTCGCCGCTGGTAATCTGGAATACGCGTATGCGCTCGACCTTGTCCGGAGACGTGGGGAAGTCTTCGGAGAATGCACAAGAAAAGCGAAAGAGGAATCCGGCGAAGATTTTGGCATGATCGCACTGGTGTGCGAAGCAGGGACACTAGACTCGTTGGTCGACAGCGTCAAAGAGTTCCTCAGCCACGGAACCGAAGGCACAAAAGATGACTCGAGTGCTTTGCCGGCCATCCAGCAAGTGTCCATTGCCAACCTCAATTCCAAGAATCAAATCGTCCTCAGCGGAAGTTTTCAGCGTATCCGAAACCTGCTGGTCCATATCCGCCATTTTGGAGGCCACGACCCTCGAGCCGTCGAGCTCAAGTCTCGATCAGCCTTCCACAGTCCCATCATGGAGCCTGCATATGAGTTTATGAGGAAGGCTTTGACTCCTGACAAAGTAATATTTCCAGGCCGAGTACCCTGTATCAGCAATATCACAGCCCGCCCCTTCGAGTCTAAGGAAGACCTCATACAAAACCTGTCATACCAAGCCGTAGGCACCATAAACTGGTGGGGCTCAATCAAGTACTTGGATAAACAAGCCGGCACTCGTCGATGGCTTGGTGTTGGTCCTGGAAAAGTGGGACGGAATTTGGTCTCTAAGGAAGTTGGACGCTCTTCCGCGAAAGGAGGCGGAGTCTGGTCCATCACTGAACCATCAGAAGTAGAAGCAGCTTTGCGAGACTTGGAAGCGACTGCCAAAGAAGACCTCCAGTGAATATTGGCGGAGGGCGAACGGCTTGGCATGAGAGAAGAACAACTCCTCCCCTGCGGCGAAGACCTGAAACAGCACAACAAGTACCCTGTGTCGATGGAGAAGACAACACCAGCTTGGACGAAATTGAAGGGCGATTTCATGGAAAGACCACCAAGAGAGACGTTGCGCCTCAGAAGCCAGCAGGCAACAATGTTCGGAGGACCATTGGAGGCTGTGTTTCCACTTACAGTGGCACCATAGCAGCAATCGTTTGGAACCGGGACGAAAATGCAAGTTTATTATTGCTATTCCCAAATTATGTTCCTAATCGCCCAAAACCCTCGGAGTGAGTTCAGGTCAAACTACTTGCCCCCGTGGCCTAGTCGAAAAAGTAGAAGGCGGCTCACTCCCAGGCGAGATCCGAGTTCGAACCCCCGACCGATCGATATTTACACGCACGTCCAGGTCCTCTCTGGGGTTCTACTTGAACTGACAAACTAGCATCGGGCTAGAAGGCGTGAGGACCTCGACTTACGACGGAAAAAACCTGCGAACCCGGTTTTCACTTACCATGACCCCTATACCAACAGGGCTCATGGCAAAGTTTTTGTTTTTTTAGGAATCTGGAGGGGTTGTGGCAATTGGACCTGGCTGCCGGGACTGTTTTGGCTGCCCGCCTACGCGTGATCATTGAGTACAATATTGGCGCGCAAGAAGGCTGCGGTTTGCGTCATGTCACAAAATACTCACACTACCAGGGTCATTCACACGTGAAAAAGTGGCAGAGTGCTCATATGTGGCAGCGTCTGCATATCAAGTCTCTATATTTATCTCTACTATGGTTCTACAGCTAGCCGGGAGTTGGTGGTACAATTGAACATCCCTGCACAGTATCGACCCTCGATTGAGCGCAATGCCGGTTACTACCCATAATGTCATTGCATGATCATGGCAAGCTTGTTGCTACCTTTTACCGTTGCATCTTATGACCGTATCTGACGAGGCTGAGTTCGATAGAGGCCAGCCTTGCTGACAAAGCGGCGGTATGTCCCCGGAGCACGTGTCACCAACTGGACTCGCTTCACATGTCACAAGCGCAGGCCAGAGTCATTTCAGCCACTCACCACCTGACAATCCATCACGACGTCAGTTTCTCTCTCTCCCTTGCTTTCCGATGCTACTCCTTTCCCCATATTCTCACCCTCTCTTTTGCGTGCCTTGCCCAGACCTACAGAAACCTTGGTCGTCTGCAAGCTTTCTCAACTTGACTACCACTCACGCGACTGCAGACTCTCTGACGACATCCTCGTAGCATGCCTACTCTCACCGGCTTCAATGAGTGAATATCTCCCTTCGTTCATTGTCGAACCCGTCCTGCGCCAAGCACGGCGATTCTCGAGGCTGAGCGCTGCAGAAGACTCGCCCTCGCCAGCACCAGGTTTTCTACCTGCTGTCCCGGACCTACAACGCTGGTACCCTACTCGCTTCTGGAACTCCTCCTCTCCCCCTCCTCTCGAAGAGCCCGAACCCGATAATAAAGAGACTACTGTGCAATCCATTACAAGGACAATACAGTTATGGGCGGCTCAGTTGAACTCTTTCGACCAAATCCCTTCTCCTACTCTCGAACCGATGGAGGATGATTTGGCACACGACGTCACCCAATTAGACAGCCGAGAGGAAAGCGAGTCCATCGAATTTCCACCTTTAGACCCAGAACCAGTACAGTTTTCTCGGCCTGTGGTACGGGAAGATCAACGTACAAGCAGTGAAACCTCGCTCAATCCTGCACAAGAATTGTCATACAGAGCAAGACGACTTCAAGAACACACAAGACCGCACTCTTTATCGGACCCATTAGCCGCAGTCCATCATGAGCTCACAATGTCGCGAGTGTCGGAAACTCGGCGGGAAGGTCATGGTAACCATGCTTATCGAAGGAGGGACGGATCAGGTGCCCTCCCAGAGGACGACGGGATGGGGCCTTTACGGCAGAAAATCTCTGGCGTATGGGCGGGCTCTGGTACAGCAGCGGAGAAATCGAAATTGGTTCATGGCCTCATGATGGAACGATATCAAACAGTTCAGGCCCTGCGTTCGCCGAAACAACTACCCTCGAAAGTCTTGAGCGCGCCACAACGTCCTGCTACTCCGAGTTCTATAATGTCCGGTGCGAGTCAGGAGGTTGTCTACAACCTGATCCCCGAAGACCTTGTGCCGACATATGCACCCCTGGACCCTGAACCTTCGCACGACGATATGGATACGACAGAAGAGGCTCATAGACCGGACCTAGGTTGCATTCACTATAAACGCAATGTCAAGATGCAGTGCAATACCTGCCAAAGGTGGTACACTTGCCGACTGTGCCACGACGAAGATGAGAACCACATCCTACCTCGTCGGGAGACGAAGCATATGCTGTGTATGCTCTGCGGTACACCTCAGCCTGTCGGGCAATTCTGCAAGATGTGCCACGTTCAAGCAGCATGCTATTACTGCGCTGTTTGTAAACTTTGGAGCAACGACCCGGCCAAGTCTATATATCACTGCGACGACTGTGGGATATGTCGCATTGGCGAAGGTCTGGGCAAAGACTTCTTCCATTGCAAGACTTGTGCAGCATGCATGTCGATACAGGCCGAGAGCACGCACAAGTGCATCGAGCGGAGCACCAAATGTGACTGTCCGATATGTGGCGAATACATGTTTACATCCAACAAGCCGGTAGCATTTATGCGGTGCGGTCACAGTATTCACGAAACTTGCTTTGCGGAATGGTGCAATGCCAGCTACAAGTGTCCTATATGTTCCAAAAGCATAGCCAATATGGAGAGTCAATTCCGCCGATTGGACCGACATATCGAAGAGCAACCGATGCCGGAAGAATACCGAGACAATCGAGCCTATGTCTTTTGCAATGACTGCAATAGCCGCAGCGTGACCAAGTATCACTGGCTGGGGTTGAAATGTGCTCTTTGCGATTCGTACAATACCACACAGCTGGAGTTGTTGGGCGCTGAACAGACGCCGCAACTTGAGCAAGAACAGGAACGAGCGCAGCAAGCTGGGATCAGTGAAGCAGCTATCACTGCCAGTCAGAATCACACTCCAATGGAGGAACTGACGCAGCCAGCGAATCTGACAAGGCCGGTGGCCGCCTCCGCTCTCAGCCCTATTGATACGGCGATAGGTGCACAATCTCCCGAAAGCCGGTCATCATGGCTATTGCCTCACTCGCCGACCGGGCGGTCCGCAAGGTCTATGTCTCCGGCGGTTGGCAGTTATTTTGGCACGGGTCAGCGACCTGCAGAGACGGTGCCAGTACCTCGACGAGGGACGACGCCACTTGATGACGATGACCATCTGGACTTCTGGGGCCGACCTAATTCCCCACCAAGGCATGAAGCTATGCAAGTCGAGTCTGAATCTGAATCTGGGAGTGACAGTGATCAATTGATGGAGGATGAAGATGATGGAGATGAGGAAGAAGATCTTATGGCTTTACCCGGACATAGATAGAAAAGCAAAGAGAGGGCTTGTTGCTGGCATGAGACATTACATGGAGCAAGATACACGCTTGGGAGCTTTACAGCAGGACACATCACGACACGAGTCAGGGACGAAGAGGTTACGAATGAAAAATGCATGGATTGTTTGGCATCTCATACTGCATGTGGAAATGGGCATTTGGTCTTTCTGGGTTGGGTTGGGATGAAAAGAATCACCGTGTACGATATTCTCATATCTGTTTCAACATCAACAATTTTGCGCGGCATAGCCCTGCGTAAATGTCGTCGGCATTCGAAGGAGGCATTGAGCGATTTGGAGATATCAGCAACTTGGTATACCAATTCATAAATTCTGATACCATGGTATAACACCTGCAATACTTAGTGTGTTGGAGAAGAGAGACCCTGATCATGGATTTTATACCACTTAACGCCGCTATGACCGAATCAGGAAGCTCCCTTTTCCATCCACCTTGGATAGCACCACTGGTGGCACGGCACAGTTACCGGTCGCCTTGTCCCACCCACCTCATGTGCTGCGGGGAAGCAGTTGAGGCGGTGATGGTGACGATGGTGCAATCCAATGGAGTGACATTTTAGGATAAATCTATCGGCCATCTGCCGGGCCATGACCAAGGGTTGTCCTCCTTGTCCCGTATATAAACGGCAAAGACGGCTCATTCGTGCTTTTCAAATCCTTATCAATTGTAGTAGACAGGGACATCTGGCAATACGGTGTTCATCTAGAATACTTGAAGATACAAGAGGTAAATATGCCCTAACATCATACCAATCTCGACGAAGGGCCTGACATCAAGCTCCTTTTCAGAGGCTGACAAGTTCGCCTATAGGTCTGTTATATTCCCAGCCTGAAAAGAAATCTTCGTGACAACACGTCCGTCCTCAAACGACAACGCAATCGCAACCATGGGTGACGCCGGACTTCCTCAATCTCTCCAGGAGAGCGTGGAGAGCACAAAAGTTTCGTACGCCCAGCTGGGCCAGTCGGGTCTGCGTGTCTCGATTCCTATCCTTGGTGCCATGTCTTTCGGTATGTTCCCCAACTGAAATACAGCATCTTCACCCTTTCCAATCACTTGTAGTCAAAGCAGTCATTGACAACTAGGCAGGCCACAAGGACTGGCAACCATGGGTGATCGACGACGAAGCCGAAGTCGACAAACTCCTCAAAGGAGCCTACGACCGCGGCCTTAACACCTGGGACACAGCCAACGTCTACTCCAACGGTGTTTCCGAGAAAATGATCGGCGAAACCATCAAAAAGCACAAGATCCCACGACACAAACTCGTCCTGCTGACAAAATGCTTCGGCACTGTCGGCGAGGAGCCCGATGTCGTGCACATCAAGTACGCCGACGCCATCAAGAAGAGCAAAGACTACGTCAACCAAGGTGGTTTGAGCCGTGCCGCGATATTCAATGCCGTCGACGCGAGTCTTGAACGTCTCGATACTCCATACGTCGACTTGCTTCAGATTCATCGTTTCGACAAGTCAGTGCCAGTCGAGGAGACGATGAAGGCGTTGCACGATCTTGTTCAGTCTGGCAAGGTCCGATATATCGGTAAGTTGCGTAGCAACTAGGAAATCCACCTTCAATCCTATCGCTACCTGGGTGTTCCTAGCCATGCCACATACTGATATTGTTGATAGGTGCATCCAGCATGTGGGCCTACCAATTTGCCAAACTCCAATCCGCCGCCGAAAAGAATGGCTGGACCAAGTTCATATCCATGCAGAATCACTACAGTCTGTGCTACCGCGAAGAAGAGCGCGAAATGATCCCCTTCTGCCACGAGACTGGCGTGGGACTGATCCCCTGGGCACCACTGTACCGCGGCCTCTTGGCTCGACCTTTGGGATCCGACACAACGACTCGCGAGGAGAGCATGAAGGGCAACCCCATGTTCTCAGGCCTCAACGAGGAAGACACTACGATCATCAAACGTGTGCAGGAGTTGGCGGAGAAGCACGGATGGAAACAATCCCAGGTGGCGCTTGCGTGGATCATTCAGAAGGGCACGATCCCCATTGTGGGCTTCAGTAACTTGAACAGATTGGAGGAGGCGGTTGCTGTGAGGGGCAAGACGCTGACTGCGGATGAGATCAAGTACCTTGAGGAACCGTACAAGCCTAAGGCTATTGTTGGACATCAGTAGTTCAGACAAAGCAGATGGACGCCAGCAATTGTCGCTGTCAGGGACATTTAAGTAGAGACTGCTGAGGCGAGGCTGAGGAGAACAAAATCAAAACACTGTGAAGTAACACGAAGCAGAGATTCCCTGTCTTACTGCATAGCGACGACCTTCTCTTAGGCTATCGATTTCAAGATCTTAGTTCCCACATCGCCCGTCATGGTATGTCCAGATATATATTGGTCGAAAATGCATACAAAGCACCCCCACATATGCATTTGTGATTGTAGTTGATCACACCATATCACCCACAGGCTGAATCTGCTGATGCTGAATGACTACCGTAGTGACTGGGTCTACGACTCGTCATCCACTTCAGCTGGAGTACTCAAATACCCCTTGTCCTCAAGATACTTGACGATGATCTTGACCGCGTCCTCCACACTCGTCTTGTCGCTGGCGATATGAATTTCTGGTTTCAGCGGTTCTTCATACGGCGCACTAATCCCCGTGAACTCAGGGATTTTGCCCTCGCGAGCCTTCTTGTACAGACCCTTGGGATCGCGCTGCTCGGCGACCTCAACGGGGACATCGATCCAGACCTCGACGAAAGGAACGCCGGATTCACCGTCCGGTCGTTTCGCTTCGTGCAATTGCCTGGCCAGATCGCGGTCCGCGCGGTAGGGGCTGATGAAGCTTGTTATGGCGATGGTGCAGGAATCGGCGAAGAGTTTGGCGACTTCGGCGATGCGGCGGATGTTTTCTTCCCGGTCTTTGGGGGAGAAGCCGAGATCTTTGTTCAGGCCGAAACGGATGTTGTCGCCGTCGAGGCGGTAGGCGGCTTTGTTGTAGGGTTTGCGGAGGAGTGCCTGTTCCAGGGCGACGGCGATGGTGGATTTACCACTTGCCGAGAGTCCGGTCAGCCAGATTGTTAGGCCGGATTGTTTGCGTAGACCGGCGCGAATGTCGGGTGTCAGGGGGCTGGCGTGGAAGTGGATGTTGCTGGGTGAGATCAGTATGCTTCAACAGAGGTAAACATGCTGGAAATCTGATATGCTGGAGAATCTAGTAGACAGGAAATTGGGGACACATATTATGTAACCTAAAGGGCTTCTTCGAACAGGAGGTCTTTCTGCATTGGCCTGTTTCTGAGGCGCAAAGATGTGAGAAGGTGAGGTGTGGTACTTACGTCGCCATGATGAATGCGGTTTTGGTTGTCGACGTGAAGCTTCGCTGTTGGACTTCTACACGATGAATAGATCTTTTGCTTCCTTTTATGTCCTTAGAATCCCGTACGCGTGTCTATCAAAATTTCTCCATATTTGCGGTCATTGATTGATGCCGTGATCGGCGAAAACATCAAAAACTCTGCAATATTGCCAAGAGAGCGGCTACCTTCAAGGTTAATTACTGGTAACCTTGGAATGGTTCTCATCTCTTGGAACAGATGCCTCGCCAAAACAACGTTCCCGTCATATATTACGGTCTCCAAAATATCCTTTAATCTGGCGCCAAACGATGCCTCAACGATTTTTGCCTTCTCGGGTTCGGTAGCGTGAGTCTTACTCCCAATATCCTCCTTGAATATACTTGGACCTGCTCCTGCAATGTCCATCTGTGATTCTGCATTTCTTGCTTCGCAGGGTTTTTCCTCATTCTGCACAATTACCAGGTATCGCGGTCATTCACCTGCAATACAATATTCTAACAGTCAAAAGTCAGTGGTAGAGCGGAAGATTGCAGTCTTTATAAAAGCATTACAATATCTTCAGGCCACGCGTTCGAACCGCGTTCGAACCTTTGGATCTTTTTTTTTTGCTATATCTTTCTTTGAATCCAATATTAACGGGCCTCTTTTTCGCGTTTCCTACTTGTAAGTATTGTTCAGGTTGTGGTGAGTCGAGATCTGGCAATTGTGCGAGATAGTACTCGTACGGTGTTAGGGTCAAAAAATGATAAATACAACTTTACGAGAAGTCCACCGTAGGCTTCACCATAAGCTCCACCGTATACTTGGCCTATACTTAAGGCATTCCAGTTCTCTTCTATCTTTAATGTGTCGAAGTTGTTCTGTTGTTCTTCTCACTGCCCGTCGACTTTTTGGCTCCCCCCTTTTCTCGGTGCGGATGTCCAGTGTCGATGTTGCCAGTGCAAGATGGCCTCACTCGGAAGATCCTCAAGTCGATCTACGAGTACAGGGGACTCGAGAACAACCAAGTTTCGTGGTCTTGAAATAAGCGATTGGTGAGGAACTTCGCCTCGCCACCATCCTTCCCGGTTTCTCCTCATGATGTAAGGTAACAATCGTGCCATGTCTTAACTGGCCTAGACGTCACTTCGGTTTCAGTTTCAGTGGCAAAGATAATCAGTGCTTGCTTCTCTTCCTTCTGTGCACTGTTCACCGTCAGGCGCTGCATCGTAAAACCATAAGAATGCGATCAACGCGATGAGTGCAACCACTTTGAATCCCTACATCAGCAATGGAACGTGCTATACCGCGGCTGGGGACAAATTGGGTGACGAGTTTGTCCCATGCGGCAACGACGCTTTTGGACATCAAACCTGCTGCGGAGCGGGAGACAACTGTCTAGCTGACAACGCTTGCTTCGGTGTCCACGGTTCTGGCTATGGTAGCTATCTGACATATTGGGCTGGGTGTACCGATCCAAACTACGAAGACGCGAGTTGTCCCAAGAAAAAAGGCGGTAAGCGATTGCCAGCAAGCAGAATCTCGGAGTCGTTTGATTAATGCTTTTTAGACCAGCCGTGGGTTGCTTTGACACTTTGCGACGACAGCGATGGTGAATGGGCTATCTGCTCGCAATCCGGGAACCCGTCGACACTGCAAGCAGGCGCGTATTGTAGTTGCACCAATGCAGCTTCAGCTACTGTGGCATTTAGCGACTCAAACACCCTTACCAGTGTTTGCTCGCTGCCGACCAGCACCGGCCAGAGCATACAGTTTTTCGTCGGCCATTTTCCTAGTTCTGTCTTAACCACTGGGTCGGCGGCCGCTTCACAGACCTCTACTCCTACCAGTACTGGTGCAGGTGGAAGCTCCTCTGGTGCAGCAAACTCAGCGACCGCTACTTCCGGCCCGACTTCCACGAAAGCGACGGCCACAGCAGCTGCCACTACCTTTGTCACAGTCTTCACATCAAGTGCCACAACATTTACATCGACTACTGCCCCTTCGACGACAACCTTCACATCGAACGGTCTAACATTTACATCAACTACTGCCCCTTCGACGACGGTCATTACTTCCGGCGCCAGAACCGTCACATCGTCCTTTGTGACTTCGACGACCCCTTCAGCCGCTGCAGCAGGCGGCACTACTGGCGGCAGCTCTCATTCAGGGCTCAGCTCAGGTGCGAAAATTGGCATTGGGGTTGGCGCAAGTCTCGGCGCCGTGATGCTTCTCGCACTACTTTTAGCTCTCTTTCTACGACGCCGAAAACGTCGAAGGCCATCACAATCAAAGATGGAGAGCGACGGCTACGACCATGGAGCAGTCGTCGGCGCAGGGACGGAGAAGCCACCAGCGCCGCGTCCATCCGAGGACCCTCCAAGTCCGAAACCGAGATGTCATCGGCGCCTACAGCATACGATGCCAACGGGCAAGTGATGCAAGAGGCTGACGGGCGAGCTGCCATGCCTTGGACTCTACGGAGTGAACTCGAGGGCAGCCAGCCCGCAAGGAAAGGAGAATCTGTTCCGATCGCCGAATTACCGGGAAGTGAGAACTACGCGGGTCAGCAGGGAGGACGCGACAGTCTAGCTGTAGAAGCGAACCGCCAACTCGGTCCCGGATGGAACGGACCATCGTTCAAGCTGCTGAATAGCGGTGGAGGGAAGGAGTACCTGCAGAATCCGAGTTAACGTCTCCATGTGATTTTTGTATATATCTGTCACATAATGACGGCGGGTCACGGCCAACACGAGCATTCGGGAGGACAAAAGAAGGATTGAAGCGTTCAGCGATGGCAAATTTCCTGCACCGCATAGAGGGGATATCTAGTCAGCACATACATGAAGCTGTTATTCCTCATCGAGGTGCTCTACTTGCATTGATTCTTTCCTGACCGAAGAACGGGCTGCGGTGCGTCGTTGAAGCCAGACGACAGGTGTGATGGTGGTCCGTGCATTAGGAGCTAATAAATACGCGTGGGAACCCGACAAGCTACAACCGAGATAGTCTCTTTTATTCTGCAACGCCTTTGTTATATCAGGCCCCGCCATGAATCACAACCTCGAGGGAATGAATAACTGGCGTTTTTCCAATGACTACCTAGATGGCTTAGTCTGTCTAGCGATGACTCGTTGTTTTCCTATGTCGTTGTCATCGCCAACACCTGCCTATGAGACGATAACTATTTCGTCTCGCAAATGCATGATGTTCTTCAGCATCTGTCATGTCTGTCAAGTCCTCGTTTGCTTACTCCGCAGGCTGTCGAACACGCATTGGATGGCTCAAAGGACAGCAGGGGTGTAAACGGAACATCAAGTCCGACGGATGGCTGCATGCAAGCAAGCAAGCCACAAATGGCTTGAGGATCTTCAGCTGCCGCAATTTTACCTTGCTTACTCTCGGGTTTGAGCCTGAGATCCCAGATTCAAACTCTTCAGATCAAGGTCATAGCCTGCTGGCCACACTTCCTGCTATGATGCGTCACGTCGAGATTCTGCATCGGGCTTTGATTCATGCAATTGCAACCCTAGATCTCTAGATGCGCCCATTTCGGACACAGATTGTTTGCTCCTCAGAACCCTTACCAAGACGAACGTCTGACACAGGTGAGGTCAGTAGCCTTTTGTCAGGATGACAATGGTGGTTATACGGACAGGAAAATGGTAAACTGAAGCACATCAACCCGATTAATCCAACAGCAGCATGGCCCCCAATATCGGTGCACAACGTCTCTGAAAGATATGACGGAAATGATGCAGCCTGAGATAGCTTCCGGCCCAGTCTGGTACGTGCTTTTTTGAGAAGTCGGTGTACAACCTGCCGAAGCTGATTGATAGCAGCCACTTTCTCACTTTCTCAAGTTCTTTTTAAAAGCAATGCTGTTGATATTCAGACTGCCCAGACTGGGGTAGATGTGGTCGATATGACATCTCGTTCAGTCTCAACAAACAAAGGAACGAAAGGCGCCACTCACACCATTCAACCAAATCTTGTGCAACGATTCAGCCATGTCTGCGATCTGTGCGTTGTCAGATTGACTACCAATATACCCAGACAGTCCAGTATTTAGAAGGTGAGTATTCATCCCCAAGCTGTTTGTCTTGTGATAACCTGTTCTCTCTGTGGCTTTCCGACAAATCCGACAAATCAAGTGGTTGTATTCAGTTCATTTTTGTCTGCTTGAGAGTGTTCATAGTTGCTTGTTCCCAGACGTACTGACCTGACTTTCATTGAACATTGTCTGGCCTTGCAAGCAACAGTTTGATGATAATGAGTGCCGTTTCTGCCTGAAAGAGAGTTGTCTCAGCCGTGTATCAGTGCAAGCAGATTTCGGGTTTCTCCTCGCAATACAGGCGTGGTGCCTACTGCTGCGTTTGGAAGCCTCTGAGGAAGGAGAGGACGACGGAGGGAAAAGAGAAGCAGCAACAACGTCTCAACTTGACTTGCGCTGCGGTTGCGAGCACCACGATCGATGGATGAGGGTGTGAGGAAAAGTCGCGAATTCTGCCTCACCTTCTTTCTCATATTCCCACTCGTTTCACTGCCTTTTGTTTGTAGGTTGGGCATGAATAGCGGTGTCGCATTTACTGTTTGCATCACTTTCGACTTCTTTTACCGTGTTATGTCACTTCATTTCACAATTTCAACCGCGATCAGAGCCGTCGACGATAATCAAGTCAGTCGTCACTTCGACTTTTTGTCCCCTCGATATTCAGCATTGCCTCAACCTGAGCAGTGACTGGAAACGTCTCCGTCCTCCCTTTCACTTACCTTCATCTCACCTACCTCTCGTCACAAGGCAGTACCAACGCGAATCTGCCGCAACGGCCAGACAACTATGGCTTGGGATAAGCTTACCAAGTGGATTATTGGCCGTGGTATGGCAACATCATCCCGGATGACACTAGAATACTCGAGACTGATGCTCCAACAGGCCTGGCAGAGAAGAGCGACAAAAAGAAACTTGAACGCGAATACAAAGAGGTCGAAGAGGCACTCAAACTGATAAGAGAGGTTGCGAATGAGCCGATCCTACCACTACCCAGTCGTAAGATCACCTTTTGTCCATGGCCTGATGATTTGAAGACTAAACGAGGATGAAGAACCTCCTTCGGCTTGCAGCAGTCCCATTCCTGACCACCGCAAGCCTCGCACCGCTCTCGTGTACTCTCCTGAGAAACCGGCCTGCGCTAGATCAACCTCGAGTCCAGCGATACCATCTCTGGTAAACCACAATTCCCCACCAGACCTTTCCAGCGACGCAGACTATAGTGACTTGAAGAAAACTTTCAGCTGCGATGGTGCATGGACTTTCAAAGATCAGCTGGTAGTACCAATGCCAGAAATGATAGGGTTTGGAAGGTATCGACGATCAATCAACGCTCCAACCGATTGGCAACTTGAGCGCGCGGTACGGAGCCTACACGATATGAAGGGAATCATTATCGACCATCTAGGAGACTGCCCTCCGCTGGGAATGGGTGACGATGTGTGGCGCGATTACAAAGCTCAACATTCGCGTGCCAGCAGCTTTGCAAGCTCGCACAGCTCACACTCGCATACCACCGCCACGGAATACCTTGACAAATCTACTGGGACCAAGGTCAGCCGCGGGTTCTGTGCTTCCACCAGTTCAAGCGCGGCAAGCTCGTGCAGAGATGGTAGAAGCGAAACAAGGCGTGATTCGAATATGTCCACAACAAGCATGACGAGTCTCAACACCGAAGGAGATGTCAAGCTCAGGCGTCGATCGGGTCGAATGTCCCCCTTTTCCCGGCATGCCAGCACGACATCGATCAGTCCACTAGCTGTTATCAGCGAATTGCAAGAGAACGCTAGCAAGGCTCCTCGCAAAGTCCAAAAGCCTTGCGCATTTGATGAAGATGGCAACAACGAAAGTGCAGTAGCCTCGGACGACGATGATGAATTGCAGTGGGGCGACATGCTCGAGCTTGATGGTGACTCAGCTGCCGGCAATCTTGCGAAGGGTCTTGCTCAACGATCTTCAACATCAAGGAGCAAGTCAAACGCGAGACCGAACTTGACTCGCCAACGTACGAGATCTCCAGAAAGACCAAGGTCGCGTGGATCTACAACGAAAAGAGCCGTTCTCGACCGATCCAAGACCATCAGAACTACGGCCTATGCCAATAATGTCCGCTTTCAGGGCCCAAGGCAGCTGTCAGACAATCAGAAGCCACTGTCATCCAATCCAACGAATCAAACAACGTCGGAACACAAGAAGCAGGGAAATAAACATTGTCAAAGTGCAGACCAGGAAGATCCGGCTATCGCTACACTTCCGAAGATCCTGGCCGGCGCAGCTCTGACACCGGTTGCAGAAATCGATTCTACAAGAGAATCGGCACAGTACGTTGTCGACGTTGTTTCCAAGGTCGAACGCCTACCCCGAAAGCAACAAGAACGGGCAACAAGCGGCCATTTCAGCAGCAAACCTCAGAGTCCCCTAAAAACCCGGAAGGCAAGATCCACGACTGTTTGCCGGATCGTCTCAGCGTCTTGCGGTAACGTTTCCGAATCCACAACATCAAGCAGGACAATTACAGGATAATACAAGCCTGACCATGCGAGCACACATACCATTCGAGGTTGGCGAGGTCCTATGGGACGTGCCACAAAGAGACGAGGTACAACCAGCGATGAGGCGGAGCTCGTGATGTCTCTTCTCCATGACACTTTCTCCGATATTCGCAGCAAGTCATGTGCTTGCGACCTGATTCGAATTCTTGCACGAATATCAACGGCTGACCGACAGAGCTGCGGCACAGACTGTGACATACCATTTCATTTCATATGCCGCACGCTGGAGGTAGTTGCCCTAAGGTATCGGGAGTTCCAGGACAGTCTGATGCTTCGTAATGCTAATGCTAGTGCGAATTTTCGTATTGATAATGAATACCTCGCCAGGACACCAGGCCTATCTGTGGCGGGTGGGCAATGGGGTCAGATCACTCAAGTGACTTCCTGTCCAAAGGAGAAGATGGAGCAGTACTGTCAGCACCGACAGGGAAATCAAGGAGTGGAACTACAAGGAGAATCGACTTTCGGACCGTTCATGGGGAAAGAGCAGATTGCTTGCCAGGCCGAGCACGCGGCAGCGATGAGCTTAAATGAGGTAACAGCAGTTGTGCTAACATCGTATCTAATGAAAAGACATCCCCGATTCTCAAACATGCTGCACTTATTCTGCTGAACTTCAAATTGAGCAAATCAGGTCGAAGTACCAGGTGATGGCCAAAATCGATAGCCAAAATCGATAGTCTCTTCAGCGGATCTTTCGTTGCAGCGCCAAGCTGTACCACAGGCGGCATTGAATGAGATATCACATCAAGGACGTTCGACTTCAGCACTCGCCAGTAAATCGGACCTTTCTTCCTCAGTCGGTATCTCGGCAATCACCAAGTACAAAACATCCTGCTTCATCATCCCTTTGACACCCCCAAGCAAGCTCGGACTCGATCCCTTGCGCTGTCCGATCATGTCCCGGACGCCTGCTATCGCCTGGCCCTTGTAATTGACTGTTTGTGTTTGAGGCCTTCCAGTCAACTGCGTCAATTTCGCTTTGACGTCGTCGGGACTCTGAATTCTTCCTCCCGTCAGGAGAGCCAGGGAACTTGCAGAATTGATAGGGTGATTTGGATCCGCAAACCTGCTTGCAAATTTGCCAGGATCCGCGGCACCGGGGACAGCGAGCTTTGAGTCTGGGCCGTACCTGCCAGCGAAATCTGCCTGGGCACGACGGTCTTTGTACTCCGAGACGAACTTGCGTGTGCTTTTCCATGACGATTCTCGACGTTGAGCAGATGGCCGTCCATCGGCACATTCATCTGAGTCTTCCTGTGTGGTCGATTCATCTTGACTGGAGGGGCTCGGGAAGATCAGCGACGCAGCCTGTGGGAGCTCCAGTTCGCCTTTGGTAGTTCCATCGGATGTCCTGAGTTTACCGGACGGCTTTCTTCCGGAGCTGCTGGTTGTGCTGGACCACTTTTTCAGCACCGTCTGAGCATTACTGAAGGCGCCACTGTTGAGATCGAAATCCAAGAGTACGTTGCCTTGCGCCTCGGGCTTGAAAGTCATGATCATACAATGCAGATTCTTCGGGTGGAACAGTTCCTCATTCGCCTTGTCCAGGTAATTGTTCGTCCGGGCACGACCTTGCACCTCAATGGCGGCTTTCGAAGCAGCCGTAACACCAGCTGAGACGGCCATTGCTATTACCGATGGTGCAAATCCAGCTGCAATGGCAGCAACGTTGATAACCTGGAAGATAGGTGATGCTTGCGACGATGTGTGGAAGTCTTTCAAGAAGGCGAGAAAAGTCTGCTGATCGATGCCTTTGTATTGCCAGAGATCCGGAGCATAGGCGCGGACAAAGCCACGACTCCTTGAGTTCGGACGTCGTTGAGGTAGAATTATCGGTAAAGGAAGAGGCTCAATCATATTGGGGCGATCGGTATAATTTTCTGCGGGATTACCCTGTGGACCGATCATGGCGTCGTAGGCTGGAAGTTCGTTCTGGATGTTTCTCGTCGAGGTAGAAGAGCTCTCTGTAGCATTTTGACTGACAGTCTTCTTGGATTTTCTCTGCGCATGGATTTCGGTCGCCAACCCAACCAGACCGGTGACTCGATACAATGGTCCGCGGTCATTCTGTCTGGGAGCCATGGTGAGGAAGACTATGGGAAGATAGATAGTGTGAGAGAGAACGTTTCTTCTCTTTGCTGTGGAGGACGACCTTTTCTGAGAAGAGTAGTTTCTTTCTTGCTCTGGGAGGACGAGTTTTTGATGGTGAATTGTCTGAGGAACGGCCTCGTTGGTTGCAGCATATATATACTTGACCTGATGGGTGCACAGCCTAGTATATTCCGGCGATTAGCCATATCTGTATTCGCGAGTTTTGACGGACGCGTTAACATATGTTCAGGCGTCTGCATTGAAGAAAGTCCAATTAGCAGAGCGATAACAGTATTCTCTCAACGTTTAGACCTCTGAAAGAAAGGCGAGAGAACAAAGGTGCGTTAGACCATATGGAAAGTGACGTGCCATGATCTCGCGGATAAGTACCAAAAGGGGTATGCAGTGCGTACTGAAAGTAGCTAGAAGCACGAAGCTTCGTATTTCGTATCCTAGTTCCGAACTCCTCGTACGACATCGCTTTCGGGACCATGACGCTTGCTGCATGCGTAGTCCCCAAAATACTGGCGGTCAGTGCTATGACTCTTATTGACGCGTTCAGCCCAGATGCTGCAGACTTGGAATAAGAAGGATGCATGGATTGCACTCTACCTGAATGTGTAGGCTGTGTTTGTAGCCGGATGGCGGAACATTTCGCTGAGTGTCTCCGCAGGCTCACTTCCACAGCGCGGATTGCGGAGAGGGTGCCGCAGGATGGCGGCTGCTGGCAACGGCTCCATCAATTGAACACTACTAGTAGTAATCATGCTTATGCAAATATTATGGCCAGATCATTGACTTGGAATTGTGTGCTACAGTATATAGGTTGTGTGCTACGCCCAGCTATGGCTTGACCGCAAGTCAATAATTTCAATCAGGATGAAGCTGTGAGAGAACAATGAAAATAATGCTTGCGCATCACATCCACGAGTTGAACGAGTTTTCATCAAGCTCCATGTCCCAACTCGGTGCCTCTTGCATGATGTAGGATACGTTGTCAAAGTTCCACTCGCCATACTCAACGTCAATATTTGGATCGAATACCTGCGGCAAAGATGCTTGGGAGGTAGGCATGATACATTGAGCGCCTGCCATAGAAACACTTTGCGGATCGGCTGTTCTGGACATGCTTGTGAGAGTGGAAGCAGTAGGATCCTTATTCTGGCTACAATGCACTGCTGCTGTTGTAGTACTGGGACCGACGTGGCTGGTAGTCATGCTTTCTGGACTTTGTTTCGCGGCAGCTTTGGATCTGAGGTTCAGCAATCTCCCCCATCGCCGTTCACCCTCTGGAACATGACCCTCCCACGCCTTGAAGAATGTGTCGACGGCATTCCAAGCTCTCTCGACCAGATCGGGTACTGCTGCGGAGCCGAGACAATGAAGAAGAAATGCAACCGCATCCCATTCAATGTATTTTTGGAAGAGCCAGACCCATCGAGAGTATTTGTCGCTTGTTCGTAGCGTGTGGGCATATTCGATTATCTCAATGCTGCTTTGTACAAGATCGTGCAGTCGGGCACCAGTCAGCCCTGTTAAGCCGTCACGGGATGGATGACAAATAGTAAGCTTGACCTTAGCAAGGACCATACGTATCGATGTCACCGTAAGGAAACAGATAGGTATTTTGCGGTCGCAGTACCTCAAATATTTCTCTTCGAGGTCCTTCAGCAGAGCCTCGATATAGTCGTTCTTTTGCGGCAACGAAAGATTGGGATAGCCATTATCCTTATTGAATTTGGATGAGAACACCAACTTTCGCGCGGCGTAGCTACCCTCAAAACGTGTCAAAGTGTATGTCATCTCCGTACGTTGTCGTATGGCTGAGACTGGCTCGGTCATATTGATGTCCAAGTCAGCATCGTTGACATTGGCAGGAAACTTGGTATCAAACATATGCTCACAAAGGAGAGGATCCATGTCGTTGTCTTCGGCTGTCCGAACGTCAAGTATAACAATGTGCCACCACAGTCGGCGTCGCATCTCCGCCAAGAATGGCGAAAGTCCAAGAGCGACCGGGTCACGGTGTAGTCCCAATTTCATGGCTGATCGGATGAGAAGCCCGGTCATGGAGAAGATATAAGTTTTGTTAGCCGAGTGGCGCGCACAAACCAGGTACATCGTCAAGGCCTGGAGTGAGGTGACATCCGGGCTGCTCATGAAGTCTGCTTTGGAAAGTGCTTGCCCCACCCCGAGTTCATAACGATCAAGCAATGTCTGGCGTTCCTCCTGAAATAATTTCCGACAAGAGGCTGAACATTGGATGCTTGCAACAGCAGAGTAGTATATCGAGAACATGAGACTTTCGAATGCAGATGGGATCTGTGCAAGATTCTGGCTAGCTCGTAGTATTTGTCGTTGGGTGACCGGAACGTGAACCATCTTGAGGACTGGGTCAACGTTCTCCAGGAAGACCTGCCAGAGACTGAAGACATGATTCTGCGTAGGGTGCAATTGCACCAATTCTGCGAGATGGATCGTTGAGCCAAACATGGGCCCATACTTCTGCTGTGAGCGGGCAGGTCTGGCAGGCGACGATTCTGTTACGAGCGAGGGGTTGTTAGGGGCAGCAGCCTCGTCCTTGTCGGCTTCATCGAGGTCAGCCCAAAAGCTGCTCGTGACATATCTGGTGTCCCCTTGCTCCGAGACCAATCTGCCAGTGGTTGAATTGGCTGTGAGCTGAGTACCAGAAGGCGTTCCCTGATGAGAGAAAGGGTCGGGTCGAGTACTCTCGGGTATCTCTGGGGTGGGAACGTTGGCAATCCTCGACTCCAGTCGTAGCAATGATGTCTCGATGCGTTCTAGTCTCGAAAGTAATTGGGTTTCCGGTTGCTTCTTTCCTGCTTGATCTGGACCAGGATACACGCACTGTAAGTGGAGTTTGGTGCAATAGCTACAAGGCTGATCTCGGTCGCACCTGATCTTCCGCCTTCTACAAGCGACGCAGGAACGCCCTGGCGTAAGTCTGGAAGTGGCGGCTGGGTCATCCATCGTGGACTAGGCCATGCGCTTGCTTATGATCCAAAAGCATGTAGACATCTTCCTTTACTGCAGGAATCGCCCGACATGCCGTACGGGTTCGAGATATGCACGGATTGATCCAGAAATAGCGCTCAATCTGATAATGCGAAATGGACGGAAAACAAATGGATCCCTGTCCAGGCATGGATTTTCCAGGGTCCTCCGGCCAAGCTCTCCAGATGGGGAAGATACGCAAGAATTACCCCATTTCAGGCCTCCCACAGTTAATATCATTACCGCTGGTCAGGGCCAACTCTTACAGTGACAACAATCTCCTCGCTCTTTGTTCGTTGGAAGTGTAGGAAGTATGCTGTATTCTAAAGTTGTCCATTGGGCCCATCCGCAACCCATTCAACGTCTATGCAACAGATCTGAGCACATTCCTCATGACTTCGTCTATGCTGCTCTCCGCCCGCAAGCCAATGAGTTCATTTGCCAAGTTCTCGTCGACAGGATAATTTGTCCTGATTCCTGGTACTGTTCCCCAAGCTGAAGCTTTAACGAGAGCAAACATGCCGGAGAAGTCACCTTTTGCAACCAATTCTCTGCCGCGAGCAATCTCTTCATCCGTCTTGACATGTTGAACAGTCCATCCCTGCCCGGTATGAGACTGGACTACTTCCAAGATTGCTCTCTGAGTGGTTGTGACGCTCGAGACGTAAAGATACTGATTTGCCGTCTCGGCAGGATGTGTCAGGATGCCGATGATGGCCTTTCCAAAGTCATCCTGCGTCGTGGCAGAGAAAGCCACGTTGCCGTCATCCCAAATCTCGGCCTTTTTGTTGACAAGATCGAATCCTAGGAACCCGACCTGGAATGCCTTTTTTGAATTAGTTGTGCTCTTCCGGTACGAGGCTCAACACGTACCCAGTCAAGCAAGATGCCAGTTGCTAAGCCTGTCCACGTTAAGCCAGATGCTTCTTTCGCCTTCAAGTAATCCAACACCATCTTCTTCGGCTCAAATACAGGGACGAGATGACGAACAGCCTCGCTTCGGGTATTCGACGAGAACTCTGACGGGATGAATCTTTTGACACCTGCTTTGACCGTAGCATCGATGATCACTTTCTGATCCAGAAAGCCGGTGGCACCCACAGCAGAAATGACCGCATCATGTCCTGCAAATGCTTTCACGAGCTTGTTTTCGGTGTAGGCTGTCCTGACCACACTCAGGTCTGGTGAGAAAGATGCCGAGCTCGATTCTCTCGTCACAATGGTGACTTGGAAAGCTTTCGCATTGAGTAACGCGGCCAGGATGATTGCACCCAGATTTCCTCCGGCCTATCAGCAAGTTAGCATGCGAATTACACTTCAACGATTTTGAACCACTGCACCCCAATCAGCACGACCTTATTGATCGGTTGAGTTGCCGACATCTTGCACAAGCCTTGAACTCCGAGCGTTTGCTACCGGTGGCCCCCATGTCACTGTTCCTAGCCCTTTTATAAGGCACGATCTTCATGACATGGGTCAGTACGGATGATAAATCAAGCCTCCACATGTACACGTCCAATGTATGACCGTGTCAGAGACCTCTACAGTTGTGACATTGACAATGCACAAGCACTCTGGATAAAGTTGCACGTTGTAATCCACGAGCGCGTTATGCGATAATGGCTGGGTCAGATCTCTCCCTATCCGTGCATTACTCAGCAACGCGGCCATCGCGGAGCCGCTCTCCGCGACCTCCATTGTCTTCGGTCCCAATCGACACTACCACGACTCTTCTACGCATTGAAGTTTCCACTCAATCTCTACTCCACAGTGCGGGCCCAGAGAACGCACGCCGCGTTGTAGCAAGCGTCATTTACCGTGGCAGACGGAGGAGTAGATGCGCCTCGATTCAAGCCTGGGCACGCTGTGGTGCTTCGATATCTAGTTCTCGCCTGCTGGGATGGGGCTATTCAAACATCATGTCCGAACATCATGTCTTGCTCAGACATGAGAACCGCTTGCGCAAGGCTGGGGCGCGAGATCACTGTACTGAGGGTAAATCAGCGAAGGAGATTAGATTGATGTGCGACATGATGTAAGTTGCTTTGGTTCTGATGTGAGAACGTACTATCCTGACGAGATCGCGCAGTCCAGACTTCTTCTATACATTGTGAAAGGATCTGCTTCCACCGAGATGTGATACATGGTCGAAGTTGACTTACTTTGACGCCTTGGAATGAAGCAATAGCCAAAAGCATACAGGCATCTTGCTGGCGTTGCTGGAAGCATGGCGACGCACGATGTCTTTATCGCAGGATTAGGGGCGAAGGGAACCAGATCTCTAAAGGCCTTGGATCCCGATAACAGTGCCGTCATGATAAATCAAGTTCGGCAGCATCGTTGGTGCTATCTCAAGATTTGGCCCACGGAAGTGGGGGTGGGGGAATGCCCGAGTAGGTCCTTGACAAGCTCTCCGCCTAGGTACAGTATTTACAGCCCGGGCCTCGGCTCTTCAAGTCTACGCTGTATACTCTTTGCAGGCCCGTACCCGATTCTCTATTGAAGCAGTACCAGTGCACAGAAGGACAATCAGGATCAAAGACTACGCACGCAAACGATTTGATTGACTATCTCAACGTCATGGACTCCCTACCAGAGAAGGATATCCCCACAAAAGCGATAGTGGTTCAGAAACCTCATGCACCATTCGAGCTCCGGGATGTGATACTCGACGAGGTTCGGGCTCATGAGGTGCTTGTGCAGATGAAGTTTACGGGGATTTGCCACACTGTAATGACCAGTCCCGAATTTAGGGCGAGATCGGTCTGTAGCTGACTATGTTTCGCAGGATCTTGTGGTGCAAGATGGTGACATTCCTGTCGGCTCATATCCAGCAGTACTCGGCCATGAGGGTGCAGGTATCATCCGCAGAGTGGGAAAAGACGTCCAAGATCTGCATGTCGGTGATCTCGCATTACTCAGCTTTGCGTCTTGCATGAGCTGCTCGGTGTGCAAAGAAGGCCGTAAAGGATCGTGTGCGGAATTCACCTACATCAACTTTGTTGGTGCGCGAGGCCCCGAGAGTTCACCGATAAGGTTACCAGACGGACAACGTGTTCGGGGGCAATTCTTTGGACAGTCATCGTTCAGCGAGCTTGCAGTTGTGGATGCCAGATCGGTCGTCAAGTATAGTGGTGAGGAGAAGGACTTGTCATTTCTAGCTCCTCTGGGTTGCGGGTACATGACAGGAGCTGGAACGATACTCAACGTACTCAAACCTCGTACAACAAGCAGCGTGGCTGTCTTTGGACTTGGTGCCGTCGGTCTGGCGGCAATCATGGCAGCGAAAATGGAGGGAGTTCAGGAGATTATCGCGGTTGACATTGTTACTTGGAAACTCGAAATGGCTACAAAACTTGGAGCAACGCATACCATTGACCCGAAGCAGGGCGACTTTCTCGATGCAGTCCACAAAAGGTGTCCGGACGGCATCGAGTACATTGTTGACACGACCGGGTCAATCTCAATGATCAACAATGGCATCAAGGCGCTCGGCCATGCAGGCACGCTGGCTCTGGTTGGCGTTCCGAAGCCAACAGATCAGATCGAGGCCAATGCAATTGACATTTTGAGTTCATGTAAAAGAATCATTGGAGTCATTCTGGGTTCTACCGATCCTCAAGAGGTATGTTCTTTACTCCAGGTTTGACTATGTCTCATGGAGAACAGTTCCTACCACGTCTTTTGGACATGGTCCAGTCCGGTTCATTTCCGGTCAATCTGCTGTCTGCCGTCTACCCGGCGAAAGACGTGAACCAGGCGATAGCCGATATGAAGGCTGGAAAGGTGAGTTCATTTTATAGGCACTGGCTGTATCTGACAATTGATGTACAGGTCATAAAACCTGTGTTGGCATGGTAGTGCATCTTCCAAGACGATGGCCATGCTCGGTCAAAGCCGATCGTCAAGATGGTGTTCCTCCTCGGTTATACACGGCATAAATATTGATACTGTACAACCCGAAACGATTTGAGCACTGTCAATCCTTACTATCTGACCGGATACACACTTTTTGGAATTCAGAAATCAAGTTGTTAACCTGTTGCATACTCGTTTGGTCGTATTGCCTGAGAAGCGGGCCGGCGGACTCGATGCTAGAAAGGCTCATTGGTTTCTGCACTAGACCGTTCGAGAACGCCGCGGCTTCAGCACCTTCATCGTCTGATGTGGAGAGACGATCTACCATGAGTTTTGCAAGAAGCCAGTACTCTGACGCATGACGTGTAAAACCAACACGCCTCCACATATCATCCGAAGCAAGATCGTGCATGGAGGAAGTCACCGGAGAGTGGCGTGGTGTTTCAGAGAAACGTGTAACGTAAATGTTCCAGACCATTTCCCAATTCTGCAGGCCTTGCTGAATGGCACTTAGCGAACCCTGACAGCTGAAGGAACTTTGATAGTGAAATATGAGAGAATGCAGTGCAGATGTCATGGCGAAGAGATTGAGAGGTCCTAGACCGGCCAGCATAGTGCTGGAGTCGTCATCGACATGGCTTCGATAGAGCATCTCGAAAGCTGAAGCGAAATCCAACGACTCCACTGGCTGCAGAGCACTGTCTTGCTGTTCTTGCGCCAGACTGTTGAAGCAATCTTCTGCAGTCAAGGCCTGAAAACAAGCCTCAGGCTTAGCCGGGCTCATTCTCATTTCCCGAATTACCATACGTGGAGGCAAATTGTTGAAGATCACGAAGGCGGTATCCAAGAGGAAGATCCACAGACACACTCGAATCAGCTCTTCTCTGGCTGCAAAGTTCTTGAAAGAGAAATCGCATAGGTTTTGTTGCCGGTAGTTGGGATGCCGGGCATTGTGAAGGGTGTCTCTGGCAGCTGCAACCATCGTGCTGTAGCGGTATCGGCGAATTCGACGCTTGCTCGAGTGTGTTCCTTCCCAGTTCTGGTAGAGACACACCATGTATGCAGCTTGTAGTGCTCTCAGCTTTCCTCGCCACCATTGAGCCTCGCCAGTGTCGCAAAAGCTGGAAACAGGGCTGTCATCGCAGAGGTCGTCAATGCTGAAAACCAGTTCTTCAACACAATTGAACCAGCGCCTCGCATACTCGCGATCCGATGGTTCTGGCGAGACACATGCCCCCATCACTGACATTGCTGCGACAAGCTCGGGTTTCGCAGAGGCGGAATGAAACGTGGCTTTGTGCATGATATTTACGTTAGGGTGCCAAATTGCCCAATAAAAGTGGATATACCGTCGGATGTTCATTGGAGAAAAGAAATGTAAGCAGGCTTCTTCTGCTGTGTTTGACCACGAAAGGTCGACGCAGCTGTTTTTGGATTGCTGCAGCACAACGTCTTTGATAGAAGTGATGATCTCGTGAGACTTGAGCGATAGGGGATCGGAGAGCCACTGAAGAACGGCCGCTTGAGAGTTATACTCTTCATTGACGTCTGATGTTGTTGGGTTCCCTGCGAAAGCCACAGTGGAGTCTGCACATGCTGGTACGGGCACAGCAGTGTGCTTCTTAGACCCTACAACGTCGTTTTGGAAGCTTGTTGCGACTCGCCGCCGTTGCTCGAGTGTACCGCAATCGAAAGCATCGACGAGACCAGTCTCACTCGTGAAATTGGCCAAGAAGTTCAGAGATCGGTCGTCATGGTGTCTCTCATCGGACATTGCACTAGCCGGGCTCTGGACTCCTGAACCCAAGTTGAGAAAGTCCTGCCAGCTATCAGATGGGACGTCGAAATCATGGCTCGACAGGCCACAAGAAACCCAGCCGGCTATGTTGGTAAAAGATGGAGCGCCGCCGCCGTGGCGAATGCTGTTCTCGTCGGTAGATGCTGGGAGGTCATATGAGTCAAGAAGACTGATGGTAGGATCCGGTTGGGTTTGAGGATTGGAAAGAGCACGTCTTTTGACACTTGGCTCTGTCGATTGCGCGGGATGATCGAACAAATTGTCGCACGTCCTGAGATGTCGCTTCAGCACATCAGAGCGCTGGAACGTGTTTCCGCATCCCATGCATTCATGAGGCCTTTCCGTACCGTGCGATATTTGGTGGCGACGCAAATGCTCGGGCCTCTTGTATGATTTGGAACAAGTAGGACACACGTTCAGACTGGCGTAGTTCGCCATCAGGTAGGCTGTCAGCACTGTTGTCGCCCAATGCTGACTTATGGCTGCGAGGACGTGCGAAACATCATGAAGGAAGTAGCCTCATTGCTGGGCGCACATGGCCAGACGAGAATTATCAAAAGTTGGGGGCGCCCCAGGTCCCCGGGCCCCCGGACCGAGAAAATCTGGCTAGTGAGGCCACTTACTTAGGCAGGGCGAAGTTGCCGGGACTGCTCTTCGGTACTTCAGCCAACCACTGGAACCAATCCAGGAGACTTCAAAAGCAACACATGTACGTCAGCACCCGGCGAGGACATCTTCCACCTCCACCGCCACCTTCAGATCGGGCGAGGGTCATCCCACCCCCGCATTTCGACTGTGGGATGGGCATCCCAAGTTGACAGTAAGGACCAGACCCTTGGTATTGCATATGTAAGTGATCATGCCGAAGCCTTGACAGTTGTTGCTTTCTTTCTTGATGAGATCCAACAACTTGGGCTGTATCTTTAATCAGCATATCTCTCAAAAACGCAACGATGAGCGTGCTGTACTTCACTCTGGCCGTATTGGGCTTGTTATTAGGCGCCGTACGACTACTCTCGATAGGTCGCAGGCCGAAGTCTTATCCACCAGGACCACCCACTCTGCCAGTCCTTGGGAACCTTCATCTGGTACGTCTCACATGTCGCACCCTGGTTGGCACCAATGTTGCTGAGTATATGCAAACAGATGCCAACTCGAGATGCTCACCTGCAATTCGAATCCTGGGCACGAGAGTATGGTCCGGTGTACAGCTTAATGTTAGGAACCAAGGTGTTGATCGTGCTATCGAGCGATGAAGCCGTCAAGGAACTTCTCGATAGGAGGAGTGGCACTTATTCTGATCGACAGGATATGTACATTGGCCAGACTTTGTGCAGTGGAGGTTTGAGGTTACTAATGATGGTATGTGTGTCGCTCCCACCTTCTCACGAGAGGGTATGTCGCTGACCTGGGTCGGTACAACAGAGGTATGGCGCGAAATGGAGAGGGGTAAGACTTTGATGTTACCCACACTGGCAATGTGATGTTTTGCTGACCGCGAGGCGTACTCAGTTTCGCAAGATGGTCCACAACCTTCTGAACATCACTACTTCCCGGGAGTACGTCCCTTATCAAATGCTTGAGAATAAACAAATGCTGTTTCAACTTCTCGAGCAACCTCAGGACTTTCTCAAGCATATTCGACGCTACTCTAATGCGCTCACCACCACAATGGTCTTCGGCTGGAGGACACCCACCTATGAAGATGAAGATATGAAGCAGCTCTTCGAAGGGTTCTCCGAGTTTGCGGAGATCAACCAGACCGGCACGGCTGGACTGATAGACTTCTATCCTATCTTACGGAGACTTCCTGAGTTCTTGCTCCCGGTGCAGAAGAAAGCGAAGACACTTCATAAGCATGAGAAACGGCTGTACCTTAAGCACTGGTTGAACGCCAAACATGCGGTAGAAAAGGGTGTGATTCAGCCCTGTTTCTGCGAAGGAATGGCCGCAGCACAGAAAAAAGAAGCATTTGACGACGACCAAGCCGCGTACATCTCTGGTACCCTCCTGGAAGCTGGGTCTGACACCACTTCGAGCACATTGTACGCCTTTGTGCAAGCAATGTTGCTGTATCCTGAGGCACAGAAAAAAGCACAAGCTGAGATTGATAGAGTGGTTGGAGACAGGCTACCGACCATGGATGATGAACCCAGTCTGCAGTACATCCGTGCGTGTATCAAAGAGACACTACGCTGGATGCCGACCACGATCCTCGGCGCTGTGCCACACGCCGTAGACAAGGACGATGAATACATGGGATATCTCATACCCAAAGGCGCAGGCGTACTCAATAATGTTTGGGCAATCCACATGGATCCCAGACGCCATCCTAATCCTCGGCGTTTCCAGCCCGAACGCTACATCGACGACACACAGAGTCTCTATGACTCAGCAGCTAATCCGGATGGCACGAAGCGAGACGTCTTCACATTCGGTGCAGGCCGGCGTATCTGCCCAGGTATGCACGTTGCAGAACGCAGTTTGTTCCTTGGCATGTCTCGTATCTTGTGGGCGTTCGACATCGAGCCGGTGGCGGCTGAGACGGGCATCAAGATCCTGCCCGATCAAGAAAGACTCACGCAAGGGTTCGTGTGCATGCCGGAGGAATTCCAGGCGAAGATCACACCGAGATCGCCAGCTAGAGCTGAATTGGTCAGACAAGAATGGCACGATGCTGAGAAGGAGTGTCTGGATCCTGATACCAAGCAGTGGCTGCAACGGCCGTAACTTCGGGGCCGACTGATCGGATATATTACGCCCCAGGAGGACGACACCCGACTGACTGGTAGTCTCCTTTTCGTGTCAGCAGTTTGTAAGAGCGTGGAATGCGCGCTGGCTCGAAAAGAGGTACATCGTGCAGAATCCGTACCGGGACCGTCGAGTGACTAATCATGCCTGAAGTCAAGCAGAGACCATAGAGTCCGTCGGGCCCATCTTGGTCGAATAATCAATAGTCTTGCCAGGGCAGGTAGATGATGGATTCATCATAGCAATATGAAAGGGCTGGGGTTGTTTTAGACGCTTTCTTTAGGCGTGCTGCCTGGCAGTTAGGGGGGTTTCGGCCGTTGATTATTCTGTCCTATAGCAGCACCTCTAGGCAAGTTTTAGGCAGTTAGTAATTAGCGACAATCTCTAACCGGATTTCGAGCTTCAACGCCTAAATCACTGCGCATTAAAGTCCGACAACCTCTGTTAATTCTGCTCAGAGGAAGCGGCTTATATCGATCGTGGGTTAACAGACCTGGAACCTCACTGTGCGCTTACTCCAGCCATAGGTTCTGCAAAGGAAGTACTTTTGCACGATCTTCTTGAATCTCAGTTGATCCCGACCAATGCCTCTTGAAGATGTTTTTTGTTTGACCCATTCCCCTCCATTACAAGTCTGCCATGTCAATGTCTCAGAAGCGCCCACTCCCTCAGGATACCGAAGAAGACAGTGATGCGGACCAAGTCTTCAGATCTTCGCCGATCCAAGACCGGTCGTCGACATTCGTCGCGCATTTTCATCCGCTAAGTCACGCAAACACCACTCATGGCGGTAAGCCTGTCCCTCTAACGTCGACCGTCAAATCATTCCAATCACACCCGGACTTTGTGTCGGCGGACCATCGAATGGTCGCATGGCGCCGACCGTCTACGCAGCGAACATTAGCACCCTCGACTGTGGTCGGTGTCAGCCATGCGATCTACACGACCGGTTCGGATGATGATGGCGAAAAGTACGCGGGCAAGAAACTTGAGCGAGTCCTGATTGACCTGGACGTCGAGGGCACGGTGGTCGTTGCGCGATGGTACGGCGGCATTAGGCTCGGGCCCGTACGCTTCACGCATATTGAGACTGTCGCGAGGGAGGCCATTATGATGTGGAAAGCGCAACATCATCATGACAGTGCCAAGAGACAGAAAGTGCAACAGGAGGTGGCGGACGAGGCAACCCGTGCACGACTAGTAAGGGTGCTGGGCGAGAGGGACAACAGTATCGTGGTATTAAGGGGTTTGCTTGCAGAGAAGACGGGTACTGCTACAGCGAAGTCTGCTGATGCTCCGAGTCAGACGCAGACACCGACTCCAACAATCACGAGTTCTTCCACGACTAAAAAGATTGACTACAGTGTAATGCCGCTGCAGACACTGCGCCAGCTGGAGAAAGCGCGAGACGCAACCATTGCCTTCATTCTCAAACAGATTGACAAAGCTGAAGATGAGGAAAAGAAGCGAAAAAGTGCGCAGGAAGCAGCGGCTGTCACCGATGGCGACACGGAAGATGGCAATGCTGTCACTGCCCCTAAAGAGTGAACTGGATCGCAAAAGGCCAACATCAACGACAATTCTTCAGGTGGTGTAGACTCAAGGTCGGGCAAGTCATGCTTCATTTCGATTCTGCCGGTGGCCTCTTTTCCAAGTCGAACATTTATCGGCCACCGCAAGATGAAGATTGCTTCCCACTCGACAGATGTCCCCATGTTCGTACACCCTCACTCTGGTGCGATCATGCCGAAACCGAGACGTCCTCCTGCGCACCAGCATATCCGGCACTCGCACGACTGCTCGCCGGCTTCAACGCATTCTTCTCAGCTTCTTCCTCTTTGAACTTCTCCACAACCATCTTTCTGGTCAACTGCTGGTAATCTGCGGACGCAAGTCAGTCAAATCCCCCCAGGCCTCAACAAACGAGCAAGAAGGAGAAACTCACGAAGCACACCACTCTCCTTGACCTGATTCAGCACGCCCTGCGAATAAATGCCCCTCTCAAGATTACTCTGCGCCACCTCGCACAACTCATAATCCTCGAGCGCAACCTTCCTCACAAACTTGTAATACTCTTCAAACCCTTCCATTCCGCCATTTCCATCATCGAAATAATAATCAAATTCCATGCGCGTTTCGCCGACCTTCTCACCAGGACACACGCGGAAACTACTCATCCCTCCACCGTACAGGTTCAAAGTGCACACGGGGTAAAAGTACAAAAATAAGCCATCGTCAGGCTTCGTTGGGTCCGCAATATGTCGGCTGTACGTGCCGTGGTTGTGCACTTCGTAGAACGTCGGCGGATACTTGACGCTGAAGGACCGGTGCGTGTACTGGCAGTGCAGACATTCTTGATACCCGTCGACCATGGTCTTCCAGTTGAAGTTGCCGGGATACTTGATCGACCGCCGGTGCGGGAGGCGCCGGAAGTTGTACCCCGACAACAATTCAAGGAGGGATGCGGGAAACCATTGCGCAAACTCTGGGGCAGACTCGTCGACCGTCGTGAAAAGAAGCCCTGTCGGCGTCAGGTAGTGTCGCAGCTCGGCACCCTGTGAACGTCAGTCAGACTACTGCAAGACACGCCGAGAGGCGGCATGAGTGCAGCAACGTACGTCGGATTTCCGGGTCACGGTAAAGTTCTCATTGCCGTCATGCTGGATGGTGACTGCAACTCCAGCAAACTCATAGTCGACTTCCCGATCCTCAGAAAATCGAGGTACGGCACCGACGAGGTACCATGCCTTGTAAAAGACGGCCCGTTGTTCGAGAAGGTACAGGTTCTGCGACGTGTACCACGATGCTGGCAATGTCTTGGTAGCGTCCATGATTGTGCTGGGAAAATACTCAATTCAACTTCACATTGCCGACGCATCACCCAGGAGTATATCAGGCACGGTCGACAAGTCACAATTATACTGGGGTGGAGATATGCGCCGAAACCAAGTCAAGCCAAAACAGGCATTCAAATACCGACGAGTCTGGAGAAGCGAAACTGGCTAACTTGTACGGGGCGGCATATGTTTCTATTTACACGACAGCCATGGTCGATCCATTATTCATCATCAAATACAAGTGCTGGATATTCCATGTGATAATCACTTATTGACTTTGAGAAGTCCATTGAATCAGCAGGATTCAAGAGGGGGAAATATCTCTGGCGGGATCGCATTTCCACATTGAGACATCGGCCCAATCCATCAATGGCACCAACGGCGTCAGCTTTGATATCATGGGCCCCATCAACCACCAAATGAACTGTCATTGACATCGGATCCGATGCTTGATGTCAATATAATCATCATCAATACCAAAACATGATTGGCGACATTGTTCAGAGTTTCGGAATTGAATTGCTTGAAACCTGGCATCGCCTTGCTTCTCCAGACTTGGATCTTCACATGATAAGGCCAGTAATCGTCTTCCGGTCATAAAGATTGGAACTCCCGGATACCAGCCTCAAGTATTGTGTCCAGGTATGGCGTTCACAGTATCCAACAGCCATATCTTATGGCAAGGCATGTCGTTTCCTGCATACCTTTTCATAGTATCATGCTTGATATATCTCTTTGGTCGTTCCTTGATTAACTGCCTTGGTGCGCTGATATCCGCCGATGGCCATAAGGTCGCGCATCCTGCTTCCGGGCTGGACCAGGCAGAAAAAGGGAGCTTGAAAAGGCCGGAAGACATGTCAGATGATGAGATCTTTCAATTGGAAAAGAGAGCATTCTTTAGCAAGGTGAGTGAGGCCATGGCCCGGGTCGCCATATGACTTGGGCTGACAACTTCAAAGACGTGGCTGTACATTTCACACAGAAGCAGGTTCGATAAGGCTGGCGACTATCATGTTTTTGATGTGGCTGGGATTTCCTTCTTTGTCGTTCTTGGGAAGGACATGAAGCTTCGAGCTTTCCACAACGTGTGTCGACATCGTGCCTATACCGTGGTGCGAAAGTCCTGTGGAACATCGGCTCGCTTCTCTTGCAAGTATCATGGCTGGCAATATGACGACGAAGGCAAGCTAGTCAAGGCCCCGAAGTTCGATGAATCGCTGGGGTTCAAGCCTGAGGAGAATGGTCTGTGGGAGGTCAAGTTGATCTTGACGAGGGAAGGCTTGGTCTTTGTCAACTTTGACGCAAGCACTATGCATCTGCCCTTCAACAACGTCAGATCTCATGTCGACATGGGAGCCTGCTCTTGGGTGGATGGTATGGATTTGACTTGTGAGACGAATTGGAAGGGCCTGGGTAAGTCATGAAATATCTGCGTTGATCGATACCTAACAATGTTTAGCCAATGAGTTCTCGAATCAGTCACAATGGTCACAGAACCCTTTCGGATGGTTCTCTGGCTTCCGTCGACCGAAGATGGCCAGACTACTGGGACCGATGAGCATGATCAAGGAGCTCAATGAAGACCTTTGGTGTACGATGACGCTTCTTCCGCGGTCTCAGTCTGAAGTTATCGTGAGATGCGACATTTATGCGAAAGAGGGTACAAACCCGTCTCCACAGACCTTCCAGCGATGGAAGTGGCTGCTGGAGAAAGAATTGAACGTCCTGTCGAAGCCTGACGAGGCGAAGGCTTCCGGAAGGTCGTACTTTGCTTATCAATGTGGAGGTGATTGACATCATGCATCATCGTGGAGGAAGAGGCTGACTTTCGCACCAGGACGGACGATCGATCTCTTCGCAATCCTCGCTCAGCATCAACGGAATGAGAAGATGGCCAAGAAGAAGTTGCAGCCTGCAATCCGCGTGACAGGATTAGCTGATATCGACGAGGAAGCTACAGCCTTGTGTGACGTGCTTGACGGCAAGGGCGAAAGTCCACCACTGGAGAATTGTTCGAGGAAATCGAGCTTTCCACAGACTTTGGAATGGTAGGTGCACATATGGTACAAAGCTCAACAATGGACGGACACTGCATTAGACGAGGTTTATTGAAGCATAGCGTGGCGGAAACGATACATCGATACAGAGCTTCGACTCATCCTGCTCATCAAATTTCCTACGATGTTGCGTTGTCAGCCAGCACTTCCATTTTGAACGTCCACTCCAGCCATCCTAGCCTTTCTCGCAGCTACCGGATCTCTGTCTTTGCCAGTATAAACTGAGGCTTCCGGCGCAGGATACGGCGGCAACTCCGGTATTTCCATCCCGTCTTCGTCAAGCAATTTGCGCGCATCATGTCCGAACAACCAATCCTTCCGCCGCGTATCTGCCCAAAAGATCGGGTTCTGCGAGTTATCATGCCTCATCAGTTCATCCCGATGATCTCGCTCCGGACCGTCGTAAAGATGCAGCCACTCTTGAATGACGCGAGTGTTTCGCGCGACATATGCAGCTCTCGGTATCCGCTGCCGTTGGAACGCATCAAGTGCTTCGGGAAGAGTATCGAAGTACGCAAGAGCAGCTTGCAGCGTAGCCGCATCTTCGGTAGCCTGCGCTGCACCTTGGGCAAGGTATGGCATCATCGGATGAGAACAGTCGCCGAGCAAGGCTACTTTTCCGCTCGGATGGACCCAGCGCTGGAGTTGGTCAAAGTCGGCTAGTTTCCATTTCAGATATTGTCCTGTCAACCCGCACAGTTTGCGCACCGGATAGCACCAGTCCGCAAAACGACGTACAAGCTCTGAGTTGTCGGCCTGGGACTTCCATTCGCCTTCTTCGACTGGGGCACCGAAGTCTGTGGCATGCGTCACGTCGATGATGATGTTATAGAGTTCGCCGTCGCGTAGAGGATATCCTACGGCGTGTCCTTCGGGGCCTATCCAGTGCACTGCCCATGGCTCCGTGACGAGATGTCGTGTTTGAGGGTCCTCGAGCAATGGCCCAGCAGGGACGAGAATACGATATGCGACGTCTCCTGTGTCCACGGGGTCGACTGGTGATCCATTGATCTCGTTTCGAACAGCTGATTTGATACCGTCCGCACAAATGATCAGGTCGCCATGGTGCCATTGCTCGTCTGCCGTCTTCAACGCTGGCTTTTCGTAGTCATACTCGACAACTTTGGCGTTCATTCGTAGTGTGATATTCTCGCGTTTGTTCGCCGCCTCGACCAGAGCATTGATCAAGTCTGCGCGGTGGATGAAGTAGTACGGGGCGCCATATCGACTTTCGACGTCAGAGAACGGTATGTCCAGAAGGATTTTATCTTTCCAGTCGACGAATCGATTGCCCAATGAGACTTGCTTTTTGATCGAATCAAAGTCCACGCCCCATGATAGACTGAGCCGCGAGGAGTTCGGCGGCACTCGGATTCCTGCACCTACTTCGAGGAATTCCTTGACGGATTCGAAGATGGTGACTCGGTGGCCGTCCGCGGCAAGGGCTAAAGCAGTCTGGAGACCGCCTATGCCAGCGCCAACGATGAGAACGTTGAGGCTTTTCATGTTATATCCGTGGCCATTGAACTCCAAAAGCTGGATCGTGAGCTATGTATTTGACTGAGTCTTATTGCGAGCGACAGACTACGCGTTCTTCTGGTGGCGACCGAGGTCATCATTCCCCTCCACGTAATGTACTAACTCTGGTCAATCTCCGCATTGAGGCATGGCAAGAACGGCATTTGACCGGATCTGCAATTGCCAAAAAGAGCACTTTTGCGACAACGAAACGAGATTCGGATGAAGCTAGAATGCACCGAAGCAACAATACGGTAGTTCGCAGTCATTTGTGACTGGAGGGTACCTCGACGCAAATCATGTGGACTTCATCTTGGTGATGAAGACCTTCTAGGACTCAACTATCGCTGGGAGCCTCGATGCTAATGTAGCCCTCCTCAGAATCATCAGAATCAAACTCACTATCCTCTCCATCAGACTCAGAGTCCTCCTCAACCGTATTGACATCGACATACTCTTCTTCGTTGTCGTTGGAGACTCTCTCAAAGATATCATTGTCATTGCTCTCAGAATCAAGATCTCCCCATTGCTCCCATTGTTCGATGAGTGCATCCGGTAACGATCCCACCTTTTCCTCCAACTTCCTTGATCTGATTATGATGCGGCTGGCCAGCAGGTACGTGTAGCGGAAGTACATCCAGAGCTCATCATCCAAGCAAGGATGCGGGTAATATGGGTCGTTGCCCGTTACCGCAACTAAGTATTTCTTGACAATGTCCGAAGCCGATGCCTCTAGGTCGACCCTCGTGCATTTATCGTAGTCCAACATCCACAGCTCGCTCCCGCCGGAGCCTTCGAATGCAGCTATGGGTGATCGAAACGAGGAGTGGACCGCACGTAAATCACCGAACATTGGTTTGCCCGAAGATCCAATCACGAACTCCGTATCTTGTGCGTCGATCTGTGCCTGCCAATGCAATATCGCAAGTCCTATAGCCATTTCTGTGGCGTATCCGATGAGGACAAGGTTAGACATTATCAGTTGGGCGTGCTCCAGGTACAACGGAAAATTTCGAAGCGTATCAGTGCTGTCGTACGCCCGGTCGTTCGGACTGTTCTTTCCAAGATAAAGACGAATGAGACAGTCTCTGTTCTCAGGTTTGCCCAACACATCTCGTCTTGTCGTGTCGGATTTCCGGAAGAAGGTATGGACGAGGGCTCGTCTCGTAGGCTCGAGAACTGGTGAGATATAGGTTAAACGGAAAGCTGCGCCTTGTGTCCGGTCGGCATCTGGAAATCGGCAAAGGTTTTCAGTCCACCATTCTGAACTTGGTCCCTCATAAAAAACAGGTTCAGGGACCCGTGGTATGCGGCGTGATGAAAGAAGATTGGAGTCTGCGAAAATGTCGAGCGCCCTGAGATGGCTGTTGTAGGCCAGACCTGTAAGTTCAAAGTCGTTCGAGATGCCTGCGGCGTTGGCACCTTTCTTGATAGCCCAGGGCGACCCCGGGCACACAAAGACGCTGCCACAGGTGCCGCGGCCAATATCGCGGAGGGGAGCCTGGTCGGTGTGATGACCGGGCATCGTGTTGACACTGGAGGTCTTCTGGGTGAGAACGTCCATGAATAAAATGGACAGGAGTATGATTTTCAGAACGAGGAAACTCGCAGGTTTATATACTCATGGCAAGGCATGGTTCTGGCGGAGTAATGGCATCGTCTGACAGATTCTGCGCCTGGATCCAAACAATGGTGTTCGATGTTACCCGCGCCCTGCCGTTGGAAGAGTTCGGCGACATTCAAGGTCACTCACACTATGGCAACTGTCAACCTCAACCACGTAGCTTACCTGTGCGAGAATCCCAACACTGCTGGACTAAGAAGCCAGCAAGACTCGCCTGTTGAGGTGCGAAGGTTCCCTGTCGGACAGTGTCATTTTCCTCCGATGAGGTGTGAGTGAGTCAACGTGCCAAGAACAGGTTCAGGCACTTGGCTTTGACGGAACCATGGTTTGTCCAAGTCAATATCAGGCTCCTCGCGAAATCCTCGTCAGCGTTCAGTGTCGCAAGGCGGAGAGCGCGCGTAAAGGCGGTATCGACGACTGCAAGCATAATCACAGTCTAGTCTCCGCGATGAGAGGTTGTCGAGGAGTGAACGAAGGCAGAGGAGACGTAGAAAGTGACGCGATGTTTATCATGATTCGCAATAGTAACGCCGAGGACAGGGCGGCGGCACACCGAGGCCTCAGAACGTGTATATCTTGGTGCCGCTCTTATCACGCCTTGGCCTACGTCGTTTGTGTAGTTTGTTGCAGGACCCCAACACCAAAGTGCAAGTCACTCCTTCATGTTGCGGTGTCTGGACAATCAGACCTCAGCCGCGACAGTCACTCCGCCATGTTTAAGAAGGAGTAAGTACACCCTTGGACTCTTCCCTCCGTCGAGGCTGCCATTGTACTTACACAGACACACAGTCTGACCGCGGGCGCAAAGTCCAAGGTCAAATCCTCGGTGCAGCGGGGAATTCGAGCCAAAGTCCTCGAGACATACCCGGCACTCGAACCGCACATTGACGAGATCATGCCCAAGAAGAGTCAAGTGGATGTGGTGAAACTGTAAGACCACAGACTCCCGAGGACGGAGACCCTCTTGCACCAGAAACCAGACTCACACTGTTGGCTTAGACCAGACCGCGTCTCCCTGTACGTCCTCGACGACCGACCCTTGTTCTACCAACACATGGACGATCCTATAACCCCGCACCTCAAAATCGTACACCAGTATCCTCACGCCTTCAAGACGATCCGTATCGACCGTGGTGCGATCCGTTTCGTGCTCTCGGGCGCAACGCTCATGGTCCCCGGGCTCACATCTCCAGGCGGCATACTTCCAGATAAAGATGAGGAGGCGAAACCGGGGGACATTGTCGCTGTGTCTGCCGAGGGAAAAGATGAAGTCTGCTTGATCGGACAGTTGGAGATGGGCACGGAGGAGATGAAGGCGAAGAAAAAGGGCGTCGCTATGAGTGCAGGTCATTATCTTGGAGACGGACTGTGGAAGATGGATTTGAGTTGAGACCATCTACCCAGAATGAGCTGGCGGAACGAAGCCTCTGGAGTGACATGGAGACGACCCGAGACATGTTCGTTTTGCCTCCGATCCCACCAAAGAGGATGGGTCGATTCTGCCTACAAAGACTCTGGTCAGGAAAGCACAGCTGCAGCTTGGATAGGTGTCATTGCAGGATTCGACGCAGGCAGAACTGTCAGAAGCCTGAAGACGCAGGACGGGGAGGTCATGATCGCTGCACTGCTACCTCATAACCGATCACAGCAATCTGTTATCCCAGGAAGGTGGCATTGGTGTGGAACGTCACTGAGAGTACACCGTGCACGAGACAACACATCGAGTGTCTCTTTGTACAAGGTCAGGTTACGCCATGCAAAGGTCGAATCCGAGCACTCGAAGACATTTGAGCGTACCGCAGGGACTGTCCTGTAATTGGCACAACTTATAGAGTCCTGGATCAGTCGTCCCTTGATTTGATTCTCACAAAATGGGAGCAGAAATAATACGACATTTGGTACAATCGACCATTTGACTTTGATTTCTAGAGCTTTCGTGATACTGAGTACAAACTTTTGTCTTTGCCATTCGTCGCATTTTTCCATGATGAGTGACGCTGAATATTGAAAGGTAAAAAGCACACATCCTCCAAGGCGCCGTCAAGGTCCTGACCATGCTTGCCTGACAACTGTGAGGTTGTCGCACCTACATGGTGCTTGCTGTTTGGTCGGCAGTATTGATGCCCTTGGACCTTGTCCCTTGCACTCTGGATGTCAAAGTCACACACACATGGTTTGACAGTAAGTCATAAAGTCGAGCTGCTCTTTCCACTGCCGCTGTCCTCGAAATCCATACATGTTCCCCGTTTGAGTGCGCCCATCCCGACCATGCAGCCCCTTCTCCATGAGAAGTGCAAAGGTCTATGCAAGAACACAAAGAAAAAAGAATATGAAGGAGCAAGGAATGGACAGCATAACTCGAAGCCAGCAACGCGAGGGTATGGTGGTAACTCAGTCATAACAAGTCATAGGTGGTTGACGCTCAAGCAAGCGCCTTTTCGCACCCCTTTTCGCCGTGCAATATGGCCAGGTTAACTGAGACCTCTTTTTTAGGAGACGGATCATGCTACCGCTCTGCAGGAGTGTTGGTAACGATGAGATGAATCGGGTAGAGAGAAATCGATAATATCAGCCCGAGTTGGGTAGCAGGCGCAAGCAAGGTTGCAATGATGCCAGTGTCAGTCGATGTTGATGGTTTTGCCACACATATTTTTGGATCAAATTGTTGAGACTGGGACAATCTGACGAAACGCTGTAGTGGACGATGGGACCTCGTATGTGAAATGCTTCAGTCATTCAACATATCGATCTGCATGCAAAAATGAGCAGAACATTTTGTTGAACAATCCAGTATATCGGTAGATCGGGCAGTGCTAGAAGGAATCTGCAGGCTCAGCCACTCTTGTCGAGCTCGGCTTTTTCCTCAGCGCTTAGAACGTCGCCCAGTCTTTTGATGGTTTTCATGTTGGTGGCTCCATTGCGCCATGCAGCACGTAATGTGTGGAACAAAGGCCGGTTATTTGTCTTTTCTTCTCGCGAGAGGTTGACCATATCAGTCGCCAGGCGTTCACTGATTGGAATGCGACCACCCAAAACCTTGCCAAAATAACGAACAAGGTGTTTCATGCCGCTGTCGCTGCCTTCCTGCGAGTCCTTCACAGCAGTGGCTTGAAATTCTTGGTACATGCCAAGATTGAATTTGTCGACAAGAAAATCGCCCCAGAACGAATACAAAGGCTCAAGTGAACCTTCGACTCCCTGCTCATGCTGTTGGAAAGCAAGATCGTGAAGCGACTGATAACTCTGGTCGTATTGTCCGATCTGTGGTGGTGGCAATTGAGTTTCCTGCCCGCCTTTGGTAAAGTAGCTGATGGAAGTATCGTCCGTTACTGGGATGGTGCCGGAATATCCGAATGACCAGTTGCGAAATTGTTCGAGTCTGATGTGCGAGTCAGTGGTTCGATCTAGGACGATAAGATTCGGACGCAACTCACTGCTGTGGACTGGCTGCACCGCCTCGGAGGCTTGGAACTCGGGACTTCTCAGCGTTGGGACCACCTTCGCTTGACCCAGGTGCTTTATCGTCGCCATTGTGATCAATACCATTCGTCTCAGGTACTGCTGCTGCATGTGGCTGCATGCGGATGTTGATGTTGGGAATATTCTCGTCAGGGAAGACGTTGTCCTCAATATCAGCCCGGGACATCTGGCGGTTGTGACCATTGACGAAGCTTCCCAACACAGGTGGACCATGGCTAGGTGGTGATCTTATGGGGCTCGGTAGCTGAGCGAAAGGAGGCAAAGAGACCCTGGAACCGTCTTCAGGAGCAGCTGCCTCAAATGGAGGGGAAAACGGTGCCCCTGTTATGTTGCCGTCGACCTGAGCTCCTGGCACGTAGGAAGACATTTGAGGATTAGGATGGAAGATGCCATTGACTGGGGCAGCATTCAAGGGTGGGCTTCGTAACTGGTCCATGCCAAACGACGAATCAACACGGGGAGGTTGTTCGTACTGTGGTGCCGGATGGTACTGGTCCAAACCATGTTGAGGCCCGTCGTTTTGGGCAGACTCGAAGCGCTCCTCCACTGGAAGAATGAAATCTTGCCAATTTTCGCGGCGTCGAAGTCGGTCATCTCCATCAAATCCGGGCAGGAACTCGACACTCTTGACTTGTTGACAAACATATCGGAGTGTGTCCAAGGCCATGTTGTCATCGGTCAAGGTCTTGATTCGCTTAAAATTCGCGATGACACTCAGTGGCACATAACCTTGTCCATCCATGTGTTTTCTCAAGAACAAATCCTTGCAAAGATTGTCAATGGAGAAATAGTACTCGCTGCGGTACGTTAGCATGTCCTGGTAAAGGGTAAAGGCATATCTTACACTTGAGTCATGACCATCGATAGGAGAGCGTAAGAGTTGAGCGGGTCGTTGAACGGCATGGCACTCATAATGCCCGGTTGCATCTGCATTTGGCTCGGATAGCCATATGCTTGCATGTCGGTTTGTATGGATGGAGGACCTTGTGGCATGGCCGGCATACCATTGTAGTAGCCAGGGAACATAATGCTCACGGGAATTGATTGAGAGCGCGGGTTGTTACGAGAATTGGTCGGTGTCTGAGTCGGCTGGAAGGGCTGTGACGCCTGCCTCGAGCGGCTTTCGGTGTGGGAACTGGGCCCGCTTGATTCGAACCCATTCTGAGGCAACGGAGACGTGTACGCATGGGAGGAGCCGTAAGTCGGATTATAGGCGTGGTTGCCTCTGCCGCGATAACCTCCTCTACCACCGCGCTCAGGGCGAGGTTCGCGTCGACTGCTGCCGTCTCCTGAAGGCTCACGATCACGCCATGACTCTACCTTCTCCCGTGCTGATTCAGGTTTGTCCCTGGACCAGTCTCGATTTCTACCAGAACCACGTTCTCGGCCAAATTCCCCACTGCCGCGTGTAGCACCATTGCCAGCACCCTTGAGTCTATCAAAGGAGTACGATTGCCGATTCGACTGATCAGGCGATGGCACATAAGCACCAGAAGGCTGCTCTCCCGTCGCAGTCAGGTCACCGTTGGTGGCGTAAGCAGGATTTTGTCCAGCGTGCCTCGAAGAAGACCTGGAACTATGCTCCGTGCGGAGAGCGTGATGCTCACCACTACCTTGGACGGCTGAAGTGATGTTATCGAGATTGTCTTTACCGTTTTGCTCTGTGCCAACAGGCGTAGAGGGCTTGCGAGATGCGGGTGTGGTATCCTCACCATTCCCAGGTCGGCCGCTACTTGTAGGAACAGATGCACCTCGCGCGCCACGATGACCCTCAGACTTGCGACCTCGATCTTGGTCGCCTGCTTGTCTAGGCACTGGAGGTGGTCCCATGGATCCTGCGGAATCCTGCTTCTCGCCCGCGGCGGAAGCATGGCCGCCTCGGCCAGTGGAGTCCCGGCCTCTCCCACCACCTCTGCCACCTCGTCGAGCTACAGAAGGAGGCAGCTGGGTTTCGAATTTGGCTGTCGGTACGAAAGCCATCGTCGTCCATTTCTTTTGTGGGCCTTTCGGTTCTGTTTTGTCATTGGCGCCAAGAGAACTCGACTTACGGCGTTCTTCAACGTGCGAGTTTTCTGGAGTAGGCCAGGCCTGCGAGTCACCAACAGTTGGTGGCGTCTCACCACTAGTTCTCTCGCCATGCTGAGGGCCGGAGCGGCTAGACTTTGTTGGTATGGAGTCCTTGCGACTATTAGACCGCGATATTTCGGCATTCTTGCTATCCCGTTCGTTGTCGACATCCTTGCTAAGAGATTTGCGCTTTGCGTCCTCATTTGATGCTTTTGGTTTGGGCGTAGCCGACACACTGGCGGTCGTTGATTTCGGCTGGATGGCGAGATCTTTCAACTTTGCAGCACGCTGTTGCCAGACATTTACAGCTGGGATAGGTGCAGCCTTGAATTCTTTCTCCGCCGTCATTGACGGTACGGAAACCTTCTCCCAGTCATCCTCCGACTCCTTGGGCTTTTTCTCCCCGAGGCCCTGACCAGATGTATCAGAAACTTGTGCTGACGAATACGTGCGTCCATTTGCCAACTGTGGCCGAGCCTCATCTTTGCGGGAATCATGGCTCGCCGTATTGATGGGGGCATCGACATGGTCATTGGAGCGTACATCTTGGTCGGCGGACAAAGTCTGCTGTGTTGTCGGTATAGGCTCCTTGTCTCCAAGATCTTTCGCCGGTGTGTCTGCCAGGGTGGTCTCTGGGCTTATTTTATCATCTGGCACAGGCTTTTCCTGGGGCGACTTCAATGCTGACCCCGCATCAGCAGCTTGTCGGTCCTTGATTCCTTTCTCAGATGCAGGACTCTCATTTCGAGGTGTTGCCTGTATTGTTGTAGACGGTGTAAGACCTTTCGCAGCCTGTGCGTAGGAAAATACCGGCGCCGCGGCGCTTAACGGTGTCGACATCTTGATCGATTGACTCGAAACTCTGCACCTCCTTTTCCACTACCGCAATTCCGGACCCCTACCAGCAACAAGCTGGCTGCAGTCGTAAGACACCAGTCTTCGCTGGGAATACTTTGCTTCCAGAGAGGCGATTGTGTGGCAGCCTTGAATTCCAACCAGTGTTGTCCGTAGCAATTGTTCTTTCAGTAGTTGCCTGTTGACAATCTTCACAATACTGTCCGTCCTTGTTTCGGTTCGATTGCGCAGTGTCCACGGTGATGACTGACCCTACTTCACTTATAACATGAGATGAATCACCCTCTTATGAACCGCAGTCACAATGAACTTGAATCCTTCAGTCGCACGACTACGACTCTCCACGGTCCTCCCTCACGTGTCTTCAATACAGACAGGCCTCTTGTCCGCGTCAATACTCTCTCGAGACCCTGAAATTGACGGAACCTTCGACCGGTTCGAGAGAGGTCACAAGAAAAAGTGAGGACCTTGTTCGGGATTCTGTCTCGATGCAAAGATGTTCTGGCTTTGAATGAGTAAACAGTCGCAGAATATGACGACGCGGGCACACTGTCGAAAGGTTCGAGGACAATAAACGGGCTGAACAGTGTCGGGCGTCAGTCGGCGGTTGATCGTGGCTTGGTGAGGATGATGTGAGGGATTCCAAAACTTTTTGAGTACGAGGTTCAACGGCACAACCCTGGACCAGCACCGGAAGCGCAAGGGTCGACAGAAACGCTGGAAAACGACGGACACGAGCCTGGAGAATGGTAGAAAGGCCAAGGGACCGAGGAAGAGAGGATTGAGAGGTCTGAGAGGATTGTGGATTGTGTGGGTTGAGTGGAAGTCTTTTTCGGTGCAAAAGCTACTGTGAATGAATTTCCATTTCCTAGCGGCATTAATTGGGGACTTCCGCCCGAACAAAACCAACGCAACTGTAAAATAATGTGCAGCGCAGACCAGCACATCAAAGCAAAGCATAAACCCCCTCTCCACTCTCTAAGTCATCACCTATTCTTTCCGCACCCTGTCTTGTCTATTCATGACTGGAATCACATCATCGTCACTGTGCTGTCTGACCTAAAAGCTATATTGTGGCCACTACCATGTATACCTTCTCATGGATCAAAGACGACCTATGCAGTGATCACCTTCCATCACCAGAAGGTGCCTACTAAGTAGCCGATCACCCCGTCAGATGGCCTCCAACTCCTCTTAGCCTTTCTCCCCCGCTCGTTCCAGATATAGTATGGCCGAACGTTTCCAATCCTAACCCTCCGAGGCTCTCCCCAGCCTGGCCACTACAGCTGATTAGTTTAGCATCATATGTCGACGGCAGCAGCTTCACGGAACCCTTCACTTCTTGCGATACTTCTTATTGCGCAAGGTCGGACAGGTTCAGGTGCCCAACTCGTCTTCCACTATCCTCCGGACCCACTGTCCGCTGATCGCGTGTCGGATACTACATCTTCGGCGGAGGAAGATGATGGAGAGAGCTCGAGCAGCGATTCGGAAGACTCATCTTCAGATGATGACTTCGAACTATTCACAAAGCGGCTCAATGCGGTAACTAACAACGACAACCGGTCACAAGCGTCGGATGAAGAGGACGGAGATTACTTGGCTAAGAGGAGGACACAAGATGATGGAGATTGGAAACCTCCCTGGGAACCACTCCTTGGCCTTGGAGAAGATGGACTCGTGAGCCTACTCACCCCAGGACGGGCGTGGCATAAGCGAAGATTTGAGCTTGGAATCAACGACCTTACTTTTTTGGGGAGACCTGTCTACGCTCGTGATGATGGATTCTGGCGTAAACCAAAAACCCGCAGACCGAAATCTCTCGAAGACGAAACATCGCAGCAATCTCCCGAGGAGGGAGCCAGTGACAGTGAAAATGACGACGAGGTGAGAGCAAATGGGACCTCGAACAGCCAGCCGGCCGATGAAAATAAAAAGCAAAAGGATAACATCAAGGAGCCGAGAAAGACGCAACTTACCATGTTCCACGCGGTATTCGTCATGGATCCTCCATTGTTGGAGCATTCATTTCGGGTCAAGGAGATGTATGATCATGTTGTCAAGAAGTTTTCCAAAGTTCTGAAATTCGAGCAATCCCGACACGAGTATGTCTGGGAGCAGTCCGAACTATTACACTCGATAAAGTCTTCGCATCTCCAGCAACGATCGCCAACCAAAGTATTGTATACGGAAATGCTTCGAAGGTCATCTCTGGCCGCCGCAATAGCAAAAGTCTTTGACAACATCTCAGCTTCGAAGATAGCTGCAATCACACTCAGCTCGAAATCATCAGCATCTCTACAGATTCCCCCTGTCACATCCACGTCCTATCTGCCTTCGCTGACCGAATCCCCGCTCGAACCAGGTCTATGGCTTACCACGGCAACAGATCCTGCTTCAACAGAGTCAGACCTTGATGCAACCTCTTCTTCAGGTGCGCTGCAGCTGTCTAAAAATTTCACGCTCCTTCTCAAGCGGAGCCCACAAAATATCCTCAAAGACATTCAAGCCGCAGGAGGACCGCTGGCTGTGCCGTTGGCCAATTTTATAGCCAAAGCCAAACCAACCAAATCTTTCTACAAGATATCAGTCGCCACGGGACTTCCACTACCCGACATTACACATCTGGCCCGACATCTCGTGTACTGGCGGCGCGCAATTGCTATCCCGCCCTTGCATCAGAGAGACACTTATATCGTCTCTCCAAATGCCAACATGAACAAGCTGGCTTCGGCCTGCAAGACTTATGAAGCGAGTTTTCCGATGTTGCCATCACTGCCGAAAATGCTCAATTCATTGAGTGGCACGCCTACTCCTTATGGCTCTCTAATTCCCAGCACTGACCACAAAGAAGAATATTACCGGGCTTTGGCGTGGCTCATGCGTGATGGCTGGGTCACCCAGCTCCGGACGTTCGCTCTCGTACGCGTCGATCCCGAGGTCAAGAAAGCCGTACGGGAAAAGGAACGAGACGACGCAAAGGGATCCAGAACACCGGTCGAGCGAGATGCACCCAAGAACTCTCCTGATCTGGCGAGGAGTTTCGGCAGCGGCACGCCAACCACAGTCGCAAGCAGTATTCCATCCACGTTCAGACAACGCCCCCAGCGTCCTAGTATGGTCAGTCGACCATCCAGTGACGGTCGCCAATCTATATCGACAGATCACACCAGTAGCCGGGGCACGCAGCAGTTCAAGCACAATCCCAAAGCCGCGAGTTTGATCTTGTCTCCGCAGCGCGCTTCTCCAGAAGAGTCTCGCTGGCTCGATTATATCGCGTCGACCTTGACGGCTGCTCATGATAAATCGGCACCAGAGCTGTCTGAGTTGCCGGCCACCGATGCTGAGACAGTGGAGCTCCGGCGGTACTGGTCAATCTTCGTAAAGTACTTTACGGGCACGGAGGCTCTGGAGAAGATGCCGCTGCGTGAAGGCTTGAAGAGGAAGTTCGTCTGGGATATGCTGGTTAAGATGGGTGTGGATTTTGAAAATGGTGTCGAGGATGTGAAGGGTGAGAATAAGAAGGTACTCGTCACTATAAGACATTGGTAGAGCATACCAAATCTATCACCACAATATACCAATTTACTGCGATCATGTCAATGATTGGCGCCACACCCAGTCGTCTAAAGTCTGTCCGAATATATGTCTAGGATGGGTATCTCGTCTATTCTATCGTCCTCTAGTTCCTGCATCATTATACCGTGATACTCCAGCTGTTCGTACACATGTTGGCAAAAGACCCCAAACCCCGCTCATAATCTCCCCAAATGGCATGAACCCCGGGCGGGACATGCAGAACATCACAACTTCGACTTGACCACCACTTTCCCGTGCTTCGCATTCTCCTCCATCAGTCTTCGCGCCTCGTGTCCAATCTGGCCAGCATTTTGATCTTTCGGCACAGTCGCCACATCACTCTTCTTCGGCGCACTGCGATATCCATCCGTAAGGTTCTCCTCATTAACCACATTCCCATCTTTGTCTCGTCTGATTCCCAACTCCAACAACTTTGCAAACACGGCCGCAAAATCTCGGAAAAACAAATCCTTGTCCTTGGCATACTTGTCAACCCACACACGGAAACTGGGATCTTCGAGCAGCGCGATATCCGTAGGTAACATCATTAACGTCTCCTCCTCTTGTTCCTCCGGCTCGAGATCCTCATCAACATACACGAACTGTTCCAACCCGTTGGCCAATGTCTTCTTCTTCCAGTCATGCACTTTAAGCAGCTTGAAGTACGTGTTGCTAAACCGCGTAGGGTTGTTCACCCATTTACCCTCAAACCCCGAACGGTCACTGTGACATCGGCCGAGATTGTGCGCGCCGGATAGCGCGACGATCTCTTGATCGTTAAAGCCCATACGGTAGAAGATCCAACGGAGGTGGTCGGCGCCTTTGGACCCATCTGGTAATCGGCCTCGAGGTGGAATGCGTGAGTCTGCTGTGAAATCGGTCCGGCCTGGTTTCCAGGAGATTTTGGGCCCGTCCATTTCGCGGATCGCTACGACCGCGGCCAGCGTCCAGAGATCGGCGTATGTTATGAATGGGAACTGAGCCTTGATTGGTTCGAGGAAGGCGCGGGCGTGTTGGAGACCGGCATTGGCTGGGTCGCCGCCTTCGGCTTCGTAGCGCATGCCTGCGCCATTGGAACCGCCTGTGTTGGTGTCCTTGCAGTATGTGCCAGCTGAGTGCCAGGCAAGACGGACTAGGACGGGGCCAGCGGAGCCATCGTCGTAGTCGGGTTGGCGCAGGAGCGATTTGATTGCGGCTTCGACTTGTGATAGTTGTGATGCTGAGGGTGCAGAAGGATGGTCGGCGGAGCTAGATGTTGTTTGAGGGGAGGCAGACATCTTGAATGCGAAGGTGCGCTGGGTCAAGCGATCAAGATTGAGGTGGCGCTCAAGAAGAGGAAGGGTAGAGTGTTACTGAGGGCAGGGGCAAAGAATGTAAGAAATGAGAAAGAAACAAAGGAGACGAATGGACTGAGTGAAGGAGAGCACGTCGCCTTCGATCGCAGGAATGCAGAAGATTCAAGGGTTAAAGCAGAATCATTTCAAGAGCATCGGAGGGAGGCGTTGAATGAAAGAATCACGGAGAAAGAAGGGAGCATGGAGACATGGAAGATGCACATGTTTCCGATACTTAGCCGTGCATAGATGGTCAGATAGTCGTATAATGATCTCATTGAGCGAGTGGGTCGACAGTCGAGCACATGTGAGAGAGAAAAAAAATGAGATTGTTTTGCAAGACCAAGCAAGACCAAGGTCAAGCTTGATAGTTTGATAAGGAGGCGACATACGCGCGCGTGCACGAGGCTGAAAAAGATATGCATCGGACCGCCTTGCCGGATATCGGACATGACCTCATCCGCGCTATTTCTCATTAGGTTAGGTTCGATCAAAAGTGCCGAGGTACAATGATAAGATAAAGACATCGCGGTTTTGACCGTCAACCCTGAATCCTGATTTCTTCCGATGAATTTCCCATACGTGACTCCAGCGATGAATATCATGTAAATATCAGATGCCCAGAGAAACAAGGCTGTCGACCACGACTAAACGAGCAGATGTTGGGGCAGAGGCAACAGGACAATGCCTTTGTTCTCAGCGGTGGGTATGGAGTGATTTCAGCCAATCAATCAATCTAAATCATCATCCCTTACCTGACGAGGCTCTCTACATTCTTTGTATGTTGCCCAGGTGAACTTCATTTTTCCCATTCGTTTGCAGCCATGGTCGATCGGGTCAGATGCTTCTATGCAGACAAAGATCCTCCGGCAATAACGATGGTGCCCATTTCAGAGCCGAGTTCTGGCTCCTTACCAGCTTCGAGTCCTCCGACACTCCCCCTAATTTGTGGTAGATTAACATCCCGAAGAAGAGCAGCCTCGCCCAGTCTCACGGTCCTCTATCCCAAGCTTCCTCAGGATGTCGTCCTCAGTCGACAACAACATGCAGGTTGTCCCTATGCCACGCTGGTCAAGCATAGTCGGTTGCGCCAGGGTTCTGTTGGCCATCTGCGTACTAGGCCTTACTGCAGCAGCGACCGCCATCTGGGGAGGATATGATGAATTCATATTTGCTCTGTTCACGGTAAGTGATGCACCGTTGTCATATCGATATGCTGAAGCCTAATGGAACAAGTCCGCTGCAAGCCTGCTCGTCTTTGTCTACTACTTTGTCGCCCTCTCTGGTCAGCCAACATTGTACAATCGATGGGCTGTTCTGGGTCTAGAAATCTTTGGCGTTGTCTTCTGGCTCGTGAGCTTCTTGTTGCTTGCTCATTGGACAAGTGTGTACAATGCCTACTGGTTTGGGGAGAATGATAACTATAGCTGGTGGAATACCTCCATTGCACCAGACAAGATCGGGTTCCGGGAAAGAAGTGTCTTCAAGAGGGGTTCCAACAGCTATCATACTGGAATCGCATTGGCAGGGACAGCTGCAGGATTGGGAGGTGTTGAATTGTATGTTCCAGCCTCCATGTGTGCACAAGGGGCCAAGTCCATACTAAACTTTGGTACAGTGTTCTCTACGCACTCACCCTTATTGTCTTCGGCGCCTCCTTGCATCACCAGCGGGTGCAACCATCAGAAGGAGAGACTGTGGTAGCACCTGAGGCTGTCCCTGCTTCTGAAGCTGAAACAGTCGGGGCAGATGAGAGTGCCGAGGCGAAGACCGGAGGAGTGAGGGAGGTCTAGATGGAGGAATGATGATCATCGACGGGAGGAGGTTAGATGCGAGTATGTACAGAGCAATCGTCGTCGGAGGTAGATATAGCAAAAGCCCAATCTTACCATATACATGCTAATGGTCCACACATATTCGAGGTTACTTCCGAGGCTATATCCCCATCTCCCTGCTCCAGGCCGGCTCGGACGTAAATGGAGATGAACGGAGAAAAGCGATTGATGCCAAGGCTGCTTACCATTCTTTTCATCCACATCTCTTGTTGACTCGCCCGTCGCCCGTTCCCCGTTTCCCACTTTCCCCATTGTCGCCGTCATGAATACGCTTCACGAACAGACGATGATTCGATCAGAGGATGAATTCACCTATATCATTTGGCCGCTAGAACGCTGCCGGAATCTCACTCCGAAGTTAGATGCTCTTCTCCGCGAAAATACATCTGCATCTCATTCTGGCTTTGACATTCAGTTTCCCTTTCCCTTCTGTTGTCTTGTTCATGAGCTCGTTACCAGCTATATGATATTTCCTTTCGTTGTCGCTCGTCGATTCTTTCATTGGTGCTGTCACTCAAAATGCATTTGCAATAACACTGCATGAATTTTCCTTTACCACCTATTCCAGCTGAATAGTTTCCTACTCCACGATGCTTACTTCCACGTCAAAGGACAGCTCCCAGGATGAGTGGACCGAGCCGATTGGACACCAGGTACAATCATCAAGTGCTCCCCAAGGCGACACCGCGCATATGGACTCCACGCCGGGCGAAAAGGTCCCCATTGAACCTGGGGTCGAGGAATCCATGGACGCTCGAATCGAGCGACTAGGCCGAGAGCGACCAGCTATCTTCAAGTCGATTTGGGCCGAGCTCGCCTTCGTCTTTTCCATATACATGTCCCAGATCCTGACAGAGTATTTCGTTTCCGGATTCAGCGTCATCCGACCTATTCTCATTCAAGATCTGAACATTCCCCAGGCAGCTAGTGTCTGGCCGGCAACAGCATTTTCTCTGGTCATCGCAGCGACGTTGCTGGTGTTTGGGAGACTTGGGGACATGTGGGGAGGATATCCTGTGTTCATGGGCGGAATGGCATGGCTAGTTCTATGGAGCGTCGTCTGTGGTTTCAGCACCAACCCGATCATGTTGGATATTTGCCGGGCGCTACAAGGCCTGGGACCAGCTGCTTCCCTGCCTACCGGTGTGATGCTGATGGGCACTGTATATCGACCTGGTCCACGAAAGAACATGGTTTTCGGCCTTTATGGCTTGTTTGCAGTCCTTGGTTTTTACTTTGGCATTTTCTGTGCGGGCGTCATTGGTCAGTACATACGCTGGGGCTGGTATTTCTGGATCGGCGCCATCCTCACGTTGATCACTCTTGTCACGTCGGCAGTTTCCGTGCCCAACGATCGGAAGGAACGGCTCAAGAATGGTATCACTATGGACTGGCTTGGAGCCGGCACCATTGTCCCGGGCATCGTTCTTTTCGTGTTCGCCATTACACAGTCTGCACACGTGGAGAAAGGGTGGCGCCAACCTTACATTCCAACATTATTCTGCGTCGGCTGTCTCTTTCTGATGGCCGCAGTCTACGTCGAAGGTTGGGTGGCCAAAGAGCCGTTGTTGCCTCCTGATATCTTTACAACACCACGCATGACCCAGCTCACCATTGCGCTTCTCCTCTTGTACGGCAACTGTGGTATCTACTTGCTTTATGGCGTACAGTACTTCCAGGATATTATGGGCGCTACACCTTTGCAGGTGGTTGCGTGGATGACTCCTATAGCCGTCGGGGGGATTATCCTCAACGTTCTCGAAGGATTCGCTCTCCACTTACTACCTGGCAGACTGTTCCTGGTTGTCTCTGGTGTGGCCGCTCTTGGCTGGCCACTTCTACTCGCCTTTGTGCCGGAGGGTGGTAGCTATTGGGCGTGGATATTCCCTTCGAACGTCATGGTCACGATGAGCATCGATCTGTCTTATGCTCTGATCTGCGTCTTCATCACAACCACACTACCGTCTGCACGACAGGGCCTGGCTGGAGGGTTGATCAATTCAGTCATGCAACTCGGAATGGCCATCGTGCTTGGTTTCAGCGATATCGTCCAATCATACACTGTTGACAGCGCGGGTTTGAGACAAAGCTATAAGAACACTTTCTGGTTCGGCGTGGCTACTGGTGCTGTCAGCCTGGTGCTGTTGGTCGTTTGGGGCAAGATTGACAAAGCGAAGAGTGACTTGACTGCTGATGAGAAGCTGGAATTACAGCGTGAAGCAATGACAGCATCTCGAGAAAATGGCGCTGAGACTTAGAATTGCATCCTGCATAGCGTCTGTTTGGTTAGGCATAGTAATGGTGTTCGGACATAGAATTCGCATAGACACCAGGAATGGCATTATGTACATAACTACGATTACAATGGCTCAAAGGTCGAGCTGCTGCTACGATAAGGCTTGGAGCTGCTTGTCTAAGTAGTGGCGCATAGAGCGCCTGCTGATTATTTAAGGTCGCAATCTCAATACCAGCCAGCGTCGTTAAATTTCTTCCGTTCGCGTCTCCATCTTCCCTTCTCCGCGACTGTCTTTCTGCCTTTTTCGACAAGCATATCCCGCCGCCAGATCGTAAGCCTGTCCTCAGTCTCATCAAACGGACCGGCCAGTGATGAGAAGTGAAATGAATCAGGCAACCTTGATCAAGGAAAGCTCAAAGCAGGAATGCGACAGTTGCTGACAGGAAGACGTGAGAGATATTACTACATACTTCACCAAATTCCTGGCATGATGGAACTACAATTTTGGCTCTGCATAAGATATAATGCCAGACAGCCTTTCGTCGTCACTTCCCGATGCAGACCATCGATCGCCAGCTGCTGATTTCCCCAGCAGGTAACCCGAAGCAAGACAGCAGTTTGTCAAAGGAAGCAAGATGCAAGACCAGGACCATGACCGCCAGCCTGACCTCAAAAGTGTCATTGCAGATGGTTCGTTCTGGATGATTCCAGAGCGGCAACTCCTCGACCTTGTCAAGTTGCAATTCCCAAGTGAACTTCAGCGACTGCAGAATGCCACATTCCTCAAGAACAATAACGCGCCACGACCGGACGGGTTGTCAATTTCGGAATACCTTTTCGGTCAAGATTATGCTGAGATAGATCGTACACTGGTGGGTGTGCTCGCCTTACGATGGCTATGGAACGATGATTATGGTACTTTCACCAAGGCTCAAGGCCCGGCGGGTCTCATCCTGAAGCAGGAATCATTTCGATGGCTGAGAGAGATCTTTCTCAGAAACCTTGAATGTTCTGAGGACATCTACACACTCGTTGTCTCCATCGTCATCAATGACTTGGGCAAAGACTCCAACCTTGCGAAAGACTATGCCCAGCTGGTACAGGTTGACATTTCCAAGGTCAATCACGACATGATCCTTTATCATTCTATCAAAGTAGGGATGATTCCTGCACTAGACCTCCTGACTGAAGAGAACAAACAGGATGTCCTGGTGGGCATCAGGCTTGGTTCCGAATTCAACTTCGGACAATTAGCACAAGCGGAGAACGCGCCAGCATCCCTAGCAGGTCTAGCAGAGATGCGTGGTCATGATCGAGCTTTTCAGATGCGATTCATGGAGCAGGTTCTTGACTTGGCGGGTGCATCTGGACATGAGGACTGGACTTGTGCGAAGAAGATGATTGAGCCGATATTTCAGTCATACCGAAACGTTTATGATGTTGCTCAAGCAATCATGGACGACAATGTGAGTTTGAGAGAAGGGTACGATATCATCCTGATTCGAAAACTCGAGCTACTGCGGCGCACAGGCTATGCTCGCCAGCTCGACATCCGTATCCCACAGGACCGCGCACTGATGCGGCTGTTTTGTCTGGGAAATACGACGAACGCAGAGGAGGCAGATGTTTACGCCACAGCGTTCGCTCAGCGCATGTCAGAGGAAACCAGGCAGGCATTGGCTCACGGTCTCAATCTGGACGGCACCGTAGAGGAACCTGCGGTTCAGGCAACATACACACCGGCAATGTTGACGAAGGCAGCTACAAATACCGTGAAGGGCTCAGATGACGAAAAAGTAGCTGCAGTAAGTGCCCTGTTGCGCTACCTCGCAAAGTGTATGGTAGTGCGGCCCGACAGCATGGAGCGACTTCCAAAGGGTGTAATTGTTATCGAGAGGGATGTAAGGAGGATCATGCCGATACTGGAAAGCGCAGAGTTCAACAGGAATCCTGATATTCTTGACAGGGAGGACATTCCGGAAGATCAAGTCGCAAACATGGCGCCAGGGTATTGACATGTGCTTGACGACGGGTTCTTGTCGCAAGCTTCATCTAGGAAAGGCTTGAGACATGCTTCTTGCACCAAGGCTCCAGAGGCTTAGAATAGACTTAGATTACTCTGATCCTCTCGAGGGCAGGGCATGTAAGAAGAACAATCAGAATATCGTAGCTGTGAGATGTGCTTTCGTGCGGGAAACCGGACCGTTGCCGTTAACCGCGGACACTACTGTAACTGCCACTGACATCACCATACAGAATATCTACGTGCATACAACAAACCGATTCGAACCTGTCATCAACGTCTCTTGCGGAGTTTAGAACCTATTGACCTTGGTATATACTACTGAACAAAGTCAAGCAGAAACATCCAAACGATGTTGGCACGCCTGAAGACCAGCATGCAGAGTTCTTCCCGGTTATCTCAAGTCTCGCGGCACATCTCCGGCCAAACGAGGACAATGGCAGGATACAGCAAGACCAAATTCCAATTGAATACAGGTGCAGAGATCCCAGCTATCGGATTTGGAACGTGGCAGGTGAGCGATGTCCGCGCTGTTTCCTGAACTGCTCTCACATATGCTGTACTAGGACAAAGAAGCTCAAGAAGATGCTGTCTACGAGGCCTTGAAGGCCGGATACAGACACATTGACACAGCGAGAATGTGAGTACCAACTTCTGACCATCACCGAGCAGACTTTCTGATGTCTGGTCTGTAGATACGGCACAGAACCGGGCGTGGCGAGAGGCATCAAAAAAAGTGGCGTCCCCCGAAGCGACATTTTCATCACAACCAAGCTATGGAACAATTCACACCACCCTGACGATGTGGAGAAAGCATGCGATGCATCGTTGAAAGACCTCCAGACCGATTACCTCGACTTATACCTCATGCATTGGCCCAGTCCGTTCGCACGAGGAGACAAACTCATGCCAAAAGAGGGCGATAAATTCAAAGTTGGTGATTCAGACTATGTCGATACGTACAAGGCTATGGAGAAGCTCGTCGCCAGCGGAAAATGCAAGGCCATTGGTGTCAGCAATTTCTCAAAAGGAGAACTCGAGAGACTCTTGAAGGAGACGGATATCGTCCCGGCGGCACATCAACTCGAATTACATCCCTACCTCCAACAAACCGATTTCGCCGAATGGCACAAGGCCAAGGGGATTCATGTCACACAGTACTCGCCATTCGGCAACGCGAATCCTATCTATGACAAGGGCGAGGACATTGGGAAGTTGATTGACGACCCTGTTCTGGCGGATGTGGGCAGGAAGTACGGCAAGAATGGCGCTCAGGTCGCGCTGGCGTGGGGCATTGCGAAGGGACACAGCGTGATCCCCAAATCAAAGACGCCGGCTCGCATCCAGGCCAACTTTGAGGCTGATTTCAAGTTGGAGAGTGAGGATGTGCAGAAGATTGATGGGCTGGATAAAACGTTGAGGTTCAATGATCCTTCGGGAAGCTTTGGGTGGGATTTCTACGCTGATCTGGATGGGAAGCAGAAGTAGGCAGAGCACTTGCCGAAGCATATAGTACAAGTGACTTACCTAATAGTGAGTGATGCGTCCTTGCTCGTATCACAAGCACAGCCTCGGATTGACATGTTGGACACCGGATAGGTAATCAAAAGTTGTCACCGACGTCCATTTATTGGAGTCGATGACGCTGAAAGATTTCTGATTCTCCAAACAACAATTCCATTTGACCTCAGCGTTGCCCTGTCGATCACATAATATTTAAGACTGCGCGCAGGCAGTAGTCGTTCATTCTGCTCGTCAATCCTCTTATCCATTGTCACTGCTTGCATACCTCTTTCAGACATTCCCTGACGTGCTCTTTTCTCTGCGCTGAAACGCTCGACCTGAGCTGTTAGGAGTCCGAGTTTGTGTCGCGTGCTCACCTTCCCCTTCCCACCTTTCCGCAATGGTCGCCACAGGCAAGACCGTCAACAGCCTCGCCTCCGGCGCTCGCCGTGTATCCCGACGCCTGGTAGCATCCTACATTCTCGACTGGATTCTCATAGCGTACCTGACACTTGCGCCCCTCTCTTGTCCGCAGAAGCTAACGTCTGCAGTGCCATAGCAGCCGTTGGCGGCGCATTCAGCAAGATCCACGGCGCAAAACATGCCTTCTCCCTACAAGATCCGTCCATTTCATACCCCTACCACGATGACACCGTCTCCATCGGCGTCGTGGTCATTGTGTGTCTCGTGGCTCCTGGCATAATCACCGCCATCATATCCCTACTCTTCATTCCCGGTCCGACCGTCCACCGATCCACACCGAGGTCACTTATCTGGCGGCGCAAGATCTGGGAATGGAACACCGCGTGGATGGGTCTGGGGTTGTCCCTGGCCAGTGCATTGCTGATCACAGAAGGGCTGAAGATCACGGCGGGCAAGCCTAGACCGATGATGCTCGCTGTGTGTGATCCAGATACTAGTCCGCAGTCCCTGGCTCGGTATCAGGTCGGTGGCCTGGGGAGTTCTCTTGGTTCGGCAGTACCGATTGTCGTCGACTGGCACATCTGTCGCAACACGGACGCCTCACAGCTACGCAACGCCTTCGCAAGTTGGCCGTCAGGACACTCGAGTTTCAGCTGGGCTGGTATGTTGTACCTCAGTCTATTCCTCTGCGCCAAGTTCGCCATTCATATTCCTTTTTTGCCAGCGTCAGCCTCATCAAACAGTAGGCGGTACATTTCGACATTTGACGAAGAAGGAGCGCACGACGATCACGACGAAGACGAGGATCCGTCAAAACGATTACGATTTGCGCCATCACCACCACAAACCCCATCACACCCGCCTCGCAACGAAGCAGCAGCGCCGCCTGTCTATCTGTTTGTCATTGCGTTTGTGCCTATCGGTGTGGCATTGTTCATCGCGACTTCGCGCTGGTTCGACTACAAGCACCATGGTTTCGACATCATTTCGGGCTCGCTGATTGGCATTGTCACGGCATGGGTTGGATTCAGGTGGTATCATCTGCCCATTCAAGGCGGGAGTGGATGGGCCTGGGGTGCAAGGAGTCGAGATCGTGCGTTCTGGCTGGGTGTTGGTCGTGCGAATTATGTTGGTGAAGAAGGATGGGAGTCTGCCAGGATTGCTAGGGGTGGTGAGCATAGAGATGTCGAAGCTGGAGGACATGTCGTTGGCGCTGGCTTGCCGGATCAACGTGAGTCCACTGAGACGGGCGTGTCAGGTGGAAGGTCATAATGTCTGGATGTGGTGACGGCGGAATGGTTATTGCATTGAAGCATATTAGCGCAGGCGGGTTGAAAACGGATTGCATCGGATATGTATGTACAAGAGATTGATACCACCAGGTGAGGTGGGCACGCATGGTAGGATGGTTGCATTTGGTACATGTACGGAGTGTGACATGAGCAGGTCGGTTGACAAACGGATTGTACGAGTTATGTATGATGCATGGAGCGTTTATAATCACAGAATAGTACCTAATCTCAGTAATAGCTTTTAGCATGATGAATTGGAATCGTTGCAACCTATATATCGCCTCCATTGGACCAGACTGCCAGAGAACGAGTTCTAGACTTCCCCTCAGCGAGACCGACTGCCCCAGTTCCACGGCGTATAAGGATCGTCGGGTTGCAGATTGAACATCATCTGTCCAAAAGTACCAAATGCCTCATCTAGTTGCGTGTCAAAAGCGATGCCCGTGTTATCATGCATACTGCCCAGGTCGAATGAGAATTGCCCTTCACCATGGCCAGTGAGCTGGGTTGACACCGAAGGCGCAGGCAAATCAGTATTCATGACAGAAGCGGGTAATTGGTGGAACGAGAATGCTCGCTCAGTCGGGGGAAGTCTGATGTCGTTCGACCTGTCGTCCCTCTCAATGGGTTGCTCTGGCAAACTTGGTACAGAAGCTTCAACCTGATTAAGCAATGCATTGTCCATCTCGCGTAGGACCGTGACCCGTAATAACGCCGTAAGAAGCTGGTCGATGTGTCGGGCAATTTGACTACTGCTTCCCAAACCTCTACAGGCCAAGATGATGCGCATGATGCCTGCTTTGGCGTCCTGCGCAATCGTGCTGAATGGACGTCTGGCTGGCGGGATGCACAAGATAACTCCAGCGGTGAAGAAGTGCATGAACGCGAACGAGAGGCTGAGAGTGTGATTGAGTTGGAGCATGGAGATGCGGGAGATTCTCAATGCGGCTTCAATGGCGACCTCGAGGGACCTGGAGACGAAGGTTCGGCTGGAATGTGAGTGATCCGAAGGAGCTGCCATCTTGTGCTCGAGTAGTGGTCGATGGACCATGATTAGCGTGCTATCGTAGGTTAATTGGGGACCAGTGCCTGAAGCAGGAAAATCCTCGCTTGGTCCTCGTTGACGTGCGCAATGCCTAGTAGTTCGGGAGGATATGGTCCGGCGTGGTCCACGTTCTGCCATAAGTCTCCAGATAGATGAGGCGGGACTTCTCTCTGCCATGCCACGAGTTGTGCTTCGATTTGTGAGACAGCAGTCACCAAGGCTTCTTGATCTTCGGGTGACAAAGGATCTTTGAGACGAAGGAGTCGGAACCTATCGACCGCTTGCCTTGTGATGGAGTAGAGACGATATTTCAAGATATGGAATGACAATCCAGAAAGGCCGGTAGTCGAATGTCCGCGCTGGTCAGGATGGTTAAGACCCGCGGCAACGTGAGTATCGTCAAATTCGCACAGTGGCTGAAATTGGGCGAACGCTGCATCCAGGCCGGCTGGACGCCCATAGATCGTGGCTGCGAAGGTGTCTGCAATAGTGACATGGTTCCACGTTCGATGACGGACTTGAGTCGCAATCTTTTGTTCGTCTTCTGAATCCTCACAATGCAAGGCCAGGGCATATGCGGTCCTGATAGCCATGCCTAGGATACTCCATGCAAGGCTCGGAGATCCATGATATATGTAGTATGTTCCCAGAAGTAGACAAACTTGAACAGTCTCGATCTGAGAATCATCCAGAATATCGAGAAGATGCAGGCGCACTTCAGTAATGAGGGTGGACAGGAGTGACTTCGCATCCAGCGCGTAGGAGGCCAGGAGGGAATGACCTGGCCAAGCTGTGTCGTCCAGAACACATTTAAGAGCCATGGCGGCTGCCATGAGGATTGCCATCATCGCGGCTTGGTCCTGTCGCATCCATGAGCTACTCGATAGTAACGATTCAGCGCGGCAGATGAAGCTTGGTTCGTGGAAGAGAAAGATGAACCAATGAACCCGGTCGAAGTACGCTTTCAGGATAAGCCGCATGATGGGAGGCGGAGGCATTATCATGGTGTGTAGGGTCCATCTCGAACCTGGTTGATGCAGGGCACCTTGGTCTCCTGGGATCGTGGAAGTTATACTTGGGGATGCCAGATCATTGCTCCTGAAGACATTGCGGGCGAATCCAATCACCGAGCTGTTAGCACCATACTGCTGGCTTTCATTTGGACTCTGGTCTGAAACATCATGACCATCACCTCGAGGCGACGGTTGCGGACCTTGGTACTGCGCTTGGATATAGTGGCCATTTGGACTCACACCACTCGCAGCGAGAGTCGGCAGATTTGCTGTTGTGACAGGTGATGCAGATTGGTGCAACCTGGACGAAGGGTTATTCTGATGCACAGTCCGTCGTCGTCGTGAAGGAGATGCCCGTTCAGTGCCATCTCGAGGCTCGCATTCGACTCTGGCGCGTACACAGAGAAGACATGGTCGCAGTGTGTCACATTTCAGCTTCTGGCGCCTGCAGCGTCTACAAGCGTCGGTAACGCGTCCGGTGGATGTCATGACACGATCGCATGCGGGGTCCAGAGGCGAGCGCGATGGATGTTCATCATGGAAACCATACAGCTAGGAAGGCACATTGTTCGGATTGAGGGCCAGCAGCCAGTGCGACTGATTCTGCTCTTTCCTTGTCCCCTTCGATCGGCAGAAAGCGCATTGCACTCCTTGAGATCGAGCTCAACAGGTGGTCAAGGCATAGTGCTGCCGGAGAGAGAAAGAAAGACCAACATCTCGAGGTTTTAGGAGTAGGAGTACAAATCGTTGCATAGAGCCAGTCATAGTTTAATTGGTTGATCTTACCAGTCCTGGTTCCGGTGGAGATTCCGGTGGAAGTGGTCAAGTATGGGGACTTCAAGCATGACCTCGCCCTTCTACCACCCAATGACCAACTAACCCACACGGGGAAGCTGGAGACTTTTAGAACCTCTGCTTGCATACTTTGTACATGTGGGTGCATTCTGACCAGCAAGACGGGTGCAGTCGAAGTAGTAGGGCCCTGCGCCGGCTAAGTCGTCAACGCCCTCTAGTCTGGATTATTCAATGCCTAGGTTTGGAAAGGAAGTCTGCAGTATAAGCGGTCAGAATGAAGGTAGACCTGGTCAGGAGTAAGTATCTAACGCTCTCGCCTGGCTATAGAGAAGTACAGTATAAGTTGTATCTGCGGAGAACCCAGGCCATTGTCAACATCATTCCAGAGTACCCAATGTCTGGGAACTAACAAACTCCACCACGGCTAGAGAGCATCGTCGAACATGCCGCCTCCGGTGGACGGACAGCCTTGTCCTCAGTATTCGTATATCTCGTCATATCTGTCTCCCACCAGTCCGGAGCATCTTTCTTGAGCACTTCACGTCCGTAGTGACTGCTGGAAGTCCACGTTTATAACCAAGAAATCAGTTACAGTCTCCGACAGTATGCATGGCAACGGAGCACTGTACTCACATTCACCAAACATGTTTGGTGTGGCTGTGATGCCGAAGTCTGCCCCCATGGAGGGATACCGGCTGTTCCGAGATGCTCTGATCATGCCTTTGGATCTAGGCCAGGACCATATAACTGATGCTTACCTCTTCTCTGAATATGACGACAACACGACGCCAGTCACCGCAAGCTCACCGTCAACACCGTCTTCTGAGATCTCAAGCTTGTGCCCTAGCTGGACATTACTCCCAAGAGAGCGAAAAGTGGATCTGAGCAGCTGGGACGCAACTCCGGATTGGATCAAACGGCGTTCACCGCGATTTTGTGACCTGGACGACGGTCTTCTTGGCCGTGAGAAGCGGCGGCACATGGACGAGCCGCATGACCTTGTGGTTGCGTCAGTGGAGCCGCCCGAAGCAGGGCCGAACAATCCGGGTACGCCATTTCGGTTTGTCGAGATCCACCCTGACAATATTTTGTCTGGCGAAGTCCATCGTGCGAAAGGAGAGTGGAAACGTGGACGACCAAGGCTTCGGAAGTCAGCCTCAAACGCCAAGTCTAAGGTCGGAATCACCACCGGAGGTCAATGTGGAATGGATCGGATGGATACTGAAACTTCTGGGGAGCCTACGACTTGTTATAGACAGGTGGCAGCACGACATGAGCCGAGTCTCTTTCAACCAGTCTTCGACCATCTCCTCGTAACAGATCAGGAGAGAGATTTCTTCGCAGGACTGTTTGCTCCCAGCTTCTTCGATTGAGACGAGTACAGAAGACTGCAACGAGATATAGATATCCGGGGGTGAGAAGCTACAGCCTCACCGACCCAGCAGTGAGGCCCTAACTGTGTGACACGACCATGCAACCTGCGCTGCTTCGCAAGGGCTGATGTTCGATCTCTTGTGGCGCGCGGTTGGTATAAGTTCATGATTTCCTGTCTCGAACATGGATGCCACTGCGCCGCTATTCCCGGAATCGGCAGTGATACGGTTTTCAGCATCAGCGTGTTCCGAGCACCGGGTGGGCCTCGATACCGCTCACAAGAGGTACCTCTTGCAGGAGTTGTTATCCAAGGTTCGAAGTTGGGATTGCGTTCGCACGCCCATGGCCCTCCTGCGATGGAACATCGACAGCAAAAATTCGCTTGAGCACCGTCTGGAAGGGGCAGAGGTCCAGGAACGAGGTATTTCGTGCCTCAAGATCAGAAGGGGAGACCCCGGACAGCAGAAAAAGGGGGGTTCAAGCTGTGTCGGGAACATCACGATTGGCGGCCACACCTCTGCTTCTGACAGATAGGATTTCGCAGTACGCTGGCTTCTAGGTGTAGATGTTTCGAGATGTTCTGGTAGCATGTGCAAGCAATGAGTGAACGGTTGTCCCAATCCCACGGCAGAAACATACATCTTCATGTACCTTGCTGCACGACATAGTACTGTAATGGGGCAGGTCTACCGAAGAACGTAGCGGTCTTGGCAAATATTTTCTCCGAAAGTTCAACTTCGAAAGAAACTCGAAACTCCAACTCGTTCACTTTTTCGACTTTGCAGATTCATGACTGCAGCATCTCTGCGACACTGCGCTGGCAACATGCATGCGCCCGTCGAAGCGATCGGCATGGCACACACCACCGAGTCACTGTGATTATGGTAAGCTGGACTCTAACTATCTCCTCCTTTTCGAATGATGAATATATACAATCCAACTCCAAGGCCTTTTCGAAGGGGTCTATGCGGAAGAAACATTATCTCTAGAATTACGCTGACAGTTTTCCCACTCCTTCATATGTTGCACAAAGCTTTTCAAGAAACGACGCTGACAAGCTCAAAGATCTCTAGTATTACTCATGTCTCGCGACTGCCGTTTTCTTCTCTCATTTCAAAGGTACGAGTCCAACGACATCCTTCTCCTGCTCAGTATTGTGATGACCCATCGACACGAATGGCATTCCTCAGACTTAATACCCATGTGGAATCTGTCTAGCAACAAGTTTCAGCCTTGTCTGAATACAACATTGAAACACTCCTGTTTTCTCTGTGCGCTTGCAAAGCAGCCTGCTGACATGAAATTGCAACAGGTACATTTTCCTTCCCTCAACACTGTTTCCTTCTTCCTACCATGACGAATACTTGAACGAACGGGCGGACAGACTGCGTGCGCAGCTCCATGTGTCTGTAAAAGCAGGACGTACAAATCTTGTGGATACATGGTTGTCTGTGACACTTGTTGAGAACTCGTCAGCTGATCGGTCAATGAACGAATACGAGGCACCAGAACACACGTCTGGACAGGACAAGCTTGCTGACACCAACTTTCTAGGTATTTTGCCACATCTCCCCTCCAGCACCACATTCCAGCATTATATGATGAACACTATTCACACTGTTTGAACCGAGCATTCGCTTGGACATGAACGTATAACACTGAAAATTCTGATTTAATGAGGTATGTCCTGCTCTTCGTGCTTCCAGTGAACGCGCTGACCCACGACTGACAGCCTGATATAGATGCTTCCCACACCTGCTATGAACTTGTCACACCATCGAGTCACGCTTGCTGACGGTTCAATAGGTGAATCGTCAAAAGGATATGTTGTAGCATCCTGTCTGATATCTGGTATGTCATCATTCTCTCCATACACCCCTTCCCTGATGAACTCGTGTTATTTCGCTGTGTTCTTTCTGAACTATTTCATGTCGAACATACATCACCTTGGAGAACTGATATCTATCCTCATTACGAGCCCCAAACCTCACACTTACACTTCTATGGACGGAAGCTGACTGTGTGCCTTAGTCCCGCTTTCCTCCCTGTGATCGTGCGATCTCGTACATGCATTCCATGACACATAGTTGTCCTTGACTAAGCCCCAGCATGTTTTTGACTTGGCATATGTGGAAAAGTTGAAGAGGGTTGTTTCTCGGCGTGGCGGCTTGGTGTAATGCAGAGACTCCTACAAACAATCATGATCAATAATGACTTGCAGAATTTTTATGTGTATGAGATATTCTTCGTTTTACGTGATTTACGTTGTTTACGTGTATGACAATCCTTGGCCATGCATGCATGACCTAGAAGCACCGGGGTCGTAACACCGCCTGGGGAAGAAGACAATAGCCATTTAGGCTCGGGCTTGCATGACCTAGAAGCACCGGGGTCGTAACACCGCCTGGGGAATTAGACAATAGCCGTTTAGGCTCGGGCTGTGCACCCCGAGCAGGGTCACGTGAGCGGCTCTTTGTCCCAAGGTTCAACGGCTCATGGAACTTGACTTTCTGAACAATTTTCTCATTCTCATTACGACGAATTGATTCAGACATCAATTTTGCTTCTTGTTGAGAAGCAAGAGAACAGATCCTTGCGTGTCTCGTGAAGCTAGGACGACGCATGTCAGGCTTCGGAGCTCCTGGTGGCGGCGCCGTCAACGTCAAGCCTTCGCCTCCCGAACGCGGTTCCTTCCCACTCGATCACGATGCAGAGTGCAAGCATCTCATTTCCTCCTATCTACGGTGCCTTCGGAGACAGAATCCGCCGGGACGGAACAACGAAGAATGCAGGGTATTAGCAAAGGACTATCTCAACTGTCGCATGGAAAAAGGCCTTATGGCTAAAGACGAGTGGTCAAACTTGGGCCTGAATTTCGACAAGCTCGCAGAGGATACCTCGTCTGAGGGGACCGACAGCAAGGCAGGAGGAAATAGCAGTGGAAGTTAAGAGCATGATTTAGAGTGATGGGAGACCTTGCTGGGTCACTCGCAGCCGCGAGCCTTCATGGTCGACAACCCTATGTACCGCAACTGCACATCAACATGTCAATGTCCTTTACCAAGTACGTGTCTTTTGCATGTCGCGGATCCGGGCTTTGGAGCATATCTTCGTATCTTCCGGGTTTGTTTTTGCGCAAACCTTCAGCAGCAAACCCAGTGATTGGATGCTGTCAATGCTCGCCACCTCTGAGCAAGGTCATTGGCCTCTTTTATAACGGGCAAACATCAAACGGAATTTACCAGATGAATTGGGCGTGGTTCTTGCAAAGGCATGACCCTTGGTAACGCTCCACTACCATGTCGATGGTCTTGTTCTTTTGACAAAGTCGGTCAACAGGATCGACGGAATCGATCTTCTACAAGCTTGGGGCAAAGTTACCCGACCACGATCCGACGTTACACCCTCCGGATGGCAGGTTCTGTCTAGCAGCAGCCTATGATCCCCATGTTGCTGGCTTCATTGTTTTGATTCCTGCGGGATCGTCTTACCTCCACTTTCGAAGGCTGGCGCAGCAGTGGGGTGGCAGCACGCGTCGACGACAGGGAGACAGTCATTGAAGATTGGCATAGAGTTTGCAAAAGTCCGGATGATAACATGACATGACAACAGCGCTGCCTTGAATGGTATGTTTTCAGACGGGAGGTTTCCGCCCCGCCACGTAAGAACCTGGTCAGAGCCCAGGCGGGATTATAAATGCAGAGTTGACAGGCCAAGGTTCAACCCCTGCGACCAGATTCATAAAAGCGTTTGAGCTTATTTGATCCGATCGAATCGTCTGTCTTCTTCGAAGTTTTCACCTGAATATGTATGGACTTGCGTCTTCGGGTGCTGATGACCTTGTATTATCTATTGCACACGATTCGCCCCCGGACCGTGTCCTTACATAATACACGAGGGACTCATCTCCATATTCGCCTAATTAAGGGATCGACGCCCCTGCTCAGATCTATGTGGCACCGTTGCCCGAGGGTGCTTTGCAATTGGCCACCATGCGTATAAGCCACTGGGGAGGGGTTTTTCCCATGTAAGGCTGCATAAAAAGAGTAATTCAGTCCTGCAGCATCACATAACCCCTCGGTCCCGCTCCACCGAGAACGCCCAGACCATCATTGTGGCCTGATTTGAGCGCTTGCCACAGCCACACACCCACGCTGTCACTAAGTTTTTAAAACATCGAGCAACCGAAGTCCAAGAGGTTCAGCTTTGACTTTGAGTATAATTGCTGTATCACTAGTGGTTGGAGTCATCGTCCGGGAGCTTAAGATGCAAGAGCCGAGACTGTTCCGTACCCCACGTTCTGGCGAATCCTTCACGGAATCTATCTTCCAATATTCAGGCTACTGCAGAACAAGCTTCGGGGGTGGAGTTGGCCAGAAATGCGACGTTGGGCTCGAAATTGTTGATCGTCCTGATCTTTGATAAGAGTCTTACTAAAGACTTCAAGTGGAAACGGTGGTCACGATAGTTTCTTTGTTGCACACGGCTTGAGACAGGAGTCTCTTGACTTAGACAAAAACTACGTCCATGATACGATATGCCTACGACCGATCCGGTCAAGCGACGTAAACAGAATTGTGAGAACCAGAAACGATGGCGCCAAAGGCAAGTCGATACGCTCGATCGCCTGACCGATGCTCTGGAGCAGAGCGAGAGTCGCACCAAACAACTGGAGACCGAATCTGTAGACTTACGAGATGCTCTACGAAAAGCGCGACATGACATCCAACAACTACAAGCGGCGAATGAGAATCTGAAGTCGCAGGTCCGAGGTCAGCTCAAAGGGAAACACTCTCGCTTAGTGGACCATGAACAAGCTGGCGCAGGCGGAATCAGTTCCCTATCGTCTGCGGCACCGGGTCGTGTGGGTATCTGGAATCAAGCGGTCCAGGCTGCCAGCATTGGTATGCCGAGTGAAGGTATGCTTCTATTAGATATATCGCAAACACTCATCTACCGACCAAGATCATCTCTGACACACCTTCATCGCAGGCTTTGGCTCTGGACCTATCAGGCCTGCGACCGTGATTAGCGACATAATCCCTGACAATACCGGAAACGCTTCACAGAATCAGCCTTCCCTAATACAACCAACTACGGCTAGGGAAAGGAATACAACGACCTACCAAAGGCAATGCAATACCGGCCTCGCAGTTCCAACCTCTGGAGCTCCAGGGCATGTCATTCCGATATCACAATCGATCGAACCCACGTTCCATGCGTACTTTGACTCCCTATCACTTCAGCAGCAAGTTGACGCTCATCAATGGCGAAATTCGACTATCCCATCTCTCTCACCTCACGTTCACGACGGGGCAACTGGTCAGGATGAACAAGAATGCGATGGCGTGGATGTGGTACCGGCCACTGCTATGCCGCCGCATGCTGACATGACTGCATTGTCTCCAAGCTATGTCGATGATCTCTATTTCACCTGGCAACCCGAATCGATCTTGGGCGGCGCAGGAGGCATTCAGCGGAATATGCTGAGCTTTCCAGAAGCCAGCCCTCTCTCTGGACACATTCTGACCGTTCAAAATATCATACACAGTGTCCTCCCACAACTTGTAAAGAAGTATGTACATGCTTCCGCCCCTCAACTCCATAATGCTTACTGCCTTGACAGACCTCCAGCAATCCGCGAAAAGATGATGGCCGACGCCTTCTCCTGGGTGATCCGTTCAGCATGGCCGTCGAGCGAAGATACTCTCAAGACTATAGTAAGTCACCGCCGAATGAAGCCCTCGCTCTTGCCTACGAAGTCTGTTTCTCGTCTATTGCTCCAACCTCCTTATCACAGCCTGCGTTTGATATCATCTTCTAACACTTATCGCATGCAGACTGCTTACCGACACATCTACAATTTCGAACTTTGGCGCAACTTCCCCTGCAAAGCGACTTACTACAAAATCCATCCTCTTTATCGACCTACACCTCTTCAGCTTTCCGAACCTCACTCGGGGATCATCGACTGGCTGCCTTGGCCGGCAGCGCGCGATAAACTCATCGAAATGCAGAACGAGGTCGACGTTGATCAATTTGTCTTGATGTTGCTTGAGCATGCGCTCGTCGAACCTACCCTGTCTTACTCTGCCGAGTGGACGCCACCTTCGCAGGCTGCCTTTCGACTTCGGGACATGTATCTGCTTGAAAAATCTACGAGTGGGAGTTTCTCTCTCTCTCATCCGGCTATGACATACGATCCTGCTTTTCTTGACCTGAGATCTTTGGTCAATGCCTACGACTGGCGGTTCTTGGACGTCTCACACCTACGCATCGATCAAAGATTTTGCGACATATTTCCACAATTCTATCTCCTTGGCTGCATGTCGAGAGCTCAGAATGCGCCACTAGAAGCGCCTGTGGAAGAGCGACTTCAGTGTCCGTCGAATTTAACATTAGCATCAGTCAATATGCTGCAACAACGGGTCCAGGCGTGGTTGACAACTGACTCGGTGCCTGGAGTGGGTTGAACATGCCATCAGAATTGGTCAATTTTTGGACTCATTCATTCTTACTTGCTGGGACTGCTTGTTGGGAAGTCTTGAGGCACCCCGATCAGCCTATAAGACATGGTCTATACGCTAAAACAATCCCACTATGAGAGACCGTCCTTGCCGACCACTCTCAATATGGTATCGGGATGGCGGTAAACCGTCGTCCCTTACAACCCAGTCTTAGAACAATGGTTAGTCAAGAGGGAGAACGCCAAGAAGCAACCATGTGCAACTCTTACGGAGCAGCGGTGCACCAGCCAGTTGAGTGGCAAAGAGAAATCGAAGTCTCTTGGCACCTGAGCCTCATCACTTGAGATTCAACTCGCTGCAAGAGTGCTTGAGCTTGCTGTGAAGGATGAGTGGCTTGAAAATCTTTCACGCACAAAGACTGATCTGGAATCTCGACTCGAATTCAGGGAAGAACAAATGGCAGAGTTTGGCGACCGCCTCGGCTCCTCTTCTCCCACTGGCGCAACAGCCCAGGATCAACTACAGGCTATCAGCAAGCAACTCGAGACCGAAATACAGACCTCTCAAGATCTACGTCAACAATTGGAAGAGGCGCGGCTGGAGACGAACACTGTCCGCACAAAATTGGAGGGTGAGCTCGAGACGGCTCGTCGAGAATCGCAAAAGGAGCTCGAGAAAACAAAAGAGAAGCTGGACAAAGTGCAACAGAAAATCGAAGAGGCGAAAGTCGAATTGGGAGATTTACAGGATTCGGTGCAGACCCTGCAAGAAGTGAAACAATGGCGTCAGCAGGTCACCGACGTCCAGGCCTTGCATGACGAGTCCGAGAGACAACGAAATGCTACACAGGCAGGAAGCTGACGATCTTGTGAGACAGCGAGACGAGGCTCGTAGGTCGCTTGGAGCCGCAGAAAGAGAAGTAAGCAGACTTGGTGCCGAACTCGACGACGCTCTTGAAAGTCGGACACAGACGCGGCTGGATAAAGTGACCGCCGAGTGGGAATTGAGAGAAGCTCGGTTGAAAGCGGTTGACCTTAAGATCGAGAGAGATGTCGCTAAGGCGGGATCCGAAATCTATCACGAGCTTCTGTGCAAGAGAATCAACGAGGTCAATGATTACAAGAGAGTTATTGCTTGCGGCGATTTTCTTGACGATGACTTCGACATCTGCACCGTTTCGAATTTGTTCCAAGGCTATCCTATCCTCCACGCTGGGGTCATGACAAAAGTCTGTAAAGAGTGGTTGCTGGAACTCTCCGACATGACAGACGCCACACAAGAACTCAGTCTCCCTTACGTCAACAGCATGGCCTATTTCGTGTTCCAAACCGCCATGTTGGAACCTGCAGCGCTCAATCATTTGGTCATTGCGACGTTTGTCCGAACATACCTCGATTGGAAGTACGGTGTAGGCTTTCCTCAGCCACTGGTGTTCCTGGAAGCTGCACTATTCGTGCTTGCAAACCCGGATCAGAAAGAAAGTGCAGAACTTCTTGCAAGATCCTTCGCCCTGCATTCTACGAATCGTCGAACTTTTGGGCATGAGTTACTGGCCAGGTGAGCGCCTGAATGGTGTGAAGGCATGGTATCAGACTATCAAACCACGGCTTGAGCAAACTACTCTTGTGAATCGAGCGCTCGTCAAACGTTTGGACATGGGGTTCGAAAATGGTTTCGAGACTGCTACATCCCTTGTTCAGATCGCCTGTGATCTATTGGAGGAGCTCTCGGATGATATTGTGGACCTACGTGCCGGCACCCGCATGATCTCTGCAGACATTTCTATCCTTGTTCTTCAAACTGACCCCGTTGACGCAAAGGCCAGGGACATCCAGGTCTTGCCACCTGACGCTATGGAATGCACCTTTACTCGAAGTAATGACGTTGAAGTCACTGTCAATGGCTACCCTAGGCCAGGGATGAAGTTGGTGGTTGTATTGCCGTTTATCGACGGATTTGCACGTGTGTCAAGATTCACAGGCATCAAGTGGACGTCTTGAGCTGCGCTGCACAGGGAGGATCACAACGTGACAACTTAGCTCCAATGATTGTTTGGCACGGAAAGCGTAAAACGAGCACTATGGAGACTAAGGGACAGCATGGGCAAAGGTCATTTGAAGGCGAAGACAGCATGGACCGAGAGCTGCTGATTGCACCACATGTTGAGTGTATCCAGGACCCAAAGTGTGCAGAGACGTATTTGATAGCATTAGGAGCTGAACAGAATGAAATCCCATAGTCAAAATGAAACGGTGAACGTGTGAGTTTTGAAATTGTTTCCCTATACACCATCTTCACACCCATCCGAGCACACCGGTGAGTATTACTCCAAGCGCGAGCGGCAATAATTCCTTTGTCACAAGCCTGCCGACTGGCAAGTCGAGAGCACCACTGGTCTGCGTCGTGGTCGTGACCGAACCAGCCGCCGCGTCAATGACTTTCAGACACGATAGGTATGTTTTCGTAGTAGCTGTCTGACTGTCCGAGTAGAACACGGACAAGACGGGAGTGAGACTGTACAAGAAGGGCGCGAGATCGCTCGATACGTCTTCCGATCGGACGGTTTGAGTTTCAATCAGTGCGACGTCGTATCCTGCACCGGCGACGGATGGGTGACAACTTGTCTGGGAAATCGCTTGAGGGCTGGTGAGATCTGTAGACGTATACTTAGCAATTGCTCGTTAGCCTTCTGTATTCCCAGGCCTTACTGACCTTTCGCAACGACAGACCCCCAAGTCACCGTCGCCACACCCAAACAACTGGAAGGCGGACTAGCCTGCATATGACTCTGCAGATCTGCGCACACCGTGTTGGATTTGGTGTTGACCAGTCCCTCCGCCTGCGTGAGAAGATCGCTCGTACACTGGGTACCCAGCGCTGACTGGCACGTCATACTCCCGTATTCACTTCCGTTGAGCGGTATGCTCCGTGCGATGCCTTCGAAAAATAGCGCGCATCCACCAGTGGAGTCGGTGGTGAGGTTGAGGCTAGGGGGATAGCCCAGGTAGAAGTTCTTGGTGAACAGTGTGTCTTTCGTTGACGAGCTCGAACCTGAGGTTTGTGGTGGTGATTGTGCTAAGGCGCCGACAGTCCATGTCAATTCGACTTGGGTAGGAGATGATGATGTTGATGTTGGAAGACTAGCGTTGAAGCTTGTGGCTCCGAGGAACGCGTTGGTTACGTTGCCTAATGTGCAGCCTGTGGAGGAACAGCCCAGGGTTTCGCAGCCGACGAGTTGAGCCTGTGTTTGGGAGGCAACGAGCTGGGTGTATATGCTAGTGGTGAGGCATAATGAGAGGAAGAAACGCCACCGCGATGGCAACATCCTGCCGTTCTTGCTGGCTTTCGTCGTCGTTTTGCTCCAGGCCGATTCTCGTGGCTCACTGGTCGATAGCGGCAGCGACAATCAGTCACCAATTCGCCGTGTAAGCCGAATCCCTTTGCACGTCAAGAAGGAAGAGGTTGGTGCATCAGTATCAATATCAGCCAAAAACGGTACAGTATCAGGCCACACAAGCACTCCCCCAAGACTCTCAAGACCTTCAGTGCGGCCATCGAGATTAATATGCCTATTTGTAAGGGGAATCCTCTTCCGTTGCATCTCGGAAGCTTAACGGCTTCTTTGGTCCCAGCAAAGACTTACCGATCATACCAATAAAGACGACCACTCACAAAAGTTCGGCTATCTCTCACTTTCTGCCCTGAAACGCGGCTCGCAGAAGGAGGACCCCAGATATTCTTAGCAACGCCAATGCATTCCGTGCATAACCGTGGTATGGGTATTTGGATGAGTTTGTCGAGTAAGCGCTCGCCGTAAGGAGCAGGAATGGCCAGATTGGACATGGCGATCTGGTAGTGGTCAGATATAAATGGTAGGGTCATCTAGACTGGTGTAGGAAAGCCTCGTTCTTCATTCTGATTGCTTCGTTAATTGTGGGTGGTGGAGATGGCATCTAACCTTGAGAGATGTTCCGGGCGCTTAGAGAAAGATCAAAGGAAGATCAAAAAGGCGGTCGGAGGAGAGGAGGTTCTTTTGGAAAGTCGCATAAGCTGACACGTGATTGACGACTTGGATGCCTAGATCAGGTTGTTCTAGGCCCGTGCCCTACTTAGGCCGCCCTGGCCAAGTCGATAAGGGCGAAAAGGAGAAGAATTGGGCGAGGTAGGATATGGGCGACAACATCTGCTGCTGATACGGGAGGCACCTTGATTGTACCTACAAAACTCTCTTTCATCTGCTATAATTGCAATTGCTTCGAACATTGTCCCTCACCGGACGGCTTTCTCAATCTCTCTTACTCGATATTTGCATCATAGTTGATCTTCTCAATGTGGTAAGCCGCCGTTGAATCAGCATGCAGTATCTCATGCCTTTCACAACTTTCGAGAAGAGAATATGTGGTTCAATTAACTCACTGATGAGCGGGCGGCCAATTTGTACACTTATATCAAGTCGTCGCCTCGAGATGAAAAGCGACAACACACAAACCATCGCACGGAAATTGCGAAGACACTAGAGGCGCACCCTCATTTCCTGGAGAACGGGCTGATTATCAATCGCCTTATTGGGATTGAAGCCGCAGCCTGATGGCCGCGGACATTGGAAGTATGCAACCTCCAACATCAGGCGCAACATCGAATCTAGTCTCATCGAATGAGGTTGCTTTCCCCAATCAAGTTGATTTTCAGACTGTTCAATCACTAGGGAATGCTGAATGGTAACTTTTGGGCCGGCGTACAGTGCTATCTCTTGTCGCTATGAAAGATGAAGTCGTGAGCATGCTCCGAGGGGGCGCTCTGCGGCGCACTCGCTTGCAATACACCATGAAAGCGCATTTGCCGTCCCATACAGCTTTCTGCCAATCACCTCGAATGCGGTTAAATTCGCATACGTTGACCTTCCAGTTGACCAATGGTCAGCTTCGCCTCTTCACCAACCTTGGGTGGCACCCAAGTACTAGTCGACATGGATCGGCTGTGACGGCTCAGCCTGACCAACAACATGAAAACGGACAGCACTTGACGCCTATAGCTCCCTGGTCAAGCGCGGGGTATGGTCCCTAGATATGGGAAGCCCTCGCTCCAGCCTCAAACCAACTCAGCCTGATTCTGTCAAGTTATGAATCTCTTACATTGTGGTATGGTTGCATACATTGAGATACCTCAAGATGAAGCTCATGAACTTGGCGACATCTGCGATTGCGAGCCTACTGTCAAAACGAGACTATTCTGTCGCCACTTGCCCGTCGGCATGCTTCTCCATCTGCGGTACGGTTTCTCCGATTGCTTCTCACAATAACACAAGCTGAATTCTGCAGACGAAGCTCAAGTGCTTGCTGAGGCAGTAGGCTACAACTATACCGCCCTATGCTCACCGGGCTCAGCATTCATGGATGGATATGCATCGATTCAATCGTGCATTGCTGCTAACACGGACAGTTCCACGACGGACGATTTCCCAGAATTGCAACAGTATGTAAACTACTGTAATTCAGGGTCAGGGTCGCAGGACACGTCCTCAGTCACGCAGGTCACGTCTTCAGTCACGCAGGTCACGTCCTCAGCCACGCAGGACACGTCCTCAGTCACGCCGGAAACTACACAAGTCCCCCCCACCTCAACGTCGTCCCAGACGACTTACCAAGCTTCCTCAGCATCAACGGTGTCGTCCCTTGGGTCTCTATCGTCGGCCGAATCCTCCATCAGTTCAGTCGGCTCAGTCCTTGCATCTGCCGCCTCTTACGCATCGTCAATCTCCATGAGCGAATATGCTGTCACCTGGTGCTTGTACTATTCGATCAGTCATAGCTCGATAGCCGTGAACTGCACAAGCTGTAAGGAAGGCGACCGTTTGAAGTGCTGGCTGACAAACCGCAGCTCCAGCTGCCACAACTGCTCCCTCGACTACGGTCACCAGTACCCCTCTGCCAGGTGCGGTGACCTCTCTTCAACCGAGTGGAGTCACCTCTTCCCTGCCTGGTGGAGTGGCTTCTACACGCGAAAGTCACATAGGTGCCATTGCCGGTGGAGTGGTGGGAGGGGTGGTAGGACTGTCCTTCATTGTTCTCGCGGGGGTTCTCTTCTGGAGGCGGCGCAGGAGGCGGGCACGAAGCGATCATACGGATACTCCTACAGAAAAGGCACAGCTTCATGCTGACGATATTAAGCCGGACCGTAAAGAGCTACCAGGCACGGAGGGTTCGCAGGAGTTGCTGGAGAAGAAACCTGCGGAATTGGCTGCGAATGAAGAGGTGGAAAGAAACAACCTGAAAGAATTACCGTCCAATGAACCGCCGGGGCATGAGATGGAGACTACCGGGAACGAGATGGCAGTGCTAGACAGAATGGCGCGATTAACGGACTCGACAACGCTCGTTAGCAGCAGCTCGAGGACCAACGATACGCCCGATGCTTGAAGGGAGTGAAGAATTGTGCTATCCCTGCACTATCATGTGGTCCGGCTGCAAGGTCAACTTCCATGTTCTACTGTTGGGCCTCGTTGGGGTGTAACACATCCTCTGTACATTTGAGCACGTTGCTGTCGACCATATCAGGTTGGTTTTGAAACGTAATTCCATCTATCAGCCTTTCAGCCACTGAAGTGCGACAGGCGCCATATTAGCGCAGGTAGCTTGTAATGATAAAATAATGTGATTCGAGAGCATTGACTTCGATTCTAGTTTCCGATCTCGGCATCCCCGTAGATAGTGTCCCAGCCAGGCATTCCTGGGAACGTGATATGTGTGAAGTGAGATCAAGCTCTACCGATCGTAGACGTTTGTTACTAGTACGTGCACTTGTAGGCCTAGCCGGACGCTGGAAAAGCATAATAGTATAATCTAAGTTAGGCCCCGAGATTCTAAAGTCTGCTGTGACGTACTGTTAGTCCCCAAGGTGGTACGCTCAAAATATCTGAATGTCTGCACGGTCATTTGCAAAGTTGTCTCTTGGGTTGAGAACTTACAACCTCTTTCGCTTCAGCAGACTGGTCGTATTCGCCCTAGGTATAGCTCGTTGAGTGAGGCGCCGGCAAATCAGCGTACGGTACTCTACATTATCGCATGCCAATATGTTGTACATTGCCCTTGCCGGTCTCGTGACACAGTCGACAGAAAGTATTGCTTGCTGGGGAAATCAGTCATCGCTGAGCAGGAGCTAGCCATACAACTTGGGCTCTTGATCGATGCACCAATTTTATCTCATTCTTCCGCGTCGGAGATGCGATAAGTACAATGTCCTGCAGAGGTCCTCAGGACAAGAGGGATATGTCTTGCGATGCCGAGGATGAGCCCATTGGATCTCGGCGAAGCACCCTACTTCAGCCACATCGGAGACTGGCACTGCGCCCTGGGGTCGCACTTCAGCCTGATCGTTGACTACAATCGTTGGCGTCGGCATTGTTAGACCAGCTGTTTATGGACTTACGAGATTCGACATTCTCACGTTCACCAGAAGTCCGCCCCGAACATCGACGTCGATTCCATCCTGCTCGAGAGTGGAACATGATGTCAGCTTCCTTTCCAAAGTCTCCCAAGGAAATCTTCTCACATCATTTAGTCCGCTAGAGAGGAAGCCTCTTCTAGCCATCCTGCAATTCCCAGACCATGCACGTACAGAAATCCGGAATCACGCGGCGCATACTGTCGAGATCATCGGGACGCCATTACCGCAATGCGCCTGTTGCACATTAACAGTGACGGCAAGCTGAGTCTGACTAGGGACTGGAAGGACTGGACCACAGACTTTCCAAGATACGCAATACTATCGCATACGTGGGGCCCAGATGAACATGAGGTCACTTTCACTGATCTCAGAGACGGATCAGGCAATAGCAAGGCTGGATACCTGAAGATTCAGTTCTGTGGGGAACAAGCTCGAAGAGACGGCCTACAATACTTCTGGGTGGACACATGCTGCATTGACAAGTCGAGTAGTGCCGAGCTCCAGGAAGCGATCAATTCAATGTTCCGTTGGTATCAGAATGCGGCAAGATGCTACGTCTATCTCTCTGACGTCTCAACACCTGTGCCCACTGGTGGTCACCAAGATACTAGTGACCCGATCAGAAGCGCCCTTTGGAAAAGTAGATGGTTCCGACGAGGCTGGACCCTACAAGAGCTTATTGCTCCAGTGATAGTCGAGTTCTTTTCCCTCGAGGGCAACAACATCGGTAGCAAGAGGTCCTTGGAACAAGACATCCACCATGTCACCGGGATAGCTCTCGAAGTACTACGTGGTGCACCCCTGACGGAAATCGCAGTCGAGGAGCGTTTGTCTTGGGCGGACCAGCGTGAAACCAGCCACCCAGAAGACGAGGCGTACTGCCTTTTGGGACTTTTCAAGATATTCATGTCGCTTCTTTATGGAGAAGGGCGGGAGAATGCGTTCGTCCGGCTACGAGAGGAAATCGCAAAGTCCTCAAATCGCGCTTCACAGCATGCCACATGTTCACCGTTCAGTAGACTCAGCCAAGAAACATCACCAGTCACTCGCGGAAGCCTTGAGGCAGCTGGAACTTCGTGCGACCTGGATCATGACTCCAACAATGCTGGATGCCGTTCGAATGCCAGTTCGTCAGGGGAATCTTCCCGAACTCGGAAGACAGTGCTATCTTCGGAAGCGCCAAAACCATACAGCTGCGCGCAGAAAGGTGTCAAGAGGCGGACTAGCGACATTTCGACTTCCACAGCAGTCCGTGGTCCCAAAAGGACGCGGTATGTAGAAGTCGATGTTGGGACCGCCCATCAATCACACATAACGGCGCAGACTTCTGTTCCTTCCCAGACCATGGCTCCTGGAGCCTTCGAAAGTTTGTGTGGATATGTTCGAAGTGCCTGTGCAAATTATTTGGCGAGCTACAATGCTGATCCGAGTCAGCCCGATTTGGCCCAAAGAAGCCCCGTGAGAACGTCAATTTCAAACCATCATGTGTGGAATGCTTTGTCCCTAATCGTTGGGGCCAAAGCAGTGTATCAAGATCCATACGTTACGAAGGTCATCCATGCGCTTTTTGACCGCCCCAGCCAGGTTTCAATTCCTTTGAGTCTAATGCTTTTCGCCAGCGCATTAGCAGGACACCTCTTGCCACGACTTCAACTGTCCAGCATGACAGACGACAGTTTGTGCCTCGAAGATGCGTTGGGCGAAACAATACGGGTGCCTCAAGTCATCTGTCAATACTACGAGACATTCCATGACTATCTCGTGGCCCGATTCAAGGATCACCTTGGGCTTGAACTCGTGATCGAGAAGAACTACCGGTTGATCATCGGTGGTATGGAAGGTCCGGTACTTGACACGACTAAGTGGTCGCAGGTCATCAAGGTCCATCCGCGGATCAAGCTTACAATGGCCATGGTCTTAAGCAATCACTGTAGATATGTAGAGTGCACAGTATGCCGCCAGCGTCTGAGGAGACGGAGTTACCAACTGTTCGTCTGGTAGGATTTGAAAGACCTCGAGAGCTGCCAATGCCGGCTAACGCCAATTCACAGTGATTCCTGCGGCAAATTATCCCCGGCTGTGGAAGCCTTCTTGGATGCTGGAACTCTTGGAAACCGCAGCACACTCGGAGTCTTCCCAAAAGGCCAGCAGCATGGCTCGTCAGAACGAGTTCCAGAAGCTTCGATTCCAACCTGCGCACCGGTCTTACCGCATGACGAGTTGATGAGCAGTCAGTCTTTGCAGACCAAGTCAGCAAGCTTCGTCCATACCATGTTGACAGTCGAAGCCTGGTCCCCTTCCCACCGAAGACTGGAAGTGACAATCCGGGATCTGCTTCGGCGATTTCATCCTCGACCATTCGAAAATGGCCTCTTGATCTCCGACGTAAAGAAGCTTGATATGCCCGAAGGGGTTATCACCACGATGGCAGGTCTTTTCTCGCAAAGGGACTCGCACGAACACATTGACTACGTTCTTGACGATGTCGATCAGCAGTACTTTTTCGACTCTCCGCGCGCATGTCTCCGTCCCCGAATCATCAGTAATTCTCAACGGAAAGGAATGATTGCCCCCGTGTCTTTCCCTCTCGCCAGGGATGTCTTAGGGATTTTGTTATGCATTGCTCGCCGATCGCTCAAGCATTGTGACCTCATTCTGAACAACATCGATCTTGTTCACGAAATCATGAATACCGCTCGACGAAGTAATGACACTCCCATCCGCGGGCGGTGCTGTAGTATGGTTTTCATACTCATCGGTAACGATGACCTCCACGCTCGCAGGCGACGTATATCCCAGCTCCTAAGGATCGGAGTCTTTGATACATTGAGAGTTTTAATGGACAGTTCAGACGTCACTGTCAGATCCGCTGCCAACAGCGCAATGCATGCAGCAAACCAGATAGATGAATCCGAGTTTCTCAATCGACGTGCCAGAGATCGGCAGACGGATATCGAATACGAAAGATCACGACTGAAGCAATTACCTAATGGTCTATGGATGAACCACTGGTGAACCGCGGAGTTGTATCGCTTTCTCCTGGACGAATGAGGCCGCTGTCAACAAAACACTCATAGCCAATGCCAGATGTAGTATCAGAGGTGTTCCAGACAATACCAGTGTTTTCGCAAGAGGAGCCAAGTTTGGACACAGAGTGTATGACCATGCTTCAATAACGTCGCTGAATACCACACATCGCTAAGATACTACTTTCTAGAGCTGGGTCAGAATATGTCTGCTGCCCACCACCGTCGTGTCGGTATGCAATGGTTGCCCAATATGAAAATGCCGCTTTCGTCGAAACACACCACTCATGACAATGAAAATCATAGCTCACTTCCATCTGCCTTCCCCTAAACTCCATGCTCGCTTGATAAACACCATGCCATTGAATGCATCAAATAACACCATTTCCCAACGTCCTGTGAGGCGTCCACCCGAGCACACCGTGCCGAAAGATTTCCTAATTTCATGCAGCACATATCATAGCGTTCAATAACATGATCCACCTCTGGAAGGCGTCCACTTATTGTGTCATGGTAACGTCTTGATCCGCGTCCTGTGCCGGCTGTCGCGGTTCTAGCGGAAATCGTGCCTCTAGTGGAGGTTCGACTGGTGTCACCGGACTCATTTCCACTCGTTCCATCAATTCCGGGGCCAACAACGGCAAACCCACGTGTCGATCCGAATCAACTCGAGCAAACTCCGGTCGAAGATGTTGCGCTGCATCAGCTTCGGCAAGTGCTTGCATCATAGCCTCCCTATGTGCTTCTTCTCTCATACGTGATCTTTCTCGACTTCTTCCTGCTCGGCTGGTTCGTCCACCAGATCCCTCTTGACTTAGAGGTGTTGAAGCATAACTCCGAGTTGGAACAAGGAGGTTGTTGAGTCTCGACCGACTGTTTACCCTAGAAACTTGCGGGCTGTTGGATCTTGAAGGATGTCGACTTCCAGCACGACTGCCAGGAATGGTCGACATGATGGCTTCGTGATTGGCGTCGAAGGCACTGAAACCTGGCTCTGGTCGAAGATATGATACTCGTACATCGCTAGGATTTCTGAAAGCCGCACCGGGCATTGGTCTTCTGGTCGGCTCCGACGCAAACAGAGGGCCGGGCCAAGCTGCGTACCGTCTCGGCTCGTCAACACCGAAGTAGCTGGATCTAGGGTCGTGCGTGTAATGATCAAAGTCCACGGCACGGGCTCCGGTCTCGTCATAGACGTGCATCGGAACTGGGGGACCAAAGATTGTCGACCCCGCTTCCATAGTGTGTCTGCGTGAAGGTGTCCGCGATGTACTCCTTGCCCGCTCGCCATGTTGTGTGGGCACGTGAAACAGTGGTGTCATACCTGGACTTCGCGAGCGGCGGTCGTAAAATTCTGGATTTGAAGAGATGAGGTTGAGATGTGGAGGTGCCAAAGAGATTGGATCTTCATGCCCAAGGGGTGCTCCAGGCGTCCAAGGGCCCATTTGATCAAACGGTAAGAAGGGCATCTCCACGTGATAGCTGGGCAGATCGTGAAGGCTTCGTGGTCGAGGTCGGCTGCCTGGGGTGATGGCAAAAGTCATGCCATGTCGATGAGAATGTAAGACCGGATCCATCAATTGATCATTTCCATCTATCGTGCCGTCGTCCGACATGGTATCCGCGCCCGGGCTGTCGACTCCATCAAGCAGACTATCGTCAATGGCCTCACGTCCTTCTCGCTGAGCTTCCTCCATAGCCAGACGCATGAGGTAATCTCGAAGACGTTGTACACCATCTCCTGAAAAGACGCAGAAGACGTCGCGTTGTGGGTGGGTGAACTCGGCTGGAGCATCACGGCAAAATCGAGTCAAATCTTCCCGCAGGAATGCTTGTACACCGGTTAACGAAAGGTGGGTAAGTCGAGGACAGTTATGGAGGAGCGCAGTAATTCCCTTGACGAATGGTTAGCGAAGCATAAAACTATCACAGAGCACAACATACCTTGAGAGTGAGATTGACACAATAACTGAGATGAACTCTTTCCAGGGACACAAACTGTGGAGGAACGCCGATCTTGCCAGTCGGACCAAACAGTAATGGACCACGGGCGAGAGCCATGATGCTGGAGTCAGTCAGATTCTGACATTTCACCAGACCGATTCTGCGAAGCTTTGGAAGTTGTGCCAAATGACGGACACTGGCATCTGTCAATCGGGAGCAACATGCGAGGTCGATATATCTGATTCTGTTGCATGCTTTGACTAGCTGGATCACGGCATTGTCCGTCAAGTTGATGCAGTGACCGAGGTGGATGTAATGCAGGTTCTTGGTCAATTTGCAGATGGACGCAACAGCACGGTCCGTGATATGTCGGCATTTGGCCAATACCAGATTTCGTAGCCGAGGTGCAGCTGGAATGATCCTCGCAATCGCATCGTCTCGAACTTGTTCGCATGCTGTCAGATCCAGGATGCGCAGTGCATCGAAGGAAAGTCGTGGAGGGAGATTTGTGAATGCCGCATCATTGATATCAATACAATGCGCCAGACGAAGCTCTCGCAAATGCGTCAAATGCGACAAAAGTGCAGTGACAGATTCTGATGTGATGGAGGAACACCCAGCCAAGTCGATCTCCAGTATCGAACGACAGTTCCGGGCCACTGCAGTGATGGACAGGTCAGTTGCTCTTACAACTCCGTTGAGTTTCAGTCGTTTAAGCTGACGGCAGTGTGCGGCTATCTCGACCAACGAGTCATCAGTAATGTTGACGCAGTTTGTGATGTTCAGCCCTTGAAGTTTGGCGCAGTTGTCAGCCACGACATGCAGTGTTCGATCTGTCAAAGAATCGAGATCGGTCACATCCAGTGCTTGCAGCTTCCTGCTCCCATCAACTAAGCCTGCCACGCCAAAGTCGGTCAATTTGGAGCAATTTGTCAATGTGAGGCGCTCGACTCCCTTGCAATTCATGAACGGTTGGACCGTGCCATCATTGATCTTGTCTGCAATCGCGGACAGATTAAGTCTCTTGACCATCTCATGGTATGGAAAGTAACTCTTTTCACCTCTTCCCAATGCCGCGACCACACTAAGCAGATTCGACCATTTGTTGCATAGAGGTCGATGCCATAGAATGCCCACAGCATACAATGCCCAATGATATGATACCAGCATGCAATTTCTCAGATCACCCGTACTGGTGAGTTTCGCGAAGATAGCAATGAGGATTTCCGGCGGGAGTTTAGATATGGGAGATAATCGATGGACTTGTTCGAGGTCAATATCGTCGTCACAATCGCGTATCGCCGTGATCGCTCCAATGGAAGATTGTGAGTCGTTGGCATGTGCCATAAAATAATCCGTGTCCTCATCGTCGCCAGGCCCAGGAGAACTGTCTGAACTGTCCGAGTCGACCGTGACAGCGCTGAGGTTTCGGGTGTGTATTGGTGATAATCGAGTCCGCAGGTCTGCAGCCATTTTGCGGGTATCAGGCTGCGCCTTGGAGATGTTGGCAGAGAAGATTACGAGTGTATTTACTCGAGAAGGAATAAGTCTGCTTCTAATGAAGATATTGAATATGAGTCCAACTCTTTCAAAGTATGCGTTCAAGTGCAAGATCGCGATGGAGAATCGTCATTGCGTGGTGGTGAGTGAGAATTTGTTGTGTTGTTTCGGTGAACCTGATTACAGTGGCAGTGAATGCGAGGTGACAAGTAAACAGACAGAAAACCGCCGAATGGCGTGCCAAATCTATTACTCAAAGATTGTCACGGAGAGGATGTTCGTTAGGCGGGCGTCCAGAAGATCGCGAATGTGGATTCGGCGCGAGAGAAAGGTATAGGAGATGGACGTCGATGATTAGGAGGTGAGGCGGCAGAAACAGGTTGCGTTGCCCGTGTTGATTTTAGGGATGAGAAGGCGAAAGTATAGACGGTAGAGAAGAGTCAAGATTGGATTCGCCGTGTGAATGAAGTGGAATGATTCCCTTCAATCAGCAGGCACACCTGCACCGCAGTCAATTGATGTTGTTGTAAGGTGCCTCCCTGTTGGATAATCTGCGATGGGCAGGAGTTGGTGAATATCTTGACTTGCAGTGACTCCTCTAGTCTGTAACGAGAAGCAACGACGGCTGCCAAGTGGCTGAATGCCAGTGCGTCACGAGTGGCTCAAAGGGCGCCCGGGGGGCTTGGACTCGCCTCGTTTAGAGATCCCTCTGGGTGACTTAGCAAAATAAAAGGTCCGAGAAGCTTTTGGCGCAGGCCCATCTCGCCATTTTCCAGTTCGGTCATTATTTATTTACATTGGACTTTCAATTCTTGCTGGACTCAACTCATCTCTCATGCTGCTATGTCACAAATGTAGTTGCTCGTGATTTTGCACGCCTAAACCTGTCAGGATATCCAACCCGAAAAGTCTCGGCTATTCTAGGCTACACAGATACCCTGTGCCAGTGGTTGAGGAACACAGATCTGGAACTGGAAACCCTATCGTTTGGTGCGCACTATCCGACCCAGATCAGATATTCCCGATGTATCAGAACGGGGTGTATGTTTCTTGACGAGTCTCTCTAAGCACACTATCATTGAAAAGTAACAATTGTTCTCCTTTTATAAGGCTCATTGGACTGTTTTCAAGCCAATATCGTCTATACTGACGTCCGAGAACGTGTTCGCAGGGCTGGGAATGGAGACCCTCCCAGGTGGTTATAACAATAACGGCGCTTAGAAGCTCCGACTTACCGACCAAACATGCTGATTTAGGGAATCGACTAGTGGACATCTCGGCGGCAGCCCTCGAACCGCACCATCCCTGGCATCATTATTGTGCAGGGAGCTTGCCGTTGCTTCTAACATCCAGCATTCAAACGATGTATACCAGTGAACATACGTCAGAGATCTTGAGCAGCGTTAACGCTTCGCCTTTGATGGGCATGGTTTTGACTCAACTTACCGCTATACATATAGCACGAAATGTCTGTGTCTGGGTATGGACTAAATATATTCATTCGGCTTCCCTCTTTGCACCCTTGGCCCATTCGCGCAAGATATTCTTCCTTATCTTGCCTGTACTCGTCTTTGGCAACTCAGGAACGATCTCGACCTCTCGGGGTACCATGAACCTGCTGATCCCCGGATGATCCTTCGCCCACTGGATCACGTCTTCGCCAGTGGTTTGGGATCCGGGCTTCATAGTGATAAAAGCTTTTGGTCGTTCACCCCAGTGACTGTCGCTAACCGCAGCAACGCCGCACTCGAGCATATCGGGATGGGTAACCAATAAAGACTCGAGCGCTACCGATGAGATATTCTCACCACCTAGATGCGCGGTCAGTGCTGCCATCAACGTGTCTGCAGTGCTCAACTTACCAGAGATGATGATGTCCTTCGCTCTGTCGAGAATCTGGATGGCTCCGTCTTCATGCCATACAGCCAGATCACCAGAATGCAGGACACCACCCAAAAATAATTTCCTTGTGGCAGTTTCGTCTTTATAATATCCTCGCGCACATATATTACCAATGAAAACGATCTCACCAATCTCTTTGCCATCCTTTTCCACATCGACGATAGTTCCCTCGGGTACTTCGGTCTTGATGACTCTCGCAGGCAAAGAAGTCACAAAGCCGTGTCCCTGTCGAGCCATCTTGGCGTATTTGTCCTTGATGTTCGGGTATTCATGCCACTCCGGCATCATATAACCCTTCGTGATCGGGCCATACGTCTCCGTCATTCCATAGACATGGACTGGATGTAAGTTTAGGTTCGTCATCTGTTCGAATAAATGTGCCGTTGGTGGACTAGCTGCGACCGTCACTCGGATAGGTTTCGGCAGCTTAGTTGCATTGCTGTCTGCACAAAGAAGTGTATTCACCGTAGGTGCAGCGCAGTAATGTGTGATTCTCTCGTCTTTCAGCAGCCGCCATATCTCAGGGTAATCGATCTTGCGCAAGCAGTAATGGGTGCCTCTAGCCGCCGTCACCGCCCAAGGAAACGTCCATCCCATGGCATGGAACATCGGTAGCGTCCATAGGTACTTGCAGCGCTCGCCATCATGATAAGCCAGGCCTGACTCGATCACATTTCCCAATGCTCCCAGATAGCAACCACGGTAGGTGTACTCGACGCCCTTAGGTCTGGCAGTCGTACCGGAGGTATAAGCTAGGGCATTGACGGCTAGTTCATCAGGAGCTTGTACTTCCAGACCGTCCCAGCCCTGCGAGCCCGACGATCTGTCGTATTGTAGACCTTCCAGTATAGCTTGATCAAAAGGCCCACTCAGTTCACCTTCAATCGCGTCTGTGTCTGTGTCGATGATTATGGGAACATTGGGATGCTTTTGTCTGTAGTCGTTAAGTAGGTCAAGATATTCGGCGTCGACAATGATTGAGTCCGCCTCGGCATGGTCGAATATGTATGCAATATCATCTTTCTTCAGGCGGTAATTGATGGCGATGTTGATTGAACCTGCCGCGCCTATGCCGTAGATAGCCTCGAGAAACGCTGGTGTATTCGCGCACAAGATCCCGACTCTTTTGTACCCCTTCTTTCTCAGAAAATATGCGAACCCTCGGGCCCGGTCAGCGAACTCGATATACGTCCGTCGTAAGACCTTATTGTTCGCTGTGCGGTGGTAGATGGCGAGCGCATCAGGTTCGATGGCCGCGGCGCGGGGCAGGAAGGATGTTGGGGATAGGGTGTGGTGGTTGTACCATGAGGTCCTTCCCACGCGGTGGTTGTCGATGACTAGGTCGTCGATAGGTTTGCCCTCTCCCTGTGAGGGTACGGTCGGGCTGGCGGAGGAGGGGAGGAAATGGTTGAGCAGGTTGGTCAAGCGGGATTTGGCAGCCATCTTGGACTGTTGGAAGGGAGATTATGATGCCAACATCGCACCACAAGACAAGTGAAAGAGAATCGTCAAAGTATTATAGCTATACAAGTGAGAGGACATTTCATACCTATAATGCTCCTCGTATGCTCTCGCACTCAGTACTATTCCCTGGACCTGGGGCAAGCCTGACGGGCATCGGAACCGAGGTTCCAATCTGGGGTCCTGGAGACTATCAGGGGAGCGTTCCGCTTCCTGCGCCCACCCGGAGGCTTCATAGTGGTGCTTAGCGTTGGGGTCTCCAGGTGTGATAGGTTGACCTACTATCTAGTTCCGTAGCACTCTCGGTCACAACTCGGACGAGACAAGACCTCACCTACCCAGTCGCACGGTCATGCTACCGACACACTTGTATGGCCTGAGAATCGCTTGTCGCTTGCTTCTAGTTTGTGTCTAGGCCCGACTCAACGCCGGACCAAGAATTGGAGCTGAAAGAGAGACCTGGGTCCTGATAGCTTCAAAGTACAAGGTAGTCAATCACCCCTAGATCGTTATTGATCCCATGCCTACATTCTCATTGGAAGGAAAATCGTATCAGTCGAAGATATCACCAGGCATCCCATTCACGCGTATCCCAAAGACCAAAAAGTCTCGATATTCTTCCCAGTATCCTCATCAACATAAGCCGGCGATTCCGCCAACGTGACTTCACTCCCATGAATCTCAGCAACCTGCCCCGTCAACGAAGGATTCGAAACGAGTTGCTGCACACCCCTCGTCAATGTGGACATGGGCGTGACAATCATCGGCTTGAATAGATCCTTGCTCGGAGCGATATTCGTTTCTACCCACCAAACACATTAGCCACCACAATCGGTCAAACACGATGCTGTACATACCCAACACAGCCGGCGCCAGCGCATTGATTTGAATAGCATCCAGTCCAAGCGGTCTCGCAAGTGATCTCACGAGATTAATAACCCCAGCCTTGCCAGCAGCGTATATCGGCGCCACTGGGAACGGGTATAGTCCCGCGTTCGACGCTGTACATACGATTGATCCCTTGGAGGCAGGACTGGCTCCATTGACAGTGGTGTTCTTCTTGATATAGTGAATCGCCAGTTTCACAGCTAAACACCAATAGGTCAGCACATGTTCAAGACGTTCGCCTGACAGGCCCGAAAAAGCAAAGGGAAAGTCAGAACGCACTATAAATCGTCCCAACAAGATTCACATCCAGCGAAGGCAGGCTCGGTTTCGACGGCGTCTCCTCATCAATATTGAGCTTGACTTCCTTGGAAATGCCCGCATTAGCCATCACGACATCGATCCGTCCCTGGTCTCGATAGATCTGCTCAAAAGCCGCGGCAAGCTCGTCCCAGTTCGAAATGTCGGTCTTGGTGAACGAGAAGCTCGCGTCCGAAAAATCCGAGGACAAAGCCTTGACGATGTTGTCGCCTTCACTGTTGACGTCCAAGACCGAGATATGTGCTCCTTGTTCCGCAAAGGATCGGGTGATGCCGAGTCCTATGCCGCTTGCGCCGCCTGGCCATACGAGATTGTGTTAGACTCGGTTCCCACCAGATAGGTCAGTTGAGTGGTGCCAGATACATACCAGTCACGACGATGCTTTTTCTCTGAGGCGCCATTGTTGCAACGCTGCCGGATATGGACTGACTGGAGAATTGATTCGATGCAATATCCAGATGAGCAACTGCAACGCTTGACAACACTGTTTTCGGCGAACGGCTGTGTGCGCTATCAAACACAATAATGTCTGGTAAGTACTGTAACAACACGGTCTCGATCTTCAAAGCTCTGCTTCCCAGGTATATCGTTCGAGCAAGTTCATCTTCTAGGCAGGTTAAAGTCAATCCAATACCCTCCGGAATTGCCCCACGACACAGTTCACCCATCTCTTCACTCTCCCATATTGTGGGGCAACCCACAGCCTAGGGAGCCTCGTTTAGCCCCCATGTTTGTCTCTTTCTCGCCTATCAGACACCCGCCTTTCAATTGCCGAGAGCCATGTGAACCATATCGGCGGACAACACCCCTCATCGGATGAGACCCCGTACCACCCCCACCACCCCTGTCCGCAGATGCTATGCATACAATACGCAGCATTCATGCATAATCTGCCGTGTCTCCTCGTGGAATTCATACCGCGCCATGACATTGGTGCTGCTTTTTGCTAAACCCCTGCTCAACTCCTGGACAACTATAGCATTTCGCCGTAAGGTATTCGGAACTTGCCTCGAAAGTGTTACCTGGACACCATATCCGGCGATCTCGAGATCGGGATTCTACCAAGATGGCAGAGATCCACATTGACCAAGCGACCCTAGACTCGGTTCATGGCAAAGTCGTCGTTTTAGCAGGTACAGTAGTTGGCACCGGTCCTACCCCAAGCTTGAAATACTAGGAGCTCACACAGTTCAGGTGGTGCACAAGGCATAGGCGCAGCAACAGTAACACAGCTCTTCGAGTCAGGAGCACATGTCTTCTTCGGCGACTGGGACGAGAAACAAGGCTCGAAGCTCGCTGAATCGTTACACTCATCATCCACCTCACAAGGAAGCGTGACGTACATGAAAGTCAATGTTCGAGAATATCAATCTCAATTATCACTCTTCGACGCTGCGTACAACAAGCACGGCCAAGTCGACCTTGCGATCTCTTGTGCCGCCGTGACTGAGCGACAGGGATTTTGGGAGCCACATAAACTAAACCTGCAGAGTGTCAGAGAGGTAAGCTATGCTTCCACACGTCCACAGACCAGCGTAACGGCAGGGAGACTGGTGGTCGTATCTAACCTGGCCAGACCCCAACTGGTATCACCGATGTCGTCGACATCAACCTCAACGGCACGCTATACTTCGCCCGCATCGCCATTGCGTACATGAAAGAGAACCACACTTTCGACAAGGAATCCACCACAGCCGAATCCATCACATCGCCCAAGTGCATCACTCTCGTCTCCTCAGTCGCAGGTTTCAAGGAATCGCCAGGTCTATTCGCCTACTCGGCCGCTAAGCACGGCGTTTTAGGGTTGATGAGAGCTTTGCGTCCGTTTGCTGCCCCTCTGTACGGCATCAGAATCAACGCGATATGTACGTGTCCCTCGTTTGGTTGTCTGAGGACTTCCTCGTGACCGGCTGACTGATGATCCAGGTCCCTGGGCAACTGATACTCAACTCCTATCCGGCGTCCGCGCAGAGTGGACCAAGAATGACATGCCAATGAACAAGCCAATTGATGTCGCCCGGTATATCATACAGGTCAGTGCTGATCCGCAAGCGCATGGTAAAGCGCTCTTTGTGACTGGCGGCAACGCCGTGGATATTGAGGAAGGATTGAACCGGACAGAGCCGCAGTGGTTGGGAGAGAAGAACAGTCGGGAGCTTAATCAAGGCCAGGTGATATTGGGATTGGTAAGTCTTCTCCGTTTCATGTTGAGCCGCCGTAGACGCAGTCAAAGCGGTCTCCCCGGGTTGCCCGAGCAGCTATGCTAATTTGATTGATGTTTGCAGGGAATGGACTGGGGTGGCTGATGTGGCTGCGTTGTTCGTAATAGCCTATCGACTAGCAATGGACAGGCAAGATCGGATCGCCGTTTCGTCTTGGGAAGCAGGTCCTATTGTTGTCGCGTGGGCAAACCCTGCCGCCGGCGGTACTTGCCATCTGGTATTACAAAAAGTCCCTGTGTGAACCCCTTTTTTGACACCCCACGTAGTGGTGTTGAAGTATGATTGCATCCCGTACATGTGCGACGGGCTCTCGCTCGAGGAACTGGCTTTTGATATCTCGAAGCTTCACAGCGCGCTTGAACTTTCGTCGTCCTATGCTCGGCTTACCAGTTGGGCCCTCCAAGATTGCCCCCTCAACACCTTTTGAATCGCGGCTGCCCCAGTTTTGCCAGGCCTCGATCTTCACCAAATACTGATCGGGTGCCTGTTCAACGGTTATTGCAAAGTCGGTCGCACAGCGCGCACATTTCACCGGCTTCGAGCACCTCTTTCTCGGCTGCTGCGAGCTTGTCGCGGCGTGGCTGATTGCGCACGACACGATTGATGGGAGATGTAGCCGGGCATGGCCGCAAAATTTTCCGCAGATTTCGTCTACCTGGTCCCATACCGACTTTTGTGCATCAATGTACACCGACTCGAATACCACAGGAGCAACTGTCCTTGTACAATTTTGGGGACAATTGTCATGCTGGGGCATGTATGTTCAAGCCAAGTCAGAGGATACCCAAACTCCGGACCCCTTTCATGATATCTGAGAACAAGATCGCGTACCTCCAGGGCCAACCCACCAACGGAATTGTTCGTGGGGGGATCTAGCGCAGTATTTATTCCACCCATTATGGATGTTGAATCGTGGAAAGTTGTAGTGAGGACATGTGGCTTCATCTGACCTTTTCCAGTTGTACAGCCTACGGCAGGAAGAGCAGTAGAGCAGATGAGGAGTATCTCTCCCGATGAGCAGAAGGAATCTGTCTCTGGTTTCTGGCTGACGCTGGCCGTAGGCGCAGAGGGAATCGATCCTGGGAGGAAAACGCCGGTAAAGGAATTTTGAGACCAAACCGAGAGCGCATCGAGACTCGAGTGGTAGGTACATGATTATGTTATCGAGGAGCTCAGTGGGCAATCCTTCCAGTCCTTCCTTGACGGCATCATCGTGTTGACTCCGCTCCTGTTGAGACTTGTTTTCCTTTATCAACGACCTCTTTGCCTTCATAAACAACCTCAAAAGCAGCTGAAAAAACGGAGACAACCAACCCGTGGGAAGTCCTGGTGCATCTGGCATTGTGATTGAAGAGGTGGGAAGGTCGAATGAGTTGAATAAGAAAACTGAAGAGATGCTGTGTGTAGGAAGGTGCGAGCAGGAAGAGCAGATGTAGCACTGATCTGTTGCAAGTCCATAGGAGTTATTGGCCTCGCAACAGAATGCCAAAAAATGGTCCAACACTTTGTGACCAGGTCAATCTTGGTTGTGGTAAGACTTTGGTGAAGATCTGGATCTTGCCGGACCTGGAATCGCCATATGGATGGTCATCAAATATTGCAAGCATCTGGAATCCCGCCTTTGTCAGTCATGTTTCCAACATACCCAACCATGGGCTGCCTTGCGAAACCAGTGGTAAAATCATCGCTCGTATCCAAAAGATGTCCATGTCTGAAGATCATATCGCCGTCTATATGCAACCTTGGTCTATCGTCTACCTCGTGAAGCTTGCTCAAACTCCACCGCTGTGCTGCATGCCTAAATTCGCAACAAAAACCTGTATCACAAATGCAGACAATATTCATCAACACGTACAAGAAAGGTACGAGGACCTTACTTTTCTTCGTCACTTCTTGGCTCAGCCACCGCAACTGGTACCGGCCCACTCGTCGCCTCTGCGAGGGTCTTCTTCCTCACATCCCAACCACCACTCCATCCGATCCAGCCCTTTTCATACGGTCCTCTGGCCAGACATACCAGAAATGAAAGTCCAATGAAAGCGACACTGAGACTGCCACTCACCACCCAACCTCCCCTGGTATACAACTTGGCGCCCGCACTGGTACCAGTCAACTGGCCGGTGAAGGTGCAGAGCATGAATGCAGTATTGACTCGATTTCGAGCTTTGGGCTCGATTGCAGCAATAGCGGCCCGGTTCGAGACTTGAGTAATTTGCAAGCCCATATCGAGGGCGAACGCTTCGATGATCGGACCTGCGACTGTGAACTCCCCGGTGTAGGTTCCCACTGTGACCCCGATTATGTTGGCCAGAAGACCGAACAGACAGCTGAACATTGGCGCAAACGGCTGGATGAGGAACTTCGCATACAATGGTCCCAAACCGATGCCAGCAACGCCAATGAGACCGAACAGTCCGATGATGACGGGTGTATAGCTGTAAGGAAGATCGGCAAGCAAGAAGGTCAGTGTCGTCCAGTAGCTCGTGAAGCAAGCAGAGACGCAATAACTGATCAAGCCTGCCTGGACGAGAATGGCGTGCTTCTTGTACAGCAGCATGATGCCGGCAATCATTTTGAAGTAGTTGATTCCATCAGGATTCGATGATGGATAATCAGGCATGAAAAGCCACAGTGCGATGAAGACAGAATACTGAAGACCCATGGCAATCCAGTAGATATTGCGCCACGAGGTGTAATTGGTGACGACGCCGGAGAGAATACGTGCGACCACAATACCTAAAAGGTTCCCGCAAGTAACGATGCTCAGGGCCATGGCGCGTTTGTGCAGCGGAGCCAGTTCAGCAACCAAGGGCAGCATAACCTGGGGAACCACTGTCGTGATGGAACATATGAACGAGATGGCGCAAAAGGCGGCAAATGAGCGCGTCAGGCATAGTCCGATCCTGCATGAATATCAGCATACGCACACATTGTTTGGTACAGCTTGTTCCGAGGTCGTCGATGAGAGCAGAGACGGCAGAAAACGGGACTCTCTAGGAATGGCGACTTACCATAGTGTCGCGGTGAACAAGATCAATCCGAGTGTCAATGGACGCCGCTTCAAAAGGTCTCCCAACGGGCATACAAGTAACAATCCTGTCGCATACCCTGCTTGCATCAATGTGGGGATGCGAGCTACGGTCTCGTAGGGCACGTCAAAATCTGCCGCGAGAACATTGAGAATAGGGTGGTTGTAATAAAGGTTGCCCACGGTGAAGGCTCCTGCAAAGGCGAAAAGGATATTGTGCCAGACGGAGAAGACTGGAGGTTTCTCCGGGTTCCAGCGACACCAGGGTGGTGTCCAAGTTAGAAAGTCAACGGTCTTTCGCCATGGTGATTTTCGCGCCGCAGCACTCGTTTTCTTTTCGTCATCGTTTATGTCGAATCGCGCGACCGCGCTTCGCTGGTCGGCTGTTGGAGACCATGGCTCTTGCTGACCGCTTTTCTCTTCCACCATGCCCAAATTGAGAGTTGATACCGAGACTGGTCGGAAAGAAGGGAAGAACGTGTTTGTAACGGGGATTGCAGACTATCACTGCTTGCAGCGATAGGAGTCGGCGTTGCGCGCTTTCACGGACTTGTTGATCGGGCCTTTGTGGGGTACTATCGGGACACCTAACTTGCGGCCCGGTCATAAACTTGCCTTTAGTCTTTAGGTTGTCCGATTTGCACCATGATGTGCTTCACGAAATCGATGACAGCTTGAGGGCCGAGCATAGAGTCTCATAGAGAAAGGGAAGGAGATAATAAACGGTCGAAGCCGTGACAGACATCATTATCACCCATCATGCGAGTCTCACTCGAGGGACGGTATCACAATGACCTTGGCTGACAAACCGTGAGGAGGATGTCCCACGTCTTGGTTCATGTTTAGATGCCGTGTTAGCCGAAGCAAGGCTCCGAGTAGAAAGTCCATTGATGGCACCATCCGCTAGAACGAGTGGAGATGCTATATATACAATAAGATATCGGGCAAGCTAGTTGTGATTTTGCAAAAGCTGGATCCGAGGACGCCGCAGATGACAATGACTATCGCAAAAAGCTCACCACGGTTTGGATCTGTTTCGTCCGTATGTGAACGTTTTGATATGGATTATCAAATGTTCGTGTTTGTGCCATGCTAAATTAACGATGGCAAGGTCGGCTTGCGTTGACATGCAGCATTTCACGAAAGCCTGGAAAGGAGACCTCTGATCGCAGTTGACGACAGCCCCATCTTTGTGGACAGGCCCTCGATACATTTCGAGCATGGGAAACTGCTCCGCGCCCACCCTCGATCAATTTGCTGAGCGAGTGATGTGCAGTGAAAGACGGTAGTTCCACAGCGAAATGGCGTTCATTCATGGCAATGTAGAGTCGGACTCTAGTGAGACTGAGATTCGCAAGATGGACAATGGCGCCTCCTAGCTTACAGAGCTGCTCAAATCAAATTTCGGGCAGACAAACCGCGCATCGGGCAGGAAGTCTAGTGGGTGGTCCAGATCTTGTCCACATGATCATCGCATGATGGCAAGGGGCCAAGGGCAGACCTGTCAGGCCTCCCAGTCAGTCTGCAGTGATACACCCAAAAGTACCGGTGAAAGGCATGGATTTTGTGATGCGATGTTCGATGGGTTTAAGAGAGTGACGGTTCTAAGCAGCCCAGTTGAGAGGATGCCCCGGTAATCATGTAATCAATCCCTTGGCATGTTTGCACGTTTTGTATGTTTGTTTGTACCTCTCCCATGCTCTCTCACACTCCCTCTCATCCTCTTTTCCACCTCGACAAGCTCAATGTTTCACTGGTTAAACCATCAACGACGCCGCAGCAGTGATACATTCAGAGGATGCCTCAGGTATCGCGCTAGGCAGATGTTGCGACTGAAATGCGAAAGACAATGCGCCAATAGTGGAAATACTCGTCAGCTGAGTCAAACCGTGCGAAGAACGGCCATGCTGACATCTCCAGTCTGAATGCTGCAAATGGTGTCTCATATACCTCGTATCAGTTAATCCATCAGGCTGGACCCATGCGTTGCCTTTTCGATTACGATGCTATGCCCATCATGGTCATTCGTGATGTACCCTTATATGTCCTCTCTTGGGGTCAATGTGAACCTGTTTCCTTCCTGCCTCATCGGCTCTCTCTGCGCTGCTCTGAACCCGTGTAATGGCGCTTATCTTCACAGCAACGCTCATAGGAGCTGCATGGGTGGCACGCTTCGGTTTGCATTACAACTCTTTCTACCAGCCGGCCATCTTCTTGATCTTGACACTGTCTATCCAGCTTGTCCTCCTTATACTGTGGCTTGCTTATCTGGCTCCTCGACTAAGCCCTCTGCGCATATTTCCGCTGGCCTCCCAGGGACCATGGTGGAAGACATTCTTACTCGAGCCAATACCCACGGACCTTCAACGGTTTATGGATGAAACTCCAAATGACGGCCTCATCCGTTATTTCGGCGTCTTCCATAGCGAAAGACTCTTGCTCACAAAGCCTCAGGCAACCAAAGACATGATGTTGCTGCAACCATACAACTTCAACAAAATCCCAATAACGAAGAAACTCATTGGACAACTCACGGGAAAGGGAGTCATAGTGGTAGATCAGGACGAGCATAAGGTAAGCTAAATGCATACTCTGCCGCAAACCTTGAAGGAGCCTCTCTTATTCATGACCAACAAGCGTCAACGCAAGTCATTAAATCCAGCATTCAAGTTCAAATACATAAAGAATCTCTTCCCAAGATTTTGGTTTCATGCGACGCAACTTGTACGGTCTCTCGAGAAGGAGATTGATGAGGCCAACGCGAAAAGATCAGCAACACTCCCGACAGTCGATATCGATGGCTGGCTGATGCGTGCCACTCTCGATATCATTGCAGCGACAGGGTAATCAGCCCTTTGTGTTCATACTGCTGCTGCAGTTGTGCATACTCTGCAGATCATAGCCATGACGGCTCCTGACGTTTTTACAGATTTGGAGTCAATGTCAATGCCATCCAGGCTCCGGATAGCGCACTCGCTACAGTGCTTCCCCTGTCGAACTCAACGAGTCCTCAAGCGTCCTTTTACATGCTTTTGGGATATTTGTTGCCGGAATGGCTATACCTTCGCCTACCAATGGCGAGACGCTACGAGCTTGACCAGGTCGTCAAAGCGCTCCACGATGCCACAACGCCACTCATCCGAGCCAGGAAGGCCGACCTTTCCAAGCGAACACTTCTTGGTCCCGAGACCGAGGACAGTGATACTAAATCAACCGCCCAGGATCTTGCTGAGACGGACGTTATCGCCACTCTTCTTCGCTTCCCGCAGAAGTTGACTGACCAAGAACTACTGGCCCAGTCGGCGTCGATTATGCTCGCCGGGCAAGACACCACCTCAGTTGCTACCACTTGGGCACTGTATTTCATGGCGCATCATCCCCAGATTCAGGCAAGGCTGGCAGGAGGTCCGCAGTAGCCTGCCATCGCCTGGCTCAGCTGACGGTGCGGTGGATGCAAGTCTTGTTGAGTCCCTCCCATACCTTGCAGCAGTGTGTAGCGAAACTCTTCGCCTTTTCCCACCAGTGTCAATTCTGAGGAGAGAAGTTGTGAAGGCAGGGACTACCATACTTGGCGAGCACATTCCCATTGGGACACATGTGGTTACTAGCATCTGGGGAACGCATCACACACGCAGTATCTGGGGCCAAGATGTTCAAGCATTCAGACCTGACCGTTTCCTCCAGCATACGGAAGATGGCAAAGCCAAATTCGATCCACATGGAGGCTTACAAGGCGAAACAGCAACATACTGTTTCGTCCCATTCGGAGCCGGCGTGCGAAGTTGCATTGGTGAACGGTTTGCACGAGGTGAATTTGCCATTTTGTTGGCTGCTCTGGTCGGGAAGTTCGACTGGACCCTCATGGATCCTGAGGCAAAGCTTGGAGAAGACGTGAAAATCAATTTCGGCCTGGTTCTCAAACCGCAAGGAGGGCTCTTCCTGCACGCAAGCAAGGTCGAAGGATGGTGAGTTCTGATTCGTCGACTGATCCGGCAAGACTGGACACACTTAATGAAGGGTTTCTACAGCTTTACTGGCTAGTAATAGCACCGATAAGGAGGAGGCGACATCCCACGTCAAAAAGGACGGCACGAAGACGTTCTGATGGTTGGTACTTTACGCAGTGTTGTCTGGGGATATGCAGGTTGTACACTGGAAACTTGCGTCTGATTTTGTCGTCATCTCTTGTCCTTATCTTGCGCGTTGATAGCCAGGTTGAAAGACTGCTTTCATTCGTCGGAATGACCGGCAAGGGCCGAGTCTATCTTCACCAGACACAAAAGGTCATCATGCAGTGCATGTACATCTCCATTGCCCATGGGGATCGGCTCAGGTTGCCTTTAGTCCATATCTCACGATGACCAAGAGCGAAGTCTAATGAAGAAGTGGGAGACTCTCAAGACAGCTCTTGAGACGGACCCTGGCCGGCAAAAAGGCCGACTCTTGCTACAGACTCCGGCCCCTTTGACGAAATTTTGCAAGTTATCAACTTCCTCATCCGTTAACGTCTCCATTGAAAAGATCTTAATGTGCTACCAAGATGGCGAACCTTTGACTAAAGTACTGAGGACATGTCCGATCACTACCACGGCAATTCCATCTATACATGAAACAGCGGAGAAACCTTTATCCCCCTCGGATCATCTCGCCAATGTCTGACACACGTGACAGGTGATATATACGCAGCTTCTGTATTCGACATAGCCTCATCTCATATCTTTCATTTATTTTGATAACAGGGATCAATCACAGCCTCGCAGATCACCGCAGAACCAAAGCCGTTTCATGTTGTCAATACATCACCGCTCGCGTGAATGCATGATCAACCCTGGCCTTTATGGCGTCAACGGACTTCTACGACCCAAAAGAAGTCCTGATCGACTTGTCACTGTTAGGCCAACGGTGAAGCCAGCCATACAGAATGTCTCGTTGCGTCGAGATAAGGTAGCGGCCCTTGTAACAACGTCTTCAAATCTGATGTCAGTGGTTTGACGAAAATGTGGCAATTATCCAATCTACCACAACCCCAGCATCACACTATGCATCTCCGAGCAAGCAGTCGTCAGTGGGATTCTGCCCGTTGCATGTTATCATAAGCCACTGTGTGGAAGGTGGTAAACGAATGTGCCTCTATATAAACTCCCGTCATGCCCTTGACGAGTGGTAGGTTCCCTTCCGTCTCCCTTCCATGCTCGTGTTCAGTCTCGCTTGAAATCCTACCACCATGTCGGGATCTGTTGCAACAATCCTCCCAGAAGGGGTAGGTTATGGTGTTGTGGTGGGTATTGGATTCTTCTTCACTGCGGTAATGATTGGCATATCCATGCTACAGGTACTGCTGCCGCCATCGCCTATGACATACAATCCTAACCAGAACAGAATCGATACACCAATTTCTCCACCAGAACCAACGAAGAGTTCAACACTGCCAGCCGAAGCATCAAGCCAGGTCTCATCGCCGCGGGTATCGTGTCAGCATGGACATGGGCAGCCACCCTCCTCCAAAGCAGTACAGTCGCCTACGAGTATGGCGTGGCAGGACCATTCTGGGTAACCACAACACCTTCCATCTCCCTCACACCAATACTAACATATCCCAGTACGCCGCCGGTGCCACCGTCCAGATCCTGATGTTCTCCATCCTCGCCTGCAAAACCAAAATGAACGCCCCTCGCTGCCACACCTTCCTCGAGATCATTCAAGTCCGATACGGCGCAGTAGCACATCTCGTCTTCATCTTCTTCGCCCTGGTCACCAACATCCTAGTCGGTTCTCAATTACTCCTCGGAGGATCCGCCGTCGTCACGACCCTCACAGGCATGAACGTCTACGCAGCAATCTTCCTCATTCCCCTCGGCGTAGTCAGCTACGTGATCATGGGTGGTCTCCGCGCCACCTTTCTCTGCGACTACTCGCACACCCTTATCCTCATGATCATCATCCTGTACTTCATGTTTGAAGTCTACGCGACAGACAGCCTCATCGGCTCCCCCGCAGAAATGTTCCGCCTGCTCAAGAAAGCCGCCAACATGCGCCCCGTCGAGGGTAACCAAGACGGCAGCTATTTGACGCTCAAGTCCAACAACGCGCTCATCTTCGGCGTCATCCAACTCTGTTCCGGCAGCGGCACCGTCTTCCTTGACCAAGCATACTGGCAACGCGCCATCGCTTCACGCCCCACGACCGCCGTACGAGCCTACATCCTAGGTGGCCTAGCTTGGTTCGCCATCCCCTTCGGCTTCGCCACGACTCTGGGTCTCGCCGCCGTCGCATTGACCGACAACCCGGCCTTCCCAACGTACCCGAACCCGCCTACCTCCTCTGAGATCTCCGCCGGATTAGCATCAGCATTCTCAGCCAGCACCTTACTCGGCAAGAGAGGCGCCGTCGCCCTACTAATCACGCTCTTCATGGCCGTCACATCCTGCGCATCCGCCGAACTCATCGCCGTCTCTTCAATCCTGACATTCGACATCTACAAAACATACATTAAACCGTCCGCCACGCCCGCGAACTTGATCTTCATGGCTCACGTCAACGTCGCCGTCTTCGGCATGACCATGGCTATCTTCGCCATAATCTGGCACGTCATCGGTATTGACCTAGGCTGGCTTTTCTTGGTCATGGGGCTGATCATCGGCGGCGCCGTCTTCCCAGCAGCTTTCGCAGTGACATGGAAGAAACAGTCGCGCGCAGGCGCCATCTCCGGCGCGGTATGTGGTCTCGTCGCCGGCCTAGCAGCCTGGCTTGCCGAAGCCTATGTCTATTATGGTGAAATCACGCTCTCCTCCACAGGGTCCAATTACGCGACACTCTCAGGAAACTTGGCCGCCATCATGACCGGCCTCATAGTCAGTGTGGTAGTGTCGTTGATCAAGCCCGACAACTGCGATTGGAGCGCCACGCGGGCTCTCAATATGGAATCCACGGTGCCCATTCCGGGCGTCAACCCACCTCTGCGCGACCACCGAGCCGACTCGAACACAACACAGACCGGAGACATTGCTCAGGAAAAGAAATCTACCGACGACTCGCCGTCGCCTATGCTTGCTCCGACCTTCCCGCCCCCAGACGAGAAACACATTGCTACACGCATCCCATCGAATGCCAGCGCCGGAACTCGACGGGACTCGATTCGCATCGACGAGGAGCGACAAATGTCCTTCGACGCCGCGCTGGAATCCGATCCCAACGCTTTACGCTCGGCGTTCAAGCTCGCGTGCATCGCAAGCTTTGTCCTGCCATTCATCATGGACTTCTTGATCCCGATCCCCATGTTCCTCAGTCACTATGTCTTCTCGGAGCACTTCTTCACCGCGTGGGTGGTCATCAGTTTCATCTGGGTGTTTTCTTCGGCCATCATCTCTGTGGTCTTGCCCATCTGGGAGACCAGGACTTTCTTCACACAGTTGGCCACGGAGATCATGGCGGATATCAGGGGACGAAAGGGGACTGATTGATTTGCAGACAGGTATGAAGATCTGCCTGTATGGTAGATTTGTGAAATGTTGCAGCTAGAGCTAGACCTAGAGCTGAAACTGATAGAGTCGATGTTCATGCTCAGTAATAACGGGTTTAGCCTTCAACTGTTTCAATTATTCCTGTCTTTGCCACGCACACGGTGTTCGGTGTCAGCCTGACATGGACCCGGATGGACGACGGTATGCTTGGGCACTTTCCCATCCTGAAATGGTATCTGTAGTGCCACAGCCTCCACATCGCTAGGGTAGTAAGTCAAGTGGCCAGGCGACCTCTTGTCCGTGTCCACAGCAATGATGAGTGAATCGACCCCTGGGGTAATGTACAGTGACTCGGTGGGCTTGGGTAGACCCATTGACAATTCTTGCTGAGAAGGAAGATTCATGTTGTCATCGGCGGGGTCGTAAGTCCTTACGTGAGCGAGACCGGAGAGAAGAATAAAGAACCTGGCACCTCCTGTCAGTGACCAGGAAATTGACAAGTGGGTTGGAGTAATGTCGCGGATGAGACGGCCAGAGCCCACCACACGCAAGGGAAAATGAATGATGAAGGGAGACTCACATGGGATGTGGCGGTCGATGCCAGCCTTCTGCACTCCTCGGCGGGAGGACGACGTAGGTAGCGTTCGATGTGTCGCCGAGATCTAGAGCTTTTCCGACTGTAGGATAACGAATGAAAGGAGCCGCCAATGCCCAGCACTCAATTATTGCGTGATAAGGAGCCGTAGGACTGTTGACAACCGCAGAGAGGTATAGGGTAGTGTTGGATGAGGCATGCGGGAGGTTGCCATTTTGGGCAAGACCACCAAGGAAATGGAAGGCGAGAAAGGGACTGATGAGCAACTTTCGTAAGAGCATTTTTCATGCAATTTATCCTTGACGTCCTAAGACGATGATCGTTTCCCGAGGTGAGGCTGGGTACTGACTGAAAGAGTCATGCAAGATAACCATTGGAGGCGGAGTGTTAGTCTATCCGACCTGGCCGACGACTTCTCTTGGCTGGGATGTGCATATTGCATGTAGTAGACACGAGTGCCCTCCAAGTCGAAGTAGCATTAGCCATAATGGGAAGAACAGGGGAAGAAGGAAAATCATGGTCACATGCTTTAGGTTCTAATAGATTTAGATCTAGATACACAAGATACACCCATCTTTCCAAGACCGACTGCGCTACATACTTCTACCTGCTCTTCCGAGCTCGATATATAAAGATATGTAGCCGCCATATGAAGACAGCTCATGCCCTGCCTCAGTAATAGATATCTGTAAACCGAAACCTTGATAACCAAGTTTCTGCGCCAAAGGAGTGTGAACGCTTCGCTGTGCTGAAGTTGCGAGTCATCATCATCTGAATAGTCATTGATTCGTTCGAAGGAACGTCGTCATGGTCGTAAGTGGTAATAAGTAACCTCTTTTCCCACCCATATCTTTTTGAGAGAGAACCCTTTTATGGCGGCTGCCTTTTCTCTCTGTCGTCGATAACACCAGTCATAAAGCAACCCTGTTCTACCGGTAGTGCCGAGAACCCCAAGGATGTCTGTACAGAAAAGGAAAATACTGTACACGTCTTCGTCTTGGGACTGTACAGTTCATTTGTGGAAAAAGTCGATGAGGAATTTGCGGAGGTTGCGCTTGTATGGAGATAGGGATGGACTTCTTGGATCGATGCCTCTGTTGGGGCTGGTCATTGCCCGAGGACGAGCCACAGACATGGGACCGACAATCTCCCCGTCACCAAGCTCGGGGAATTTGCCGCTCTTGTCGTCAATAACAGGCAAAATGACTTTGGTGGCGGGCTTCTCCAGGACAGCGCTTGAAGCCGTGGAGTTCTGCATTGACGAGTCTCCATCACTCAGGCGAGCAAGGACAGGTGCCAGAATGGACCTCATCAGGTTGTGATGTCTCTTCCACGCATCATCCACCAAGGACCATTTCTCCTCGCTTAGCTTGTACACCTTGGACGTCGACCCGTAATGCTCGGCAGTACGGGAAATATGTCTGGCGTAGTTGGTCCGAGCATGATCCCAATTGTTACGGTATTCAGTATAAGAGTCCAGGTCAATCGTCTCCGGTGTATACGGTTCAGGATGAATGGTGAAGTTGGCGTGACCCAGTCGAACCGTCCAAGGGTCCAAGACATCGTCCAAGAGTTGCAGCGGTGGTATATCTAGGATAGGGCCGTTGGTCATCGTGTTGGTTCGAGACCTATTATGCATAGACACCATCGAGGGCTTTGTGGACAAAGGTGGAGACGGTAGGCACGACAGTGGCGCGTCGAACGAGTTCCGAGAGCTCATGATTGCAGATGTAGGAGCGATTGATGGTGATTGGAGAGGAGACTGAATAGGTTCCTCCTTCTTGCACACCTCCGCAAGCACAGGCGGCAGCAAAGGGGTAGTGGCTTGACATGGCTCTTCGTCCTCGTCTCCCTCAGACTCTTGCAGTGGTTCTGTGTGCATTTCGAATGAAGTCTGACTCGTGAGCGGCGCGACTGGTGACAAGGGCAGTAGACTTTCATGCTTGGAGATAACACTCATGGCAGGACTGACTATCTGTGAAGAATTGAGAGATCCAGACCGCGAAGCCGGAGAGTTGAGGTGTGTGATGATCGACAGCTGTGGTCCAGGTGCCGATCTGTTCTTCCAACGTCGTGATATCGAACCAAATTTGCTGCTGAGACGGTGGGCGTTGGCAGGCGCAGCAGCAGGAGCAGAGGTAGGCTGTTCCATTGACCGTCGTCGCTTGTACAGCGGTGGAGCTGCTGAAGAGGTTGAGGACCAGTCGTCCGCATCTCTCAAGGTCCATTCAGGTTGTATAGGAGAGCTTGGTGGGGATTGTTCAATATCACCACCGAAATAGTTCGAGAAAGCCTTGTCATAATCGGGGAAGTCGAAGCTTCCATCGTTGACCAAAGTGTATCCTTCGAACTCATCTCTTTCTTGAATCTCTTGAGGTTCCTCTGTCACATCTTCCAGCCTTTTGGTCGAATACATGTCGAAGGATTCGCGTGGGATCGGCGACGAGGTGATCGACGAACCCGAGCCGCGCGATGAGTGACCTTTGGAGAAGGTGGACTGCGTCGGAGATGACAGACTGCTCGAAGAAGCCGAGGATCGAGGAGCGCCCGGCGCAGTGGCATCGGCAGGATATGTGGTTGGAGTGGCCTCCATGTCGATCGATTGATTATCGTATGAGTATTATTTTTGTGGATTGAGCGAACGTCTGGGGAAAAGAGAAAGGATCCCTAGAAAGATGTATGCAAAGAATCGAAGGACAGCTGGGGACACGGGCGGTCCAAGTCGGTCAGGGTCGGACAGTTGCGCGCATGATGAATGAGTTGTTTTGTGTTTACAGGTCTGTGGTGTTTGTCTATGGGGGTTGAGGCCCAAGCTGTAGGCGAGAATGACAGGGCAGTAGTTGGTCCAGGATTGGTGATGCGGTGTCGTCAGTCAAGACCAGTTAGAGATCGGATCTGTATTGCGCAGTGTGTTCCATCAGTTCAGTGCCATGTGTACGAGTAAGAAAACAAGAGAGGGTGGTGTATGTGCTTGAGCGACAAGTCAGAAGAAGAGAAATGTATCGTGGGGAGACAGAAGTAACAGCAGCAGCCTTAGCAGCTTGAAGCGCAGCCCCAGTGTGAGTAGTGCAGTAGGTGCAAGCCATAGGCGGCGGACACAGAGAAAAAGAGTTCAAGCCCTTGTCAAGCGATTGAAAACTTGTGTGCCGTGGAGCTGGTTGATGGTGCGTTCCCCGAAAATCCACCTTCCAGCATCCCACCACTTACACCTCTTCTTCCTTTAACAACTAAACTTCCACAGGCATGGTTCCTCCGGGCATGGTGGCAGGGGTCTGTTGAACCTACTGAACCCTGCCCTCGCACTTTTTTTCTTTCTCTTGGCTGCACTGGCCGTCCCCCGCGAGGGTCAGAAACAGCCACTCAATCTCTCACTCTCAAGAACCAGAGTTACTTGCAGTCTGTCTGCTAGTCTTCCAGAGATGCCAAAAAGACCCCAAATGCGCCACCCACGACAAGCGACAGCAGCAACCAGAAAAACTCACCTGTGGTCGCTACCCTCCGAAGTTTTCACACTAATCCTACAAGTACTCTCTCGGCGCCCAATCATACGATCCGATCGTCCTTGTCCGTTTGACTCTGGTTTGGAGCCGACTTTTCGGTTTGAGTCTGTGCGGTGTTCCCACGAGACCGGCTGAAGAACAAATTCTGCGCTTGGGCCGACTGGTTTGGAAGAATAATATGGAGCAATTGCTGGGCGACTGAGTCAGTAGGGATCTATCCGCTCAGCTGGCTACCTTCTGCGACATGTCTGGCCTTTTGTGAGAGCTCTTCCCTTGTGATTCTCAACACGAGGTTTGCTGCATGCCATATTGACCATGACCATGACCTTTGTGGCTTATTGGCTTGCTGACTTGCGCTTTATCCGTTTGCTTCCCTACCCCTGTCATCGTCTTCTGCCGGCATGAAGACACAGACGATCAGCCAGCCTCACAACCAGAAACCATGCGCATGGCCGAGGCTAAAGCGAAGCACTACACCAGCCGGGCCTTTGCAGATGTTCTTCTCAATCAGTCCCTTCATTGCTAGTGACGGGCACCATGTGGCATGTTCCACTACAGAGAAAAGGCACACATTTGCATTCGCGGGAACCGCTTGTGTCTCAACGTTCTAGCAACGTCGTGGCACGGCGCTTGTGCCCTCTTCCGTGCCGCTTTGATGCTTCCGCCCGTCCCTCCAAGCACTAACCTCATGCAAGGCACCTAACAGACTTTGTGCCAGGCCATAAAAGCCACCTGCAGGAACGGTATCAAATATACTCTGACGATCACCACTCATTATTTCTATCTGACAAGTAATCGACCTGCCAAATACAGTCTATCCGGGACACCCTGGCCAACGTCCGCTACCACGGTGAGCTTACTATAGTGGCCTCGCTTGTTGTCGCATGGCAATTTAGCGCAACGAAACGATTTTGCTGCACGTTGAGAACCAGGATCGTCATCGTTTGGCTACGCTAACAGGAATTCTTATGCGATTGTTTATGCAGACGAAAAAATCGAAGTGACTTTTCCCAGCAGACTCGGTCAATGACGCAGACGATACTCGTGGATGCTTCAGCCGGCCTGTCAGTGTCGCTGTCAATGTCAGGTACACGGATTATCCGATCTTTCTACACCGGCAATGGCACTTGTGATGGCCGAATATAGGCTTCCGTTACTATTCTCATAGTCAATATTGCAGTCAAACGGCGCCCGCCGGCGGAACAATAGACGGAGAGGGCCAAATGATCGGCACTTTTAGTTGATTCTCTCTCAATTGGGCATTGGGTGCTTTGGAATTTGCTGGCCATTGGTATTCAACGCCTTTGCACTAGGCGTCGTTCCCTTCTCGACTCGAATTGCCGCTGTCAAAAAAGCGAAAGAGTCACAATACAAATTGACTTTTTTGCTCTCTGTACGTGAAGAGCAAGGGCCGTGATGGAAGATATACCCATAACACCAACCGCTTCTATGGTACCCATTCAGAATGCTGAAACACAAACATGAACTCTCCCACATGGACAGGCGAAAACTCTCTCCTAACCCTGGACAATTCTTCAAACCGGTACGAGAATTCTCCGTTTGCTTGTTGGGAACCCCTGCAAACCTTGGGAATGCAAAATGGTGAGCAAGCACAAGAGCAACATACCACTCATCTCTTGAGTTATCACGTCATGTCGAACACCCTGCTTGGCTTCTCAACAAGTTGCTACTATTTCTGTTATCACCTCGTATCTGATAAACGCTTTCCTGGGGAGGTTGGGGGCCACCGGTTTGCGGCCAAGTTCGATAGTCTGCAAGGGGAAAGAGTCTAACGACTGTCAACACCCTCTCCACTCCGTTGTCCGTTCCGATATCGATAAGAGTCAGTTAGTCTGGATGATTCCTCCGACTCGTCTAAACTTGGGTTCTCTACAGCCTATACCGACAGTTACTCTACAATCAACATTTTCCGCCAGAGACAAAGGTTTGTTGACCTTGTCGCCATGGCAGTGTCAAGGATTACAAGTCCGCCTCGGATATACCTAACATGTACTTTCGAGCGGAAAAATGCAGTCCCATGCGCATAAGACGGACATCATGCAATTTTCGCAACTCTCACAACTGCCGCAACATTTAACGAACAACCGAGCCGTTGATCGCTGATCGCACCGTTCAAGCCATCAAGCGCAGCCACGTTCTCAAGTCCAGAGCGCCGATCAGTTTTGCCAGCTGCCGCTTTTGCTTCTTACGACCGATGCGCAACTGCTTCTTGGGCCGTCTTTGCTTTCCCACTTGAACGACTCTACGTGTTAAGCGACAGCTTAACGAGGGTTCGGTACCAAGCGACAGTTACCTTACTAGTGAACTCTACCAATCGCTAGGTATGGACACACTAGGCAGTTGCTCTACTGTTGAAGCCAGCGCAGCAACATCGACGACGCTTACCATCAGCAACATGACAAGAACGCAAGTTTCGAGCTATCTCAAGTTAGGTACCAAGGCCCAAGTCCTTAGGGCCATACCAGCGCTAGACATGGGCATAATTCTCCGTACCTAGTCGACACTTGCCTAGTGTACGGAGCACCTTCTCTTACTCGTACGAGTGCTAGCTAGTCTTTCTGGCCAACTTGTTGCCTTGCCAAGTCGGCGAGGTCGGCAAAGCTAGCCACCATTGAAGACTACCAAGTATCTTGTACACTTCAATCGTGCGATCCTGCAGAGGGTACCAAGTATAGGGGTATTGAAGCCTTCGCCAAATCCTTCGCAGTAGTCATTTACTCACCCATTTACGTTGTCTTTAACGAGGCAAGCTAGGTGATGTATCAAGCATGTTGTGACGTTGAAACGACGTTATGCGACGGCAATTGATACACTCAGGGTCTTCTCAGATGTCGTCTCAGCCTTGCGCACGACCATCAATCGGTCTGTGCCGCCACATGGCCATGCTAGGCATCATGACCGAATACCACGAGGGCAGCGCTTTGACCGGTTGCGCACGAACCCTGCTACACGCAGGCATAACGTGGCGTGGACATGTCCGGTCAAGAGGAGAATTTATATATCAGAATATCTTGAATGCGACATACTGCGGCCATGACTCCGATCCTAGATTCTCGTCGCTCTAGTTAGTTTGCTGCAGAGTACTTGGCCGAGCATTCATTTCTATTTGGAATCTAAGCCAACAAGCTATCCTCGTCCGTCAGGTGATACTTATGCCCATATTGCCTTGTTCTGCTGGATCGGTTGAACACCATAGTCTATCGCGCTAAGTCAGCTGCACGACCTAGCAGTGATGAACTGGCAGAATAAGACCGGGACCATTATGGTGTGCAATAGCCAGTAACACAATGTAGCGCCGCTGCTGGGACTCCAACCCCCTCGACTTCCGTGCCGTCCAGGTTGACTTCAATCCAAGCCATCCTCCGGAGTCCTCCTTAATGCACGGAATCAAATCCTGTCGCCGTGGAGCTATCTCAAGTGCTCCTGAACAGAATCCCTTGTGGACCTCAATCCAAGGCTGAAAGCGGTCTGATGCCTCCGATGCATAACAAGTGTATGACATACCTGCCGGTGAAGCGTAATTTTGTCGCTATCAACGCAAACGCCAAGGACAGGGTATTCGGTTGTTGATATGTTCGTTCGATCGAGTAGCAACCCCACCAGGCCATCCGCTTGCAGTTGCGATGAGTCTTCAAAAGTTGAACCCGAAAGAGTAGTCTTTCAAGTGCTTCTGACTCGGTACTCCGGTTGTGTGGGACCACTCGACGACAAGTCATCCACATAACTGCTGGTTTAGGACCCTTTGCCGTTCCGTTCGAGACGCTTTGATCTTCAGGGTCTGGGTGCCCAGATGGAGGTCCACGGCGGTCTTCAAGATACGCTGGCTGATGTTGGCGCACGGGCCAGTCGCACCACCTGCATATATTTCGAGGTTGCGGAGTATGCCGTGATGGAAGCTTTTTCTGCGGTAAGCTGTCTGTCGATGCGGTGACCTCTTTCAGAGATGTTGTTAGTCGTTCGATATCTCGTCTGCTTCATGTCCCATTTCTTCATGAGCTTCTCGTTTTCCGCCGACCAGAACAGTGGTATTGGTCGACTTTCAAAAGTGGGTAGGGGAGATCCCGTATTTGAGTGTGGTGAGAATACCCATATCGTCTGGAAATGTTCTTTAAAGCATGTCCAACTTGCAATGTCGAGGTGCAATGTCTACTTAGTTCGGAGACTGAGCGCAAGTATGATAATGATTCTCCGGCGTTCATGTTGAGAATTTGGAGACCCAGTATCTGGACCATAAATTCTTCTGCTCATCAGTACCCTTGAACTATGATTCGAAGAGCTTATCAGTACACCGACGGAGTCCAGAGGAGCTAAGAGAGACATACCTCGAAATCGACCTTGTAGATGTCTTCAAACCCTTCTTTGAGGGATGGGTCTTGAAGTCGTTGCATGAAAGACCTGAAGGCTATACCTGGTAACATGGTACGTTTCTCAGGGTTCATCTGTACTTGTCAGTCTTCCTCAAGTGAGATCGACCTCTCACATGACCACATACCGTGTTTGAGTTCAAGGCTCTGACAGCATCATTGTGCTCGGCCAGGCGCGAAGTGGCCGTGAAGCGGACGCATCGGATAGGCACATTGTATTCTCGAGCAAGGTTGATCCAGTATCTTCGAGTTTCAATATCCGCATTCGTATTATCTGTCAATGCGTTAATGAGCAAATCCCCATCATGAAATCGCATCGACATGTGAAAAGCTTGACACGTCAGGTGAGGATGGGAACACAAGCGAGGATGGTCTGGTCGGGCAATGCAGTCTGTGTCCAAATGTCGATATCAAATCTGACACCGACATCTGAATGCATAGTTGATAGACTGGGGAACCTGGAGGCGGGGAAGTGGGAGATGCAGCTGTGTGTCTTGCAGTATATGACATGCCGGTAGGACAAGATTGAGACTGCGGTTGGTTTGACATGTACAGGCGGCAAGGACGAGGCTTGTTCCCGTGCAGAAGGATTGGTGTCACCCCAGAAAAAAAGGGGTGAGAGGGGTCGTCCCACCACCAAGATATCTGAATGTGGAGGGGAGCTGAAGCACATGTCTTGGAGCAATGAACGTTGTACATACCGACAGCCACAGACAGACCTGCGTCCAGGAACTCCCTGGCCTTTTTGATGCATTTGTCGCGCTGTATGAAAACACATGTCTTAGCCTGAAACGATTCTCCATGATATGCAGGGGCGCAGTGCATGGCTAGATGGACAAGCCAGCAAAATGCGTGCGACGGTCTCGGTCGAGTGTCTTGAATAGTCATGGGGTGTCGCATACCGTTTTGAGGATATCTTGGTTCACCCTCTCATAGCCCAATGGCTGTAGCACATCCCAGAAGAAGGTGCTCTTGCCTGCGCCTGGCGAGCCACAGAAGATGACCAATTCTTGGGGGCTGTTCTTCTTGAATGGCGCAATTACGGTGCCGTGCTTCGATGCGGTCTCAGATGAACCGATTTGAAGGTATCTGACAGGCTCGAAGACGTGCTCGTAGGATTCCGTGATTTCATTGCGAAAGAACTCTTCTGGTGTCTGAAATTTGATGCCAATATTCGCGGCCAGGTCTCTGATCGATGATGAGTGAGCGCCAAGTCAATAGCATGGCAGGTTTATTACCTGTCAGAAGTGGCATGGTCTTTTTTCCTCTTGTCAGTCTTCTCCCTTCCGGCAGCGTCACCAATGTAAAAGGAATTGGCAAGATCGACTACACCTTCGACGTGCAGGTCATAGTCCTCGAGCATCTCTTCCCACATGCCAGTGCGAGGCTTTCGGTATCGGTCTTGCGCAGTTGCCGCATAGAAACTGACCGGAAAGTCAAGCTGTTTGAAGACCGCAGCAATTTGGCTTTTGAGGTTGCCTAAGCTTGCAGTATCCTTTTGAAGACTTTTGGCGTTGTCCTTGAGGCTGATGTTTCCTTGATTGCTTAGTACGACAACAATATAGCCCTCGTCATACAGTTGCTTTAGTCGACCAGGAACTGATGTGTCGAACCATCTCCAACTGGTCGCTGATCGTGCCCATTTGCTGCCAATGTTGGGCATTATGATGGTGTCGTCGAGGTCGAAAGCGGCGATCTTGACGCGCAGCGTTCGGGTTTCAGGCGGTACATTTGGTGCATCATATCGACCGACAATGAGACTGTTGGCAACAATTCGCCATGTCAATTTCTCCGGCTCTTTCTGAGAGACGGGCTTGAAGAAACTCGCCACTGCTTTATCTGACGTCTAATCAGTATACATGTTCGTAGAGTGGTAGTGAGCATACTGGTCGTAGTTGATTCAATCTTTCGCTTGACTGCTGGTGGAGATATTGAGCCTCGCGGTGGCGGTGCTGATCGCTTCATGGCGAGTGATCTGGCAAGAATACTACCATCAAAGATTGGGAATCGACATGAGCGTGAGGGGAGATAAGCCCAGCTTCGTGAGGCTGGCCATAAGCGAGAAGCCAGATCCAAAAGTGAGATGGTGGCCTGCCAGAGAAGTTACGATTACGCTTGTACGATTTGATTAAGTGGTTGCATGAAGTTTGTTTGATGAATTTCTTTGATCGAAACGCGCCTCGAACGCGTTGCTGGTTGACGTCATTTTGTGCGTCACGTGAATGACGATGACTCAGCAATCTTCTCTCCTTTCAGGTTCTACGAGCAGACACTGGCAATCTCGTGTCCAGTGCGAGTCTATCACCAGGTGTCAAATCCACGGCCTGCTTGAGGGCCTCCTTGATTGCTAATAATTGTCTTGATGCTCTTTCCTTCAGCTCAGGATTGTTCCCATCCACCACATCGATCGATGCTTGAACTATATATCCGCCAGAGCCATCCAAATCTTGGAGCTCGGAGATATTTGAAAGGAAAGACCGGTCGCTTATAGCCTCTTCAGAAGACACTTGCGGAAGACGAAGCACCTTGTGGACAAATAGCGTGGTGTCGTGGTCATAGAAGCGTGAACCGACGACTAGATATCGAGAAACGTACCTGAAATAAAATTATCAGCTTGGCCTTCAACATGATACAATTGTACCTACTCGTAGTCGAAGGCTGCCAGAAATCCGACCAGGTTTCCTTCTCCTAGTGGTGTCCTGGAGATCAGTCGCGTACTTACGGCTTGTTTGCCGGCATCTGGGGTATCTTTGAAATCGAGCGTCCAATTCACTGTTGATTTGTCGGGATTGGAAACACCGTTACCATTGGTCATGACGGTATCGCCATTTTGTACCGACTCTGGTTGATTCTGCATCACCTCACCGATGACCTGGACATAGTAGATGCCAGCATTGAGCATGTTCTTGATCTTCAGAAGGTCTGGCCCCAAAATCCCCTGAGATCCTCCCGCAGAGGGGATCTGATCCAAGCCGGCAGGTGGCCGAGCTTTGAAAACCAGGTGGATCTCAACCGTATCTTGCGGTTGCATGCGAGTATATCCAGCTAGCTGCTGCAGCATCTGGTGGTGGTCATCTCTGGCAACTTGACCATAAAGGGCGAATTCATGCATGTCGTTAAACCGAATAGGGGAATTCAGCCTGCAGGCGCGAGGACCGCCAGTAGACACTTATCCAGCTTCTCAGGTGGACTTGACGGTTTTCGATGATTCGGAAGACGTGGAGTGTTGGTCGTATCAGTCATGAGACGCATTGCCTGAATATGCCGTGGTCGGTACTTCGGGGTAGTCGTGTACGGGGGAAAGTCGTCGTGCAGTTTGATGCGATGGTCCGAAATCGCAACGATATGGTTGACACGGTATCGTTGACGATACTGATGTCGCTGCTCCCCAGGACAAGCTCGTGCCCCTGATCAGGCGTATATAACAGGCATCACACCACTAAGCCATCCCCTAATCCGTATTCAAGACGCGTTCGAGGTTTGGGGACGAAAGGGAGAAAGCCTTGCCATGTAAAATGCATGAATGGCGCTAAAATGATGCAATTCTCCGCGACGCCGAGCTCCGAAAGTCGCTTCAACGTTCGTTCGGTGTCGAGCTCCTCTTTGGTTCCTTTACGCCCTTCAACACCAGCCAGACGCTATTGCAAAGACGGGCAAAGACCTCTTCGAATTACTTGTTTAGGCATCGTCTAGGTTCACTGTACACCCGAGAGCGATAAGATAACTTTTTCTGCTCACAGCTTCCACACCTTCGTACACGTTCTACCTCACAAACCTTTACCCTACAAATCAGCAAAACTCCACCAGACCGTTCGTCCGGACCAGGCCGCTTGAAAGACGACTTGCGACTCGCTACCACACCACATATCAAATTAGTCGCTGTACGTGGAACAGACTGGGAAATTGTACATCTCGCCTAGGCCTTCTATAACACCCCTCCCCCTCGACTGCGCAGTAGCTACCAAGTGAACGTTCGAAACCTCTCCCACTGCCTGCGCAACGACGTTTCTCTCAACACCGCCCCTTGAAGACTGCATAAATCATACGCGACGATGCGACCAACACTCGTTCTTCGCGCGACTCAACACCGCACTCCGCTGATCAAATTCATCGGCAAGAGAACACCCCCAAGTATGTCCAGCACTTCTACAGATTTCCTCGTTAACAGCACGATACTGACACTTCAGCAGAACAAACAGATCACACCCCCAAACCTCACCCAGCCTCTCCCACCCACAGTCTCCCCGACAGCTTCGCCAACTACCGCTCCAAAGCCCAACAACACGGTCCTCTCGGCGGCGGACAGAATGGGACTGGGAACAATAGCTCAGCCCCCATATCCTCGACGCCCTTCGGTGCAGCAAGCTTGGGCGTCATGACGTACGGTGCCGTCGGCGGCAAAGCAGGCCGTTCCTTAGGCTCAGTTCAGCCAAAAGAGGGTGAATACTTTGACAGAAACGAGCTTCCCAGACGGTTCTGGCGGACCCAGTGGTCGGAAGAGGAGATCGAAGCAGTCACCAGTGGAGGCGCGAGTATGTTCGGTTGAGGGAACGGCAACTTTTGAGATTTTCAGAATTTGATATCGGGACGAGCTCTCGATGTGAACAGCCTCCGCGTAGAAATCTCGAAGAAGCTTTGGACGAGATGTGTACCGAACCCAACCGAGCAGGCGGATAAGATCTCATTCCGAAACGGCATGCAACGCCCTCCAGCAGATATCACCCCGAAGTTTTTCTCACCCAGCGTTTTACGGCGAACGGAAGGCGAAGATCTGTTCCCCAATTCGAGGAGCAGAGGCACACTCTAGCGGACTGAGTGAGACATGACTCGGGCAGATTTCTACGTGTTGGTAAGCGATCTGCTTCATGGAAAGAGCCGAATAAACACTTCCCCAGCCATGTCTGCAGAACTCTCTGCCTAGATGCCCCCATACCGAGCGAGCTACAGACAGATGCCTGAATATTATACATAGTAGCGAGTGGTTTTGCTAGCCAGAAAAGCGGAATATACATGATTTCATTTCATTGTCCAGAAACATATTCACGTTGCTCCAGATTGATCACTACGTCGAACACTCAACCATTGCAGACACCTTGCGTATGTGTTTGCAGCTGAGAGGCATTCCAATCAAGTCAAGAAACCACACCAACACGTCCAACACGGACAGATCAGAATCTGGCAGCGACAGTGGTGCGATTGTCTTATATTTGGATTGCGAACCATCCTCATCTTCGGTGATCGAGTTATGTCTATACGTGTCTGAAACTCTTGTTGCTGTAAGCCATACCCCATGTCACATCCATGTATACATATGTCCTGTCTGTCCTTTTTACGTTTCTCGTTGCCTGGTTATACATTTGCGAGGACCAGCCTCATTCCTGTTTCCTGTCCATGCCCTGTTGCGCAAAAATGCATATACCATACACATACACATATCCCCGGACTGAAAATATCATGTAATCGTCGTACCGCCTCTTGTCCCCTCCATTTTGTACATTCGAAGCTTGACCATCTCACCATCTTCTGCTAAACCTGCTCAAAATGCTCCTTGATCGGCTCCTCGTCTTTTCCACAGGTGCAGTATCCTGTTCTTGTTCTCGAAGCATATCTTCCAACCCATCGATCCCACCACGAACGCCCACACCGACGCGAGACTGACTCCGCGAAGGAAGGGCCGAACCAGCACGGGTGTCTTCAGATTGCCGACGCCGCGAGATATCAGGCGGTGGCAGGGCTGCATCTTCGTCCTCCTCTTCGTTGGGCACTGGTTCTGGCGCAACACTTCGCGCCACACTTACTTGCGATCGACCAGCAGCAGGTGTTGTTCCCAGGTGCGCAAAGCTACCATTCCAGCCGGTAGGCTCGACGGAGACTCGACCCCAGCCTTCTTCACCGAAATTGGCCGAGTTTGGAGTCTGCACACTGGGACGTCGGCTGGACAGGATTGATGCCGCAGGTGACTTCGTCGTCGGCTCCGGCGTGTGCAAGCTTCGAGAAGATCTACCCACCTGAGATGTTCTAGCTAGCTCCGATGACGACCGTAGTCTTTGCCGTTGCTGCTGCAAGAACTTCTGCGGCGAAGGCTTGCCCTTGATTGGCAAAGGTGTGGTCGACCGCGAGACGTTCTGTACATTCAGCCTGGCCAATTCCTGTGGATCTCTGATCACGGACGGCGTTCCGAAATACGGCATCGGGTTCACAGGTTTGCGAGGAATGCTCATACTCGAGCTTATTGAAGGAGACCGGAGACCGCGCTCTGAAGTAGGAGACGGGAGACTTTCAACCGGATTCCTGGACTCTGGGCCTCGACTCCTGGACAGTGCTGGTCGTTGCTGACTGATAGAGGAGATGCGTGATGCTCGACCAGTACGATCTGGAATTGAGAACGATGGACTGATAGGGAATTGGCCTGACATCGGACTTATGGGACTCTGCATGCTCACTTGAGCAGGCGCAACGTAGGATCTTGGTTCTGGCTCGGGTTGGGGCTCGGGCTCGGTGACATGATCGTGAGTCGATCTATAATATCGTTGGTTAACGTGGACATACCCAGATGACGACGTGTCGTGCGAGAGATAATCGTCCGGTTCGGCTTTATCAGAGAACCCCGAGAAGTCGGGCTCTTGCTCGGCATTCGAAATAGTCGTCCAGGGAGTAGCCGAGCCCGGTGAGTAAGGCGACCCTTGAGGCAGGGGACTCAATAGCTCATCTGGCACATCGAACAATGGCTTATTCTGTAGCGAGCCTGTTCGTCTTAGAGTCCTGCGTTCCGGTGTCTGCATCGGGAGGGGCGAATGTCTTTGCAAAGGAAGGTCGTGGGCGGCATCGCTATTGTCGATGCCTGTAGGATACTGCCTTGACTGCCTGTTCGGTATTTGGTTTACGTGTTGTGAAGTCCTCCTCGCTCCATTACCCTTATCTGGAGCGCCCTGCCTGTTCGATTTCGGAATCGTCTGTTGTGAAGACCTTCTCGGTCCATGCTTGTGGCGTGAAGCGCTCTGCAGCTCTGCCAGTTCCATTGCGAAATCAGGCTGCGGGGCTGTCCTCTGTGGCCTTGGTGCAACCGACACAGGTCGTCGGTGCAACTGACGAGCAGATGCCCGGAGCTCCTCATGCTCTTCATCCGAGGAATCGATGAAGCTGGTCGCACTTCGATCGAGGGAGTTACTCGAGTCCATCTTTTGCGCTGGAGGTCTAGTCGGTTTAGCGTGAAAAGCTGGTGACAGAGATGGTGGGTGGCTATTAAGCGCAGTTTGTTGCTGTGAAATTCGGCGCTGTGTTGGCGGAGCTGACCCATTGACCCGTGGCGACAGGTCTAGAAATTGCTGGATTGAGAGCAGCGATTCGGTGCCAGGAGCCCTTATCCGCGCACTCGATCTCTCAGGCGTCTTGATGGATGGTCTCTGTTGCACATCGTTTCTTGGTTCAATAGGTCTGCGAATTGGCCTCGAGGTGTTCGCATTTTGCTGTCCTCTGGGCTCTGGATCAGGTGATGTAAGTGCAAGGCCTTCGAGATCTGGTTCAGGTGAGGTCTCCTCCACGTTTGGTACAAACTCGGGAGCTCCAGCGAAAGGATCGAAAGGACCGGATAGGCGAAAATCAGGCGATGCGCCGCCTTGAGGTTTGGCAACAGACAGACGATTTTGGGAAGCATCATGTCTGACGGCGTCCTTTCTCCTTGATTTCTTTACATATTTGTCGACGATTTTACCAGTGGCCGGATCTGCGACCGGACCAAAATAAGATGAAGATTCATGCTTCTTCGATATTGAGTGCGACTTGTTATGTCGGTTCGTGCTTCGTTCTTCCCGAAAAGCAGATTGTGCGGTCGCGGGTACAGTCGACTTTGTTTTTTCCGGACGAGGAGGTGGTTCTTGCTCGTAAACGTTCACAGGAGTAGAAGACCCGTTACTCCCATTGTAGTCCCAGTCCTGATAGCTGGGTGAATTGATGATGCCCTGGCTGGAATAGCTTGCCAGAACAACGCTATGCGAATACTTGCTGGGCATTTGGATTCTGATATGTGCGTCATGACACGGCCAATTCGAAACCATTTACTACCTGGTCGTTGATCGAAGCTGTGGAGGAAGAAACGAAAGGCAAGCTGCTGAGAAGAGAGCGAAAAGCAAGAATTCCCCTCCGTTATGCAGGGCCTGAGACCACGCGCGGCTGCTACCGCCGCTGCATATGGTTTACGGGCTCTTTATGTCAAACACAGCAGGGAATGGACATGAATGCAAGAGTTGTGATCAGCCGCAGGAGAAACAAATTAGGGGGTTGAATGATAAATGTGGGATATCAAATGTACCAAGTCGATGGGAAGAATCCGTCAAAACAACGCCGGTGGTCGGTAGACAAGATGTCGGCGTCATGATGCAGAATATAGACAGTTTGGGAGGGGCAGATGGACGATTTTACCGGGGAAGCCCCGATGTCTCTGGTCTTTTGGGGTTGTCAATCGAAGATCGGACGGGCGGACAACAAAGCTGTCAGACATCAAGATGAGATGGCGTGTCTGCTAAGCACCTGGCTAGGTGTAAGCGAGCACGACGATTGAGGTAAAATTCCTGTGGAAGCTTGGAATCAGGTTTCCCTGGGTTTCCTCGATGGAAACAAGCCAAGAAGAACGAAGAATAGAAGAATGCTGGAAGACTGGAAGACTGGAAGACTGGTAAGCGAGACCAGTCGAGGCGAGGCGGGTGTGGCTGTTTGGCCAGTTTCAGATTTCATCAGGGAATCAACGTGACTGTTTGTTGATTGGTCGGAATGTATCTTGTGGCTTGAGCCTAGAATGAGGCGGTGGCCCGTAGTCTTGGCACACTCCTCAGCCACAATTAGGAACATTGGAAGAGGAGTCGTCGAGGTCGTCCTCGCAGACTCGTGAACCTCATTTTGATATCTTGATAGCTCGTCACTCATGGACCCTTATCCTTTATCAACGTATACTGTCCCTTTGTGGAAAAGACGCCCAGCATAATGACAACATCAGAAATCAATAAAGCATCATCATCATAACGGTTCCGGTATGCAGATCCCCCATAGATAGTAAGAGCCTCACAATGATCGTCAGTCCTTGCACCGCTCCGCACCGCAGATCAAACGCTTTGGTCAGAGTTGTCTTGATCTGGCAGTGGCATGTCATCTTTCACATGTCTGGTATACGTATCTTACTATTCTTGTTGCATGTCAACGTCAATGCCCCATCCCCAGATATATCGAACACAGCAATTGATCGACACTTATCAGAGTTATCAAGTCACCGGGGTAATCAATCGAGGTCAGTTAGGCGGAACTTGCCATCTGTACTTTGTAGACGTAGCCTCAGCCTCGATACCTACACTCTTCAGCATGTCTTTTCATATTCATTTATTTTCCATAACAACATAACATCACCCCATAACCACAACAGCATCAATAAGTCCGACACTGTCAGTCCATCTCATACCTAGGTAACAGCTGCCTCAGCCGCTACTAACCGACCCCGGAACCATTTCCGTACTCTTCCTCCCTGCGGGCCGTGTTCTGGCTCGGTGCAGTCCGTGCTCAAAAGTCCCATCCTCACGAACAATGGTACAGTAAGTCCTACTGGACACTGACTGGTGACACACTGCTCTCCAGGCGTAAATCGTTCCCAACCTAGGTCAAGTGAATAGAAAACCCTCCAGACTAACCAGACTGGGGCCAGGGCTCGCCGACTACGACTGGTCAGTGGCAGACTCGTAGAGACGGGTCGACAATGACCTCGACCTCGACCGCATTCCCCATCTCCTGCAAGCAAGCGAGGGAAGCGGGCAAGACCCTGACACTAAGAGAGCGCCTCAACGGCGACTACTCATGGGCTACGTTCTAGCTCGTCAAAATCCTCGTAGAAAACCACCGACGATGGATCGACGATGACCTCGAAGGCGTCGAGAGGTGCGCCAACACCTACCTACCTGCAGTCCGTGATTCAGTCTAGCAGCTTCTGGATCGCCAACTAGCTTCGTTCAAGCCTTCTAAGAAGTCTTGGTTACATACGCCCTAAAGGCAACATGACGTGCATAGACCCAGGTTGGGAGCGCGACGATCCATGGTATTAGTACTGTGGTAGATGAGTTCGTCGCGCAATGACCACGTCCCGAACCGTGATGTTTCTGGGTCAATATCAGATGGACCCTGTGGCTGGGGGTGTTATGAACAACGACGCACGAACATTCACCTTGGCCCGACGGGTCACGGAGTTTCCTGATAGTAGACTTACGGAAATCGTGATCCAGAGTTCAAAAACCGCGGGCAACAGGAATGGTACAGTGGTAGACAGGTCTAGGCATTGAACCTTGAATAGGTACCATTAGGTGTTATATCGCTCCACCAAGAAGTCCATCCTCCACCATGATGTACAACTCTCCAAAGCCTTGCCACCGGACTTATTTTCCCACATCTCCAGTCTGTCAATGGCAGATCATGGCCCTCAACACATGTCCCCCTTTTCAAAAGTCCCTATTCAATTCTCTCTGAGTGAATGTTGTCGATCGGCGTCAGGTAGAAACCACATTGTCGGTGTCAAACCTCAGAAATGATGCTTCTCACAAGGACACCCAAACAATTCCAATCCCAACGCCTCATGCAATATCGTATCTCGTGACCGCATTGTAGACCTCAATGCTAACTGACAATCCATGTCCCGTAAATGCTGTGCCCTTTTTCCCAGAGACTCCCAAGCCTTGCATGGCTCCCATACCCGAGTCGTAGTCCATGCTAAGTCGACAAAGAATGGAAAGAATCGCTTCTTGCTTATTCCTCGAATGAGCTGCCGATTTTCTTCTTCCCTCCAAAGATTTTCATGGCTTTTTTCCAACCTCCACTTTCGCTCCGTTGCGTTTTGGCTACATGGACAGCTGCTGTGCCGGTGATATGACTCATGCCGCTCATGCCCATATCGCTCGTAGGCGGTGTCGTAGGAGGTGTGATGGCAGGATCTTCCGCACCAGGCGGACTATCAGGTCCACTGCTGTCAGTCAACGCACTCTCGGACGTTCCTGACATGGCCGAAGAGTGTGATAGATGGGTAGACAGCCGTGAACCGCTTTGTCGACTCAGTGCTGTGGAAAGTGCGGAGGATTGTGTCGAGGTTCGCTGTTGAGGAGGTGACCGTGATGGCTCGAATGTGACTGCTGACGTGTTTGGCGGGGACCGTCGCCGCCGCGACGGTTGGTGATGAAGCATTGTGCGATCATCAAAGGTCAATCGCGGTGGTTCTGACTCATGCATATACTCCGACATGGTGTTGTAGGTCTGAGCGTACGGGAGCTGTTTGAGACTGTTGCAGAAGGGAATAAAGATCGACTCGGACATCAGATCGTACATTCGTTTGACAGCGGCGTCCAGCAATTCTGGCCGAGGAGGTCTCACCTCGCACGGCAGATCCACCAGATCATCTCGTTCTTCGGCTGGAAGGTTGATTTCTCGAGGGGCACCTGGCTTGACGTAGATGTCCATGATTCTTGTCCAATCTTGTATCAGCTCCCATCCTTCGTGTGTGTCGACGGTGATGGGCATCCCTGCTAAGCTGGCTGCAACATCATCGTATTTTTCGGCGTATCGCTTTGCTTCGGTGGTAAATTCCAGTGTTTCTAAACAATGTTGCTGTGATAAGAAGGCTGTATATGCGGCCAATGTGTAAGGTGATGGTGCTTTGTTGTTGAGTACATCCTCCAATGTCGGTCTGCCCGGAGACATGATGCCCTCCCTTCGAGCCGCCATGCTAATGGGGCGAGCCCGGGGCATTTCTTCGTCGCCCGACATGGACATGGTGAAATCTTCCTGTATGTCGTCCAGTGGATATACCGTAGGCTCTAGACGTGGCGACGGTTCAGGTGTGAATGGCCAGGTTGATGATATGGTTGATTTCTTCCTGATCATTGCGCTAGACTCTGGACCGGTGCTGGTCTCTGCGAATTGATGTGTTCAAAATGAGGACCCGGGCTACTCAGCGTGTCTGCTACAGGCCTGTCGAATTATGTCTTCTCCTCCCTCTCCGTTCAGTGTTCAGAAAGAGCACCTCATAAATTGATCCGAAGGGACCGATTGCGGTATATTCGCCGTATGTATCCGAGACTCTTCCGTGAGCAAGCTTCGTTTTGTACCACAGAAGGATGCTGTGTAACACCTAATATTCTGGTCTGGACGTTAAATGCACGGTTGCGCTCGGGAAACTGCCGTTGGGAATGAAATGCAGCGGTTGAGGTAGGGCAAAGATTGAGGTATTGTATTTCAGTTCGTAAGGCGTCGTGTGCTCGATTCGATTGATGCTCTAGAAGCCTGTCAAAGACGTGGTTGCGGTGACGATGAAATGTCTTGAGCAGCCAAGATACAAAAAGGCTGTGGCTTGTCGGGTATGATGGCCTTCTTCTCAATCGGATGAGATTCTGTCGATCCGACGTTCTTGGAAAGAGCGACTAGTAGAGGGTAACGAGCGCGGATGTGGTTCGAGCACGAGCATTCGGTTAATTGGAAAGGGCGGAGGCAGCGTCCAGCGTATAGGCTATATTGCTGCGTGAGATCAAGGAGGCCCGAGCACAGTCATGGCGTGGAAAGGGATTGTTGTAGTCGTGCGTGCGGTAGGTGGTGGGTGCTCCTAAGGTGACCAGAAGGAATCTGAGAAAGTGGAAACCGTTCGTTGAAATGGAGAGGAGGCTTTCTTGGACAAGGGAGTCAGGGCGTTAGGTAAGAGTCATGGTGGTTCTGCGTTTCTTCAGGCAGAGTGAGAGTGTGAGAGGGTCACACTTGAATGGGTACGTGGATGGTGGAGTTGCAGTCGTACAGAGTGTATAGTCGGTGGATAGTGTGTGCACAGAGGAGCGAAAAAAGAGGACCGAGGGAGGGTACGCCTTGTTCAGTCGGGGGCGGTCGTTTCGAAATCTCTCTTTCCCTTTTCCACTTTGTGTGCGGCTTCCACGATGACAGTGGTGGACCGTCTGATTGATGCCTGGGGGGCCAACGCTTGTGGCTTGTTGTGATGTGGATTGGATGAGTGCGATGTTGAGCTATCCAGCAATGTGCGGTCACCAAGGAAAAAGAGGGAGGGCGAGTGAGGAAACAGGGCGCAGGCGACCAGGCCAGGCGCAGGCACAGGCACAGGCTTTGGCGCCGTTTGTCTTGAGAACATAGGCTCGCACGGGCTGCAACGCTGGCCACTAGCTTCTGCTTGAACCACCACTAGTTGAGGGCTTGACACTTGGGGATTGGCTACAGACCTGGCAGATGATGATCAGATCCAAAAGACTAAAATGATGCCACAAAAGAGGGGACGCCGTAGATAAAACCACAGAAGGATGCATAAGCAGCATCATCGATATACGCAGGTTGATTTAGGGCTGGCTACCCATCTAGGTAGCTGGACTACCTCATAACATAGGTATTGACAATCGAAGATCAAAAGTAGGCATTCTTTTGGATGCGGAATGAAGCAGTACACAAGGGTCACAAAGTACAGATTTATTAATCTCCAGGCACACACCCTTATCAGGCTCCCTCGTGCAATCTGACAGTGGTGCCAATCACTTCCGTCATCTGAATGTTGATCTTTGATCGCTTGTCCTTCCAGGCGTCTTCCACTCACCTTCCACCGCTTCTACAATGTTTCTAGGCGTCTTCTGCCCCATCGCTCGGACTTCTTCTACGCGTCTTCCAGAAATTATTTACTCTCCGAACAGGCCACCAGGCTGCCATGATTCTGACCACTGGTTTTTGCCTTCTGTATTTTGGTGACATCTCCGGGAATTTTCCTTCATTCTCATTACCACATCATCGCGATTCTTTACAGCACGTATTCGGTCAGGCATATACGAAAATATCAAACCATGAGACAATTGAATCGGACATGTCCTCACAATCCTTCATTCCTCCAGTCTCGTGCCTGAAATTTTGCTAGTCTCACCTCACCTTTGCCATCGTATTATTATACTGACCTCTGATGATCATGGAGCAATATGAAATGCGGAGATCTTCGGTACGGCAGTGCAGTATGCACAAGTCTCATTGCTTCCTCCGGCCCGCCACCGGAGGGCTGAAACTTGCACTAACATCCTTGGACAATTCGAGCGCAGGCTCACTACTGGCTTACAGGAATGCAACTCACACCTTGTCCCGAAGACGGCTTCCCATTCGCTTGTGCTTGCACATCGCCTTTCTACTGTATATTGCGGACGCCTCAATGTCCCAGGGACTTCCAGCGAGAGTGGTGCAAGAAAACTACAAGTGTCATGGCTTGACGAAAACGTTACAGTAATTGTTTGCCATTACTGATCAGGCCATCAATCACGAATAATTGCTCTCAATATTCCTGCTGTCGTGGAGAGCATCAGTCAGCTGCAACGTGGTCAAATTTGGCAGGTGGCACAACAACCGCCTAATGCTTCTGTGGCTGCAGCGCCTGCCAAAACATGTCTTTGGACTACTTAATCTGGCGTTTCGCCGTGCGAAGAACAATCTACGTGTCTTCTGCGAGATATGAAACAGGATACTTACCGCGATACTTTCGCAATGTTGTATCATTGACCATACTTAGGTATCCTCTTGCCCCGTAACGATCGCAGATCTTCTGGGATGAATCTTCCATGCCATCGCTGACTCCACCGATGGGTCCATGCTGAAAAAGTACTGTCGGCAGGTCAGCGACGAGGTGTCCTTGCTGCCACGCAAAACAGGAAGGTCGTCAAAAAGAACAATTCTTCATCCCCACTGATGGTCACTGTTCGGCGTTGCCGCGACGAGAGGCTGAAATGTGTTGCCAAAGGAAAAAGAGCCTTGACCACTCTGAGATCTAGTTCATCCTTCCAGAATCTTACCCCTATTGGAAGTCTGTTTGATTTGTGAGCGCTTGGGCATTCCTCATTGGGAGCCCAGTCCGTTAAGCTGGGCACGTGGGTGGACTCTACTAATATTACCCGGATCCCCCCGACCAAGGAGCCTCGTCGACGAAAACCTTTCTTTTCTTCACCGATATATCATGGCAACAGCAAACTTTTGCTTCATGAGGACTTCTCCGACCATGGCACGCTCCGCCCTAATCCCGGTGCTGCTAAAGTTACCGATCTCCGCGCCAGGTTGCACTTTTGCACCAACAAATCCACCAGCTTCCTGGGTCCGAACGTCGGCATAGTTTTTTGCTGGTGTTATAGACTAAAGGTTCATTGTAAAAAGGAAGGTGACAACTTCATATGTCCTTCTTGTTGTCTCCAGCGTCGTCCTCCACTTGGATGCGACAGCCTTGTCTTCCGACCAAGTTGGTCAAATCAAGGTTCCAGCCGAGGTCCTGAGCTTGATTGCAAATTTTCGACCACTCGTGTTTGTTATGCTGTAGCGTTGCAACGAGTACCTGGAATGATACCTCGGCTTCACTGTTCACTGCCCGTGCAGGCGAAGGTTGACCCATGGCGTCGAAGTTCTCCTGCTTTGTCAAAACCTTCGCTGTTGACCCGGGCAAAGAGTCGCGTTGATGCCGACAACGGAGCGCATGACAGAAGCTCTTCGCCTGCGTCTCTCCGTTGGCCGATGCCTTCAAGATGACCATTCCGTTGCCGTTGCGCATGTCGAGCCACAACAGATATTCTTCATTGGCGAAAATTTCGAGCAGGTAGCCGAAGTACCCATAAACTTCTGACTCTGATTGTGCATTGACAGTGTCATGCATGAAAGAGAAAAACTTCTTGAAACTGACCCCCACCTGGACAGAATGGGCACTGGGTCTGAGTATTGCCTCTTCTTGATTGACGTCGTCCAGACTTTGCAGCTGGCCTCTTAGCATTCCGCCGAACACAATGCGCGCTCGTTCAGCGTTCAGAGAATTTAACCGGACGCTCTTCACTGCCTTCCAGTTCGCCCAGAGGTGGAGTGCCAACAGCGGTATTAAGCAAGACCACGTCGCTGCTGTGCCGTGCACCTTACTAACCACCAAACCTCCTACCCACATACCCACCAGACTTAACATCGTTTCTTGACTGCCGTCTTTGGCATTCAGCTCGCCTATATTGCCTGCTTTTGCGAAATGGGCACTCAGTATGGCCTTACTGCTGCCTCCAGCCACACCACACATGGCGCGAAATGCGTTGCTGACACAAAGCGTCAGGACGCGACCGATAATCGGCAATCCGGGACTCATGCAATCCAGCACAAACGCAATGTCATTGACAATGTCTGCAAAGAAGCGGTAGAATTTGACCTCGGCCGCGATTCTCTGGGAGAACTGATGTGCAAAGAGGATAGTAGCCACTCGTCCTATCGTCTCCTGAGCAATGTACAGCAGCATGGTGGTCACCAAGGAGGCATCCTCGGAACCGACACCCATGCCTACAAAGACTGCTCTAGAAGCCAAGAGCCCTGCAATGGTAGAAGCGAATGCTTGTGCCGAGTCGTAGATCTGATATGGCGTATAGTCCGGAGTGACAGTAGCAGGATAGCCCGCCGGCAAAAAGGCACTCATACATCTCAGGAGCAGGGACGTCGCAGCCGGTGTGGATGTCTTTACTGACCGCTTCTCAACATTGTTTGTACCGGACTGCAATGTGTAGATGGCTTCAGGCGACCCTTCTGCATCCAGCTCGGTGATTGCGAGCTGGCTCCTTGTTGTCGCAGCCATCGTAGGCGACCTGAATGTGCTCTTCGTGGGAAAGTCTGCAAGCATTGGAGTGAGCGAAAGTGTAAAGCCCATCTGTCCGTTGCGGTTCACCTTGTGTTGATCGACCGTATTTTGAAAATCCCCAAAGCTCTCCACGCGTTCTTGCATCACTTTCGTCTGATATCATATCATCGATGATATAATCTTTCTTGATATACCCGAACCGCGGGGCTTCGACAAGGGTTCTCACAGGAGGGTGACGCTCGAGACGAAGGTCGAGGTATTGGACGTGTTGTACATCTCGCCGCAAAAATATGCGAGGGCAAAAGGACGAATCAAGGTCGGCTCTTGGTGGCCATCGACATTGAGACCAGATGGGTACAATGATGGCAGATAACCGAGAAGACAGCTTGTGTCTTGTAAGTATGAAAATGAGATTGAAGATGACAGTCTCGCTGTGCTCAATTTGCAGGTGCCAGCGCTCTTGCCTATCTTGAATCTTCTGCACCTTCCCAATGCCCTTGCCTTCAGGACCCTCCCTCTCTGCTGCCCTCTCATCATGTCGCGACCTCATGTCTACTTCCATACCAGTGCCTACATTGTCATACAACCTGTCTCAGAGCCTGTGGTGGTTTTACCAGGCACAATTTACCCGTGTGCATCGCTTTTCTTCTCATTTCATGATTACTGCCCTCATATCAACAGATACCCGACATGAGAACAGTTACGCAGTTGTTCTCACCGCTGCTGTGTTGCTTCGGCGTCCGGACCGACGATGAAGACCATGCGGCGTCCAATCTCGGATCACTCCAGAAGCCTACCTCAGTTGTTTCCGTAGCGTTACCCGCTTCCACCGTTCCTCATTCCTTAGGTCATTCCGATTCCACCTCGGCAGATGTAGATGCCTTACGACAAATCTTCAGGTCCTCTTCGTCCGTACGTGGCTACCGGACCGCTTCCAGGACTACTGACTCGTCCATTCCGCAACAATCCTCCTTCAATGCAGACTTCAATCCACAAGCCAAGCAGTCATCACATCGAAAACAGTCAAGCCGTATTGAGCAGCTGGGAAATCACATCAAACAGAAGTTGTCGGAATCAGGGCTGAGCAAGAGCAGTTCCAAGGCTCACATGGCATCTCAAGATGCTCCTTGTGAAATGCCCTTACAAAGACAAACACTCGCCCCTCTGGGCGTGGAAGAGACGATGGTCGGACTGAGTCAGCGCTCAACAGGTCTGCTTGAGTTGCTAATGTCAAGAACAGGCAGTGAGGGCGGCTATGATAGTGATGCCAAAAGCATAAGTACGGCTGTGCTCAAGAGCAGTGATGGTACAATCAGGCTCAGCCCTCAGCGAGCCAAGGCGCTGTTGCAATCATCTCCGGAGCATGCCTCACCAAGGAAAGAGCTACCCGAAGATGAACAAACTCCTCAGACTTCTGGAGAAACACAACCACAGACCAATACCGCTACTCCAAAATCACCTTCGTCGTCGCCAGGAACCTCGTTGACAAAGGTATTGTTGGCCCAGCAGGACGAGTCACCTACCAAAGTCTTACTGAAGCTCAACGAAGGCGTCACCAATGGCACCATTACAATACCGAAGACGCCTGCGGTTACCGAGACCATGAATCCGATGCATCGTGGCTCAAAGGCCATACACGACTCCAATGGGTCGCCGTCGAGGTCTGAAGCACGGCTTCAGCATAACTGCACGGAGGTGACCGACGTGTTGAAGAAGCTGAACAACACTGTTGGTGCGGCCAAGCGCCAAAGTCTTCTCTCCAACACGGCCGAAACCCCTCGAGATAGTCTAGTCTCGACTCTGGATCCCAGCTTGATTGATTTTATCTCGAAGTATGGCGAGCGAAGTTCGATAGAGACTCGCAAGTCAATCAGATTGAAGAATGTCGCTCGTACGGACAACCTCAACCTGCCTGGCAGGGACGGTTACACTTCGGGGGAAACCTCAATCCTCGGCAAAGAAGATACGTCCGGCAAAGATGTCGCCTCCCTGACTGGATCTGAGCAGAGCTTGCACCTATACAACATGCGAATCTCACAGAGGCTAGCTAGCCATTCTTTCAACGCTACGAGTTCGAGGCCAAACACCAGTCACACTGTCACGCAGCACTCCCACAAAAGCTCCATAGACGCCCGACCTACTACCAGCCATACAGCTTCCAGTGGCAAACTCCCTGGTGCCATTGCGATTGAACACAACCGACTTCCGTCTGATCCTGAGACTCGTCGGTTGTTTGAGAATGACGAAAACTTGGTAAGACCACCCTCTAGCTGGAGGTCAATGACCTCTAGCAACATGTCTGAATCCAAAAGGCCAAAATCAAGCACGAGTCATGGGAAGGCTTCCTCTTTCTATTGGAGTGATGGAGAGACTGGGCATGAAGCTCTCCAACCACGCAAGACAAGCAACCCAAATAGCATCGCCATTGGTGGAAGGTCAGAATCTGTCAACCTGCTTGTTGGATCTCCGAGTTCCACCATGAGCCAGATGTCCAATGCAGAGGAAAGCGCTTGGTTCGGTGGGAAGCCGTCACAACAACAACGGAGTTCAGAGGATCAAGGACAACATGATGGCCCCAAGCGTGACCGAAGCGTCAGCATGCCAAGTAGGGGTCTGTCGGACTCAGAGGGTCTACCTTATCTTTCTGGGAAAAAGCCTGAGCGATCAATCGGAGCAAATGAAACCTTGAGTGTGATCAGTCTCGATCGGTTGGCTGATGCTCGACGTGAGAAAATGACCGAAATCAGCACTCAAGCTGTACAAGATGTGCGAGATGAGAGAATGAGCGAGATCGAGCCTGAAAAGCTGGGGATACCGATAAGAGTTGGACAGGAAGGTGGAAGTCACCGACTATTGTTCTGGTCTAGATCACGACAAAACTCGGCCACTTCTGAGATCCCACCTGAAGCGAAGCAACATACTTCAGAGAATGGAGGCTTGTCGAGACAGGAGTCGATTTCAATTGGACCACTACAGGAGTCTACCACTGATATGTGGCGCAGAACTATGAAAAAGGCCATTCGAGATCCGGAGGAGGAATCGTTGGGTGGTTTTCTTACCGCGCCCAGATTTGATCGTGAGGGAAGGCGAAGAAGCACGAGATCAAGTATTAGTACAATTGGGGCAGACAAAGGTGAGACAGCACACGACGCAACCTCACCACTACCAGGCAGCAACATCACGCAACAAGGGCCACAAGAACCACTTGGTGTCAAATCACATCTGGAAGTCTGTTTCCAAAGACCTGCTCCTCTACCAAATGTTAGCCCTCGACCAAGCATCACGATGATGCCTATGAAGCCTGATGCAGCTATGGCTATCAATGAGAAGAAAAGGAAAAAGAGCCTGCGGGACATAGGTCGGCGGTTTACTGCATCTGGCGATGAAGAGCGTGGGTCAGGTGCAACCACGCCCCTCAGAGATTTGCTCGGGGCCTGGGGACGATTCCCAAGTCATACGAGGAGTGAAAGATGTGGTGCTACTGGCACACGAGATGGTGTGACAGCACTAGACTTTGCTGCTGCAGAACCACATGTGGATACACCATCGTCCTTGCCTTTGTGGAGCATGTCAACAACTGGCCTCGGATTTCGGAGTCCAGGGTCATGGAGAGTCCCGTCTTTTGGCAAGAAAGCACGCATCGACAAGGCCAAAAGCAGAAGCATGCCCTTCTCGAGGACTTGGAATCAGTCCTTGGAATTCCGCGCCAAGAAGAGCCGTAAAGGCCTTGTCGGTCGATGGAAAAGGATTTACAGAAGCAGCAGTTCTGATTTAAAGGCCTATGTTGACCACTACGGCCATCGAAGCAGTATCAGTGTTGGCGCAAGCGTGGAGTATCCCGAGCTGGAGATCATTCCAGGCCTTGGTCGCCTTGATGTTGGTGACTTCTCCTCATGGCGGTACGACACAGATGGCACAGATCAACAACATCATCGTGAAGAAGCGAGTCAATCTCCGAACGGGCTGCAACAGACTGATACAACCTTAGACGCGCAGCCTTGGACACAGATGTACAATGATTGTGTCAGTCTTTCTGGGCTGAGGCGCGACGGAGACGTACGCAGCATGAGTGCTGACGAGGAGACGGGCCTTGGTGAGAAAGATGGACTTCACAGCATGATCAGTACAGAATTGAGAAACAGCACAGCCAGCTTTGGAGTTCAAGTTGGAAAAGAACTGGAGGTAGTAAGAGAAGGCTTGATGAAGAGGGTTGAGAAGACGGAGGTGGAAAAAAGAGAAATACAAGCAGGTTTAGTGCTGTAGAGGTAGGTAGTGTTCTGGGTAGCATGTTAGTCAAGGATGGAAAGCATTGGATCAGGCAAAACATATGAGTATGCAATGCATTTTCATTTTTCGTGCTCGGACGTTTCCAGTGCGTCGAGACTTTTTCTCACTCTTCTTATCCAGTAGAAAATCTTTCCTGAATAACGCCTTGTTGGCCTCCTTTCCTAAACAACCAGCCAATGATGTTTTCCTTTACGAAGGACTTTGTTTTCATGTCATTTTGACATCTCGGATAGGTATCGACGAGTATCACAAGACGATCCAAGCACCAGCTCCCACGAATAAGAGGCAGGTGACGGTGCCAATGACCAGACCCTTGGGTGGCAGAGGCATAGCAACACCAGCGCCACCATGAGCGGTCGGAGTTGGTGTGGGTGGGTAAGTGCTGGCACTAGAAGTGAGGTATGAATTGTGTGCATCCAGACCACTAGAAGTATTCAACCATAGACCAGTCTCTGATGGTGGAGTGTCGGTTGGAGTATCGTTGTCTGCGCCAGTGCCGGTAAGGAACGTGAGGAGATTGAATGGTGTTGTGGTCGACGAGTTGGAGTCTGTGCTTGGAGCAGTGGTCACGTCGGGAGCAGTAGTAGTCGCGAGTTGACCAGTCATGTTGAAGAAGAGCGGTGGTGCAAGTGAACCTGGAGACGGCGTAGTAAACTGCGGTGGAATGACGGGTACGTTGAAGGTCGCTGTAGTATTGTCGATCACGACTGTGGTCTCAATAGTGGTCTGTGCCGTGAGTGTGTCTGTCACTGTGGTTGAACTGCTGATGCTCTCAAAGGTCTCTGGCGCTGGGAATGGCAGTGGTACTGAAACGGAGATTGACGAGATGTCAGTGGTCGATGTGGTGGTGCAGTTGTCGTAGAATGTCGATGTGGATATGATTGGGATCGACATTGGGACAGGAGCTCCTGCAGGAGTTGGACCACCGACAGTGACGTTGATGAGGCCCGAGTCTGGAGCTGAGACGGCGATGGGGAGGTCATCGGCTTTGACGAGCATGCGGCCGATAAGGACCACTGCTCGAGCGAAGTATGGGACGCGGAACGACGCAGCTGAGCCAGTTTGTACTGGGGTGAGCGACAGCGACGAGGTGCTAAGGACACCAAATGTCGGGGTCTGGGTCGACGCATTAAAGGTTGTGATGTTGCTTGAAGTGCTGTTGACAGAGCCAGTACCGGTACCAGTGGTAAGTCCTGACGAAATAGTAGGGAAAACAGTGGTTGTTCCTGATGTGATGATCACAAGGGAGATGTTTCGGGTCGAAATCATTGTGGTTGTAGTTGTTGTCATGTTTTCCTGGTCGAGTGAAGACTCAGACATGGCGGTAGTAGCTGGAACAGGCACGAAAGGCGCAGGACCAGGACCATCGGTAGTCGTAGTCAAGGTGACGAGCGCAATCGATGTTTCGGTCACGGTCGCAGTCTGGCCAAAGGTGTTGATCACGGTGGAATTGCTGTCCTGAGATGCTGTAATTGTCGGTAATGGAGGGAATGTCAAGACGACGGTGTCAGGGACCGAGGCTGGGGTCAACGACGGCATGATGGTATCCACAGATTCAGTTGTAGTGCTGCTAAGATTTGCCAGGACTGGTGTGATGTTAGCTTGAGTTGTGAATAGGGCTGGGATGCTTTTTTCTTACCAAGAGTCGAGGTTGTCATTTCAGTGGCCACGACGGTAGTGGTACTATTCACAGACATATTGGTGAACACTGTGGCAGCCGTGGTGTTTGCGAATGGCGGGATGACTGCGCTGCGGTCAGTTTTGATTGTGATATTTTGGACTGAGGGTCTTTTTACCAGTGGTCATTGTAAGCCGGGTGGTCGAAAACAAGGTCACGGTAGTGCTGCTGTCATTGCTAATTCCGACTGCGCCATGGTCAGCTTGTGGTGTCTTCGTCACTTGATATTTGTCAACGTACCTGTTTCAGTGATTGTGGTTGTTGCGTTTCCAACAGGCGCAGGAGGAGCCGCAGTTGGTAGTGGAGTGAACAAGGCAGACGAGACCGAAGAAGCAGTGACTGTAACCGTAACGACAGGAGGAGTGACAAGACTGGCCGTGACGAACACGGTTTCAGTCACAACGTCAGTAGCATTGCACAGAGGGGACACAGCTGATATTGGGAAAATGGCAGCATTTGCAGCGTTGGTGACTGCTGCAAACAACAACCACAGGATGAAGAAGGGGGTACACATCTTGAAGATGTGCAGAGAGCGTTTGAGTAGAGATTTTTGTTTGACCAACAAGAAGAAAAGGTGTGAACGAGCGTGAAGAAAGAGTGGTATGGGTGAAAGTTCAAAACAATGCGAGAGAAGTGAGATGAAGCTGTATACACAAATTCAAATCGACCGCCGCTTGGCGAGCGATAGAAAAAAGGCTGAGGAGGGAAGCTTTGCCGGCTTGAAGCGCGTTGAGATGCCTGGCGAGCTCTCACATAGATGGAGGTGTAGAATCGCGATGGAGCTGGTCGTCGCCGGGGGTACCATGGTGTGCAGGGGAGCGCGTTGAGAGCGGTCGCGACCGTAATGACATGGCGTTGCCCAACGGCCAATCTCCCTGGTGCGCAGCGTATCGGCAAAAGACTCACCTTCTGGCCATCCTGTAGGAGTTCGACAAGCATAGAATGTGCCTTTATCATGCAGTTCTAGACACCGTCGAACTCCGTCCATAATGCCATCGCCATACCGCCTCATGCGTGCGCCGGCGACCCGCAACAGTGACCGGAAAGACAGCGGCGCTTTTCATCCGCGCAATGAAGTGTCGAGGAAAACAATAGAAAGGTAAGTTTTGAGAATGAAGTTGAAAGAAAGATAACCTTGTCGTCGTCCTTTTTGAGGTTAGGGCGAACGCCGAGCCTGACGCCGAGCTTGGACCCTGACACCTCACTATTCAGGGGCTGCCAGGCGACAAGGCTGAACCCTTTCCTGAACAAAAAGAATATGGAGTTCACCAGACCACAAAATTCAAAGCACCATGTTTAAATCACGTTGGACAACACAGCATCAACCGGAGCCTTTGTTCCTGCTATGTGAAAAAGACGGTCTATCATGCTGATGACAACATCTCCACCACTATCTCCCATCTACCACGGAACAGGACCCTCATTTGCGGTAAACGTACCATGAGGACCATTCTTGTCATCATTGACAATTATCTTACAGGCTTGAAGTGCTCCCTCTGCCGGATCACCACCATGCTCATGATAGCCATTCAGATTGGTTGACCGGAATCCAGGATCAATCATGTTGACCTTGACACCGTCTTTGCCGAGCTCAATGGCATACATGGCGCCGAGCATGTTCATTGCAGCCTTTGAAGTGTTGTAAGCCTTGAAGATGAAGCCATACAGCGGACTGCTGGTGTCGAATGTCAAGGTGAGAGATCCGAAACCAGATGACATGAACAAGAGTCGAGGAACATCCGCCTTCTTCAACAGCGGAACAAAAGCTTCAGTGACGCAGCCTGCGCCGACGACATTGGTGTCCAGCACTTTCTGGAACTCCTCACGGAAGCTTGCGCCTGGGACCCCAAAGATACCGGCGTTGTTGAACAGAACGTCCACACGGCCGTATTTTGATTCGACGTACTTTGCTGCTTTTGCGATCGAGTCGTCATTGGTGACGTCGAGCTCGATGACATCGATAGATGTTCCTTTGGCCAGGCTCTGGATGTTTTTGGCGGCTTCGCGGCCTCTTTCTGCATTTCGAGAAGCTAGAAGGATTTGATAGTTGGTTTGTTCGGCAGCGAGTTTCTTGACGCATTCAAAGCCAAGGCCCTGGTTGGCACCGGTGATGAGGACGATGGTGGACATTTTGGGAACAGAAATTCTGCGTGAGAAGATATGAAAGTTTGTTGCGAGCTTCTTCGATGTGATGGTTTCTGGGGACATGTTCTGGTCGAAACTGTAGGGTGTAACAGCACGTATATATACCTTTTGCTTTGCTCAGAAGATGCCGACTTACCGTGCGCCTTAACCGTGTTGAAGGCATCATCCGTGGGCAACGTTACATACATGGTCATTCAGCGGATATCTGTGGAGAGTCTCAGGCTCACATGTCTGAAATTCACTCGACGTTGAAGCTGCAAGAGGAAAAAAGATGGTAGTTGTGATATAGGCCCCCCTCGCAGCCTCAGGCGCCACAGTCTGCAGCTAGTCGTTAGTTCGCGAGCAGACCAATGGGATCGTGCCGGTGTTTTGATGCGGGAACCACAGTGTACTATTCCAACTTCAATCTTTGACTGTCCGTGCATCTTGCTTACGAAAGCGCAAAAATGGCTGACATGTTTTCCATTTCTACCTCCTGTCCGTGATTTCAGCAGGAGGAAAATGAGCGTGATGTCTGAACGTGATAAAACATTCTCTCTGTGGGCACTTGGTTGCTGAGCAGCATGGCTGTCATCCCGAAGTCGACAGATACAACTGTGCGCAAGCGCAATCGAAACGCCGCCGGCTGCATCACTTGCAGGTACGTATCCAAGTTCGCAGTCTGCCCGGGATTCAATTCTTATGGTAATGACGCTGACTCGCCGCAGGATCAGAAGAGTCAAATGTGACGAAGGCCGACCATCATGCCATCGCTGTACCAGTACTGGTCGGAAATGTGATGGCTATTCAGCACCAAAAGAGCCAACCCCGCTAGCGTATTTGGTGATAGCTCAAACGAGCTCGGAATGCCAATACATCGCCCGGACAGCCTTTCAGTACTTCCACGAAGTCTGTGCGCCCGCGCTCTCCAACTATGGCAGCCAGTCCTTCTGGACCAAACTCGTGCTCCAGGCATGCCACTATGACGAGAGCATCAAGCATCTCATTATCGCGGCATCGTGCCTTGGAGCCCAAGACTACCCGCTGCTGCGATCGAAATCATCCACAGGATGTCCATTGTACCTGTCGCATTATGGCAAAGCACTCAAACTGCTGAGTCACGCCAGAAGTCCCGATCCTGCGGTAGTTTTGATGGCCTGTTTACTGCTGGTCCTGTGCAATGAGCTTCAGCACAACACTAAGGTAGCTCTCCAGCACATGCTGGCAGGGAAGAGCATTCTCGACTCGTATGCGGCGCGTGACCATCCTCAAAGCAACGCCGCCGTCGCCGAAATTGCGCCCGTCTTCTCCCAGCTCGAACAGCATGCCGGCGTGCTGCAGTGCCTCGACATGACTAGGAGCTCTGCAACACCATCAATAACGACGTCAACAGTTTCCCCAGAATCCGTGGCGCAAATCATCGACAGCGGCGCCCGAATCGATTCTCAACCGCCGGACATGTTCACCGACATCGATGATGCCGCCATCTCCTTACAAGCCGTGGCCATCACCTGCGTTGCAACATCGCCCCGCGACGAGGCTTCATCTCCAACAGTGTTCCATACAGTCCCCACTCCCATAGCCAGCTTGGACTCCTGGTTCGACCGCTTCACAGCCTTCGAATCATCCATAATTCAAGGTCCACAAACATTCCTCAGTCCAGACCACCAAATCCTTCGTATGTACCATACGACCCTGCACATCATTTCCGGCTGTAGCCCATACTCCGAAGAAACCGCCTTCGACACCTACACGGAGATGATGCAGCAATTGGCACTTATCTGCGCTCAGCTCGTCCCATTGACAACAACGAGATTGATTCCGATATTATTCTTCATCGCGACGCGCTGCCGCAACGCCAGCCTACGTAGGCGAGCAATTGAGGTATTGCGCCAATGCGGCGTCGACGGACAGATCACAGCCAGGATCGCGCTGAAGGTAGTGCAGATCGAGGAGCGTGGCGTCGAAGAGCCGATCAGTCGCGCCGACATTCCTGAGGCGAATCGAATAAAAATCATTGATGTTCAAAGTGACATTCTAGGAGATGGTTATATCTTGCTCTTCAGACGGTCGCCTTACGGGACGAATACACCTGTCCAATACTGCTCGGTGCCTGCTCAAACTTCAGAATCAACAGACGGTGCTTCGAGGTGTATTCAGCCACTGTCATCAGTACGACCAGTGCTCAAGTTCGACTTCTTGATGTTCTGGAATCGTGACGTTTCAACGTTTTGATGTTGACCTCCGGTGTCCAGATTATGCTCCTCCACCCATTTCAAGCTTTTTGCCTTTGACACTCTTCCATTCGAACCCGAGAGAGAACAAGAAGGCAATGCTAGCACATGCGATGGCCAGAATATATGCATTCGTCACAGCTATGTTGTATGCAGTCAAGACGCCGGCAAGCTGCGATGCTGGTGTGACCTCTCGAATATGCGTTGCTCCAGCGTTAATGATAGTTTGGGGGTCCACGCCAGTGGTGTACTTCGGAATCTCCTTCACCAATCCATTCGAAAAGATGTTCTGCGCAATGGAAATCGAGATGGCTCCACCAAGTGAGTTGAAGAAGATGGCGACAGCATTTCCAACAGGCATATCTTTCCTGCTGAGGACGACCTGAACTGCGATGAAGGGGATCTGGACACAGGCGCCTGCTCCGAACCCAGCCAAGATTTGATAACCGATCCAAGTCCCGGTGGAGGAGTCGACTTTCAATGTGTGCAACAAGCCCGAACCCACAGCGAACACCGCAGATCCGACCCAAGTGAATGGGACATATGGCCCCAAAGTCGTCACACTGGCGCCAACTATGATCGATGAAATGGTCATGCTGACAAGATAAGGAATGGTGCGAATACCAGACTGTTCTGCCGTTGTGCCTTTGACTGCTTGGAAGTAGAATGGAAGGTAATAGATATGTGTGTACAGCCCCATCGCGAGGAAAGCAGAAAAGAAGGCGCATACGAATATGGTGCGCTGTTTGAGCAAGATCCGTGGTGGAAGAGTTGCGCGGTCACCCTTCCAGATTTGTATAGCTGTGAAGGTCGAAATGAGCAACCCGAATCCCAAGAGACAACCCCACACTTTCGAGTTTGACCAGGCATATGTCGTGCCGCCCCATTGAAGGGCGAGAAGGAGGCAGACGATGCTGCAAATGAGGAAGAAAGCACCGACGAGATCGATTTGAGCGATCTTTTCTTTCAGAGTGAGAGTGCTGTCTTTGCGTTCGGGGTTCTTGAAAAAGAAGAATACTGCTGCGATTGCGATCCCGCCAATGGGAAGGTTGATGTAAAAGCACCAGCGCCATGATACCCGGTCAGTGAACGCTCCTCCAAGAATTGGTCCAACAACAGAGGCGATGCCAAACATTGAACTCAGCAGGCCAATATAAATCGGTCTTTTTCTGAGAGGAACGGAGTAGCCAATGATTGTCATTCCACCTGAGAACAAAGCAGCGGCTCCCGCTCCTGCGACTGCTCGACCCACGATCAACATGGTCGAACTTTGAGCCGCGCCACACAGAATCGAGCCGAGTTCAAAGATTGCCAGAGCCAGCATGTATGTCCATTTGACGTTGAAGTATGTGTAGACCTTGCCGAAGGAAGGCTGGAGAGATGTGGTGGTCAGAAGATATGAGGAGCCGTACCAGCCAACATCGTCGAGGGAATTGAAGACAGTTGTAATCTTTGGGATTGCAGTGGCTATGATGGTGTTGTCTAGGGCGATGACAAATGTGGACAAGGTAAGGCCAAAGGTCAGCAAATGCAACGGGAGGCCTGTGGCATATTTGGTCTCATCATCTTCGCCTGCTTCACCTTGGGTGGAAGCAGTGGCTACGGACTGAGTGCGAGCCAACTCTTCATTTTTCTCAGATTGCACAGCGTTCGCTGGGTCGACGACGGCGGCTCCCTCTGTTGTCTCTCCGTGTTCAGGTGGGATGGTATCCGGTCCTGCATGCTTGTTCTCGTGGTCGAGGGCCACCGTCGATGTCGGACCGTGTGTCTCTGTCTCTGTGTCCCCTGCCTGGATATCTGGTCCCGTGGAAGTGGTTGCCGCTGCTTTGTCTGCCTCGACCGCCTTTGACCAAGGGAATCTCATATTGCCGATTGCTCTCACGAAGGACGAAACCGAAGCAAAAGACACAGCAGACTCTCTCTTCAATTATACAAAACAATAACAAACAAGCAACATGAAGACTCGTATTTGGTCACCAGCGGGCAGCCAAAGCTCGTGAGGGGAAGGTGACAAGCCTTTGTAAAGCGACCATTTATTCGGAAGGAGGATGATCCGCACTATGTTGCCATGCTAGCGAAATGATAGACAAAGCAGAATGAGGAAAATACTTCGTATCCAATCAAATGGTCCACCTAACAAGAAAGAGGCAACGGACACAAAGGGAGTAAGCGAGATGAGTGTGGTTCTTCGTATACTATTCCTGTTCAGGTCATTTTCCACTTACTGAATTCTTTGGAATCTGGTGGCATGATCTTGTGGCTGACTCGTTAGCCGATGGGGTCGGTTTCGGTTTTGTTGTCTTTGTTTGATCTCACAGAAGAAAGAATGTGCCATGTATTGCCGTGTAGCGATTCCCACGTGGAATTCGTGTCGATGAAAGAACCTGGACAGCAAGGGTACCTGGTAAAAAAAGGGAGGGATGCTGATTGACTCGAACACCAACTTGGACGAGGTAGTGACACGAGTCAGTCCCAGCATCACGTGAGTCAGTCAGAATATTGTTCCTGCTCGTTTGGCTGCATTCCTGCATCTCTCCTTCTCTTGATAAAACATGCGTCTTCAACAGCTTCACCTGAACGTTCGATCTGTTCCTGGAGAATTGCTCTCATGCTGGGCCACCTTACCAGTCATTTCTTTTCCATCACGACAAACAACCACGAGAAAGTGACGCGTATTGCCGTTTAGCACCAGGTGGCAGATCAGACCTGCAGTGATTTTGAAGACTCAACACCGCTGGACTCGGTCAAAGGTACGGAGTAACATGAGGATTCACAGGTTCATCTACTCTTGATTCCGGCTTTGCGTGCATCCGGGGAAGCGAAGGCCGTTTTCGGTTTTGGTCAGAACCCGGGTGAAATTTGTTTGTCAATCGCAACCCACCACAAGTTCACGAATGCCTTTTAACCGGCCCCGGGGCCTCACTTGGGGCTTCAAGTTTGGAGCTGCTCCCGCCAAATCGCAACCCCAAGGGTCAAACCTGAGAACTCGCTTCCTCGTCCTGCATATTGCGACCCCGGTTATGGCCAAGTACCGAACTTTCTTTTCTCTCAGCCCGCAATCATGTTAGTCGATCTGCACGTTCCTGCGAGCCGGGCCTCGATCGCCCGATTTTATTAAGAGTCTAGGCACAGCCGTTGGAACCCGTCGACACTTGATCGTGAATGTCTCAAGCTACAAGTAAACGACCATGAGCGCATGAGGTAGGTTGGTGATATCGGTCTGCTGGCTCTGGCATAGGCCATTGTTGCTGTCGTCGCTTTCTGCGCGACCTTGTTTTGTAGCTGACACTCTTCTTCCCTTCCGGCATTCGTTGGTCATGTCTGAAACACCATCCATTGACACCCTCAACAAACCACTCACTCTTCCTTGCGGCCTGACCCTTCCCAACGTCCTGGTAAAATGTCCCATGCAAGAGACATGCGCTGAACTACCTCACTACGATCCGCCTATCGAAAAGTTCCGTCATCTTTATGGTGACTGGGCCGATTCTCGGTATGGAATGCTCATCACAGGTCAAGTCCAGGTCGATCGTCGATTTCTGTCACTACCTGGTGATGTTTGCTGCCACGAAGACTCACTGTCAGCACCAGTATTAGCAAAGTGGAAAGAATGGGCTCAAGTCGCCCAGAGTGGAGGAACTCCTTGTGTAGTGCAGATCGGACATCCGGGCAGAATGAGTCCTACAGGCACCGGTATTAGACCTGCAGACATGCCACCCTTGGCTCCCTCCTCTGTGCCCGTGAAGATGGGCGATACATGGTTCGACAAGTTAGTACAGGAAAAACTTTTAGGCATACCAAAGGAGATGACCCATGACGAGATTGACGAAGCGGTTGCCAACTTTGTCCGAGCTGCACGTGTCTCCAACACCGCAGGTTTCGCCGGGATTCAGCTGCACGGCGCCCATGGATTTCTCATCTCCCAGTTCCTTTCCCCCCATACAAATCGACGCACGGACGAGTACGGCGGCACCCCTAGCAAGCGACTACGTTTCTTACAGCGGCTCATTGAGGAGATTCGCGCTGTATGTCCGCCCCGTTTCTGCGTCGGCGTCAAACTCAATTCAGGAGACTACATGGACAATGGAGGGTTACGGCAGGAGGAAGCGCTCGAGCAAGTACGATGGCTTGTCGATTGCCGGATGGTGGACTTTGTTGAGATTAGCGGCGGCATCGCCGAGAGCACATCGTGCAAGTTGCACGACACCTTTGGTCACTACAAAATCGACAAGGCTCCGAAACGGGAGAGCACTCGGCTGCGCGAGGCTTTCTTCACCGACTTCGCCGAGAAGGTGCAAGGTTTGAAGAGCCCAGTGCCCATCCAGTTGAGTGGCGGATTTCGCTCGCGGAATGGTATGGCCGATGCAATCGATAGTGGTGCTTGCCAGCTGATTGGGCTTGGTCGGACTGCTGTTTTACAGCCCTCGTTACCGAAGGATATTTTGCTAAACCCTGCGATTCCGGATGACGAGGCACTCGCCATGCCCCATGTGGTGCGTGGTATGTGGTTAGCCGATATTATGCCGTCGAAGATCGTCGGTGCCGGGTTGGCTGGTCAGGTGTTTTACTGGAATATGAGGCGTTTGGCCAGTGGTTTGGCGAGCGATCCTTATGCGAGCATATCGTGGGTGTTATTTTCGGACGCTCTGGGAGCATTGAGGGGATCGCTGAGCGGTGTGAGTCACAGCATGATGGCGAGGTTAAAGAATTTGCTTACGTGGCAGAGGGTGAAGACTGATTGAAGCTGATAATAATGAGTCGTGCGGACTGTGCGTAGTGATATCCCTGTTGCAAATGATGTCTTGGTTACTTCACGGGTGGCACCCGGTCACGGATATACATGAAGTGAATCTAGATGTCCTGGATCGTGACGAATACTTGAAACACAGCACAATCATTCCTGCATTGCATTGGATCTAGTGTGTCTCGTATTGAGTGGTCATGCGCGTGTCACCTTGCGGAACCGACTCCGAATCCGCACTGCATCCTTTCGTAGCCTGCTGTCTCCATCGACAGAGGCGCAGGCTGAAGCCGACATCATCCGACGATTGCTCGAGACGTGGTCGGTCCCATTGACACAACGCCATATTCTGCGCTGATGGCTGTTTCCGCAGGTAAACATTGGTCCTGCACACCGCTGTGGTACATCAAACGACTTTTTTTGTCTCGTAAACATCCCGCCCGTCAAAGCTATTATACAACACGCTGGACCTGTCGCAGCACAAAATGTGTCAGCCGGCACCTTCAACGACGTTCCCAATATCTCTTTTTTCCACAGGCAGAGCTTAAGGAAGGGGTCGGCTATTCACCTCGAAGAAGCGCTTCAACCACCACACCTGAAAGACTCCTTCTCCTATTAACACACCCAACTGGAATATCGACCACCACTTGACTCGCGCATTCGTGCTTTCGGCGGTATTTCGGTGCGTGCGTTCTCGGACGACGATATAGGCTTGTTCGTCTTTGACTTGGGCTAGGAGTTCGGATAGTTGGCGGACTTTTGTGGATGTTAGCAATGGCATACGCGGAGTGGGAGTATAGGCTATGGGAAAGGGTTGACGCACCTTCAGCTTCCAATGGATCTTGCGTAGCTTCTGATTCGGGAACGTATACTATGCCGTGGACGTTGAAGGATACTTCCTTGCTGTTGGCAGACCAGTGCTCGTTGCTGAAGCAGTAGACGTATTTGCCGTCCACGCGCGCGTCGAACGAGTGGTCGCCTGAGGAGACGGTGTTCAGTTGTGTTTCATAGTTGCCGGCTGGATCGGTGATCTAGATCATATACATGTCAGTTGGATTCGTGTGGGAGTGAGAGGGTTGTAGCATGGGCGGCTTTGGGGATGGTTGCGCGTACGTAGAAATCGATATCTAGGTTTCCGGATCCGCCGTTCTCACGGTCGCCGACTTGGAAGGTCACGGTCATTTTGTCATCTTTGTGCAGTTCCTCGTGAAAGCATTCTCTCGTATGTGCTTTTAGTTGAATGTTGTGTGCTAGACCGGCCCCTATCAGGCCTGCGAAGGCCGCGAGCCTTGCTAAGCGCATCGTCTAGATTCTGGTCAAGAGACCAGACGGATGAGAGGGGGTAGAAGCCGACCGGGACAATGGGAGACGGAGAGAAGGAGGTACGTTCACAAGGTTGTCTGCGACTATTCACGCGAGCAGAGAGGACAAAAACTCCGCAGTTTGGCTCCTGAATTCGAAGATGGAGAATTGGGATCTTATCTTATCGGGACGTCTGTGCCAACCATATGAGATGCTTGGAGTTCCCAATTCGTCTTTCCCCCTTTTCATGGTTTCCCTCCAGAATCCTTAATGCCGGCCCGTGAGAGGTTGCCAGCTGATTGCAGGTCTCTGTCTCAGCTGAAGACATCTGGATGCTTGCCTGACATGCACGCCGGTCGGTATGGGAAAGTTCAGACCTACCACGAGGGCGGCCAACAAGCGCAAGGCTTAGGAATGATGCTGCGACATACTGAGAGTATCATGTTCACGAACGGCCAGATAGCATCATGCGCAAAGCAGGAAGACTCCGTTCAGTCGCTTGGAGGCTTTCTTCGTCACCATGCGGCAGCAGAAGTCTTTCCTCAGCTGTCATGCTGCCAGAATCGCCATTCAATCCAGGCGTTCTCCCAGGCCCAATGGTGGGAATGTTGCAATGATGTCTTACAAGACTGCTATTTTCACGCATACAGGACCGTCAGTTGTGTGTTCGCAATGACTGGGATTCATCACTTCAGCAGGTGATGTTTTAGTATTAACACTGTGGAGCGGTCAATGAAGCGACCATATCATTGAAGCTGGTGATCATATCCTGGATATGTGAGTCATCAATCTGCTCCTGTTTCTCCTTCTCATCCAGAATGCTGGAAGTGTGCTTCTGCAAGGGTTACACAATGTTACTGGATTCATCCATTACGATCGTCCTATTGAATACGCTGCTCCTCATCCAAGCTATATATTTCCCCCTTCCTGCTCTGCTCAGAGATCATCTTGCAGCCTTGAAGGACATGTTCCGATACCACAATATATATATTCTCATGTTTCCTTGCCCCCTCAGCATGTCAATGAAGCGCTCTCTTCATCCCCACGGCTCCCGTCTCTCGTCTCTGTTCGAGATCAACCACCATCAGCAAGCAGTCGCAGGCATGTGCCGGCCATGCTGCATCCTCCTGACATACAATACGTGCAAGCGTATTGATCATGAGTTCAAGGTGTGGCTCACTCCACAGTCCGCTACCAAGGAGACTACACCTTCTGTCACCATCAGCGAACAAACACGATCGCGCCCACGAACTTGCATTCCGACTAACAGCAACATAAGATTTGCCGCAAACGAGATGTCTTCTGTTGTCATTGACGAGGAAGACGACGGGGTGCCGTCACCAAAAGCCACCACAACAAAGAAGATCTCCACCCCACGAAATCGAGACAAAAGAACCCCGACGGCGACATCCACAGCCAGAAAGCAAATCTTTGACACGGAGACCGGGAGTTTCGAGAAGCCAAGCGCCTGAAAGGCGGAATGACAAAACCACGAGCTGGAATTTGGATTGTTACGATTACGCGCCAGAAAATGGCAACCCGGTGACCTCAGTATACAGCAGCATACGGAGCAAGATCGAGAGTTATTAGATTACGCGCCAGAAACGGCAACCCGGTACTCCGAGGCTGACGATGTAATGGGGAGCTGAAAAGACGAGACACGCAACCCACGGTTTCCTGCCTTTTCGAAGGGGGCAGATGTTGGGAGCATAGGCAGGAACCACCTGCGTGGTCACGTGAACCTATCCTACATAGGTTTCCTGGTCCTTAGGACCTTATAGATAATACCATACATATTCAGACTCTTCCCTTGCTCCCCATATCTTCCGAAGCAGCGGGTGGGCAATTACCTTCTTTCAAACAACATGGAACAAATTCGATAACAGTTCCAACAAGGCCTCTGCAGCTATGGTGCAGACATTCGACCGTCGACAGCTCTTCGGGTGTCATTTTTCGCTCTTTGGCAGGGTACAGGAGCATAATCTTCCACCAGCACACTTATCTGACGTGAATGATCCCTAAGTCGAGTCCGTAAAGATTCCAGCATTTGGCGAAGCGAAGCGAGCATATCTCGCTGCCATAAACTCGAAGAAAGAGGACCAAAAGACGGCTATGCCGCCGTCCAAAGGGCGAAAAAGAAGTGCTTCTGTCCTCGATGAAAACGAGGAAGACGACGATGGCAGCGAATATACGCCTTTCGGAAAAAGTCCCAAGAAAGAATTCAAACTCCTCAAAAACATCCAAAAAGGGGGCAAATGGGCTGAGTAGCCTTTTCCTGGTTTGATATATATATCGCCAGCTGTGACATTCACAAAGACAGGGACCAAGGCTTTACGCACGATGAACCAGAAGAAGCTTGAGGCCACACCAAGACTTACTAGCCGGGGAATCGCAGAAGTCCGACAGACAGATGAGAGGACCAGTTACCCCTACCATAACAAGAGACACCAACTTTCGAGAACAACAAACCGCCAGATATCTACAACATCAAGATGGATTGTATGATCAGCAGAAGGATTTGATACACCACCACCGAATACGAGGAGGTCGCTCCAGAGCCTCACCGTTGCAAATTGTCCTCCCTGCCGATCTCTTTTGCCTGTCGCCAACTTGCTGTTGGTCAACCTGGCGGACATGGAGGTAGACTTTCGGCAGTCTTTCGACTAACAGCTTGACTCCATGACATTGACTGGGCAGAGCTGTCATGATGCATGCGGTCCTCGGAAATGGTGCTGGTGAAGATCGTAACCAGGTGGGGGATGTCGACTGGCCGAAGCAGCAGGCCTGAGAAGGACAAGCCTATCCAGAAGCTCTTTCTGATTCTTATGGCGGACTGTCGTGTCCAGCTACGAAAGACAGATGAGACTTAGGATGCGCACGTCACCTTCGACTCGATATCCACAATCGACCACAACAAAACGGCAGGGGTTGTGGTGTGTGGGTTGTCAAGAGCTCCAAGGCAGTGGTCCGTGAGACCATGCCAGACATGAGCATTTGACTGTCGAGGAAGGCATAAACCTCGAAATCTGCGGTCGAACTTGCTGCACGCCCCCGAATCAATGGCTGGCCCTATATCCTCGGAACGGTCGCAGGCCAACCTCGTTCAAGACCGTAGGTCTTACGCCGTGTTCAAGATGGCTCCGAGAATCGAGCAGCCTCGAACTGATCAATATCGGCGAGTCGAAGCATACATACGGTCGTTGAGTCAGCGTCAAACCGGCAAGACAGTGGTCCTGGTAAGAATTGAATCTTGATGTTGATCCTTCCATCTGCTAACCAGACGATTTAGCACAATCCACCGCTTGTCGTCAAAGGCAATCGGGATCCGGTGACACACAGGATATTCATCGACAATATCCGGCATGGTGTTTAGAATCTCCGGAACTTATCGGTGCCTATCATTAATCTTCTGGATCAATTTATATTCCGTCGACCTCTGGAGTACTACGGTAACCGAGATTTCAAGAATCCTCAGGTTATGGCCGTATCACTCGTATATATAAAGGGTCAACTTAAAGCGAGAGCATACGATCATTACACTGAAGTTGGTCAGCCTAGATCTACGAAGGAACCTATATTTTCGGAATACGTCACAATATAGCGAGACGATAAGAATAGTGGTTCGTATCTCCTTAGTCGGTAACTATGCGGTATATTATACGGCAAGTCGAATATATTCTCTAAAGGCTGGTCGCGAGCTTTGGTAAGCACCCAAGATCGGCGGCGTTAATCGTAGCGCTCCGACTCGTCGTCATTCGGATTCTTAACCTCGTCCGGCTTCTCTAGTTATCGAAGTTCTATCCACGCCTCGTGGTCCAACTACTCGGCAGTCTACCAGAGAGCCTCGGAGTTTAGTTCAGAAGCAGAGAAGTTCTCGTTCCTTGCAGGACAGCTCCGGACGTGTCAAGACCGAGCGCAAATAGCGAAAGCCAATTACTAGGACTCCATACAACAAACGCAATCGAACTCAAGCTGAAGTGATAACGCTTGACGATGGCGATCGAGGTGCTTTCTCTCCGGAGGCCGATCCAAAGTCTGAGGTCGCGGGCGAGTTCGCTCTCGAGAACGAAGAGGGTCTGGTGGCAGCATTCAGTCTGCAAAAGAGAAACCAAGCCTTGAACGCCTTGTCCAACCGGACTCATTGGTGCATCCTGATAGTAAGCTTGCATCCGGGAAGGATGACGGATGGGCAGTTGTCACAGTCTTTTCCTTGCCCATGGTTCCGAACATACGGATTTTGGACATAAGGTGACCCTTCAAGCATGTCATTGAGGGGCTGAGTTCCGTTTCTACATGCAATCCCTTCTTAAGTTTCTTGTTCTTCTCTTCGAGCATTATGGCGTCGTCAACGTGAGTATTCTGGTCGCGCTATACACCTTTTCCGTCAAGTGACACATACAGCACATATCAATCTACAACTTAAGTAACGTTTGGGGACTAATGGGCCGGAGCAGGAAATTCTCCTCCCCCGAGCCCATCATGGGTGAAAACCTCCTCGGCGGTCAGCAGGCATATCTTCCCCACATGCATACGCTGACATGGTAAGCGCCACCAGGAACGCCAGACGTCGTGTCGTTGTCGTTGTACTCTCCGTCGCCAACGCCACTGGGCCTTGAGCCCTTCATAGCAGCGTTCGAGTCTTCGTCGGTTTCCTCGATACCATTTTGAGTCACGGCGTAAGCCACGATTTTCGAATGGCTAGGACAACCAGCTCTATCGCGTCATCTCCTCTGCTGTTTGGGCATCAGTTGGCGTTCCGGTGTTCGACCAGGGAAAAAACGATGAATATGAATTCATCAGGTTTCTGCAACGAGAATTGCCACCCATCTTGCTGCTATTAGTGCATGACAGCCTCGCTTTCCCGAACGCTTGCAGTGTGTGAAAATCTGCACCGCGAATTGGACACTCATTGGGCGCGCCCGAGCGTCCATCAAGATCGCACGCAGGTGGAAATAAAATTCAAGCAAGAAGGCACCGTTTATCGATCTGTGGCCGCCGTCTCGCAACAATGCAGACATCATGGCGAGACCAAAAGCCCCCTCCTCAGGATGCAACAGAAGATGATCATCGAGGTACCTGTCATGGTATCTTTTGGCCGATCCGATGACACGGCGGGTTGCCGTCGAACAATTTCCCACGGCGTTGCTTGTCTAGTGCCCCCAAAGAGAGTATGGTCAAGTTGGACTCAGCTTGCCAGATGGTCCCGGGACTTCTGTCATGGCTCGTACAATCCCTTTGGATTTCGGCATGATGCCGGCTCGATACTTCGAATACTTTATGGTCCAAGGCAAAACCCGACCGAACTACTACCAGTTCACGTTACGGCGGTATTCCTTATCCGCGGATGTCACTCTGGTCCTAGGCCCTTGCGACCGGATCAGTCGTTCGGTGTGCCACACAGGCTGCTCAAATCAATTGGTGCACCACTTTACCCTCGAGTCAGCAGGCATGTTCCTGTTCATCCGCATGTCAAGCAAATCCGTTCCTGATCATAAGCAACACTGCAATGCAGTAATCTTTTTCAATCGCCAAGCGACCTTGCGGCGGTACTGTCGAAGGTGCGGACTTACTCCCACGTTGAGACGACCAGGAATGCTCCTCCGAATTCGTCCCCTGCTGCTCCTACGACGAACCGGCGCAATGCCCAGAGCTCTCAATCATCAGCCTCTACTAGAGGAGGGTATTTCTCGTGGGTGGATCCTTCGAATCGCAGCATATTTGCGATCCATTGCAGGTTCGAACCGTTCTTCATAAGTCAGCTCGCTCGGTCACACGGTCGTTGAGAAGCGGGCTTATCACACACTAACCACCAGAAACGCCATATATATGCAAACAAATGCAGGCTTGGACTGCGGAAACCAGCAATGTCCAAAGTCTTGTCACGGTGTTATCGCACCCTACAATCAACAGCTTAGATGACAAGTCTGACAGTGAGTGCTTCAGCGCCGGCAATGATCGGGCTCAGCTGCGTACACTCCAAATTCAAGCCACATCTCCAGCCGATCTCATATATCTATCAACGCTTTCCCAAAATGGCTCAGCTTGCGCCGCAGGTTCGCTACGTGGTTGATAGAACCATTCTTGTGTACATGGGGAGGGTGGCTGGATACGCTTCCATGGGCTGGCTAGGGATCTCAGGCTTGACCTGGGAACTAGGCCGACAATATGAGTCGAGCAGAAAGGGATGCTTAATATCGAGGTACAGCAGGCCCAGGTGTACGTCAAGAACACTTACAAGCAGGCATGGACCTTGTTGGAAAACGTCTTCAATCGCGTGCAGGAAAATCGAATCAGTCTAGTGAGATGGTGGATGACGAGGACTATGACATGGACCTGAGCAAGGAGGTGGATTCGGTATTGAACCCGATCTACATGATCTCAGGCTCAAGTGACGTCGCCTTGGGATCAAATCAAAAACCCTTCACATCAGGTTCTTGTTGCCAACATAGTATCCTGCCCACAACGCACAAAAGAATGTCATTCGAGTCTCTTACGTCCCAATGCGTTCGCAGATCCAGTTGCTTATACAAAAGCCGTCCACTCTCAAGTCAACGCTCTCTCATTAGAGGTTGACTGATGACCACTGGGTATTGGCCTGCTTGTATTCTTCCACATGTGGCAGTGGGGAATGTCTAAAGTCCTCTCCTGGGCTATGCGCATTGATTGGAGTCCTTGCCAATTCAGTCCACGCAGTGAAAATGGTGACCGTGGTGACAGCATAGACCATACTGTCCAACAGGTTCATCCTGTAAGTTCTCGTCCAGCTGAACCAGTCGGAGATGATACAGAACACCAGGCCAGGGATTGATCGGATGAGAAACGCCACCGATGCGACGGTGTAGAAGTACAAATATCGCTTATATGTCTTGTCCCTGCCAGTCAGTTTGAATTTGAATGCCACGGTGACAAAGTAAACTCCAGCCAGCACTATCAAGGCATATGCGACTGTGTCAAATGCCGACAGAATTGAGTCAACATAAGATGGTATAATCTTGGAATAGGATGTTTCGACTCCCTTGTTTCCGATTTCGATGACCAGGTTTGTCCTTGTGTATAGGTCGCCGATGGCGCTTGCGAGATCTGAGACTGTGAATAGGATGTAAAATATCCAACCCCAAACCTTGAAATAGGTCTCGCTTGCAGCTCCGCTGACGGCGTAGATGTGCTTGTTGCGCAGGATAACGGTGAGCACGATATAGTCTCCAAGGCCTTGAGGCTTGGTCCGAGCAAAGTCGATGAGCATACTGGCAATGGGCTCCGTGCGTTGCTCGTATTGGATGAACTGGAGGTAGGCATTGACGAGGAAATAGCTTGTGAGGTGTAAGCAAGGACATGACAGTCACAGTGAAACGGTGCGTACATCAAGGCAAGGGCCATAGCTCCAGCCATGCTATGGCCTTTGAACCACTCGATGGCACCATGAGTAGAGTTGTTCTTCTTCGCTCGACTCCCGCGACCCATTAGCACAAATATGCAACATCCTCCGATTATGGAGACGACGAAGCTTGTCATGAGGAGGGTCTTGGGACCGTGCAAGACCCATTTCTGGTTCTGGAAATCGACGCAGTTGCCATAGTCATCCTGCTTGGAAGGATAGATGCAGCTGAATGGCGTCCGTAGAGATAACCGTTGGAATGAGCTCTTCATACTGACTGAGAGAACTTCGCGCAGTACAATCGACCACAAGAGTCCTGAACATCCACGAGAGAGGGAAAGCACCCTGGCTAAGTAGACAGAGATCATGTTGTGGAGTTTGCTGGACCATGGGAGCCTTCCTCTTTGGGAAAGTGCAAGGGCGAGGCGGAGGTCCTTTTGGACTCTTGGCAGGTATCACATCTAGGAGAGCAAGATGAAGATACTAACAGCTGCCAATATCGTACCATGGTTGGACGGTAACAACAGCAGTTCGGATATGCTTGAGGAAATGATAAGCAATGACTTGATGCTATTGCTCAGAGCCAGGCAAAGGTCGTGTAGGAGCTGGCCAGATGCTTCTGGTTCTTCGTATTCGGTAGAAATTGAAGCTTTAACAATCTTTACGATGACACCAGGGACGCGAGGGAGGAGGCAGAGCTTGGCACGTCCCGTACCCGCTACCCGTGGCTGAAGTTGCAATGGTGGAAAAGCCACGCTAAGCAAGCCCTCGCTAGTAGTCCCAACAACGCGTGGTACATGATGGAACAGGCTGCTATGCGGACTGAGTCAAAAAGAGGCGCTCCAGAGAGACCCGACCAAGCCTGTTCTTTGTCTCTCCTCGCTCGGTCTGACTGCATGACCATTGAAGGACTTACATCGATATCAAAGGAGACTTGTCTTTCCAACCCTCCCTTATCCTGCGGTTTTCTCGATACGAGGCCAGAGCTCGATGCAGCAGTTCAGAGCCAGCCTAGAGTTTTGCGCGATCTGCTGCCGCAGAAAACATGTTCGATTGAGCCTTTGCGGCAGCCGTACCGGCCCTCCTTCCGAAAACAGCCCCTGAAGTCAACCCACTCCCACCGGGATAGTTCTCATAGAAGAGACCACCCATCATCTCCCCCACGCAGTAGAGGCCAGGAATCTCTCTGCCAGATTCAGATATGACTTGTGCTGTCTCGGGTACAGTGGAAAGCCCTCCGAAGGTGAATGTGATACCACAGGTAACTTCAACAGCCATGAATGGACCCTTGTCTAGTGGCAATGCCCAGTTCGTTTTCCCTAGCGGCAATTTCATGGTCGAAGACTGGGTAGAGCAGCCATCCCGGACGGCGGGGTCCCATTGCTTGCCTGGATGTTCTTTTTGAAATGCATAAACAGCCTTGTTATATGCTTCCATGCTGGAAATAAATGCTTCCTTATTCTGGAGTCCACACTCTGCAAGCTTGTCGGCCATTTCGGGGATAGTATCCGCCTTGATCTGGCGGACACGTTCCTCACGATACTCTTCCGACCTTAGCCATGGAATCATCCGCTGATCCCATATCTGAAAGGCCTTTTGACCGGGTTGACCGAGGATTGCTCGGCCGAATTTTGCATATGTATAGTTGCGAAGGTCGATACCCTCGTCGACGAAGCGCTCACCAGCGAGATTGAACATCAAACCAAGGGGATAGCCAGACTTGGTAAACTCGTTCGAAGCCACTCGATCACCGGCATGTGAAGGTGCATTTGCGTCCCAAGCTACCGAATGACAACCTGACCAATTGCCCGCTTGCCTTGCTGATACATCTCGCATTGCCATTTCGAGACAGTCTCCAGTGTTGAAGGGCGTTCCACGCACTTTCGCGAGATCCCAGCTAGGTCCTAGAGATTGTGTTCGCATCCGGGGGTTGGCCTCGAAGCCTCCAGCTGCCAATATGACTGCTGTCGCTTTTATATCGACCTTCGTTCTGCCGTTCTCCAACACTGTAACGCCGGTGATGGCGCCACTTGCGGGATCTGTAAGAAGATGTTGGAGGGGAGTTGAGTAAAACACCGAAATACCATGCTTCCGAGCAGCGGCCTTGTGGTCCTCGACTAGGCCTTTACCACCATCCTCGGTCTTCAAAGCTAGTCCGCCCCAGAATTTCAATCGGCCATCTACCTCATATGCCTGTCGATTGAAAGAAAGTTGGAAACGGATACCATTGCTCTTCAGCCATTTGACAGCCGAAATAGAATCCCCAATCAAGATCTTGCTCAATGCGGGATCGGATCTCCCAGCGCATACTCTCTTCATGTCGTCTGAGAAGTCTTCGATTGTGTATGGCTCCATGTCGATTTTGGCAGCGGCAGCTTCGTCGACGTTGTTGACCAGTGGAAGGAGATCGTCTTTCCCGCCATGGACCGTTCGGTATGCGCCGGCGGTGAAATACGAGTTGCCACCGGCCCAATCTTCTGGGCACTTGTCGATGAGAATGACATTTTTGGCTCCGGCTTGTCTAGCGGCAACAGCTGCGGAGAATCCAGCATTTCCACTGCCTGCTACCAGGACGTCGCATGAGGAGGGCAGCGACATGGTGGCATGAATGTAGTCAGACCTGGATGAGTGGTTTTAGAAAACCTACAATCCAACAGCCTAAACCAATATACTCGTTCGATAGAAGTCTTGCCACCTCTATGCCCTCGAGGAAGCGGCCCAGAAATGGAGGAGAAGTTGGAGATGGATCTCATCTCGTTTAAATGTAGTCATCGGTTGTCGGCGTTTCTCCGTCCTCGGCTTCAGGTGTGGCGATCAGGCGAAGGTCGATGCGGAGATTCAACCTCCGCACAAGTGTCGCGGTTGTTATTCCACCCAGTGCGGTCACAGGTTCTCCGTCCTTTCTTCTCCTTTTCTTGTACATTCATGCACTGCGACGGGTGGCCATCCCTTCTGCTGGAAGCCGTGTACATTGGCATATTGCGAACATTTCCAGTGATGATATTCCCTGTGCCTTCTTGACAAGGTTATGGCGTCGATGGTGAAGCAAAGACCCTCTTGCGTAAGCGTGGAGAGGTTCCTTTGGACATGGCAATTTTCACCTGCTCTTAGACGTCCTCCATTCCCTCCACAAGCTATCTCTTTACTACCTGGTACTGTGCAATCTCGAACCAAGTTCTTTAGGTAAGTGGCCACGGCCTTGATCTGCAGACCCGCCAGCTTCAATGTTGCCAGAAGACAATTTCGTCCGTGTCTCTCTGGCAGACTGGCACGGACGAATTGATCTTTGTCAGCCAAAGAACACTTTCCTATATAACTACGATTTTCTGCGTGGACAGTGTGAGTTCTGTTCCTAGTCTTGCTTTCACGATCACTATTCTCACACGCAAGGTTGATTGTATACCATGGCCACTACCGTTATCACCAATGTACGGCTGTTTGACGGCGAGAACGTTCAGAGTGTTACGAACGTGGTAATCTCTGGCACCACAATATCTGGTATTTGCAGCCATGTCCAGATTCCCGAGGGTGCTACGATCATCGATGGCGAAGGTTGCACATTGTTACCCGGGCTGATTGACTCGCACGTTCATACCGGCCTCGAACAATTGGAGCTCGCTCTCAAATTCGGAGTAACAACCGAGCTGGAGATGATGGGCCATTGGGAGCTTGATCAGCGAAGGGAGATTTCGAAACGAGATGACATCGCTGACCTGAAAACGGCAAGCTTCGGTCTCACACGGCCGAATGGTCATCCTTATCAGCTCACCAAGGCCCACGATGCCCCTCAACCCGACGCAGAGCATCCTCATGCAACAGACGAGAAACAGACATTGCGGCATGCCGAGACGAAAGAACAGGCAATCGAGTTTGTGCGACAGCGTGTGGCCGAAGAGGCGGACTATATCAAAATTATGATCGAAGAAGGCTCGGTATTCCAAACACCCGGTCTTCCCCTGTTGTCCGACGAAGCAATGGTGGTTGCAGTTCAAGAAGCACATCGCCACAATAAGGTCACCGTCGCGCACGCCTTGACTTACAGTGCTGCTGAGAAAGCTATTGCCATCGGTATTGACGGGCTGACTCATCTGTTCATCGATCGTGGCACGGACACTTCGTTTCTGGACAAGATGCAAGGCAAATTTGTGACGCCTTGCCTGACCCTCGACGCTTCATTGCTAGGACTAAAGCCTACTGCATTTGCAGCAGATCCTCGGGTGGCGGCCAGACTACCGCCTGTCTGGTACAACCATCTCCAGGGCAGTATGGACAAGTATACTCAAGGTGATCTCGACGTTGTCCTTAAATCAGTGGCGGCATTGCATAAAGCGGGGATTGACATCCTGGTTGGTACCGACAGCTCCTTTCCTATACCCAACCTTGCTGGCATCGCTCATGGGGCAAGCGTCCATCACGAGTTGCAACTTTTGGTACAAGCGGGTTTGACGCCCCTGGAAGCGCTGCGTGCGGCGACCAGTGTTCCAGCTCGTCGCTTCGGTCTTTTCGATCGAGGCCGTGTTCACGAGGGGCTCCGGGCGGATCTATTGCTTGTTGATGGCGACCCAACAAGAGATATCAAGTGTACATTATCGATCAAGTCTATTTGGAGGCGTGGTTGTTTGCTAGATATTGCCAAGTAGTAGAACACAAGCGTAACGCGGATTGTTGGGACACGGGCCAAATTCAAAAATTTTACAACATCAATTTGTATGGCGACTGATTTATATTGAGGGTTTTCAAAGCTACAACCACACTACTACTCTTATACTTATTAGTCGATCGGTATATATATTATTATATTGAGTTAATATAGGCGTACTAGGCCTCGAAAGTAGTTATCAAAAGTGCATTATATCCCCTGCGCAGTAGGATTGGCACTTTTTTTCTTGGCATTCCCAATTATGCAACCTCATGTACTCCCTCATGCTATTGTACTACCATTCATGCTTAACTACATACATTTTGATAGGAGATCTTCATGCCAATTAGTATAGCAAGGTCCGTGAGTACATAGGTTAACACCACAGACCATACAACCCGTTTGGACGTTCCTTGATCGCGCCCCAGGTCGTGACTCGTTGACAACCTCCGCCAGGGGCGTACGTCTACGTATTGTGATACCCTGCTGACAGTCTTGAGAGTGCTTACTACCCCAGGCACACCGCCGTCGCCGTGGCATTCGAGATAGCTTATAGCCTATACCACGAAGAAGTAGGTGACGTATAAGTTGCTTCTCAAATCGCTCATGATCACGTCTTTTCGCTCGCTCCTCGGTAGACTGAAACTCACGCTAGATAACAAAGCTATTAACGAGGCAGACGTTAAATAGCCAGTATAGTAGCGGCCGCCAACTACGTTACTCGTAGGGAAGATAATAGCTAAACTCGTGCCTATGTTGATTGGCAATATCGATAGCGTTCATGCCGTAATTATAGTCTTCGATAAACAAGGGAATGCGGCAGTCTTTGATTTGGTTGTCGTCGAATACTTCCCGCGCTATAATAGCATTAGTTGACGAGTCCTTTAGACGCCGCCGTGGCCGTACAATAAAGTCCTCCTCTTTATGTACGGAGTAAGCTATCGTGATACCAAGGACAACGTTATTATCCTGCCAGGCAAAGCAAAGAGCGTAGTTAATAACACTAGCGAGAAGACCGCCGTATTCAAGAGCCCTATTAATCTCTTTGACGTCGAGTAAAATCTGTGGTAGACTAGTTGACCTTTTTCGTATTGTCCCTATAATACCTACGTCGAGTAGTAAGAGGGTATATACGACCTCGACATTCAGAAATAGGTTGTCCAGGAATAATAGCTATTTTCGCTAGGGAATTCGGTTTATCAGTCTCTAACAGAGCCTTAGAGGCACTTGAAATGTCTCCGCTAGGTAAACAGGATAGTCGGCGCCATACTAAGGGAATAGTACCTATTTACCCTTGACACAGTATTCGGTGCCCACCTAGCGTGAGTATAGTAGCCAATCATAATAGTAGCCTCCTTATACACCGAGTATCTAGGCTTTATAGCCCTCTGAGATAGGTTTATTAGGTGCTTTAAGCGTATGAATCGATCGGCCACCGCAAGCGATTATAGCCTCGTCGATAGTAAGCCACGATGACGGCGTAATAGCTTCGTAATAATTAGTACGTACGATTGAGTATACTGGCTCGATCTTGTACCACTAGGGGTTGCTAGGTTGTCGAGGTTGTATGGTACAGGATATAAATCGATGGATTTACTCCCAACGTAACTACGACATAAATTGCCCTATGAAGCTACTAGATCCTGTCCATTGGTCCTATCTACGCTTGCCCATATGATTGCCCATATAAAACAGCAGACCTAGCCAATAGAGAAGTTCCTCTCGCGTCAGCGGAGACCAACCGCGAGGGTTTCCTTAGGCACCTTCCATTTGACTGATAGCCCGCGTATTTATCGCGTTTACTAAGGCCATAAGCGATACCTCGCTAATGAAACGTATGAAAAGGCTAAACGGGTCCCTCTCTAGCCAACGGATAACAAATGCCGTTGATTTGACTTTTATCAAGGGCGTGTACTCAGGTAGTGGTTAGTCCACGAGGTCTTTGACAGCGAATAGAGCCGCCTCGGCAACCAACCGCGTTTTTAGCGCAGGAAGCCGTTTTTCTTGCTCTTTTTTGGCTTTTGGGCGTGGAGTAGCAATATCCTGCTCCCAAATGAGTTTTGGGTGTTTTATACGTTCAGAGCGCCGAGTGGTAGTCATATTTACTATGGTAGGAGCATACAAAGTTAACTTAGTTGGGGTAAACAACGCGTGTCGTGAATGCCAAGAAAAAAAGTGCCAATCCTACTGCGCAGGGGATACGTATACCATTATCCGGAAATCACGTACTCGGCTAACCTACTATATCGGCAGTCCGTTAGGCGGGACGGCACCCCCGCACGAAATTATTTAGGTATCGGGTTAAGCGTGAACGGGCACCCCTAAAAGTGCGCCTAACAAAAATCTACTTTAGGCGTAACGGGCAACTCATTGAGGACGCCTGATAAAAACCACTTTAGGGGTGACGGGCACCCTATTAAGAACGCCTAACAAAAAACCACTTTGGGGGTGACGGGTACCCCAGTAGGCATGCCTAATCTAATGCCTACGTGAGGGTAAGCGCGGAGTGGGGTGCTCTCATCGTGCCGCCCACACCAACGAACCCTGAGGAGCGGTGGCCACTATTGATGGATGCGCTTTCGGAGAACGTGCCCAACCCGAAGATGGTGCTTTGCCTGCTCGAGTTGGGCGCGGATCCCAACTTCAAGATATCAGGCATAGGGTCCCAGACACCATGGATCGTCGCTCTCACCAAATGTTCCCTCTTGTGCACCCTTCATACCGATATCTTAAGTTCTGAGGTATATCTACAAGTGGAGCAAAAATGCAAGGAAACTCTCAAGCTTCTTTACTCTTGGGGAGGTCACCGTGCCAATGTACCAGAATCACGACTCATCCCCATCAGCAGGCAGATCTTGCGAGAAATAAGGAATGAGACTCCAGTGAAAAAAAGCCCAGACAGCACGGGCAGTTGGTTCAGCCTGCCACGCTGGGGATCAAGCTCGAAAAGATGATCTTCCGTTATGGCATATCAGACCTTGAAATCTGATAATAGGCGAACGATGTTATGAGATGAAGATATGGAAGAATCTGAACGTGCCTACGAATACCAGCTGAACAGCAAGTCGCAATATACCTACAATCGAAGATGGCCATGGCAACACAAACGCACGCATGGTGTGACCTGACGATTGCTCCTGAGCATATCAAGCGGTAAGGAAACAATGACACAATTTCGTTCTCTCATTACAGGTCAAAGATCGTTTCTAAGCAAGCGCTTGCATCTGAGAGCTTTGTTCGTGTGCTACGGCTCCGAAAGAAGCAACACCGTCTTTGATTGATACAAACACTATCGCCAAACTGCCAGGAAGCATTCCCTCGCACATATATTCTTCACTCCCTCAAGTACCTCAGGTATCCCTTCTCAGCGAAACAGCATCCAGCTACATCAAGATACTATCAACTCAAGCATTCTCTCAAACACCCTTTGAAACGACAAAACATGGACTTCTTGGACGGACGCCGTGTCAGGCTCGTGCGCAGAGGTGGCTGCCGCGTCGACGATGCCATGATGTGGTACGGCCCGCGTGTACGCCTTGCGACGCTGGCCATCCCGGAGCGTCGTGGACGGAGACGCCGACATCGTTGTTACTGCGATGATGATTCTGACTCGGAGTAAGTCTGTTGGCTTCCTGGTGGTCTTGACGGAAGGCTGATGTTGGAAGCTACTCGGACTATGAGGATCGGTATCGCCACCGGCCATCACGAATTACTCTGAACAATTATATTTCTCTTTGGTAACTGGAAGGGTTCAACATCTTCGAGTGAGTCACTTCTGTCTCTCTCGTTATCTGATCATCAGGGGCTGACAACATTTCCACGGCAGCTGCTACTGCCATGTCTTCCACATGAAGCAGAGGTTCCATACGAGCACCGAGAAATGTTGATGCGGTCTGCAGAAGAGGATTGTCGATGCCAGGAAGCAATATGATCCGGTCATAGGAGGATCAAGTGTCACGTCGTGCTGTTATTAAGTCATGGGACTCCCAAAATCCACCATGCGGGCTTACAGAATTGAGAATGTCTATGTTACAATTTCATCCCGTTAATTCATGCCCGAGGGGTCGCTTCTTCTCCTGTTCACAGCTCCCCAGAGAGTACGACCTTATTCTCAGCCGGCACAGCTTCTTCATCGCCCGTGACGGTCCTCTTGTGCTGCAACATCCACCGGTACACTTCAGGGTTATTGTAAGCTTCGGTCCAGCTGTCATGCCTGAGCTCCGGATATCTCGAGAATTTGACCTCGGGAGCGTCCGCGTGCTCAAGCGCCCTAGCCATCTTCTGCGACGCTTGCACGGGTATGATATCGTCAAGATCACCGTGATGGATCCTGTTTGCAAATGTCAGCCCTCCACTTTCGTGCTTGGGAAACTACTCACCACTGCGGTATATGCTTGATATGGCTCACTCTCAGATGATCTCCTCCGCCACAGATGGGCATCAGCGTAGCGAACCTGTGCGGCGTATGTAGTGCGAGCTCCCACGTCCCGTACCCACCCATGCTGAAACCAAACCCGTGACATGGATACGGTCCAAGTCAACACGATATCGCTCAACAATCTCGTCAAGCAAGGCTGACAAGACCGATGCATTCCACCCGTAACCCCATTCCATGTTTAACGATGGAGTCACCGTGATGAAGTTCTCGGCCAACAGCGTGCATACTTCTGGCGGTACCGGCTCAACAGATTTGTCGGCCTGTTTCGCTTGCTTGCTCCGTTTGACAAAAATCGGCAAATCGATGTTGATCGCCGGCGTCTCGTTTGACTTGAGCTTGTCGTAGCACAATATCACTTTGGGGATACCGTGCCGGATTGACAAGAACGAATCATTGCGTCTGACACCATCACGTCCGACACCGCGTTGGGACTCGCCGGCGCCATGAAGGAACAGGATCAAGGGCCATTGTTGGCTTGTGTCTTCATCGTACTTTGGTGGTAAGGACACGAAATGTTCATACCCAAAGGCGGCGTTTGAAGTCCTCTGGTCGTAAAAATCGAACTTGATGTGCTTGGTTTGGGCATAGGGGTGGCCTGGGTCTTTTGGTATGCTTACATTTTCGCCAGGTAGAGCCATCACGTTGGGAGGAACGTTTTTGGCTCCGCGCTTTGCCTGGTGGAAGTCATGGAGTGAGTTCGGATTTGTCTCTGGGTCGTCAGGTTGTCTTCTAGTGATAGGCTGGGTCATATTGTCGTGCGAGTTAGGTTCTTTGGTCCCGAGATATTCACGTCGAGATCAGGCAGAGGGGGTGCTAGCAGGACCTAGGTTGCGAGTTCTGATCGTGCCATTAGCTGTACCTTTCGATGTATTAACCAGTGTTGGTGGAAGGTTTCGTAGCCATCCCATCAGGGAGAAAATTGATGGTCCATCTTACAGCTTCAACGCGGGGCATGGGCACCTTGAAACGAGGACAGACGAAACTGAATGCGTTCGCAATCTGGCGCATCTGCTCTGATCACAAGACACATTGCATAGATGGTCCCTGTCAGTGTTGAAACGAACAAGTCGTAAGGGACATTCGTCCTGACCAGTTGGAGGCATCACCCCGAAAGCGACCACCGAGGCTAACCACGATAGGCAGCATTACGTAGTGTGCGATAGGCATTCTTATCACTTAACATGCCGACCCTGTTGGACATATTCTGTACATGTTGCCCTTGTTTACCCATCGCTCCTAGAGGGAGCAGTCATGCAGTGGAGATGGGCAACACCCAAAGCGCGCATAAAATCTCTGCGCAGGACAGGTACGAATCGTCCACTTCCTATTCTCGGTCGCTGCTGACACCAACAGGGCAATCCTGGACATGAAAAACCAACGCGACAAACTACGACAATATCAGAAGAAAGTCACCGTCATAACGAACCGTGAGACCGAGATTGCACGCGAATGTCTAGCCAAAGGCGACAAGCCCAAAGCACTTCTCGCCCTGCGCCGCAAGAAGTACCAAGAATCCCTCCTCTCCAAGACCGACGCCCAGCTCGAACAACTCGAGAAATTGACGAGTAGCGTGGAGTTCGCGCTGGTCCAGAAAGATGTAATGTTCGGGCTACAACAAGGCACGCAGGTTTTGAACCAGATACACAAGGAGATGGGCGGTTTGGAAGGCGTCGAGAAAATGTTGGCCGATTCGGAAGACGCTAGAAAGTACCAGGACGAGATCAGCGAAGCGCTCGCCGGACAGATGTCTAACGCAGACGAAGATGAAGTTGAGGACGAACTTGAGGCTATGGAACGAGAAGTCTCCGGAGTGAGTGTACTACCTGATGCGCCGAACAAGACGATCGTGGGAGAGGGCACTTTGCCTGACGCGCCTACTACCGAGTTGGAGAGATTACAGAAGCAGAAGGAACGAGCACGACAAAGAAGAGTGGCGTTGGAAGCTTGAACTTCTGGATACACTGGTGGTACATCGGGCATTTAGCGCTGGCATAATTTAGGCAGAATCTACTGCCCTGGCATCGACTGATTCGTGTTGGTCAATCCCTGGATCAACTTGTGGTCTTGAGGGTTTGCGGCGGCTTCATAGAGAACACTGACTGGTTCCCGGTTGAGAGCCATAAAATCTCCTTTGAACCCCAGGTACGCTATCCGCGTGACATCCTCTTCGCCGGCTGAGTGGTTGTCTTCGAAGAAGAGATTGATGGAGGTGGTCCCGTTCCACAGAGCACGGTTCAGAGGGATTTCTGCAACATCGTTGCTCTTGGGTAGGGTTACAGTCTGGGTTGGTTTGAGGTCTGTGGCCGTACTGAAGTCCATATCGTCTCGATTTCGGAAGAGTTTCAGGGTCGATGGTGCCGAGTCCGTGTCTGAGGTACGGATGAGTATGGAGTACAGTTTGCATGATCCGCCGAAGGGGACGTGCATGAGGAGTTGCTCATCTGCGTCGCTTTCAAGGATAGGTTGTTCGTTGAGCCTCTCGTCCCATGATTTCTGGACAATTGCTGCTCCGGACCGTGGCTCAGCCTCGTTCAGGGTGATGATTCTATCGAAGTTGATCTGCTTATAAAGGTTGGACTGTAGTGCTGGTTCCAAGTCGTGTGAATGATCGTGGCCGTCACCATGTCCATGGCCGTGGCCGTGACTATGATCGTGACCGTGATGATCGTGATGATGTGAAGACATGGGCGTGGTTCACGGATACCCGTGTTTTCGAGGAGGCACTCAATTCAGATGCAGGACGCAGACACCAAAACAACTTTGATTTGATCACCATATCCCGGTTTGATCTCCAACATGAGAGTCTCTTCAGCTTGCTGAGCACTTCCGCAATTTGTGAATCTTTGTCTGGAAAGTATGCATTCTTGCAAGCATTCTCTTGAAATGAATGGCGTGGGAGAACGACTATATATGACATATTGTTGCCGATTTAACGTATATCACGTGCCAGATACATCCCACAAAAGCAGCATCATACCCTCAGACCATACGAGATGGCTTCCCTGGCTTCCACCTCAACGGACCCTCCTTCCTATGCTTGCCTTCCTACCTAGATGAGTGCGCTCAATAGGCAGCCATCATGCGTGGCAGAAAGAGCAACTTCGTTGCTTGTGTCTACTGCAGACAGATGAAAGTATGTTCCATCCCCTTGTCAACAAGCCATGACTGGCCTTCAGAGGCCTAATAGTTACCTAGCTGGCATGTGATGGTCCACAAAAGTTCCCTTCGCCATGTTCAAGATGCACCAAGGCTCAGCGGATCTGCTCTGTTGACCCAGCATTCAAGCGTACGAAAAGGCGAGAGTATGTGCCCGCAAAACGACCCTGCAGTCTGTCATGTTCTGACCATGTAAAGACGGCTCACTGCAGTCGAGAAAGAATTGCAAGAACTCAAGCAGACTCTGAACACTCGAGAAGCATCAAGTCAACCGACGCACAGCACCAATCATGACACTGTGATACCGCCGACCGGAGTGCTGACGCCACTCGAAGTGCAAATACCAGACTTATCGCTGCTGAGTGAATTGCCAGGAGTCGACCTGCCAGAACAAGAAGCGCAAGACCTCATCAAAGAGTACGTCTACTCCGGAGCGTCCAGAACAGCGGTGCCGTTCGATGTCACTTCTGGCCGAACAGTGAAGCTGTTCCGACTTGAGGCGTCAACGTCTAACACATGACAGATACTTTCTCCGCTACGATTCATTCTGTCCCATCTTGCCCGACTCATCCAAATTCCTGGAGTATGCAAAACCATGTCCGCTCCTATTCTGGACTGTCCTGGTCACTGCTTTAAGAGGACACCCTGAGCGGAAGGATCTCTACTCGTCAATCGCCGACAAAGTCCGCACAATGGCGTACGAAGCACCGAAACCGACCAACGTTTCTCTACAATTCATGCAGGCACTACTTCTTCTCTGTCAATGGCCATTACCGTACCTGAGAATGGAAGACCCCTCTCACGCGTTTGCGGTTCTAGCAACACAGATGGGTTTGCGGATGGGGATGCATCGTCCTGATCATTCCTTCGAGTACGGCTTCGATTCCTACAATGGCGGTCACGAGCTCCTCCGTCGGAAAGTATGGGCTTGTTGTTTCACCACAAACGTCAGGTACGTGACAAGCCATGAACCATGTCGGACAGTGACACATGCCTCAATCCATTGTGTTAATGCTGTGGACAAACCCACGACTAACGCGCTGAGCAGTGTCAGTGGTGGACTAGGCCTACCAGCCACCATTCAGCTAGACCACAGCCTTCTACAGATGTCATCAACCAAACCAGAATGGCTCCCAGATACACTCTATCATCAGCTCCACCTTTCGATACAGGCTCTCAATATCTGCAATACCCTCGGATCCTGCGAATCGACGAGTACCGGCCTCCTCCCGACCCCGCTCCCAGTCATTCGAAATTTCGAGAGCGAATTGCGCGCCTTGGAGTTCCGATTTTCAACTTCATGGTCACCTAGCGACCATATCGTCCTGTTTGGTTGCCGAATGATTCTGTACACATTTGCGCTATCAATTCCAGACAACGATACCGCGCCTACGGTAGAAGCATCGTCACACTGGCTGGTCCAAGCCTTCATGGCGGCCAGCGACATTATACGCACGGCCTCGACTATCCAGGAGCAGCTTTTCTACGCACCCTCACGTATCCAGAAGATTCTCATCCATGCCGTATGTTATCTTCTGCTTGTGAGGTGCTCCCCCCACCGCGAGCTGGTCGATAATAGCATGCTGGTCAATGGCATCAGTCAAGCCAGGCAAGTCGTGCAGACCCTTTCAATTGCCACCGGCGACTTCATGGCACGCGCAGTCAGGTTTATTGACCGTCTGAGCCAGTACGGAGACACTATGAGTCGAGGTAGCGACACTGAACCATTTTTTACCATCAAATCGAGGATGGGCGCCAATCTCTCCTTGACTTCACTCTTGCGGTTAAGAACCTATACCAAGCAGGCCCAGGCCCAGGTCCAGGATCAGACAACCGCTCAAGATGCTCTGCCAGGGAATGATGTCCTGAACATGGGCCTGGACGAAGATATTTTTGCTTCCGTCAATTGGGATGAATTGTTTCTGGATATGGCGGCCCTTCCAACGTTTTGAGCTTGTTGGTGTTTTTCAACGGCATGTGCCGCAAGGGAAGACCTTGACGTACTACGAAATCACCATCCTTCAACGACCTCTAACTTGACCCGGACGCCGTCCGCCGGTGCAGCACTTATACCACGTCTGTTCAACTCGAGTTCTCTATCCGGATCCTCCAGTGCCATTTCAAAGCGCCCAACGACCGCAGCTACCAAGCAAGCCAACTCTGCTCTCGCAAACGTTGCGCCAATACAACTGCGTGGACCATGCAAGAAAGTCAAGAACCCATAGTTGTTCTGCACACCTCCGGTATTCGAGCAGCCTTCGCGCATCCATCGTTCAGGATCGAATTCATCCGCATCGGGACCCCAGAGTTCTGGATCATGATTGGTCATGCCGGGCGCAAGAGTCAGGACCGTGCCCTTCGGAATACGGTGCCCGGCTACGATTGTGTCCTGAACAGCTTCTCGGGCTGTGGACAGCACTGAAGGGTAGTAACGCAGCACTTCGTTGCAAAAGGCCTGCAGATATGGCAGACTGTCGAGTTCGTCGGCCGAGATGGTGTCGTTCCCGGTCACCGAGGGGAGTTTGTCACGAACCTCTTCGCGCAAGCGTTTCTGGAGGTTGGTGTTCTTGCATAAACTATACACAGCCCATTGGAGAGCGTCGGAAGTGGTGCCATGCCCGGCTGCTAGGAACGTCATCATTTGGTCCGCGAGGTTCTCGCTGGTGAAAGCGTCGCTTTGCAATGCCACGGAGATGATGTCAACATCTGTGCCCGACGAGCCCTGCTTCATTTTGGCTTGCTTTTCCTGAATGATGCTTCTGCAAACATTCCTGACATAATTGGACGCAGCTGTGATTGACCTCATCTGGCTGACCGGCATCTTTGAAAGAATGCCGACGACGTTACTTGAAAACAACCCCAATGTCAATGCAAGGAAAACTTCAAGTCGAGTTGGATCTGGGCGCATATTTCTGTATTGCCGACTGAGCGAATTGTTCGGATCTTGGAGCGAGTCAAAGTCGTGGTCCATTCCAGTGAGGCCGATTATGTCCATGGTGGCTCGACTAGCCCAGCCTCTCATTTCGATCACATCATTATTACTCAGCTTGTGGGCCTTGAGTTCCTTTTCAATACCTTGCGCCAGCTCTCTCGCTTTAGACCAGAACGCTGGGTACAAGTTCTTGATGTGGCGGTAGGAGAAGGCTGGCATGAAACTCTTACGCTGCATCTGCGGAGGGTGTCAGTCCCGGCTTGCTCCCAGGGGAAGAGATGGGAGGAGAACAGACCTTGTGTTCTTCCCCATCGACTAAGAGCAGGCCATTGCCCGTGACGTATTTCAGTCGGATCTTTACAAAGTCGGGCTTGGTGAAGTGTGCTTCATTGGCCACTAGGATCTCGCTCAGTGCTTTGGGACTTGTTACGAGCAGTCGCTCCTGGTATCCTGGCAGGTAGAATCTGATGAGGCCGTTATTCGGAATCGTCTTGTTCCAGTGTCGGAGAGGTATCATTCGGGTCTTTCGGTCGTAAGGGTGGGATCCTTTGAGAAAGGAGTGTTTTGGTGGAGTTGGGATATGTCTTAGTGGCGTAAAGAATCGGGGATATAAGACTGTGGTGTAGATGATGTGGACCAGGAACCATAAGGCTAGAAGTGTGAGAAGGTGTCCTGCAATTGTAAAACTGCGCTGAGGTAGGGGTGTCGATGAATCCATGACGGCGGTCGTTACTGTGATCGTACCTACCTGGCCACGAAGATTGCGATTCTGAATCGTGGTGCAAGGCTTTCCATTATATGTGGTGGACATCAACGTTGAAGGGGGGTATGTCCCTTGTAGCGATTCGGCAAAGAATGCGAAGTTCGCTCGGGGTTTTTGTGGTCCGAGTGCTGAGATCGTCCAACCTTCGTTGGCCACATCGATTCACCTTAGATCATCAAGACTGGCTGTTAACACGAGATTGAGACCTCGGTGTCTTCACGTCCAGAATGACTTCTCTCAAAGTCGGTCTTGGTCTCATCTTACTGCTCGGGTGGAAGAATGATCGTGGAACGTGCAGTCCCTGAACCACTCTCAGCATGGCGCTGACCTGCACCAGGGTAACTCCCCCTAGATCCTTATTGGAGTTCAATCCCTTCAGTGGAAGCACTTCGTGCGAATGTTTGGGACGATCCGTGTGCTATCAGGTCCATCTCTTCTCCAGGGCAATGTGATGTCTGAGAATGTCTTTTTCCCCACTACTAATGGTGAACGTTCTCCCCCTCCTCAGGTTGTGCGTCGGTTGGTTCAGAAAAGTAATGCCACAATGCCTTCGTCCAGAAGACAGTCTCAGCGGTCCCAATGATGCCGATGGATATTAGGATAGTAATCTTCACGGCACGAGTGGCACCCAGTCCGGCAAAACTGAAGGGAGTATATGGCGAGTCCTCGGCTTTCGAGGTGTGCGACCCTTGGGTATCGGCGTTGGGTCTGCTGCTGGATGGTAATCTCGAGATTATGAGAATAGGTCGAGCCTTGTTACTTCTCATGCAAATGTTGCGCAGAGTCGTGCATCGAGCCGGCAGCGTAATTCGGCTCATTGGGGTGGTAGCTTTCAGACGCCGCAGTATGGTCGACATGATTTGCGTCCCTCGGGTGGATCACAACCTTTTGTATTATGGACAAAGGGAACGGAAAAGTAAGAGGTCAACAGGTCTTGTCAGGAGGTAGCAGGAAGAAGGATGCAATTGCAAAGGACGAGCGTGAAATACGTGCATTCATATACTTATCTCTCAACTGTGAGTGACTTCGCACCATCTCAGCATGGGTTATAGCGCACTTTGTTAGAAGCAATCATTCTGCAAGAAAGATCAGCCTGCACTCTGGTGTTTGTTGGGCAGGACGAGCATGCCGTCGACTGAGATGGTCTGCAAAGAAAGCGCCAAAGATGCCGGCAAATGCCCAGGAACAAGTTAAGCTTTCTCGCATTCGTACTTGTAATCGAATTCGCTACATATACTTTGGTGCTCTCCTGCCTTCTTTCCTCCTTTCTTCAGGCGTTCACTCCTCATCGCCTACCGGACTGCATCGCGACAACGCAGTTGTTAGTAGAGGCATGGACAGTGTCCACGGCTTTTGTGATGCCGCCACGCCGCTCGCATCCCAAGTCCCGCAGAGGCTGCTCGACCTGTAAGCAACGACATGTCAAATGCCCAGAGGATGGTCCACCATGTGCAGCTTGCAAAGCCAGAGGAACGCCTTGCGAATATGTAGCGCCGGCACCGGGTGTGCAAACCTCGCCGTGCATCAGTGGTCCTGCGGCAGCGAACATCGATGGAGATCCAGAAGCCATTCAACCAGTTTTTCCGCAGAGCTTCAATGCGAAAATGGGATCTGTCCAGCACAGCCACATACTGGAGCTGCAACTCATGAACAGATGGTCAATTGTCACCTACAAGAGTATGTCCACTCCAATCGCCAACGACGAATACATGTGGCAAACAAAAGTGCCGGCAATGTCACTCGAGCACGATTTTCTCCTGAACGGGCTTTTTGCAATAACCGCATTTGAGGTCGCAACCTCCTACGAGCGCGACCGCCATTGCTACGTAAATGCTGGAATTTCATACCAAACCTTAGCTGTCAGCAGCTTCCGTAACGAGCTGCCGAACATCCAGCCGGACAGTTTCGAGGCTATGCTTTGCTTCTCGTTGATGCTCATGGTTCTTGCACTTGCCTCTGCAAAGTTCTCCTCGGAGGGGAATGACTCTGGATCCGTGGATATGGTACAGAACATGCTGACTCATTTCGAGCTGCTGCGTGGTTGTGCTGTCGTCATGGAAAGTCAACCTACCTTTATCGAGCGATCGCCCTACATTCGAAGACTGAAGCGCTTCTCAGAACTACCCCAACTACCATTGAACGCGGCGGTTGATGCCGCCATCTCCAAGCTAAGCGAGACGAACGAGTTGCGGGTCGCATCTACCGTTGCCGACTCCTACGAGCGCCGCTTGGAGCAAGTCGCTTTCTGGAAAGCATGTAAAACAGCAATCTTGATGCTCCGAGAATGTTGGGTCAAATGTGCAGATGTCAACTACAAGGGATATGCTCTAGCATGGCTGAACATGGCTGGCGAGGACTATGTCAAGGCAATCAAAGCTAACGACGATATCGCTCTTCTTACGCTAATGTACTGGGGCGTTCTGGCGGAAACACTGGGACAAGACATCTGGTGGGCGAGGGGTTTTGGTTGCCTTCTTGTGGATCAGATTTCGACCCTGAGATTTGATGACAACATCCAGGCGCCTGGAAAGGAACTGGTTTTGTCGGCGTGGAAGCTGATTCAGGAAAGCTCTGCTACCCGAGCCATGGCCTGAGCCATGATCCAACCACCGCATCTCTCTGTGCCTGCTGGATTTGCACCACCTTGAGCAGAGGCACCTAATAGTGGCAGGCCTCCCGATTGACATCAAGCGGGTTTGCGGCTACGGACACGAATACGGACACGGAAACGCTAGGCCGGACAAGGTCACCCACATGCCCTTAGGCCCACCACCCATGTTTCAGGACAACACCTGGCAGGTCGCTTCATTGATCTCATTCTGTTGTCTACGCGTGGCTGGTCGTGATTGCTAAGAAGCAAGCAGCGCCCATGAAGACCATAAAGCACGCCGCCTGCCTTAGAGATGGCGGACTCGAGCCACATGCTTGATGCTTGTTCTGCTACTTTCCGACCCCAGGACATCTACCTGAGTAGCAACCCCCAATCGCCCCAACGGCAGCTAGAGGACCTCGTACCATCGAGGTCATTTCAGCATCTATGGCTACCGATATATCAGAACATGTTGCTGCACCCCAGTCATTTTCGAACGGAAGCCAGCATGTCGACAGCCTGTCAACCTCGAAACCTACAAACTCCGCTGGACTGCATAACTGGCGACCCGGTGTGGCCTATGACACAAGGTCGCCATCAAATCTGGCAGCGTTGACCTCCATATTGACGCTCCCCAGCGTCTTACTCTGGATCTGGGAAGGTCGCCGTCAGCCTTGGGACAAGACACACGTCGGTACTCTGGCCTGGACGTACATCACCGTGGGCACTCTTGGCATGGCGTTGGTCATTGTGCTCCAAGGAGTGCTTGCATATCCACTTGCGCTGTTGTTGTTCCGAACCGATGCCAAAGAGTATATCAAGGAGTCCACGACCAGTGAAGACACGATCAAGATACAGCTCATTGCAAGAGAAGGATGGAACTGTCCCGTCGATGGCAATATTGGGTGTATATATTTGTCTTCTCGTTCATCATGGCTGGTTTGCTGGAGGAAGGACTCAAGTACTGGGCGCTTATTGCTGCTCGCAAATATGGAAAAGTCACCACAGATCGTGACTATCTCATTGTTCCGGTCACTGCTGCTGTGGGTTTCGCAACAGTCGAGAACATCGCTACCGCATATGGAGCCTTTCGAAACAAGGAAACGAAGAGACTCGTTCTTACCATTGTCGAGCGGACTGTCTTTGGCATTCCTGGCCATGCAATGACAGCAGCCCTCACCGGTGTCAATGTTCTGGCACGAGATACCAGACTCGAACCATTGACAACGTGGCAAGCTCTTCAACAATCGGTCCTGCTCCACGGACTTTCCGATTTTACCTTGTTTGCTATCAGCGCATATCGCGGCAATATCGGTTGGGTCCCTCCGCAAGGGAAAACTGAAATATGCTTTACCCTCAGCTGTGTCGTCGGCATTCAACTATGGCTGGTGTTCATCCTCAGAGGAAAGCTATCTCAGTGCGGGATTGTTTTGTGACGTCCAGTAAAAGTTGTGACGATCTGCGGCGCTGGACATCCATCGGATCTATGTCACTGCCACAAATCATAAGATCGACTTATTGAAAGTGTGCAACAGAACTTATTGTTCGTGCTATTTTTCGAGGACAATTGGAAGTTGCTGGTACTACCGGCTATTCAGTTCTATTGGTATTGTTACAACCATTCTCGCCACACCTGTTAGCAACAATGCTTTTGAGATATTCTGAGGCCGACATCCAAGTGACGACTACATTCACAATCCCGAGTCGAGGTATTTATACCTGCCTCAGATCTTTTTTGATATAAAAGCCTTGACCTCTCCTAAAGTTCGCAACCTCCAGCACCGCTTCCCGGATTCATTGATCCACAGCATCTTGTCCACCCTCTTCGGACAGCTTTCATCTGGTTGCAGCAATGTCTTTCACACTGTATCACACCAAGCGCGATGGCAGTAAAGAAGCTATCAAGATGTCCATCTTTGATGCTTTTCGAGGAGTACCAGATCCTAAGCCAAGGAAGCCACGAATGGTATGTTTCGAAGGGCTATCTGCTACTTACCACATTTGCCCATTCGCATGTGTCGTGATATTAAGCGCGAACAGTGCCCATGCTGCGGAAAGCCTCATACCTCCAAGACCGAAGCCACCGGCGGCAAGAAAGACAAAGCCAAAGATGAAGGAGACAAGGAGAAAGCTAAACCTGCTGGAAAGGACGGTGAGGAGACTGATGATGAGACCATATGGCGAATGAAGACGGAGAACCCTCAGGAGAAATGGAAAGCTATTCTCGAAGCTACCAACGGATTCCAGAACGAAGGCGAGGTCAGAAAGCGATTCAGTGAGCTCAAGAAGGAGAAGAGCGCAGAGCAGGAAGAGTCCAAGGATGGCGACGAAGGCAGCAAGAAAGATCAAGACGACGACAAAGCCGCAAAGAAGGCTAAAACAAAGGAAGAAGGTCTCAAGAAGCAGGCTGAAGCAAAGGCCAGGAAGGAAGCCGAAGAGAACGCCAAATCCGAAGACACTGGTGATGCCGAGAAGACCGACAAGAAGGTCAGTGAATACCAGTTTTGGAGTAGGTGTCACTGACAATCTGCAGGACAAGGGACAAAAGTCTCAAAAGAAGTCCGACAACGAAGACAAGAAACCTAAAGGCGACAAAGACACATTCCAGGCCTGGGCCCATGACTACGACAAGAAGAAATGGCAGACCCTGGCTTCAAAGCATTATGACAAGACCGGGGACCGCATGACTGCCGACGAGGCTCGCAAGATGGCCGAAGGGAAGAGAGGCACTGGTGTCCATACCATGGTACTTCAACATGATCGAGATTTTTGAGGTCTTTCAGCGACTTACGCCCAGGGAACCGATTGGAAACAGATTCTGGAGGCTCTGATCACACCATTGACATTGCGGGGGAAGGCTGGGTGAATGCAAAGTATCTCCATCTATCCTATTGTGCTACCCACTTTTCAGGCTGAATAGTTGTACATCCTTGCTTTCATCATCAGAAAATATGCTTCTCCACGATCGACAGCTTCCTCTTTCGTCCACATCTTCAACGTCGATGATGCATCGAAGGCAAGCTACTCACCTCCACTTGCTTGCGGAAGTCTGCCGGCATCACCGCTTTTCGCCCCATTGTTGATTTTCATTCGACGTCGTCGTCACTTCGGTCCCTGACTAGTTGTGTGACCATGATTTACTCCGCATTCAATGTGGACTGTCCAGCATGTCACCGGCACAATACTCCATGGGCAGGTGGTAATGCTGTGAGGCACGAGTTAGGCGATGGAGCTTCAGAGTAGCTCTTTCCGGGAGTTGTGCGAAGGAACTATAAAAACCGCCTGCTTCCTGACCTCATGCTGGTCACTCGCTGCTCCCTCCCGAACATTTCAGCTCATTTCCAGTCAATATGAAGTCCTTCATATCCCTTACTCTCACATTGTCCCTACTTGCCCAGTCTCATGCCTCTTCTCTGATCCCTAGGCAAGAAAAGAATCCGGCATGGTCAGTGTCGAACTTCAATTCTCTCATCACGTTCGGTGACAGCTACACTGACGAAAGTCGATTGGGCTACTTCATCAGTCACAACGGCTCGGCGCCACCGCCTGGAACATTGCTGCCAGAGAGCTTTTCGACCCCTGGCGGAGGCCGTACCTGGCCACGCTATGTCGTTCAGTATACCGGCTCGACAGTCAACGGGGAATGGGACCCTCAAATGACACTGTACGACTATGCCGTCTCGGGCGCCGTGTGTTCCAACGAGATCACACCAAGGTAACATCTCCATAAGCCACGGTGACTCCTGAAGTCCATCGCTGATATCTACCCAGACGTCTTCCATCGATCAACAACAACTTCCCATCAGTTCTCGAATACGAGGTTCCCGCCTTCCAAGCCGACCTCGTCTCGCCACGCATCAACGCCACACCGCCAGAACCATACTTCACACCTCCCCTGACCGCCGCATCAGCCGTGTACGCCGTGTGGATCGGCACCAACGACCTGGGAGTGTGGGCATTCATCACCGACTCACAGATCCCAGGTAAAGTGCTGAGCGACTACACATCCTGCGTGTACGATGTCTTCGACGGACTCTACGCCTCCGGAGGGCGTATGTTTGTTCTAATGAACACTGCGCCCCTGCATCTGGCTCCCTTGTACGCCAACGCCAGCGCTCACGGCGTCGGGCCGAACCAGTACTGGATGGACAAACCTAGCAATTTGACAGAAATCGCAGAGACGATGCATGAATACACTTCCACCGTGAACAATATCTTCAAGTATCAAACTCCGTTCGAAACGCTGGTCGCGAAACGCTATCCGGGCGCACAGTTCGCGCTGATGGACATGTACTCGCTGATTTCGGATATCTACGATGATCCGACTGCTTACCTCAACGGGACGGACGTGACAAGTTGGATGTATGATAACCATTGTAACGTCAATCAGACCGTTTGCGTGAAGTCAGATAATGGGACGAATCCGGATGGGTTCCTTTGGTATGATGAGTTGCATCCTAGGTATGTTTCTCCTGTCTCTTTGCATCCCTCCAAGAACGGGGCGCAGCACGGCGACGACGTTGAGGTTGTGTGCTGTTGCGTGCATTGAAGTGGATACGAATCCCATGCTGGACTAAACAACGAGGTTGCTGACTTGTGATTTCCGATTACAGTGAACAAACGGACCGTGTTATTGCGACGAATTTTGTGGAAGTGTTGAATGGAACATCGCAGTATGCGACGTACTATTAATCCTTCGAGGGAGCGTAATGTTGGAATGCATTGATATGCATCCAAGAAATGCTGCGTGGACGAGGATTGAGGATGAACACGGCTTGCGCTTACGTATGCTTATCTCGTGGGTCGAGGAGCTGAACATGCGAGCGCTCCCACAGGCATAATGCGGCCATCGAAGCACCCGGCGGTAAAACCTAGTCATGTCCGTACCATAATGCATGATAATGAAGCCTGCAATCAAAAAGGGGTCTGGTCTGAATGCAAAGAATTGCCGCTGTGTAGTGATTTGTACGGCAAAGATGGAGGAGCGTGAGAGACTGCATTTTAATGTTTGATCGATTCATTCCGGCGTAACGATCATGTAAAGGCACTGCATAGCGCAGACTATAGTAAACGTATCTCTGCGCTTGACACCCGTACTCGAGGCGGCATCTCAATCTAGAAGAGTCCGCCACATGTGCCTATAAGTCCCCATCGAGACGCCCGCGACAATCCGAACCAGCAAAATTCACTCCATTCCGTACACGCCAATCCAAGCAGGGTCCATCCCTGAAAGAAGTGTTTTGCACCGGTGACACGACATGCCGCGATATACTGCAAGACCATCTGACAGCATAAATAGGATTGGAACCTGCGACTTCAGGAGGATTCATCGTCCAGCCTAGAATCGATACCGCCAACCCACCAGACCGCAGCGTTGACGACTTGTCCAATGACCTCGAGATCAGCCTGGTCTCGCGGAGCATACAGCAGGACCTGTGACGCTGGGGTTGGCGCGGCCGTGCATCCACCTCGTACCCGCACAAGCCAAGATGCAAGCCGGGTCGACAGCGGATGTCTCTGGGCCCATCCCGTTTCGATCACGGTCCTGACGTCGCTGGGATGGAGAGTACACTCGATCAAGCCATCCGCTTTATTGGCCTTGAGGATTTCGCCGTAGTATTGTGTCTTGTCGAACACGCGGTGACGTGCGTAGAGGGTGATGGGACTCGTTGGCTCGGACTCAAATGTCGAGCGGCCGAGGTATGTCGCTGACGGATAGCGAGCGGAGACATTGGTGATGACCTCGCGTAGTCTGGCGGTGACTTGCTTCTCCGTTGGTGGAAGTTGTGTGGTTTGACGAGGGCTACTGACGCCAGTGATGATGGGGCGCGAACCGGTCCGGCGAGGGAGTGTCTCGAGGTAGCCTCGATATGACACGGTAGGACTGGAAGGTGTCGTGGTAGCGAGCTGTTCTGATACGGATACTGCTTGAAGAAGGCGTTCGTACAGAGGATTGAAGATGTTCTGGATAGCCACGCCTTGTTTTGTACTCATGCAATGCTCGATGTCGAAGTCGATGAGGTGCAGGACGAGTGTGATGGCGGCAGTGCCCAGTACTATGGCCCCAAGGGCATAGAGAAGAGCATAAGGGACGCTGAAAGTCATGATGTTGGCCATGCCTGATGTTTGCGTTTGGGGATTTGTTGCTTTGTTGTACAAGATGTTTGCCAGAGTCTGGGAATACAAGACCATATAATATAGAAAATGCCAAAGACTAGAAGTCGTTTGCTAGGACAGCTGCGAATCTGCGAATGGAAAAAAAAGGCCGACAGAACTCAGGTAGATATAACTTTCCTTCCACATCGGGACTTGTAGACCAAAAACACCGACCACTGACGACTGTAGAGACTTCAGTGTGTGAGAAGGAATCGGCACGGAATACGAACTCGAACGAACAGGTGGCGCGCCATCGATCAGTGCTCATGGTCTAGGACCCACCGTTACGAGCTTGTGGGAAGCCGAATAGAATGTGAAGTCCACGACTCTCTGGCAGAGCGAGTTTTGCGAAGACCAATGGATGGCGCATGTTAGCTACCAGGATTGGAATGAAGGGGAACAATCCAGAGGGTCGTATTATTCCATGCATGATTTGGCATAAAAGCGCACAGGCGATTTTTGACCTTATCGGCCAGCTTCCGCCAACTTAGACATGAAGCGATTCCTTGACGCGCGTTCTAGTCTGGAACAGGCAGCATGGAAAAAGGTTGTCGAACTTGTGGAATACATCGGTTGTCGGAAAGCGAGCTTTGACAAGATGTGGCATGAGACGACACGACGTTCTGGAAGGAAACTGAGATGGATGGATGGATGATTTGCATGGGAGATCGGAAGAAGTCGAGAGAGAACCGCTTAAGACTTGAGTGAATTCGGTTTAGCTCCGACTGTTTAGACTCTAGACGTCGGCATGTCGGAGTTTACACGGCCCGGCATTACCTGTAGAAGATCTTCCCTCAAGAACCCCCTAAGTAACGACTCGTATCACTGTCTGGCCATCATATCATACACGGCTTTCTCCCTTGGAAGAATTCCCTCATGCCTAGACCTTTGCCATCTGATAAGATGCAGCCACAGCAAGTCTCGGGGATCTTGCGGAACCTAACAGCATGTTCCTGTTCATCGACTGGACATCAAAGTACCACGCCAAGCCAGCCTCGTTGTCGCACAGCATCGCTACCTCTCCGCGGGCACAATCTATCTGCAAGGTAGGTGTATATATAGCTATTGACCCTGTTGATCAGACCATGGGAAATTCTCCGAAATCCTTCTCGCATATCGCCGTCAACCAGTGTCGCGGGTCCTGACATAAGCACAACTAATGCAGAGGAAAACTTTCTGGCGAGACTCTCTGATACTGGTCGAGGTATGGATTGCTGCTGGCGAGCTTTGCCTTTTTGTCGTTCAGATCAAGCATGAATCATCCTCCATCATTGCTGGCAAGCAAACATCATCCTTCACAATCATGCCTTGCATGCTGCAAAAAGGCGTGCCATGATCAAATCAGCCCCCAACGCGGGTATGTGATGTATCAGCAAGGCTGCGGCGATAGTCCCTCGGTTACCGGCCGGGTCGTCTGGACTCTGCAGGATCCGCAGGGTGGCATCTCCCGGATATCTCGTACTCTAGGAACTTCCCCGGATTTTCTGATCCAAGTTATTTTTGGTGGCACCTCGACGTTCATTCTCGTATTTCCTCAGTCTTGGATCCCCTTCCGATATGCGCAAACGCAGACATTTTCTCAACATTCTTGCCAACCCCCTCAACATGAGCTTGGCTGCCTGCGATTGCCACGTCAGCTGTTGGGGCCTCGGAATCAGCTCTGCATGAAGCCTGGAAGTGGCATGGTTCACGAAAGTCCAATTCGAGCGAGACATGGCGTCCTCGCCCACAGCTGAACGGGTGCGCATACGACCAGTCTGAATCAACTTGCGCCGCAAGGAATCTGAAAACCTCCTGCGAACGCAACCGGCCCGAACGTCAAGCCTACCAGACAAAGCCCTGCGATATGTGCTGGTTGCTCACACTGATTTACTGCCGGGCCTGTTCTAAGAAGCGGCAATATTTGGCTGATGAACAGCATCTCAAAGGGACAACTCTATTTCAAGCAGGGTCCAGGGCAGATGGCACCTTGCATGCAAGCCTCTAGAAGTGACTGCTGCGGAAAATGGTGGAGCACCTGCAAAGGTGCTTAGGATCATCCGTAGTGCAATCATTGTAGAAAACTCTCCGCAGCAGCTGCAACCGTTATCAATGCCATTCAACTCGTCCTCCCTCTGAAGAACATACCACGCTCCTAATTTTGCCCGCTGTTCTCTACCTTGATCATCCGGATCGCACGGTGGACTGTAGCGCCACTTGCACTCCTCCTTAGACATCATCACGTTCTTGAACATATCTCCTTCCTTCTTCTCAACTCGTCGATGCGTTCGAAGGTTGGCAAGTCGAACACCAATCCGGCCCAGAACCAGCAACTTATGAGACGTGAGTCAGTATATTCAGGTCGCCGAAGAAAAGACTGCGTGACTTACTCCTGATACTTGGCAGACCCAGGTATCATCTTGTGATTCTGGTACACTCCGGTTCTCTTCAAATTCCGGCTCGTAGAATGAGCAGCGGATCTTCACGACCCGGTGTCCCAATTTTTTCTTAAATACTTGGAACAAATCTTCATCATATTCCTGCTCACCATCACAACCGTGTAAACTGGTGGGAGCCTCAGTTTTTGGAAACAGGGCTACCTTAGCCTGGTGAAAACAACGCTGAAGCAATTCCTGATGAGCATTGACTGTTGCTTCTCTCTGGCACAACTTTGTGATTTCTTGTCCCAAGGCCCTCACTTTGATTGGCAGCGACGTATGCGAATGTATCATGACCTCTTGTACATGCTCGAGACCACGATCATAGATGTAATGAAGGCATGGCCCACGTGGTTCCACCCTGTATACGTACACGCCCGGCTTTAGTGCACTCGTGAAGGCTCGGAAGAACGGAGGTATGCCTCGGCTGTTGATCTCCACAGTACGGACCTTTCGTGCAAGGGAGTACGGGAGTTTGGGCAGGTTATGCCTCCCAACGTACGGGAACGCAAAGGAGAACGCTGGGCACACATTTTGTGCCACCGGTCGTGCTTCGGCAGCGATTTGCTTGCAGGCGCGCAGCAGATTCGACCTGTGCTGGCCTTGCTTCCAATCCCAATACGAGTCAAAAGGGTCTAGCCCCCAGTGATCTATCGGATAGCACCGGTCACATTGATAGCGCTCGCGTGCTCGATATTTGACGATGATACCGATCGGAGAAGAGAGGTGATATTCGTATATGCGGAGGCGGATCTCGGCTGGAAGCGACAGGAAAGTAGGCTTTCTGGGTTTGAGTGTGAATTCTGGGGACGAGGAATCTGGAGACGAGGTTGTGACGGCTCTGCCGCCTGGAATCTTCATGCTGACAGGATAGTTTCACAGATGCGAATTCTGAAGTGAATTCCGAGATGCAGTAAAGGGTTTAGGTAAGTTCCATGCTCAAGATTTAAAGTGTGCGGAAAGAAGAAGCTGATTGAATTTGTGACTCAGTTATGGTTGGACTTTTTCTGGTTCAAAAATCAAATGGATTTGAGAAGTGCAAGTCTTCACCCACGCAGTACCACAAATTCGTCCGCGTTCTCTGGTAAGCATATACTTAGACTGTACCATCGTATTTTTGGTGGACGCATATCTTAACGATGCCGCATACTGCCTGCCAGATCGGATACTTGACGTTGAAGCATAAGTGACAGGAGGAGCTTGGCTTCAGAGCCCCGGGTTATATCGAGACCAACGTCTGCTGAGATTGCAAGATGCATGGTTTGATGTGCCACCTCAAAAAGCCATGGTCGCTTGAGGTAGTCTGGAATCTTGCTGCTAAAGCGGTTGAGCAACGAATGCTGATAATCCAGATGGTTGAAGCGTAATCTTCAGTGCTCCGCTCACTACTGGCGATCGGGCCCTCAACGCCAGCTTACAGCGATGCAGAGTTCAAAGCCTTGCCACTCTGCCAGAGCAGGTACATGCAAGTGATATTGCCCGCCCACCATGCCAGACTTCTGATGGACGAAAGTGAGACCTTGTCGATGGCCAAATAAGCTCCAGCATACACCAGCCTAGCTGTCGTGTAAATCAGACAAGCTCGATTGACGGTCTGGTTGGGCACGTTGGCGACAGTCGCAAACAGTGCGCTTCCGATGAACATTGGGAAATGCTCGACAGCATTCGCATGAAGAGCTTCGTTGCGTTTCAGCAAGTTGAGCTGCTTCTTGGTGATTTTGCCTTCCTGCACAGCTCGTTCGCCGAATCGAGCAACGTCCTCTCGTGGATTGACATTGTGGTCTATGCCGTAACTGTTCTTGAGGAACCGTGATGAGAAGAATACGTAGGCGGACAAGAAGTTGAAGATTGCATGGTAGGGTGCATAGTTTGGCGTGGGCGAAAGGGCGTTTGAGCTCAGACCGAGGGCCGCGGCGAGGGAAGACATGGTTGAAGACTAGATGTACCTGACACTCTCGGTAGCGATTGCAAGTCAAGATGCGATTTCAAGGATGGAAGGAAAGAAACACTGTACGAAGGTGTGTTTGAATCAAAATAAGTCGTCGAGAAAGAGCTGCCAGTGACGCCGTGAAGCTTGTTGTCGCTAGTGACGTCAGCCCCGATTTCTCTTCGACGACGATCTTACAGGGTTAGCTTCAATATTAGCAGCAGAACATCAACCTCGTGAGTAGATGAGTGTATGAGGATCCAGATCTCACTGCGAGAAGTGCTTCAATATGTAGGCGAGGTCGGTCGACAAACTGCTCAATTGATGGCTTGTTTACCGTCTGCAATGCATAAAAAGTGACACGAGGCTGCATGACACCCTTCATTTCCCGAGTAGGCCGACTTTGCGATGTGTCGAATAAGAAGCAACGTCGTGGATAGAACTCATTGTAAAGTTCTGTAGTGTTTTATGGAGGTGTCGAGGTTGAATGCTAAGCCACCTCCTAAAGGGATGGAGTCGAGTATTATGTACTCTCAGGCTTCCCTGCATGCCTTATTCAGCAGACATGAGATAACCAATTCTGCATAACACCGTAAACGAAAACGAGTACGCGTATTCCCACTGTTCCCTAAGCTTGGTAGATCCCTGGTATCTTGTGAAGACTGGAACTCCTCCGCTCAGCCTCTTTCGGGGGAACACATGTGAATATTATTCCCTTGGGCCAGTCGAAGCAATGTTGTCAGCATTGTACTTGGTACCTGATGGCCCACATTATGCCAGGACGTGCAACGACATGCACCCACTGTATACACATTTGTTTCACCTTAACCGAGCCCCCGAGCGCTACCTCGTCTCGTAAAAGCGAGCGAAAGCAGTAATCCTCGCGAAATTGTGAGACTGTATGTCTTTAAATCCACCAACATCGGTTTCTGAAAGAGCTGATTGGATGCATTGATGCACTCGAGATCCATAAATATATCAATTTCGCTTCTGATGTCGGTATCCCACGCGGGTTGTGCAAGATATGCATGCCATCATAGTTCATAAGACGGGCTGAGCATCTGGACTCTCCTAGCGACCCATGGATCCCCAAACGCAAGGCTGTCCCATAAAGACATGATTGGACACTTGAAAAGATCATCCGGGCCAAACCGACCTCGCTTCGGCCAGTCCACAGGTACCTGTGCTCTAAATTTCAAGTCATTGTCATGTCAAGGGACCCACTGGTTCAGGCAACCGTATTGCAGCCCGAATCAAGCAATTCCAATCCTTTTCGTACTCGTGATGCTACTGCATCATGCATAGCCACGACCAGGGGAGATTCAGCGGACTTTAAACGGACCGTAGCAGATTGACGTCCCGTCAACCACGTCTGATGTGTATTCATAAGGAATCGCATTCCCCAAACATTCGAAGCCCGTGTCCCAACGCATCCAACCTGACCTTTAGAAGCCTCAGACCGAAACCGACGACTTGAGTGCTCATCATGGCAGTGACCACCAATCCTTACAAGCACTATGTGCCCTCCGTTCCAGCAGCCATCATTGCGTCGATCGTCTTCGCCCTCTTGACCGCCGCTCACGGGTTTCTGTTGTTCAGGTCGCGCAAATGGTTCACGACTGCCATCTTCATAGGAGGTCTTTGTAAGTGCAAGATCCAACAAGCATATTGCTCGCGCTGACAGAACCCCAGTTGAGATGATCGGCTTCGCTGCTCGGGCAGACTCGCATTACCATCTCGACAGCAAGACTCCATATATAATCCAGGTGCTCCTCATCCTACTAGCACCAATCCTCTTCGCGGCATCAGTATATATGTTTCTGGGTCGCTTGGTCCGAGCTGCAGGCGGACAACAATACTCCATCATCCGCGTCACCTGGCTCACCAAGATCTTCGTCATTGGCGACATATTCTGCTTCTTGGTGCAAGCCGCCGGAGCATCCATGTTGGTCAATGCGACCGACAAGGATGGAATAGATCGCGGTCAGAACATCATTCTGGGAGGTCTGGTGTTACAAATCCTGTTCTTCATTCTGTTCATCACTACTGCTGTCATTTGGCACGTACGGGTCCGATCTCAACCTCTTTGGCAGTACTGTGCGTCGTCGGGCCTCAATTTGTCTCGAACCCTGTGGTCACTGTATCTTGTTGGTGTCCTCATCACCCTGAGGAACATCTACCGTCCGGCAGAGTACAAAGGGGGTCAGAACGGATACCTACTCGAACATGAGTGGCCAGCGTATGCATTGGACGCGTTCTTGATGGCCATCGTTATGGCTACCACGCTGTTGTGGTACTCAGTTGAGTTGCGTCCCAAGAACAGCGAAGCGGGTTGGAATCTACAAGGTGTCGGTATGCCTTGAGCGAGAACTCACAAGCAGATGGTGGAAAGACGGATGACATCTTGACATGATAAGCACATCGAGACGATACTCAAGATATATGCGGCTGGCGTTTCGGGCAGCTTATGGGGAGCCGCTGGAAAATAGAGACGATGGCAGAAGTACGAAGCAATTGACATGTTTGCACAATTTGCGTAGTTTTACCCTGTTTGCACCGTTTGCACCTGTCAGACTCCTTTGTCCTCAAGCACGCAATTCTGCCCCCCAACAGCCTCATCCTCCGGTGGCCAAAGCACGCCAAACATAGCATGCCTCCCGCCCAAACTCTCACTGTTTCGCCCGCAACTCGCTTACCAATTGTCCCTACACCGCAAGGCTTAAGGACGCGAATCTGTTTGCTTTGAGCAAGTTTCACCGCGACTTTTGCTGTGTGACAGCGTCTCCGCAGCGTTACGAGAGCAAGTTTCCCGGACCCGTAGCCCGGTAGACCCTTTTCGATCCGTTCCCTCCACACCGCAATCCGTATATCAACACTTAAACTGCGCACAAGTACCTCACGCCCTTCATTCTACTCCAAATTACATATAACCATATACTCCCTCAACTATCTGCTTCTCCTCATAACACCAGCAACTCTATCCTTCATTTCATATCTTCCCCTCTCATCAACATGTCTGAACACCACTACAAGTTCAACGTCAAAATGACCTGTGGCGGCTGCTCCGGCGCCGTGGAGCGCGTGCTCAAGAAACTTGATGGTAAGGGTTATTTCCTTACGGTTGCCTCGTGCTGCTCCCGCAGGACCGCCATCACACTCCCTTGTCTTGAACCGGCTGACAACTGCGTTGCGAATAGGTGTCAAAGAATTCAACGTCTCTCTCGACACGCAAACCGCAGATGTTACCGCCGTCGACTCGCTCTCGTACGAGGCCGTACTGGAAAAGATCAAGAAGACTGGCAAGACCGTCAACTCTGGCGAGGCTGATGGAGTGGTTATGTCTGTGTAAAGAGAGCGGAATGAAGCTGATGCCCAACGACAAAGGCGCAAGAAATCTACATGGCGCATCTGGAGGGACCTGGAACGTGGAACGAAAGGAGCATCCAGCGTTGTCATGCTGGATAGCATAGGTAGCATTAGGAGCATAGGAGCAATAGATATCATTTGAACCAAACATTATGTACTTGTTCAAGGTTGCAAGTCATTCAATGCCCTCTGCTTCAGCGCAAGATCTGTACAGTCATATGCCATCGTCCTGTGGCTGAAGAAGGAAACATCGGGCTCAGGAATGATCAATGAATCCTAAATGCTGGGATATCATCCCTTTCAAAACACCTTGTAATCTATTCTGTTCATTCCCGCCATGCAACCTTCGTTAACTGTGCCGGTGGGTATCGTGAAACAGTGGCGTCCAGACTCCGAAGAAATCAATACGCTTGACAAGTAACCTCCAACAAAAGAGCACAGTAATTTTGGACTTCGGCGCAATGCCTCCAACAGGTGAACTTAAGTCGCTGATGCAAGACAAGAGAATGAATTCGAATGCAGAATCGCTCAAGAAGAGTCCCCAGAAGAGTCATCAGACATATCTCATTGGCATCAACATCGCAGTGCGTGAATAGGAGAGAGAGCCTCATGCCGTAGGAAGTGTCGTAAAGTGGTCGTGCCTAAAATTTCAGTCAGCATCGCCAACGTCTGGGGGTGCAGCAAAGGGACAATGTGCTCAGTGGAACCTTGCCATCATATCTTACCGGTATACCATTCATGTCGGGAGGTTGAGAACTGGGTGGAAAACAGAGCAATGCGACTCGACACAGGTCATGATCAACGAGCAACGTGAGCGTACGGACGAACATTGCTTGCTGGCGCATCATGATAATCGTAAGTACGCTGATTCAATGATCCTGGCAATGATTCCTGGGCAGCCGGATGAGAAGCATAAGCATGCCGTGCGTGAGGATCCTGTGGCAGATATTGAACGTATTGCTCACGAGCAGTCCCAGGTTGATCAAACATAACCCGATCGTCGTACCCTCGACTATCATGAAGAGGCTCATAAACACGACTCAAGACAGTTGCAGGTCTGTTCTCAGGGGCATGCCTGGACATATTTATGTCGGGAGCTGGAAGACCCCTTGAAGCTTGAACATGTGAGACAGGGCGAGGCTGCAATCTTGCTGGCTCACGCAAGTCGTAGGCACCGTCCATTTGGCTTCGAATGGCTGTACTTGTGTTGGGGGCATCATGTGCCTCATAAGCAGGCCGATGCTCAACATACCTTCGTGTATCCACGATGGGTGCTGCTGGTCGCAGTTGTGGACTGGGTCTTCGCTCACCATATTCAACAGCACGAGGAGAGTCATAAGCAGATCCGGGCTGAGAAAGTGGTACGTAGGAACGTTCAAGATATCTTGGCGGAGATCCTCTTCGGGCGCTGCGATAGTCGGACGGAGCCGACACTTCCTCAAGACGGCGTTTCCTCAACGACGGATCGTCGCTGTTTGTGAGATCAACCACCGGGACATCTCTGTAAGACTGGGTGGGTTCATGCACTACGTTAGTGTCGCGTCGAACGGGATGCCCTTGGAAAGGGTTCTGTCGTGACGTGGAAGACAAATAGGCACCATCCGGACCCTCGATAGACTGGACAATGGTACCATTGCCAGCATCAAATTCTCCCCCTGGTCGGCGCGCTTCATAAGTGGGACCTTGAGGTGATGAAGGTCGTGTCCGAACTCGGAAAGGTTCAGCAGGCATCATCGTAGGCTGTACTCGCTCGAGAGGTCGCTGTACCGGTTCGGGAATAGTGTCGTGTGATCGTGTGTCGATTCGCTCGTACAAGACGCCATTAGCATCTCTGATATATGTACGAGGACTGGGTTGGTGAACATAATGAGGCTGACTGAGGTTAGTGATACGGACAAGACCTATAGGGAAGTGCTGTCCAAGTTTTGGTATTGAGGATGCGGTCGCTCTTCTTACCTCGTATTCGATTCTGCTCACTGCAGGGATGGAAGGTTGTGAACGGACAACTTGTGTCGGTGGCAGGGGCGGTGGATCAAGAGGGATGAGTACACGACTCGTTGGGACGTCAATCGGCTCATAAACTCTTTCGAGCACAGGGGCTGGTGCTGGATTTGCACCAGAACGATAGTCTCGTCTGGCTTGGTCCCAAACAGCATATCGACTGCGATCTCGGTGCGCGATCATGTCGTCGCTTGGTTTGTACCGCCGTACCCCAGTTGATAGAATCTTATGCTCTTGACGGATCAGGTCACCACGAGGGTCACGGAAAGGTAAAGCCGCTCGAGCAGCACCATCGTCGTAAGCGTTGCTGGGCAGTTCCTCGACTCTAACGTTGGCCTGGGCAATCGGCTCAGCATTTTCATCATCAGACTCGCTTTCCTCTTCATCAGTGATGACAATGACCTCTCTGAGAAGATCGTTGGCAGCACGCTGCGCCTTCTCATCAGCGGCATCATCGTCGCCTCGCCATTCGATCAGCTTAGCAAGAGTCTCTTTCTCGACAGCATGTCGGGCATCATTATATGGCAACTGCCTCAGCAGTTTATCATACTTTGTATAGCAGTGCCGGATGTGGGCCACGACAGATAGCTGAGCCCTACGGACGAGAGGGATTTCTTCCGCGGTGCCAACCTTGTTATCACCCAGCTGGAAGGCGGTTTTGATGATTTGATAGAGGTCGTTATCCGGGATTTTTGGAAACAGGTCCTTGATGGTCTGCTTCGCCTCGGTGTTGATGGTTACCTGGTCTTTCTTTTCTTTCGGTGGACGCTGGCCATTTTGATTTTGATAGACTTGAGCAAAGAGTCGGTCCTCTTTATCTTCTTTAGACTCATCTATGACTTTTCCTCCACTAGTAAGACGAATGCCATAATGTGCACACACTCGAGCAACAACGCTGGTTGGAAAATGAAAGCCAATGCGATGTACTTCCCTTGACAGTTCATGACGAGCTGCATGTGGTGTTGTCTGATTATATTAGTGGATTCAAAAGCGGCGATTACCTTACAACGTACCGTCACTGCGAAGATCTTCTGGTCATCGCGTCGGGAGAACTCTTTCAGAGCGGCGGTGAGCTCGGGATTGCCAGCTGGGATGAACGTGTATCCTGGGGGAGGGTCCGCACGAAACGTAATCTGGCGGTTCAGGTAAGTAGTACCTCTGGGGATGTGTTGTTTCGGCCTTCTTACCACACTCCGTAGTTTCTTCTCATCTTTTGATGTGGTTTCAACGACCACTCTGTGCTTGTTTCTGTCTTTTGCCACTTGCGCAGCGCGAGTTGAGGTTTCTTTCCCGGATGTTTTCCGGGCTTTCTGTTTGACTTTTGCCATCTTGATCGCTCCACCACACTACACAGAAAAAACGAGGGAACAGGGTGAGGACATGGGAAAGGAAAACAGTACAGGCGTTCTAACAAGGGGCTAGAGACGAGTCGGGTGGAGAGCCGTACACGACAGTCGAGATCCTGGCTGTGACGGCAGTGGCTACTGCTTGGAAGACCTCAGGAAGCTGCAGATGCAGCGTTGGCAGAGCGCGCTTCACCACGCGAAAGATCTCAGGCGAGATCAATCCTGTTTGCTGAAGGGGGCAGTCAGTCGAGTCTGGGCAGACCTTCGACGCGCATGCTCCGGAAGTGCCGAGATAGAAGTACAGATGAAAATATGAGATGTAGGAAGGAAGGAAGAATCGAAGAGTGACTGCGATCATCACAAGGACACGCAACTTTCCCGCGGCTTGGCGAGCGCTAAATCCAGCCTGCGGTGATTGTAGCCTTAGGCACTTGTCGCGCATTCAATCACTGCCTTAACAAATTACTCTATGGTGATTATGCAGAAAGCTCTTCCTGTATGAGTACCACCGATATCATTCGAGCTTACCGCCAGCTATACCGCACTGGACTGCGAGCTGTTCGCTATGCTCGCCCAGCACGTTTCGAACTCCGTGATGTTCTAAGAGAGAGTTTCCGTACGCAGCCATCTGCAGCCTTTAATGCCCGGCGCATCGGCAACACGCTCAATTTCCTCGAGACTGCAGGCACACATAACGGGACAGAGCACAAGATATTGAAGAATCTGCTACACCTGCAATTCTGGAGATGGTACGGGACGAACAAGGCACTGTACGGAGAAACGATTGAATGTCTGCTGGATATCGGGATCGCTGACCGAAAGACAGACTCAGAAATCAAAACAGCGACTATGCTGTAGAAACGCGACTTAACACGTGGCGGCAATATCAGGCCACATTGACGATGTTGAACGAGAGTCTGGATATGTGTTTGCAAATAGGCGCAGAGAAGTTCGATTGATGGACGAATCTTTCCACGACACATTTATGTCAACAAGCAGCAAGAGATCGCCCAATATGCATCGGCAGCAAGTCTTGTTGAACCACGCCCCAGAATTGGTCCCATCAAACACGCACGACTAGCACTCGAATGTTCTTCATATGGACATCGAGACGAAGTCTCGCGAGTATCTACCTGTAACCCAAGCCTCAGATCGTTCGAAAGGCACTATACCTCGCATTCGGAGCGTTCTATCATCACTCATATTCATGACATCGTAACAGCGTGTACTTTGTCGCTGTCTCAGCCACAGATCGTCAAACCTTGACCATCTGACCACTTCAGTGGTTCTGCCCTTGCAAAGCCTTCCTCGGCAACAACAATATGGCCACCGTCGACACCCAGACCCCGGCCCCAGCGAGATACAGCACTCCATTCAGACTGTGTGCAAGCATATGCGATCCAGCGATGGGCGCAACGATACCAACCAGTCTCCCGAAGAAACTGCTGATGCCACAAGCCGACCCACGAACCTGCGCAGGAAACGCTTCCGGCGTCCACCCATACAGCACGCCATTGAACATGCTCTGGAAGAAGTACACCAATCCATTGATCGCAATGTACGACGCCTGGTCGCTTACCAGGGTGAAGGCAAACAGACACGCACCGAATAGTGCCGAAGAAAGTAGCAGCGCTGTCCGTCGGCGCCCATAGATCAGACTGCCAGCCAGCACTCCCGGAATGCCAAAGGTGTAAATGTAGATGTAGGATCTGTACGTCTCGCGCAGCCCGAGCCCCAGAGCGCGCCCTTTGCGAGCAAGGATGGTTGGTAGAAAAGATCCGGCAATGGTGAATCCCCAGTAATCGAATGCATAGATGATCCAGACGAGAATGACGAGTCGGCCCATGGCGAAGCTCGAGAATAAAGGTTTGAAGCGGGCGAGTTCGCCACGTATCCTTTCTCCCATGGACAGGTCCTTCTTGTCCGCACCCGACCCAAGCAGGTGACCAGACGAGTCATCGGCACCGAAACGTGATGCGTCGGATGACAAGGCATCGAATGTCTCTATCGTCAAACCGCATTCGCGCTTGTTGAATCTCGCAATATACTGCAGCACATTGATGGCTTCTCCGTCCCGTCCCCTGTAGAGCAAATACTTCGGCGATTCCTGGAAGGTGAACAACAGACTCCTCAGGATGAAGACTGCAATCGTGATCCCCCCAATCGTGAACATCAGGTACCTCCATCCCCAATTATCCTCCCTGGAACAGCACGGCACCCCAGCCCCTGCCGTGCTACACGCCGCCAGATCCTCCGCGCACGAGTACTTCGGGATGAAAGCGTACGCCATCGCACTGCAGGCCACAACGCCGATAGGTTGGAAGATCGACAGCGTGGGCAACAGCCATCTGCGGCTCTGCGGCAAACACTCCAAACAAATCGTCGTGTCGACAGGTATGTTCCCGCCGATGCCAATTCCCGTGAGCGCCGTGAGCACAACGACAGTATTGTAGTTAGAACTGCCACCCAACCAGACCCCAAAAATACTCGAGATCAATACCGTGTAGTTGAACCCAGCGGACCGGCCGACCGTGTCAACCAGTATACCCCAAAGGAATGCCCCCGCCGTCAACCCGACAGAGAACGCGGTGAAGATGGTTCCTAGATCTTCGTCGCCGAATCCGAATTCATTCTGCATCGGCGTGACGACCAACCCAAAAGCCTGCGCCCATAACAAGTCGAGCAAGTATCCCGCTCCACAGGTGAAGAATACGGACCACTGGTAACGTCCCATGCCCTGGGCGTCGATTTCGCGGTCGACAAGCAGGACCTTCTTCTCGTACAGACTGAGGCCATCGAACTCGGCGTCCATATCGGTGTCGCTGGATTTAGCTGCCTCGGCGTCTACTATCGTTCCATACCGCGTCGGTGAGACTGAAGCTCCAGGCCCCTCAGGCTTATCATCTGTTCGGAGACCGCGTGTGGGACCCATGAGACCCCTTCGACTCTCCTGGCCTGATAGATTGAATGAATGTTTGCTTCCTTTCCAACGAGATTGAGGTCAAGATTCAACAAAAGACGAAAGATGGAGAAGTCACGGTCAGCAGCGTCTTTGTGGAGGGGCCGCCATCTTTGTATGGAAAGTGACTGATGAAACCTCGTGCCGTCCATTCACCTCGCACGGGGCAACCCACCAGACCATGGCCAGACCACCAGACCGGATATTGGTGGTATCGGGCGTGATCGGTCCTTTCCAACACAAAGACCAAGCAATAAAGAAAACCTTATCAGCTCAATTTTGCTTGCCGGTTGGAATGGAGGTAGAACAATCAATCCATATCTCAGCCCCAACATTCACGAGATCATGCAGAATAGTGGGGGTGAAGATAGGTTGAACGGTTCTCAGATCCCTATCGCCCATAAACATTGTGCCCCTCATTACGTCGATCTGCATGCACTGTGCATAGTTGATTTTACTTAGCACATGCCACTATGCGAAGAGTCCCCAGCCATTCATGCCTGGTGATGTTGTCGAGCCGTGTGTTTAGGCGGACTGGCCAATGACCACACACTTCTTTGGCCAGACACACCGCTAAGGAAGGTCATGCAGCGCAGCCGCGAAATGCACCACGATGCAAGTAACACAACGGCTCGCTTCCAAACGGCTGTGTACTGGATCCGGTCCAATGTCCTGGCATCATTGAGCAGGCACGTGCGAAGCATCGTGTGGTCAATTTATGAATCGAATTTGATAATCAAGTGCACCGAAGAACCAGGGAGTCGGTGGAAAGGATGTCAGCGGATATATCTGCACAGAGAAAGCGCCGAATACTTCCATTTTCATTTTTCATTAATGCGAAGGAACGGGTACCCTGTAGACGATGCAAAGAGGCAACGCCAAAGCCTCCCCAGCCCCATGATGAACCATGAAACTCCAGCCCTATATCAGCATCAACAGACAGCTTTCTAGGGTATCACCAGTCGCCAGCAAAAACAATCCACCGTGTCACATCCAGCCGCTCTTGACCTTAGGTCATTATCGAGATGTTGCTGTCAACAGAATCCTCCGGAAATAAACGCGCTCCAGCGGCCACATCTGAAATAACGCCAGCGCTATGCAATCGTAATAAAACATTGAAGAGCTCCAAATCGGAGCCTGGTCTTCCAATAAGACTGATCGAGACTGGGAGAAACTCGGTCTTGCCAGATACTGTGGAGTGATAAGGCACTTCAGCGACAGGTATCGTATAGTCTGGGCATCCCACCAGGTATCCGAAAGAGTAGATGCTAAAGGTGTCGTTGAAAAGTTCGCCTCGATCAGGAACATGGTCTCGGTAGTCCGGCCGACCACAAGATTGTGGGAAGATCAATATAGTGGTAGCATCTTGATCATAAGACCCGAACAATGTCGTCTCAGTCCAGCTCCTGAAAGCTTGCATCGCTTCCAGAGCATCAGCGATCTTCTGTGCAGGCACCGTACGGCCGTGGTCCAGACGTCGCCGTACGATCTCGGAGATCTTCGGAGCTTTCCCGTCGTTAGCGACGCCAAAGTCGTCAATGAATTTGTCGATTCCACCATGGACTGCCGAGGCGGTGGTAATCGCCGAATAGATGTGTCCGACTGATTCGTCAAGTGATCGAGGTTGACCAATTGGCGGAGTAGCTCTCCAAAGCTCATTTATGTTGAATGCTATTCTCTCACAATTGAGCTCGACTTCTAGCTCTCGCACTGCGCCCTCGATCTTCTTTTCGGCCTCGGTCCAGAAAGACAAACCCACTGAGGGATGGGGGAACCATCGATGTTGTCCGTGATGGTGTTGATCTGGATTTTCGAATTGAGGGGCTCGCGTTGGGTAGAGCAAGTTATACTTGCGTGTTGCACTGACAGCAAGTGGTCTTTCTATAGGATTGACAAAATGCGAACCGACCCGAGCGAAGATCTCGACATCTCTTGCAAATATTCCCACGGTGTTGAACAGGTCCGTTGCTCCCAGGACGCCTGCCAGACTGATTATTCCATGTGACGGTCGCTGTCCATATAGGCCATTCACCCCTGCAGGATGCCGGATTGAACCGCCTGTGTCTGTGCCGACAGTGAAGTCAAGCCAGTCGTATGCAGCTGCTGCTGCCGCGCTACCGGTACTTGAAGAGGACGGTTTCTGGTGCCCATCTCCTCGTGGATTGTAGGGGCATACGGCATCAATCCACTCGCAAGGGTCGGTTCCTTCCGCAAATTCTGTTGTCTTCAGTTTCCCAATCAAAGTGGCGCCTGCATCAAGGAGCAGCTTGACGGCTGGAGCGGTTCTTTTCTCTGGGACCGCAATATCATGCCAAGCTTGACTGCCATAACCGGTCTTGGTTCCCTTGATGGCGATAGTATCCTTGACGGCGAATCTGAGGCCTGCAAGTGGTCTGTCGTCACAAGAGTGGTGTAATTTTGATGGTACTGGTATACCTTTTGATGCCTTCTCAAATGTCAGTCTTACCCACAACTAAATGGGTGGTGGAAATGCGTACTGGTAGTTCGAGCAGGATGGAGCTGGAAGCTGTCTTTTGAACGATGCCGCTCACAAACGCGTGGTGCGTGTCAGGAAGCACCTTGTATACCGGGAAAATGTGGCCGGTAGATTTCGATACCACATATGGCCCGTCTGTCAATCTGTTTTTTGACTTGTCGATAGAGAAAATCCGCTTGCTTTTGGAACTATGCTTGACTTCTGCTGGCTGGAGAAGAAGTACAACTGGAACAGTCCTACCATGTCAGGATAAGGCCCATAAAGTCATATCGAAGCATCTCATTTGGGACTTCAACTCACGCGATAAGAAACTGCTCGACCAGACATCGTCTTCGGCCGCAAATCTCTCACACGCCGCTTCGAGATCAGACGGTGCGAAAGTCGCGTCGTTCCATACTATAGCTGTACAAGGAACGAAGTCTTCTTCTTCGAACCGAGTGAGCCTGTTAACCTTCAAGGTACCTGCCTTCTGGTCAAGCGCGACGAAGTATGTGGATTTGCCGATTGAAGTGAAGGCTGATGATCCCTGAGCCATGTCACGATTGACTCAAGGAACGATGAGGTGAATGTCACAGTATAAAGGAAAGAAAGGAAAGAAGAGTGAATCTAGGTGTAAGAGTGATAGTGACAGGCATATCAATACTGCCTGGTGTGAGACGATAAGGAATTCCGATAGCGGGTGGCGGGAGGCTCCTTCCTGCCTTGGTGATGAGATCCTCTCCGCCGGGGAGATTAGATTCCCTTTATTCACAGTTCACCTCCGTTCAACAATGGGCGAGACCGCAGTCTGGCGGCCGCCACCTCCACATTTCCCATCGCTCATTTTGACCTCACCGCTTCTGCGATGATTTCCGTGTCAGACTCTACGGCCAGGAAAGGCACGGAGAAAGGTGAAAGGGACGTCAATCCTGATAAGAAACATTTCTTGGCATGATAAGGCCGATATGATCAGCTCTTACGCGAAATATTCCGATGCTGGATATTCCATGAGATGCACTGTTCACAATAATAGAATGCTAAAGGATACACGTTATGGCTGGCACAAAGAGATCTTTATTCTTTATACAGTCATCATTCATCATCACCCTTCTGTGACACGCCGTTTCTTCCCATGCGTTGTCCCAAAGTCATATCACCGGCCTTCTTGTGGAATCGATCCACGAAATCCGCCCGTCCACCGTATTTTGCGTTCTTCATACGAGCAGCATTGTCTCTTTCCCGGTCAGCTTTTTCACGCTCTGCCAGTTCCGCCAGTCGCCACTCCCTCTGACTGTCGAGTTCTGTTGCATCCTGCTGCATCGCCGCCAGCTTCGCTGCTCTTCTCTCTTCATCCGCATTGTCCTTCTGTGGATCCCGTCTGGGACTTCTCGAGTGGCGTCGCTCCGGCCTCGACGAATGCCAGCTCTGCATTTTCCGCACTCCATTGCTATTTCCATTCCGCCGTGGGGGTGAGTACGACCGTGATCGTGACCGTGGGCGCCTTCTTTCCTCCGGCGTGTAAGAGCGACGTTTCCGGTAGGGTGAAGGTGATCTGTCACTTCTTCGAGGCGGCGAACGTGAACGCGAGCGAGACTCTGATGGTGTATAAGATCTTCGTCGTCTGTATTTGCTGCGTCCATTGCGATCCTCGTCCTCGTCCCTATAGCTGCGCGACTTGTCAGGCCTGTCACGTTCGTCACGATGACTCCGGTGGTGGTGATGACGCTGTTTTCTTCGCTTGGGCTCTCTCTCCGCGTCAGGTTCTTCCTTGCCCGCTGCTTTCAACAATAACCGTCTCTTGACGGGATCATTCATCATTGCTTCATAGGCCGCTTGTTCTTGTTTCTTGATCGCGAGCATAGGATCTTCTCGAATCTTTGCGGCGGTATCTCGGAGCGTGTTCGCATTCTGGACAGCCATGAAGGACTCCTCCGTCGCTGATTTCTGTAGCTTCTCCTTCTCGCCGCCTTTGAGTAGTCCATCAATGCGTCTCTTTCCCAGCAAATACCCTTCCATTTCTTCGGTAGTGCCGACTTGTCCGCTAGAAGGCCCAGAGTACATCCAGTCAACGCGGGCCTGTCTCTTCTTCCCGCCCGCAGACTCTTGTAGATCTTCGAGTTCCTGTAGTTGTCTCTCTTCCGCGCGCTCCTTCATGATCTGGTCGATCTTTTTGCGCTCGTCGAGCGCCTTCTTCTCTTCCTCCCATACTTTTTTCTGGTTGGTCATCAACGAGGGATGCCATGATTTCTTCAAATTGAGATCGCCACCCATCTTGACGTTGGCGAGAGGAGTGCACAGGCGGTAAAGTGAGAAGACGAAGATGAGTGAAAAGGTTCAAAATTGTGGCGTTGACAAGGTGCAAGGCGCAGGCTCCGCAAAACTTTGGGCGACCTCTGATGCGGGTAAGGCTGGCACACCTGTTTGTGTTCTCCGCACCTGTGGTCGTAGCATCATATTGATCTGGCATGCGCCAGCTTCACTTGAGCCTCATTAACCATACCACGGCTACATCCACACATTGCTTGATTGTTCATTTTACTTCTCCTTGACTGCTCTTTATTTCTTCCCTTCCCTCACGTTAGCGAACAGCTCTGGTACACTAGCAATTTCTTTAAGCCTCCTTCAAAGGCAACAACGGCCTCTTGAACTTCACTACTCCTGCGCCACCCAAGCCGACACCCATCATTCTTCACCGCCAACATGTCCGACGACGACGATTTCATGCAAGACTCTGATGCAGAGCAGTACGTTCCAATCACGGAGCCCGTTCCACATTGTCACTCCTTCTCTCCTCAGATCACGCTAACAAACGACATGACAGATATGACTTCGAATACGAAGACGACGACGACGCCGAAACAGGCGACGTCGACATCGAAAACAAATACTACAACGCCAAACAACTCAAACTTGACAACCCAGAAGACGCGGTCGCCGAATTCCTGGGCGTTCCCGACCTCGAACCCGAAAAAGGCGACTGGGGCTTCAAAGGCCTCAAACAAGCCATCAAGCTCGAATTCGCGCTGGGCCGATACGACAATGCCGTCAAACACTACAAGGAACTCCTCACGTATGTCAAGTCGGCGGTCACGAGGAACTACAGTGAAAAGTCCATCAATAACATGCTAGACTACATTGAAAAAGTGGCCACGGAACAAACAGCATACAAATGCATGGAGGAGTTCTACTCGTTGACGCTAGACACATTCCAAGCGACGAACAATGAGAGATTAGCACTCAAGACAAATCTCAAATTGGCGAAACTATATCTCGACAAGAAAGACTACAATCTACTCACGAACAAAGTCCGAGAAATACATCAGGCGTGCCAGAAAGAGGACGGGACGGACGATCCGGGCAAAGGCACATATTCGCTGGAAGCATACGCGTTGGAGATCCAGATGTACGCGGAAATGAAGAACAACAAGCGCCTCAAGTCACTGTACCAAAAGGCTCTGACCGTTCGATCGGCAGTGCCCCATCCAAAAGTGCAAGGCATCATCCGGGAATGTGGAGGCAAGATGCACATGAGCGAGGAGAACTGGAAAGAGGCTCAGAGCGACTTTTTCGAGTCGTTCAAAAACTACGACGAGGCTGGTTCAATGCAGCGGATACAAGTCCTGAAATACTTGGTGTTGACCACCATGCTTATGAAGTCGGACATCAACCCATTCGACTCACAGGAGACTATGCCATACAGGAGCGATCCACGCATATCAGCCATGACTGATCTCGTCGATGCCTATCAGCGTGACGACATCCACCAGTACGAGTCTATCCTGAAAGGCAACCAGGATCTACTGGCGGATCCCTTTATCGCCGAGAATATTGACGAAGTAAGCCGCAACATGCGCACCAAAGCCGTCCTCAAATTGATCGCCCCCTACACTCGCTTCACCTTGCAATTCATTTCCAAGCACATCAAGATCCCGGTCAGTGAAGTACAGGACATACTAGGAGTGTTGATCGTGGATAAGAAGCTGCAGGCGAAGATCAATCAGGAAAATGGCACTGTGCTGGTGGAGACAGGAGCGGGTGATACACAACACTTATCACGTTTGCGTGACTGGACATCTGCTGCTGATAGTCTATGGACGACGGTCCTGAATGACGGTGACGGGTTCAAGCCAGAGGACAGTCAGGGCGCGGGGTCGTTCGGTGGCATGATCAACTTTCCCATGGGTATGGAAACTGGCAATTCCATTCCCGGTCGAGGATCTGGTCGTGGTGCTGCTCGCCGCGGCGGCGGTCATGCTCGCGGTGGCGCAAGCGCGAAGCTGTTTGTACCGCCCGGGTGAAACCTGTCAAAAAGCGGGAGCGGGAGCGGCGCGGATGGGATCAGCAATTATGGTCTTTGGCCTGCCCTCCTCTTGCCTTTTCCACAAGCTCGTTGGCTGGAACCCACGTTGTGAAACGTACCATGCGTTGCATGCAATTGATAGGATGTCGGGGAGTACATCAGGTGCCCACCGAGTTGACAGTATTATGTCAAAGGCGCGCATGTCATGGCTGGAAGGCATCAAATTGCCGGGACGGCCAGTCCTTGAAGGGTTGCTCAAGAGACTTTGACTTGGTACCGGGATGAGCAATCCAGGTTCGTATTGAGACACCAATACAGGATGTAGGCGCACAAAGCCACGGGAAGCCAAAAGCGGGAAGAGCCCGCGGCAAACGCATGATGCCGCTGTCATGCCTTTGCTCTCTGCGTACGGTCCGTCAGGTCAAGGTTGCGAGGAATGAGAGAGCAGGCAGCATTTGCCACAAGGGGCCATAGCCGAAACAGTCACAAGGTTGGCCGGTTCGGATGCTGTTGAATGGCATCCTTGCGTTTTCCCGTCTCCTATCAAGAATATTGATGCTGTCTCCTTTGCCGGTGTCTCCTGGCCCTCTTCGTATTCCACCTGCATCTCGATCATGGCTCGTTGCCTACACTCCCAACTCCCATTGGTCCAGAGTCCAAAGACGTGCACCCCTGTGCGTTGTGGTGGGCTCTTTCCGGTCAAAATGAAATGCTGATTGGCGGATCTTCGATCAGAAATATGATATCACATTTGTTGTGCATCTTTGCTTATGCCGGATGAGCTTGAAATCAGCCATGGCGTTTCTTGACCAGGGTACAGGCACGTCGGCTTCAAATCCACACCCAGCGCACCCTCTGATGGTCCAGAAACGGTCAAGCTGGAACTGGTCAAACATCCCTCAGTATCCGTAGGTGCAGGTCGATACCATGGTCTTTGCCCAGGGCTCAAATGCATGCCATTGGGTGATGTACAATGTCCGCAATGGCTTGCTGGCCAGATGCTGGAAGCGTCAAGCGTGCCCCCAGCGGTTGTCCACCATTTCGCCGAGCAAATGCCACATTTGCGTGCCCGTGTGCTAGTGTCCTGAAGCTCTTGCACTTTTATGTCTCACCGGGCAGACCTTCCTAGGGTATCGGACATAGATGTACGAGTACCTCCACGTTTGAATATCGCCTCGCGAGTCAGGGTCTCTCGGGGAAAAGGGAGCCGGGCGTGGGGGACTGGAGGTGGCTGTCCCTATGATACAGCCCGAACTACGAGCTGTCGGAGAAGATCTTGCTTGGGAGGCTCCATACTCCATACGGAGTACTGGACCCAGTGAGGAAAACTGCCGGCCCTTGCTAGGTGCGAGCCTGCTCCTCTAGCCTTGATAGGGGCCTGTGGGCCGTGCTGGAACGAATACCCATCGCTGGAGGTGGAATTATAACAGCGCAGATAGCGCAACCACCGCAACCTGACTCATGAGACCGACAGGGGTGATTGTTGAATGCCGATCTCACGCTTGCTTGCGATCGAAACAACCTTCGCTCCTTGCAGCCGTGCACAGGGTTCCGTATGGTGTGGTGAGCACCCCACAACGTCTAAGGAAGCAGCCAGACCCTGAAAAGGAGGAGGAAGCGAGAACGCCGAGAAGATGAACAGGCATGGGCGCAAGCAGGTCGCTGCAGGGTAGGCTGTGCTGTCTAGGTGAAAGTTAGCCTTGAGTTGCACTCGTAGAGAATTCATGCTTCAAGACACTAGGTTGGGGTGCGCCCTGGCCCTGTTGCATAGTTTGCAAATGCGCGGGTGCAATCAACAGTGCCGCTGAGCATCACGACACTCGGTATCTGTACGAATATAAGTTGGTGATTACTCAAGCCACCGGAATCGCGCACGGACTAACCCCAGAATGTGCTGTTTTTAACGCTCTTGATACAATCGTTGTTGAATTTTGTTTCCAGGTCGGATTAAAGGCTGGAAATTCGGCAAGGCTGATTATTGTCTCTTTCGACTGGAACCTTCACGTCAACAGGTTCATTTTCTCCAATATGAGTCAAGACATGGTTGCACAGCAGGAGAAAGGGGACCCAAAGACGTTCCAGGGTCTCAGGCTGCATCGAGTGATTGGACAGGGGAAGCTGGATGGCTCTCTTCCGGGGTGATGGACAGGCCGTTAAGCGACTGATGCCGGCGTTAACCAGGGTCTGTTGAAAGGTCGAAACAAGAACATCTTATGGAGGGGTGTTTCGGAGTACCCTGTTCTGGCTAACAAGCCGGATGCGTTTAGGCGAGTGTACGAATAGTCAGTGGGTGGGTGAGTGGATTGCAAGTGGTGAGATGTAGAGGTAGTCGCAGTAGTAGACGAAAAGGAAGCGAAGGAAAGTCATGAGATGGGAAGGGAGCAGAATTGTGGACAGGTACTTCTTGACTGTTTTGATTGACTTGATAGGCGTAGATTCAAGGCTGTTAATTGAACTGATATGAGCGCCGATGGTGGTGGTGAAAGGTCATTGTCAAGTTCAGTTGCAGTAGTTGTAGGTGCAGTTTCCTATTGGCGTCATTTCCATCCCCAGCATCATCGTGGCTCCTTCCGATTAATCTCCATCATTTCATCTCCATCTCCAACTTCATCGTCCCTTGCATCTTTGACCTTTGACCTCACACCTCTCTGCACATCTGCAAATCCCACCTCTCACACCTCAGCACGACTCCTACCTGCGTTCGTCCAGGGCCTCGTTCTATCGTCGATCAAGAGATCTACTGATCTACTTCCACCGCCAATTCCACATCCGCCCGCCATCCGGCCACGTTGTTCCCCAACAGTCCAATAGTCACTTCTTGGATTGATTTGCCTGCCGATTGGGCTCGCATGAAAGCTATCAGCCTATCTGGACCATGAATTGATCAATTGCATTCAACTCCACCACAGACATTGCGACTCTAACCTCTGATCCGGCCATCGAGCAGGGGCAGAACAAGTCTACCTGCATATTAGTATTGGCTCCGAACAACATCGCTTCCTCATACCTTGCCACTAAACTTGCCAATCTTGTCCCATACTGCTGATGTGAATTGGCTGGCTGCGGATCATACCCTCTCTGGCTTGCTTCACTTCACCGACACAGTCGGATGCACTCAGCCTGCCAGATCGTCTCCTGATCCGTTGCTGCCGTACCGATGATAAAGTTCTCCAGGCACGACAATTCCGATAGCCTTTCACAACGCAATGTTTGAGTTGGATTGATGCTACCACCTTTACACCAAGTTTCGGCTCTCACCTCTGTTCCGGATTCAAACAGGAAACGCAGCTCACGAGAGATCTGACAAACGCCCATCTGCAGGGCGCTGGCAGACCTGAGCCTCGAAGTACCAAATATCATCAACCACAAGACATGCTATTTGGCTCATACAGGCCTCCAAGTCACAGTCATTACGGATCTTACACAGCCTATCACCACCAGCCCGTCCAAAACCGACTACACTGCTACAAGCCTCCGTACGGGAAAGTTACGAATCAGACGCAGTTCAATTCATTCCAGAACCACGGATACCATACGCCACCCACGTCTATACACACTACTTCACCCATGGCTACCCCGGATGCCGATGAAATGGAGCAGTTCCAACGACTCTCTGACCAATATCAAGCCAACCTTCCTGCACGTCTCCCTTCAACAAAAAGCACGAATCATCGCTAACATGGTTGTAGGGGCACCTGGTTGGGAACAAGAAACCCTTGTCCGAGCTGGTCACGGAATATGCCCAGGCAGATGAGACCTATGTGGTCAAAACAACAGTATGCAACCTCTACCTACATCGGGGTTAGCTGACAAAACCTATAGGCTCTTGCAGTGACGCATTCCACATATCGTCCAATCAAAGGTGATGGTCAATGCGGATGGCGTGGTAGGCAGCTGCCTTACTCCCAGGGATACCTCAGCTGATGATTGCTTGATGCAGGTGCTGTCTTCGGATATTTCGAAATACTGCTAGGCTCTGGAGATCTTGGTCTTATCACCCAGGAACATGTTCGGCTGCAGAGCTTCGAGCAGACAATGCGAGCCGTCGGCATAGATTACGATATTGTTATCGACATGTTCGATTATACCTGGGAATTGTTTGATGCTATCAAGTCAGCCATTGAACATGGGAACAAGAACGAAGCTGTCCTCCTGGAATGCATGAACGACCAAGGAAGATCAGATTCCATTGTCTATCATTTCAAGGTATGGACGGCATAGGCTCGCAGAAATTTCCTTGCTGATGGAGGTCAGATGATGACTAGCGCATTCATGCGAATCCAGTCAGACCGATACGAAGCTTTCCTCGAGATGCCAGTCGCCAGTTACTGCGAAAGCAGGATTGACCCTGCCAATCAGGAGATTGATCATATCGGCCTACAGGCGCTGACTGATGCTGTCATTGCACCGGCCTACATCGGCCTTGAGGTCTCATATCTGGACCGGAGCATTGGCGACGAAGTAACTCCGCATCCTTTTGTCCTGGATTCCCAGGGGTGGCCCACCATCCGCCTGATTTATCGACCGTAAGTATTTCGGAAACCTGCCCCTTGACAGATGATATGGCTAAGCATGAGAACAGAGGACATTACGATATCATCTATAAAGATGATGGACCCATCCAAGTCTTATTACAGACTGAGACCCCTCAATACGTGATGCCTTTCCATAACGACGTCTTCAGAGGCGATGAGGATGCCCTGAACATGCACTCATTCATGTTTCCAAATGCCAACATTGTGCCTTCGCAAACCTTGCCTGGATCAGCGCCTTCTCCCATGCACTCATACCCCCAGGCTTTTCAGAATCCTCAGCCTGCAATATTCGACGCACAAGCGACGACTATGCAGAATTCATATTTCCCTCCCGTGGCGCACATGACCTCTCAGCAGCTGCCGCAGCCACAGCACCAAACTCCACCACTGCCTGTTCGGTCGCTGTCAATGCCTCATCTTAGCCACTCCTGCTCACTGGCTCCTTCACTTCCCGCGACTTCTCCCTCGACTCTATCACCGTCAACGCCCACAGTGCTTACACCCGTTTCGGGCGGGCACAATATGCATAAGCCACATGAATACCAGATCAGATACAACACGAATTGCTATCAGTACAATGCCCAGCGTCAACAAAGTCTTCCTTTGGATCCTGGTTCGTTTGGAAGGTATGTTTGCCGTGCTTTTGTCTCCTACAATGTTTTTACTCCCCTGTGGACCAAATTTTACTGACTCGATTCTCCATCCAGTTCTGCCTCAAGTCCAGCTCACTTCGCGAATGCCGACTTTCAACCTGAGTTATGGAATGCAGAAGAAGAGTACGGGAAACGAGATTGATTCTTCCATGATAGCAATTACTATAAGGTTGACGGTGGCATTTACCTCAAGTTTGGCAAAACCATGCAACGAACGATGCGGCCATGCGATGTCGCTGACGAGCACTCAAACAGCAGATGGACTGGGCGAGGGGATGAAGAAGTCACCATTTGCGTGATGAATCCTGGAAAGCAGGTGTCTCCTATATCATGGTTTTCTTTACTGCACCTCGGAGGCTGCTACTGAATGCACGTCTTCCTTTCACACAATTCAGACATTAGCGGCACGCCACAGTCACCAGCCGCGTTGTGGTCTCTGAAGTTATTTCACTGGGGCTGGCCGACTGTTACCATATGTTTCTGTCCTTAGTGACGGGCGTCATAGAAAGGAAAAATTACGAGTCTTTTTCACCCAGGGTGCGGAATTACCAGAATAAATGCAGCAGTCATTCCCTCCAAGGAGTGGGATCAAGGTGCGAGGCACGAATCGAAGAGGCATGACACAGTATGAGACAATGAAATCCACTTTGAACAATAACACTCTCCCACATCCATCCCGTCTTAACGCCCGTTATATCGCTTCGAAGTTGATCCTTGAATTCTCTACACGATGAGCCTGTTTCCAGGAAACGTGGCACAGTGTGCTTGTTTTAGACCTCGAGTTCAGGTACATATTGTTTCTCGATACGTGATAGCAGGCTACTACTCAGTGTGTGAGAGTATATCCTCTTCCTGGAGGCGATATACACCGTCTACGCCCTCTTTCCCATCACGCTTCATCTTCTTCAGACCTCGCGCAACCTCGCGGGCGAGGACGTCGGCCACGGCCTCAAGTGAGATCCCGTCACTGTCTTTCCGGTCTCCTTCTCGCGCAAGCCATGTCACGCTTTTCCCTTCCAATCCGCAGGCGACAATCCTGCTGAAGCCCCATGACAGATAGCCTTGGGTATGTGCAGAGTACGAGGCAGATTGTGTTTGAGCGGGCGTGAAGTCGTAGACTTTTCCCGACGAAGGGAACGTGGCGTCAAAGACGTTCAATCCTATCCCGTGGGACGTTATGCCGCGCGAAACCTGCACGCCGATCGCGCAGATTTTATGGTCACTTTGGTTTTGGCCCTCTTGGTCGTCTTGTGTCTGTTCGTATCCAGCTGGGATCGAAGGCTGCTTGATCCACACCCCTGGATCATCCGTCCTTGTAGTCTGCACGCCCCACGCCAGGCATGTGCGCATGACGCTCTCTTCCAGCAGCTTCACCCAGCATCGCGCCGTGATGCCATGCCGGCGTAGATCGGCAACGATGTAACCTGTTAATTGCCCTGGGGCATGGTACGTGAGCAGGCCACCACGGGGCGAGGCGTAGAATGTCGCTAGGCCATTGGACGTCAGGAAATCTTGTTGCGTGGAGGAGATCGGGTTGGTTTGCAGGTGTCGCCGTCCGACGGTGTAGGTTGGATGTGTGGAGAATGTAAGGAGGATTGGATCGGGTGGGGACAGGGTGGACGTCGTTGATGTTCCCGTTGTGGTGTTTGCAGCTGGGTCTGACCCTCGCTGTCGAGTTTCTGCTACCTCGGTCAAGGTGTCGCTGACATTGGGCTCTTGCTTTGCCGACGCATTGCCGGAGTCTGAGGCGCTGTTCGCGTCCTCATCCTGAACGCGCTTAGTGTTGATGCCCGCCTGACTACCAGCGCGGATCGAGTCTTTGTATTGGAAGTGTCGTTCGACTAGTGCACTCTGCAGCTCGAGCGAGTGCGTATATGGTATCAGGCGCGGAATGTGCAGGTGGGCTAGGCGCATGGCATTATCGTGGGAGCATGGCTGTTTGGAGGACTGGTGGCGACGATATATCGCGCGCTGAGGTCCAAGGTCGGCGGAACAAGAAGCAGCAAGATCAAGATGAAAGACCGAGGTACGGATAAGCCCGGAAAGTGCCTGATAGCAGCGCTATGCATGCGGTCGTCATAAAGTTTTTATTTTCCAGTTAAGCCTTATGGGTCGCACCTTCTCTAGATAGGGCACTGTTGTACCGTCAGAGGAATCGGTTCTCGTATAGGCAGCGTATGGTATTGGTAACTATGTAGGAGGAGTGTCAGACGTAGATAAGGGTCTGTGAGTAACTAAGCTAAATGGGGAAAGCGCGGTCAAGGCCCAACAGCACCCATGGCTAGTTTCGGATCACTACCCAAGAATTCGTGTGCCGATTGCAGATGATGCTTGAGTCTCCTTGCTTACTTTCGCCCGTTGCTTGGTGGAATTCTGTTTACGGGAAAAGGTCAAGTACTGGGTGGGGCTTCCCCGCCTCAGACACCAAAGGCATACGGCAAAAGAGCGCGATATAGTCTTGTAGGGCCCTGGGGAGCTTCCAACTTGTACGAGTAGCCCTTGACGAGTATCTCCCGTTTCGGGCGTTTGCAGAGGTCGACTAGGGATGCTTGACAAGCTTCGCCTCTATGTGGTCATACAGTATGTGCCCCTCGTTGCAGCCCTGCAGCTAGCTACTATCAGAAAACACTGTTCAACTTCGTCGACTAGCACATGGCAGAAATGTCTATGACCACGGGGAGCATAACCTCGGCTTGAAACAGAGGTATATCGAGGCAAAATTCACCTAAATGTTCGTTTCTCCAGGCGATGGGCATTAGACTGAAAGTCTTCTTCTTCCGGGTGAGAACGCCTCGTCTCGTCCAGGGGCAGCCTTACCTGTCGTCCAAGCGCATGCAGCTGATCCCTTGCAACATCCAATCATTTCACTTCGATGAGGGATATCCTCCTGGACCCCGTTTTATAACTGCTGAGCATTATAGTTGCTCTTGTTCGCAAGACATTGATACAGAGTCCTGGCTGCGAAACGAACACACGTCTCATACCAACAATGGAACAACATAGCCCGTCGGCAGAAGACCAACTCTCAGAGGAGCGCAATGCTTCAGTGACGAGTGATTCGACTTTGGAGACAAAGACGACCGAGGCCGAACCCAGTCAGATTGAATCTCGACCACGATCAGCCAGCCACGCAGCCTTGAGCGAGGTGAGTAGTCCGGGCTTGACTGTTCCATACCCTTTGCTCCATATTCATGTCCCCCAGATCCAGCCCATACTCGCGACTTGACTGACACGAATCTCCGGTCTTCCGGAGCATCTAGTACTACAAGTACCTCACTCGGTGTTTGAAAGAAGGAGATGGAGCTCAAGAAGTCGAGGGCAATGAGCAACGTGAATCACAGGGAGTCCAGACACCGAATGAGCACTAGAGAAGATGGAGTCAAGAATAGTGAGTGCCTGTCGAGGATGCCCGTCTGGTATGTCTTGTAGGTGCTGAGGCAAAGCTAGCCAGTGTTCCATGCATGGAAATCTTGAGTGCACGGATGGCGCACTCGGGCGTAACTCTCACGAGAAGGTCGTCGGTTTCTGTGGACAACCTCAACCATACTGACCATGTCGTTCAAAAATACTCTGCGGCATCGATGTCGCGATACCTTCTCCTTTGCCCTTGCTTCCTATGATCATCTGAAGACGTGGACAAGCTGCTGCACCCATCATACTCCCCCTCCACGAAAGGCCCGTCTGCTGGTTCGACTCCTTGTCCTCTTTCGAATATGTCAACGTGCCTGGCCTTGTCTATCTCGTTGCTAGCTCTCCAACCATATATGACTTCAGGGTTGTCCAGCGCTTCGACGATATGCTCGCCTCGGAGCAAACAGCCCCTGTCACCCATTTTGTTCAACAGTGAGTGATAGACCTTCGCAATGGCAAGATGGCTATCATCTTTGATGATAGCTTTGTTCGCCCAGATTATGACCAGAACGAGCGTGACAAAGTGTATGAATGGTATCACACCCAAAATTGATCCTGCGAACCTCCACGTCACCTGAAGGACCTGAGCAGGAATGGGTTGCTCTCCACCAGTGACATTAATTCTCTTTCCGTCGCTTTCGTCGGAGTCCAGATAGGAAACTGTGCCCATAGTGAAAGTAGATATTGTATCGGCCATATCGTCGGCGCCTGGTGTTACTTGGAAGCCAAAGTCCGAATTGTTGCCATACAGCCAATACTCCTCAAGACCTCCATCCGGCGACGCAACCGGGGCGATATCGTTCCACCCGATCGCCCCGGCGAGCATGCGGGCCACAAGGTCCGAGACCAGATATTGTGATGTGAGGTTGGCGCCGTTTTTGAGGGCGACCTGGGAGACAGTATTGTTGCAGGTGAAATAGATCCCGGCAAATACGTCCCAATACTCCGAGTATGCTTGGAATGCATCCAGATCAACACATCGTTGACCACAAGTCGAGTTCATCTTGGGCATGACGAGCAGGCCACCCGAACCCGGGACTTCAGGCAACGACTGGTTGACATTCTTGACACCATCGTTGTAAATCACGTACGAAAGATTGCCGTATTGGCCTTCAGTCACGGTATAGTTGGCGCAATAAGCCTGTACGTCAATATATCGTGATGAGATGTCGCCTACCAGGAAATCCTTTGGGTTTTCATCTTGGAAGAAATACCGGGTGTATCCGCTGTTATCGCTGAAATAGCTGTTTTCGTACACCTCGGTGCCGTTCAAGCTGATCGTAAGACCGGTGGTATCGCCTCGAATTCCCTCCTCATGGACATTGCTGAGATCGTAAAGATAGTACCCCGTCGACAGTGCATTCAAATCCAGAATACTGACGTTTCCGTGCTTATAGAGTATGTCATCCGGAGAGGTATTGAGGTTATAGTTTAAACCAATGATGCTATGTGACTCATCAGAAAGCTGTATCTGTAAGATTGGAAGCATATCGAAACACTCGTGCTTCAATGGCACAGTCTTTCGAGTGGAGCAATACTCACCCCACAAGGATAGTGACCGCCAGGTGAACTAGCAGCCAAAGGAAACAGAATATCTGTGTTCTCGATGGCAGGTGCTTGTATCTGTGGTTCCGAGCCTTCAACAAAAGTTGCACGACATTCCATAGCGAGTCACACCCCATGACGAGATCGAAGGTTTCGAGCGGCCGATAGCATACCGCCAACATACGCCAGCGGAGGAGTTTTGCGTAGCTCCTGAGAGATGCGGCCAGATTGACACCTAGGAGAAGCGAGTTCCCTGTTGTTAAGGCATTGAACACTCTTCGTTGAGTCTTGTCAATGGTGGGTTTCTTGGAGTAGCCATACAGGATCCCAAAGTAAGCTACACAAAGGATGAGTGTGTTGACCCATTCCCCAATGGTCAAGCGCAGTAGACGCCTTCGTTGGGTTTTGTAGCGGTACTCTCTCGTTGTTCTCTTCTCATCCTTTTCGAACAATTCGTGGAGTGACGGCTGGAACGACCCTTGCATGCGCTCCCTATATGCAGTCAAGGAAGAATTTCTGTGTCCTTTTTGCAATGCAGGCCGCACATTTTGAGGTTCGCTCTCTGAAGAAATTGTCAGGAAGTCAGCCGCAGCAGACCAGAGTACTTACTGGTACGTCGAGATGCAAGAGGCTGTGTGATAACATGAATCTCAGATTCATGCGCAGGTGCTGGAGGAGACCCCGGATCTGGCTCGGATTCGTGGGCTGGCTGGTGTAATGGGGATAGAGGTTCCAGCGTCTCCTCTAACGGCGTGATCTGTATCCCTGGTGGTAAGGAGTCCGCGAGCTTCACCGGGTCGCGTGCTTCGCTGTGAGAACCCTCGTCTCTGTTTGGAATACGGGAGTATTGTCCAAATGCATCCGTGGCCATGTCGGGCAATCACAATGAGATATACTGCTGGTTGTGACTTCCTCGTAGCGACGTGCACGATGTTCGCAGAAAGGAAACATGAAGACAGGCCGAAAGTGATGGCCATAATGCTGGAGACATATATTGCACTTAATACTGGAAATTCCAACGTATTGGACCCCATGTGTAGCGTGTAAGAAGTCAGTCTGGACAAGGGTCATATCGTGGACATGACCATCTGGCCGCGACATGCATGGCCGTTAGGGTCATTAGGCGAGGCTCGAGGGACTTCACTGCAATCAATCATGTGGCGCACTCCGTGTTATTGGTGGACTGGTGTGATAGCGCCGGCCGAATAGTCCTACTTAATTTTGACTCACCTGGAAATGGAAGCTCTCGTATGCAGAAGTGTAAGGGCGGTTTCACATAGCCGTGTCACCGTCTGGGGGGCCTAAATGTTAGTGAGAAGTAAATGCCTATTCTGTGTAGGGCGTTACAGGGGTCTGGGATTTTGGCCAGCGGGAAATGTGCGTCCTTGCAGTCACTCATCGTTCTGGCTCAACCATCAGGCTGACCAATGCCGTTGCCCAGTGACCGAAGTTGGAGCAGAGCCAGGAAACCGGTGTCTAAATGAGTGGTAAGTTATCGAGAGCAGGCAGATTCAAAGCGGAAGCTGACAGGTCATAAAGATCTCCCGACTGTCGGCATCGTGCTGCTATCGTGCTGCTGTGCATACAAAATAGTGTTATGGCTGGAAATGTCGATACCGCATACTCATCAACCCAATACGACGTGAAAACCCTTACAAGGATATGTTTGTGATGACTGAACCGTGTTTCTCAAGCATAGACGTTGGCCGATCAGGCCGAAGAAGTCGAAGATGCAGCTTGTGTAGAAACAGCAATGACTTTTCGTGCCCAGCGGACTAGATTAACGGTACTGGGGTTAATCGAGCCTCAGGTCCCAATAACCCTGCAGGGGGCCGAGCCTTTGGGCCGGTCCGATGGGAATGGTCAATGTTTATTTTGAGCTCGTAACACTGACTGTAGATGGCATTCTCGACAAGATCTGGAGCACTGTTAATCGTGTATGACCTCTTGACGGTCAAGCCTGCACCTGAATAGAACTATGTCTGCTTTGGCACGAAGCGTATAACCTTGCAACCCGGCACCAGATGACTGTAGCACGGTTCAATGCTTGGCTGTAACACCACAGTAGACTCGGCGATTACAAGAGCAGGCCTCACGCTGCGAAAATGCTTATAGGTCGTGCGACGACGGTGGGATCGAGGCTAAGTAGACCTGTCTGTCTGGGGCTGAACAGCAGACGGCTCAGGCCTAGCAGATCCAGACGTCGGTCTTTCATAGGTGGACCAATGCGTCATTCAACTTGCCACGAACCCATCAGTGAACATTTGATATCAGTTCTCGGGTAGCACTGTCAAGTGAGATGTCGTAGCAAAGTGTGTTCGAGTCTTCAAGGGAAATGTACTTCTGAAACAGAAGTTGACAGCACAGGCACAAAGGTAAAGAAAGCGCAAAGAACTAAATGGTCCGCAGTGACGCCGCGCATCGGCGGATCATCTGAGCCACCAATTGCAGACATTCTTCTCCGCATTCTGCTCCAGAAACATGAGCGTCGGGAACGGCGCTCTATGCTTGCTTGTTGGGTCGACAATAATATCATCTGTGTCAACCTTCGTCTCTGTTCCGGACGGAGGCCCTGTCGGCCTCGATCGCCTGCAGTACGATGGTGCATTCCAGACTCTCCCCGTCCGTATCTCGCCGGTTACTACGAAGCCTTGTGAGGAACCCAGGCGTTGACTTCTTCTATTCCAAACCTCCTCGATCAAGATCCTTTGCACATAAACCCTCGCTGCTGCTGGTGGCTCGACCCATACCCCGACCACAACTACCATTCCTTCATCCAGTTTCTCGAACGAACGTTGTTCAAGCACAGATTGGACGATTCATCTCGACGGAACGAAAGCAGCGATGGAAAGCCCAATTTTGGCAGCAACTGCGTTTCCATGCCTACCTTTGGCCGTCACTCTTACTCGCCACCATTTTGACAATGGGTATACAACAAGTCAAGTTCGAACGAGACTATCCTACTCCTCGAGATTGGTCGTTCTGGAGCAGGTGGCTGCTGCGAAATGCCAAATTCACTGAATTCAGTGACGATGCCAAACTCCAGCAGGTTCTGACAGACTGGGCCAGGGCCGGACGTTACTACCTGGATGTACTAGCAAGACTGGAGAGCGAAGACCAGGATGGGAAATTTCTCATGCCTACAGAAGCAAGCGGGACGTATGCGGACAGCCTAGGAATAGCCGGGTATGACATAAGTGCGAAAAGTGAGCAGTGGCGGCGAGGGTATCACGATACGCTCATGGGCGCCGGACGCGTGGCAGAGAACCTGGATGGGATGTGTAGGAGGATAAGAGAGGTCAGTGGACGTGTATACCCAAGAGAGAGTATACCAGGACCCGACAATCCCAGGCCGAAGCCACTGCCGTGGGATAAGAAGAAGGGACACGAAAAAGCACCTACCGCGGAGGAGGTTGAAGATGCTTTCCCAGCGCCAGAGATGTTCTACATGAAGGTGCTGACAACAGACGGGTTCGACACAAGACAACGACTGGAAGCGGCTTTGGCATACGCCGACTGGTGTGATTTTAGGGGCCTGAATGAGACCGCCGAAGACACTTACCAATGGGCTATGGATATCGCTCAATCAGGTCTACGAAACGGAAGCACATCTGTTGTCGATACGAAGACTGGCATGATCGTGAAAGGAAAAGAAGACGAAGTCACCGAGAATATTCTCAATGTATGCACTTCCTATGCTGTCCATCATGCCAAAGCTGGAAACGTCAAGCAAGCATTGCCTGTTTTCCTAAGCGTATTGCGAGCTCGAAAGAACCTGCCCCCTTCGCCTTATGGCGTCACGGGAACACCCAGACAGAACAACGAGGACGAAGGATGGTGGTCATATCTCTATGCACTCAAAGATATGCTCATTGACAAGCCCTATCCTTCAGCACCTCCAGACGGCAATGAACGACCTTATCACACGTTGAAGGAAGCTTGTGAAGAAGTGGGTCTGATGACTTACATTGGAGAGATTCTCTTTGCAACGAGTGATAGCGAAAGAGAGAAAGGTCTAAGCTGGACACGGGACAGTGTTGAAGCTGCTGAAGCCGTCATGTGGGTGATGGAGGAACAAAAGGAGGAAGATGGCAAGGAACGATGCCGTGAGTGTCTGGAAACAGGCCTAGAGAACTGGAAAGACATGTCTCGACAGATGGCTCGTCTAGCAGCAAAGAAAGAACAGGATATCGCAAGCGGATCAGGGTTCTTGGGACTCGGCCTAGGCAAAGCTTCACAGGTTGCGAAGGCTCACAAAGAGACACAGCGATGGGAGGAGGAAAATGTACAGATTGAGCTGAGACGGCAGAAGACGGTACCTCTGACACAACCCATCAAGCCTCCTGCTCAAGGACTGTTATGAAATTGAGTCACAGAAGCACCTCATGGGCATCGAATGAGGCAATGAGAATGAAGTTATGAAGCTCTCCCATGTCGAAAAGGACAGCGCATCCCTGATTCACTCCGGGTGCACGCCGTAGCTGTACAGCTTGTTGAAAACGGAGCGTGCTGCGCGGACAATGGGGTACAATCACTGGCGGTCATCACAATGACAACAGTCTCTTTGCGCTGGCGGTCGACTGATAGACAACGAGAACAGTAGCGAACGCAGCGGTGTTCGCTCGATGGCAATATGTTTGTTCACAGCGGTCGACCTCACTTCCACCTCATCACAAACAACAAGATGAAGTGTCCTCCAGGCCCACGGAGGAAGCTTTCTCCGGTCCCGGAGGAGGCTCACGATGAGCATGAGAGCGCAAGGTAAGACAACGCCATCAGTACTGTGTTGAGGTCGCTGTTGACCGTCATGTAAAGTTGGGGCGTTGCGCTAACCTGTTTGGTGGTGAACAGTTCTTCCGTCTCCGTCTCTGTCGAGCGGCGTCGCCGCTTCAACACCTTCTCTCCCTCTTCTCCTCCTCCTCCTCCTCCCTCCCCCCACGCCAACGACCTCGAAGCAGGCGTGGCCACGATGGAGACGAGACGCGCACCTCTGCGATTGAGGATGAGGAAGACGTTCTACCGGGCGCTCCTGGTCGCTTTCCTGCTGTGGTTCTTCCTTTGCAAACTCACATTCTACGATGTCTTGGTAAGAACTTCCTCTGACCTTTCCACCAGCACAAGAACCAATGCCTGAGTCCCTACAGTCCGGTTCTTTCCTCGGGCTACGAATGTGCAAGAATACAGAATACTACGGCCCAGCTGCATCGTCCCTCTCTGCTTTCCCAGCTCCAGAAAACACCACGTTCAGAATCCCAGACACTCTCGACACATTCTATGACTACAAATTCCGCAATCACACGTCCTGCCAAATCTCCTCGCTCGATCTACACTCAGCGTTCTCACCACTATGTGAGACTCGCGATGCCTTCCTCCACGCCTTCTCCGGCGGCGGCAGAATCGGCTTCGACCGCCCCTTCATCCCATTAGACTGCGACATGCGGTGGTTCAACACCGACGAAGTCTGCAGCATTCTCTCACGCTTCGAAAAAGTCATCGTCGTAGGCGACAGCATGATGAGACATGTCGTGGGTGCAATGAACGTTCTCCTCCGTAAAGACCTGGGCTACGGCGCCGTCACGAACTGGAACTTTAATGAGCAGGAATTGTAAGCCACCCTTCTTCTCAGACACACACACTCACACACCAATGTACAGTACTAACGTTTGGCTTTGCAGACAAGAATGCTTCTGCAACCACCAAATGGACGTGAAATCGTGCTCGGTGCAAGGCATTTTCTCGACCTCCTCTGTCCTACAACACGACCCGTCGAGCCTGGCCTGTGACGAACCAGTCGACTTAGTCATCGAAATGATGCTCAAATTCCCACTCGATCCCACCGAAGTCTCACGCTTCCAGGACTTATTGGCGTCCACCAAACCACGCAAACCCTACGCCTTCCTCTTTGGACACGGTCTGTGGAACGACCTCGACATCCAAGCGAGCATGAACTGGCTGGACAAGCTCCTCGAGCATACACTTGAGAAAGCACCGTATTTGGGCACGATCAATAATCGGCGAAGTCACTCGATCTGGCCTAGACTGTACATCACACCAAACGCCGCTGGCGTGTTGAAGCCGGATCAGTGGCTTGTCAGCCAGGGCGACAAGCAATTGATGATTTTTGAGGAGAGTGTGCGTGTGGAAGTGGCGCAACGAGGTGTTGAGACGCTGGGGACCTGGAATATGAGTGTCCAAGCCACGAAATATGATGGCGTGCATTTGGACCTGAAGGGGAACTTGATCAAAGCTATGGGCGTGCTGAATTGGCTGAATCTGGTTGATGTGGATGCTTGGTGAGCAGGCAGACAGGAGTCAGAGTTGAGCTTGACAAAGTGCAAAGACACAGTTGCAAGAGACGAGAGTTTCACAAGAGTTTACGAGATGGTCAACAGGCATTGATTGACCATGACTAGAGGCGCAGGAGAAGCGTCTTAGGTCTCACAAGGACTTGAATCAGACTCCGGGTTTCAAAACAGTTGAGGTCATGTCAAAAACTTCGAAGTGCTTTCCACATCCACCTAAAATGGACTTTTTGCTGCAACAGAGCTCGCCTAGGGCCTGCTGAGCAGGCTTTCTATATGATGTACAATGTTTATCTCCCTCCTCTTTCCCATTCAAGTCTTGCCCCGGAGTCGGAGGCCAGTGATACTGAATCTCGCCCAAAAGACCAACAGTGCGGCTAGAACGACGGCAATACCACTGAACAGCTGCACGCCAAGCCAGTCGTACGATGTGCCCAAGATCGCGCCAGTCACAGGGGTTCCAGTCAAGAGTCCAAAGGCGCTGATGAAGAACAGCTGGCCCATTCGCGTGCCAATCTTGGTCATGTCCTTGGTCAAATAAACAATCGCAACGGGCGGAATCGACACCAACCCTCCGGAAAAGAAGCCATATAAACACGAAAAGGCGATCAGGCCGCCGACATTGTGAATACCGATCCATATCAATGCCAACATGCCGGTCATAAAGCAACATGGGCCCATGACGTTTAGCGGGCCGATGTGATCGGCCAGGAAATTCGGAACAAGCCGTCCTGGAATGCTGGCAGCATTTAGCATGGGGAGTAAGTAGAACCCTAACCTCTCCGAGGTGATGCCCTGTTGTATTCCGTATGACTGGTCGTAGTAGACTGGACCGTAGAAACCGATGAAGGCGACGAACATGGCGATGCAGAACAAAACATACGGGAGCTCCGTGAATGCTGTGAGGTCGACCAAATGGCGTTTATGCTTGGGCATGACTCGCGGCCTCATGACCAGCACAGAGAACCAGACTGTCACAAGCGAGATAAAGCCAAGGACTCGGGTCGCCCAAGCGAAGCCAATGTGCGGCTGCAGGCGGATGAAGATGATGGGGTAAAGAACTCCGCCCAGCGAGGATCCAGACGCAGCCATACCGTTCGCCAATGCCTTTCTCGTGCTGAAATATTGCGGCAGAATCGCAACCGAAGGGATGAAGATACAGCCAGCTCCAACGCCGATGCAGATGCCCTGTGCTAGCATCGTCTGCCAGTATGTCTTGCACAGGGATGTCATCATGAAGCCGAATGGGATCAGGGTTGCACCAGTGGCGATGAGAGCTCGAAAATAACCATTGTCATATGCTGGTCCTGATATGACGCCGACAAGCAACAGTAGAAATGCCTGGATAGAGCCGATCCAGGATATATCGCTAGGACTAGCGTGCCACACAGGATTGGTTGCATAATATGTCTGATAGACACCAAACGTGTTCACGAGGCCCCTAGAACAGATATTAGTGCTTTCTTGTTTCCTGGAAGGAATGAAATCTGTACCAGGCATTGAAGAAGAGGAAGAAAGAACCAAGAACTTGTAGCCAAGCGGTGAGGCCTCCATTCGGAGGAGGGCCTGGGTCATTGTCGTTCTTCTCTGATATCGGGACTGGATCACCTTCTGTGGGTGACTCGTCGATATTGGCCTCGGCGTCAAGAGCTCGGTCGAAGTTGGACTCGGTTCGATGAAGTGTCGGGTTTGGACGTTGTCTGGAGGCATTGAGATCTTTATTGTCTTCTATAGACTTGTCCAGTTCATCTTCTCGAAGGGTGGAGGAGCTCATCACACTTGTGATGTGGGTGTGCTTAACAGTGCCGAGGTGTACGAGGGTGGCCACGCAGTAATGTGTATTAGTTCCCAATCAGCTCTCACGGCATGATATCAATACAGAGGCGACATAGAGCACGAATAGTATAGGCAAAGACTTTTGAGAGGAATCGCACGGACATCAAAACACAAGAGGCGAAAGAAGTAAAAGTTGAGCAATGGTACGGCGGTACTCCGTACACTCACAAATGGGGGCTGTCAATATGGCATGGAGGCGGGGGAGAACCGAGACCGAAAAATTCCACAAATTAGAGGAGAGGAGGAAGTCTTCTTTGTACGGCGACACGGTAGAGATCCACGGGAAATGTGTACTGGATCATGTACGAGACCGAAAAGCCATGAATAATGAAAGAGCAGAAGCGGGTAAATGGCAGTTGTTTGGGTGCCACTTTCTTGGTGCCGTTATATCCGAACATGAGAGAAGGCATCTCCAATATCGACCTACATCTCGACAAGCTGTGATTCCGTATCAACACCTCGACGGCTTGATAGACTGCGATTGAGCATCCAACAGGTTTATTCTTTTTCAAGACTGGCCCTCGACGATTTTGCCGTGTATGTGGCTGGTGAGTACCCATAAAGAATGATGTGATACTCATTGGAGAATATGACTGGCCTGGCAAACCAGGTACATTATATTTGAGCAAGACGATCGATCAGCTCCCCAGCGAGTCAAATATGTACAGGGCCACCTTGTATGCATATGAACACACGGAATTGATGACACCTGCGAGTCAACATGTTCAAAATGGAAAGATGTCATCTCTTTTAAGATGAAACTTCTCATGCCCAAGAATCGGCGGCAAGCATCTCCAACCTCAATCTGAAACACCGTCAAACTCGTTCGGCCACTGCCACGATTAGACGCCGCATGCGACACCCAACGGCCATGACACAAGGCATCGTTCGAGCCTTGCATGTTTGTCTGAACATTCGTTGGCTCTCACTGCATCTCGTTCTTGGCGGCTCACGATAAATATAGCCTTCCAAAACCTCACTGGACCCGGCAAACCTCGTCTTCGACCGCATCGACCGTCTGCCTCAAACCATGCACTGGCCAAGGTTGATTCTGGCGCGCTGCAATGCATCGACGTTTCTTTGGGCCAAACACCAGGTCAAGTAATGATGTCTGTGGCATCAGCCGCTGACCAAACGCTGAGCCCATTTGTAGGGAAAATCAAGGTAGGTTTGACAACGTCGCTCGACATACATATGCCATGTTCGTGTTCATGCAAGAATCGCAACTCTGTTGATCCTGCATCTCTCTTTGCCTTGCTGCATCATATCGTGGTCTTTGGGAGGATACACAGGCCTCATTTTGTTCATTGCACTGGTTGCTTCCATATTCGTTGCCTTACGATCATCGCATTCGTCGCGCTGGTCGCTATACCATTCATTTTCCTACAATAGCGTTCCCTATATCAACGCGCTGGCACAGAGAAGACACACGAGCAGAATAGCAGACGACGACACCATCTCCATCATGAAATTCACAACGCGGAGCGTCAACGACGCCTTCCCCATCTCTGGCCCCAACCCGCCAACATTCCCACCACCACCTCAACCCTCACGCTCTCGCCATCCAGCATTACGCCGACTACACAGGTTTCGGATTGTCGGTCAACCGATCACGCTCGTCCTAGTCTTCACCACCCTCATCCTCAATGCCATCTACGCCTACTGCGTGGCCAAACCTCACAAATCCGACACCACCGCCAGCACCGCAAGCACAGAGTCATCTACGGTGACAGCCTTACTCATCTACACCCTCACCACCCCGGCAATCAGCCTATTCCACCTGACCGCCGACCTCCTCACCAACCACACCAATCCACAGCACCTGAGCACAAAGCTAGCATACAAGCTCCTGCTGCCCACCACAGCTCTGTTGACAGCAGGCTGGGCAGCGTCTGCCTCAATCTGGATGCACTGCGAGATCCCAGCGTTCAACAAATCCGGCCGAAATGTCTGCCCACCCCAAGTCCGCGGGCACTTCATGTACGGCATTCACGAAGTCAGCATTGCAAAGACGGCGATAAGCTGGACCATCTTCGTCCTGTATGCAGTATATCTACTCATCCTGGTCGGCGGGTATAAAGCGCAGAAACGCGTGTGGAGAATCGCCGCGAAGACGGGCGCTGACTTCGAGCACGGCGACGCCACGGAGATTGTGGTGAGTGTTTGATCACCAGGAGTTATCAATCACAAACCTACAGTACTTCTTCCTCTGCATGGTCGTCCCACAGAATAGTTGAATAGGAGGGCTCTGCTGTGCACTGCTAGAGGGAAAGAGGGTTTGTCTATGTACAACGTCGCCACGATCTTCGAGTTAAGCAGGGGATTACAAATGTACAAAAAGTCAAAGCGCTGGAGTTAAGAGCAACAAAGGACAGGATCACATCGAGTACGTCTTATATTTTATGTCTAATCATACACAATTGAACCTATTCACCGAGTCTTCTAATCTGTTCGATGTACCCTTTGAACCAAGATTCCTGGTCAGCCCTCTCTTGCCATAGGGAAGCATATTATCGCGATGGCTTCGATCCACACAATGAAAACTTCCGATGTTGCCCGGCTGACCTTGCTCCGGCTGTACGAACATCTTCCAAGGCATTCGAGCACTTTGTCTTTTAAGTCTTGTCCCTCAAAAAATGCCTTCTTGTGTATTCATGTCCTAAAACTCCGACGAAGCCGTAAGAAGGATCTCGGTAGCACAAGATGCTATGTGCTCACTGCTCATCGTCCTCATCGAGATCAGGATTCTCTTCGGCATCGTCCTCATCAAGATCAGGATTCTCTTCGGTAATCAAGCAGCCATATTCGTTGTAGCGCATGACAAAGAGAGGTGGTGGCAATTCGTCATCAGCAGAAACAGGCCCTGGTTGGGCCAGGATGTCTTCCTAAGCCATCCTGACTTTCGCCCTCTCGTCCTTGGGTGCGATCCGCGCCATCATCTCTTCCCGCTGCATGAGGTGCCCTACACGCTCCAGCAGGCCCAACAGACCTTTCATGCTGCTGCCCCATTCATCCAACACCTCATCCGGCCCTCGTTTCTCTTCGAAACTGACCATCCGGGCTGGTCGGTCGATGCGCGCATACACCGTCTTCTTGGTGACCAGATCCGAAATGTACTTCTCCGTCTCCTCCTCCGACAGATCGAGCAGTTCGGTCAGACGAGGGAAGGTGATGCGCGTGTAGTACTTCGCGACGACTCGAACGTTGTGTTCAATGACGCGATGTCGCAGGGCTTCATACCGTGTATGCGCCTTCGGGTCGCTGGAGTCTTCGGTCTTGGAGAAAATGTCCGTTGAGCAGAGGTGTTCGCCATATTGTTGCTCGACCATGGGCCAGCGCATGAGTTCGTGGATCGTGAATTGTTTCAACAGCGCGGCGTCCTTTGGCACTTCCGAATTGCGGCTGTCCTGGTAGACGCGATGGAGGAGATCAGACTGTTCGTTGTCGTAAGGCGCGAGTAGCACAAAGTAGATAACGCGTTGGAGCGTGGCACGCAACTGGTCGGGGTTGTTCTCGACGGACTCTGTGTCGAGCACTTGTCTGTAATGCTTGCACGCATCGAGATACCGATCTTCATGCTTCGCAAGCTTGATTTGTTGTTCGTAATATCGTAGCTTCAAGTCCGTCACGTCGTCCAGTGGTTCTGGAGGTGGTTCATCGGCAGATCTCTTCTTCTCCTTCTCTTCACGGGCCTTCTTCTCCTTTTCCATCTGTTCCGGCGTCTGCTTGGGTTTGCGAGCAAAATATCTCGTACTCATTTTCCTGCTGAGAATCATCGCTTGTGTCCAGTCGCCATTTTCCATGCACAATTCCACTTGTTCTAGTATGAATTCTGTCTTTTCTCTCCTTGTCATGGATCCGAATGTCTCGACTTGCAACTCGCAGAGGATCTCGCTTGCTGATTTGATGTCGCCTTGCTCCTTTTTGATGTCGGACAGGATTCGGGTGATTCGTGCACGCTCGACTTCAACGAAGATCTGGGATGGTCAGTTCGGACTTTGAGAGGCGAGCATCCAGATCAACTTACTCTGCCTTCCGTCACGGTTCGTAACGTCTCAATTATGCTGAGTTTTGTGTCTAGGTTCGGCGTATCATCGAGGAACTTCATCACCTCCTGCACCATGGCGGTAATGGCTTGTTTGAGTTGTCCATGTTTCTTCGAGAGCAGCAGGACTTGCTCGTTCAGCAAGCTCCAATCTCCAGCCTGTTTGCATAATGTGATGATTGCGACCAAGCATCTTGAAGTTGTGGCGAGATCTGAAGCCTATGTTTGTTGTCAATGAGGCGCTGTGATATGCAGGACAGATCGGTAGCATACCTGTCTGGTTTGTTTCTCGAGGGCGATGATCTTGTCGATACCTTTCTGGAGATCTTTCTGTACATGATTTAGCCTCAGTATCTCATCATGTGGCATCTAATTCACCTTCGCTAACTCCTCTGCCTCAGGCAGGATCTTGTCCGCATCCTTGGTATAATCTTTGTCTGGTTTGAAGATGTTTCCGTCCGACATGGTTACCGGGGATGCGTATACAATCTATCGGAGTAGCACTTAGATGAGCGCGGGTAGAGTAGGTCTCGAAAGGAGGATTTTATTGACGAGGGTCAGATGAAATATGCTTGGACGTGTAGTCTGAACAATTGTCCGCAGTGTATGGAGCGACTTAGTACTACAAGCTCAAATGATGCATCCGCGGCGCCTTGACGCGTCCTTGGCGCCTGACATGGCAGCCTCGCCAGCGCAAGCCTCGCTACTTAAGTAAGGTCCTGTACAAATTTGTCTTGCCCTGGATATAGAGTTAACGACGCCTCCATGGACGCCCATAGGTATGCATTGCTCTATCTGATACCTATCGATCAGAATTACTGCACACACTTTTGTAGTCCAGACTCTAGCCTTGTTGTCGGACCACCTATTCCCAGTACATATACACCACGACGGAACTTCTTCCAGAAGCAAACAATGCAGTCTTACACGGCGCCCAAGAATCCCTGACTCTCCAACATCAAAATGATTTGGTGAACAATGCTTCTGACGGTTTGCTTTTCAGTGTCAACTGTCAGATCGGCATCTTCAGGCTTCTCGTATGGGTCGTTGACACCGGTAAAGTTCTGGATGGAATTTCTCCGGGCACGAGCATACACTCCTCTCTTATCCGTCTTCTCCGAGTACTCCAGAGTAGTGGCAACGTGCACCAAGAAAAAGCTGCCGTATCTCTCAATAGTGGCACGGGCATCTTTTCTAGCTGCGTCAAAGGGTGCAATGGGCGCGGCTATCACAGCAGTTCCGGCCTTAGTCAGCTCGCCAGCAACAAAGGCAATACGAGCGATGTTGGTGTCGCGATCTTCCTTTGTGAAGCCGAGTTCTGCAGAAAGCTCAGAGCGAACGGTCTCACCAAGGAGCAGACTGACAGGTCGGCCACCTTGCTCGTTGAAAGTGACTTCCAAAGCTCGTGCAATGGCGTCCTTGCCAGAGTTTTGGTAACCAGTCAGGAAAATGGTAAAGCCTTGCGTTGCGCGCGGTGGGTTTGACTCTCGGAGGACCTTGACGACCTCTGGATACGAGAACCATTCAGGGATGGGCGCACCAACTCTCAGACGTCTTCGGAGTTCGGTACCAGAGATGTCGAGGGTCTTGATACCAGCCGGTACTTCGTCCTTTGGTTTGTATTCGTCGGTCTCAGGGAGGTAGGTCATCATTTGGAATTCGACAACCTCAATTCCCAATTCAGCCCTGTACTTCTCCACCGCGTGCTGGGCGTCATATGGACCGTAGAAGTCCTTGCCTGCGCTGTTTTTGCCAGGTCCGGCATGATCTCGGCCAATAATGAAATGTGTAGCGCCGTGGTTCTTTCGGATGATAGCGTGCCAGATGGCTTCACGAGGACCACCCATACGCATGGCCAGACCGAGCAGACCGAGGACAGCCATTCCGTTGGGATATCTGGGCATGAGTGCCTGGTAGACACGAACGCGAGTGAAGTGGTCAATGTCGCCAGGCTTGGTCAAGCCAACAACTGGGTGAATGAGGACGTTGGCTTGTCGAGCGCGGGCAGCGCGAACTGTCAGCTCACGATGAGCTCTGTGCATGGGATTTCGGGTCTGGAAAGCCACCACACGGTTCCAACCAAGCTTCTCGAAGTGTGTCCGCAGCTCGGCTGGGGTGTATCGTAGAGCAACGTAGTCGTAGTGACTCAGCCTGTTGACAGCCTCAATCTTTCCGCCAATGTACAATTCCTTTGTGCTGTTGAACAGGAACTTAATGGCTGGGTGTTCTGGATCTCCACCGAACACCTCTTGTGCCTCCTTCTTCTTGTCTGGCTGGTAGACGTCGTCGACTGTCAGGATAGCGAGGTTACGGTCGTCTCTGAAGTCTCGGAGGGTGATTCTGGCGCCTGCCTTGATTTTCAGACGCTCGACAGTCTTGCTTGTGACGTCCAAGCAGATGGGCATGCTGAAAAGAGCGCCATCTGCTAGTCTGAGGTTCTCAACAACGCCATTGTAGTCCTTCTCGTTCATGAATCCTTCGAGCGGAGAGAATCCACCGTTCAGGATAAGCTCAAGATCACATAGCTGGCGTTCGGTCAGGACAACGGCAGGCAGTGTCTCTGCTTCAGCGGAGAGTTGAGAGTGACGAGGAGCGTCTCGTGCAAGGAGATCCTTGAGGATCCCTCCGTGCGGTGGGTTGGCCATAGCTGCGAATCTTTAGGGCCCGTAGTGATAAGGAGAGGAATGAAGCTCAAAAGAATGTGCAACACGGTCTGGTCCTTAACAAAGTCTTATAAAAGCTCAGAGAGAATTGTTATCTTGTTCATGAAACACGCAAGACACCTTGCCCTGGCTTGCCAAGTGCACTTTCTCATCTCACGGCTCCAAGCGTCGTAAGATCGTCCCCGCCAACCTTGAATGCGGACTGACACAAATTTTTGTCGCTCAGGCAAAATGTCGGTGATGGCGTGCTCGCTGAACTCCATGAATTTCCCTTTTCCGCGCCACTTCATCCATTCTGGTTGGTCGAGCTGCGTCACCATTCCTCCCTGTTGGATCAGATCTCCGGGACCTGGCAGGCCGCAGAAGCGTCTGTTTTGGCGTCGTTGCAAGGTTCGTACCTGAAGGAAATCGCAGGACTCGTGTCTGAACTGGAACATCCGTGCAGAAAAGGTGGATAAATGATCTTGCAGAGTAGAAGCTGAGTACCTTTTTCTCCGACATCATCGACCGGAGGATTGGAAGTGGCCTTCCGTAAGGCTGCGCGACCACTCGGAAGTGCTACAAAGGCACTATGAATAGGTTTACATCATAAAGGAAAATCTCTTAAAGCACCCCAGTCCATTCTAGATGGATGAAGAGTACGACCTGAAGAAGACGAATGCGAACAATGACTCGGCAAGTCTCAAGATGATGATGATGGTGTATATTTGGAAGACGATAAGGCTCTCGGAAATCTAATCGATCCTTGCTAGGCATAACAAGTCAAACACTTGAACTGCATCAAAGTAGGCGACCGCTGCGCTTTTGTGTATATACCATCTTGAGATGCTCATCTAGCCCCCTTCCATGTAATAAATGTTGTGGCCGATATCATGCTTTTCATGTCATACAGATTCCCCTCATGCAGAACCTTGATCGTGGGCCATCGCTAATGCTGAATAATGGAAACGCCAACGCTATGCTGAAAAAGACCAAATCCTCAATGTCGTACAGATCATGCTTCGAGTGTTACCTGCTGCAAAGCTTGGTCAAGGGCTTCCCGTTCTCTCTTCTTCTCTTGTTCAAAGAGGAATTGTGCGTACTTGGAACGAGGATTATGAATGCCACACTCGGTCTTCTTCTGGCCCTTCCAACGACCGGCACGTTCATCCTCACCCTCTTTCACAGGGCTGGTCGAGTGCCAGTCGCCGACGCTCTTGTATCCTCGGTCAAGCAGAGCGTTGTATGGTACGTCGTTTTCCTTGACATATTGCTGGATCTGCTCGAATGACCAGTTGGCCATGGGGTTGATCTTGATCAAGCCAGCCTCGTCGATCTCGATGATGTCCAGGTCGCCTCTCTTGCCTCCCTGGCTTCTCCGTCTGCCCGTAAGAACGGCGCATGCTTGCAACTCACGGTAGGCTCGTTGCGCCGGCTCGACCTTGACCAAGTAATCGTATCGATTGTCGTCCGTCTCCCACAGTTTATCACCGTATTTCTTAGCGAACTGCTGGGCTGTCTCCACACCTTGTGGCTTATAGACATGAATGTTGACCAGAGGATATCTTGACCGTACACGATCCAACAACTCCATGGTCTCACCGAAGTGGTGCAGGGTGTCGATGAAGACAAGGTCAACCATCTGTGGCCGGGGGATCTTCAACTTGGAGAGCATGTCCAACTGAACCAGCCCGGTAAGGCCAAAGGCGGTTGTCTGGAAGAGGTGGGGCAGGGTGGTAATGCACCATCGCAGGATGTCTTGCGGCTCGAGGAACTGAAGTTGGCGGTTAAGGAACTGGAGATGAGGTTTGGTGAAGTACACCTCAGGCATGCTGATTTCACTGTTCTGGACGCTGGCATAACCTGAGTCGGCACCACTCAACGAGGGGCTGCTCTCGCAGCTGCTGTATGGGGACTGGTTTCTGGACGAGGACGACATGGTGATGAATGCTGTGGCAATGGCTCTTTAGTCTGTCGAGGGAGGTGACGACAGGTTAAAGAAGCAGGAGAGTGATGAGCAATGGGGAGGGAACTGAGATGAGGGCGCACATTGGGAAGCAAGGGAAGTAATAGAAGCCCACCTTTTTACAAATCATCTCGCAATATCATCGTCGAGCACGCAATTCTTTGGTGGAGCGCACTAGAAGGTCGCTTTCAAAGCCTCGCCATCGGCAGACCCAAACCAGCAAAAAAAGTCGCGACCTCCCACCATCGTACTGGTCACGTGCAATCACGCCATCGATGACACCTGAAAGCCATTGGATGGCGACAAAGTCTTGCAGTGGTCAAGCAGTCATTCGCAGGCCGTCTGGCTCCGATGGCAGGCAGGACAATCTTGCATGCATCATTCTTGCATGTTTGTCCGTGACGCAGGGTTCGTTTACCCGAGGATATGAGTGCAGAGTCGAGGAGGATCATGGATTGACATTTTGTTTCCAGCACCTCAGAAGGTTAAATCTGACGAGATCCGGTCCTTCCAATGATTTGCAGTCTTTGTTCGCAGACCTTGGGGGACTTTCCTTTCGTGACTAATCGTATATCGCGTCTTCGAAGTCATCTGTTGATGCTTCACCGCCCGTCGTGGTGTTGACCAGAATGTAAAGTGGGGGGTGAAGCAATTCCCGGCCTCGACGTTCAAATTTTAGATCTCCGTGGAAAGGCCGTTCCCATGATATCACGTGCATGAGCTTGCGACATGTGATCTGATGTCATCGTTTGCCTTGGATTTTCTACGGTGGTCGGAACTTCCTCCTCGGCGCAGAAACACAATCGCTCTTGAATGTGCTGCATCTAGAATCCAATACCACTATCGCTGAGGGACTGCATACGACGAGAACAACACATCGTTTACCCAATAATAAGCAAAAAGAAATTCAGACTCTTCTCACACTTTTTTATGTTTGCTGGCCCCTGACTGATCGACGCTCCTACAGATATTGGTTCCTGCATTGGTCGTGCTGGTATGACGTCGTCTTGCAGCTGCCCCAACTCTTTCTTTTCTGCAGGTGGCCTCCTACCTGCGGACCCTTAACTTGTTGCACATCGAGAGCCCGCCCAAAACAAACTCAATGCGCGGTCAGCAGTGATCATGGCATCTCCAGCCCGGTCACGCAAACCGAGTCTCGCAAAAGACTCCCTCTCAGGCAGTTCCTATCTCGACGACCACCTCGAGTACCGAACCCACCAGAGCGGACCCGTGACAAGCATAGATGGCGTCCTCGAACAGCCTCACCGTGTGCCGCGTACAGCGATGTCCAGCACCTCCCTTGCGTCCAGGAGGTCCATCAGCGCCATCTCTCCATCTCTCATAGTCTCGCAGGAGAGTGGCACCATTCACACCATCTCTCATACTAATTGCATTCCTGAAGCTGGTGATGCGCAACGACTTGTTGCGACCATATTCTACAACTCCAAAACCCCCCGCCATCCACACATCCACCCAGATCAGTCACCTCCTGTGAACCCGACCGATCCTATTCCTATTCCAGAGATCGTTGAAGGCTCGGCGCCAACCACTAGCATATCAGAATACCCTCTCGAACCTCCCGCTCCAGAACCCGAACCGTTGGACCACCTATACGGTGCTTTCATTTCGCAGTTATGCCTTACACATTTTCTGTCAACCCTCGACAGTCTCCTCATTCACAACAGACCAGAGGAACGAAGGCTCACATCATCGCATCGATGTCTGGACCCCGATCCTTCCAAGCCCCGGGTCATGGAAGTAGTATTCTCACCCCCTCCGAATCCTGAATACCTTCCATGGGAATTGATATCAAAGCACGAGTCAATCTACAAATTTGAAAGAGAATGGAACTGCGAAATCATTTTACAGCGCGCGAGCGTATACCGTCGGCACAAGCGTCTCTGCGTCTTCGACATGGACTCCACCCTTATCCAACAAGAAGTCATCGACGAAATTGCTGAATTCATTGGTGTCAAGAAGGCTGTAGCTGCGATCACTGAGCGAGCTATGAATGGCGAGCTAGACTTTGCAGCGTCTCTCAAGGCAAGGGTTGCCCTCCTTAAAGGCGTACCAAGCGATGTGTTCGAGCATTTGAAGCCCAAGATTGTCATCACCCCTGGTGCAAAGGAATTGTGCAAGTGTCTCAAGAGACTGGGCTTCAGTCTCGCTGTGCTAAGCGGAGGCTTCCAACCTCTCGCCGACTGGCTTGCAGGCGAACTGGGACTGGATCACGCGTTTGCAAATCATTTGGTTGTGGACCACGAAACAAAGACACTGACCGGCGAGTTGGACCCATCGCATCCAATCGTCGACGCTCAACACAAGCAAAGTCTGCTGATAAGTCTGGCTTCTGGAAAGAACATCCCACTTGCGCAGACGATGGCTGTGGGTGACGGAGCGAACGATATACCAATGTTGATGACGGCCGGGCTGGGCGTGGCGTTGAACGCGAAGTCCAAGGTGCAGATGGAAGCGCCGGCAAGACTCAATATCGGCGAGAGTATGCTTGACCTGGTGTACCTTCTGGGTTTGACCAAGCAGGAAGTGGACGAGCTGTTGCAGGATTAGAGTATGAGAGCATGAGAGTGTTCCGGTGGGAGGACATCACAAGAAATCGACGTTATGGGTATGAAATAGTCTGCAGCATCGAAGGTGTGAGCGTCCTCGATAAACCAGAGCATCATCGCGGAGCCAGTCGCGCGCACTCAGTATGACTTATGGAGTCATTACGTCCATGGACATAAAGTTGTGCCAGTAAGCCTGATAGTGAATGCATTCCATGTTACAAGCAATATCCTGAATTTGAGGCGCTAGAAACGCTCCGCTAATGTAGCATACATACAGATACAAGTACAATCGATAGATCGCTCGAGCCCGAGCCCCGAGCCAGACAGTATAGCCCCAATAATGTCTATCATCAAGGGAATATTGCCGCCTCACCTGTTTGGCGATATCCAAGTTCTCACCCAAGCAATACGGGACACCCCAGCTCATTATCACCGTAACTCAGAAAGAGCCAAGTTATGCTCTCACCGCTGCCATCGCTAAGATCCGCTCTCGCCACCGACGACCACTCCATCACCATTCGTTATGGTAAAGGCAGTGAAATTGGCCGTCAAGTGCAGATTACCCGTACCAACGTCGACTGTGCTCGAGCCGTTGCCGCCAGTCTGCGTCGAAAAGAACGATTCCATCTGTTCCTGCGCGTTGACTGCCACGCTCACGGTCTGCGACTGCTGCAGAACATAGAGGACAACGACGCGAGCAAACTCAAGCTCTTCATCCGTCACGGTGGAGGACGTCGAATTGCTGGAGCTCCCTGTGGCGCTTGCATCCGTTGACGAAGATGTCGCAGTCGCAGCTGAACCTGTTGCGCTTGTCGTCCCGCCAACACTAGTGACGGTTGATACATCGGTGCCGATTGCTGCGGTAGGGGTGCTGATGGCCCCAATAGACGTCGCGGTTGTTGCCTGGAAAACAATTCCATTCGAAGTGCCAATGGTCTCGCTGGTTTGTCTTCTTTGGAGACGGGCCGCAACAACCGGTAAAGCACGCTCGCTGACCTCTGGTACAGCTGGGTTCGCGAGTATCGGAACAGGTTCACCAGGCTCCAGACCCGCCAGTACGACAAATCGTTTGGTTTTTGTGGTTGCGTCTGTCGAATTGAAATCGGCCAGAGAGTTCTCGCTGGTGCATGACAAGTTATTTAAAGAGAATACAGATAGGATGGTCGACACGTTCAGGGATATGTTGAATCGACTTTGTGCATCGGTGAGAGAAGGCAGCACTGACAGACCTATAGTTGCGTTCTCGTACTGAGTTGTGCCATCGTTCAAGGTCATCGTCATGCAGTCTTGCGTGTCTCCAGATGTATCACAGGAACTTCCAGTGAAGCCGTTCGAACAGACGCAGACACACGCATCCGCGCTCACAATACTGGTACCCCCATTGTGACAAGGATGACTGGTTGCGCATTTGTTATCGGTGGAGTGTTCTTTGGGTACGAGGACCAGGAAGATCGGTATTAGTACAGCTGCAGCAATGAGGACAGTGGCGATGACTAGAAAGGAAAAGAAAACGGGTATCGACATGCCGCAGCACTTTCGCCGCTGGCTCGTAGGCTGGTATCTCGACAAATCGGTCGTTGAGGCATAGGCATCACCCTTTTCGCTCAGAGGCCAGGCCCCATCTCTTCTGGTGGTGGGTGTTCCTCCCACCGCTGGAGCAGGGAAAGCCGATATCATGTCTGACATGGTTGACTGTCGATTGTTGCCGCTCAGTTTGTCGGTACTTCCCCACATGTCAAGCATACCTAGTCGACTGGCTGTTTTGCCTCTGTCCAGGTTTGCAGCCAGTCTCGTGGCGCGTTTGATGAGGTCTGCTAGACTCGTCGTACTGCCGCGATTCTGGACGTCCCTAACTGCGTCCATGTCCAACTGCGGTGGCCGTCGCCCCGGAGGTACCCTATCGCTCATGGCAGGGGCAGGCTGATCGATTCCCAGCCCGAGCAATGGATTACTGGATTTGTTGGAATGCAGTGAACGTGGGGTCTGTTCCGGGAATTTGTGCGATGCCATGGTCATAGGTGACTTTGGGGTTTGTAAGAATTCTCTATCGGCGGATGGTGAGGAAGGCGGAGATGTGTCGAACGGCATCCTTACAGGAGTACTCCGCGATCCTGGTGTATCGATTTGCAGCGGCGAGTTCTTGTTACTGACGCCAGCAGCGACGGCTGCGCTTAACGCGTTGATGGTATTAGTTCTGCTGGTCTGGGTATACGCTGGAGGATCTTCTGGTAGGTCATGGTCTAGGTGGCCATTCTTGTTCTTTATCGTCGTCATTGCAGGTCTCGCCCTCTTTCCGAGGCTGGCCTGTCGCAATATCTGTGGGCTTGCATCTGCGGAGCTTGGTCTACTGCTCTCAATCGGGCTGAGGAAGTCTTGATCATACCGCTCATCGACCCCAAGAGCTTCGCTTTCAGCATAGACAGATCCTGAGTATCTCACAGGAGTTGGGAAGCCTCGTGACCTTGAGCCAGGTGTTGTTCCAGGAGCGGCAAAATCGTCCAACACGGATGACATCGAGGAATCATGTGCATTGTACTTTCGGCCTGGCGATAGTGATGAATCTTGCCTCACATTCGAAGCAGTGGGAAACCTGAAATCTTGGACCAACCGTCCAGACCCAGGGTCCCTCTGCGGTTGTTGTGGAGCTTCATATCTGACTGGCGGAGGGGAGATGCCAACACCGGCTGGGACTTGTCTTGCAGCGAGTCTGACATTTGGTGGTACTCTCACTGACGGGTGAGGAGGAAATTGCTGGGACTGCTGGTATTGAGAGGCGTGAGCATACCCAGGCATGGCTTGCTGGGGTTGCTGGTTTCTGTATTGAGGGTAGTGAAATCGAGTTTCTGGTTTTGGGGGAGATCTGGAGCGATCCATCTTCTTGAACGAATGTAGGGCAGCTTCGTAAGCTTTGAAGTGCAGCAATCTGCCAAAGTCACAGTGGCAGTCTGTACCCTATGAGGTATTTTGCGTATCCTCGACTTATTGCGGCTGGAGGAAGGAAGTGGGCAATTGGGCGAGGATACTGCTGGCGCAATACCGAAAGCGCAATGAACGGCAGTCGCAGGCACGAGAAGGGTAGGCGCGGAAGTCGACTTCGAGATGATGCGGTTGAGATCGTCCGCGTTGTGAAGAATGTGAACGAGCGTGGAGTGACAGCGAGTGACTGGGAGATAGGTAAACGATTGGATGAATCTGCGAGATTGCACAGCAATAGTTTGGCAAGGTGCCAAACGATCGTTCGCAACGATGAATCGGATTTTCCAATTCAGCAGTCCAGGCCCGAGAAAACAAGAAGATAGAGAAGTCGAGAAGTTACTGAAGCACAGCCCAAGAAGTGCGACGGGGGTGATGAGTGAAAAAGGTGATGGATGGATTGGTGTTACAAAGACAGTTGGACGACGGTGTTTGGGAGTTTTGCCAACTCAGAGGCCGGTCCCTGGAAGTCGGAGACATGCAGCCGGGAGAAACCATGCAGGTACTCAGGTACAGCTGGCGCTCTATTGGTCTCATGCACCATTTCTTTGCCCCAGAGACGGTGAATGGCTTCTCTGCAGCGGATCTAGACAGGGGTTAGACATGGGTCAGCCCTCGAGCCTGAAACACGGCCACGCTCCTCACGAGTCCCTCCTGCAGACACCTCATCTCCTGCGTTGTTCTACCGTCACGACCGCGACAGCAAGAGAGAAGAATCACACCACGCTGTTGGTGGGATATCATTGATGGAAAGATCAAGAAAGAAGCTTGGATCTACATATTGATACATGTTCGATGATGACCGATGCGGCGCCTGTCAATATCGAAGGCCCTCGCACAGACGATCGGGGCCTCCTTTACCCCAGATTGGTCAGACCAGCACAGGGACCGAGACCCGGAGTGACAGCGCAGGAGGTCCGAGGGGCCACGAGCATGTTTTCAGGGTTCAAACCTCTAAGAAAGTGACAGCCTAGAACGATGATAGGCACTTCTTCGAGGTCTGTTGTGAGTCGTGACCGGAACAGTAGCCGCCTACGTGTAAGTTACTCGTACGTGTGCCGATGAATGCGAATAACAATCTCTTTTTCGTGTTTATGATGGCATTCTATCTTTTCACTTCCAGCAGCAATCTGGATTTACTCTGTATACAGACGCGTAACCGCGTAGCCACAAGCCAATGAAACCGACGGTTTATTTTTACTGACGCTTGGTACTGTCCACTTTATCGTCTCCAACAAAAGCATCGTTCAATTCATTTAGCGAGTATCATCCACTCCCACCACTTCATCAAGATCATCTCATCTCATGAGACGATCCGATCTCCATGCCTTCCGGAGTCTTCTTCTAGGTTACTGCATCCATATTATGCATGAGTGATGACGATGCAAACATGTGGATGGAGTCGGGCCGTTTCCCGAGAGCCTCGTCCATTGACGCACCGCAATCAGCTGCGGTAAAGGCTCTATACTACTCTGACGGATGTAGACAAACAAACAGCAATCAGTTGTCCAGTCGTGTATAGGACATTGGAAGACTGCTAGGGGAGGGAGCGTCTTTGGTTTCGCTGGTGAGCTCGAACATTCAATGGCTCTGCATTGTCTCCTGGTCACAACATCTAGGTCGTACCTAGCAGCTACTGTTCTCTCTTGATCACCCACGATATCAGCTTCAACATGGAATTCGATCAATTTCAAGGTGAGCTTACTGGTCCAATATGAACGCCTTGAGTCCAGTTATCTGGACCATGAACCCTTGGTGCTAGGGTTTGTTGAGTACATAGCAACTGCCGCACAGTTGATCTGTGACATTCTCCAGCGCTCGCAATTGCGACTGCCACCGTTGGTGGTGGGAAGGCACCCCCAGTTCAGGTTGGTTCCTGCGCCTTGTACCAATGGACTTTCCCTGCTTCTACGGCGTGGTAGGAAGCACCTCCTTAGAGTCATATGCTTCTTTCATCACTTCTCTCCTCGTCTGTACTCCACCTACTACCTCTTTGTTTACGCCTTGGTCGCAGACGTCCGCTCCTTTTTCCATAAGGCCACCATTACCACGCAGTGAAACTGGACCGCGACCTGCTTTCTCACATTCAGCAAATGACTTGATCAATATGCACTCCTCGCCTACTTCGATTCCTTCGACCGACCCTTCGACCGACTCGTCTGACAAGTCGACGAGATCCAGCCGACCACCTGGAACTCCCAAGCGTATGTCTAGTCCACATTGTCCCACCTCGGTTGGGATCTCCAGGAAGCCTGCATACTAATCCATGGATACCTGCAGCACCATTTGAGCCTCCAAGAAGACGATCTTCTCTCTTCTTTTCCAAGGTCTTACCGCATGACGATTCCCCAAAAACGCCAGGTGCGAGGTCGTCGATTAGCAGTGAAGGCCAGCAGCATTCCGAAATCACATTTCCGGCTTCGAACACAGGCCGAAAGAGATTGGTGTCCCCACGAACAAGGTCGGCTGCAAGGCCAGGCCATGTTGCGCAAATGCAGAGGCTCTTTCAGAATGCAAAGGCCTCCCTGCGGCTTGACGTACGTTTCGCGGCTTCCCCGGCTGGTTCAATAGATTCAAGGCTTCCCTCGAGTCCCGAAGAAGACGAAACCAACGACCATGCAAACGCCGTTCCGTCCAAAACATCTGCTCCTGGGACACCTGCAAAAGATTGGAGGTATTCTACGGCTCCGCATCTTCTTGCAGAATTCGACGTCGATGTTCGAGAGCCGTTCCCAGAAGGAGGCTCCCCGCAGCTTCCAGCGCTACCCTCGGTGTTTGTCGACCACAATGACATCCTCGATCCTGAGCCACCAAGCAGCGGGTTCACGTCACCCGTGGAAAGTGCGCCCTCCGTGTTTCGCAACGCCAACCAAGCTATTCAATCCACGCCCTCGGCTCGAATCGATAATACAGCCGACCAACGCCCTTGCAGATCTTCGATTGACTCTCTGTGCCCAGAAGATCTCGAACGACCAATGACCGAACTACGTGTGAGTGGCGATCATGAGATGGATGTTGACACTGCGGATGACTCTCCGATCGTCAATCATCTGAAGAGGAAATCTGCCGACGCATGCATTGACATGAAGATACTCGACGAGGCTGAGAAAGCTATAGTCCTGCCACCTTCCGCAAGGGCTGCTGCGCAATCGGCAAAGATAAAGCGAGGAATGCTAAGCAACTTGTTTACTAAGCCACCTACCAGCGGAGGAAGTGATGGCGGTAACTCATCTCAAGAGTCCGCCTTGTCCAACAACAGTGGAACAACATGTCCGGACCCGTTACTTCACGCACGCACACCGATGGTACTATGTCCGGATCCAGCAATGCATTTTACGCCAAATCCCTCACTTCATCAGCAGGTCACTCCGAGTCCCAATATTCCTGGTCATCACAAACCCCATCATGTACATCATGCGGTGGTACCTCAGCCACCAATGCCGTTCAATCGAACAACCGCGACAGGAAGTCCTATGCCTATTTTGAAGGCCAAATCGCCGCCAGTGCCGTCAGGTGGCAGTAGACGTCCTTCTCACGATTCCGTTCACCCAAGGCAGCTTGGTCCTCCATCACAGTTTCAACACCGTCCGGGTGGACCACCGGTATATCAGTATCGCTCTGGTACTACCGAGCATTTCCGGCCGGGCTGGTACTATGCGAGAGATAGCCCGCAATCTTCATCCAAACCAGGCAGGCCTATGTACTCCTTCTCCACCGCTGCTGCTAAAGTCGTGGGCCAAGATCCTGCTCCAGACTCGAGAATACGTGACTCCTACAGGACTGATACTCTTACACCACTGGCTAGACCTCCCAGCAGATTCAGAAAGAATGGGGTAGCTGCCATTGCCAGTGCTCGAGGCGTCAGCAAGTACTATGGGCGACCGCAGCCGAGGCAACCTCTACGACAGAGATATGCCAATGGAACAACCTTTCCAGACGCTATGAGATTCAGAAGCAGCCCTCCGCGCTCTCACACGGACTCTGCACAGACTACACAGTCAAGGAACGGTCCGCGAGGAATCGACACTCCAACAAGCCAGGTTATGGAAAACGCCCCTGTCCAAGGAGAGGTTATTGATTCAAAATTGAAGTTGGAGGAAGGTGAAGACGTTATCGAGGTTGACGATCAAACAAGAGCAGCCGTTCGTATGAGCCTCTATGGAGGCGCAGCATCCGAGTCGACGAGCGATGTGGGACAGAGCCTCCAAGAGCTTAGTCCAAATGTGATGATGTGGAGGAAAGGCAATCACCCACCAGGAAGCCGGGAAAAGAGGCGCCCAAGTTACTGGGACGTTGATCTTGAAGAAGTTGTCCGGAGTCCCGCTGCCAGGCATGTGGTCAGTTCGCCTATCAAAAAGGACGATGTGAGATCGCACAAGGGTGAGGTCGAATATGAAGAAGAAAATATTCTACCGGAGGCGTTCATTGGTCCCGAGGACCAGGACCACGATCAGATGATTGGTGATGGATGTGCTGCGCAGGACGTCAACATGGAAGATTGAAATAGCTGGTGCGCACGATGCTCAGCACGAGGTGTGAGCAGACATTGGAGGACAGGGTGATGATTCTGATAAGGATATAGCGGCATCAAAGTATCTCATGCGGGAGACTCCAGCTTTTATGAGACTTTACGGGAACATTGGCGTGGACGACCGGTTTTAGTCTAGAGTTATGAAGTGTGCTTCCGCATGCTCTACAGATATAGGCAACTTAGATATTTGGGCAGCCAGAATCAACTGGTCGATTAAGTATTTAGACTTTATGTCTCGAACACTTGGTGTTGAGAGATCGCGGAACTCAATCTCCACATTACGATCTGAGACAGTCTTCATGACGGCTTAGCCGAGCTTCAGGATACGAGATCGAGGTTCGGCAGGTCTTGTTGGAGATGACGGCGACAGCAGTGAGGCCTTTCTTAAAGGCAGCTGCTTCCGCGAAGTAGACTCGTCTTTGCTCGGAGACATTGAAGAGAGCAAAGGATCATCGTCTCCTTCTCCGTTTTCTTGCGTTTCTTGACCGCAGGTTTTCGCAATCGTTCCGTGCTGCTCATGTCCTTCTGTCAGTCCTAGTTCACGACGAAGTTCCCAGATCTGTTTTTCGAGTAGTTGCATCTCCGACGTCGTGCTGAGAAGGTCTGGTATTGTGGATGAGACCGCATTTCGAAAGTGTGTCTGGCACTGTCGTAGCGGTGGCGGGACGAGGATGCCGTACCACTTTAACGGGTCCTTGGATGTCGGTGGTGGCGTGCTGGTGTGGATGGTATAGTTGTAGCAGAGTGTGTGGTGAGACGGGTTGTGTGTCGGGTTTGATGGGGACGATGATTTCGAGTCATTTTGCTTATCGTTTTCCTGTGACTTCGTTTTGGAAGGGATACCTCCCAGTTGTGTTCCAGGGTCTGAAGGAGTCTCCGCGGGTTGTCCTTCAGTCGATGTTTCCTCCTTGACTTGTGCTGTTTCCTCTGTGCTGATCTCCGGTTCTTCTCTTGCAGCCTTGATTGAAGGGTAAGTTGTTTTCGGCTCGAATCGTACGGTCCGTAAAGCTTTCATCCGCTGGTCGTATCCTTCCTCGCCGTATCGTCGGCCGGGACCTAGTGATGAGTTTCGATTTGATGAGGCGAGGGCGAAGAAGCCTGCGGATAGATCCTTGGATAAATGCTCGCGGAGGATGGTGTATGTATCTAGGAGTTGTAGGTATGACTCGAGGAGTCGATCCAGACGCTCGGAGAGTGGTGTTTCGTCTCCGAGCTCTTCTGGTTCTACAGCTGGAAAGACATCTTTTTCCACAGCAACTGGGCCGTCTTTGCTCTCAGGTTGAGGCGTGGACGGAGGGGAAGGGAGCTGCGTTGCCATTTGCTTGCTGTTAGTGTGACAACTCGTAAATCACCAGCCTTGAAAATTGAGACTGGCCTTGCTGGACGTCTATGATCGGTCGCGCATAGTTGGTGGCTTCGATGGCAGCCTTGTTGAGGGATCGGCCTCGGTCATAACGTATGTCTGTTGCGCCAATGGCCGCGATTATTGACGCAATGCTAATAAAAAGCCGCCGCTGCGGAATAATGCGAATAATTGTTCCTCTCGCCATAATTCTTTTGCCTGTACGAGCTATTCGCAAGTCTTCGATACTTTATCTTGAACAGAGTCGACATCTTCTTCGGGCGGCTTTCAGGGTCATCTAATTACGCTGCGCTTGAACGATCAGGTGTTGCTCGCCAGCGATCAACTTCTCACCTGTTCCGCCATCGAAAGTCTTCTTACCTATCACACCACCATCGACAACGATACCATTGCAATACGACCGGCAGCATAGGTTCCACGTATCGACCAGCTTGATCCCCGCGACTGCCGCCTACTCCATATCTCCGACCCCAGTCTTCTCCAGTCATGGCCTCGTCGGCCTTGACCTCCGCGAACAACACTTCGGCGTTTGGGGTGCGGTCGCTATATCGGTCGCTGTTGCGCCAGGGAAGTCAATTTGCTAATTATAATTTCCGGATGTATGCAAGACGGAGGACGAGAGATGCTTTTCATGAACATCAGAATGAGTCGGATTCTAGGCGGATACAGGAGTTGGTGCAGAAGGGTTTGAAGGAGTTGCAGATGATGAAGGTGAGTCGAGACCTATCCTGGGATGCCGTTGCTGTGGTCCAAGCGAACTGGTCCTGGACAGTCACCGTCATGGCATGCTCTGGAGTGCTGCAAGGTGGCTGGGTTCTGTGGCGAGAGAAGATGGCGGGAGAAGAGGAGTTTTGAATATGGATGTTCCAGGCTGACTTGTGATTCTGCAGAGACAAACAGTGGTATCACAATTTTACCAGCTCGACAAGCTCGTGGTAGAAGGTGGCAAGACGGTATGGCTTCCTTTTGGTCACATCATATATCGTGATAAAACTGACATGTTTCTTCAGGGCAAGCAGACAGGCGATCATGGTGGAATCGTGCGACAGAAAGATACTGGGTATGTCCAACACCATCCATGCTCTTTCAATATTGGCTAACGGACGTAGATGGGATTGATATGCCTCTCCTGCATCTTCTTATTGCGGCATTCTGTACAGTATCTGGAAGTAATACCTAGAAGGACAGTCCCGTCGACATTTGCACAGGCAGCTCTTTGTGGTACCAATCAATCTCTCTGCCCAATATCATGTCTCTTGGTCTGCTGCTTTCCACTTCTCATTCTAACTCCCAGTCCTTGTCTTGTTATCCACTGTGCTCCATTGTCCTCTCTCGCCTACCTCTCGGCGACAGCCTCGTCGGTGCCGGTGAATCTTTCCTCCTAGCTCCGGGTATTCCCGTCTCTACTGCCATTAGCTCGGTCATGATTCGCTCTCGGTAGACCTTCCCTGTATCTCGTAGACTGAATAAACATCCTCCTTTAGACGCGTCGTCAACTTCCTCGTCTTCTGTATACCATTCTCACCACAGCATTGATATTGTCGCTCACAGCAACAGCGCAACGCCTGTCCGCACTGATTTACGATCTATCCCATGTGTTCTTGAAGGAAGACATCATAATACGGCTCTGGTCTGAGGGTTTGAAAGCAAAAGCGCAAGGAATCAGGCTTCAATATGGCTCCGGTATGTTCTTCTCGTCAATATCTTCTCAAAGGCCCAGAGACAGGCATGAGTACACCGCTCTGTTACTATGCCACACCTTCCTTCACTGTGCATTATGCTTCTTTCGAGCTTTTTTGGCCGGTACCTTGGCACTCTGCCCACAGAGAGTGGCCTCAAAGCCTTGCCCATTCTTTGTCGACGTTTACCATTCCGGAGTACTACACCATACAATCACCACAACATGGCTCCTGGCAAGCGTTCGGCCCGCTCCTTCACTCCACGCGCAGCGCAACCCGCTCGGCGTCGTGCACAAGGTCCTCCTCGTCCTCACCGACCAAATCGCCACGTTGCTCGATGTCGCTTTTGCGCATCGGAGTTCGATGACAACAGTAGCGTCTACCGGCACTGTCAAAGCCACCACCAAGATGTTCCTGAGGTGGCTGCCGTCCTTGCTGCTGGGAGAAAGAGTGATCGCAACTGGGCCGTCCCCATCGGCACACCAGCCAACAATGCGGGTGGAGCGGTGCATGCGCCAGCGCAGCATCAGCAGCAACAACAGCAACAGCAACAACAGGCGGCGGCGGTGGCGGCGGACCATGGCAACGATGTTGTCGACGAGCCTGTGAATGGCAACGATGACCAGTACCAGGGTCTGTCTGGTACTCAACAACCACCACAACAGCAGCAAGACAACGATGATGCGGAGGACGACGCTGCTTGCATGACATACACATATCCAGATCCAGAGGAGTGCCACACTGGGGTGTACCGACCAAGAGAGGGTCGTTGATATTGGCATGTGTTGCCTGAACAATGGAACTGGATCTGGACAATCACCAATTGTGAATTCTGCGACTTGCTTGTGATGCGTTCCGTTCGATTATCTTGCTTCCAACCGCGTTGACTCGTGCTTTACTCCGCCCTCACAACGCGTCCACAATGACTGGTCCAACCAACGCGCCTCCCATGAGGAAAACTTATCTGGTACTGACTGTTCACGAATCGTGCCCCTTGCTCATCGCCTGTCTCTTCGTCGCCGTGAAATTTGACTCTACGAACACCATTTTTGAGAATGTTATGCTAATCAACATGTCTGAACAGCTCCGCCGCACAACGCGGCACCAAGACCACAACGCTTCGCAGCGAACAAGAGGTGACCTGTTCAGCGACCCGGCCGAGGGCCTTCCAGTACGAGTATGGCGCCTCTCTACAGTCAAGATCAATCAAGATGCGTCTGCAGAAGCCGAACCAAATCGAAGCACCGAAACCCAGGAAACTGGTGGGCTATGGGGCGAGGCGCCATTGCCGTCTTGCTTCTCACAATTGCCTGAACATAACCAGGTCAGTATATCATCGCAATCATAGTGGGCTCAGGACTGATTTGTTGTGCATTTAGCAAATGATCCGCAAAAGCCGCATGGTCAATACCAACCCCAGAGAACTCGTTTTCGACGACAAATTAGAAATGTGGGTTGACGCCAAAGAAGTTGGAAACGGCCGTGTCAAACCAAAGAATGTGGCTTTGCACAACGCAGAGTCCCCAGAGTCGAATGAAGAAGCAGATAATGACGAGAATGAGGATGACGATCTCATCGACGCAGATGAATTACCTCAGAAGCGCAGAAAAACTAATGCCGGACTACAAGAGCGAATCTTTGAGATCAAGAAGTGGACTCAAGTCCCCATTTCTGTGGCCGAGAAGATGCCTGAGCCGAAGTACCTTGCTGACCGGCGATCGGGCATGCCCAGTCTTTACGGTGGTGCGTACAAAGCAACTAATGGTTTCGGAGCTTTGGGGCCAAACCCAGGAATGGGAGCCGGTGCAGTAGGCTACGATCTAGGAGACGGTTCAGGTCTGGGCAATGCTTCTGGCGTGATGGGTGGTGCGCAAGGAGAGGCCACGCCGGTTAGGAAGAATATGCCTCCGCGACGCAAGAAGAAGAAGCTTGGTGGACCTGGAAGACGCAAGGCGAATCCTGTGCCTACAGAGGACGCTACAGCTGCTACGACGCCTGCGGATGCGGTCGTGAATGACACACAGACACCTGCTGCGGACAATGAGCAGGACAATGAGCAGGACAATGAGCAGAGCGAGGGGGAGGGCAGTGAAGAGGGAGAGATTGAAGAAGGAGGAAAAGAAGACGTCGAAGAGGAAGCAAAACAAGAAGCACCAGAGATTGTGAAGGAGGTCACAGTGGAGGAAGCAAAGGAGATTGTAGACGAGGGAGCAAAGATAGTCACAGAGGAAGAACCAGAGATGGAGACAGACGAGGGAGAAAAGATGGATATCGAGGTGCCAGGAATGAAGGAGACGAAGGAGGAAACAGCGATACCACCAGAGGAACCAAAGGTGGTGGAAGTCGATGCCCTCGTGGCTGACGTGCCAGTACCACCTGTCGACACCGAGGCCATTGAGGCCGAAGTTGCTGAGGTCCCTGCTACTGAGGTTCCAGCCGTCGAGGACCCGGTTGTCGAAGTCCCAGCTATCGAGGCTCCGGCTGTCGAGGCTCCGGCTGTCGAGGCTCCGGCTATCGAGGTCCCAGTCGTCGAGGAGCATAGCACTCCTGCGCCCGATCTTGATGTTGAAACAGCAGCCAAAGAGGAAGACGTTGTTGAGGAGATGGATCTGTTGGGTGGTTTAGAGGCCGCGGTCGAAAAGGAACAGCACGCAGGAGAGTAAACATGATAGGGTTTGGATATGCGTTGTACTATGGATACGCGGTCACACTCCTCATGTGACATTGAATTGAGGTTCACTTCATAGTGAGAACAGCAGGGCAGGAAACATCATGTATGAGAGAGTTTTCATATTCTTTGTACTATGGATACACAATCGCGTCACTCAAGTGCGCCAGTTGAACTGAGTTCAATCTCCATCATTTCCGGTCAATCTGAGCCAAGAATTGTGATTAATTTAGTCGAATGGGTTGGTTCGGGTTCCCCAGTAGGTGAGGAACAAGCTGAGACCAACAGTTTCGAACATGCGGGACAGAACACCAACGGCGACTGTGTCGATCGGTCGGTTCTCAGTGACAAGGGCAGAGACGAGCTGGAATCAGTCAGTGTGTGAAGGTAAAACATGTAGATGGATTGCAACATACCGAAGGAGAGTATGAGGCAGCGAAGACTAGACCACCGAGGTAGGCAGCTCCCTTGTAGCTCAAGGTTCCGGTAGCGTTGATGAGGGCAGCAACACCGTAGGTCTGGATAGCAGAACCAACTAGCGATGAACCCCAGCTGGCAGCAGCGGTGGCAGCTTCCTTCGACTTGAAGAACTCCTCCTTGCTGTCGGCAGCCTTGGCGCGGTGGTAGGTGTCACCGAAGAGAGGGGCCAGGACACCGGCGGAAGCGACCTGGTTGAAGACGACGCCGAGTGCGATCGCCGAAGGCTTGACGGGAGGAAGGTCTAGAGATCCGGAATGTCAGTTTGATGATCCCAATGAAGCTGGGATGGATTGAAGTGAGGTCTTCTCTGAGCTCGATTGTGACGTAGAGGACACTGATCAGAGCGGCAAGAAGGGGACAGCGACGTACAGTGAAGAGTGGCCATTGTGTTAGATGTGGTGTTTCTCGTGAGAGATTGATGAGGTTGTGTTGAAAGTGGTTGGTGTGAGGAAGATTGAGATGGTTCTTTGTAGTGTGGTTGGAAGAATAGAGAGAGGGAAAGGTTTCTATGACTTATATGCGCAGGGAAGAAGAGGTTCTGCCAAGTTACGTAGTAGTTACTTGTGCAGCCACAGCACCTTCCAGCCAGTTTTCGCAATCAGGAGGAATGGCGTTTTAGGACCTGTCGTTGGACGGAAACAATGACGACACGTGGAGAAAGCGCCCGGTATTCACCGTTGTTGACACCCGAATGACAGAGCAATGAGGCTATCTTTGCAGTAAAATCATATAATGACATGAAAGACCATTGAGTTCAACATGATGTCACTGCCTAGCAACGGGGGAATTGAGCACCTGACGTTTGGCCTACAGGCAAGACCGAGGAAATCAACTGCAGGAGGGGTCCGTGTTGCGCCTCAATCGATCTTATTATCTGGCCGATCGATTTGTTCCATTTCAGAAAGTGGTCACGATTCTGAAGAGCACTCATTTGATGTTTTACTATTGAAGAAGATTCCCATTTCAAAGGTAGGACTGCTTGCCATTGTGCATTTACCCTGGACTCTCTTTCCGTACAAGGTCTATCCAATCATCTTGCGCGGGTGATTATTTCGGATCCGTCAGTGCGCGAGTCATCTTGACCACTTTTGAGGCGGCCGAAGACTCAAAATATAATCCATTGGCGCAAGCGCGCATATGAACAATCACAATTGGGTTCATGGGGTGCACCGAACCAGTAACGAGTTTCTTCAGTATTTGAGCGACTGCACGCGTTGACGGTGGAGATGGGGAGACAATAGCCTTCGGAATCTAACCTGCGGAAGCAAAACGAACGAGTCAATCTCGCAGGCCAACGAGACCATGCCAGCCTCACGCTCACAATCGCCAGAGAACGACGTCTTTGGTATCTCTACAGAAATTGTGCCAGAGCGCACCAATAAAACCGCATCCACCACCAATCTGACGTTCGATGATCTCCTACCCAACGATAAACCTCTACTACTCCATGAAGACCTCCAAGAAGGATGCGGAGGCCAGCTATGGCCCGCTGGCATGGTGCTCTCAAGATACCTGCTCACCTACCACAAGACAGGATCACTACTGGACAAGTCCATAGTCGAAATCGGTGCTGGAGGAGGCCTGGTCGGGCTAGCGGTGGCACTGGGCTGTGAGATCAATAGACCGGTATACATCACGGACCAGCTACCCATGTTCGCGCTGATGCAAAAGAATATTGTGTTGAACAATCTGCAGGGCAAAGTCGAAGCTGAGATATACGATTGGGGCACACCTCCACCGTCCAAAGTACTCGGAGATGCGGGTCGCTACCCTGATATCGTCCTTGCTGCTGATTGCGTGTACTTTGAGCCTGCTTTTCCTCTGTTACTACAGACGTTAGGGGATCTCATCGGTCCATCGACAACGTGCTACTTTTGCTTCAAGAAGAGACGGAAAGCGGACATGCGGTTCATTCGAGACATGACTAAGAAGTTTGCCGTGGAACAGGTCACCTATGATGACAGGGAGGGCGACCAGAGGGAGGGAATATTCTTGTACCAGGTTCAACAAAAGGATAGAAAGCAATAACATGCATGAAACCAACATTAGTTCATATCGTGATTATAATTTTACACTGGTATCTCATAGAATATTTTACAAATGGGCCAGGTACAGGGCACATGCCAGAGTTCCTGCTCGATTAGAGCCAGCTCGCAAACGTTACAGTACGCTCTCTGTCTCTCCATGCAGAGCGTAGCGACTCCCTCCAGTCTCGGCCTGTCTGTCGTGGCCTATCGCGACGTCGATACTTAGTAGTATGTGCGTCTGCTCCCCCTCCCATCCGTCCCATGCATCCTTCGCGTACCGGCGGCTTTCTCACCAGGACGTCCCTCGGCGCTCCCCTTCAGCTTCATCATTGCACCAGAGACCTTGTCACCAAGACTAGTCTTACGTCTGGGAGCGGCAGTCGTGTTTGCTGGAGCGGCACGGGTCTTCCGAGTACCGCCGCCAAACCGGCTTGTTCGAGCTGGTTGAGTAGTGGCTGCAGCACTTCGGGGAGTAGTATTGCCGCCACGGAGTCGTTGCATGAGACTCGGCTTTGCGGTAGTGGTGCCTGCCGCTCGCCCTCGACGACCTACGGGCGCATCACCAGGGTGGTGAGTCGTTGTGGTTGTGGTAGTGACGGTGGTGCCGCCGGGATGTTTCTTAGTCTTTCTTCCTAGCATATTGGCTGGTAGATATATAGTGAAATATAGTTTGTATGGTTTTTGGCCTTGAAATCGTGTATGGGGAAGAAGGGATCACCGTTCACAAACCTGAGTAAACCTGCTTCTTTTTATCTACCTCCTCGCGAGAAGCGACCAACATGGTCGCTGGGATCGTCGTCCAAATGGTATGGCTGGCGACGTCATTCTCTGACATGGCATACTCCGTAGGAGACCAATCTCGCTATCGATAGGTCGCGTGAGATGGAGGTTCGAGGGCTAGTTTGGGACTCGGGCTGGTAAGAGGCTGAGAAACGTGGAGAAAAGCAGGTTTTGGACGAATCCTGGAAGCTAGCCGCGAATATTGTCGCCATCGGCCAATAGTCAGCCTGGTACTCGGATAACGCCACGAATCCCACGACTTGTACCTTGGCTGACGCAAGGCTCGATGCCTTCGACTCAAACTTGCATCTCGATGTCCTGGTCGATGTTGCGCATGAGTCTGGTAGTGTTGTTATCGATTGGGTGCCACAGAGCAAAGCCCCGATCCTGCGCAGAACCCATGCAAAATTGTACTACCATCTGTGGCGGTGCATACCTGTGACGATGCTAATGTGCTAGATGGCCGGAAGATGTTCACAGTCAAGGCCATATGGTGATTACCTTGAAGGTGCTGTAGTGATGTTGTCATCTCGAACATCCCAAGCCGACGGAGGGCTTGAAGTCATATTGCAATTGTGAAGGGGATAAGGACGAATATAAAGCGAGAAATGCACATGTCCTTGCCTGGCGCTGAACATGTTACGGTAGATTGTTTGATATCGGTCAATTCATTGCCAGTCGCGAATGCCTGAGGCAGATGTGGCAGATGTGGCAGGCGCTCTCCCGTTCTGCTTCAACCTGCCGACTCTGATCTCTCTTTGAGTATTGAAAATAAAATCGAAGACCAATTTTCCACCTTCTGATCATCCATCCACATTCGGATTGCACATCTAACAAAAGCCAACATGACCTCTAAAAGCCTCAAACCTCGCCGTGTGTCACTGAAATCTGCATTTGGAAAACGGTACGACAAGAATCACACACCGCCCGATCACCTGCCGGAGCCCTTCGAAAGCAATGACAAACCTCAAAGAGATGCAAACTCGTCAAGACGCACCTCCAATCGAGTATCCAAGCATCAGGCCAGCGAGAAGCACAACTCACCAAGCTCAATTCTTGCAGACGGCTTTGCAGGCAAGATGACTCTTTAGTACCGAGTCCCTCAATCTGACACCTCACAGCCAGCCTCGACCAATATCGGAATGACATCCACAATTCGGTGTCTAAGGATCTGGATGATGTAGAAAAAGAGATGTGCACCAGTCTTGCAGACTTGACAAACGACCTCGATGACCACATCGAAAGACTTCTCAAGGTAGAAGAACCTTTGCAAAAACCTTTCAACACGGAAACCCTGAGCATCTGCACTAATCCGGCCGGCGAACACGGTGAAGGGAAGCAACAGGAAGTTCTGCTACAAGATCGAATGGACGACTTTCGGAAGCTTCGAGAAGATAAGGAGAAGACGTTGTGCAGACTCTGGGATGAATGGGAAGACATACAGTTTCAACTCGTAGGGCTGGCAGCAGAGGTCCTTGGTCCGGACATGCTGACCTTTGCACAAACCTCCGAAGAAGACATGAAGCCAGGCCAAAAGGGGAGGCTCCAGGACGCGCTCCGCCTTGCTCAAAACGGCCCGCCGGACAAAGACAATCAACATGAGAGCCTTGAGCAAGACCTGGAAGTTTTCCATGAGGAGATGAATCAAATTACCACTAAAACCAAACGGACCGTGACAGAAATGCAGCAGGTAGGTGTCAGCCGTCCGTTTGGGGACAACTTGTACACTGACCAGGCCGCGCAGCAATACACTGTACAGAAGAACAAGTTGTTTAAGGGTCTACACCGACATATAGAGCTCCTTGCTGCACTGTGATATGAGGCCGGAATTGCAGCGTCGTCTGGGTTGCATCAGTGCAGTGTGGGCCACCCGTCAGAAAGAGGGCACCTGCCACATCCCCAAAACCAACGTACTTATGTGAGTACAGCACACGTACTCTTACCCATGGATGAGAGCCGGATTGAAATGAAAGAAAGGGGTCGGCTGCTGACGTTGTTTCTATGGCTACAGCTGGCTTTACCTAAGTGATGGGTGCCTTGCCGAGAATAACCGCACTGCGTATCCCGGATATCCGGGCGGCAGCCTCGAACCTTTTATGACGACCAATCTCCATCTTTGATAGATCGACAGTGCTGCTGCTATCTGTGGCGAGAGGAAAAGCCTTTTTTTCCCTCAGCAGAGAAGCATTTTCAATCAACCCGGATCGACGCAGTTGCCGGTCAGGTGAACGGATATTGACGCATTTTCAACGTCTACAGTCGGTTCTGTTTTGTGAAAAGTCTTGCTGATAAGGTCATGTAGCATTAGACCGTGCAGGTTTCATTAGGCTGCAGGGCGTCAAACCATCAAAGTCCACGTTTGTGCTGCATTCCAGTCGGTGTGGTCCGTCATCCGGGGCAAAGCCTCGTTCCACCGTGAAATTCTAAACACTACGCCGATGGGAAGGTAGGTACCCGTTCATTATTGCAATCTGCCCGTTGTATATATGAGTCACTGAGAGGCCCATGTTTCTGTTTCTTATATCTTCCATTGAGTCTGTTATCCCATTGAGACAATTGTCTACATCAACTACATTTGCCTTTCTTTTGTCGACTGTCGACCTACATATCCATCATGGCACCTACAGCAGTGACTCCCGTCTCTCCCCCTTCACCTACATTGGACAGCACCTCCAAATTGACCAAAGCTGGCACCGAAAACACCATCGCCAAAACTGTTTCCAACACAGCACCAGCAGTCGCAGAGCTTGATGCTTCGAAATGCACAATCACCCCCACCCTAAACCCCAAGAGGGTGCCGGCACCAAACTCTCCTGAAGTATGGTCTCAGGGGTATACATCGGACCACATGCTCACGGCTCGCTGGACCGAGAAGTCTGGCTGGGAATCACCCGAAATTCGACCATATGGGCCTCTCTCCATCATGCCCACTGCTTCCGTACTTCACTACGCCACGGAGTGTTTCGAAGGAATGAAGGCATACCGAGGCGATGACGGCAAAGTCCGACTTTTCCGACCAGATCGCAATGCGAAGCGCTTCTTGCAGTCAGCGACGCGGATTGCCCTGCCCGGTTTTGCACCAGAGGAGTTTCTGAAGTTGTTGAAGAGGTTTGTCGGCGTCGAGGCGTCCAAATGGATCTCTGAGCCAGGACACTTCATTTACATTCGACCCACGATGATCGCAACGGCTCCGGCACTAGGTGTGCAGAAACCTCGCGAGGCACTGTTGTACATTATGATGGTCATGTTTCCGGCCCTGGATGAGCCCACCGCCGTACCAACCTCCCCTTCATCGGGCACACAGATGGGCCAAGAAGCCAAGGGTGCAAAGGGCATGAGGTTGCTCGCGTCGAATCATGACATGATCCGCGCTTGGCCCGGTGGTTTCGGCAGTGCCAAAGTTGGTGCTAACTATGGTCCGTCGTTGGTTGCGCAGGGCGAGGCCCGCGAACGAGGATATAACCAAATCTTGTGGTTGTTTGGCGAAGAGTGCTATGTCACTGAGGCTGGTGGAAGCAATTTCTTTGTGCTCTGGATCAATGAGTCCGGCAAGAAAGAGCTTGTGACGGCACCATTGGGCGATGGCGTCATTCTGGAGGGTGTCACGCGCGCGAGTGTGTTGGATTTGGTGCGACGGTCAAGGCCTGATGTCGAGGTTGTGGAGAGGAAGTTCACTATGGAGGAGTTGATCAAGGCGGAGAAGGAGGGCCGATTACTTGAGGGTTTCGGCGCGGGTACGGCATTTTTCATTGCTCCTGTGGCGGATATCCATTTCCGTGGGACGGATGTTGTTTTCCCTCTTGGGAAGGGCGGCGATGCAGAGTTTGCGATGGGAATCAAGAAAGACCTCAAGGATGTTATGTATGGACGGGCGTCGCATGAGTGGGGAGTTGTTGTGCCGGAGGAGAAGGTCTACTAGGATTGTTCTCCCAGTCATGTTATGATGAGGGTCCGGATCAGAAAACGTTCCTGGGATGCATATAGACTGGGGAGTCGAGGTGTTGGGGTTTCTGGCTATCATGACAGCGTTTGGGATGGTGTTTACAAAACTGGTTGAAGCTGCTTCAAGCGGGCGGCATTATGAGCATTGGTTGGACCTCAAAAAGCCCATATATATTGTACATAGGTAACGCTGCATGCTTCTGCGTGTTGATCTGACACACTTCTAGCTCCCTTTGCGATCCTTCTTGACAAGGTGACTACGAGGTCTCGCCCTTTGCATCTTTGGACCGACCGCTTGTGCTCTGCTCGGTGGTCGCGCGTGTGTCCCGAGCCTTTTGGCCCTCATATTCTGGTGCAGATTACGAGCTTTCACCCTTTGCGTCCTTGGATCGACCACCTGTGCTCTGCTCCGTGGTCGCGCGTGTCTCTTGAGCTTGTTGGCCTTCGGTGTCTGATTCCGGGTTCGAATCGTCTTCGATGATGACTTTCTTCTGCGCGAGTAAGTCTGCCAGACTGCCGTCTTTGTGCATGTTGATCAGGATGTCGCATCCGCCGACGAACTCCTTGTCGACGTATAATTGAGGGATTGTCGGCCAGTCGGAGTATTCTTTAATTCCTGTTTACCGTCTGTTAGCTATGCATTGCACTAGTGGGTGGCGGTCGAGGCCATACCAGTTCTTAGCTCTTCATCTTCGAGGACGTTGAAGGCTGTGAATTTGCTTGGGTCCACGCCTTGAAGACCGAGGATCTGGATTGATGTCCGGCTGAATCCACATTGCGGCGTTTCGGGGGTGCCTTTCATGAAGAGAACTACGGGCGCTGAGCCTACGGCTTTGTCGATTGCGCTGCGCACTTCACTTGAGAGGAGTCTTGTCTGCCCGAGAGAAGAGGTGATTCGAGGAAGAAGGGTGTTGGATGTGGCGCGGGGAGAGAGTGCTGCGAGAGCGCCTCGAAGGGCCTGTGTTGGATGTTGCGTTAGTTCTTGCCCATCATTTGAGTGGGGTGGAGTGTCATACGGGTGTCCTTAGTGTTCGTTGAAGCATTGTAAGCTTGTTTGACTGTATTGTAAGTGCTGAGGTGAAAGTCAAGTCGGTCGCGGGAGAATACTAGTAGATGATGCTCACTGGAAAATACTCGGAGATGATGTCAAATGTTGACAAATGGAGATCGTTTCGTTGCGTGCGGAGAGCAGCAGGTGTAGAATCCCTGCCTCATTACCAATCCGGGAGTCAGATGCCTACTGAGTCATTCGCAGATGCGATCCTATAAAGAGGTGGTGTCTGCGAGCATGGAGACTAGGTAATATTCTGTTTGCAAACTACACAAAATGTGCAGCACTACGAATGATGAACGTTTCTCCGCCGCAGCGCATACGGACGACGGGAAACACCACGTCCTGCTCGCTGCCAGTGGCTCTGTCGCAACTATCAAGATACCACAAATAGCGCAGGCTCTGTCTCAGCATCCGAACGTGTCTATTCGCATTGTCTTGACGAAGTCCGCCGAGGAGTTCCTCCAAGGTCAGTCCGCTGAACAGCCCCCGCTCGAGTCGCTCCGCAGTCTGCCAAACGTTGAGGGCATTTACCATGACGAGGATGAGTGGTCGAAGCCTTGGGTGAGAGGCGACAAGATCCTGCATATCGAGTTGAGACGCTGGGCGCATGTGATGCTTGTTGCGCCTCTGTCGGCAAATACACTGGCGAAGATGGTCAATGGAATAAGCGACGGCTTACTTCTCAGCGTGGTACGTGCATGGGATACGACGGGTCTGGTCGACATGAAAAAGAAAAGGATACTTGTCGCACCAGCGATGAATACAGCCATGTGGAGACATCCTATCACCAAGAAACAGATCAAAGTGCTGGAACAAGACTGGGGGAGCTGTGATGATGGTTGGATCACGGTATTAAGACCTATGGAGAAAGAGTTGGCCTGCGGTGATGTTGGGGATGGAGCGATGATGGATTGGAAGCAGATCGTCGCGAATCTTGAGTCACATCTGGAACTCAGCGTACCGAATGGTGAAGTGAATGGGCGCTGAGGATATCATTCATGCGAGGACGGTACGCATTGCGGATTTCGACTCCTCCTGCGTCCGGCGATGGAGGTAGTCACCCAGCAGCCCGAACGAGATCACTCCGCCAGTGAGTAAGGCTCCATTCTTGAACCACCACCAACAGTCCTTGACATCCTTCAGGTTGACCCTTCTAATCATAGTGGCCAAGGTCATTGCTGCACCTCCACAACTTCCGATGAAGAAGATGGGACCGGCACCCGCGAAGTATCCGGCTGTCGCGAGCAGTCCGACCTGGACAGCGGAGAATGCTGAAAGAGCTGCCTTTGCATTGTGCTCGTGAGCCTGTGCTATCGACTTGATCCCTGCCTTGGCGTCGTCTTTGATGTCCATGTAGGCATAGATCATGTCGTATACCAAGGTCCACGCAATACAGCTGGAGTACAAGGCTGCAGCAGCAGCCAATGCTGAGGGGTCGGAAATAAGGTCAATACCCAAGGCTGGAAATCCCATGATGGCGCCCCAGGAAAATGTCAGGCCGAGAACAAATTGAGGATAGTGAGTGACTCTCTTCGCTAAGGGATATGTGGTCACCAGGAGAAGGCTCGGTATGCCATAGTACAGACAAGGCAGAGGGAACTGAAGAAGTAGAGTCAAGCCAGCGAGAAGCTGTGCACCTAGGTACACAATGGCATTCTCCACGGAAATAGCTTTTCTTGCTATGGGCCTGAGTCGAGTTCGTTCAACGTGAGGATCCAGATTTCGATCCCATAAGTCGTTAATGGTACAGCCGGCACCTCGCATTATAAGCGCGCCGGTAAAGAATAAGGCGGTGGTCGAAACAACTTCAAGTGGTGTTGCCATAGGCGTAGCCATCGGAGCAGCCAGCAAAGTTGAGAACATGCAAGGAAAGAAGAGATAGTAAGTGCCTGCTGGCTTGTCGAGACGGATGAGTTCGGCATAGGGGATCCAGGAGGAAGGTAATTTGGAAATGATGCCAGTGGTCGGCGGCTTGTAGGTCGTAGGTAGATCCTGTATTGATGGGTTTGGAGGTTGAGGGACTGCTGTGGATGATGAGGCCCGTCTATGTGGCTCCACGGTACATAGAGGTATTCGTACTGCCTTGGTACTTCGGCGAGACTGGTGATATATAAAGCTGCTCCGCTTGGTTGTGCCAGATCGGAGGATGTGACGAGCTGGGATGCATCTCGAAAGATGATTGAATCTGTAAATTGCAGTTCCGTTGAGCAATGAAGTTCCAATCATGGCTGTCGAAGCGTGCCTGCCAACATTCGCAGAGGAGGTTGATGGTTGGGCAAGGCTGAGAGCTTTAAACAACTTCTAGCCAGGGCCGGGGTGCTTTGGTACTAAGGATGGGCTCGAAGGTCTTGAACATGCTCAGAGTACAGTTGAAAAGAACAGTACAAGCATCAGACGTTCTAGTACGAAGTCTCAGCAAAATATCAACCCGTTGGTTGTGGTCTGCTCGAGGTCGCAAATATCCTAACTGGGGAAAGCCGATTTCTTGGATTTCTCCGCAAAGTGAAAGTCGCGTCGCGATCCATGTAGAGTGGGTGATTTATGACTTGTGACTTTCCTCGGAACAGTACGAGTATCGCTTTCACCGGCCTTCACTTCACGTTCATTTCTCGGACACTTTACCCTCCACGCAACTCACTTTCACCTGTGACCCTGCCACGCAGTGATTCATCTGCGCCGGTCGTGAACCAGCTGCATACACCTTCACTCTCCACTCCACTCGGCTGCGCTGTCACCGGCATGAATTTCGCGGTCGGAATTTGTACTTGCAAGAGGAGGCTATTCCTTTGATGTAGGGCAGGAACACCCTCTGCGCGATCTCATCATGCCGTCCTCAAGGCCATGCGCGGCGTTCGAGCCAATATCTCCAGACTTCGACCTGAAAGCCCTGGTCGAGTCTACGCCCAACTTCGAATGGGTCGTTCGCATACACTGCGATATGATAGATCACCAAGGGCTGGAAAACTTCGAGAAATTGGTTCTCATCCATGTCATACTCGGTGGGAAGCCGCTTGTTATCGAGGGTTATGATTTCAGGCTGGACAGGTGGACATTTGCGCTTCAGTGGCTACGGGATAATTGTGGTTCGAAAGGTAAGACATTGTCGTCTGCCTTCCGATCAGATTGAGCTAATGAATTTGATGCAGTCGAACATGCCAGAGACCTCACCAAGAAAACCAATGTCCCACTGACTATCGGCCATTACCTGAACAATATGGCTCTTCTTACGAACCAATGGACTCCACGCAACTACAAAGATCCCGAACGACAGCGCATGTACCTCAAAGATATCGACTGTCCCCCGTTGTGGCACGACAAGCTGTCCGAGATAGTGCCTCCCGGCTTGTATTACCTCAACGAGAGCACCGGCGATATTGGTGGCTTTGGAGCAGTAGACGAGAACGATCCCACTAGACCGGGCACCCGAAAGGGCCGCGGCATTGCGAAGGCTGGTGATCTGATGAGCAGCTTACCGAAAGAGATGCGCGCAGAAAACATGATGTGCTATATTGGCCACGAAGGCACATATACACCCGCCCATCGAGAAATGTGTGCCAGTCTCGGGCAGAATATCATGGTGGAGGCCTCGACTGGAATGGTCGAAGACGGCAAAATGACAAAACCCGGCTCTTCGATCTGGTTCATGACTGAAAGCAAAGAGAGAGCAGTGGTCTCCGAGTACTGGCTGTCAAAACTTGGTCACGATATTGAGATTGAGAACCACTTTGCTCAGATCAACGCATGGAAGAACGCACCTTTCAAGACTTATGTGGTCGAACAAAAGCCAGGCGACTTCATTTTGATTCCGCCTCTCGCGCCACATCAAGTCTGGAATCGAGGTACCCGAACCATGAAGGTCGCTTGGAATAGAACAACGGTTGAGACCCTCGAGATGGCGATGCGCGAGGCACTTCCTCGAGCGCGGATGGTGTGTCGAGATGAGCAATACAAAAACAAGGCCATTGTCTACTATACGATGCAGAAATACTCAAAATCACTCAAAGCGGCAGAGAAGGTGAAACAGAAAAGCGCCGGATCAAAACCCAAATCGGGCAACGATACCAAGGTTCGCCAATTGGAAAAGGATTTCCGGCGACTACATCACCTCTACACGGAGATTCTGATATCTGAACACTTTCTTCCGGATCGTCCAGAGAGAAAAGTCGAGATGCTTCCGTACGACGGCAATGTGACTTGCTCCTATTGCCGGTGTAACATCTTCAACCGATTTCTTACCTGTCCGAGCTGCGTTGGTGACCTCGGTAATGGCGAGGAGGACACATATGACATATGTATGGAGTGCTATGCCATGGGTCGAAGTTGTGCTTGCATATCCAAGTTGAAGTGGGTGGAACAGTGGTCGTGGAATGACCTCACTCAAAAACACGAGCAATGGCGGCACCAGATCCTTCAATATGAAGGCAAAGTGACCGAAAGATCCCCAGTCTCTATCAAGACAGAGCTAGATCGTCTCGGTAACAAAAGGACCCTGGCCCAGATTTGCCAACTGGAGTTGGCCAGAAGACCTTTCCGCGACTTTCGCCGACCTCCATCTCCCGTCACCGGCGACGACCGCATTGAGGAAGACGAGGTCGACGCCAATGGCAATGTGAAGAAGAAAAGAAAGATTGTGCGATCAGACGCATTCATCAGGAAGCACGCCCGGTGCCATGTTGATATGCACTGGGAGCCGAAGTGGAAGCAGGCATCCTGTTCGAGCTGTGACAAAAACTACTGCTATGGTGTGCTGTTCCGTGCATATGACATGATGCCTCGGGACATTATGGCGGACCCAGATTGGAAGTGTCCAAGTTGTCGGAACATTTGCGGTTGTCGAAATTGTCGAAAGAAGCCCGAATACAAGGCATACATCCCAGCTGGAACGGCGCTAGGGCATGACACGAAGGCAGTGGCTGATCCGAGGTCTGTCGAAAACCTTGTGGATTTCAGTCAGTCCAACATTGGGTGGATTCAAAAAGCGGGCGATGATGGTGACGATACACGTCGCCTCAAGAAACGCCGTAAAGAAGCCGACGTTGCCAAAGCTAGTGAGCCGAAGCTGGGTGAGGACTATGTTGACGGCGATGACGCGAATGACGGTATTGAAGACGGCATCTTACGACTGGCAGAGCATGAAGGCATCCCAGTCGATCCGGCTCTAGGAGCAGGACCAGTCTTGTTCGACAACTCGCCTGAGGCTGAAGACGAGTATGATGAACACCCTGAAGGTGCGAGGCCTGATGGTGATTCCACACCTGGAGATATTCCATGGGTCCCAGAAGGTGGTGTCATTCGTGATTACCAACATGCTTACGATCCAACGGAGGCAATCACGTACGATTATCCCGATCCAGAAATTGGCCGAAACCTCGCCGCAGCCGTGGAAGAAGACACAGCAGACGCCGTGCCCGAGGGCTATGAGCCAGCTGTAGCCGATGAGCCTGCAGAAATCGAGATGGTTGACAGAAAGCGCAAACGAGGTAGGCTCGACAACGGCGAGCGATCCTATAAATCCAAGAAACCTGCGACTGAGAAGGCGAAGAAGCAGCAACGGAGATCTCTCATTGTCAAACTGCCAGTCAACAGCGACAGACTTACGGGAGTGGACCAGATGGCAAATGTGGCCCGGCAAGCCTTGAATGGAGTGCCGGAAGTGCCTGCACCGGTCATCAGCTCTGATTTGCAAGCTCTCAACGCTGCAGCAGATAACCCACAGCAGGTGCCGAAAAGAACTCGAGGAGTTGAACACATTGTGGTCGATCGTGATGATGACTTCACACCGGGTCGCCATCGCGATCGGAGGAGAGCTCTTGTCGATGGAGCACCTCGATCTCCTCCTGCTGCTGAGATTACGAGACGGCAAACGCGCATGCAGCAGACTCACTACGAGGAGCCGTCTGAAGAAGAGTTCGATGAAGTGCTACCTGAACCTTCTGAGCGTCCGAAGTCAAGCAAAGTTGTTCGACTGGATGAGACAGAATTCAATTTTGGTGACTCGGAGTCAGAGGTGAGCGATGCTGCTCAAGATGGTCAAGACGAATCTTCGGCTTCCAGTCCACCGGTTGAGATGGCCGTTGATCCTTCACTGAAGCCAACAGCTATACCGGTGAAGCTAACAGCTATACCGGTGAAGCTAACAGCTATGCCGGTGAAGCCAATAGTTGCTCGAAAGGTTACTGAAAGCTTCGACGGTGTATCTGAGCGGAGCACGAGATCACCCACGATCTCTTCCATCGAGGCACCACCACCTAAGAGACCTACGGCTGGAAAAGCACCAGCACTCACGGTGTCGAAACCATCATCCAAGTCTTTGGAGGAGGCTCAAGCGAACCGACGAGCCAAGATGGCTGCGATTGAGATGATTGAAAACGACACGGATGATTTCGACGATGTATGGTCTCAGGATTCCTTCTTGGACGAATCTACAACGGCACCAAAGCAAGCTGGTCCACCTCCTCAACCAGCAGTAAAACCGGTTATCCAGAACGGACAGAAGGCCATACCCTCAGCTCCACCTGCGTCTAAACCTGTCGCGACCACAGCAGCATGGGTCGATAGCGACGACTCAGATGACGAGCCACCGGCCAGAAGACCAGGACACAGCCAGGGATTTACAAGTGTAAACAAGCCTGCGGCAAGGAAGGCAGATGCTCCGAAGAAACGTGGAAGGCCACCGAAGTCATCGGTCTAGATGACTTGAGCTGTTTGTCAACAGCTGTATGAGCGATTCTTTATGAGAGATTTGGAATGGCTACAATCAGACATCGAAGGTGCTGCTACCGGGATCTTGGACTGGAGGAAGGAGACAAAGACAGCTGGCCTCCTAGTGCTGAAATGTGGAAGCCTTGGAGATGTTGGATTCAGGATACACATATGCAAACAAGAGCTTGTCCCAATCGTTGTCACCAACGGTGCACGTTGTTACCAACGACAATAGTAGACGATACAGAAGTAATTCAAATCGATGTAGTGAGGTCCAGACCCTGTTTTTGTTGGTGATTCACGTTCGTTGTTCAAGTTGTGCTGCACAAGGGAAATCCAAATCCGCAAACTCCGAAAAGCTTCGATGTCATAGTTAGCGCATGCATTATTTTGCTCACTTCCTGGTGAAAGCCTGGCGAACAATAAACATTACCGACAACATTGTTCGCCTCATAAACTTATAACATTTCCTAGCTACTTCGTGATCAATTGTTCGGAACAGTCGCAGCCATGGAATCGATGCGCCTCCTTCAACGCAATGCTTTACGCCAGCTGTTCGAAACCCGTCCTCTGACCCGACGAGCCCTGAACCAAGCCACGTCCTTGCGATTCGGGAGACCGGTAGCACAACAACGCGGCGCAACGAGATCGATACACACTCCGCGGTACACTCAGCGTTCCATCAAGAGTGGCAGCACATTCACACAACAAGCCTCATCTTCCGCTCGTCGTTGTCGAAACAGCAAGAACGGTAACGGCAGACGATATAATTCCACCACCACATCCCCACCGGAAGGAAATCTGAGTATTAGAGACCGTCTGAAAAAGTTGTCGCGCGAGTACGGATGGTCAGCGGTAGGAGTGTACCTGGCTCTCTCGGCGCTAGATTTCCCATTCTGTTTCCTGGCAGTGCGCACACTAGGAACAGACCGGATCGGGCGATGGGAACATGCTATCGTCGATACAGTGAAGGGATTTGTCAAATGGCCTTTTGCGCAGTCGGAGGATGTCAAGGCCGGAATTGACGGCGCTGTTGATGAGGTTGAGAGGGAAGTCTTGCCTCCTGAGACGCAGGGCAAGAGGATTCTCGAGGAAGATGAGCCGGCGACGAGGACGCAGAGTGTGCTAAGTCTGGATGACCATGGGTACAAGGAGGCGGAGAAGGCGAATTCGGGGGATAATGCTAGTACGTTTTACACTCTTGCGCAGTGCGCTGGGCTTCGTGGCTCATTTTGTGGGAGGCATGGGTGCTAACGTGGTGATGTTCTAGGTCTATGGACACAACTTGCGTTGGCGTACGCGATTCACAAGTCCTTCATCTTTGTGAGGGTGCCGCTTACGGCGGCGATATTGCCAAAGGTCGTCAAGACGTTGAGAGGTTGGGGGTGGAATATTGGAAAGGTGCCGAGTAGGAAGGCTGTTACTGGCACATCGTCGACATCTGGGACGGGCGTGAATACGAAAGGTGCGAAAGTCAAAGGGGATGATTGAGCGGTCGCGGGAAATGGGGTAAACACTCTTCTCATCCTGTCTTCTCGTCTTGTCATTTGCGAAAGGCGTACTGTACAGCCTCGGCCGGCGGCTGCCGACATGCACTGAGTGAAGGATATTTGTACAAAACTCTGTAAATACAGCTGTACGTTGTACAAAACATAGCCTTGCCTTCAATACTGTACAAGACACAAGTGGTCTGTCTGGGCTATGACTCGACATTCATCCCAGAAATCGGATCCCTCGTGCCCTCCATCTCCAGCAACTGAACTACCTCCCCATCTGCCGTCTTTAAACTCCACTCAAGTGTCTCAAAGTACTCTTTTCCCCCCTTCCGTATTGACACGAACTTTGTTTGGGCCGTAGCTTTCGTCCCTTTCACCCAAAATGTAATCTCGATGACTCCTTGCAGTGGACTCAATTCGCCTTGGATCCACGGGATCTTGCTCGCGAAGTAAATTTCATCGCCTAATAGAGCGCGGGCATGTTCGTTGGTCCGTAAAGCGTACAAGATGGAATTGACTGTTGAACTGGTGGATTTCTGGTAATTGAAGATGGCGACGGAGGAAAGACCTATAAGCACAAAAAAGAAGGGCAAGGTTTTGAGCCATATTGACGTGCGGGATACGTTGGGTAATTCGCGGTCGGGGCGGCGAGATAACAGGGGCCCGGAGCCTTCGCGGGGAGGAGGGACGAGAGGCCTTATGATGCGGGAGGGGGATATGTCGGAGGCGTGGCGGCAGAATACATGTGTGCGAGACTTTGGTATTGAGGTTGATGTGTGTGAGCGTGGTGAGCGGAGTATGGATTGGCGGATTGAAATTGGTAAGGTGTGGGTGTGCATTGTGAAGTTAATGCTGCTGGAGAGCAGGGAATAGGACTTGCTTCGCATCGCGACCGACAGTAAAGACTTGAGTGTGTGTAGCTGGTGGATGGTGGTGTACAGGGAGTCAACGTTAGTATCAAATAAATGTCGTATGAGATGCGGCAGAGCTTTGCGGAGGATCGGTAATTCTTCGGTTGATCGATCACGCAGCCTTGCCGATCAATGTGCTGGCTGGGTATGACCCCTTTTCGAGGTTCACTTATTTTGATTTGAGTACAGTCTAGCACCGAGAAAAGCAGATGAAGCAGTATTTTATACCGTCCAAGCAGCACTGGAGACATGACTTTTCACTGACAAAGCCGCTGACAGTCTATCTAAAACTATGTAGCCTGTGTACTTTTTGTTCTATCACTTTTTCCATCCTAGAATGTCCCAGATGACTTTTATCCCTGATCATATCGGCTCATCTCTAGGCTCTATCAAGACCTCATTCACAGCGACATGTGCAGGTTGCTTCAACGCATAGACGATCGAGTTGGCCACATCTTCCGGGTCGAGAACTTCAGCGCCTGATGGTTCCCCGTATTTCTTGAGGGCTTCGGCGTCGGTCGACATGCCCAACAGATCAGTGGCGACGTTTCCTGGCTGCACGCTGGTAACGCGGAGTCCTTTGCCGGCCGTCTCGAGTCGCAAGCTTTGCAAGGTGGCTTCGACGAAGAATTTGCTCGCTGAATAAACACCCAAACCAGGGAAGACTTTACGCCCGGCATCAGACGAGATGGCAACAATATGACCACTTCCTCGCGAGAGCATGCCTGGCACAGTTGATGACAGACAGTGCAGCAGGCCCTTGCAGTTGACGTCAACGGTCCGATCCCACTCATCGACCTGCGTGTTGGCCATCATGGTGAAGTACATGACACCAGCGCACGACACGAGGATGTCCACGGGACCAAGTTCGCCATGTGTAGCGTTGATAAGTGCTTCGACCTGTTTTCTGTCTGTTACGTCGGTCTTGCGGATGATAACCTTTCCTTCCCGGACGACGAGTCTGCGCTTGACCGCTTCAAGAGCGTCGAGTCGTCGAGCTGCAAGAGCTACATGACATCCTTCTCGAGCTAGGGCCACGGCAACAGCGGCTCCGATGCCTGAAGAGGCACCAGTAATGACAGCTACACGTCCAGCCAGAGGCCCTCGGCGTGTAGGGTGAGCAGAACCGCCGAGAGACTGGTGGCTTGAAGGTGGTCGAGGTAGCCATCCCCTGGCAAACCAGTGGCGTGTGTATGTCTCAAGCAGGACCAGGTCGACCTTTGGTCGCTCGACCACAGCTCTAAAAGGTCTCGTTGCAGCGTTGTTGAGCACGACGATGCCCCTTAGGAAATCGACGTTGGGCATACCACTGCGCAGGATGTCCACGGTGAAGGCGCCCTCACCTCCTTTCGCTGAACTTCTCTTCTCGTTCCATAGTGCTACCCATTCATCAAAGCCAAGCCGCTCAGTGGGGTATCCTAGCTCTTTGAGATCTTCGAAGACTTTCCGACAATCGACAGGGTCTGGATCGCCCAAGTGAAACACGAGTTGCTTGGCGTGGGTCTGATTGGAAAGATGGATGATGGCTTTGCTGACGAAGTCAACAGGAGTCATCTCTGCACGCCAGCCTTCAACATCCGGGGCATAACCAAGATGTAGTGACTCCACGATCAACGCAGACAAAAGATCCCATGCATTGGCTGCACCAGTGAGACTGTGGCCACTGATTGTGCCTGCCCGATGGATCTTCACTGGCAGTCCACGACGACCAGCTTCAAGAACAAGCTGCTCAGCGACCCATTTACTTTGGCCGTATCCGTCGTGCAGCTTCTCTGGGACTTCGTCCACATACAACATCGTGCCCTCGGGCCATCCAGTTTGTGACGGCGGTAAAACACCATTGGTGGAGATGTATTGGACAGTTGCAGAAGCCTTGCAAGCCAGACGCAGAATCTCTCGTGTGCCGCCAACGTTTGAGTTTCGCAAAGCAGCATAAGGGTATACAAGGTTGACCGTAGCTGCAGCGTGGATGATGACTTGGACACGAGCAGCCAGTTCGTCAAAGGCTTGATGGGACAGGCCAAAGCGTTTGCGCGACAAGTTGCCGGGCAGGATCTCCACACGTTCCATCATCGAGTCACTCCATATTCCCAAGTCCAGCAAGTGCTTGCGGAGTCTTGCAATACCACCAGGTGCATCTTCTTCTGACGGATCATTGAAGCGAACCAGACAGATAATCTGGGCCGATGTGGTTGCCAACAGATCATTGAGCAGGAAGGCACCCAAGAAACCAGTCGCACCTGTTAAGAGTACAGTATCTGCCTTGTTCAGGGCACGAATGGTTGCATTTGTCGGCTGTATTTCCTTGTCGAGGACGGAATCTGCACGCAGAACAGCAGGTAGGTCTGCTTGCACGGCCGCAACTTGACCATCTCGTACAGCGCGCACAGTCTCCAAGTGGCCATTTAGCGTAGCTGGATCAACTAGCCGAGCGAGAGGTATCCGGAATCCGAAGTTCCTGGATAATCTCGAAGCAAGATCCGCAAGTGATAGAGAATGTCCACCTAAGTCGAAAAAGTTGTTCTCACCTGAGATATTGGCTGGTGATATCTTCAAGGTGGCCGCCCAGACTTCAGCAATCGATTCGATACTGATAGTATCTGATGATGCGGTCTTCTTTTGACCATTGACAGGGGTGGCATTCCCAGTCGGAGGTGGAGGAAGGCTTTTGAGGTCGGCTTTCCCTGACACCTCGTGAGTGGGTAATACATCGAGCTCAACCCATAACGCCGGAACCATATAATGAGCCAGATATGCAGACAATGCACGACGTGCTCCTGGGCTGTGGCCAGAGTCGTTGATCACCACTTCTTCACGATCATCGGCCTTTCCCTTCTCGGGGACAATATAGGCCACTAGCTGCCGTTCCAGACCTTCACCATGAGCCACCACAGCACATTGACGGACACGCAAGTTTGCAACGATTGCATTCTGGACCTTGCCGGGTACCACAGAGTACCCTCGGAGCTTGATCATCGCACCAACCCGACCTGTGATTTCGAGAAGTCCCGACGGCAGCAAGCGTGCCAAATCACCTGTTCTATACATTCGAGCGCCGGGTGTCGAGTCGAAGGGATCAGGTGTGAAAGCCTTGGCTGTGGTTTCTGGACGATTGAGATAGCCGCGAGCAAGTAAAGGTCCACCAATGCAAAGCTCTCCGCTAGCTCCATCTTCGACCCTCTGACCACTGTCGTCGATGATATAAGTGTGCTTTGGATCCAGGGGTGGTCCAACAGGACAATAGTTGGCACTGTCATCGAGCATTTCTTTGATGTCCCCACAGGCGATCTCGTGGGTCTCGCAAGCACTATAGCAATTGAGCAGTCGCACATTTGGCATAGCTTTGAGAGCTCGGCGGGCTAGGTCGGTTGTGACGACTTCACCGTTCAGCCATAGCGTTCGAAGCTCTGGGAGACGTTTACCAATCTCTGGGTGTCGAGAGAGAACGGCTGCGAGCAGAGTTGGTGTCATCAGTGTTTCCGTGATATGCTTCGAGGACAGCAAATCGACTAAAGCAGCAGGGTCGTAACTCGCATCGTCAGGAACGGCGACGACAGTTGCCCCTCTCAGGAGTGGACGGATGATCTCCCAGACAAAGAACACATTGCAAGCGACACGGTCTCCCGGATTAAGGTTGCTGATCCCGAACCTCAAGTTGTAGGAAAGTACGGGGGCTTTGTGGGGGTTTGCGATGCCCTTGGGCTTGCCGGTTGTACCTGACGAGTATGCAACAAAGGATAGGCGGTCCAGGTCATCATCGGGAGGCAGAGGGGAAGGCTCTTCGGTGTGCCCGTTGGCTTCGGTCTCTTTCTCGTCATCGAGCACGATAATGGGAGCACGGTCTTTGATCTTGCCGATCTCGGCCCTATAGGTGACCACGACCGCTGGTTTGGAGTCTTCAATAACGTCGACCAGGAGATCTGGAGGGTATGCAAGCTCGAGGACAAGGAAAGCACCTCCGGCACGCAGGGCAGCCAAGCAAGTGATTACGTAGTTGGCACTTCGAGGAAGTAACACACCAACCAGCTTGTCTCGACCGACTCCATGTTGACGAAGACGATTGGCGAGGTCGTCGACTTTCTGATCTAGTTCGGCATAGGTGTAAGTGACTTTGTCGTCCTCTAAGGCCACATTTTCTGGAGTAGCCTGGACCTGCTTCGAAAAGAGAGCCGAGAGGTCCTTGTGGGTGTCGATGATGGTCATGGTCGGCTTGAGAAGGGACCTCAAGAGGTCACTGGCGGTCTACCACTTTTTCGGATTTCTGGTCACCGATTCACGTTGTTCATCGAGTTGGCGTTGTTCTCAAGTCGTGGGAAACGAATGAATCTGGGGTAAGAATGATGTCAAATGGCAAAAACGTAAGAACAAGAGGTTTAATGTGTTGAGATGTTGCGAATCTGCGCGTTTGACCAATAAACATTCGAGATCACGAAAGACGTCATCAAGGGGAAATCTCTTCCACGCACAGCCACAGATCTAGATGAGGCGTTTGCTTGCAATCGTCTTCAACAACTTCCCGTCCTACAAGAATATGGATTTGTGCTGGTAACACTGGAGAAGGCTGTTTGTAACAAGCACCCCACCAACTGAGGCCAGGACTGAGGAAATGCTACAGACATGACAACTCCACGTTGAATCCTGCCGGAGCTTTCTCAGCCTTGCCACGCCACCTCCTCCGGCGAACCTTCGGCACAGCCTCGTCATCAAGGTGTGCTTTGGAGCGGCCGCGACCTCACCTCGCTTACATAAGCTGCCAAGGCTGACATTTCAATCATTACTCCGGCCGGACTCGCCTGCGGATGCGAGTTGCTGATGCTGTACTTGTAGCTTTTCAAGTTCCCATAGCAAATACCCTCCTCTTCTCAAGCTTAGCAGACGTTGTGCGCGTCAATTCACAATGCCTTCCGCTCCTTCCAACCTCTTTGTCGCCCCTCCATCCGTCCTATCTCGCGCTCTGCTACGGCGACCTGCCCAGCGCTCATCACAAAACCGAAATTTCGGCATCAAGTCAATAGACCCGCCGAGACCCAACCCATACAATGTCGTTCCGGGAATCAAGCCTTTACTATCTACACAAGCCGCAGCTTTCCAGCGAAGAATAGCGTCAGACACACTACCGTTACGGACCGGAGCTTTAGCCGTCAAAAAGGGCATGACAGCCGTTTTCGACGTCCAGTCCGGCAAGCGCATACCTTGCACAGTCCTACAGCTGGACCAGAATGAAGTGGTCAGCCACAAGACGAGAAGGCGGCATGGCTACTATGCTGTTTGCGTGGGTTGTGGATCGATTAACTCGAAGAACGTAACGAAACCGATGCTGGGCCACTACGCTGTTCAAGGCGTCAGTCCCAAGCAGCATCAGCGCGAGTTCCGCGTCCGCAACAAGGAAGGCCTGCTACCTGTTGGCGAGGAGATCCGGGCGAACTGGTTCATCGAGGGACAATTTGTGGACACACGGTCGAATTGCAAGGGTAAAGGCTTCGCAGGGCCGATGAAGAGATGGGGTTTCAAAGGGCAACCGCGAAGTCACGGTCACTCGAAAAGTCACAGATCGCACGGTTCGCTGGGCCAGGGCCAAGGGGGTGGTTCTCGTGTGTACCCTGGCAAGAAGATGGCTGGTAATATGGGTGGACAGAGGAACACGGTGCAGAGTCTGAGGATTCTGCAAACAGATGCCGATAACGGTATTGTGGTGGTGAATGGTGAGTTTCAGCTTGCAAAAAGTCGAGTTTCGTGATTGCTAACGGAATAATCCAGGTGCTGTTAGCGGGCCCAAAGGAACCTTGGTCATGATACAAGACGCTCTGAAGAAAGCGTGGCCTACAGTTCCCGAACCACCCACGCCGGAAGAAATTAACGCCAAACTGAGGGAGGCTGTGGATGCAAAGGCCTGAGTGGTGGACGTCGAAGGAAGCGACCACAGATCTCTGTAACAGTATATTGACACAATCTCATGTGTGAGCGAGAAGCAAAAGTGTCTGTCGGCAGTGCCTTCAGGCCACGTGCAAATAACAACCTGTCGGAATTGACTTTGTACATGATAGCATCATTTATGTGATACCGACCATATATCCGCAAGGCGGTCAATATGAAGTCCGCTTCGCATTCCATGAGAGCTGCCGCTCACTTCGAGAGTCAAGCCGCTTACTTCGCCCCATCACGCGCCTTTGTACTCATACCTCAAGCCCTGCAATTCATCCAGCCCCCTCGAGATCTCGTTGATACTCCTCCTCGCCATGAAGACCATCGCAAACATCACAGCCGGCAAAAGCAGAAACAGCCACAACCCCTCGGGCACATTCGTCCTCGATCGATACGCCATCGACGCCAAGAAGAGCAATGCATCAATCGACGCGTTGAGGTAAGGCAGGTACTGGTTGATCGGACTTTGATCTGAGAGCGTGAACTTTCGTCGCGCCGCTTCGGCACGAGAACCAAGGTTCGGAGCAGATCGCTCCGCCACGGAGGGTGACTGAGAAGTACTGGTGGGCACGAAGAACATGATATAAGAGCTTGAGGCAAGTGATGTGATGCTCAGTAGACATAGTAGTGCCATTGTCCTTGATGTCGAGAGTGTTAGATACCACAGGAATGGTAGAGTGACGATCAATGGCAACGCCGTGAAGATCAGCGTGTATTGAGCATTGGTGGATGACTCTGAGGCGCGGAGCTTAGTGAGGAGATGTTCTTGTTCTGTGAGCAACATTAGCATTGCATCAAGCTAGAATGAGAAGAAGATGGATCAATGGCACGGTCAGAGGGAAGACAGTCGTAAGGATAGTGTAACTATCTAGGCCATGGAAGCTTATCCAGAGGTGGGCATTGGCCTGCAAACAGCTGGAACTGACCTTCCTCATCTATCTCATCGTGTTCGTCAATGTCATCGTCGTCGGGGTATTTGAACGCTCTGCGCACCCTCGTCGTGTCCATCGTGAAGTATGATAGCGAGCTTGGGAGGTTGAAGTAGAGGATCTGCATATAATAATCAACAAGTTGTTATGAATATTTCGAGAGAAGGGCTATCTTGGTGTCTGTAGACCAGAAGAGCTCACTCGGATTGCAGTATCATGTGGTGTCTAAAGACATTTCATGTCGCTGTCAGGCTTCTCGAAAGAAGTGCATATGATGCAATGATCCAATACCATGGTAGTCCGTATGACAGGGATACTGAAGTCTGCGATATCGAAATTGTCTAGTCAAGAGATGAGTCAGGATTTGCATTATGTCAATCGAATTTCAGCCTCGTTAACCCACGTATGTACAAGGCTACAGACAAGAGCTCTCTTTGTTTCTGTCATTGACTCCTGCATGAAGGGCTTCCACGAGAAAGTCCCCTTGTCATGACCTAGCCTGACCGGATGCATGGTGCAGGAGGGGTTGCCCATGACTATGGCTGCAGCCCCTGGCTCACTTTGCATGTGGACCAGCCAATGATACAGCGCGAGCTCGCCGCCAGGAAGCAAACAACACCGGTCCCAGAGTGATATAAAGTACTTCCATGAATGACTCGACCTGATTTTCCCTTACCATCATCAACAATGGCAACTGCAACAACGACATCATATTGTTTCAGGTGCCAACACCACCCTGAGCCGGGTGATGGGCCCCTAAAGCGGTGCAGCAAGTGTCGCGCACGCCATTATTGCTCCCAAGAATGCCAACGCAACGACTGGCCAACTCACAAACAAGAATGCGACATCCTCGCAGCGGGAGGACAATCCGGGCGCATGAGATCGACGTTCCGCATGATGGGCTTCCCAAAAATGGGTGACGAGCCCGCCTTGGCTGACCCAGACACAATCTACTACGTCAAAACCTCCAAACCGCACATCCACCGTGTGACAGTTTCAGGGCCATACTATCCGCTGCAGAACATCTTCCCACCGCTTCTCAGGCAGCTACGGGACGCAGGCAGCGTCGAGGGCGAGCGCACCCTCGACGACATCGTCTACGGCGGTGGTGACGAAGCCCTCCTCAGCCTGCAGTATTTCCACGCGCCCTTGCCCGATGGGAACATTATGAAACTCGAGCTGATCAGAGAGCAAAACGCCCAAGTCGCGCACAGTCTTCCCTGCGAAGTCTGGAATATCTGTGTGAACACAACGACCGGAGACGAAGACCTTATGGAGACTCTCGGGCATCCACCAGTCTCGGACATGGAGGTCTTGGAGTCATTCGTGTCAAAGGACGAAGCACATGCAGCCGCGAAGGGATACCTTCAAAGACTGAAGGCAGAGATGGGGCCCGATGCAGTCCTCCACGAAGGCGAGATGGACGGTCTGCTCCATGGCGATGTTGGGCTGCCTGGGAGTGACGAGTTCAAGATACTCGAGGTCAAGCACCAAAATGTGACGGTTTATGACTGGGAGGCGGCACAGGAACATGTCCGTAGGGTGCGGGCCATGACTCAGAACCAGGAGGCGCCGACGCCTGAGAACTGAGGTGGAAGGCATATCTCGATGCCTGTAGACCACAATCACATGCGGATGGTAGTCGACATGACATTGTTGTGTCACTCAACCCAACGATATCTGGGTATATCCAGCAGAAGCATCATTGGGCATGTGCTCCGAACAGATGCTTGCACAGCTCGACTTCGACTTTCTTCGCTAATGACTACGTCGCGATTGCTGACCTTGAAACGGGAGAAGAAGCTATTTCCGGGGCATGGAAGCAGTCGAGCATTTTCTCAAAGAGTACGCTTCTCTCTATCTCTTCAGTACGGCACACTGTAGCAGTGCTTGCACCAGCTCACAATCATCCCCAAAGTACACATCGTCCGCCTTTTCGTGTGAAAACTGGGGTTTCTTCTGAATGCGCCGTCAAATATGTCTGTGCAGTGCTGTGCAAGGACTTCACATGTCCACCGTCTCATTAAATCTCAAAATGCCATTGTCCTTCATGATACCATTGACACCGTCCGGCATCATGGCCCAACCAGCTGTCGTTGAGCCGGGTGCTTGTTGTGACTGTGCACCACCATCATCAGTGGACGCGTCGGAGACTAGGACCAGGCCAGCCTGCTTGAGGGTCTCTGTGAGTGCCGGAACCATTTGGAGAATGCGAGATGGACACGTCAGACCCATGAAATTGTTCATCTGCGCAAGTCGAGCGGCCTCCTTGATAGAGGTTGCTCTTTCGAAAGATGCTTTGAAGGACGTAGTTGGGCCAGAGCCGTGCTGGCCGCCAAGTTGTGTGCCATGTAACGTACCAAGGTCATTACATAGGAGCACGGGGAAGTTTGGCTGCTTCCAGTTCAGCGCTGTGCAGATGTTGACATTGAAGGACGAGAAAGCGATCGAGCGAGATTGATCATGCGCAGCTTTCAGCCTTCGCGCATCGTCGAAGACTTCAGTCAATATTCTGTCTGCGAATGTATTGATATCGATGTTGGAATAGACGCCTAGACCAATGTCTTCCGAGCTTGTTGGGTATAGTATGTGCAGATTGAGGTTGATATGAGCTGGCATTGCAAGCAAGACATCCCGAAGGGCTATGACGGAGCCAGAAAGACGATTCCGCCATTGCATTATATCATCGCTCTCCAAAGATGACCTTCCGTTGTTGTCCAGTAGTGAGGTGGCAAGTCCGAGGTTGGCAAGCACATCGAATCGAAGTTGGCAGAGTGAGACGTCCAGATTGTTGTAGGTAATAAAGTAGGATGGGTAGATGACCGGGATTCCGTCGCGAGTGAGTTGCACAGTCAGTCTAAGATAGTCACCTGACAGACTTGACCCTGTGACCAGACCGGAGTGGTCGTCCAATGCACTGGTAGCCTTCCAGTACGTCGCAAATTGTGTAATTTCCAGAGGAGTCCCCTTGTAGGGTTTGATGACCTGGAAGCTGAATTGTATTTGACCAACCGACCGCAATCTTGGGTCGAAAAGTGGTAGGCAACAAGTGCCACTACTGCTCTCGATCGCTCGGAACAAATCTGGTAGGGCGACGGATTTGGCGATGACTTTCGAACCAAAGGTTGGGAAGATCTCGAAATCCACAGCAAAAGTGCTGAGATTTTCGACCTGGAAATACACAGACCTAGAATCTTCCTGGATAGGCAACATCAAGTTGCGAGGAATGAGGTCTGAGGTCTTGGAAGAGATGGTCAAACGTGCAGCAGGATACCTCGCTTCGTTGAAAAAGTGAATAGCCTTCGAACCAGGCTCAAAATTGATGGCGATGAATGTTTTGTTGTCAAGGAAGTTGTGTCCATATCTTCGTAAAGGTATGATAGGTGGTGGCAATGACAGATCTGGTATCCCATCACCTTCGGCCGCCATAGGTTCTTCTGGCGTGATTTCCATGGCATTCATCTGGTTGTGAGGAGGGACGACAGCTCCGATTCTGGATGTCCTTCTTTCGGCGCGACGATAGCTGCTTCGCTCCCATAGCAAGTCCATACACTCGAGGTGGCCTTCCCAGGTAGCATAATACATGGCTGTAAGACCTTTCTCATCAAGTGCTTCAGGATCAGCCCCATTTTCTAGAAGCGCACGTAGACACTCGACTCGGCCTTCACTTGCTGCATGGAATAGAGGTGTCCATTGATACAACTTGTCGCGTTGATTGAGATCCGCCCCATGCTGCCGGAGTAGCAATAACAGATCGGGCTTTTGACTCGACCGAGCCACAAGATGTTGAGGAAAGAGCCCTTCTGCATCGGGAAGCAGCTTGGCATTTCTTTCCAGCAGCATGGCGGCGACTTCCATAGACTCATGCTGGCAAGCCAAGTTCAATGGGATATGATCGGCCTCGGATTGCGGATCAATACCCGCGTTGCTCGCAAGTAAAAGACGAACGCACTCAATGCGGTGCCGGACGATGCTGTGAATTAAAGGAGTAAAGTTGTCGTGATCTTTCATGTCGATAGTGTTAGGCCCACTCGCCAGCAATTTCTCTACCATAGCCAACCTTCCTCGGAGACAGGCGTAATGGAGGGGTACCCTACCATATACATCCAGGCGAGTAAGGTCAACACCGTGGCTGAGACCATAGTCGAGTACGCTGTCCTTGCCGTATATAGTAGCTTCATGCAAGCAGTTGCGTTCATTGATGTCGTCTTCAGCATGAATGTCGACCAAGCCCGAACTCAAGAACATGTGTAGAGACTCATCAGGCGCTTCGCTGATTGTGGCGAGAAATATCCTAGTGAATCGTTCGCCGGCATTTGGCGCCGAACCCAGTCTTGCAATCCATTCTCGAATGGCGGCGATGTTGCCAGCAGCAGATGCTTGGAGGATTTGAAGATCGATGTCACTGTCTTCAGTGCCCACGCGCTGGCCGATCGTGCGATCTGCTGGTTTGGCGTCATATTGTATGTTTTCGCCTTCCGCCCAAGCTTCCAGATCGAGTCTCGCGGTTGTGGCTCGATCCGCCAAGTCTCGAAGTACATCTCGGTTGAAACATGGTTGAAGTTCGACGGCCCTTTGTAGATAGATTTCTTTTGTTCGTGACTATCAAAGGTTAGCCTGCGACACGTTGTCTTGATGACAAATCTACCTTTGATGTCTTGTCCCACTACAAGGCTGTTAGTCACAATCCGCAAGAAAGGAGAAAGCCATGAAACAAACCTTTTTCAGGATTTTCGAGATCGCAGTCTCGTTGACTTCGACGAATTGCTGAAAGCTGTCAGTGGTGTACTTACAAGAAGATGAGGTAGACCATACTTGTAGCTTATTGAGGTCATTATCGAATTGCTGGAAGCCCTCGACCAAAGTTGCGAAACTTGCAGATGATCTTGAGTTTGCAGCACCTCTAGCTTGGATGACGCGCTTCTTGTCTAGCAACGTCTTAAGACGTAGAGAGAACTGCTTTGAGTCAGTATGACACCCTATGTGACAGCCTGCGAACATACCTCTGCCTCTTTTTGCAGGTAAAAAACATTGACTTTCTCTATCTCACGTTCCTACGAGTAGGTTTAAGCACATGCACGTTTGACAGCGATAGAAGATGTGCTGACCAGGCGAAAGAAAAAGACCTCTTTGTTCGCTCGAAGAGCGGCTTGCGTATCTAACGGCGATGAGCCTCCTTGTGCCGCGATCGTGGGTGTGGCGCTGAGCTGCTTAATGAGCTGTGACGGTTGTCAGCAACGGTCCTTCCGACTACGGTATCGACTCTGTCTCACCTTCTTGAGAGCCTTGTAGTTGAGAAAACTGGCTGCATATTCCGGAAGGTCTAATTGCTGGCGCTGGATTTGCTTTCCGAACTTCCTGATTGGATTAGAGCCGACAAAGACAGCAGACAAACAGGATCGTACATATTGGAGGTGATAGGTCACAAAATTGACACAGTCTCGGTAGTACGGATATCAGTCGGATCGACGAGGCTGTCTATAACAGCCCGGATATGCCGACGGATGTTTGAGACTGAGTCAGCCTACGAAAGGACCAGATTGAGATGGTCCAATATCAATGAAGATGTGCATCGGGATATGAAGAAGCGGTGGGAAAAGCCAGTCTAGGCGATATGTGATGTTCGAACTTATCCTCGAGGAGGATGATTTCAATGGTAGCTGATGCCCACGTCGAAATTTTCCATAGTCGGGTCCAAGTCCAGGCTGTCCATCCAGTTCGGTACGATCATAGAACGAAGATGCGTAAGAAGATCCAGTGAAGACAGGCGTGATATCCTAAGTTGGGATTTGAATCGTTGGATTGACGAATCAACGCGCGAGATTTTGGCACGCGGTCGTTGGAGAGGAGCAGTGATACTGTCAGACGGTTGACTGTGCGTCCACAACTGGCCCCGCGATGGGTAATGTCGGCTGAATTGTGTATGAGAAAATAGGTGGATGGTGACTTGTGACTGCTTCACACCTTGGCGGAAAAGACTAAGTCAATTGAGCACATGATATTTGGCGGCGGAATCAACGCAACTTTTCGAGTCAGTGCCTTTGCGGTTCCGAGGCTCTGCACGCAAAAATGATGCGGTGCAGCATTGGCCAATGACATTGGGGTCACGTGAGCTTTATCGATCCGCCCTTGGCACACGTCATGGTCCTTTTGCAGATTGCGCCGCATGCGATGCCGATGCAGACGCAGGGCCAGAGCCTCGACAGGAACAGGCACATGCATCCAGACTGCACTGTATACTTGTACAACAAAGACAATACCTTTTTAAGTACACCAGTAAATGTCTTATCTTGCTATACAACTACTGTGAGGTTGTTCTCTACGTGTATGCAACCTCAACTCCTTTTTTGGTCATGACATGACGTGCACGGCTCAATCTATCCCTTGAATCCAACGCACGGTCTGCTTGCGATTGCGACGTGTTCATCTGTTTGTACCGTCTTCACTTCACTCTCTTCACCCTCTTCTTCCTTCCATCCTCTCTCATATCTTGAAATCCTTGACTTCTCTCACACAACAGCTTTGCTTCCATCAACAATCATGCCTCCTATTCCCGTCCACACGTCCTCGCCCATTAACGGCAACGTGCCCTCTTACCCATCGGGTACCTCGCCCAGTACAGCAGCAGCCAGATACGCACCAGCCAACGCAGACGCCAGTCCTACGACGACATCATCAAGCCCATACCCACAAGCCCGTCCTGGAGCACCTGCTGTTCCACAGCCGACCAACGCCGCGTCAAGCATGTACAATTACAGATTCCAACCTACTGCCACTACCTCACCACCCACCACCACCAGCGATTCTTCAGGCAGTCCTCCCCCACCACAGCCAGGAGCAGTCCCTTCACCTTACTACAATGAATCCCCAAGAGTCACAATCCCACAACCCCCTCAGCCTGGCGCCCTCCCGCAGTGGACACCTACTACTACCACGCCTGTCCGTCACAATCTACCATCGCCAACTCCTACACGCACCCAGCCTGTCCCGCTCCCTGCTCATCAGCAGTCTCCTTCGCTCTATGTTCCGTACGGGACGATACCACCAGCAAGCGTGACATCGACCCACCCACAGGATCTATCACATCCGCCAGGCTACATGCAAGACACACGTGCAACCTTCGAGGATAAGCCCATTGAACAATGCGTGCCTTATGGACATAGACCAAGTCTGTCATCAGCATCTTCGAGAAAAGGAGGCTTGCTCGACGAAACACCAATCTTCGGCCGGATAGGCGACAATGAGTCAACGGTTGTGGATACTGCGATGTCCTGGGTAAAAGCCGCAGGGAAAAGGCTATCGGTCACAGAGCAGCAGATCTGGAAGCAGATCAACGAAATGGGTAAGTCTTAAATGAAGGTCCAGGAAAATCCGATTCGGCAGACATAGGGGCGTTTGACGGTGTTGGCTCGAGAGGATGGGACACGGAGTATGGTTTGCGTGGGTGCTGCTATGCTGAGCCAGCAATAGCATAAGAGCATATGGAGGTCATTACTCCAGATTGTGAGAGCTCAGACTTAGGTAGAACCAGAATCAAGAATAAACCATACGACAAATACGACGCACAATTCATGATCGAAACTTGCAAGATGTTGACAAGAGAGTTGCAAGACCAGGCAGTAAAGTACAATTGGGATACGAGGAATAACAACGCGGAAAAATTCGAGAACCCCGGTGTGTCAATGATCACAACCTCCTGCGAATATCGTAAAACATTCGCGGCCGCAATGCATGTCCATCCGTGTCCGTCCTGATTCCTTTGCGAGGCGCTGTAGATGTTGTTGCATGAGGCGTCTATCTGCAAATTCTTCAACTCCCGCTACTACGTCCCCTAATCATCATACAAGACCCCTCGTCTCCCAACTGAAGACCCACCATTACCCATTCCCCTGAACTTTTCGGAAGAGAATACCGTTCAGTAAGAACTTACTGCGCAGTACCCTCTCTGGCAATTGTCGGAGTGGAATTGCGAGGCGCTTAGCCGGAACCACCCTTGAAGGCCTTGCCGAACATGAGAAGTTGGACCTCTGCAGACTGGTTAGTATTCGAGAGAAGGAAAAGGGTCGGTTACACATACGGTCATAGATGGACAAGACACCGGCACCAGCGACACCACGGAGAATGTTGGCACCAGCACCCTTGAAGAAGGATCGGACACCCTCAGCAGCCATGATGGTTCGGGCAGCATCGAGAGAGCTCTTGTACTTGACAGCCTGCAAATAAGGTCAGACTTTGTTTCTGAATGGGGAAATTGCAATGATACATACCTCACCGGAAGTCATCATCATACGACGACGGATAGTGTCGAGAGGATAAGAAGCAATACCGGCACCAGTGGTGACAGCCCAACCAAGCATGAAAGAGGCCAGGAAGTTACCCTCAAGAGGACCGACCAAGAGAACAGGCTTGATGGAGTCGTACATGCCGAAGTAGAGACCACGGTAGACCACGATACCAAGGACGGAGGGACCGAAACCACGGTAGAGACCAGCAACACCGTCAGTAGCCAAGGTCTTGCGGTAGACGTCGACCAGGCCGTTGAATTGACGGTCACCACCACCCTTGGCAGATTTGGCATCGTTGGCAAGACGGGTACTGTGATTGGGGTTAGACACAATTTAAAAGTTGTCAAAACGCAGAAACACATACCGAGCATAGTCGAGGGAGTAGACGAAGAGAAGGGAGGTGGCACCGGCAGCACCACCGGAGGCCAAGTTACCAGCCATCCACTTCCAGTAGCCATCACGCTCCTTCTTGAAGGCGAACATCGACTTGTATGTGTCGCGGAAGGCGAAGTTGAGGGCCTGGGTAGGGAAGTATCGGATAACGTTGGCAGTGTTACCTCTCCACAGAGACATCACACCCTCGTTCTTTGCGGTACGGCTGAAGCAGTCGGCGATACCGGCATATTTGCGGTCGAGACGGCCGGCTTTGAGCATTTCATCCTGATGAATTGTAAGCGCCTGTTTTGTTTCTCCTTGATCTTATCCGGGATCATGATGGTCGACAACATCTTTTGCGGCTGAGTTTATTCGAACCAAAAGTGCGCCAGGATGACCCGAAGAAGAGGCAAGGTGAATCGCGGTGAGCATACCTGATTCTGGATCAAGAGCTTGACACGCTCAATGGGGGCAGCAGCGGTTTTCTGTATATCTAGTCAGATCTCCAATGCTCCTAGCAGGTCCGATGACGACAAACATACCGAGACGGCGGCAGAAACACCACCCATCAAGAAGTCCACCACGAAGCCAGGCTACATAGCACGAACAAGTTAGCATATGATTTTGAAGATGTTTGCAGAACGCGGTGATGTCCATTGAGCTCGAGGAGGTCGCAGGAGCAGCACTGGGATAAGGGAGCTCGGGGCCATCAACTCACCATGCCCATGAAGGACTTCTTGCCCTGAACAACATCGCCGTCAACCATCTTGACGGTTCAGCTAGATTCTGAACTGCGGAAAATGGGAGTGGAGAGGAGAGAGGATGTGATGATGCACGAATGCTGAAAATGAAGCAAAGGGAAGATGAAAGATAAAGCGAAAGGAAGTGAGTAGGTAATTTTTCGAGCTTCTCAGCCGGCTTGGCGCTAAACCGGTTATAGTGATGCGCCAGGCTTTTGTCGCTCGGACACTGCTCCTGCAACGACCGACGTACCGTACCGGAATCCGGAAGCACCAGTTTTTCCGCTCACCCCCATATCTTTTTACCCGGGCAATTATCGTCCTCAATCATAAAATTTTGTAGGAGGAGCAGAAAAGGAGGACACCCACCGAGGCTCCAGAGGCCTTTGATCGGGCCTGCACTCGTACTCGCAAACAGTGGTGCTCGATCTTCCCTGCGTGGCAACCGTTGCCCCCTTGCCCATCTTCCTCCGGGCCAGCGAGACATTTTTTACGCCTGGACCTTTGCTCGGGCCTTGGACCCTGCTCAACCCCTTTCTCCGCCCTGATCGCCACAGTTACAATAGGCTCCTCCAAAGGAGTAAGAAATTCTAGGTACCAACGATCCATCAGGTCTTTCGAGATTGGCAAACCGTCATCTTCCTGGAGGCTTGTTCTTGAGGCGGATACGGCACCAGACGTCCTACTGACACAGTTGGGATATATCTTCAGCCTGATGTCTTGGTGAGGTTGGACAAGGCTAGACAATATGTGTAACAAGCGGATCTGCCCGATCATTTCCAGATTGTATCGTGTGTTCTGAAGCATAGGACTTCACATCGGTTCCAGCTTCTTTACTCAAGTTACATAAGGTAATAGTCGACGCTGTGTCGATGCAGACATTACAGAATATCCTCTACTCCAACAAGTCAACCACCGGACAACCCTTGTTCATCAGACCTCACCTCAAGCCTCATCGACAGCCTCAACCTTGTTCTTCTTGCTCCTTCTTCTCTTCTTCTTTCCTTTCGTGATAATGTTTGATGCGTCATTCTGTCCATCTGGCTCCGTCCTCTCCTCAGATTTCGAGGGTATCAGTTCACTGGCCTGCAGTCCTTCCTCATTGCCAAAGGTGTCAAGGCGCCACTTCCTCAGCCTCGCTTTCTTGCCCAGATGCTTCTGATCTTTGCGCTTCTTTTCTGCGTCTCGAAAGGATGCAAGCTTCTTTAGTCCTGCAAATTCATTCAGCTGCTTGTCGTCAGCCAGTAGTATGTCCCTCGCACTCAGGCCAAAACTTTTTGGTGACGACTCGCGATATCTGAAGGCGGTTTTCTGTGGCAGAGAACTCTCGAGTTCCATTTGAAGTTGATCATCCACCAATTGTTCGATGATTCTCCGCTCTTTCTTCGCATCCCGCTTCTTATCATCCTTCATCTTGTTCGCCTTTTTCTTCTTTTTCGCAGGCTGATCCTCATCTGTCAGGCTGAATTCGGCTTTTTCTTCCGCTTCGAACTCAGGGATAATATCCTTGATGTCAATGTCGTCGTCGAACTTTGGCTTGCGGACTTTACTCTTTCCCTCTGTGGTTTCCTCTTCTGTTCCGACGTCCTGCTGCGCATAATAGTCGTCGCCGAAACGCTTCTGCATCTCTTGTTCCCACCTCGCATCGTCCCATTCATCATCGACGAAATGTGACCAATCTTCTGGTTGAATGTCTTTGGTGCTCACTCCGGCCGCACGTTTGATCTTGCGTACCTTCTCCTCGAGCTGTTCGATCTTTAGCTTTCGCAGGCGAGCTTTCTCCTCTTTTCGCTGCTGCTTCTCGGCCTCTTTGACAGCTTTTTCAGCTTCTCGCTTCTTTTGCCTGGGGTTGGCTTCGTCTCTCCTTACAGAGTACTTTGCGGCCACATCTCTAGCATGGGAGCGCAATTTCTCGTTCGATTTGGCGGGATCTTCGAATCTGAGATTGTATGCTTCTTCGAATTCTTCGGCTCGCTTGTCTTCTTCATCGTCGTCGGATTCGAATGGATGCAGGTTTAAATTAGCAGCCACCCAGGCCCGAGAGACCATGAAGTTCGACAGGTAGGTCTCCGGGTCTTTATCGGCATTGTCGACATCAAGTTTGACCTGTTGTTGTTTTGCTGGTTTTTCGCGGTGTTTTGCTACCAGGAACTTGTCGTCTATGGTGGCATCTTCTTCCTCGTCATCGGACTCTGACTCCTCCGCGGTAGCGTTGATCTCTCCAATGATTGACTTTTTAAGTTGTTCCTGCTCCTGATTGTAGGTCAATGGAGCATCCTCCGTCTCTCCTGCATCAGCATTTCCGTTCAGTAGATTTTGTCGATGGTAGTCTTGGAGATGCATTGGCTTCTCCTTCTTTCGCCTTGAATCGCCTTGCTGGGACTCGGACGTTTCGGAGTAGAATTTTGCGGACGGGTCGTAGACTCGGGGATCTTTCGACCGGATGGCGTTGATTGTGGCCACTATTTCAGAGTCAAGAACCTCTGTTACCAGTTCTCCTTCATCTTCTGACTCGCTTGTGGACTCATCAGTTGAATCGTCTTCGCTGCCCGCTTCGTCGTCTCGTTTACGTTTGCGTGAGGTTTTGCCGAGTTTCTCTTGCACTGTTGCCATCAGTCATTAATTAAGTAGTTCGAGAGGGGGTCTCTTACAGCGTTGCAACTCTTCCCGCTTCTTGTTATGCTCAAATCGACGGGCAAAGGACTCGTTGACTCTGAGGTCGCTGGATTGCACATCTCCGCCGCCGTCTTCACTTTCAGATCCATCACTGCTCATAAGATCTCGCGCCATGCTGATTTGGACTCTCAATAGAATAACCGAATTTTCCAGAGCCTATGCGTGCTTGCGATCTTTGTTCCTGACATATGGCATGGCCGCAAAAAAAAGGTTGTAGGTTCGAGATTTTGGCGCTCCGTGGGTCTGGTTTCTCCGCACGATCTGATCTGCAAGGTTTTGTTGACGTCGACGGCTAACGTAAGGGTACCGCGAACATTTGGGGTGCTTTCACCTGGATCACAGTCACCACTTTCAATACATTATTTCCTACCAACGCTTCAATCCTGTGTCCACATCACAGGCCCGAAATGCTGTTTCGCTAGAAATAGTACATTTATGCTGCAACGATCGAGATGACCTAGCCACATAACCCAAGGTGCTGAGGAGGTTCTCCTGCGCACGCGCTGCCTCCGCTTATCCTGATCGAATCCTCGCCATGTCGGAAACATTGCAACCACCCAACGATGTTGGGCGGCTGATTAACCTCGTCCCAGTCGGTCTGAAAGAAGCAGCTATAGACTCTCCGACTTCCCGGGCCACAGTTATACATTATGGAGAACAAGTCGAGTTGCTGGAAAAATGGCTGGACGACTATCTGAAAGCCACGAATCGTCTCGTGGCAGAATCTCTTACGCTCGAGAACGTCCTCAACAGCTTCATCTCGCACTCGGTCCTTCCACTCACTTTATCTGAATCGATGCTGGACCATGACTACAGCACCCTCGCAATGAAGAAATATGGAGAAGGGGCAAAGGATTATTGGATGAGTGCAGTAGGAGTTGTGAAGAAGTTGACCACTATGGTGGCCGATCCCATAAGACAATTCATGGCGAACGATCTAAGGGCTTTCAAAGACGTACGGCGAGCTGTCGAGGCTTCCCAGAAGACCTTCGAACACCATCAGTCAAGATACGCGGGGCTCGGAAAATCGAAAGAACCTTCATCATTGCGGGAGGATGCTTTTCAGTTACATGAGGCGCGAAAGACATATCTTCATGCGATGATGGACTTTTACAGTCTGATTCCACAATTCCGTTTCGCACTAGATCGATTGCTGGTTCAGATCTTCTTTGAGCAGTGGAAGGAAATGCGAGTATCTCGAGACAACACAGCAGCAACACTTCAAAGAAGTGCAGGGGAGATGCAGAGGGTCAGAGGATGGCTCAACGAAATGGAAGCTAGCGAGAGGACCTTCCGAAAGGAGCTGTTGACTGCGAAGAAACAACTGGAAGATGCTGCAGAGTTGAGTACTCGACCCTCGAGAGAGCTGGACGACTACAGTTTGTCGACTATTCCTCAATTCTCGAGCCACGCTCACACGCCAAGCGGCATCTCGCACGCTTCACCCAAGAAGATCGCCCCAAAAACAGGTGAGAAACAAGGCTGGTTGTTCTTGCGGACATATGGCGGCAAACCGACCAGGACCATTTGGCTGAGGAGGTGGGCCTTCATTCGCAATGGCGTCTTTGGCTGGCTTCTACAAAGTGCTAGAGCAGGAGGAGTTGAGGAGAGCGAGCGTATAGGTGTTCTACTCTGCAATGTTCGGCCCGCCCCTGCCGAAGAACGCCGGTTCTGTTTCGAGCTCAAAACTAACAGAAACACCATCCTGCTTCAGGCCGAAACTCAGACCGAGCTCGTCGAATGGATTGGGGCATTTGAGTTGGCAAAGTCGAAAGCGCTCGAGGATCCAAATGCCAACCAGAACCTTAGCGGTGGTGGAAACATCCAAACAGGTGCGGCCTTCGCCATCTCGGCACCTCCGATACCCGAATTCGGTACCTATGTCCTTGGCTCGACTGAACCGGGCGCTGCTGGTGATGACATTGCAGGCTTGGAAAAGAGCAACACTTTACCGGTCCCAGGCAGCGAGGGTGTGCGGGAAAGCAGCATCGATATGCCCAGGAGGTCAACTGCTGCAGACGAGGGCGGTCATCGTGACACTGCATCTCGCATCATCTCCAAGCTCGATCTGCACAGAAAAAGCGCAGCGACGGCCCAGGTATCTCCTACTCCTTCTACGCCCAATCTCCCTGCCGGAGGTATAGCGAGCCTTATTGCAGCCAGTCATGGATCAATGCCTGTTGGTCCAGCCATTCCAATGGTACACAACCTGGAGCTGGATATGAGACCACGACACACGTTCACCCTGGCTCTTCGGGACATGCCGCCCAGTACATTAGCGCCCGCTACCCTGGCTGCAGTGCCGTCTCCGACTAACCTGAGCAAGGCAGCTGTCATCGTCACTGGGGAGCGTGGCCTCAGTCCTGCCCCGTACAAGTCTGGCATTCCTACGAGTTTGATTGCAAACTTGTGGGGTACATCCAATACCGGTCTCGTCAATCGGCTTGAGCGTAGCGAACCGAAGACCCATCCCGAGATCAAGCTTGCTACACAACCCAGTCCAATTCTTGAATCGTCACCTTCACCAAAAAACCCATCTCCCTCCCCACCCCGGAGGCCGGGTATGCCGCATACTGCTATATCTCAGCTGGACCTTAGTATTCCCCAGAACTTTACTCGAAGCCGTACCCCGTCGCCAAGCAAAAGGCACAGGAGTACGATCAGCGTCGACCGCGATGCGTTCAGACACATCAAAAGCGAGCTCCTGGTGTCCGAGTTTCCGAACTACTATCCGCTTCAGCTGAAGTCGCAAGATGCGCAATTCCGACTCCTCTTTCCGGACGTCCGACGCGATGAACGTCTGGTCATGGTTTTCAGAGCTACCTGGAATCCAAACGAGCAGCAGGAGTTTCCCGGGCGCGTATACGTCACTTCCAAAGATCTATACTTCTACAGCAACCACATGGGTCTTGTGCTCACTACTAGTCTGCCCCTAGGCTCTATTGAGGAAGCCACCGCAGCACCAGGACGAGATTGCGACTTCATCTTCTTGCACTTGACAGATCCTGGAAGTGATGGCAGCAACCGCAGACTTACCCTGAAGACGTTTTTGGAACCTCTAAAACTGTTGCAGAAGCGCTTGAACTTCTTGATCAAGAACAGTATCTCGCAGGAACCGCTCGAATTGGAAGAGCTAATCAAGGCTTTGCTGAAGATGGAAGGTGAGGGAGGTGATCGAAGTCCTAGCCTCGAGAGCTGGGAGGACGTTTCTCCCAATACGCCCGTCGATACGGGTGGCTTGAGGTATCGCGACAGAGCTTCGACTGTTGGGACCGAGGTCCGAGCACCGCTCCGTATTGATCGAGCTCTGCATCAAACACAGCTCGGTCGAAGAGACTCCAAGTTCAAGCTGCCAGCTCAGCCTGTCAAATATGTGCCACCAGGTAACCTCCGCCTCGCCACTGAAAAGGAGTTCGATATCAGCGCAAAGGCGCTCTTCCACGTTATGTTCGGGGACAAGAGCGCACTCTGGCAATTGCTACAGCATGAGCGCCGGGCGAAGAACCTTAACCAGGGACCATGGTTGAGCTTAGGGGAAGGCCGGCTTCGAAGAGAGTTTGCATTCGATATTCCCACAACTACCATTCTTGGCCAAGGAGCCTGGGCTCATGTCCGAGATTACCAGGTCGTGGATGTCAACAGCGACCATTTGTGCTACGTTGTGACCGATAAGCGGACGCCATGGCATCTTCCCCTCCAGGACCGATACCGCCTCGTCAGCAAGATCGTCATCACGCACGTGGCAAAGGCCAAATGCAAGCTTGCTGTGTTCAACAAGCTGGAATGGACGAGCAACGCAGGCATGCTTGGTGGCATGCTGGAACGGCAAGCCTTGTACGATCTCGAACTCGATTCCCTCGATCTTGCAGATCTTGTGGCCGATCAGGTCCGCAAGCTAGGAGCGCACAGTCGTACGAAGAAGGCGGTCCAGATCTTTGGTCAGGTAGGCCACGCGACCGAGACAACCCAGCTAATTGTCAATGAGTCGGCTCTAAATATCGAGCTACGGAGGCCGCCATTCCCAACGACGATAACAGGTCTCTTGTCGCAACGCGCGGCATCTGCTTCGCAGAGTGCCGCAGCGATGGGTCTTGCAGCTTTGATCGACTTTGTGAAATGGGTCAACAAGACACTCTCGGCCAATAAGTTCATTCTCCTCGCTCTGCTCCTCAGCGCATTTTACAACAGCTGGCATACATACCGCGACTCGCTGGGCTGGTGGCACGAGCGTCGGGCGTCCAAGTTTATGACTCGCTTGGGTGTGTCCCCAGACGTTGTCATGAGCCGCGCAGTCTATCTAAGCGACATGGATGAAGTTCTTCACTACGATGCCACCATGCCGACAGGTGATAGCAGTGCGTGCTACAGCGTATTCTCGGACGCGCATAATCCCGAGGTCATCCACGCTGGCGCCGGTAGTGGTGGGAATGCGGACTTCCAGCAAACTCGCCAGCGATTGGGCGTGTACCGGCATGATCTGCTCGTGGCCGTGCGTGTGGTGAACGGCATCGAGAAGGAGCTTATGCAAGCGGCTTGGGAGCAGTGGATCGTGGATGAGCATCGCCGATGCAATGTCGTGGAGGGTCTCGTGCTGAAAGACGTCGCGCACAATGCGACGGACGTACGTGAGGAGGTCAAGAGCTGGTATGACGAGTATTGTGTTAGTTGTCGCGAGGAGTATAACAAGATACGAGTCTGAGTTTGGTGGGCCTCTTCGTCGATTTGCATATGGCGCTTCATGGTTCATATTGATACCCCTGAGAAGCGGTTGGTTTGCGTGTCGATAGTCTAGGATAGTGTTCCAACGAAATAACCGTTCCAGCTCATGTTGTTGTTTCATGCATTGACTACTAAAGTCTATACCTTGTCGAAATGGCCCAGCCGGTTTTTGATGACTCGTCCTGTGGGCATGCTTTCACGACTCATTTGAGCCCGATCGGTCAGGTCAAGCTGTCAACGTACTCGGCGCAAAGGAAGCGTTGAAATCCTTTTCGACTTGCTGGTTTTTGAGGTTGAGGACGCCCACCAGCCCTTGGGTCCGTCATCTCAGTGTCCTTTTCAGCCCCAGGACCACTCTCACTTTCGACTTGGGGTTCAGCGCTCGCTGCAGTATCAGCTGCAGTATCAGCTGCAGCATCGGTACCGTCGTCTTCAGGGAATTGCTCGTCAGTGCCGGATTGTGGCTGCAATAGTAGGGTACATCCATCGGTCTGTCCCGTCACCTGCGTCTTGTGCGCTGATACGCTCAGTGCAAGCCATTGTGATTGTGTCGTCAAGTTTTGGAGATCCTGTGTTCGTGATTGCTTTCTAGGCATGGTCAGAAGAGCCGATGGGATGATTCCAAGCTGAGCGGCAGGCCTTGTGGGGTGTCAATAGTGGTATGACTTACATTACTGTGCATAAGAGTTCGAGAACCCACTGTATTGAAATCAGTCCTGTCCATTTTACAACTTTGACATTGTGCGATGTTTGACTGGAGTTGTCCCATTCGACATCTGGTACTTCGTATCGACTTATGAAGGGATCAGTTGTGTCTGAAGTTTGGACTTGTGGTGAGGTAAGAGCAAGCATGTCGAGGTATTCTAGGAGATCGAAGAGCGTTTCTTGCGTCTCTTCCGATGGTGCATGTTGCGGTGGAATTGGGAGGACAGCGGTCAAGGTGGATGGAGATGGTACATTCGATAGCGTGTGAGTTGTGGGCTGAAGAGGCTGCATGGTCGGGTGATATACCGCTATGGGCTGCTTTGAGGGATCGGGATCTGCAGGTATGAGTAGATTATTGAAGGCTGGGGCTGGAAGACTTGCCTTTGGGTTGATCTAGGTCCAGGAAGATCCAGTTCAAGCTTTTGTTCAGCACGTTCTTCGCTGTCCACAGGAGCCGTTCGAACCCTTTCTTGCCGTGAAGCATGGATGGGAGTCGGAGATTGATTTCGACGACTATTTGTTGTTAGTGCCATTCCGAGAATGCTCGCCCAGATAGAATGAGGAGCTAGGGCTAGACGTAGACTCACGAAATCTTGACTTGACGTGCTTGCGCCCACCAGATGGAACCGGAGTTCCTTGTAGACCAGCACGCTCGTAGACTTCTTTGGAGAGCTCCAGCCGTAGGACGCCTGTGTTGGGGCTCGTTAGAATAAAATTGCCTTCGTACACAGTCGCCGACGCAACCCACCTTCAATCAGAGAGATGACTTCGTCCACACCGGCTTCGCCTTCGGAAAGCATCATGATGTTACCTGCATGGGAAACTGTTAGTAAAGCAGGTCCAAGTATAGCGGAAAAGACCGACGTCTTGTGTTGTCCCCTGGTAAAATTACCTTGCTTGATATACTGGTTGAAAAATCCCCCCTGGAGGACATCTTCGAGTTTCATAATCACCTTCGCGTACGCAACGGGGGGTGTTGAAGCTTCGATGTGACGCCACAGGATGTCGTATAGCTCCTCTGGCAGAGCCATGTCAGCCGTTTGAACGAAGCCAACATCGCGAATCGTCCCCCATGGTGACTTTCTCGTAGGGGCTTGAGTGGGTGTAATGTATGGTGGTAGGACGCCAGAGGAGATATTGATCTTAGGAGATGGACCACCCGGGGCCGGAAACACTGCAGGCATACTTGTGGGAAACGACCTCGTGAATGACCGTGACTGACGTTGACAGTGTTGCAGCTCAGGGCCCATATACACCACGTTTTGAAGCAAGTGCGAGTCTGGAGCTGAAGATGGCATCGATTTTTACGCTTTGGAAGTAAGGTCGAGGCGCCCGCCGACATCAAATCGATTCTGTGGTTGGGATGCCCCGACGGCTCCATACCAGGTAGGCGCCCGCCACACCTAAAGTAATTTTCTACCAGGCTCCCGCCAGATGCCCGCTATGCCTAAAGTAATGTTCTTTTTCGTGGCGCGTTTGGTGCTTGCCAGGCCAAAGTGTTTTCCTATTAGGGATACGCGCTAGGTGCCCTCCACGCCTGAAATTGGGTTCAGGCTGTCCCAAAACTCCTGATCAAAGTGGCCTGCATCCAGCCAGGAGAAATCCAACACGCCCAGGTCATCCATTGCGCCTATAGGGTCCGTCAGTGTCAACGCACCAGGTTGCACCTGTGGCTCCGGTCTTTCACTTGTGGCAAGCACCTTGTCCAAAATATGCTGCAGCATTTTGCGGCCGCGGTCGGCAAGGGTATAGTTTCCATCGCCTGGGGCGTGAAACCACCTGAGATAAGATACAAAGACACAAAGGTTTTGCTTGATCCTGGCGTGCGACACAACTCGAACGTTAAGCTGCAGGAGCTCGAGTGCGAGTACTCCTGCGGCGGGAAGACCGTAAAGTACTACGATCCATCTCATACCTGCCCCTGATTGAGTTACCCCTCGTATGTTTCTGACCTCGAGTACAGCTATTAGGATTTCGTGCGCGAGCAATATGAGCTCGGTCGGATCGTCGTGAAGACGTCGCACTAGCATGCGCCGCAACATCTAAGAGATTCGTCAGAGATTGGTTCGGGACGGCAGCCGATTCCCCGAAGAAGTGGCACTGTCTAACCGCTGTTGCTCTCCAGTGTCAATAGATACCATGCCTTATTGTGATGTCGAAGTCCTTCGCACACAACGATATAGCGTAGGGTGTCGGTAGAGGGAAGGTCTTCAGCTCTACCGTATACCCCTACCAGCTTAGAGTCAAGCCACCCGCCCTTGCGAACCTGCTGGGCCTTGAACTTATATCATCGATGCACGCCATGTCAGACGGTGCCACTCCTTCTGTTATCAAGCTCGCTGGTCTCCTAGGATAAGTCTCGAAAAGAGTGGAATGACTTACGAATTCATTGTAGATGGTATCGAGATACTGCTTAACAGCCTGGTATGAAGGCCTAGAGTCGTGCGTATCCCACATCTCTGAAGAAAACTGAAGCCACGGAGGAAACGACGCGTACATCTCCTTGCTTTTGCGAATGACGCTCTGTGCCTTCTCTCGAAGGTCGTCCTGGGCTGGATTGAGACACAGTTCTAGGGTGTCTTCTCGAATAAAAGCTCCAAGGACGAATGCACGTATGAAAGCGGACAGACTCTCTTTTGTTGGCCCAGTGCGAGAACTCCAGCCAGTAGCACCAAGCTTGGAACATGCTTTGGCAAGCTCGTCACCCTCCAGGGCTAACTCGCTGTACTCTAAATCAAGGTGAACTTTGATGTTGCAATAACGTTTCGATATCCGTGGTGGTCGTCCAACGAATGTCGAGAGTATCTTGTCCATGGCATAAGCGTACCCTAGTCCTCTTCGCCGGACTTCCTTCAACCAGAAGGGCTCATCTGCTGTTTCCCGAGATTCGTGCAACCCATGAGCGAACACGGCCGTCGAGATGTCCCCAAGCCTGCGCCACACAGAATAGTGGGCATCTCCAAGCACTTGACTGGCATAAATGCAATTCTCAAGCATCAGCCAAAAGCCAAGGTCTGTGCCGGGGACTGCGTCGTTACAGAATGACACGCATATATCGCTGGCTTCAAGCAGGCGAAACATCAGTCGCTGCTTGTCTTGCGCCAGGTGTCCAACCAGCTCCGACTCTTCTGCATCGCAGTACACATTGAACAGGCTCAGACCACACATTATGAGGAAGACGCCGATCGTCTCCCAGCGAATATTGTTGCCCATATAGTACGAGGTAAAATCACGGAACCGAATGTTGGCTGGAAATCTGAGAGGTGCATCTGTGTTTGCATTCAAGAGATCGATCACTTTCACCCATTCACTCTTGCGAGTGAAGTCAAACTTTTCGAAGAGATCTTGTCTAATTGACTTCTGGCAGTCTTCCGTCCATGGTTCGAGTATGCTATATTCACGTTCGGCAGAAGGCCATCGGTCAATAATCTTCTCGAGGTGGGGGATATCCTTCAGAAGCTCGAGAACGAAGGTAGCATTCCCGTTGCTTCGGCGTTGAGTGCTTCTCCAAGATGCCGTGATTTGCTCGTGAAGCCGACCAGCATCAGTGCTTGTATCCACATCCGTGGTGGAGGGAGCCGGTATGTGTTCTTGGTTGTCACTGAACACCGCATTGAAGGCCGTTGAGCCGAGGAAACCAACATCATTGTCCGCCGTACGAATGCGTGGAGGGGGCACTTCAGAGTCAACAGATGTATGCGACAGGAGCACTCCAGAGTCAACGGGCGTATGCGAAGGGGTTGGGCGCTTTCGTTTCGGAGTTTGCAACCCTCTCATTGGTGCGGGATGATATATACATCGTTCCACGATGCCTCTGGACTGGCACCGGTGGCACGCCGGTTTTTCATGACCGCAGCGATGCTTGCTCAATCTACAAGGCTCGCAGGCGGCCTGAAGCCCATTCCGACGGAGGGAAGGGGATTTCTCAGTTGTAGCTGGCATCTTCGTGAGGGAAATTGAACACCGCTGATGTTGATCGACATGAAGAGGGTCCAAAGTATAACGGAGTTGGGATGGACGTTATGATCTGGCGCTCTCCTTGCGGATATCGAGATTGCCCGTGTTAATTTCGGAGTACTGACGTCTCGGATCTCGTCGTCACTCTACCTCGAAACGCCTGCTCTCTTGAAAAGTAGAACGGTCTGACAGGAAGTATATCGACCACATGGATTCGACGTCCAGCAGCCTCCATACCAGCGACTGCTTGAGAAGCAAGCCACTTGCAGTATATAGTTTAATAAAGTTTACGACCTTTCTCAAGTCAAGAATAGAAGCTGAACCGTTGTGTACGAGGTGTTTCGCATTGACAATAGGGAACGATATCTGTTAGCCTCAGGATTCGTACAGTGGCCTCACTGCCAGTGAAAATGTCACAATTGCCGATTTACACCAAAATGCCCTATCTTCTCACACACTTTTCGTAATAACTTTCAGTGTAAGGTAAGGATATATTATAGAGGAAAGATAGGGAATTACTCCAGCTTTATTATAGCTTAAGAGAAATTTTGAAAATCGTTTCTAAGAAAAAGTTATAAAGGGCGGAAAGAGAGCGAAATAGTAAAATTTCGCGCTTTTTAATTCTATATTACTTTTCTACTTTATAAGTCTTCTTGTCTTTAATATTTACTAATATATAGTAACCTTAAGTAATTTACTATCTATTTATATATAAATTATACTTACTCTACACTAAAGATTATTGTGTAAAGTGTGCGTAAAGAAAGGGTGTTTTGCGATAAAATAATCTCAACTGTGACAATTCTATCGGGGGCACTGTAGCAGTCAGGCCGGCCCTCTTTTCCTGGAAGCCGGCTAAGGAGGCTTGCCAGACTGACCGATTTGATCGTGTGTGCCGCGGAGTCGGAGCTCGGAGTGCTATGTTTTGAACGTGGTTCAATCGCCAGGCAGGTCTTGCATATATATACTCCCACCTGCTGTCGCAAAGGGAACAATGATTCTGCCATCGAAAGTAGAAGCAAGCTACCCGAACATTGCAGCCTATCCTTGAAAGCTGCATTCAATACCCATTCTCAGAAATAACCACGACCAAGTACTCCCCCAATTCCTCTACAAGTAAAGTGCCTATGGGGAAAGGACAGGACATCGTTGTGACTACGCACTCTCGTGGTAGTTCGATATCGGAGGAACACAAATGCAAGGACGATGCGAAAAAGTCGTTGTGGACAAGATTTGTGGACAGTATGTCTCTCCTGGCACTCTGACACGCAGCAAACTGATTGTCCACAGAGCTCAAGTCCATCGAACCTCCTGAGCCAGTCATACCAAACACGAACCGTACAACGATGCCTTCATGGGCAATGTAGTGATCATACCAATGCATCCCACCCGAGTGGTCCTTTTGTCAACGAAGACAGCGGAAGCTCAAGGTTTCCAATGAGGATTAAGAAACAACAATGGTTTCCTCATACATATAGGGCTGTTGGAGAGTCTTCGTAATAACGAACATAGAATACTTCAGACTCTCTGCCATTCTCGTTGGCTTTCTCTATTGTTTCACATGTAACCATGTTTGGAGTGTCGAGATCTGACGGTCAACATGGAAGAGACATACCAATATGTGCCGTGGCCGGTCGAACCTGTCACTGGACCTCGACAAGTTTCTCGCAAAGTCATTGATTTCCGATGTCAAGAAAGGAAATGCAACTTAGATCAGGGAATAGACGACCCTCTGTGTACAACGATCGTCGCAGTCAGGCGCCTTAGCCCTCTCAAATGATCAACATGTGCCGAGCGTGGAACGGCAACGACATCGAGAAGGCTGATTAAGAAATCGAACACTGATTGTAAGCAGCGAGGCGTCAATTGCCCTTCAGTACATGATTTTGTATGTACCAAGAGGTCGGCGGAGCTTTGGGCGTACATGTGATGCGGTATAAAGTAGGTACCGAGTAGAATATTTGTATAGCATTCATTATATTTATCGAATGGAGGGAGAGAACCGCCAGACAAACAGGCTCATTAGGCGCTGCAACGGCTTCTTGGCCGAGTTCCGGGGTCTGTGACAGGGCAGCATCAATCGCGTCCCAAAAGACTGCGACTGCGGGCCGGATTTCCCAGCCTGGGCCAATGTTCGCATGTCAACTCAACTTCAATCAACGAACACCTCAACTTGCGCAAACTCCGTGGACATTTCCTCCTACTGGACCCAGCTAGGCATTGACTTCTACAAGATGCCTGGCAAACATGAACGCCTTCCCAGACGACTACGTGGTCCATAATCTGCCTCTGATACTGCTCTCAGGCCTGGAAACACCAACCCAGTCTGAACAAGATGCTGTAGGCCGCACACACACGTTCTTGCAGGAGGGAGGATTTAGGATCAAGACAGACATCCCAGTCGTCCAAGGGCCATTGGCAGCGCAATTACTGGAAGCGTTCCGAAGCCAGGATGCATCCAGCATACCATGGCACTCGCAAGCACTGGCGGCGCGGAATGGAAGGAGTTTCAAAATCCTAAGTGTTGGAAGGGTAGGTCAGACTCCCGAGGAAGGCGATTCTCACAGGCCGCCTCACTGGTCTACGTGCCTCTGAAGCTGACGTCGAAATGTAGGTATACACTCTTCCTCCTCGTAAAGCACCACCACCGCCCCATTCTCCTCGCTTATCCGCCGCCGGTAACAACAGAAGCCCTCCACCTCCACTTGTGCTGCATTCTCCCTTGTCGCCATTGACGCCCATATCGCCATTATACCCTGACGGCCTTCTTTCCCCTCTCTGGATAACGAAGCATCAGTCTCGCCTGCCCTGCGCGTTTCTCACCTTCTTTACTCTGACCTCCAACCCTCACACGAGCTCTCTACAAGACAACAAGTTGAAGTCGGAGATAAACAATATTCGCAATGTTTTCTCTTCGACCAACTACAAGACTAGACTCGTGGTCGTTCTCCTTGGAGACGGCCCCATAAGCCCAGGTGACCTTGAGGATCGCTTCAGCACCGTTCGACGTGCAGCAGGGCTTGACGGGAAGAGCATTTATTTTCTGCCACACAATTCTTCGTCAGTTGAGGTGAAGGAGTTGGCTAATACTGTACTTTCAAATCTTCACTCCGCGTGTATAGACTATTACCGTGATCTTTCGAAACATTGCCGGCGAAAGCGCAATAGGAGTGTTGTACCACAACCGACTATACAGCCAGGCACATCCCATGTATTGTCCTTGCAAGGTTGGAACGTTCGGTACGAGTTCAAGCTAGGTGTACTTGCCGAGTTTCGACAAGAGATGGATGCAGCGTGTCGCAACTATGAGACTGCCTATGAAGGTCTTTTCGGTCCGGAACTTATCGATGCCATTGCTGTGTGGAGTCCACGCTTTAACGAAGCAAGGCAGCTGGCAGATATCATCGCTTTCCGCATACTACGATGTCTGCTGTGGACAGATCAGGGGTCGACAGCGGTGAAGGCCTGGACAAGCCATCGAGAAAAAGTCAGAGATCTCGTTAACCGGAGAGGGAAAGGAACCGAGAGTTACGGTTGGGAAGCGTGGCAATTTACTTGGGCAAAAGTGATGGCAGATTTGCTGTCAAGGTCCGCATATCCACAGCTAAATGTCAACGACCCTCAAGTCCCGGACTTGCTGCCAATTTTTGCTGCCACCGACAAAATCGCTCTTGGAGTCGATCGTGGTATCCCTTGGGAACAGCCACATCATGAGGGTTATTGGCTGGACATTGCACGAAAGCGCACGAGAGCACGTCGAGAATGGGCTCTTCAAATTCCCGAAGAAGACAGGCACTCACCTGGTCGCTCACCTGCATCTGTGGTTGCCAGCAAAGCTCACCTTTATGATACATACCTGGCACTTGAGCCGTATCGGGAGATACCTTCGGATGGGAGTCCGGGGTATGACTACCGACAGGATATCGTATCTACCATTCAGAGTGCTATCCAACACTTCGCGAAGCGAGGGCAACTACGGAAGATCGAGGTTCTGGAATTGGAAAAGGCTCTCGAGGAATTCCGAAACGGCTCTTGGACGGCAGCTGTTGTGATTCTTCAGGCTATATGGGCAAGCCCAAATTGGAGGCGTGCAGGATGGTGGAGACCCCTTCAGCAAGTTGGCTGGGCCCTCTTGGATTGCCTTGCACATGTGGACAGACCGGATTTGCTCATCCCGCTGCTGTGGGAGCTCTCCAATGTCGTTTTCGACAGGAAGTCCGGGACTGAATATGACTTGCGCAAGGCCATGGCGAGATTTGCAGAGAGTTCCGACCATCCCTCTGTCGCTATTGACATGGACGAAGCACTATCACCTATTGTCCCGGCATTCGTCTTTTCGAGTCACGACGTATGTGTCGGAGAGCCCGTAGAATGCCAGCTCACTGTACAAGCTCGAGCACAGGCTTGGCTGCCTCCTATTGAACTTACAGAGGTAAAGATCGTTTTCGAAGGGAGTCTGAAGCCAATCTACTTGGTTGCGGACGACAAGCATGCGTCCACAGCGACCTCTGCCGGTGCTGAATTCGCTATTGTCCCTCTTCAGGAATCATCAGTGTCGACGAACAAGAGGTCTTCCGCCGGAGGCATTGCGTCTTTGACAGGAAGCGCCAATCTCAGTATAGCTCCCGATCATATCAGGATCATTTCCCTACAGATTCTGCCGAGGGAAGCAGGGGAGCTCTCTGTTGCTTCCATAACGCTACTCTTCAATGACCAAAAATTCTCTCTGGCGGTCACCTCGTCAGACTTTGAGCATTCTGCAGCTCAATGGTGGGTGACGAAAAACGGCTTACCGTTCCCTCGGACTTTGGGACCGGAATCCAACGCGTTCAATAGTATAAATGTGCAACCCAAACCACCGAAAGTACGGATCGAACCGCAAGGTCTGCGGAAAGCATACTATACAAACGAAACTATCAACATTGGCTTTGATCTCCTGAATGAAGAAGATGAGGATGCTGTTGTGTCTGTCAAAGTCAAAATGACCAGTCCTGTCGAAGACTCGGCACGGATAAGGTGGCTCGAATCAACGGATGGCGATACTGAAATGTCAGAGACCGGCATTCTCACCTTGCCGGCGCAAGACCTGGGAACCATTCGACCCTCTGAACGGACGACGATTTCGATTTGTATAGATGAAACAGTCGCTCCCGTCGACCATGAGATCGAGATTATTGCAACATACAGCCTTGCTTCCGATCCTGAGACGATATTGACGAAGAACCTGGCTATCGACGTTGGAGTCATTCGGCCGTTTGAAGCAAACTATGAATTCATCCCACGCTTGGACAAAGACCCATGGCCGAGCTTCTTCGAAGCGCCAATGCCTGACACTGACTCGTCAACACCCTCGGGGCTGAGACATCAATATTCGGTAACATCAAATCTTTACTCGTTCGCTACAGAGCCATTAATGATCGAAGCCATTCTTCTAGTTGCCACCAAGATTTCTGGTGGTGCGGTGTGCTCGTCAAGTACTGGCATTGTGAGGAAGCAATCCGACACGAGTTCCACGGAAGACAAGACACCCATCTCCGCGGTAGTATATCCTGATCAGACTGAGATATTTGATTTCGACTTGACCGTGCAGAAACTCATCTTGGGTGACCGGCATACAGTGGGAGCAGATCTCGCATTAGAGATTGGGTGGCGTCGTCAGGATTCCGAGACAGTTAACAGCACAGTGCTCGAAGTGCCTAAGTTGGTAGCGGCCATGTCGGAACCAAGGGTGATGCTCACTATCTCCAAGGCAGGACCATTGGGGTCATCAGAGTTCTCAGCATATCACCTGCACTTCATGATTGAGAACCCAAGTATGCATTTTCTCACCTTCAATGTCTCAATGGATGCCAGTGAGGACTTTGCCTTCAGTGGCCCCAAAGCTTGTTCTCTGAGCTTGGTTCCGATCAGTAGGCAGTCGGTGACTTACCGCATTCTGCCCAACAAGAAGGATGAATGGATTGGAGTTCATTTCAACGTGGTTGATGCATACTTTGGCCAGACGCTGAAAGTCTTGCCAGGAGGCTCTGACGTGAAGGTTGATAAGAAAGGAAACGTCTTGGTCAAAGTATAGACATCAGATAGCCCGAAGAGTCTTAGATGTCAGAGGTGAGGATGAAATATCACTTCCTTGACCCGCTCTTCCATCTCAATTTCTCGGTGTTCTTTAAGTGGCGACTATCGCCGCTATGCGGCTACAAAACTGCTGCGTCATGCTTGGCGTGAATTCCTTCTTGAAGTTAATATGAGGCCCAACTAGTTGGAGAAACATTTCTCTACCTTCGCTATTCTACCGACATACCGAGGAGAAAAGAGCAATCACAAACTCGTTCATCATCATGGAAAAAATTCAGAACTTCATTGCTAGCGTGACTGGTCAGGAGAAGGTCGGCTTCTTCGACTCGGCCACCCCCTCATTCTATGGTATTGTTTGACCCGAGAAAGTGGTTACCGGAAGGTGCACTGACTAGATCCAGTTGCCGCAGCAGCTATTGCGTTCAATCCCATATTTTGGAAGTAGGTGATGATGACAGTGTAGGGAATACTGGTACTGACTGAAGCAGCATCGTCGCCCGACAAGGTTAGTATCCGGGTGTCCTACTCGGTGCTCTACCCTGACAATCGAACAGAATACAGGACTCACTTTCTGACCAAAATCTTCCGTTCTCCCTATTACGGCTGCTATGCACTGGCTTTGACAATATTCTCTCTCGGCATCTTCCGCGACTCCTTGTACAAGGCAGCACTTGATGAGCAACCGCTGTATCCACCCCTGCATCAACCAGCCTTGGGTGCATTGTTGTTCCTCGCTGGCAACGTCCTTGTTCTGTCAAGTATGTGGGCTCTGGGAGTTACCGGCACATATTTGGGCGACTATTTCGGCATCTTGATGGACTCTAAAGTCGAGGGATTTCCGTTCAACGTCACGGGAGCGCCTATGTACTGGGGCAGCACCCTGTCCTTTTTGGGCACAGCACTCTACACGGGCCGAGTTGCCGGTGTGTTGCTCACCCTCGAAGTGTTTGTGATGTACTACCTTGCACTACAATATGAAGAGTAAGTGTCAACCTCTGGATTGGAATTGGATTGATGTGATGTTATGTTGGAGGTTTCTGACTTCGCCTATAGTCCATTCACTGCCGAGATCTACGCAAAGAAGGACGCCCGACCGGTCACTCGATCTCAAACGAAGGAACGCAAGAAGGCGTGAACGGACAGATTTACAGGACCAATATAGATCTTCAGGATCAGACCTTATGGACGGTCCCATATGGTGGACGGCGTTCGAGCCATCATAAGCTGAGGTGGTGCCATTTTGAGCGTGTCTTTCAACAGAGCGTGCTTTTGAGGCCAGGACATGCGTTCGACGTCTGTCATGAGGGCAGAAGAACTCCCAGGGCATTTAACAAGCTGGGAGGCTTCGAGGCTGAATTTCAACACTGGAAAGGGTCTTTGCCCGAGTCTTGGCTTGCGTAGTTGGAGAGAGGCAAAGAAACATGAATCAATCACTCCGCTCCAAACCATGTTGCATGATTCGGCCCAGTTTCGCGTTGCAGTCACTTCTTCGGATGAGGGTGCAACATCTTGAACTCCCCTCAATCTTCCATTCTTCCACCATTAAACATGTTCTCTAGCGACGCCATGGTTTCCGCAGACTGTCTGTGATCCTGACTATCAACTTTCCCTGCCCAATATCACGCACACATCGTCCCAACTCGAACTGCGCCCTCGAGCACGATCCTTGACAGATCATCACACCCAGCCTCCAATCGCTCTCCGTCTACAACATGCCACCGCAACACGTAGAGATCGCAGAGACAATCGCGGCTCTGAAAAGGGCTCTGCGACGTGAAAAAGAAGGTAATATACCCGGAAGGGAATCATGGGCACCGCAATGTGTGTGCTAACCCGACCGTTGCAACCAGCTCCCGCAGACCAATCCATTTCAGCAGCGACGAACCGGGGAAATAAACTGAAAAAGGGTGCAAATCAAGTTCACGCTGGTGCTCTACCCTATGCATATGGTCCAAGCGGTTACAAACAGGTTAGTCCTTTTCGCCTTCCGCTTGTTGGATGGTTGAGGCTAACTGCGTCCACAGAAGATCGAACATGCAGGATACACGAGATACATTCTAGACCGCAAGCCAAAACGCTACAATGAATATGGAGACGAACTGGAAGACAGCGAAAGCGATACCGAGGCAGATGCCGACGCTGAGGACGAGAATCCTTACGCCGGTATTAGGTTGGAAGGTGAGCTCTTCCTTGCGCCTAGTGATAGCGTTGAAAGCACTCTAACAAGCTGCAGAACTTCTCTGTCCACTGAAGCATCCTGCCGAACTGGCAACCCACCCTACCTTATCTCTACCCTTCCTTGACAGTGCCCTACCTGATATGGTTCGATCGATAGAGGACAAACTTCGCCAGGAGAGGGCCAACCTGTGGCGGGCCAAGAGTCTCAATAGACAATTCATGGGCGATGAACCATGGCTTCCATGTGCCAGTGTTGAGGGCCCCGACGATTGGGACATGTTCGCGCCCAAGCCAAAGGTGCTCGCGCAACAGGCAGGCAAAAAGAGGAAGCGAGATAGTGACAAAGACATCACCCAAAACGGTGTCAATGGGCATGACTATGCTCATGAGGATGAGCATCCACAGAATAAAGAAACTGCACCTGAATCCCAGGCGGAGAATGCCGAGGATGCGCAGGTCGATGGTCAGGACAACCACGGAGAAAAGACCGACCCTGAGATCGAACAGGAAACAAAAGACCAGCCAGATCCGAATGATGGTGACCTGCCTACCGCAAATGGCGTTCACGCCGAGAACCATACCGAAGTCCTCGACGTCGAGAATGGAAACGTAAACAACGAAGAGAATGGAGAACAGAACCTTGGAGAAGACACGGCCGAAAAGATGGAGGTGGATGAAGGAGACGACAACACCGCATCTGACGAAGAAGCACCACAGCCAACGCGAAGGATTACACGTGCCCTAGCAGCCGAGAACAATGTCTTCAACACGGCAAGTCCTCCCTTGTCACCACATTCCACAGCCTCAACCATCGACTCGTCCCTACTACAAATCGACCCGATGTTCCTCCTGCCTCCCTCGTTCGCCCCCAACAACCGAGCACCGCGAAGTCTCTTTCGTTTCGGACTGCCTGTTGAGGAGTTTATCGAGACGCGACGGCTTCTGACCGTGTACATTCAAAAACAAGAAGAGAGCGTCCGAGGATACGAAGCTGTTCTGGGCAAGCTCATCAAGGCCAAGAGACTGCGGGACAAGGTTTGGGAATGGTGCAAGACAGAAGGTCATGTTGGTGAGTGGTCGGACGGAGAGGACTGGGTCGATGCCGAGGCTTGGGGTCTGGCTCCTGAAGAACTCAAAAAGGGTAAAGATGAAGAAGAAGTCGAGGGTCAGGAAGAGACAGGCAGAAAGGGCAAGAGGAGAAGACGAGACTAGAAATCTCGACAACAAACTGTGACTCCTGCGAAGGATAGGTCTTTGACAGGAAGGTACCAGCTTCGGCCTGGCACGATGACATGAAGTTCTAGCGCTATCACGAATTTTTATTGATGCACAAAAACATGGTTCTGGTATTCCGGTTTCGTGGTTCGCCTCCACTGGTCATGGTTTTCAACGCCGTACGCCGTCTTCTCATCTGAACATGCCCGTGCCGTCCAGGTAACTCACCCCAAGAAACACTTCGTCTTGAGTCAGCTCATGAGTGCGACCTTGCTTGAACTTTTCAAGTATCGACATCGCGTACTCTTTCGTCGGTAATTCTTTGCGCCCTTTTTCTTCGTCAGTCTCATTGGACGGGTCGTTGCGAAGGACTGGACTATTGCGCACCCGCTGCCGGGCCCTGTCCCTGGAGTCCCACACCCTCATCATGTTCCGTGGTAGAAGTCGTAGTCGTGCCCATCGCCATCTTGGAGTCTTCATCCGGTTGCGTCGCAGCGTCTCCTCCTTCGCCATCACTGCTCTCGGCATCCTCGATGAACAATTGCGCCGTCTCGGCCACGACGCCAGCCTCCTTGAGCCGCGCGCGCATCTTCCGCCGCTCCTCGTCCTGCCACCTAGCCAGGGCTCCTGCAGCGTGGACTCGGAAACCAAAGACCTTGGGCTCGTATCGACGGCGCGACTTCACGGGGACGAGCGCGGGATAGACTTGGAACAGGATATTGTGGAAACTGCTGCCAAAGTATGCGCCGTCGATGGCCGCGTGGCGTGATGATTTGGGGTTGTAGATGTCCTCGCATTTGGCGCAGAAGAGTTTCACGGTTTTGAGGCCGGGGTTGTCGGACGGACCGAATGGAAGAAGGGGGTGAGAATCACACATGACGCGTGGACACCGGCCGAAATCGCATTTCTTGAATTTGTCGACCATTTTGGCCAGACCGCGGGTGGTGACGATGTAGCGGGCGTGCACGAGGCCGTACAGGTGTCGGGCGGATTTCTCGATGGTTTCGCGCATGTCGTCTTCACAGTCGAGGTCGAAAACGTCGGTGATGAGATCGAGAGCGTGTTGGTAGTAGTGGACTTCGGTGTTGAGACCGGTAAGATTGAAGCGGTCGGTGATGTACTCCTCGTCGATTTCGCAGAAGTATTCATTGCCGCGGGATGAGATGAACTGTTTGGCGAAATGTGTTAGTTTTTGGGGGTTTGGTTTTGAGGAGGTTTGATGAATGTAGAGTGATGTGAGTAATATGCACAAAGCTGCACTGCCTGCCAGGGCCACTGGGAGATCCATGTTGGGCGATGGGAAGGGAGATAGAGAGGCTTTGTCTTGCTTGGTGTGTACACGGTGGTGTTTTCAAGGCTTTTGTCCAGCACTATTTGCCCTCACATCGCCGCGACGATAGGCGGACACCACGGTTGCAACAGTATACGTTTGATGCGTCCATGCCGCGCGCGAGCTCTCCAGCAGCATAACTCAAAACAGTCGCGCGATTTTTTGAACACCGGATGAAAGGAAAGCTGAACATACCCAGTCTCGCCAGTAACTCGTGTAGTCACTGTCGGTCTCTGATTGAAAGTCCTCCATCATGGCGGTCTCATTGATCGGCTATACTCTCGCGCGACGGTCTCATGCAAGATGGAAAGCCTTGCGACGGCGTCGACAGGTTAGTGAGGTTGAGAAGTACTCCCAATTGCGGCGTGTTGTGGTCGCAGTAGTTATGAATGAAGAAAGTGAAACGACTGTGAATGGAGGTGGTGAAAGAAGTGATATCGCCTATAGCGCGGTATCGATAATGCTTCGCCGTATCTACTGCGGTGAAGCACGCGTACCTAGGTACTCACGACCTGTGACTTCAATTCATATTTTGATTTTTATGACCTAGCTACATAACATTCGACGTATCTCAATCCAATCCAGCTTCTTGTTCTAGCGGATCCTACTATTTCTCCGACGCGTCCTTCGCTTCAATGGCGCCAGTTATTTCTGATACTTGACCCTGCTCCTCCGGAATCTCTGGGTCGCCATCGGCACCCTTGGACGAGGTGGGCTTCTTCGCTTTGATGCTCTTCCACTCAACGGCCAATGCAGGAATGATCATGGCAGCGCCGAGAGCCGCGGCCAAAATGAAGACCCGAGTAAGAGCATAGCTATACGCGTCGATGACTGTCTTCAGCTCGCTCGCAGGCACTATGTGGCGCAGAGCAGTGGCGCCAGTGTTGATGATGACCTGAGTGTCAAGTCCTGCTATTCCAGAGAGACTGTCGACAAGCTGGTTCGAGAAGATATTCTGGCCAACTGCGATAAAGACTGCCCCGCCGAGCTGTTGCATGAAGAATGTAAATGCCATGCCAAGTGGAACATCCGCTCGTGGCAAGACTTTCTGAGGTGCCATCGTGGAGGTCTGGAAGCCCGCGCCGATGCCAAAGCCATAGAGAACTTGGTACCCTAACCAGTGGTTGGCGCCGGCGCTTGGTGTGAGGTTTGACAGCATACCGGCGCCGACTGCGGTGAGCGGAGCGGCCAGCAACATGGGCGGGACGTAGTAGCCCACTTTCTCAGTGAAAACGGCTCCGACGATGCCGAAGAGGACAAAAGATATGACAAGGGCAATGGTACGGATCCCCGCTTGCTCTGCGGATTTGCCCTGCGCCGCTTGGAACCAGACGGTCAGATAATAGATGACAGCCATCATGCTTCCCGAGATGAGTAGCATAAACACCAAGCTGCCACCAACAGAGCGGTTCAGGACGACGCGGGTGGGAGCCATGGCGGTCTTCGGCGTCACCGCTTCGACAACGAGAAATGCGATGAACGTGACGGCAAATGTGACGAGGAGGCCGATAATTTTAGGTGCTGACCAGGGATAGGTCGATCCACCCCATTGAAGAGCCAGGATGAGACAGACCATAGATGGAACGAAGAAGAGAAGCCCAAGCGGGTCGAGACGTTTGGCTTGATCGAGGATAGACAATTTCTCGTGCAGCGGTGACTCGATATGCAGGAATAGTAGAATGGCGAAGATGGTGAAGCCGCCCAACGGTAAGTTGATGTAGAAGCACCACCTCCACGTCAAATTGCTAAGAGAGGTAAGTGGAAAGGACAGACCCGGGATGGGAGTTGATTTACCTATCATCGGTGAAAGTGCCGCCGACCAAGGGTCCCAATACTGATGAGATACCAAAGACCATACCGAACACAGCAGTGAACGTGGGCCGTCGTCGGAGCGGCACTAGTGGAATGAGGATCATGATCCCACCAGAGAAGACGCCAGCGGCTCCCATTCCCGCAACCGCACGTCCAGCGATGAATGCCGAGGAACTAGGAGCGGCGCCACACAGGGCAGAGCCGATCTCGAAGATGACAAGGAAGAGAAGGAAGACCCATTTTGTCGGATAAAGTTGGTATATGCGGCCGGAGAGGGGGTTGAAAATGGCTGCGGTCATCATATACGCGCTGCCATACCAGCCGATGTCCTCGATGGAGTGGAACTCGTTGGTGATGCTTGGAATGGCCGTGGCAATGATCATTCTATCTAGAGCCACGAGAAAGATGGATATGTACATGCCAATGATGACGAGCCAGAACTTGAGGGACTTGGGCTTGAAGTTATTCTCGGCATCTGCATACTCTTCGTCCTCACTCGGGAGCTGTGGCTTGTTTGCCGCCTCATGGGCGGATGGGATAGAATCTGTAGGAGACATTGAGTGAGATTGGAGTGTGCACAACGAGTCGTCGATCTTACCATGTTGTCTGTTCAGCGCGAGCTCTTCTTTATACTTGTATGGAGTCGGATATGGGCAGTCGTGGAAGTCCTACAAGCCCGAGTAAGGAGGTCGTCGTTCTCTTCGGGAGTTGACAAAGTCCGAGCTTGGCGGGATGACGGCCTGATGGCCCTTAGGGTACCTATCAGGCTACCACCTTGCCGTTCGGGCCTTTCATGAGTCCCGGTCACCACCCTCTACATCTTCATCTTCCTTTTGCAGCGCTTTCATTCATACAGCCTGCATTTCTGCACATGGCGAATGAAGATGTCCACAATGGAGGACAACTCTCCAGCGATCTCCACTCCTCCAGCATCCGCGCGGACTGTTGTTAAGCCGCAGCGTGTTCTGGCCTGCGTGCTTTGTCAACAAAGGAAGGTCCGTTGTGACCGCAGATTTCCATGCGCCAACTGTGTCAAATCCAGCGCGCAATGTGTGCCAGCAACCCTGGTCCCACGTCAGCGGCGTAGAAGGGTCCCCGAGAGAGAGCTTCTGGAGCGCCTTCGCCGCTATGAAACTCTGCTTCGCCAGAATAAAATTGACTTTGAACCTCTGCACACGTCTACTGCAGAGAAGACATCCCCTAATGAGGACATCAAAAGCATTGACTCCCCGGACGATGGGCACTCAGAAGAAAATACCCTCACCCCAGATCAGCCGGCAACAGGCAAGGCACCTGCCAAGGCTGAAACAGTATTCGAAGCCAGGTGACGCTCCCTGTGATGACCAAGTCCACCAGATGACTGACCGCCTTCCAGAAACTACTGGCACACCATGAGACAGCGTGTAGGCCAAGTGATTACACCTGAGACTGGATGCCACTGACAAATAGGACTAGGCTCGAGACCATGAGGATGAGGATGAGGATGACGACGACGATCACGATGACAACGAAAGCCGCCTCCCTCACGATGCTGTGCGTGAGGAAGTGATCAAAAGGGTCTTTGACCAGCTGTATCAGAGTAACGACCACCTTCTCTTTGGCTCACGCACGAGCAACGTAAATCTTCTCACCTTGCACCCCAGCCCAAGCCAGATCTTCAGGCTCTGGCAGATTTACCTCGACAATGTCAACCCTTTGCTCAAAGTCACGCACACACCAACATTGCAAGCACGCATCATCGATGCCGCCGGAAATCTCTCCAACATTGATCCCACATTGGAAGCACTCATGTTCAGCATATACTGCGTATCTGTTCCCAGCCTTGTCGAAGACGAATGTCGCACTTTGTTTGGCTCATCAAGAACAGATCTCCTGACGAGTTACCAGTTCGGCTGTCAACAAGCTCTGATGAACTGTGGGGTCTTACGGTCCAGTGAGGTCGATTCCTTGACAGCACTCTTTCTCTACCTGGTAAGCACGCCAGTTTGCCGTCCTGAACACTATCCTCTGACTGAGTCTAGGTTTCCGTCCGACGAGTTACCGATCCTCGATCTCTGTCCTCGACGCTCGGCGTCGCGATTCGCATTGCCCAACGCTTGAGCATTCAGAATGAGTCAACCAATGCCAAATGTGCCGCCCTCGAAGCGGAGATGCGCCGCAGACTCTGGTGGTCACTGGTCATGTTCGACAATCGTATCGGCGAAATGTCCGATCTGAAGTCCTCCATGTTGGCTCCCACCTGGGCATGCTGCGTTCCTCTGAACATCAACGATTCTGATATCAGTCCGGAGATGAAAATCCCACCAGCTGTATACGACAAACCCACCGATTCCATATTTGTCGTGGTGCGTAGCGAGATTGCCGACTTCGTTCGCCATAGCTCCTTCCACCTCGACTTCACCAACCCTTCCTTGAAGGCTGTCGCAGGTCTGAACACAGCGCACGACCCAGTGGGAGAACACCGCCAGCTGGCCACCCTGGAAAAGAGCATAGAGGACAAATACCTTCAATTCTGCAACCCAGAGAATCCACTCCACTTTATGACGATCTGGTCAACGCGAGGTCACTTCGCGAAATGCCATCTCATGGTATACTACGCTAGGTTTTCGTTTTCCTCCGTGCAGGAAACGGACGCGCAACGTAACCACGCTTTTTCGCTCGCGCTGCACATGCTAGAGTGTGACACGAGGCTCATGGCTTCACCACTTATCAAAGGATATCACTGGCTTCTTCAGATGTATTTCCCTTTCTTTGCGTACATCCATATTGTTCAAGACCTGAAAAGACAGCCTATGACGGCACTTGCCGACAGAGCATGGGAGATCATGAGCGACAACTACAATGGTCGCTTCACGGTCATGGAACAGGACGACCAGATCTTTGCTCGGGTCTTCGCTCGGGTCGTCCTACAGGCCTGGGAGGCTCGTCAAGCGGCGTTCAATGAGCGCGATCAGTCGCTGGATACCCCACGGATTGTATCGAAGATTCAACAGGAACCCCCACGGATTGTGGTGAATATTCAACAGAGACTGGCACAGATCGCTGCAAATTCACAGAACAGCACGGCGGACCTGCAGAACGATATCGGAGGGATGAACCTCGACGATCTACCCATGGCTATGCCAGGTTTTGGTGGCAATGGCGTGCCATACACCCCTAGCTGGCCGGGCTACGCAGGACCTCCAGCTTTGGGAACATACCCTGACCTATTCGGACAGGCTACAATGGATGTCGACGTGAACCCTATTGACTGGACCTCAATGAATTGGAGAGCAATGCAGGGCCCGCCTTGGTAATACTGCTATACTCATAGACTCACGAGTGCCTTATTCTTGATAATGAGAACTGTTCCACCAAGACTGCTTCCACCAGCCAGGTCTGCCACCAACTGGTTGAATCTAGTTCCTCCTTCGCTGGCAAGGTTTGTAACAAGTCCCGATGACCCTGTCGCCTGATTGTCCCACATCTGACCAGTCTGAGCAAACTGCCGTCCACTCTTCAGCGATGCAGGGATGATTGTTGCAAGAGCTGAGACCAACGCGTCGGAAACTTGCGTTGGCTGGAGACGTTGTGTAGTCTGTTGCTGGCTGCTACTCCCAGACTGTCATGTATCCTTTCAGATCTCCTCAACACCCGGCATAGGTGAGCACAAGGTGAAAACATTAGGGAATTCCAGACTCTCATGCCCAGTGGTACAGTCATCCGGCAATGGCCAGCCTTCCAGCGGCGGATCAAAATCATTCAATACTTCCTCAGTATGATTTTGACGCCCAACCTGAGCAAACTGTCCGATCTCCAAGTCAGACTCGTCCTCGATCTCGTGAACGTCTTCATTTGCGGTTTGGATGCGCTTGATACATTGCTTGCTTCGTGCATCGTAGAACCACCCGGATTTTGTAAGCGCTTTTTCCCATGTGGACCATATAGGTAGGCCCCGTACATAGTCGCTTGGAACAAGCCCATCTCTATCTTTCAAGTTCGGATCACATCCGACCTCGAACAGGAAAAGCAGTGTGGAGTACACCCGGGGCTCATCGCTACGTGGCCAGTATCCTGAGCAATAAATATCGCAATAATCATCACTTCTCAAGTCATCAATCCACTTATGCCAGTCGATGTCCTTTGCCGTCGGTTGTTTGTCATCATCCGTCAGGACGGCATCCTCAAGTCGCTGGCCCCCAACATTGTTCTTGCCAAAGGCAGATAGACGCAAAGCATTCTCTTGTTTTGAATTTTCCTTGAGGACTTGTAAGCGGTATTGGAAACTTGCGTGCAAGATCGCAGAATGAAATGCTCCCCTTCCAAAATTGTCGACCGCAGCCAAGTCCACTTTGTACGACACTAAAGCCCTCGGCAGCGCAGCCGTAGACCATGGCATGACGACTGCAAACAGGAAGGGCGTCTGTCCCGTGTTGTTTCTTTCGTCTTTGTCAAGGCCATTTCCTATGAGCGATGCGATGGCTTCCATGTACTCTGCTGACTTGAGGCTCGGTTGCCAAGCTATCTCGAACAGTGGGCTAAGTGAATCGGGGTCACCCGATGTGCACAAATTGATCTCGCAGCCGTGGTCAAAAGCGATATTTGTTAGTCGGATGCATGCCGCGGTTTCATCAAAGCAATCTTCGTCAGTCGTTCGGGCACAAAGCCGGTGGCACCTATCAGTAGACCAACGTTGCCATATGGCAGAGATTAGATCGATTGTGTTGTCCCAGCTGTGTAAATATTAGTACTCTGGGTGCATCGAAAAGACGAGGGTATGATTTACTCATACGCAGTACAGCAATGCCAAACGTCTGCGCCTCCACGCAACAACAACTCGAAAAGCTCAGCGGCTCCTGGATAAATCGCGTACTGGAATAACGTCAGTAGAAAGCACGTTATCACTCCCCAGAGCCTTCTTACAGAGAGTAATGAATGGCCGTCAGGGTTGACATCTGTGGGTGACGCTTTTCTTGTCTCGAAGAGTTCTCTTACCCCCCTGAGATCGTTCTTTTTCACCAAACGGATAATCTCAGCGTCCCACGGCACGACGTTGAAAGCCCTGATTGATGGAGGAATAGAAGCTCGGAACCTGGTGTCGAAAGCTCGGCCGATCGTAATTGAAAGGCCAGTACTGTGCCATTGTGGGTTCGGAACATATGTCATACTGACCATTTCTGTCATGCCTCTGCCTTCATTTTCGTGGCTTTTGAAGGCACGGTATAGTCCTGCGCGAAAGACATCACCGTCAGAATTGAATATGCGCGGCCTTATCTCGAGCATGCCATCTGCCTTTCTCACGAAAGATCTGTCCGTATCCTCAGTTGACATACATAGCAACTGATCGTCTTCTGGAGCGTCGGCTTTGCCAGCATGCCATTGTCTGTGCTGGCCTGCTATTTTCTTCTCGGCTCCTCGGTAAGCCCATCGCAAGACCACACGTAGTGCATCTAGTACCCAGTCGCTACTGAGAGCTTTTCGAAGTTGGTGATGCAATCTGCCATAGCATCTAAAAGTGAGGGGACTGTTATTATCGTTGAAACCTGTGAAGACATGGTTTCGGATCTTTTGTAGAGGTATAATGATCGTCTCGGGGTCTATGGTAGGTAAACATGTAGAAGCCAGGCTCAGGCGGCAGGAAGCAGTTGGATTTGACTGAGGCATGAACGCCGCAACCGGAAAAGGGGTCGGCGTGGACGTGGACAATGTATCGAACACCTCGGAGAAGGCTTCCCCACTCGATTGTTCGAGCATCATCGCCGTGGACGACGATTGAAAGTCTGGCAGAGAATGGTGGAAAGTCTCCAGGAGAGCGGTTGACCTTCCAAGGGCATTCTGGGACATGATCTCACGTTCAAGCGAGCCTGCTGGCACGTTTTCTAGGCTGAGAGCATGGTAGAATGTTGGGGCGGGACCCCCAGTATCGAGCATATTCAGCAAGCCAACAGCAGCGGTTTGTAGAGGTGATCCCAACATCCCTGTAGTTGTCTCTTGCTGCGTTCGAGGCATGGGAAGAAATGTTGATATTGATGCCTCTCCCCATCCGCTTACCGGCAATGATTGAATCGGTAAGATGTCTCCTGCGGGAAGATGGTTAAAGTCGATTGACTTCCCACTTATAGACTGCAGCCGTGGCTTTGAGGTCCTGGGCCTGTTCTTGGGTATTTTCCATTTTGTCTCGAACAAGTATTTGACTTGCTTCTCCCTATGCGCCAAGTTAGCTCATGGGCTGTTGATAAGGCTGAGAAAGGCTAGAGCATGTGCCATATTCAGTAACCCAATATTGTTTCCAGCGTTAGTCTTACGTGATGTTCAGCCCGTCTTCGTCGTGCATGATTTGGACCACTTCTTTCTTGGTTTTTTTCTCCTCGATGTACAGGCGCCTGAGCTTGGGTTTGTGTTGTATCCAGTCGGCATCTGTTGTACGTCGCTTCTTTGGCGTTGATGGTGGCCCACCAATTCTAGACAGTCTCTTATTTCCCGTTGTGGGTGCCATACTGCTTGACCGTTGTATGGAATGTCAGTGCGATATTGAGAAGGTGGACGCAAGAAATTTTCGAATAAGGCTGCGTGATCCTATGTTAAATCTTCGGGTGACTTGGGCAGCATGTCGGCAGCTCGTAACGCTGCCGTGCCGTGCACTGCCAGGGGTCTCTGAAAAGGTACACAGTGAAGCCAATGGAAACAAAGGTCCACGTAGAGGCCGACTTGCGCCAGACCAGTGGCAGCCTGAATGACGGTAAGTGCAACAGGTTTGGGGTTAAACAGGCATCGAATCAAGAACGAATGAGGGAAAAGTCCATAAGGGGGCCAATGAAACATCGATGATGTTTTGGGCGGATTGACCCAATCACAGGAAAAAGGACATAGCGTGAGCGAATCAGCATGGATGTACCATGCCGGCCATCAAATGAATACATATGGTGTATGCAATTTGAAAAAGACCACCCAGAAGGACCAGAGTGAGGGCTAGAAGACAGACCGCAAGAGGGACCACAAGAAAGACCATAACAATGTCTCCCCATGGTATAAAGATGCGAGCAGATTTCGCTGAAGACTCTCGTGAGACACACCAGACACCACCGGTGCAGATACTCAGGTCAAGGACTACACCACTCTACAACTGTAGGCGCTGCCTTTCATTTTCCGACCACTCAGGCTAACCCCTCGAAGGAAGGATCATGAGTACTCGACAGACCAAAGCGACAGAAAGAGCTCAGAGGCTTGCAGCCTTCATGGAAGACAAGGGCACAGGAGCGATTGTGCAATCGGTAGGTGGCCCTTCCTTGAGTGATTATGTTGGCATGTGTAGGGACCAAGTCTGACAACGCCGCACCACAGGATCACGGCAACAGCGGAAACTCAAAATCAAATCCAAAACAGGGTGGGGAAGAGGCTGTCCGCCAACTTGAGCGAACCATGGACCATATGACCAACAAAAGGCTCGTCCAGGAGGCGCAGGAGGCTTGGGAGACAACGAAGATGGATGGAGTGTCTTGACAGTCCAGAGAGGTGAGTTCATGGATCATGTCGCCGATGGAATGTCGCCCAGAAGGCGAAGAAGGCTTGGTAGACAAAAACGTTGGATGAACTGTGATGAACACCAGACACAAGACATGTTGCCTGAATGTTGCTTCTCAGGCGCTGAACTCGTCCTTGTTCTCCTCCACCCATTGCTTGAACCCGGTGGGCGCTTTACCGCCATACTTCTGGATATTGGCAACCGCCTCTTGATACTTAGGTCCCTCAAGACCATCGCTCTTCCCGAGTTCCGCTCTCTTCTTGAGCAAGGCAGCCATTTTCCGGGCAAGAGGCTCTGGTAAATGCGATGTCGTCGTGTAGAATTCCACAGCACCTTCCTCATCAAGGCGCGTGATTCTGGCATCCTTGCCAATCACCCTGCCAATAGTCTCAATAGCATCACCTTGGGAGATAACATCGGGCCCATACAGTAAGATCCAGTTCTTCCCGTTATTCTCTTGAATAACAGCTGGCCCTCTCGCGAGCACCGATCCACTGACCCGACCGATATCCTCGTCTGAGATCCAGTCAAACAGCGCTTCGGGATAAGGAGTTTTTATGTCGCCATTTTTGAACATGTCCTTCCACCTCAATGAATTGGTAGCAAAGGTTCCCGGTCGGACGGCGACGTAGCCGGCTGGTCCATATACTTCTTGCAGCACAGACTCTACCTTTCCATGCGCCAATGCGATAAAGTTGATGTTGTCTGGTGAAAGGCTGGTCAAGTCTTCCGGAACGGTGTAACTGCTGAGGAAGACAACGAACTCAATGCCCGCAGACTTGAGTGCCGTGATGCTAGACCTCATATGGTCCTGCGCCATGAACATCAGGTAGATGAAGGCGCGTTTTGCTCCGGTCTTGGCGACGGCCTCTTCGATTGTTTCCGGCTTCATGAGGTCGGCGTAGACCCTCTCGAAACCACACTCTTTCTCTTGATCTGAATTGAAACCAGGAATGGCCTTCTCGGTATCGCGCATTGCCAGAAAGACTTTGGCACCGTGCTCATGAGCAGCTCGGACAGTCGCCGAGCCAACACGGCCAGTTGGCCCGAAGATGATGACGGGATCCTTGGATGCCATGGTGAATGCTTCCTCTTGTATACAGGGGGTCCTCTTTTGCCGTCGTGAATTGTTGCTAGAAATATGCTGGGTGTCGGATTTCTTCCATCATATAGTCTGTCCGTTCGGGCATATGTGAGGCTGTCTTAACGCCGGAATCCATGGTCCTTTATTTCCGTGACACGCATCGTCATTCATTGACCCGCAAGCTCCAGAAAAGCAGCGTGATGGCTTCAACGTGCTTGTAGCAATTGTGGGCATCATATTAGGTGAGAAGGAAACAAACATATGTGATGACAGCGACAAGAACTAAGTCACCGTTTTCGGCGCCGAAGTGACCTTTTCTGTCCGTCACCTTCACCTCTAGTGGCCACCATCAACGATGAGGACAACAGGTATATGCGCTCATTTGTCCTGTCGGCAGGTCCTACTCTCATTTGAGATACGGTGTCGTTGAACTTACGAAGGAGGTTGAGAGGAGCGCAACCCCTTTTATGGCATCTTCTGGAACTGATCTTCGGCACATGCTCCACCCCAAATCATTCAATTATCAGGCCATCCGAGCATGTGAAAAACTGCTAAACTAACGTGATTACTCTCCGTACGGAGTTACATTCCGGGCCGTTCCCCGGTAGAGGCGGCGGATCGATCAACCAGTCAAATAGCAGGAAACACGCCGAGGTACGTGCGTTTCAGACCCGCGTATTTCGTATTGAGAAGAACATGTACCAGCATACTTCACGACATCCGAGGTACGGAGTACATTACTGTCTTTGGATCTTCGAGCGCAATTAAGTATGCGTGAGTGAAGAATGGAATTCTTCCAGCAGAAGCAACTGAGAATCAAAACCTCAACAAGACAAAATCATGGCTGAGATCGAATCAAAACCGCTCGTAAGTGACTCGGCGTCCCGTATGGCAAGAAGCATGAAAGACCTTACTCTCCGGCATATAGTTGCAAATTCAATTGGACATGGCCACATGCTCCGACAACCCAGCTACTGAGCGGGTGGGCAAACACTCGTATCCCTGGCTGGGACCTGAGTACAGCAACGGCACTATGAGTTTCGAAACGCATTTTCAGGACTATGAAATTGAGAATCCCGCGGTGCTACTCCAGCAAGCACTTGGCGATGCCTGGCGGAGGTTCGTGGATGTTGTCGTAGCAGAGATGGACGAGGCTGTGACGAAATGCACTATCTTGCCTTGATCGCCGACAGCATTCTTCATGACCTTCGCGGCCACGGTGGTCAGTGCACGCAAGGTACCACACCATGGAAAGAGGACGGCGTTCATTTTGGGAGTTCAAAGACATGGGATTGACAATAATGAACACTGAAAGGCCTTTTCCGGTGGTCAGCTTCAGATTCTGAATGCCTTGATAATCTGTGTACGCAGCACATACATACCGCTTTTCTCCCCCAGGGACTCAATGCTAAAGCATTGCTCTCCTTTGCTTCCTGACTTCCGCCACTTCTTCCAAGAATCTTTCAGGCACATCAACCTCCTTGTCCCGGATATAGTCAGCAAAGCCTTTCCCCAAGGCATCCAGCAAGCGACAACTGCTGACACCTCTCCCCAGTGGACCGTAAATGACGAAATGTACAGCCTGAATATTGGCAAACTCCATCCTCTCAATGAAGAAGTCCTCCTTCCAGTCCTCTCCCATGAGCTCTTGCAACCTCGCTCTCGTCATAAACGCCTGCAGCCAAGGATATTGTTCAGCCTTGCGCACGAAGATGCCGAAGTTGATATTGGCGCCCTTATCGCCCGACCTGGCCAGACATATATTCCCCAGCCTCGCTTTCCGCGTGGTCCCAAACGATGCGATCTCAACTGGATGTGCGGTCTCGTAGTTCTCCCGCGGTATCAACTCTTGATACTTAGGAGGATGCGCGGCATCCACTCTCTCAACATCTTCGCCGCCCGCCGACAAAACAGCCACGCCCTCCTTCAAGTCATCCTGGGCACACACCGCCGGGTAGAATGCGAGGTACGATCGCGGGTGTGCCGTCCTCGTGTCCAGCGACAAATGCATGCCCGAAAAATGCATCATGGCGACTTCACTCCAGCCCTTGAGCAATGCGTATATGAGTGCTTCCGTATCCGCCTGCACAAACACCCGGAGGTACGTGGTACTTGCGAACTGCGATCTTGGGTTCGCCTCCGGCACGCCCAAGACCTGGAAGTCCAGCAACTGGAACTTGTCAATCAGCCCCTTTTGCGTCATATCATGTCTGAGCTGCTTCTCAAACAATTCGAACTTCTCCTTCGTGCCATAACCAGTCGCATTGATAAGTAACTGGCCTTCATACCCGCCATGGTAGAAGATGGCCAACTTCGTCGTTGGAGGTGGTGGCGAGCCCTTGATGTTTGATAGTTTGACTCGATTCTTGCCTACCTGCTCGATCCTGACACCAGTCGTGTCGGCCGCCACATCGGAGTTGAGGTAGATCGAGCCCTGCAATTCATACAGAAACTGGCATTTGACGTTGTCCTCGTTGACCAACCCGTTGGTGTCCTCGTGCTTGGTGATGACTGACGTTCCATCTACCGCGATCTCCGCGATCCCGTACGACAGATCAACAAATGTGTCCAACGGGTACTCGTCGAAGCCGGAGAAGTTCGACCCAGTCACGTATGCAGAGCATTCGATCAAGTGTCCCGCCACCAGTGCGCCTGCCAGATTGTCGTAATCAGTGTCGGACCATCCATGCCAATACCAGGCTGCGCCAATGACAGGACTTGCATCTGCCACCCGGCCGCAAATGATCACGTCGGCGCCGAGCTCGAGACCTTTGACAATGGCTCGAGCTCCCAGGTAAGCATTCGCGCTAACGATAGGCTTACCCTTGGTATCCAGCAGGTCAGTTGCGTTCTGGGCGAGTGACACTTTGTTGTTCTCGCTGTCCAGATGACGGGGCAGTTTTCCTGTCTTCTCCAACTCCGTCTTGACTTCCTGTAGAAGGTCGTCGCCGTAAACATATGCGATTTTCAAGTCAAGACCTTTGTCGTTGGCGAACTTCTGCGCCTTCTGTGCTAGACCTTTGGGGTTCAGCGCGCCTCCGTTGATGATGATCTTGATGCCTTTGTCCTTGATGACATCGAGAGTCTGCTCGAGGCCGTCCCAAGCGGTGGGCTCCCATCCGTCATGTCGACCTGCTGCCATCTTCTCGGCGTTCTCAGCCAGGTTCATCTCCGCGAGGTAATCTCCAGTAATGAAGTCCATCGGGCCCAGAGTGGCTTGTCGCCTCATTTGGTATCCCGGGTCGCCACGAGCTCCTGAACAGTTGGCGATACGACATGGTCGATTTGGCCGAGGCGTTCCTGGCCCAGGATCCCCCATCTTGTCTTGCTAATGCGAGTGAAATCAGGTCGGTCGGAGAACCCAGTACTGTCCAGCAGACTTCACCCGCCTGTAGCGATGCTATAGGTAGCAGGACTTTATCATGCGAGGCTTGCGAGTTGCACGTCGAAGTATCGCATGTGCAGCTCAACACCACCAGACCTGAATCGCCGGAGTCCAGTACGAGGTTGAAAGAGGTAACACGTACGTCGCACGAAGCAGACGTGGAGTTTCCACCAAGACTTCCTGTGAGCTGTGATATACCGCTCCTACCTTTGCCAGATTGATGTGCTTCACTTAGCCAGTCACGAGGTATACGTCCCTTTAACTATTCTTGGTCAACAAGAAAGCTCTCTCACCAGCAGCCCTTGGGGAAAGGGTCAGCGGATACTCATGATTTGGACTTCCGAGGGCACGAATGCCTCGGTTGGAAAGACTTTGAAGTCAAATCTAGAGCTTAGGAACCAGCCAATAGTGATTGTGGAATCTGCGATGCTGTATTGACTCGACTCCTCACGACTGACGTTTTTAGCTGGGGTTCCATCGGATATACTCCACATTCTCGCGTCACCACCTTTTGCCTCGGCTCTATTTACTGGGGTGCATGTCACTGGGCACGCGATTCTGAGTAGTGACAACCGATTGCCGACACTGACACAGTCGATAGGTGTACAAGCCTTCTCCATTTTGAAGCCTGAGTCAGAGAATGTCCTATCGCTGCAGGGTCCGCTTCTCAAATAGGTCATCTACTCGCATGTTCATGGTCAGTTGCAGAAGGTGTTTGTCACTCTAAGGCGCCTTACCCTGTCTTACCTTGTTGAAGCCAAGGGTTGGCAAAACGTACTATCAAAACGTCCTCGCGTGTCGATTTCGATAGTTGCAATCCGGGCGATTTGTCTTGCTCAATCACGTCAATTTGGGACTTCTTACCCACAAACAAGTACTGTTGAGCACTATACAAGATGGGCAGCGTTGAGGCTCCTGAGAAGGATATCCTTTCATCCTACTCGATTCCAGCCGAGTCGAAGAAGCTCCTTACCGAAGCGCTGCTCAACAATCCCAAGATAGCCAAGGACATCCCAAAGGAGGCCCATGATTTCGCATCTCGCATCACCTTCAACGGCTCGGATCTCCCGTCGATCCCGATCAACTGGCGCTTCGCGGAATCTGCAGCTAGTTTGAAAGCCTTTGAAGCATGCATCATTTCGGCGCTCGTGAAGCGTAAATATGAGGTCGAGCTCTCCGGTGCAGCAATCGATACGGACCATGCACAATTATTCTTCATGTCAACACTGCTCTGGAAGATCAATCCGGACTCAGACCACCCTATCACACTCAGAGAGGTGGATGGAAAGGATGGCTTGATCCCCAATTATGACATTCACAACATGGCGTCCACTATGTATCGCCAGTGTGCGACCAATATCTACCGTACCAAGGATGGTCGCTTTTTCCATCTGCACGGTAGCATGAACCCTGATCCGACTCTCGAAAGTATTGGCTTTCCCACAGACCGGCCAGAGCTGAAGACCTGGGAGGAAGCGATGCAGCCGTTCATCGAGAAGCTTGCGACCATTGACTCGGCGGAGATACAGCATCTTGCTTCAGACGTCTTCAAGCAGGCTGGTGTCATTGCCGAAACAGTCGACTCGTTCCATGCTTCTGAGCATGGACGAGCAAACGCACACGTCGGCCTCTTCGAGATACATGCTGTTCCGAGTCCAACACACAAACCGTCCTGGTGGCCGTCAACACCACATACCTCGGCCAAGAGACCGCTGGCTGGTCTGAAAGTCATCGACTTGACGCGTGTCATCGCTGCTCCGTCGGTGACGCGGGGTCTGGCCGAATTGGGAGCCAGCGTCATGCGCGTGACCTCGCCAAACCTTTGCGACTATAGTGGTCTGCATATCGACTTGAACTGGGGCAAATGGGAGTGTAGTCTGGATCTGAAAAAGGAGAGCGACAAAGCCAAGTTGGCCAAGCTGATCAAGGATGCTGACGTGGTGGTTCAGGGCTATCGCCCGGGAGTGCTGGACAAGTATGGGTTCGGCCAAGAAGGAATCATCGATCTGGTCAAAGACCGTGAGCGGGGGATCATCTCGGTTCGAGAGAACTGCTATGGCTGGAATGGGCCGTGGTCGTATCGCTCCGGCTGGCAGCAGATCAGCGATGCATGTATAGGGATATCTGCTGGCTTCGGCATGGCCATGGGTCTGAAGGATAACGAAGCTGTGACTCCGGTATTCCCAAACAGCGACTACATGACCGGTATTGCGGGCTTGACTGGCATCTTGTGCGCCCTGATGCGTCGAGCTGAAGACGGTGGAAGCTACAAGATTGATGTCGCTTTGAACTATTACAATCAGTGGTTGGCGGACTCGGTAGGTGAGTATCCCGAAGCGATCTGGCAGGATGTGTGGAAGAGGAGTGGAAAGGAAGTCTTCAGGTAAGTCTGCATGCAATGAGCAAGGGGGCAAGCAACGCTGACACCTACCTTTCTCCGGCAGGTCATATCATAATATGAACTACATGCTGCCTCGATATCTGGGCATGATAGCGAAAAGTGGCAAGTTGTTGAAGCCGGAGTTCTTCGAGGATCGAGAGACCAGAGCCCTGAACGCTGTAGTGCGGACCGTCAAGCCGATCATTTCGTTCGACAATGACCAGGTCGAGCTGAAGTACAATGTTGGGACGCGAGGGAATGGCCACGACGCGCCGCGATGGCCAGACGATTTGATGACAGAGGTTGTTGAGTAAGAAGACGAAAGACGGGCACTGGGTGCTAGTCTGATAGTCTTTGCGTTATCTTGATCCGTATGCAATCGTCCGGAGACTCATCCCGAACACAATATCTGGGGATGATAGTGGTGAATCGTCTTCCAGACCTCAACTTGATTGCCATCAGGCCACATTGCTTGGCACGTGCTTGGCTAAAGTGCATGCAGGTGTCATTTGAACTGTCATATATGGCTCGGCAGAGTTGCCCTTTCATCTTTACTCTACTTCACGATTCCTAACACGTAAAGAGGGCTGGATTGTAATCCACCTCAAGTCCAGTTTGTTCCGAACATGCTGTTGCCAACGAGTCTGTTGCGCCATTGATGGATCATGGAATGAGCTTGCCATCTCTCAAGATCTCAGCGACATCTCTCGCCTAGAAACACTTGAGTCTTGGTGTTGGAGTTGCCAAGCTCTTCAGGTGAGTCTGGCCAAACCATCCATGGATGCTGCCTGGTGTGCGTGATTTCGGCCATGGCCGGCGAATAACTACGAAGTGGTCTGACCACAATTGTCCCCATATCCAGAGATGGCGAGATACTGCTGTCAGTGCTCTTCCCTATTGGTCTCGACCAGTCCTGTCAACTCCCTCCAACACGGTCTCTTAGCTGAACATCTCCCCTCTATGCTGCTGACCCCAGACGACATCCTCGCTGGAATTGAGACAATTGCTTGACGCAGATATATCATATATATTCACGGTCATCTCGACCGGTCTGCCTCGCCTTTTCAAGCTTGGAGCAAGACAACGACATCCAGCTATTCTAACAATCAACAACCACAACCACGAGAACTATTACCCCGCAACAATAGCAAAGGCCAGCCAAACAAATGGCCACAAACCACTCAGAGAAGCACTCATATGTGTCTGCACCAGACGAAGGCACATCACACACACAACATGTCGGCGAAAAGGCTATTCACCCTGAACCACCAAAACGACGTGATTCCAAATTTGGACATGTCATGGACTCACTTCGCCGTTCTTTCTCTACCGAACACAAACCCTCCCTTGACCGCAAAAGTAGCCAACATGAAGCCCACCTGCGAAAAGTGCGTGAGCAAGACGAGGTTGAGCGGGCTCGCGCCGCTGAAGAGATGGTGTGGGAATCGGGCGAAACCAAAGAGTCAACGAGTCCGGCCGTCGAAGCCCGTAAGTCTTTTGATCTCAACGAGAACAATATGGGCGCTGACTCGGAGCAAAGGGAGGAACAGCTGGGGTTGGCCCGGCCTCGGCACAACCGATGACGCTGCTGACGCATGGGATGAACCTGACAAAAGACTACGTGCCAGCAAGAATGCTGGGAAAGCCACCCCGATGGAGCTCAGAGCCGAAGCTGCAGCATACGGAGCTTTTGGTAATGCGGCCGAGAATGAGAATTATGGCTGGCCAGGTCTGGGTGGTCTGCCAGGGCCTAAATGATCGACAACATCAGGGGGTATGATATGCCCAGACGATTGAACGAATCTGGATCAGGTTATGGGTAATGGAGGTCACGAATCAAAGCGGTGCAACAGTCACCTTCTGCAAATCATTGGCATTGGCGATGAGCAGAATTAAGGCTAGTGAGGCCATGTATCTTACACTCAAGGCTGGAACGTGGACTTCGCATGTTTTCCTCAACTACGAGTACGAGTATCAGCGCAAACAATGATCTGTTGTTATTGTCAGGACCCGTACTCCGACCGTGCTGATTGCGAGCTGAATATCGAGCGGTGCTCGGTAATGCTGCAATAGACGGCGCGTGCATGAGACCGTCGACTCGCAATTACCAACGAAAGCACCTGCACGACGTTTCTGGAATGGGCGCGTACAGACTTGTAATGACGCAACGGCCATTGAAGACTTCCGGGCTCTCGGTCCCCACAAGTCCACAGCCATTCGGGGCCTGTGGAAGATGTGCAGGTGAGAACGTTCTAGCGTTCTCTGGAGGCCACCACGGTAATTAGGATCCGATTGGTCTGTAATGACGCCAAACTGGGGAACCTTGCAAGTCTTGCTGAATGCTTCCACACTCGACAACGATATGCAAATGAATTAAACAAGATGCATATCCCTGTGGCAGATGAGGCAAAACAGCGATGTGATTGGAAGGGAGCACTCGCTCATGATTCGCCGGTGCAACTATTCCTTGTCGACGGTCACCACGAAATCTCTGGAAATTTCGACCATGTTTCTCGCTTCTCGCATAGAATGTTCGTGATGCCCAAACAGGAAATACGCGCAATATCTAGAAACTTCACGCCACCTACTCGTGACCACCCTCCTTCCCCACCTTACAATCTCCTTGATCTTTCCAGAAATTTCACCCATGGCCCTTCACAACTATAAATGTCACGCCTTCTCATCCTCAACAACATTTCAAGTTCACCAGATCAGAAACCAAACAACTTCATGACTAGTACACTTCGAAGACTTCCACACCGAGTTCTAAGCTCAGCTTCTCGTATCGCAGAACCAACTATCAATCAAACACAAACGAGAAAGATGGCGCTCTTCCCACGCTTCAGTCCATCCTACGCCCCATACCATCGCCACGAGTACACACCATTCTTCAAACTCTTCGACGACACATTCTCCGAACTCCAAAAGATCTCCGACAACGCCCAGAAGAGCTTCAACCCCAAATTCGACGTCAAGGAGGAGAAGGACAAATACATCCTCGAAGGCGAATTGCCGGGCATCGCACAGAAGGACGTGAGCATTGAATTCGCCGACGAACAGACCCTCACTATCAAAGGCCGCACCGAGCATGTCCGAGAAGAAGGCCAGAAACCAGGCACTGGCGCTGCTGAAAGTCAAAAGCAAGGTGACCAACCTGCGCAACAGGAGGGTGGTCAACAGACACAAAATGGCCACTCGTCAACTCAAGTCGCAACCACAGGCGGCAAAGAAGTCGGCAAGCACCAGCCAGAACACACCTACTGGGTCACCGAACGCAGCGTTGGCGAGTTTGCACGCAGCTTCTCCTTCCCCAACCGTGTTGACCAGGAGAATGTCCGTGCCAGCTTGAAGAACGGCATCCTCAGCGTCGTCGTTCCCAAGTTACAGAAGGTCAACACCTCCAGGAAAGTTGAAATCAGTGACGAGTAAAATCCAACCACACCTGCAACAACTCGAAACGGATGATATCAAAAGTCGAAATTTTGTTCCTAAACACGACAATCCTTTGATTCCTTGATTCCAAAAACCAACGGACGTCAATATGAACACATCAACATCACGAAGTCACAATACAACATCATGCATCATTCCTTAGCATTAGCAGGTGTTTGTCAATTTGATGAGATACTTGTGAGCGATAACAATGGCTCGGTCTCCGTGGTCGCCTAACATAATATTATCACTAATCGTCTTCCTTGCCGCGTTACTGCATCGAATGTCGCAACCCCTGTCATATGTGTAGATTTAGGAGGTACTGACGTCCAGGCGGCCTTATCCAGAAGGTATCTTTCTGCGCAGCCCCGCTATCGCACCAAACAACTGCCTGAAACGCCCAACGACCGTAAATTCGCGTACGCTCTAAACGCGGTATAAACCAGACATGGCGTCCGGGACGTCAGCGAGGCCTTGATTGGGCATATTTTGGTTTCCGCCCCTTATGGGATTCATGTTCCTTATGTAACCTCAGCCCCCTTGCTGATGTGCCAGGCTGCAACATTTCTTTCATGATTGTCATGCTCGATAAAGAATAAATAGCCCGCCCTCAGCAATAGGCAATCCTTCAACTATGCAAGCTCAGTAACTTGTCACCCGAGAAGGTCAATTGAGGGAAATTGTTGTCGGCGCTCTCCTGCTTTTCAGGCAATATGCATACCGAGGAAGCTAGTGTACGACACCCCGCCGAAGCTGAACTCCTGCTCAGCTCTCCCCAACCCGACACGAAGCAGCGATCCAGGCAGCATACAATAATATTTTGGAAACTATGTACAGCCGCATTCTTCGTCGACCTTGCATTGCAGATACTTCAGCCTGCTCAAACGCAGATTCTCGAAAGCATTTATTGCGCGCAATGGTATGAACAACATCCTGCTCCCGGTGTACCGCTCCACGGACACATACCGGAATCATATTGCAAGATTGGCCCGGTGCAGACGCAGGTATCCTCGCTCAAGGGATGGCTTGAGGTCGCTCTGTCCGCGCCAGGCCTTCTTATGAGCATACCCATCGGCATGCTTTCAGATGCAGTTGGGCGACGCTACTTATTCATCATCAATGTCTTGACTCTATTCCTGGGAGAGGCATGGATCACTTTCGTTTGTTGGTTCGGTGGCCAAATGCCTCTTTATACGACCTTGCTTGCAGGCAGTCTTGGGCTATTGACTGGTGGAACGATCGTGACGGAGATGCTTTTCGTGTGCTGCTTGACGGATGTGAGTCCTGGAGAACAACTGACAAAATCTTTCTTCCGCGCAACGGCATTTGGGCAATTTAGTAAAGTGGTCGGGCCACTGATCGCGGGAGCGTTGATGAAAGTGGACGCCTGGTTTGCTGTCTATGCTGGTCTGGCATGTCTGGGCATCATGGTCATGATGATCACGACGATACCAGAAACACTACGCTCGAAAGAACACACCGAATATACACGGACGGCGACTGCGGCACAAGACGTGAAACCAACTTACCGGAGGAGGCTCTTACTTGCCTCATCAAGTCAGTCGGTACAACAGGTTTTGAAGATCTGGAGCGACTGGCGGTTGGTTTTTGTGGCATTAATGTACCCTTTCAAGATGGTGCACTTTGCCCTGGACGACTTGATTCAGCGATATGTCTCGGACAGATATGGTTGGACCCTCGCGGATGCGACACTGCTGTACTCCATCCAGGCCATCTCCACGACGCTGATGCTCTTGGTTATTTTACCCATTATCTCCGATCAGATTGACCACTGGTACTCGCTGAGTGTCCTCCAGAGGAATGTGGTACTGACCAGGACATCTGTTGCCATTCTGGCACTGGCGTATCTCGCAATTGGATTCGCACCGAACATTCCAATCATGGTCATCGGCCTATTTGTCGAGACACTTGCGACAGGCCTGCCTAGCGCTATGCGGGCTCTTGCTGCGGCTTTGGTGGCCCATGAAGATAAAGGGCGAGTGTACTCGGTGCTGGCGGTAGCGGAGGCGCTCAGCGCGATAATCGCTTACCCAGTCACCGCACAGCTCTTCAATATTGGGCTTGCAAAGGGGGGAGGAGCATGGCTTGGATTACCGTATGATGTCATCGCACTTGGGGGCGCTGTGGTATTTGCTGTGATGTGTCTGCTTCGCTTCGAGAGGCGCATGAGGGTGTAAAGAGCCAGACGAAAGATAGTAGTGGCATGAGCCTCGTAGACCGAATATGAGTGGATAAAACAATAAGCGGCATCTGTGTGGAAGGGCACCTAATTGATGAGTGACATGGCGTCATAGACGGGGGGATGCTTTAGGCTTCCCTTCTGGGGCTTTCACACCTGCAACAAGCCAATCCGCAGGTGAAGTTTGTCAGCTTGAAGGCCACGAAGCACCGAATCCATGTCTAGCGCTCATTTCCATCTCCGCAAAATGCAGACGCCTGCGTACGATGTCGAGGTCATCAGGTTACGACCATCTTCTATCAGACATTAAGCCGAGTTTTCCTTACCCTTCTTGCTTCCTCTCTCCGCTCGAAAGTCACAGTCATCTCGGAAAAGACCGTTTGGCGCGCACAACATCCTTATAACTACGATGGCGTCCGCTACAGGCATTCCAGAGCAGAATCCCGCACTTGCAGAAGAGGAACCTCTCTTGGGACGTCCAGGAGATGCTACACAGAAGCCAGACCAGGGACTGCAGTACAATCTCGTCACAGGCACTGGTAAGCATAGTCCCAGCTAGAAGACTTCCATAGCTTGAGGGTGAACGGTTACTGACCTGTACGGTACAGCTATCCTAGCACAAGCAGGTGCCTGGATCCTCGCAGCTCTCGTCTGGGCTGCAGTCTTCGAACATCCCTTCATCTTCTTCTCGTACCATCCACTGCTGAACTCGGCCGCAACGTTACTGCTTGTCCAGGGTGCGCTCGTCCTGCAACCGACAGCGAGCCAGAAAGATAAAGTCCATGGAGCATATGTACACTCGATCACCAATACGTTGGCCGTCGCAGGTATGCAATACAATGTCCTAGAAGATATACCATTCGGTTACTGACAAGGACATATAGGCTTCATCGCCGGATTGATTATCATGGAGATGAACAAGGCTTCCCACCCGGAGACTCGGTTCCAGAGCGTCCATGGCAAGATGGGACTGGTGGCATACATAATCATCTTTGCCCAATGGTTGGTCGGATTCGCGCAGTTCTTCGTCCCGCAGGTGTTTGGCGGCGTTGACAATGCCAAGTCCATGTACAAGTACCATCGGTAAGTCCTCTTTGAACCGAGCATCAGACTCTTCGCTGACACGCTTACTAGATGGGTCGGATATATCCTGACGGTGTACATCTTGGCTGTGATTGCCGCCGCGACTTCTACAGGTTACAACAAGAACGTACTGCACATCAAGCTGTGGGCTGTCATTGTCTCCGCAGTCCTGGTCCTCCTGGGGGTTGTCCCACGCATCAAGAAGCACAAGCTGGGTCTCTGATTACTTGACGACAAGAGACACCGAAATGCGGTACGTAACCATCAATTGAAGGGAGCAAGGGACGATGCTCCTATCTGATTTCGACCCTTCCTATGCAAAAGAATGATTGGGAAGGGTAATTGTCCTTCATGACCATTTGAGCTGGCACGAGAAAAATGTTTTATGACAGTGTGGAAACGTATGTTTTGGCCTTTGTGCATTGAGCATCCCAATTTATAGTATTGATCTATCACATAAGCGAACTTTGGCGCAAATGGAATCAGCCTCAAACAGGAGTATTTTATATCTAATTCCACATGATCAATTACATGATACTTGCCATGGGTCATCGCACGGCAACGTCGCTGGACTCTCGTCTTTGAACAACCCGGTCCTGACCCGCGGCCAATGCTTCCAACCTCGCAGCCTGAACACGGTGCTTCTTGATGACCGCAATCCATTCTGGGTCGGGTTGAGGTGGCTTTTCTTCCTCTGGTGGCGCCTCCTCCGGTTCCTCCGTCGTTTCCGTCTCGCCATTGGTATCTGCCTTCTCTGCATTCTCACCGTTGGTCTCAGTGTCGCCGTTTGCCTCAGCTCCAGCATTTTCTCCCCTCTGCTCAACGGTCAAGTCACCCTCTTCTGTCTGGACCTTCGGTTGAGCGCCGGCTTCGGTCTCACTTTCAGCCTGAGGGTCAGGCGCAGTCTCCAGGTAAGATGTTTCGTCAACCTCGCCATCCACATCAAGCACGGCGATCATCAAGCTGAAATCCGCACCGAGTCTGCCTAGACTATTCGCCGCGTAGAGGACTTGCATCAACAGACTCTCACGAGTAGCGGGGTCGGTCACATTCGGCAGGTACTCTTTCAATGTGGCCATGAAGAGCTCGACTAGATGTAGTGGGAAGGATTGAAGGGCTGGTGGGAGGGTGAGCGACAGTGATGGATTGTCCTGCGCTGTTAGACCAGAAGTAGTGGCGCCGTCTTCGTCATCGGGAAATATGTTGCGGTACATGCTTATCGTGGCGAAGGACTGTTCGCGGAAGATCTCAATATAGCGTTTCAAGTAGCGTTCGGTTTGTTGGCCGCTTAGCGCGTTGGCGCCGACACCGGAGGCCTTGCGCGGGGGTGTCGGGCGTGGTGGTGTTGATGTACTGGTACTGATGCCAGCGGCATTCGCTTGTCGAACCTGTGTTTCTTGGTCGGCGAGGTCACGCAGCGGTGCGAGTGCTTCGGTCATGGTGAGGAATGTGCAGAGGCGGGCGCAGAGGAAGAGGGCGCCGAAGTGGCCTTCGTCGTGGGTTGATGGTTGAGTTGAGGATAGGCCGAAGTGAGATTGTGCTTTGGGTTGACTGCTCGGAGTTGTGCTTGTTCCCAGTTCGGGCGCGACGCGTCGTAGCCAGCCTATCATCCGGATGGCCGCCGCGAGACGAATGTTCTGCGAGCGCAGACTGGCGATGAGATTTGTCGTCATGTCCTTCATGGCGAGTTCCGCGTCTGCGAGTATGGACTTGATTAATTGGGAGTCTGGGTACAGGATCTGTAGGCGCTTGATGTGCGCGAAGAGGTCGAGGGCTTGGGTGTAGTTTGTTCCCGACGTTGAGGTGGCGTTCGCGTTTGTGCTGGTGGTACTCGCTGAAGCGATGGCAGCTGATAGTAATGATGGGAGTTCGAGGATATCTTGAGCCTTGTCCGCCTGGCGGGCGAGGAGGGCGGTTTCGCGCCTCGCGTTGAGAAGGGCATTGCCCCCTGTGGTGTCGTCTTTGGCGCGGTTGTATGATGTAGCGAAAGTGACAGCACTGGTGTCGAGGTCTGGGATGGCGGTTCTCAGCGCCTCGACTGAGGACGATAGAGATGCTAATGACGTGCGAAGTGTGGATAGGTGATCGGATGAGGTGGTTGTTGTGCGATGAGAGCGCGAACTCAATGCTTGGATGGAGACTAAGTTGGAATGCGCTGCTTGGGATAGAGACTGTGGCTCGGTGGTTGTGAGGTCGTTCAAGCGTAGAGACACTATGCGTGAGAGATATCTTGAGATTTCTGGGCTGGTGGCTGAATTGGATGAGGTACCGGCCTGTGGGAGATGTGGTCTCAGGAGGTCGTAAAGAGGGTCGGCCATTGCGGTGGCAAAGCTCTCAACAGCCAAGTTACATTGTCAGTTCTCTGCCCGTTCAATCAGAAGAGATGCGGATGACACTCATGATCCCATCGTTGTACAAAGCAAAGTGTCACGATCTGTGTGGTCTTCTCCATGTCAATGTCGTTACTGGCATTTCAAGCAATTTAGATCTGCTTAGTAAGAGGTCACGTGTTTTTTTACGAGTCATGCTGCTTTGAAAGACTTGCCATGCCGCTCTAATGCCGGCAAGGGGTCGAGCCTGTTTCCAGGAAAAGTGGCACCGTCTAAGGGAGCATATCGAAGTCACAAGTTCGAAGTCAAGCTGCTTCACAACAGCGGAAGCCTCGACAGCAAGACAGAAGCACTGTACAGTAGAGCTGATGGCCTTCCCCGTGCTAAAGGCCAACACCATATCGGTGTGTGTAAAGGACTCCGGGACGGCAAAAAGGAAAGGTATCCATTTGCACCTGGAGAGCAGCAGCGGTCCGACGGTGCCACTTTTTCTGGAAACAGGCTCGGGGTTTACCTCCAGTTACGCTTCTGCCTCATCGGTCCTCCCTTGTAAAGCTCACCCTGTTACCTCAACCACATCATTGACTATCGTGTTACGAATTTATGCTGCCCGGGTCCCGCTATGGCGGGCTCATATCAGGAGACAAGGAGAGTCAATGGACCAGGTAGGGACATGCAAGGACTGCTTACTCACGACCTCGGCCATCCGAAAATGACAGTCCCAGCATTGCTTCGCACTATCGTCCCACAATCACACATGATCTGCAAAGCCTATGTTCTTTTGGCGATAGCCACATCGACCTCATCATTTTTTGGGCATTGAAACTTGCTATCGCTGATCAGACAACATCGCACTTCGTCGGTACTTTTGCCTACGACGTCCGCCATCCGCTACCTTGAAAGATGTCTCGTCCAGCTGTCGCCGACTTCGTGGACTCCTTCTTCACCAACACTCTCTTCCAGGCCGACGACAAGCTCGCAGCGTCGGTGCTAGCCACCGAGCTTGCCTCAGATGCCAACATTGTGGTACGTTGCCTCCTCCCTCCGCTTACTCAGTTCCCATGCTCAGATTATCTGTCCATCAAGATCAATGGCACATCTCTGACTGGTTCCGACTTTGTCAATCTCATTACCACACAATTTCGCTCAGCATTCTCTGCATCTATCGTTGAAATCAAAGACCTCAACATTGCAACGACAAACGACTCAGGCTCTACAGGTGTGGTCGGGCAATGGACAGCATACGTGACCAAAGGAAAGGAGGATGGCAAAGAAATCAAGCAGAGCGCAACAACCATCGTAAAGGTTGAGGAAAGGGATGGCAAGAATGTCGTGACTGGCCTCTGGGAGGCGCAAACTGTAGAGGAAGCTTGATCTACGAGACACGAGCTTTACAAAGGATTTGGACCAGTTACTCTAGGCGTACCCAATCGCGCGGAATAGCCACCCCAAGACTAGAAGAATTGGTTAGTTTTTTCACCACTTGGAGGGGACAAGACTGCTTACTTCGTCATAGAGTCGAGAATCTACACCAAGGGACTGGAGAGATAACCAGTTTATCGCTGCCGAAAGACCACCTCCGCAAGCTGATCACCCTTGTCAGCATTTTTGCACAATGACAAAATGTTGGAAATGATGAAACTTACTATTGACAACCGTCGCTTTACCGGAGACGATCTCCTCCAACTTGTCCTGCCCCAGCTGATCGGCGATGTGCTTTTTCAACTCTTCGGGTTCTCGTAGGTACGTGAACTTGGCTGGGTCCTCGAGTAGAGAGGACGGGAAGTCCAGAAGCAGGGATGTTGGTATATGGCCGGCCTGGTAGGATGATGCAGGTCTCGCATCTATTAGCAAGATGCCGTCAGTGGAGGCTGATGGTCGCTGTGCCAGTTTCAACGCCTCGTCGAACTCTGCATCATGGTCAGCTCAATCCAGCCACGGGTCATGTATGTTATGATACGTACGGACGACGGCATCATGATTCAAGGTAGGAACAGGATATTTGGTTCTTTCGAACTGTTTTGGTGACCCAGTCTCGAGCTTGACACCCTCCTTCTTCGCCCTCGGCAGTCCTCCGTTGATCACCGATACCTTTTCATGCCCATAGACCTGTGCGGATGGTCAGTGATTGCTCATGTTGTTGGCTGGGGATGACCGACCTTGAATGTCCACGCCGTCCGAGGACCAGCGAAGATACCTTCATTGTCATACACGATGACATGTGAATCCTTCTTAACTCCATGCTTGCCCGCAAAATCTGCAAAGCGTTCCGGCGAAGGCAGCATCAAAGCATACCCATCGGAATGAGGCTCGGACACAGCGTCCAAATCCCAGAATCGTGCATTGGGGAAACGAGGACCCGCTAAAAACTCTTCGTACGCATTGCGTGTAGGTGGAGGCTCGTAAAGCCACGAGGCGTCGAGAACAACAGCACCGGGCTCAGAGATAAGAGAAGACGTTGGTGGGATGATGAGTGGTACTGACATATTGAGTTTTGGTTGTCTGTTCTAAGGCCTCGATTTCGCTAAAAAGTCAGGGGCTCTTTTTCCGGAAGATGACAGTACACACCAAAGATTATGCATGGCTACTTCCAAGCCATTGCCATCCTCATAAATACTAACGACCAATATTGTCGAAAGGGGACAGTCCGCGCACGCCAGTTGTTTGGTGGTTCCGAGTATGGTGCCATCTCGGTGATCCGAGCGATTGCGTGCTTACGGCAGCGCCGAGGTCACACCTGGTCTATCTTCTTTTGTGCTGATGGCGGCTGGACGACAACGCTTTGTCCCGGGCGGTGGACCTCGATAATGTGCATGGTTTCGGGTCCTTGCCAGCTATATCTACAGTGCACATATGCAAATGTGCAAGCCACCCAACTTTGGGTACTAACCACCAACGATGATCAGCAAAGTGCAACCCTCGGTACTCATTATTGGCTGCGGCCCAGCGTAAGTCCGGCTTCACAGAGGACACAAGGCTATAGCTGAGATTCGAATTCTAGAGGCCTGGGAGCCATTGAGCAGTTCAAGCGTAAAGGGTTTGATGTTGTGGCATACGAGGCCCGCGACAGTGTAGGGGGTCTCTGGTGAGTCCATCCCGAATGACGTGCTTTGGGGCTCTTGTGCTGATGGTCCTTTACGTAGGAACTTTGATCCGACTCCGCCGCCTTGCCATGTCTCCTTCGATGAGGATGGTCATGCCGTCGCTCTGACGGACCTGGAACGGGCTGGTAAGCCAGCACCAGCTCCAACACCTATGTATGCTGGTGTTACCGCCAATACGCCTAGGGTGAGTTCCACTTCTTTGTCCAGAGTGAGCATTCATGCTTAATGTTGGCTTGTGAAGGATATCATGCCCTATCGCTCTCACCCGTATTCCAAAGATACAGCGGAGTCTCCAACCTACAAAGTCATCTACCAGTATCAACAACAACACGCTAGCAAATATGCCGACCACATTCAACTCAATCGCGTGGTGACTCGAGTGCGACATACACCTGATTACCATCCTTCAAGTAAACGATGGCTCGTAGAATGGACGCCATCAGTTACCAGCAAGTCCTCCAATGTGGGAATGACCTTTGAGGAAGACTTCGACCATGTTGTTGTGGCCAACGGGTCAGATTCGAGGCCCTTCATCCCGTATGTGGACGGGCTGTGGGAATGGAAAGGGTCAATTCTGCACTCTAGGTGGTACAGGCAGGCGGAAGCGTTTGCTGGAAAGGTAAGTTCATCTTCTTCCCAATACTTTCCGTACCTGCAAGCTGACACCGGGAAAGACCGTTATGGTCGTGGGTGCGGGACCCTCGAGTGAGTTCAGTCTCTCCCTTTTCATCGATTATCCCAACTGACAATGCAGGTGCGGACATCGTGCGAGAGCTTGGTATGCTTTGTGTTGAGCAGTCGCCTTTAGCGCCACGCAAAGTGTATCGTTCTCTCCGAGTCAAGCCTCGTTATGACACCGAAAACGAGAAAGGATGGGGCAAGCACATCAACAACGTTGCTGCACCATTCCGTACCGTCGAGCCACCGTCCGCCAACTCTGCCACCGGCAGAATCACCACCGCCAAGGGGGAGGTTCTGGACGATGTGGACGTGAGTCCTGTTCCGGCGCACCTGGTTCAATTTTCCTAGCTGACAACTTATAGGTGATCATATTCGCCACTGGTTTCGTGTTCCGCTTTGAGTTCTGCCACCCTACAGATGCACCTTTCGACAAAGCACCCCTACTGAGGAGGTCTTGTGTTCCTCCCGAGGCTCGCCGGCCACCAAAGGACATGGTTGGTCAGGCTACTTTGCAGGGCGGACACCGTGAGTATTTGCTCTTCGATGAGAGGCCCGTCCTTTACTGACCAAGCAGGCGTTCATAACCTCGACGCTCACCAGATCTTCTACCTCCCAGATCCGACATTGGCATTCTTACTGCTCCACGCAGAAGCCATCCCCTGGCCGTTCTCCGAGATGCAAGCACGTGTAGTAGCGTCGTACTGGTCGGGCACGCCACTCCAGCTGACGCCTCATCCGGAAGAGGACTCGGATTCTCATTCTATCTTGATCCTTGGCCATCCCGGAGAGTAAGTTCGCTCTTCACGAGAGTGGTGCTAAAGCTGACCGTCCATGTAGGTTCCAATATGCTGAGAAGATGCTGAAGTTAATCGGCGAAGGAGGACCAGAGGAAGTTGACGCCGAAGGACGATGGGGAGCTTGGCCCGCGTGGAAGCAGCATATTCGGGAGCTTATCGACTAGAGAATGCATCCCCCCAAAAGAATTGATAGATGCCTATTGTACAACGGGTTCTCAAAGTTTGCTGAAGAGTCCGTCGTTTAGGAATGAAAAGCTGTCGTCCCACACCGCATCATCTGAAGCATTATATATCCACCGGGGCTCGACTGACTCGGTGGGTATCGACGAAAGCCAAGTGGAAGTCTCGTTAGTGGTGCTGAAATTCGACGTATCGAGTGAATGAGCAGCAGGCGGCAGGACGGTATCCGAGACAGTTGACTGAGTATAGCTGGACGAGGAGGCATTAGGAAGTGCAGCTGTGGAGAGTCGGTTGGACAGAGGTTCAACGTCAGGTCGTTGAGCAGAATCGCCTTTCCATGATGGCCAGGAGAAAGCTGGCGTCAGAAGAGGCGGCTCGACCCTCCTAGAAGGGGAGCGCGCCATCCTCCGGGCAAGCACTCGGACTGCGACGGCCTCACTTTGGCTGTTCGAACCATGATTATGATCTAAAGTACGAGACAACTGAACAAGTAGCTGTGCAACCGTCTCCACATGCGGAAAGGGTGAAGAGAAGACTAGTAGGATGTCGATGGCCGTGAGCAAGTCCGGTCGATGCTCGAATGCGAGATTGGAGCTCCTCAACATGCACGCAATGAGCGTATGCGCGGCGGCAGTAATGTGGGACACAGCATGGAAACCGCAGAGGCGCAGAAGGCCCAAATGCCGTAGCCGTGAATAGGTCTTCACGGTGTCCACGGACAGGCGGCAGGCTTCCGAGGTGGCGAAGCTGGTCTCCTCCTTGGAGGACGTCGGACCAGTCTCCAACTCGTCAATAAGGCCTTGACGGGCAATGAGGGTCCTAACAAATTGGAGGACGGTCCGGACGCGGCAAGAGTAGAAGAAATTCGAGGTTGGATTAGGTTTTACACCAATCTGCGACATATATGGCGGCAGATCTCGTTCAATCTTGTCCAGTCGTTTCTGCGCTCGCTTCATGAGGTCGCTCCGGTCGAGGGGAGGATCGCTCAGAGAGAAAGCGGCCGCCGGGGTTCGTGATGGAGCGTTGATCGCAGACAGCACCTGTTCAAGGACCATGTATATCTCGATCATTTTGACGGCAGCGGCCATTGCCAGCGGTGGGTCGCCCTCTGGCTGTGGAAGTATCTCCGTCTTTTTAATGTACTCGTTGTCGACAATGACAGGAAGGTCGACACTGCACTCGGACAGCCTGATGAGCGGCGGCCGTCCCTGAGAGTAGGCTAGGGCGATATCCAAAGTATAAAGGGCCCAAAAGAGGCGGGTCCGGATCTGCAGCGTCACTGGGTCCATGTTGAACTCCTTAGTACTTCGATGCAGCCCAGTTGTAAATGCCAGGCCGACGGCTTCCGCGACGAAGCTGGAGACTGAGCTGGCAGAGCTGGCGGTGCAACCCTCTGCGAATAATGCAAGGTGGTAAAGAGCGAGGATGTGCCGGATGTCGAGCTTGTTCTTGCTGATTCGGATAAAGTCTTGGGCGAGTTCAAAGTAAGCTTCACCGGCTTGATCGCGGTCCGACGTCGGAAAGAGCGCTCTGGCACTTTCGACCAGGCGTGCCGTCACGGCGAGGATGCTCATCAGGAGTGCGCCATACTGAGCAGTGCATACCAACCGACGCTGAGTGACCGCGACAAACTCGGATAAGAAGGAAGGAGCGTGAAGGAGTGGAAAAAAGACCGGGGTGTTCAAATGATAGCCTATCAACTTGGACATGAGTTCCTGTGGACAATGTTGGAGGCAAAGATCGAAATAGTCGCTGGAAGAGGTCGTGGCTCCCGTTATGCCCAATGCACCTGCTGAGTGGGATGCAAAGGATGTCCCAGTCACGTCGCTTTCCGATACCTCAACAGTCTGAAGCAAACCGAGCCGAGCGAACAAGGGCATCCCCGTAGATTCTCCCGAATAAACAATCTGGTCATCTGAGTCGATGAGCAGGAGGTGTTCTTTGCCCGATCTTGACGGAGGCTCCTTCCCCGTCGCGGTTGGAACACTGGAAGCAGCGGACGACGATGCAGCTCCTGGGGAGAAAGAGCTTGTTCTGGGGCGCTTCGAGGCCCTTGCGACATTTTCGGGATGCACCACGACTCGCCTTGGTGTCGAGAAAGTGCATTCCTTGCCACCTTTGCTGCATCTTAAACAAGGTCTTTGACCGTCGCATCGAACCTTCCGTTTTCTGCAGATGTCGCAGGCGACCAGCATCTTCCACCTGATGTCGGACAGGTCGACATGATCCTCGTGTTGCCCGCTTCGTGACATTGTACGATAAGCGAACACAGGCCAGCAACGCCTACGGGCGACATGGAATTGTTGATAAGAGACATCAGGCATAACGGCGATAACGGGCTGGATGCTGATTTCCTTACCCAGGTTAGAGTTGCTGTCTTGCGATGGCGTGCTTGCGCTGCCCACCAATATCTATAAATTCGTCATTTTGTCTTTCGGCACTTACCGAATTCGTACACTGTGTAGATAACGAAGAATCTGTTCCATTGCGCTGGGACCAGGATCCTTGCAGTCTCGACCTCCCGCCCCTCGGATGGCCGAGATCAATTGCGAATCGCACCTTGCCGACACCGTCTCGCGCCATCGTCTTCCTTGACATCCATAAACATATAAACATGTGGGTATCTACAGGATGGACTCGCAGACGCGCCAGAGAACCAGAACTACCACGAGTCTGTGTTGAATAATCGTCAAACACCATGTCTCTGCTACCTCAAAGCGCCGGTTATGCGACCAGTAAGTCTCCTCCTTCCCGGCGCGCGATTGCTATGTCTGACCCTATGCAGTCCTGGTCGGGGGCGCGTTCTTTGCCGTACTCATGAACGTCGTCACTTGGGTGCAGAAACGATACACAAACTTTGACCCTGCAAGGGTGGAAGAGTTCTCTTCGGCTTCTAGATCCGTCAAGACTGGAATGCTGTCTGTCGGCGTCACGTCCGCTTGGGTATGGGCTGCGGTCTTCCTGCAGACAGGGACACTCACATACCTTTATGGCGTGTCCATCCCTTGGTGGTTCGGAATGGGTGGCTTTGTTGAGATTGCCGCTTTCGCATTTGTCTCCTCGAAAATCAAGGCAAACGCCAGCGGCGCCTCGACGTATCTTCAAGTGGCCAAGGTACGCTTCGGCACTGCTGGTCATCTTGCCTACATGTTCGCCGCTCTTGTTGCAAACTTTGTGGTCGGCAGCGAAATCCTCATCGGTGGAGCTGGAGTCATCACTGGCATGACGGGTATCAGCGAGTATGCCGGCATCTGGCTGTTGCCCCTGGTCATCGTTGCCTACGTCCTGACCGGTGGTCTTCGAGCCACTTTCGTGGCGGACTATCTTCACTGCTGCATTCTCTTCTCATGCCTGCTTGTTCTTGTTCTGGCAACCTACACAAGAGGCGACGTCATTGGATCCCCCAGCAAGCTCTACGACCTCCTCCTCGATGCATCCAAGACGACACCAGCAGTGGGGAATGGGCATGAGTCCTACCTCTCGTTCCGCAGTGAGGGTGGTATGTACTATGCTGTGACGGCGGCAACATCTTTCTTCGGACTGTCATTTTGTGACCAGTCATATTGGCAGCGAAGCATCGCAGCTCGTCCGGCCGGTACCAGCAAGTCTTTCATCTTCGCTGGCTGCTTCTTTTTCTCCGTCGCCCTGGGGATCGGATCCTCCATGGGCTTGGCCGCAAGGGCTCTTGCGACGAACCCAGCCTTCCCGGCCTACCCGGACGGCCTGACTACAGCAGAGCTTGGTGCAGGTCTCGCTGGCCCATTTGCAAGTGTGACTATCCTCGGCAAGGCCGGGCCAGCGATGTACACTGTTATCGCGTTTATGGCAACCACGTCGGCACTGTCTGCTCAACTGGTTGCGGTGTCGACGATTTTCTCTTATGATGTCTATCGGGAGTATTTCAACAAGGCTGCCACGAATGTCCAGATGATGAGAGTCAATCATGCCGTGGTCATCCTTTGGGCCATCTTCCTCGCCAGCATCGACACTGCGTTCGCGTACATTGGCCTCAACCTCAACTTTCTCTTCTACCTGATGGCGGTGTGCACATCGGGCGCCGTTTTCCCAATCGGCCTCTTGATGTGCTGGACCCGGCTGAACAAGGCTGGCGCCATCTTCGGGGTCATGGGCGGTTTGGTCATGGGTATGGTGGCATGGCTCGTCACCTGTGTCACAACTCAGGGGACGATATCTGTGACGACTCTGACCGCCAGTAAGGTCATCCTCTCTGGTTCCTTGTCGGCCTTGGGCAGTGGGGCTATCATATCGATAGTACTGTCTCTCATAAAGCCCGCCTCCTTCGACTTTGAACTCACCAGAGCCATTGGCCGTGGCGCTGCGGTCCCGGAACCAGTAAGCCCGACGACCGGGCCGACCGAAAAGGTACCCCACCACAACCAGAGTCACGTTGCTGGGTCAAAGGACTTAGCATACGAGCCTGCACTTCGGTCGGTGGAAGGCGGAGGTCAGACCACCGAGGCCGATGCGAAGTACGCCGAAGAAGTGGTCAAACTCGAAGCGTCGCAGACTCGCTTCCGTATCATCACTGGACTCTTTCTGCTTGTCATTCGTGAGTACCGCGTCTCCATCTGTCCCGGATATAGCTAACCATTTCTCAGTCGTCCTCATTCCCGCTCCGCTCGCCGGCACCGCCGTCATCTACCCGAAGGGTCTCTTCATTCTTCAGTGCGTGGCCGCGGCCACATTTGTGTTCGTCAGTCTGATTCTGATCGTATCTGTGAGTGTCCCTCTTCTGTTTTGTAGCAATAGCGACTAATGCGTGAATACTAGTGGCCACTATTCGAGTCACGAAAGGAGCTCGCAATCATCTTTGGTCGAATTGCCCGCAACGAGCGACTGGATATCAGCCAGCCACAGCAAGAATAGATTTGCGAGTAGTAATGCGTCTAGCAAAGACTGCAATAACATGCTAATTCAATAAACACTACCACCGTGACTCCGTTCCCTGATCTCATTCTCTATGATCTGCTCAATCTCTCTCACCTCATTCTCTTTGGTGACTTCAGCCTCACTAGCTTCCACATCACTTGGCGCATCCCCTAACGCATCTGCCATGGGTCGATTCGGGTCATCACGCGATCGGGTCGAGGTGTCGAACTCCCCTCTCAACGCGCGAGCCAGTGACGACGAGAATTTGTCTTTATGTGCATGACCAGCTTCTGCAGCTGGTGGTGTTGTCTCGTTTTCGTCGTCTGATCCGGCGAATGGAGAGCCAGCACCTGATCTTGAACCTCCTCCGTCACGGCCAAGGTATGGCTTTAACATCGGCACGCTTGGTTTTTTCTTGCTGGGGCTGGCATCCAATGACATATTATTGAGGGAGGTGCGAAGGTTGCTTGTAGACCGAACCCGGCTCCGACTCTCGCCCCTACTTGCGGTTGCGCTTCCTCTTCGCTTAGCCTTTTCTGCGCCGGGCTGCTGCATCTCTTCGACCTCTTCTGCTACCTCGGTCTCGTCTTTGAACATCTCTGCTGTATTCTTCCGCGTCGGTCTGGGCAGCTGACTATTGCCGGTCGCATCATGGGCCGATCGATTAGAAGTCCATCGCCGCACGGGGATTGGCTCGATATTGACTGGTGGTGCTGAGGCAGAAATACTTTTTCTCGCGGCTCGCTCCCTTCTAAGGTCCGACCACCGTCTCAAGTTGTTCTGCAGGACGTATCTCCCATTGGCGGCTAGCTTCATGACCAGAAACTCGCAGTGATTGATGTTGCGCAAGTCCTCGAAGAACTCAACGCTGTAATGATACCATGCCATCAGGAATATGCGACTGCAGAGACCATGGGTCACCAATATCGCTACACTGGCCATGGTGTCCTCGGAGAACCGGCGCCACAGTGAGCCATTGAATGAGGAGACTCGGTCGTAAACATCAGCTCCACTCTCGCCGTTGGGTATCCGGTAGAAGAAGTGTCCATACTCCGCACGCTCTCTCCAGAGACGCTCGACTTCGTCACCACCTGGCTGGAAGTTGCCAAAGTCCTGCTCCCTTAATCTTGGCTCCTCGTACACTTTGATGTGAGATCTCCGGAAGGGCGATGGAACTGGATCATTCGAGCAGAGTCCACTCAGGATGCCTTCAGTCGTCTCTCGGGTCCTTCGGTATGGCGAAATGAAGAAGTGGACTGTGTCATCGTTGCGGAGAAGAGCTCGGAGTTTTTCACCGGCCTCCATGGCCTGCTGGTGTCCGTCTGGGGTCAGGGGGACCCTATGGTCCGGTGTTTTTTGGTGGATGGTCTTGTCTCGATTGCCTTCAGACTGTCCATGGCGGATGATAATGATCAGTCTTGGTTTCCCCATTGTCGGTCCTGGCACTCAAGTGTTTTCATAGAAAGTGCTTATGGACGGGTTCTGGTGATTTTACATAAAGAAGAAGCGTGATTGGATTGACAAGGACAACCGACTCAGCAGAAACAGAACAGAATCAGTCGTGCACTTGCGAACATCAGGCCTTTGTATGGAGGAATGCAAAGACGGTGACAGCCTTACTGGTGGTATGTCTATCACATCATGGCACGTGCCAAGCCGCTATCCCAGATAGGACTAGCTCAGCCGCGGGAGAGAATCGCGGTTTGTCTCTGTCTGGTCGCGACTGCGATTTCGACCTCGTCGTCGCCGACACTTTTTGTCCAGTCTACAACCCTCGTCGCCGCACCCTTCATTCTTCCGCCTCCTTCGCACCTCGGTACTTCTTTCTTCCGACCGTACAGATATCGCCAAGGCGACAGCGAGATGAACCAACAAATGCAAAACTATCGGCAGTATGCCCAGGCGCAAGCCAGGCCGCCGACAACCAGTCGAAGACCAGGTGAGCTCTATCCAAGCACAAGTCGTCTTCAACCATGGTTCGCCATCGCGCAGTCACTATGCCGGTGAAGCCCAAGATGCGTTGGGACGCAATGGATGGTCGCGCGGTACCAAGAAACCTAGACCCTTTCATTCAACTCCTCGTCGATAATGGCGTGATCGCTCCATACAACGCTTGTCAGGCACAAATTCAAGATCCAGTCTACTTACAAACCTTGTTAGGCCATATCCCTCCTCAGCACGCCGCACAACAACAAGCCCAGGCTCAAATGCTCAACCAGCAAATGCAACAGCGAAATGCTGCAATCGAACACCAAAATGCCCAGCGCCGGGCGCGAAAGCCTACCGATCTGAACCCTCCCGACGGAATCGAAGACATTGTGATCGGCGATGGTGCAAAACAATACAATGCGTTGCGAGAGGGAGAGAAGCGATTGGACTCACTCATGGCACGAAAGAGACTGGAGTATCAGGACAATCTGAGCAGGAACAACAAGCGCTACAAGACCCTGCGCATTCAGATTTCCAATACCGTGGCCGATCAACACTGGCAAGACAGCTTTGAGGGCGACAGTTTCACTTTCGAAGATCTCCGTGCACCTACCTACAAGGTCAAGGTTCAGGGCAGATTACTCGAATATGCCGAAGACGATCTCATGTACAGCAGCGACGAGGAGGATGAAGTCATGGAAGAAGCCAAGCCTAAGGCACCAAAGAAGAAAACTCTCACCGAGCCATCGAAGCCATTCAGTTCTTTCTTCAAGGAAATGAACGTAGAATTCGAAGGAGCGACAGCCAACTTTTCAGATCCCAACACCACTGTCACTTGGAAGAAAGGCCAGAATAACAGCAGCACCGATCTTGACAGTTTCGTTTTCCAGCGCAAAGCCGATGAAAACACCAACATCACCATCTGTCTTACCCGCGACGAACAACCCGAGCGATTTCGCCTGAGTAGAGCTCTGGCCGACACCTTGGACATGGAAGAAGCAGATCGTGCTGAGGTAGTCATGGGATTGTGGGAGTACATCAAGCTCATGGGTCTTCAAGAGGACAACGAACGACGAAGCATCCGTTGCGACGACAATCTCCGCCAAATTTTTGGTCTGGAAACCATCTTCTTCCCACAAGTCCCTGAACGAATCATCGCACATCTCCACCCTCTTCCACCGATCCGCCTGCCATACACTATCCGCGTCGACCAGGACTTCCACAAAGACCCCCAGCCGACAGTTTACGACGTCCAAGTGCAAGTCGAAGATCCGCTGCGCGCCCTCATCCTCAAAATGACCAGCAGCCCTGAAAACCAGGCTACCTTGCGCCAGATCCAGAAGATCGATGAGGAACTTGCGGTTCTCATCCAGAAGATGTATCACATCAAAGCGAAACACACCTTCTTCTCGTCCATGGCTAAGGACCCTATCGGCTTTATTGACAAGTGGCTCGCCTCGCAGAAGAAGGATCTCAGTGTGATCTTGGGTGAATTGGAGAAGGGAGACGTCGCTGGTATGGAGTTCGCTAAGGGCGGACCTGAAGGTGTTTGGAACTCGGAAGTGGTCAGAGAGGCCGTGAGATACAGACTTGCGAAGACCGAGGCAGGAGGTCGTTGATTAACTTGAATGGAATGGCATAACATAGCGCGGCGTTTAGTGGCTGGAAATGAACTGAATTGAGTTGGCAGAGGATGCCACTCACAACGAGGTTGAAACCTTTATTGATGTAACGAATGGAACCTCTCACAATGGTGCTGCAATTGAATTGAATAGGCCGAGGGCAACCTGTCGCAACGATGCTGAAATCCTTATTAATGTAGCAGAGGAACGCCGGTCACAACAATGCGGATTGCCTTGTTGAGCTTGCAGATGGAAGTCTCTCGCAAAGGAGCTGGGACCTTTGTTGATGTGGGAGAGGAGAGTCCCTTACAAAGATGTACAAACCCTCATTGATGTCGCAGAGGGAACCAGTGGCAGGAGCTCCGACTAGATATATATGACTATGAAGTGATACCAAAGAACAATCGCCTACCGCTAAAACTACCGTGAGACCATCAAACTGTCCAGGACGCCCGCCGTGAATCTAATCACCTTGTCAATACCTTGACTGTTGATTGCGGACACTGGAAGCGCAGCAACGCGGTTCCTCCAACCGTTCCGGTTGCCGCTGGGATGAGCGATAGTACCGGCCTCGACCTGTCGAATATACTCGGCGAGTTTGGTGAACTCGCCCTGTGTGACACTGGCGTCTTTATCCGCTTTCGTGGCGATGACGAACCATGGTTTTGCACTGATGGGAGGGAGCTTTAGTGGTTCCAGATTCCTGCTCGGAGGAGGTGGGAAGATAGCTATGCTTTCACCAGCATCGTCGTAGACTTGCTGATCGTCGGGCGATGAGGATGATAGCGATTCAAAGGGGTTCCAATCGATGAGTTCTCTCTGAGACTGTTCGTTGAGTTCCCTATTGCGAAGGTTTTCGTACTCGCCGACTTCTTTCCACAGGTTTTGAAGCGCTACTACTGCATCGCCGGCACTGAGATCGATGACGAATGCGAGGATTCTGGCGCGTTCGACGTGACGGAGAAATTCGAGCCCAAGACCTTTGTCGAGGTGAGCGTCTTCGATGAGGCCGGGGATATCGGCCACCGTGAAATTGACTCTCGGTGGCCCGCCCTCGATGCCAGAGCGCACTAAAGGCCTGCCTTGGTTGTTGTCGAGAACCACGGTACCGATTGTGGGGGCAAGAGTCGTGAATGCCCAATCCCCGATCCTAGTTCGAGAGTTGCTGATTGCCCTCGTTAATGTGCTCTTGCCTGCGTTGGGTAGTCCCACAAGGCCAACATCCGCAAGCAATTTGAGCTCCAGCTCCAGTTTCAGTCGGACTCCCAACTCGCCCTTGGTTGCGTATTTGGGTTTCGGACCCTCTTTGCTCGCAAAATGAGGGTTTCCGAGTCCGCCCACAGCTCCAGCGGCCAACAGCCTCGGCTTGTCCATCGCTTTATCCAGATCGAGATTGATCGGTGCGCGTGGTTGAAGAACCGCCAGATGAGATCTCCTGGGCTTTACAGGGCCCGGTAAACGTGCGGCGACGTCTTTTGCTTCGTTTGGAGTGACACCGGCGTAAAGAATCCATTTGTTGCGAAGACCATTATCGGGCGTCGAGGGCAGGTCTTCGTCGGACATGGCGCGCAGTTCCTCCAATCTTGCTTCCTCGTCCGCCACAGGATCACTGCGCCATATCTCTCGCACGACAGTGCCCACGGGCACCTGTATGCAGATGTCTTCTCCTTTGCGACCGCCCTGACTCTTTCCCTGTCCGCCAATGCCTCGTGGTGCTTTTATGATCCCCCTCCTCGCCAGTTTGTGCAGACTCGTCTGTCCAGCGACAGCTTGAATCCATATATTACCACCCGATCCTCCGTCTCCCCCATTGGGTGGTCCATCAGATATGTGCGCGTCTCGAAGGAAAGACACACATCCATTCCCTCCCGTGCCAGCATGTACGGTCAGGGTGCACTTGTCGACAAAGACATTGCGGCCGTAGTCATCCGGTGTAGGATTCAGACGACTACTAGTGATGGGAGGAGGTGGTTCAAGCGCGGCGGCCTGTTTGGCAGTATTTGACTCCGCAAGTGAGGATTGTTCGCGCCGGTTGCTGTTATTTAGATGTCTGCGTATACTGGGAGGAATCCGCGGTGCTTGAGACCGAATTGAAGGCGCTGCGGACCGGAGAAGGCAAGGGTAGAGAAACGGCAACAGAGGGCCTTGGATCGGACTCATGTTCTCAGCATAATTGACCGCAATCGAAAAAGATGCCAGGAAATTTTGGATCCATGGAAAGACCTGGACTTATTTTATTCAAGTATTGGCTCTAGATTGAGACTGAGGCACGCTTTCACTTTCCCCAGAAAAAGTTCGCGACTAAGCGAGATTACGTAAGGCACTATATCTTCCACCATTTGTGATTCCAGGGGCGAGGCTGACTCTGCTATTCCCCCCCAATCCACGTCAAAAATGTCCGAATGTACACACGATGACTGAGACGCATGCTCCGCAGAACTCGCAACCCTCCATGCACGGCCTGGTGTCCAATCCACCCTTCGCAGTACTGGGCAACGTAGATGGGCCGATCACCACGATCAACGCCTGCTCGCGCAAGTCCACGATTCGCTGCTGAGAATGTTGAACTGAGCGGATGATACCAGCGTCCGGGAACTCATCGAATTCGACTGCTTCTATGATCTCTGGATGCAGCCGCTGACATACCTGAAAGAAGGTAAATTTGAAATTCGAGTACTTGACTTTTGAGGTCGACGATAAGTCTTCCCCCTGCGGAGTAGAAGCTGGTCGTGCCACAGTATCGAATGGAGATGACTTGCTCGCAGGATCACCACGCTTTCACAGAGGATGTGCATGCCTGAGTACTCGTGAGTATACAATGTACAGGCGCGAGTATGATGCATTCCCGGCAATCAGGTCCTTGAGCTTGCAACAGATCCCAGTTGCTCCTGTTAAACCTTGATCCATTCTGAGCCAGCACTCATATACACTTGTCACAAATTCTCAGTGCGGTTGCTCTGCGTAAAACAGAAGCCAGCATAGCCTCCCTCAGAAAAAGAGAAACACTGCGTTCTCTCGAGCTCTTGGCAGACGCGATACCGTGTCTTCTTGGTGCCTGACGGCAATCTCATCGTCGTTCAGATATCTGACTGGCACGCCGTCTTGTTCTCTCCTTGGAGGATTTCACAGTCTTCTCGAGTAGTGTGTCTTTATATATAGAGCCGTAAGAGCATCGGAATATGCTTCGGCCTGTACCTGATTCGAAGCTACCAGTATCGTCTGTGGTATGTATGCGTGGTAAGTGCTGTCTGAGCACTAATTCTTCCGCAATGATTGCTTCCACGGTAGACTGATCCGCTTGTACCTCTTTCGGCATGTCTTCCTTGTTTACTTTATGCTGGTCGAGGATTTTGCGTGCAGCCTCTAACTCGTTTCTGATCGCCACACAAAGTTCCCATCCTGTACCTCTTCCTTCATTCTGTCGAGGTCAAAACTAGGGAGGGACATAGCTCGCATGCATCTTCCTGACGGCATCTGAGGCAATCACATCTGTCTTGCGTGAGAGATTGCTCTATTTCGTTCATGTTGAGAATAGTTCGCAGTCAAGGCTCCCTTTTGCGAGACGAAGCCGTTGAACTCTGTCGCTACGGCTTGTCTCATCCAGGCGACGCTTTATGGTCGCATGTCTTTCCGAAATCGTGGCTTGGTCCCGTTTCTGTCTGCTGAGTAGCTCTAGCAGCGAAGTAGTCTCCGGTGTGCATGAGGAGCTGGCAGCCGGGTCGATGAAGGTAGATCGCTCTGACAAGCTCCTTACCTTCTTCTGCCATTCGTCCAAGCACGAGCCGTCGAGCCTCAGCTTAGTACTAGTCTTGCACGCTGCTAGCTTTTCCCATATAGGACCTGGATCTGCATTCTTCTTGAATGCCGCAAAAGCCAAACCCTTCGGTAGAAATAGTCACCCACCTTCCTCTTCTGGGACAACGGCGTGGCAGTAGGTGTAACAACGGACGCCAGGGATAAGATTGTAGAGAGCGAGGAGCAGCCGTGTCGCTCGCAAGCCATGTCGGGCAAGCTGGTCTCAGAATTGTTCCAAATATCATCTCTGGCCAGTGAGGCGTCGAGGACCTCGTTGCGGAATGTCTGATATCGTCTGAGAAGAGATATATTGCCTTTTACCCGAAGCCAGATTATGTCCGGTATACCGCAATGTTACCCGCCGCCCAGAAAGCTTTCAGGTCACGCAGAGGGGCCGCGTATCCCTCATCGCATCTCTCGCCAGTCGTGACGTCTTGCGTTGCATTCGAGATGAACTAGGCCTCGAATTGTGGCCCGTATCGCGTCTGGAACTCTCCCGAGTGTGGCCCAAATCTAAAGTCGGCAACCCACGAAGAAGATGAGCAATCTTCCTCCGCCGGGCTAGGGAGGCTAAACCTTAGACATGGTCGTTGGCAGCGCTCATGCTGTTTTGTTCCTCGATCTGAACCATTTCGCCTTTCCGCATTTCCATTCCCAACAGGTCGCCGTTCCCTTTCGAACGTTACGCGGCTTGCCGCCGGCAATGTTATCATCTCGTTCGGATTGCTCATTGCTTGAGCCGGCGCCGGCAAGTTTGGAGGCATTCGCGTTTGCCGATTCCAGCAACCACGCCGTCTTCCGGCTCCAAGTCTATAGCCTCGTTACTCAAGAGGAGGCGACCTTGCCGAGATCGATGTCGACTGGTGGCAGCCGGCAGTCTGAAGTGCTGCTCCCTCTCTGCCGACCATGCGCAAAGTGTTCCTCAGTATCCCTACACACCGTTTAGGATATGCTCTTTGAAAGTATAGCATTTTTGCAGCATAGTATTGATTAACGTATTTCCGGATTCGAGGATGTCTTGCTTGCTAGGTCTGTGTCAAACCTCGATGCGAATAGATGTATGCCAACTCCGCTAGGAAACGGCGCTCTGCAGGTAGAGGTACTCATCGCTGGCAGCGACGACTGTTCAGACCGGGACTGTACTCCATGGTCGCACTCTCATCGAATTACCCAAAAGGGGGAGCTTGCGGTTGTCGTAGCCTCCCATAGTCTCGGGAGAATATGAGCAGATTGGGAAAAGCTCTTTATTTGCCGCGAGCATGTCGACATTAGGTAGTATTGAGAAGGCTCCGTGGTGCATAGAAGCAGTGTGTTTACCTTCCAAGACTGGACGCCAACGTGCCGAAGTATCAGAGGAAGATTCCAGTAGTTCGGCGCTCCATGATGGTTAAAGTATGTATATATACCTGCGGTACATGAATGCATCAGAGATCAGTCATCACGTTTGGACCTCCAGCATATTGAGGCAGGAGAGGCTTCTTATAGCTCCAACCGCCAGCTGCCAGATCTGGCCATGAGTCACAGACTTACCTCATTCAATGATAACTCATCTCGATTGAACGAGTATCTTTCCCTGACTCACCTTCGTGAATCTCAACTCTTCATCCATTGAGACTCTTTCTTTGATTGCAGGAAGTTCTCCTGTTTGGACAAGGGAGAGCGAATCGTCGTTTGCGTCGATCAAAAACTCAGTCTTTCCATAGTGTCGCGATTGTCTTGGTTGTGGTGAAGAACTGGTGGCCTTTGAAGCCGTGAATGTTGATGTCTGCGCATGACAATTAATGTTAGCCATTGTTTCCTAAGATGAACCTCTTGTGGGAATTTATCCTACCTCCGAGGAATGAGTCCTTGTTACTGCTGTTGGAGACTTGACCTGAAGTGGCTGTTGTGGTTAATTCTTGTTAGCTCCCATTCAATGCCCATGGTTCGGCTGTCTCAGAACGCACCCAGTAGAGGAACATTGATGCCGATACGGCCAATGTTCACCTTTTTCTGGAACGTCATTGCCTTTCCAGAATTCGTCGTAAATATGGAACATCCATTGCCATCTTGATATGTTTGTCAGTACGTGTCTCATTTTGAAGACGGAGTCCTCACATCTGTTCTCGTTCAAGACTTCAATAGCTTCCTCCAGATTGTCGACTTGTAGGCAAACCAGTACCGGGCCCATGATCTCCTTCTGGTAGCATTCCATGTAGGTCTGCACATTTGATATTACGGTTGGGCCGATGAAGTTGCCTTCAGGGAAATCGGGGACTTTGACACCACGACCGTCCAGAAGTATGTCTGCCCCATCATCCGCAGCGCTTTGAATGATATCTTCGACTCTTTTCTTGGCCTTGCGACTGATCACGGGCCCCAGTGATACTCCAGGTGTAGCACCCGACCCGACGACGAATTGCTTTGCGATCTCAACCAAGGCCGGTATCCACGTTCGACTCTCGCCAACGAACACAGCGGCACTGAGGCCCATACATCGCTGACCAGCAGCGCCGAAAGCACTCGCTGCAAGAGCATGCAGGGTGGAAGAGACGTCGGCATCGGGTAGAATGACTCCATGATTCTTGGATCCGCAGTTGGCCTGAGTCCTTTTCATGGCGGTGATGGCGGTCTTGTAGACGTGTGCTCCGGCCTCGTCCGATCCGATGAACGAGACGGCCTTGACGGCAGGTTCAGTGATTAACTTGTCCACCACAGCAGGACCTCCATGCACGATGTTCAAGACGGCCCGAGGAAACTTCGCTTCTACAAAGAGCTTCGCAATAACCGTCATGGTCAGTGGCGCCTGCTCAGACGGCTTGAGTACCACACTATTCCCAGTAGCAACGGCAAATGGAACGAGCCACATGGGCGTCATCAAGGGGAAGTTGAAGGGCGTGATTGCCACGCAGACTCCTAGCGGCTCGTTGATAGTACTAGTTGCTGTTGCTTCGTTGATGAAGTGAAATCCCAGAATGCTGCTCGTGACAGAGAGTGCAGCTTCAATCATATTGATAGCGCGCGAGATTTCAGACCTTGCATCGGCAATCGTTTTTCCAACTTCGCGCACGATTGCACCGATCTGGGAAAGAGTAGATACATTAGCGAACATGATGGGAGTTTATAGAGATGTGCATGATTCCATACTAATTCGTTTTCATTGACCCGCATCAGCTCGATCAGTCGTAAGAGTGGTACTCTTCTCTTTGACAAGGGCAACTGAGACCAGTAACTTTGACCTTCCTCTGCAGCAGCCACTGCTGCATGGACCTCACTAGCCGTCGACTCCGGCACTCGAGTCAGAAGTTGTTGGGTGGCCTAATCATTGTGAGTGAGGCCAAGACGTAGTATCCAGACTTTGGAGACTCTTACTGGATCATGTACCAAGGACCACTGTCTTGTCTTCGACGTCACGAATTCGTTATTGACAAAATTGCTTGTCACAACGGCGGGTTTGAAGTCGGGCAGTAAGTTGGGAGAAAGGGTTTGTCCTGCGGGTGTACAGTCGGTATGAAAGACACCGTCATCTGCTTGATTTCCACGCGTTTGATCAAGAAAGTCTGGATTCTCCATGGATGCCCAAGCAGCCATGTCCAGTGGAAATTCACCAAAATCTTGGACGGCCGCTGTTGTTGGCGTGACGTTCATGCGAGCCGAGTACATGTTGTCGGCGTTGAGCGACGCCGACGAGGATGCGCGCTCAACAGGAGAAGCCACCACCCTGGTGTCATTGGAAACGCTCGTTTTGGCACGCTTCTCTCGCGAGTTTTGCTCCGGCACCGCGTCTGCTGCCCGTTTGGGTTTGGGTGCAAGACGTGGCAATGACGCCCGTGAGGCTGGTGGTGGCATTGCTAGATGTAGCGAAAGCAATGGTCGTGATGACGAGCGGTGCTAGACAGCCTGTCCCAAGCCGGCTGAAAAGGGTGGGGACACGTCGGATAAGGTGATGGCCTGGGGTACTGTAGGTTTGACTACCTAATGTGGACAAGTGTGTAGAGCAGGCAAGGGACGATAAGGAGTATCGTTTAGTGTGAAAGAGGTCCTTGATTCCAAGAACATCATGCGGTCAGCAATATCCTGGTGGCAGGAATGGACGATGTGGTGCTCTCTGAGTGATTGGCAGGACAGCTCAGGTGGTTTTGAGATTGTGTTAGGGTTTGACTCATCGGCCCATCGCCGATAGTACGATCGCACGAGGTGCGCGGTAAGAAGCGGGATGTGCAGGGACGGGCGTCTTGGGCAACGGGCGTGGTTTTGGGTGCGATTAGGTTGGGTTTGGGGTGGATGTCAAGATTTTGGTAGTGACGCATCACCAAAGAAATCCCCCTACCAGGAAAGGCAACAGAAAAGCAATGCCAAGGCTTGGCTTTAATCGCCGGAACCCTAAGAACGTCTTATCAAGCCCATGCTAGCCAAAATAGGTATACATCGATTCATCGCACGTGTCCGACTCCACTCGTCTCCCCTTAGATCTCGGAAACTCGGATAAGGTGCTACTCGTAGAGTGCAGATAGAACGCCGTACGGAAAACACCGCTCGAGAGTCCGCTATCCACGGCCGTCTCCATCACAACACCATCATGATTTGCTTTAGAATTCTGCGCTCCTCTTCCACTTTCCTCGTGGTGGCAAGAAACTAACACATTGGACCAAAAAGAGCAAATACATGAAGCACAACGTCAGGTTCATATAAGCCTACCCGTCCACCTTCGCCAGATCATCATCATTCGTGTGCAGTGGGTCGAAGACTGAAATGCTAAGTCCAGCGCAAGTGTTTCGACCGCTTTCCCAAGGCATCCACTAGAGCTGGTATTTGAAGTGAACAGCCATGTCTCCCTTGCCATCGTCAGTGAAACCCTCTGCAATATTTCTGTCCTTCTCCGCGTTTCGTTTGCGTAAAATCCACATCATAACCCAGGTAGAGCACCAAGTCAGGCCAACAGCGGTCAAGCTCACTGCCATACCAGTTTTGTAGTATGGCGACTCGCCGGTCAAGAAAATTTGTCCAGCGATGACACCACCAGAGTTGCCGATGGTCTGGTTGATACCGATTGCGGTGGCACGTTTGTAATGCGGAGCCATGTTGGTATTGAGCCAGGTCAAGTTCAATCCGGGAACGATCGGGGCCCCGAACAGAACCAGGAAGCAAGCAAAGTATCGCACATGTGGTTTGTGGCTGCCCAAGAGTACAGCGTATCCAGTCATGATGAAGATCCCAGCAAAGAGCATAAACGGTCCTCTGCGTTTCGTCTTGTCGGAGAGGGTGGCGCAAGTGAAGTATGCAATTGTGCCCAGCAGGTAACACGGGATAGTCATATATTGCACTTGCAAGCTGGTATAGCCGAGGCCTTTGATGATGGTGGGCAAAAAGGTCGAAATACCTGAGAGGGAATCGTTAGCAACGTAATGTTGGGTGACCTTCAACTTACTGTAGTTGTAGATGTCCGCATTGAATTGAATCCATCCCGACAGCCAGCACACTGGATCTTTGAATGCCGCTTTGACGTGAGCATAATCCAGAGGTTCATAGTTGCCGTGCATCTCGAGGCGAGCTCTGGCAATCTCCCTCTCTTCCGGGGTCAAGAAGTATGCTGTCTCTGGGCTGTCTGGGAATAGCCAGTATGCCGCAATGCCAAGGCAAAATGAGATGGCTCCTTCGATGAAGAAGAGCCATCTCCAGCCAGCATAACCCCCAGTACCGTCCATCTGCAGAATTGCCCACGCGAAAAGACCGCCGAATGCGCCGGCGAGGGAGAGGGAAATACCAATTCCTGATGCTCTCCTGGCAATCTCCTCGCGTTTCCAGAACATGGACACGTAGAGATTCAGTGATGGAAAGAGCGCCGACTCGCACGCTCCGAGGATGAGTCGACAGGCGAGAAGTCCACCGTAAGACTGGCAGAAACCGGTGAAACAGGTCACAAGACTCCAGGAGATCATGATAACCGGGACTAGCCAGCATTAGAAACGTGTCAAAACAAGAGGGTGACCCAGATTCTTACCCATCTTAGAAGGTCCAACCATCTTGAATAGAATGGTCAATGGAACCTCGAAAACGACATAGGTTACGTAGAAGATGGATGTGACCACTGCAAATTTGATCAGAATGTGCTCCATTCGAGCGAGACGACAACAAGGGAAATACCATTAAATTGGTGTTTGACGAGACCGAGATCGGTCTCCATGCCTGCAACTTTGGCATTTCCGAGATTTGAACGATCCAAGAAACTGAAGAGGTAGGTAATCATGAAAACCGGCACGATGTACATGTCCAATTTTCTGACGATTTTCTTCTCCTTGACCGGATCGATGTAGATATGGTCGTGGCCGCCCTCGCGGGCAGCATATTGCTCTTGGGCGATGCCCAGAGCAACGGGCTCAATGGTTTCTTTCAAAGAATGCATGTTGAACGTAGGACCACGAAACGCGGCGGGCAAGAAGTCACGGCAGCTGGTCGTGTGATGGAAAATCCCCTGTTGGACATCAAGCAGGACTTTATAGAATAATATCCGTGCGGCTAGTCCAGCTCTCGATAACTCCCGGTATCGCAGGTGGACCGAGCTACTGTCACTAACTAGTAGTATACAAGACGTCTATCCTATCTCGAACAAGACGACACGGCTCAGAAGAGAAGGTTGTCTGAGCATTCACAAATCACGAGATGGGAGATCGGTAAGATTGAGTTGACTAGATCCGCAATGTTTATCTTTTATCTGCGAAACGGGACATGACTGGTGGATTGGGCCCGTCTCGAAGGTTTCCCGATTATCTCGTGGCCCGAGAGTACTCCCAACCAATGACCATGCTTGATAACGAACCGTCATTAGATGATAACGAAGATAAGTTCCAGCTTCGATGCCACTGTGGTTGGTTGAGGTAGTCTTGCAGATATCCTATTGGTCAACGCAGTAATGAAGTCGAGTGCTTCAATTGGGCCGTTTCTGGGCCCAATGACCTTGTGGCAGAGGATCTTGAATCTGTCATACGACTCCATACCCGAATTTCCATTGTAGGTTGTCTGAGGAAAAATTGTTTTTCTTCAATATAAACAAGACCGATCTGGCTCACGAGGTACGTAGAGTCGAACATTCGTCAATACGTTGTGGCTTTCTCCTGATTAACACCAGCCCGACTTATATCACTAAATTTACTGCAACCATGTCGCCTCATAAATTGGAAGATGTCGGATGTGAAGATACTGGAGCCAAGCAATTCAAGCAGGCATCAATTCCAAGCCCCGGAGCCCCTGGTGTAAGTCCCTTATTTCATCTTCCTCCCAGATGCACCAGCTAAGAGCCAGCAGGTCCCCTTCTATACACCAGTACAAAGCTACCCATCCGGGTCTGCCACCAACCCACAGCCTGATGGACGGCCCATCCCCAAGGTCTTCCAACCACTGAAGATTCGTGGTCTCACTCTGCACAACCGAATCATGCTCTCTCCACTTTGCCAGTACTCGGCAGAGAATGGCCATCATACCATGTGGCATTGGACTCACCTAGGCGGCATCGTCTCCCGAGGTCCTGGACTTGCTATGATAGAGTCCACTGCAGTCTTGCCCGAGGGCCGTGTCACACCTCAGTGCTCCGGCATATGGCAGGACAGCCAGATCGAGCCGTTGAAGCGTATCACGGAATTTGCGCATTCCCAGGGCCAGAAGATGGGCATCCAGATCGGTCATGGCGGTCGAAAAGCCAGCACTGTTGCTCCTTGGTTGAGCAAAGGTGCCATAGCGACGGAGGAAGTCGGCGGATGGCCAGACAGCGTCATGGCTCCGTCAGCTATCCCCTACGCCAAAGGCTACGTTGTACCGAAATCCATGAGTCTCGAGGACATCGAAGAATACAAGGCTGCGTATGCCGCTGCTGTGAAGCGAGCCATAGCGGCCGGATTCGACGTTGTTGAGATCCACAGTGGTCACGGTCGTTTGTTGCATCAGTTTTTGTCGCCCGCCAGCAACGTACGAACGGACCAGTACGGTGGTAGTTTTGAGAACCGGGTGCGTTTGACGCTGGAAGTTGTCGAATTGGTCCGGTCCATCATTCCAGAGTCTATGCCACTGTTCATACGGATCAGTGCCACGGATTGGCTGGAGAACACTGACTATGCCGGACCCAGCTGGACAGTCGCAGACTCTGTCCGACTTGCGCCTCTCCTTGCTGATCGTGGTGTCGACCTCATTGATGTCAGTTCAGGAGGACTACATCCTGAACAGAAGATTGCCAATGTACCGAATTACCAGGCTCCGTTCGCAAGGGAAATCAAGAAGGCAGTTGGTGATCGAGCATTGGTGTCGACAGTTGGCCGGATCGTGTCAGGAAAGCAGGCGAATGATCTTCTTACCGGAGAGGGTGGTGAGGAGCCACTGGACTTGACAGCCGTGGGTAGGATGTTCCAGAAAGAGCCTGGTCTGGTCTGGACCTGGGCACAAGAGTTGGATGTGCAGATTCATGTTGCTAACCAAATCCGGTGGGGCTTTTCGAGGGACAAGTCTGTTGCGCAGGAGTAGGTAGATCTATACGGTCTGGCTTTGGGTGTACAGGGTTTCATCGGAAAATTACCATGTATACAAACTATTGTTCTATATCTACACAGCTAATCTTAGCGGAAGTCTCAGTAAATCAGCTTAAGATCTCGACATGACTCGAAATCTCCAAGGAACATGTCAAAGTTAACAAGGTGAAACACGGATGTAATGAAATGAGAAAAAGAATATGCCACCGCGACATTTCTATTGGAAGTACGAAATGCTGTGACTTGTGAGTGAGACTGATATATACAGTATAACAGTCATGATTATAAGTCCAGAATCTGTTTGGAGTTTATGGACTTTTTGCATCATCATAACCAGTTCCCCATGCGCCGCTACGAAAAGTCATGAACTCCTCAGCCTCAATGCTAGCATGAAGATTTTGATTAGCATGACATCTTCTTCGCAAATTTATGCAAACACTGAGACTTACCGAAACATCTTCCCACTGCTCCCATCCACGACCCTTGACCTGTTTCAGGTCCTCATCCGTAAACTTCTTGCCGGTCGTGAAGTAGCCGGCGTTGATTTTGGCGTCAATCTCGACTTTTGAATCTTCTGGAATCATTTCTGCGAAAGCATGGTCTTAGTGATTGAGTAACACGAATCGCTGATGTGACTCACTATCTGGGATGGGAACACGTTCCAAGATGGGGATACCCTGCTCGACGATCGCATCGTGCTTCATATTCGACATAGACAGCATACGATCGATCTTCTTTATGCCGAGCCACTGCAAAATATCAGGCATGAGGGCTTGGAAACGCATCTGTGAATGATTAGCTTGGCTCATAGGTGAAATCGAAAAGATGTTTCCGCGTACATCTCGAACACCGGCAATATTTTCTGTTCGTGTGAAATACTTGTCCGCAGTGTCACCTCCTCGTTTCCGCGAGTTATATACCAGGTACTTCACCACTTCTCCAAGAGCACGTCCTTCCTTGCGGAAGTAGATGACGACACCGCTTCCTCCCTGTTGCGCCTCCTGAATGGCTTCTTGGATACCAAATGCAAGGTACGGTCTGCACGTACAGATGTCTGATTGGAAGACGTCGCTGCCATTGCATTCGTCGTGGACTCGCAGTGCCAGCTTGACTTTCTCGTCTGATACACGTTCTGGTGGACCGAAGATGTAAACCGTGAGTCCTCCAATTGGTGGTAGAAAGACCTTGAGATCTTTACGCGTGATCAGTTCCGGATAGCTACCTCCCATGTACTCGAACAAACTACGTCGAAGAGTATCCTCGTCGACACCAAATCGTTCGGCAACGCCCGGCAGATACCAGACTGGCTCGACCGCGACCTTCGTGACTCGCACATTGCCAGCCTTGTCAATGACGATGTCTCCATCGACGGGAATCTCTCCATCTCGAACAGCGTCCGCGATCTCACCGACACGCATCGTTGCTCGTGTGATGGCAATGGTGGGTCGAACATCGATGCCCTCGTCGAGATATTTCTGGTAGTACTTTACGATGTCATGTCCAAAGGGATCCATTGACACGATCTGTTTGGCACTGAACCAAGAGGGCTGAGGAGGGAAGTCGAATGTCGGTTGAGTGTTGTGGAAGCTTGGGCGGAAATCGGGTGGCAAGTCCCCAGAAGCGACGGCAAGAGCAGTGTAGACACAATACTGCCCTCCATGTGCGCCAATGGCGTTCCGCTTACCAAGTGTCTCAGCTCCACGAGCTACGAGGATGGGCCCTCGTTTCTCAGCAGACTCAGCTCCCCATGTAAGAGGAACCGGGTCTACCACGCTTTGACCGGGATATGTAGTCAACTGTTGTTTTGGTTATTAACTTCTTGAAGTCTTCTCGCGAATGCCACTCGAGTTTATACCACTATGCGTCCACCCAATGCGTTGGATATGGGACTTTTGGATGAGGTTTCTGTGACTGCGGACGGCATCTTGTTCGGAGTATCTTGGTGTTTGAGGTGCGAAATAGTTTAGTAAAATAGCGAGGCCGAAATAATTACAAATTTCGGAATGTAAAGAAGAGAAACGTGCCAAACATTCCTCGAAGTAGACCGAGGGGCATCGATATATGAGGCTCAGCAAGTCTGGCTTCAACTGTTCTCTGGAGGATCAAGGCATGCCGTATTCCGACCATCTGACTGGACATGTGATGCGATAGCATTCTGAAAAACTTCGTCGTTTGAGATTGCGCATAAGGGGAAAGCAATCGGGAGAGCAATAGTTCGAGATTAGATCGCAGGTATCAGGACGCTCAGATCCGGATCTGGAGTCGGTGTTGCAAGAATCAGCGGATGGTAGTCTGCCAATCAAAGTAGGCAGACCGAGCGGTGCACATAATCACTAGATGACCAATTATCACAGCGATCGATGATAAGAGTGAATCATTCTGTGAGTATCTCCAATGGAAAGCTTGGACGGACTGTCGATAACGGTATCAGATAATGCTCCCATTGGTCGACAACAACGACTCCACGGTAGTTGTCCTTGAGTCAACTACTATGTACTCACAGTCTGAGGGCTTAGCTCAACACTGATTGGCAGATAGCAACATACCTGTGTCTCGGAGACCAGGCCAGCGGATTCTGCAGTGTCTCATTGACGAACAGCCCAACCCATGACGTTGCTGAGTCGACGGCGATCTCGATTTGTCACACTGCAACGGAGGAACAATCAAGTCTAGATCACACTGTCATCTCGTCTACCAGCACGGTCAAATGATTTCAGTGATCGTTAAAATTGATGTAATTCTGATTCTAGATTGCTACAGACTCGAGCTTTTTCAAAACACTGTACCATCGCTTTTGACTAGGATGGGACTTGATCGTGTTTCCGGTCTGTGCTGCGCCGCCAATTCTCTACCAGCCTTCCAGGTGCCGGCCTCCAGCACTTGCGCCATGCTGAGACTTAACGGAAGTCTCTGACTCACTAGTCCATGCATCTCATCAAGCAGGGCAACTGTGAGAGCTCGCCATTCCACAATAGCGTCATCCGCTACCTCGAACATTGGTAGAGCAGTGCCAGACACCTTTTGCCCACGCTTCAACACTTCTGGCTTCAAGGTGAGAACACCCGTGTCGACAAAGAGGCCACCGTTGCGATATTCCGGTAGACCTGTCAGGAGGTTTGACCCTTGCCAGGTATATCCCAAGACACGCTCAAAAGGTACCATGAGTGAGAATGCTAGCCATTGTGTCAGCTTGTGGAATGGCTGGATGTTGGCGACTCTGTCGTCCGTAGACTTCATCTCGACGCTATCCCCTAGACACTTCAGGGGCCAGGCATCACCAACTGGCTCCCCAAAGACTCGTGTTCGGTCTTTTGGCCAGATCGGAATGAGAAGACTCTGTAGTATGTTCCACAGATCGACCACCTGCAAAGTCTTCTGACCAGACTGTCTACTCGTAAGGTAATCTGATCAATCAGTATCAGCAGGTCTGGATACTCCACCAGCAAGTAGGATCCCGAATGACATACCGACTAGATTTCCAGGCCGGCCTTCGTCACCAAAGTATTGTGGATGTACCAATAACGAAGCCCCAAAAGCTTGGAGAAGCTTCGCTCGAGGTTCCAGACCAGTCAAGGGGTTTTCCGATGACACTTGCATGCCCTGAGATAGCACTGCTTCCGTAAGTCCTTGTAGGCCTTGTCCTGTCTATGTGTCAGCCATGTTCTCAGATCCATGACGGAGCAAAGATCATACCATTGACTGTGACAGCACCGTCGGCGCTGCTGCCAAAGCTGCCATTTTGGTACAGATAAAGACTTGCGACTGCGAGACCTTCACTTCTGCCGAACTTCAACCCTGTTTCTGGCTCCGTGTAAAGCCATGAATCTCCAGCTCCGGCATCGAGGAGTACAGATACGAAGAACAGGTCGATCAGGCGACGTGTACATTCAAAGTCGTCGACTCCCTCGGTCTTCCATTCGTGCAGCAGATGAGATACACGGGGGATGGCGCCAACCTCGAAATGTTGCCAGCGTCCATGAGGTGGAATGTGACTGAAACGTTCAGGACCAAAATCTCGCTACTCACTGCTGTCAGTTCCAATCATGCATGAACGGATTGCAATGTTCCGTACCGAGATGATGGATGCTACCAGATCCGCGGCTTTGGGTAGTGCTTCAGGATGAAAGTCAAAGTTGTTCAGGGTCCCCTGCTTGGCTGCTTCGTAGACGATCTCCGCACGATGTCGAATGGCCGGTAGCGACAACAACGTGTCAATCACAGATGATTCCGTTGTTTTACCCATTGAAGCGATGGGCAGAGTGTTGCACCTCTTCGGGACGTTCGCTCCGATACCATGGGCAGTCACAGGATATAAGAAAGTGACACAGTATCGAAGTCCATGATCGTCGTGAGGAGAAATTTTCAGCCTTGCTGATGCGCCCCTTGATCGGCCCCTGAGCGCGGATTGGCTGAAACAACCCAACCAATCAATTGCCTATCATCAATCAACGAGGGATCTCAGAATATCTAGCTCTCCTTCGTGATTGGTTCTTGCGTTCTGCTTACCCCTTTTTCCAATTGTCGTACGTTGTTCAGGATACGATTAGTGTGATGATGGCTTGTCCAACGCGATAAGATATGGTCTGCCATCGATGTGAAAAGTTGATCGCAACACTATGCTTCGGTATCTTTATCTTTCTTTTCCTATGGCCTATGGAGATCTTATCATGCCTAAGGATGCAGTGAAGTTCATGGAGCAGAGCACATGGCCCTTCTTACGCTGCACAGAGAAAGTGACCTGATGCCTGCCCTTTACTAGGAGGTTATATCAATATCAATGTATTCTCCCGATTTCTGGTCATCTCAAACATCAACGCGTGTAAAGGCCCTTCAAATATCAACGCGTGTAACGGCCCCCAACTTGTGTCATTCTCAACTTCACTTCCAGAACCTAGCCATCACCATGTCTAAAGACGTTCTTCCCTCCAATGTGCGAGTCCTTTCGTCGCCTGCCTTCGCTGCCAAACTCGCCATCCTGCGTGATCGGAGCATCAAGCCAAGAGCCGTCCGCAAATTGACAGCCGAACTATCAACCATACTCGCAGCAGAGGCATTCTCGGCTGGTAGCACGGCGTCCAAAGCTGCTTTGATTGTGGTGCTGCGTGCGGGTCTTGCTATGCAAGATCCCTTCCTCGATCAAGCACCTTCAGATCTTGATGTCTTTGTCTACCATCTTGGCCTGTTCCGCGACACTGTCACCCTGGAGCCGGTTGAATACTACAACAAATTGCCCACGAGAGACCGAAGCATCAAGCACGCCTACATTGTCGACCCACTCATCGCGACTGGTGGCACAGCTGCAGCAACGATCAACATTCTTAGGTACCTGGAATTGAAGATTGCTGTGTCTACTGCGCGAGGATCGGTGAAGACTGACTAGATTGTAGATCTTGGGGTGTTGAACACATCACGTTCCTTTCGATTTTGGCGAGCAGGGTCGGACTGGAGCAGGTGGCAAACACTTGGCCAGAGGGTACGGACTTCCTTGTCGGAGTGGTGGACGAGGACATCGATGAGAAGGGATATATCGTGCCTGGTTTGGGAGATATTGGTGACCGTTTGTACCGTACAAAGTGAGCGGAAGTAGTCTGTGGTCAAGCCCGCTTGGGAAACGTAGAGTAGAATGTAATCAAAATTGTGCACAATGTCTTATTGGAAACTGTTTGAAAGGAAGTCTTGTAGGAGAATGAGTGTGTAGGCCCAAATCAATCGTCTTTCCTCGATTGTTTCATGTCGTTCTTGTAACAAAGTGTAAAATCTTGATCATTAAGAGCTAAAGGACGATACAAATACTGCAAAGGCAACCATTCATCAACATGCCCTATGCTTGTTCCTGTATTCAGTCATGCTCTTGAAGTCCTTCTCCGAAGTCTCCTCGCCCATGCCGTCAATTATATCGTCCAGAGTAAGTACTGCAATCATGGGGATACCAAACTCCTCCCTCAGCAATGTCATAGCGCTCCGACTTCGTACATCATCTCCATTATCATTGGCACGCCCGTTGACGTGTCCAGTCACATGTCCGTTGGCTGGTGCATCCCCAGCTTCCATCCTGTCTAGAGCCACTACCACAGCAACCACTTCGCCACCTTGTGCTCGGATCGTTTGGATTGCCTCTCTCTTTGCCGATCCTGCCGTCACTACGTCGTCCACAATCAAGACCTTGTTCCCTTTCAGACTTGCCCCGACAATCTTTCCCCCTTCACCATGATCTTTGATCTCCTTTCGATCGTACGAGTAACAGAGTTGGCCATATTTGGTCGGGTGCATCCGTGCAAGTTCGGTCACAGCAGCCACTGCGAGTGGAATGCCCTTATACGCGGGACCAAACACGACGTCAAATTGAAGATCATGTTCCACACTGTACGCATGGATTGCTGAGGCAAATGCATGAGCGACTGAGGCCAGGAGATCTGCTCTGTAGAAGGCCCCAAAGTTGAAGAAGTATGGAGAGACTCGACCCGATTTGAGTTCGAAATCACCGAAGAGGAGGGCGCCGCCGCTTATGCATGTTTTCAAGAATTGTGCCTTATAAGGGGGCAGCCCTTGAGCCGCCATGATCATGGTTGTGAGGATGCTCTGGACAGCCAGAGGTTGGGCGTGGGATATGACGAACGAGTTTCGATTCTGGTTATGGAGTTCTCTTGTTTACCCGGATCATAGTGTTGCATCAGCCCGAAAGGGTGGAAGTAGTCATCTACGTAGGTGAACACCAATGCAGCGGTTTCATTGAACTGCCAACGAAGCATATCTGATAGGCTCGATCGCCTTATCGTTCGTGCACTATGATTGGCGGTGGTCGGAGAATCTGACCAGTCATAGGAAGCCGTGAGATCTGTGCCCTATCGACCACTTTAACTTGATTCGCCGCCCTATCGTCCAATAATGAATGCTCTCCGCTGACGATAGCCCATCAACAAATTAGACCCCTGAGGGAGTTTGCCAATTGCCCCCAAGGCTGAACAGATATCGATGTTGGGTTTTTGAACTTACAACGCCTCCCAGTGTCGGTGGGTTGAGGAGGATCGAAGGAACGGAGTTGATCGGTCTTGTCCATGACTCATGTGCATCCGAGAGTTGCCGGAGAATGATTGAGCAATCGTCACAGTCTCCTTTGCATTGCACATATCCGAAGAAGCGTGAAACCAGGTTCAAACGTCGCGATGCCGCTCGTCAAAATCGACATGATCAAAGGCGTTCGCAGCCCAGAGGAGATCAAGAAGGTGGCAGATGTGGTTCAAGACGTGATGCTGAGCACCTTCAACGCACCTCCACGAGACCGGTATGCTCATTCTGCGTCTTTCATACTTTCGCGAACCCTTTCACCTCTGACCGTGCTTCTGACATCCTCTAGGTATCAGATTGTAACGCAACATGAGCCATACGAGCTGATTTGCGAAGACACAAACCTTGGACTGGCACGTACTGAGAACCTGGTCATCATTCAAATATTCCAACAAGGTCGAAATACTGCCACGAAACAAGCAACGTACAAGGAACTGGCGAGGAAGTTAGAGGCTGAATGCGGTGTGAAAGGAAACGACCTCATCATCAGTTGCGCGCAGAACACCAAAGAGGACTGGAGTTTTGGAAACGGGGTGGCACAATTCTTGACTGGAGAGCTGTGAAGCAAGATTATAGATTTCATGATCGAAGAGGAGCAACATTCATCTTCACGCAGATAGCCGTGACAAATTGAATGATCAATCAGCTATCCTCTCTTGGTAAGCCGTCCAGGCTGAGAGTCGATACTTCTCTGCTTGCTGTACTCTGTCTTGGGCAGACAATATCCCCCGGCCAACAATGATTATATCACATCCTTCCTCCAACACAACCTTCCTCGAGGTCCGGTATTGTTGCCCAAGGCCGTCGCCCATTTTGCTATCATCAGTTTGTCCGTCCGGAGGGAGTTGCACACCGGGAGTCATTATCAGGAAGTTATCTTGCGGCCCTCTCAAGTTGGATTGGCCTATGAGTCCGGTCACAAAGTCCGGATGTTTTCGTGCTGCTTCAATGCACGATGAGGTGCATTCACCCGTGACCAGGCTTCCCTCGGAGCTCATTTGCGCCAGCAGCAAGATACCTCGCTCCATGGACGGACCGTTTGTCGTTTCCATTTCCGCATTTCTGAGTTTGTTTGCTGCCTCCTCAAGGGCACGAACGATTGCTGGGCCAGGAAATATGTGGACGGTGGTGAGATGAGCCCAGGTCGCAATCTTGAAGGGCCCTGCAATGTACTGCTTCTGCACTGTACCTGCGTTCTCGTCAGCTGATTAAACCTGGACCCTGCTAATGAACACGCACTTCCGATATCTGCAAACTTGCGATCTTCGAAGATCAAGAAATCCTTCCTCTTACTGATCTCCAGCAGAGCATCAGCAGTTTCCTTGGACCAGTCCTCGACGGCGTCGGCATGAGTTTTCAAGATAACAATGACATCGCCGAGCTCTTCAGCTACTTGTAGAAGCTCGGCACTTGTGTCAACATCGGCAGCGAGACATAGGGTGGATTGCTTCTTCTCAATAAGGGAGCACAGTTGTGCCTGGAGCGGCGACGTGCCAGGCAGATTTGCCCGCGAATGGAACGAAAGTCTGTGTCGGTCCACCATTGTATTGGACAGTGGGTAGGAAGACCAAAGAGTTCTGTCTCTGACAGAGACATTCAATCCGTGGGCGAGGCCGCATCTTCGAATATCTCATGATATCTCTCCAGGGTTGCAAATTGACTTACTAAAATCCAAAGAGAGCACCAGAAAAGGATGCGTTGTACAGAGGTAAACGAGTCCATTGAACCATTCCTGATAAGGGTCGATCCGCTTATCGGCCTGTAAGATCTAGCCTGTAATCAGGGGAGATACCCTAATCAGTGCTCGGGACACTCTTTATCAGCTTATCACTGAAAGATTTTACTGGTCCCCTATTAATCTCTATTGGTCCCTAATTTCTAGAGCCCAAGTTCTTACTATCAGGGATCCGGTGGCCCCTGACCAAAACATGCCTATTGGCGATAAGATATTCTGGAGGTAAGGCCGTGGGCTTCAATTGTGACTCAAACAAGTGCAGGCATATTTTCTGAATCATGAAGAATATGTCATATTTATCCAGACGGTTCTTGAATGATCCTTTGCACCAATGTGCCAAAGTCAATTTTTGCGAATCTGATTGTCAGTTGCAAAGATGGTCTCAAGTAACCTGAAACTGTTGTCTGGTAAGGTTTCTGAGATATGTTGCAAGTCAATATCAATATTGACGAGAACTAGGAAACAGCCACCATGAACTCACTAATCTCATTGCAACCAAGTACTGATGACTCGCGATGTTTGTCCTTTTCTTGACACTCGGAGGCTGACTGATGCAGGCTATACGCTAGCGTTGGCGGTCTTGACACTAAGCGTTTCTCGAATGGTGAAACCTGTGTGACGATACGAAACTCGGTCAGAGATGAGGATGTCTTCATCCTGCAGACTTCTGCAGAGCCAGTGAACGACAACTTGATGGAACTCCTCATCACCATCAGTGCTTGCAGAATAGCTTCTGCCAGGCGCATAACGGCTGTCTTGCCGTGCTTCCCATATGCCAGGCAAGACAAAAAGGACCGTTCCAGAGCTCCCATCACGGCGAAACTTGTTGCGAATATGCTGGAGATTGCTGGCTGCACTCATGTCATAGTAAGTCTCGAATCCTTCTTCCCTCTCAAGCTGTGTTCTGATGATGTGCCTTCAGACCATGGATCTCCACGCTTCCCAAATCCAAGGCTTCTTCAATATCCCTGTGGACAAGTAAGTCAGATCAAGAGACCGCCTGGAAAGCCTAGCTGATCAATCCTATAGTGTAAGAGTCATTCTGCCCGGTTGAAAAGGAGCCCACCTAACACCAACCAAGTTGTATGCAGAAACAACCATGGTAGAGTATATCCGAAGTCACTTTGATCTTAGCAAAGTCGTCATCGTATCTCCTGATGCAGGAGGTGCAAAGAGGTATTTTCATCAAATGTGTCAGACCCACGGCTTAACTGATCATTTGTAGAGCTGCTGCTATCGCCGACAAATTGAAGGTCGGACTTGCACTCATCCACAAAGAACGTAAAGTTGCAAACCAAGTGAGTCGAATGATCCTTGTCGGAAGTGTGGTGGGACAGGTCGCTGTCATTGTGGACGACATTGCCGATACATGTGGTACGTTGGCACTGGCTGCCAAAGTCTGTACGGATGACGGCGCGGAGCAATGCCTGGCCATGGTCACTCATGGCTTCCTGAGTGGGAAGGCAGTACAAGTTATTGAGGAAAGTCTTCTATCCCAAGTCGTCGTTGCAAACACTCTTCCATTGTCGGAAGCTGCACGAGCTTGTTCGAAGATTACCTCGATGGACATCTCGCATACGCTCGCGGAAGCTATCCGGAGAACTCACAATGGGGAGTCGTAAGTCATATCGATGACGGGTATGATTCTGAATGCTAACAAACGCAGCATCTCACAACTGTTCTCGTGATAGTCGGAAACCCATCGTATAGCCATCGGCAGAGGCAGGGACATAATAGAGGCACGGCAGACGCAAATGAGAGGTAGTTCAGCAAAAGAAAGGGTTGGATTAATAATAGCGATAAAGATTTGATCTGTTTTATCTAGGCATCAATAGCCCCTATGGATGGGTGAGATACAGGTGCCGACTGCCCCAAGCTCGCGCGCATGCGGCATCGCCCTCTCCCGAAGATGGCGCGAGATCAGGGCAGGTTTTCATCATCTGGGCCAAGTTTTGGTGATGAAACACTTCAAGGACAATCTCAACCTAAGCACCTCCACAAAGTTCAGGTGGACGCCTGTCATCGTCCAACTTTCGTTGTTCATGGCGCCGCAGCTCCAATGGTGCCTCGACGCCCGGACCACTGTGCAGTTGAAGACATCATGGCAGTCTCAGCCCCGTGCACTTATCGGGCCTCTGAGTGGTGTCCTGTGCTCAATATTGCGAAATGGTGAGTCGGACATACTTCAATATTGTGCGATCACTGCTTGATGTCGATGTCGACTGGCTTCCTACGGCTGCTACCTCACCGGCAGCTATTGTTAGCTTCCTTCACGCCAGCTACTAGCATCATCAGCCATTTATAAGTTCGGGGTACTACAAATGACGTTGAGGGCTATATCTAGTGGGACATCCGCTAATGTGCGATTTGGAAGAACTCAAGATTCACAAGCTCAGAAGTCTTCAGCGCTACAGTTCAGTATCACAAGGTATGTCGAAATCTCCCTCGAGCAACTCGCCGTCTTGTAAATTCAGGTCGCTAAACATAAGCCAAGCTCTGTTCTATTGAAACTCCGGACAATATGAGGGCCAACTCTTTGTCCGTAATTGGGGTTGCTATCCTCTCTGCGATCACGACTCAGGCAGCTCCACTCCAACACAGCCGCGAGGCAACTGGACTCGATATATTCGGAACTTCCCCTGTTCCCGACTCGAACGATGCCGGGTCACGATTGATGTTCGTTGGCTTTCTGGAAGACCCTGTCTTCTTACCAGAAGCGGCAGTTCGCACATCTAGCAGCCTGTCCACAGGCCTTGGAGAGACTTTGCGCACGATTACCGTGCCATTTACGAAACTCGAGGTCGACTGCAAGAGCTCTTGGCTTTTCGCGTGGCTCTGCACCCACTCGCCGCAAGTACAGGAAATCAGATAAGGCGCCGGATCGCCCACGATTTTATCGTGGCTGCAGCGGCCCGAACGCTGGGAGTTTGAGTCGAGTTGAGCCGCAGAGCCGACACTGGGGTCGATCTACTTATGGTTGCTCATATACTGAGTGTAATGTAATATAGCCTTGTGGATGAGATGATGTACATACCAGGCCTACAGTTATAATTTAATACGCGCCAGGTGCTTGATGAGAAACAGAATATCACCAATATCAGGACTGCAACAAGTTGCAGTGCCGAGGTTGCCATGCCTTAGCCAAATCAATGTTTGCTGTGTTTAACATGTTTGAGATGTTTGCTCCAACTCACCTTCACCTCTCCGACTTCCGTTGATCTTGATCACGACCTTCATCAATCTACATTCGACACCACGCTTCAGCTTTCACATTGGAAACCAGGATCTGCGAGATCAGTCCTCCTGCCGGCATCCGCGAGAATGTCCTGTCTCAATGCCCCGTCCACGTAAGTCCACTAGCGCGCCAGTCAATCGACGGACCAGAAGTGGCTGTTTGACTTGTCGAAAGCGCAAAATAAAATGTGGTGAACAGGCCCCGACGTGCGATCAGTGTAACGCAAAGGGTCTGGAATGTGTGACCACGGCCCCCTTGAAATGGGAGACCGAATATCTCTCCAGAGGCCTCAGGTTTGGCAGGGCCGGGGTATGGTCAAAAGACCCTCTCAAGGCAGCTTCGCCTTCAAGCCCGGCACCAGCAGGTGAAGTGACTTTGTGGTGCACAGTCCCTAAAATATTCTCATACAGCTTTGTCAACACGACTGTTGGAACCATACAAGACCTAAAGACACTGGACTTCGACAGTCATCCTGATGAGTGGGTTGCCAAGCCTGATCGCGCTTGTTCAGAAGCCCAGACTGCCGAGGAGGTGGACACCAAAAGTACCTTATCGCTCAGTCCTTGGCTTACTACGCGTCAACTGGCGAGGTCTCAAGCATCGATCCTGCCACCTCTGGCCGTTTCAGCGCATCTCTCGATGAACTTGGGAAAGAACGACACTACTTTGTTGCTTTCCTACTACGTTGAAAATGTCTGTCCTGTGACTACGGCGAGCTCTTCATCCATATCGCCATTTGCGTCCTTATTCATTCCCTTTGCTATTACCGCGTCTCCACTTGCCATGGACTCTATCCTGGCCTTGGCTGCTTGTCATCGATCGAGAAGTGACGGAAACTATAAACCGACCGCACTCCAACTCAGCCATGGAGTCCTCAAGACACTGAGAGCTAGGCTCAGAGATTTGACCCCTGACGATGTTGCATTGGATGTGGAGACCCTGGTCGTCATGCTACTGCTCTGCATGTTCGAGATTGTCAATGAGTGTGACAAACGATGGGTCGTACACTTGAAAGGCGCCAGAGATCTGATACGAGTACGCCGTCAGATCGCTCCACGGCTCTTACCCAGCTCGGACGTGAGTCAGCTGGTCCACTTCTGTGAGCGATTCTTCGCCTTTCAAGATGTTATTGGACGTACGGCGTGCGGCGAAGATCCCGTGTTTGGGACCGACTTTTGGGAAGACAACCCTGATTGCGATGCATGGCTTGGATGTTCTCCCGAATTGGTTGCGATACTGAGCGAGATCACCGAGCTTGGCCGACAAGACAGAGCAAGTAGAGCTACGAGTCCATTCCAAGCTGCAACTGCTGGGCTGGAGTACCGCTTGGACAATCTAGCGCAGAACGTCTGGGACATGGACGACGACATTCTGGCTCAGTCCGCTGAACTGAAGAGGCTTTCAGCAGAACTCTACTTACAATGTCTTCTCAACGGCGCCGACCCGTCAATATCATGGGTGTCGGATCAAGTCAACAAGATTCTACGTGCGGTCGCTGCGCTGCTGGATCGTGGCGTGGCAGCCGGGATCAGCTGGCCCCTGTTTGTTGCGGCAGTCGAGCTCGACGCGGATCATGATTTTCAGGATGCTTCATATTCTGGAGCCGCCCCATGGTATGCACGGCCTTTCGTCCTGTACGCGTTGAATCAACTGGCGAACTCGATGGTCAATATCACTCGAACTCGCTCCGTGATTGAGAAAGTATGGCAAGCAAGAGATTTGACGCGGAGTGTGAACTCTGAACCTGACCTCGATAAGAATGACTGGGAACAACTTATTGCCCCTCTTTGCGGCAACATGTCCCTGGCTTAAGTGTCATCACTCAAGAGCATGCTGGAATGACCTAAACGTGGAATCCCTGCGGGACAATCGAAACGTACACGGGCGATTAAAGGACTTCGTCCTTACCCAACAAGTTTCCATGACTCAACGGCGGAGCAGGGAAGAATATCTTGCACATGCCAGCTTGCCGCAACATGAGTGCTAAGCGAGGCACCTTTCAATGATCCCCCAACTTTGGTATATTTGCCGCTATATAGAGTTATCTTGTATGCAAGGTTATCACACCAAAGGCGGTGTTCTCCTTTGGCAATTTGATTAATTCGCAATTTTGTTGCCACCATCACCCGCTGCTCCATTACACATCAGGTAAGAAGCAATGCACGATGAGCTCCTCTTATCTGTCAACGGCAGGCCGGCATCATTCGCCGTTCTTTCAAGATCTGCCGCTACAGGGTAGGGACGGATGATCCGTACGTAAACAGCTTATCAGAAGTACCTGACCTCACTTTGAGCGCGTCTGATTGGTCCGCCTGGACCTTCTGCTCCTCTTCAGCAAGTGGAGCGCATCCTGGAGAAATCCATCTAGACGCAATCCCCCGCATACAGATATGATCTCGTGGTGCATGGGACACAGGACATGGTCCTTTCGCGAAAGGGATATAAGATCGCTCCTCGTCCAGGGGAGCTTGAGCTTGACCAAGCTTGATCTATCCTGGTATCCAAATACTCAGTCAAGATGACTATTGACGCCTACGACCTGGAAGTGCCTGGTACGGAACTCCTGGTTGATGGTGAGTACTTTGTCCTTCAAGCCCTTTATGCTCTGTTGCCCTTTAACAACAGTTCCTGGCTGGGTGTTATGCCTCTACTGACACCGTATTACAGTCGGTCATAATGTGCAAGCGGTCCACGTCAAGGAGACGAGTGACATTGTCCTGATCCCCCAGCCGACCAATGCTGGTGCCGACCCTCTACGCTGGCCCCGATTCAAGAAGTACTACCAACTATTCCTGCTGGCTTTGTATGCCTGCGCCTTCTCATATGGCGAGAACACACTAGGTGCTGCATGGACCACCGTCTCCGAAGAGACTGGGGTGACGCTGACCAACATGAACGGCGGGAGCGCTCTCAACTATCTCCTTCTGGGATTCATAAATATTTTCTGGATCCCAACCGCAATGAAGATTGGACGTCGACCTGTCTTCCTTGCGTCTACTGTTCTCTGTATGTGTGCCGGTATCTGGCTCGCCAAGTTCAACGGAACAGCTCAGTGGATGCTGGCAATGGTCTTGAACGGGATGGGCACAGCTGCATACCAGGCTGTCATCCAGCTGAGTGTGTTCGACATGTTCTTCACCCATCAACGCGGCAGGATGTTGAGCTTCTACCTGTTCGGACAACAACTCGGCTCAATTCTAGGGCTCATCACTGGTGGAAGCATCGCCGATGGTCCCGGATGGAGATGGAGCCAGTATATCGTGTCAATCATAGACGCTGGTGTCCTTGTGCTTCTCTTCCTCACCTTCGAAGAGACGCTGTTCCCCAGGTTCCTGTTCAGCAGGCTCACCGGCAGACTTCCCGTAGGTGAAGCGCGGGTCTCCTTCGACGACTCCAAGGATTCTTCAAACACTCTCGCCAGCAGCCAGTCGCCGGTTGGAAGCGACCAGACCGACGACCTGGCAACACACTTCCCTGGACGAACTTACCTCCAGAAGTTGAGACTCTGCGTCTACTACCCGCAAGACCGGACCACTTTCTGGCAGTACTTCCGCCGGCCCTTCCTCCTCTTCAGCATTCCGAACATCGTTATCGCAGGCGTGATCTTTGCATTCGGCTGCACAGCGGGTATCGTCAGCTTCAACACCATCTCGGAGATCCTCACCGAACCACCCTACAACTGGTCCACCACCTCAACCGGCTTGGTGTTTCTTGCCGCTCTTGTGGGAAACTTCGTCGGCTGGGCCACGGGGGTCCTCAGCGACCACGTCATGATCTTCCTTGCTCGACGCAACAACGGAGTCAAGGAACCCGAGATGAGACTGTGGACATTGTGCTTCTCGTTCGTCTATGCGGCAGTCGGATACCAACTGTATGGCTGGGGAGCAAATTTTGGCATGCACTGGATGACTATCGCTTTCGGTGTGGGCTGCATGATCGCCCATCAAGTCTCTGCTTGCTCAATTGCAACCGCGTATGCTATGGAATGTTTCCCAGGAGTAAGTACAAGCATTTTCCGCCCCAAGGGTTTACGACTTGACATGATACTGACTGATCTCGACAGATTGCAGGAGAGTTGGTCGTTGTCCTGGCGATATGCTCGTCATGCATCAATTTTGCCATCTCATACTCTGTCCAGCCTTTTATCAACGCCGCGGGATACGGGTATACGTTCTTGTTCTTCGGTCTCTGTGTGCTATGCTCCATGCTTGCAGCCATCCCAACGTACATTTATGGCAAGAGCTGGAGACGTAGGGCAGCACCGAAATGGAGGCGATGGCTGGCTGAGAGGGAAGACTAAACAGCATTGCCGTCACTCCGAAAAATCTTTGCACTTATGAGACAACTGAATATTTCATGCGGACCCATAATCGGCTTGCTTTCATGTCCAGGGGCAATTGAGCAATAGCTGAAAGAAGGAGAACCGTACATACTCGATATCTTCGATATTCATTACCCTTCTTACCTTGAACATCTGATAAGCATATTGTGCATTATGCAAAGATTGTAGACTTGTGCCAACATCCGTACTCTACGACATCAGATAGTAGGCATTTTACACTTCATAGCACTGACACCGTAGACCTGCCGAGGCACGAGGCTGAAGGGGGGGCGATCTCTACGGAGTACGCCACAAATCAATTGCGTAGTGCGGGGAGTTCGACGACGATCGGATCCTGCGCACGCCATACAAAATATTTCTACTCCGTGAGGTGGTTAACAATCGAACAAGCATTCAACTCTGCCCTCATCTCTGCTCGTCTACGAACCCTCTGTAAAGGCCTCCGAATTTCTACCGCCACAATGTTTACCGGCCTAGTCGAGACCCTAGGCACAGTCACCTCCCTAACCGACCTCGACCCCTCCGTGTCCGGCGGCAACGGCACATCCTTAACGATCTCAGACTGCGCCGACGTTCTGTCTGATGCGCAACTAGGCGACTCCATCTCCGTAAACGGGACATGTCTGACCGTCACCGAGTTCGACAAATCCTCATTCAAAGTCGGCGTCGCGCCCGAGACCCTCCGCCGCACGAACCTCGGCCGTCTACGCGAAGGATCCCACGTCAACCTCGAACGCGCAGTCGCCGCGAGCACGCGGATGGGCGGACACTTTGTGCAAGGACACGTCGATACCGTCGCCACGATCGACAGTGTTACACCTGATGGCAATGCGTTGACGTTCCGTCTGCGGCCCCGGGAGTCCAGCGTACTGCGGTATGTCGTGGAGAAAGGCTATATCACGCTTGATGGGGCGAGTTTGACGGTGACCAATGTGGATGATGCACGGGGCTGGTTTGAGGTCATGTTGATTGCGTATACGCAGGAGCGGGTCGTGATGGCGAAGAAGCAAGCCAGTGATGAGGTCAATGTCGAGATTGATGTCGTGGGGAAACTTGTTGAGAAGAGCGTGGTGGGATATTTTGAGGGTGGGAAAGATGGTGCTCCGGCTATATTGGAGAAGATTGTGGGACGGTTGGTTGAGGAAAAGCTCAAACAGCAGCGGTGAGGTGTGTCACAGCGATTGAAAGAAGAGCGAGGCCGGGGCCGCAACTGCCACATGGTCGACTAGCAGCTGATAACGAGGTGGAAGCCGCTGAAGCATCGACTGCGGCTCATCTCTGGGTCGTTTGATCACTGGATGAGATACGGGCGGACAACTGAGTACGGATACCGTTGCAATGATGTGGGTAGAGGACACCGAGCACTACACAGCCGACAGAGGCTGCACCTCACGAGCCGTATGGTGTTCCCTTGAAGGTGATGTTGACTTCCAATGAGCGGTGGATGCTTCTAGCGACCCTAACGACTTCTCTTGAGGTTATCATATCAAATCTATCACTGAGCCTTGTGAGGAGGAAGTCAGTTCTTCCACGGTGCGAATCGGGCGTGACTGCAACAGCCATGCCTGGCTAGAAAATCCAGTCGTCTGTGAAGCAAACAAAACAGGGCATGTACCTTATGAGCATAGCATAGCAGGCTTCTGGAAAAGCATCAGCATATAATTTGGCGTGCCACTTTCAGAGCGCTGGGACGAATACCGATGATCAACCTACAGACCCGACGCCGTTATATCGATAGTCTTTTCATTCCTTGCTTTTGCACGTCGATGCTCTATATTCATGCGGCATGTAATTCGCGCCCTCAACGCCGACCCTCACGCAACGACCCCCGAGGCTCTCAACTTCTCGACCTCCTCGCCCTTCCATCCCAGCACCTCCGTCAACACATGATCAGTATGCTGTCCCAGCGTCGGCGGCGGCGTCCTCACCCCAGTCACACTCTCCGAATACTTGACCGGCGGACTGACGACCTTGACACTCCCACACGCATCGTGCTCAACCTGTGTGACCATCCCTCTAGCCAGAACATGTTCATGCTCAAGCGTGTCCTTGACATCGTTGATCGCCGCATAAGGCATACCACTCCCCTCCAGAATGTCCAACCACTCTTTCGTCGTCTTCTGCACGGTGATATCCTCGATCAGTTTCTCCAGAACAACCCTGTTCTTGACGCGCACATCGTTCGTCACGAACCGTTCATCCTCCTTCCACTCAGGCTGGCCGAGCTTGTCGCAAATAATCCCGTATAAACGGTCATTGCCACCGCCGAGCATAATGTCCCCGTCTGCCGTTTTGAAGCCCTTGTACGGCACGATCGATGGGTGAGCGGTGCCCCAGCGCCCGCCGTCACGCTCGCCGCTGATGAGAACACTGCTGGCTATGTTGGCGAGGGTGGCGACTTGGCAGTCTGAGAGCGCCACGTCGAGATGCTGGCCCTGATTCGTCTTCTGACGGGCAAGGAGTGACGCCATGATTGCGTTGCATGTGTACAAGCCGGTTGTGAGGTCGGTAACCGCGACGCCGACTTTGACGGGTGATCCGTCGCGTTCGCCGGTGATGTGCATCAGACCCATTTCTGCTTCGACCATCACATCGTAGCCCGCGCGAGAGCTGTAGGGGCCGGTCTGGCCATATCCTGTTATTGAGGCGTAGATTAAGCTTGAAAATCAGGGTCAGCTGGAATATTCTCGAGCACGGTGTACTCGGCCCCGGCGTGGCCGCAAGTGTCTGGGCTTACCGAGGATTGATCTTGCGAATTGATTCATAGTCTAGTTGATACTTTTTTAGTGCGCCTGCACATTTCAAAGTGGTCAGCTAGCTCATCAAGTCTCCAACATCGAGGCAACCGGGACGACTGATCGAGACATACCGGGAATGTAATTCTCAACGAGGACGTCCGACGTCTTCGCCAGTTCGTGTAGGATTTTAATCCCATCTGGATGTTGAAACGAAAGACCCACGGATTTCTTATTGCGATTGACCTGCGTCCGTCAGTCACTATTACCTCGTAACTCCTCCTGGTCGCGGATAGCTTCACGTGCGCATCCCAGTCTGGTAACCCGGTGCAGGACGTGCTCTGGGGTTTCCCAGACGAGGTAGCCGGGAGCATAGCGGAATGGGAGACTCACGCCAATAAAGTATGCACTCTCCCCAGCACGACCTCCCTTGGCTGTAGCTAAAATACCAAACACCTTAGCTGACTGCATCGTTTTCTGGGAGTACGGTTCAAACTTACCACCATCCTTGTACTTCGCGAATGGCGGTCCCCAAGCCCTCGTGTCGTCGCCTCTCGTAGGATGTTCGATCTTGATGACTTCTGCCCTGAAAACGCCCAGCGCTCGTCAGCCCTTGCTCATACCTGTACAGCTCCATCTGCTGTGCAATGTGTACCCATCATTGCAAGCACGAACAGAGCTACGAACAGTAACAAGGAGTTATGCATACCTACCCTAGATCGCCGAGTATTTGCGTACAGTATGGCTTTTTGGTACAAAGTCAGTCTAGTCCCTCACAAAATCCTCCATACCCCGGTTCATCTTAGATGTGGTTGGAGCTTGACTCACACCAGCCAGTACCCTCGTCATATCAAGCACACGAATGCCTTCTAATGGTGCTATCTTCCCCGACGCCGTCGGCGGTGAGGCCTCCGAAGCAAAGCATCTCCGGACATTGATGCGGTGTGAACATGTGTTTAGAACAAAAGAGTCGTACCTCCTCAGGGCATTGTTGATTGCTCTGCTGGATGGAGGCATACTGGATAGTTGCTTTCAAGCTGTGGCTTTCCAGGACAACGGGGGAAGGAAGGTCGCTGCTGGTCAATATGAAGTAAGTCATTCCACGGAGCACGCGCCGTGTTCCGATGATCGGCAGCCAAGTGCGATGGTACGCCGAGGCAATTCTGCTTGTGGAGAATTGGAGGTGGACAGTCTTGACTTGACAGTATGCTATGTCGGCAATTGAAATATGGGTTTATGAGGTTATTAGAATACACTTTCAGTCGTGTTGGAGCAAGAGTTGCAGGCTTTCACCAGTGACTCGATTCGTGGTCATAACATTGATCCATGTTGATCCTCTTCCACCTAACATACATGATAAAGACACACAGTATATCATTTTGCCAGGGAAACCCCATGGCAATCGCAGCATAAACAATTTCAAGCCGGGGACAAAGCCTCCGCGAGGTATCTTGGACCAAATAACCTCCCGTGATGCGCGGAAGACAACATCTTCAAACTCCCAAAACAATAAGAAACATGACCCGAGATATGATACAGAACTTGCAACAACAAAATACCTCCCATTGGCGCCTTTTTTTGATAAAGGGGTTGTTTTTCCTTTCCATCCCATCCCATCCCAATCCCTGGTCGAAGAGTCTTCGTCCAATGCTTTCTAATTCTTCCATAATACAAATGTCGCAGCTCGCGCCGCTATTCAAAGTCTTTTCGCTGTTAGACGAGGATGAGAAATCCCCAAAGAAAATTCGTGGCTGCTGTAGAGAGAGGCGTTCGCGGTTTGTAGTGAGAGGTGCATTACCCTGAGGGAGCCCCTGAGGCGATGCATATGTGAGGCATTAATGCTTAAAGTCGATATCAAGGTCTTGCTTGAGTGCTTTTGTGAGGTCCAGCTCGTCCATCAAGGGTATGCTGTCTGATCGTCCAGTACAGTCTTCGGTCGGCTCAGCGGCCGTAGCATGCAGCAAAGGTTCGCAGCTGTTTTGTTCTTCTTGTTCGGAGGGACGAACCAGACGGCCCTCACCTTCCTCCATCCAGTAGCTTTCCAGAGCTCCGACGGCACAAACAATGCCACATGCCCACCAGGCAAGACCATTGTAACCCAGTTTCAGTCCGACTGAGTGAATCGAACCAGTCACGACTGGGCCGAATGCCCGTGCAAAGCAGGCGGCTGATGCAGCAGATCCATTGATGCTTCCAAGGACCGATCTCGAAGGTACCGCATTGGCCAGCAAGATTGCGTTTGAAGGGAAGGAAATGACGTGGAAGGTCATCTTCGTCATCATACAGAAATATATGCCCGTCTTTTGCAAATGCTCTGGGAGGAGCACAAGGTACGGAACAGCCAGATAAAGGAAGGGCCAAATCGTCAGCACCAGGCGATAGGCACGGAGATTCCCCAAACGTCGAACGACGAGTGGGAAAAGCCACATTTGTGCAAACATCGCGTATACACCTTGAACAGCCAACATATATCCAATCGCTTGCGTGGACAGGCCGAAACCACCGGAGAACTTGAAAGGCAGGATAGCAGGCGTTTGCATCCGATCCTCACTGAGGAATGTAGGCATCAAGGCGTCGAAGGACACGCTATGATAGGCGAGGATTGCATAGCCTAGAATGATCAGAACCACATGCTTGCTGTATTTCCTGGTCGTCCCAAGTTTCTCTTTCTCCTGCAACATGCCCAGATCCGAATCCAGGGCGTCCATGGATGTCGACGTAAGGAGCGGAGAGCTCTCGGTGCTGCGATACCCCGGAGGCGGAGCGCTGTCTGCGAAATTCGATGTTTCCTTAAAGTTTGAAGCACTAAATGTGTTGGCATTCGCCCTTGCTGAGGTCTTCCCCAATAAGATTCTTCCCAGTTCCAGCCCGAGATCGCGGTGGTGCTTCTTCTCTGAGTGTGTTTCCTCTAGAAACATGATACCAAATATCATGCCAGCACAAAGTATCAGGACACAGCAGAGGTTAGGCAATAAGAAAGGATATGTGTCGAATAGGTTGCCTTTGGTACACCAAGATTGATGCGATCCGCAGGGCACGGCCAGTGCTCCCCCTATAGCTGGTCCAATGATAGATCCCACACTCCAGATAAAAGGCATGACGGCATATGCCTTTGCTTGGTGCTCCTTTTTGGTGACCAGTTCGGCGACGGTGGTTTGAAGGACTCCAGAGTTACCATTTAAAAGACCGCCCAAAGCCCTGGCCATGATGGCAGTCGGCAAGGAACGCGCAAAGCCGAAGGAGATCATGCTCAAGGCTGTCCCAAAGAGACCCATGATCAGGACCGGTTTACGTCCAATGCGGTCGCTGATCGAGCCCCACAGCGTGCCTGTCGAGAACTCGGCAAAGGCGAAGGCGGTAATGAGCATACCGGCGTAGACTGATATTTGCGTCTCGTCTTGAGTAATGTTGAAAGACTCGACCATGCGATATGCGTAAGGAAATGTCGACATGAAGGCGATTGGTTCGCAGAGACGACATAGTGCTGTTCAATGCGTTAGTTGATTCGCTACAGCATACCAAATTGGGATGTCTGCGCGATGACGTACCCAAGATGAACAATTGTCTGGCCGGGAATTTGTCTTCAGAGTCTTTAGAACCAGAGTCCCGAAGGAAGACTCTGGTGAGGAGGTCGGGCATCGTCGCCAAAGGGAAGGAAAACGGCGAGGTGTCGTGCAAGGCGGGAAGGGAGGTGAAGCAAAGAAAGAAAGACAACAAACGGCCGGCGCCAGAAGGGAAGTAATAAGAGAATGTCAAATTCCAGGAGTCAAAAGGTTAGGAGGAACGATGGACGATGAGCGGGGCTCCTCTGATGCTCATTCTGGCGGAAAGGTGCATCCGCCGCCGCGTGGAAAGGGCGGTGGACAGTTTTGGGCAGTTGGGTAGACGGGGTATCACAGGCACACGGCAGCGAAAGGGAGCACAAGATGGAGATCACCTTTTCAGACGCCCGTGGCCCAAATAAAGGCACGGTTACACCGGGGCAAGGAAGCGCGGAAGGGCATGATAGTCGAAGAAACTTCTGACATCCGCGCCCGGTTGACCATAGAGCAAGTTACAAGCGAAGTGAGAATTCGTGGGAAGCCCCGTTCACAACGCTAGACCCAGCATCCGGAAGTGCCGCCAGAGCATGTTGAAGTTACCCGAATTCAAAAATGTCCGCACTGCCTGGGGGGACGTTGAGTCTCAGTCGGACGGCTGCATGACCAGGGTTTCGGAGGACCACACGGTAACGGGTCTTCGTACCGGGGAAGGAAATTCATGTTGCAGCCCGGAGGTAAAAGGCCTGGGAAGGGAAGCGGCAGAGAAGACCCATGAATGGAAAAATGAGGCAGACCTCGTTTCTAGCGTCGAAAAAGGTTCGTTTCACCTTTCAGGGCTGCCATGCGACACAGTAGTGGCGTGGATCCCGAGGCACAAAGACAGACAGAGACAACAGATTTCACGCGCAAGCAGCCTAAAGAGGATTCCCTGGAAATGAAGAAAGGCAAAGCGACGGAAATGACCATGGCAAGGGTAGGAGAATCACCTGGTCTGTTTGTGCCTTCCAACAGCAGAACGAATTCCGCACTTCGTAAGCTGTGATCGAGTGAGAAATTCTCGCCTGAAAACGAAGTGCCAGACCCTTGTAAGGGTAGGGGCATCATTATCGTCATCAACAGGCCAAGGAACCGCGACAGCGGTACCTGGGGGCCGCCGTTGGTGCGCGTGACTCGGAAGATCGATAGGCTTGAAAAAGACACCAAAGGCAAGCCGGCTTCGCCGTTGTCATTCGTCCGGAGGTTCGGTATGCCCCTGACCAAGGCCAGTAGTGAATAGACTAGGAAGATGATCCTGGTCTTCCGAACAACGGGGTCTTTGCTTACCGAAAAGCATGTTCACTTTAGTGTTCCAGTCTATCACCCCCTGACATGCCCCTAGAGACCTTTTTGCTTTTTCGCCCTGAGAGGCGAAGTCGCAGAATCCCAGAGGCCAGTCTGAAACTGAGGCGCCCTTTTCTCTTGGGTTGCTCCCGTGACCTACTTACAGTGCTGCATGCCCATGTCGCACATTCGAGTAGCGGTTGCCATTATTGATCACCGCCGCCGCCGCCTATTTCCCGGCGCGTCCAATAGAGAAGTGCATGGCGCGAAGGAAGGGAGGCGGTGAAAACAGCGGTGATGGGATTGGGCATCAACAAGGTCGGCTGATATTCTCATACTTCCACCAGGAGAAATACTCTTGCCTCTTACAGGACGATTAATAGGTCGTTGATGTGGACGTCTTGGGTAGCTACTGGTAATCGCAGAGATATGGGTCATGTTGTGTTTAGTCTCGGCACCTGGAGCGAGATGAGTGACCTGCAGCAAGACGGTGTGTCGCGGAGGAGGGGACAAAATACTCCGAAAATGGACTCAGTCAGAAGTGCAGAATGGCAAGTGCAGGATCGTGGGCTTGCAAGCGATGCGCCAGCAGGGATTCGATCAGCATGGATAAACCGGCAGCTTACTGGTAAGGAATACTCTGGTGGTTGTTTGTCTTTACCATGATGGAAATAGCTGGGGCGCGATCGTCACTGCAATACGGATAGTATTAATAACATAGTATCTTTGGTGGACTGGGACATAGGTTACTATTTCCTGCGCAATAATATTAGAAATGCGACGACTAGAACGGCTGGAAATACAGTAGTACTTCGATATCAAAATTGACTTGCAGCTGTCACTTGAAGTCAAAAGGATTCTAGGATGCGAGCTCCGGAGTTTCAAGTTGCTGGAGCATTGGCTCCAACGGGGCACCGCGGATAAGGCTCGCCAGGCAGGAATTCCAGCCTAGCACACCAGGCAGAAACCAAACCCTGGCGTCTGATTGACTTTGGAGCAGAATCAATTACGGGGGGCCAGCGGGATGGGAGTCGTATGGAGACCTTCCTCCCTCTACGTAACCGAAGGGTTACCTATCACTTCTTGCGCGCGCGTGTGATGATGATGCAGGCCTGGAACAAATGAGCATCATCATAGTATGACCTCGCCGTGCTCTTGGCTTTGTCTCTGAGGGACAGTCATATGAATCTCGAATCTATGGCTTACCCAGCGAAGTGGTGACTTTGACATGGTACACTAGTACACGGGTCCGACATGATGCTAGGGGGTCACTCGGGCCATCGGCACTCAGTAGCCTCATTTCAGAAGTCGTGTTGACAGGGATTGAGGAACCTTCGCAGGCTTCGGCACATGCGTTTTGTTACGAACAACAGTTGACTAAAGGCACTAGCTGCGCTTTGAAGCGTTGTTACACCGAGAGATGCCGCTTCTGGTTGAAAAGCCGTTGGAAGAATGAGCCGCAATAATAATGCAATCAAGGTAGTGCAAGCATGAGTTACTCACAGTCGTCGTTATTTCTTTCCGCACCGACGTCGAGATTCCAGACCACAGCCCAACAGCACCTCATGCAATCCGCAAAGCTTCGCCTGCAGACGTACCCAACCCCAACGTCAGCCGACTTCTCATCATCATGGGAACTGATCTACCCTACTTGCATCTTGGTTCATGCCAGTGTTGACTTGTCAGATTGACTCAAGGCATCCTGCATGCAGGAATAGTTTCCACGTTTGGATCCCAGTTTAGACGCCCAATATCCTCCGAGGTACGCGCCTCGACGCCTCTTGCTTTGTCTGCAGCTGTGAAAACACCATGGGCGTCATCAGAGGGTTTCGCAGCCGTGCATATCAATCGGCCTAAATTATGCATGATGTCGTCCTCAAAAGCTCGCTCATGCCGCACTGATGGCCTTTGAGGACACCGATTACTATCATGGGGTGGCACAACATCCAGCAACTGACCTTCCGGTATGTGGTGAGTGGGCAGCAATAATGTTGGCTTGCAAAGGTGCTCAGTTCTTGTTCTCTTGTGTGTTACACAACCTACAAAAGCGCCTCCTTGCAGCCAGCACATGTTCACGCAAAGCACAGCCGACGGTAACCTGCGTTTTCCAACCCCGTTGACTGGCGGCACCACCTTCTGTTCTAGATGCTGTCGTCAGATGAGCCAGACTTCCTGCGCCAGAAGGCAACCTGTCACACCAAGAGATGCTCTGGTCTTGACATGAATTTGCATCTTGGTCTGGGTCCATGATCCGCTCCATTGTTGGCTAGCACCTGTCAACTGGCGAGCCTCGATGTTCTCCGCTTGGCCCAAGCATTTCGCTTAGCGATTTGGATGTCAGTTGAGCCGGCGGTCAGATTAAGTTGGGTAGTGTCTTGTTTGACAGCAAACCTGTCAGACTATTACAAATATGGCTATCCGAAGTCCACGAAGCATGGGGCATTTTTCGGATGTCGATGACGAAAAACGGCATGCATGGAGGAAGTATCGTATACCCAAAGAATAAGCCTAGGAATATACTATATCGTGGTACCGTAACATATATGCAACTGCTAAGCCAGTTAGGCTTGCCCCAAATAGCTGCCCACAGTGAGCATTGCGAATCGGTTGAAATAGAGCAGACCCGGGCCTGGTCTCATGCCGGTAAACTCCAGAGAGCAAAAGGACTCTTCGTAGGAGTTTATGGAATGGGTCTACCCAGCATGTCGAGGGTGAAGGTGTTTATGCTCAGGATCACTAACACGCGGCACAGGGAGGCTAGAATCACCAAGATCGTGAGCATTAGCAGTGATACCTGAGCCGTCTTGGCATACATCTCCAGGGCTTTGTTGGGTATTTTTCCCGGATCATTTCCTCGAGTACATATGATCTATGGCGAGCTCACAACTCACAACAATTCAGTGCCATGTCTGGCCGTGTTCGAAATGCATGACAGACAACGCGCTAGAGCCGTCTGGTTCGAATGTCAACTGACCTCTGCTCAGCTCGTACGTCTTCATACCTGCATTTCCAACCACGGGTGGCTTGGTTGCGCAGCTTTGTGGATACAAGCAAATGCCATTGCCCTAACGCCCTCTTGCTTGAAGGCCGCAAGAGGCAATTTCTGACAGTCAGTGCTGTTGAGCCTGGTTGGGCGGCAAATTGGGCAACATGTGCGTCCAGCATCCCGAAATAGATGCGCTAGGTAGCCCTTCTGAAAAGACTATCTGGTCCTTTCATTGTTGTCGCTGAGGACATCATAGCCAGATGACATGCGTCATCGAGGCCATTGTTCAATCTTGTCTCCGTTGAAAAGCGACCATCATTCTCGCCAGCAGCGTATGCCCGAACAATTTCTTGTCATCCAAAGATCAAGGAGTGCTGCGCTTGCTGTGCGACGACAACTCACCATGACCCAAGACTCAAGGGGGTCCGAGAATCGCAAGATGTAACGGATCTAGGGACAGTTGTCAACCTCTTCAGGGCGAATTCATTGTCGGAGGAGACGTCCATTTGATGCCGCCGTAGGTCAGAACGCGAGCACTGTGTTGACGTGAAGTTATTGCCCCTTACCATTGTTATGGAGAGGATGGCAATCTTCATTCCCGCCTCGATACTGTGACGTGTCTGTTTACGGGCTCTTGCTCACCGTATCATCATATGTGAGTTCATCCGTGTGCGGATGATGAAAACGGGACTGCCATGTGCGACACGGAACGGCAGCGTACGTCAATGCCTTGAGGTTGGACAGCGAGGTGGATGTTGAGTATATGTCCTGCAACCAAGCGCGAGTGCCTTGGTTGAGTGTTTTGGCTGCTAACGCATATCATCTCCGGTGGCTGGGTGTTTCATGCACGACCGATCCTCCTGCAAGAAGGCGAGATGCGTTCGCACAAGCAGCACGCCAGAGGCAATGGGGAAGCATACAGGTTTCCTCCCCTATCCTACGATGGCTGAGGTAATGTTGTTTCAACCCACCAGCAAAAGCGACACCATCACGACGAAAGACATGTCTAGCTGCATCCTATCATAGCCAACGAAGCTGGTAGGCCTGTGAAACATGCCAAATATCTAGGCCACCAAGTACAGGCCAGTTCAAGCAAGCGATGGTGTCCATGCGAGTGACGTTCCGGATTCAGTGGTCGTTCACATCGCCGATAAGGAGGATATCTTCGCTACCACTCATTACTTGCATAAGCTTGGAAGCTGTTGGAACAGCTAGCTCCATACAATATCCATCCTCGACTACTGCATTTCGCTTCCGCGTCTTGCTAACTTCTCTCCTACCTCTTCTGGAAAACTTCAAGCATTGCCAAGGGTCCGCCAGGGCTTTTCCTTTATTATATTTACTACCGGCATTGATTGCCAGTACATTCTGTTGCAGTATAATTCGTTGTGTCTGAAGCCACCTGTTTGAAGCTTCTACCGAGCCTCTGCCGCCGACTTCTGCTGGGGATATATATATATATATATATAAAACGTGCTCTTTGCTTTAGAAACTCTTACTCTCAGTCTCGATGAACAACCCCACGCACGACTAATGGAGAAATGTAACCGCGTCGGCTTTATCTATGCCGAGACTCGGAGCTGTGTCTATCTGCGAGCAATGATTGGATGTCCTCGCATCTCTTATCGCCTGCATCTACGCGGTTTCGCTGGGCAGCGATAGACGAGTCTGATCACTGACTCGGCTGCGCACTGTATGGAAAAGGCCATGGCGACCAGCGAAAGGTTTGAACAAGGCTGAGTTGCTGTTCCGTCTCCCAACGCAATTACGACAGTGATCGCGCTTCTATTTCCACACACTGGCAAAAGATGTCAGTGTCATCCTTGTCTGATCCATGACCTCCACCGACTCCTCTCCTCAGAGCGCAGGCCTGAAGCGAGCATATCAACCTGACGAATTCTCCAATCAACCGGACGCTTCTTCTTCGACCAACTCTCCTCCTCACAATTCCTCCTCGGCAACATCGGCCTTCAGAAACGTTTCTGCCTGCAACCGCTGCCGCGTGCGCAAGAACAAATGCGATCAGAGGCTACCGGCATGTAGCACTTGCGAAAAAGCCAACGTCCGATGTGTGGGCTATGATCCCATTATCAAGCGGGAAATTCCTCGTAGCTATGTCTACTACCTCGAGACACGCCTGGTTTACTTCGAGCAACTGCTCAAGTCAAATGGCATATCTTTCAACATGGCGGACGTCTACGGCGCAGAGTCCAAAGAGCTGGGCGATAGTGGACAGTCGCCCGCCAGCACAAAAACATCATGGCCAGGGCCACAATCGCCCGGGAGTGTAACGCCTCAAGGCAGCAAACAGGACGATTGGGAGAAGAAGCAAGAAGATGCTGATAAGCTCAACAAGCTGGTCTCCAACATCGGCATGGTCTCAGTACAAGGCGCTTCAGATGCGCGATACCTAGGTTCAACCTCTGGCATATCGTTCGCTCGAGTAGTGTTGGCTGCGGTCAAGAGTTCAGTGTCAAGTAATAACTCTGAGCGTGCTGGGCCCAAGCCAAGTCGACCAATCTCCAATGTTGCCGGTCCAGGTGATGGCTCCATGAGAGATTCGTACTTTGGATTACAGAGCAAGCCTACCTTCAAGGAAGCTCCTTTTCCGGATCGCGAATTAGGTGCAAGGCTGGTAAATCTGTATTTCGAGCATGCTAACCCTCAAATCCCCGTGCTCCATCGAGGTCTATTCATGGAACTTTTCGACCGAGCCTACTCCATCGAGCCTTCCAAACGAACAAGTCGCGAGCTGTACTTGCTGTACATAGTCTTCGCGATTGGCGCTGGCATCATCTGGGGCTCTTCTGATCCACAGCCAAACTCACAATCGAACGACTATTCCTCGAAGAGACCTCGACTGGCAAATCAGCAAGCCCAGCCCGAAGAATATCATGCTTCAGCCATAGTCAATCTCGGGTCAGTCCTCGGTGCCAGCTCGTCGGTAGAAGCACCAGAACGTTCGAATGGCGACCTTGAAGAGCTTCAGGCTGTTTTGCTGTTATGCGGGTTTGCCCTGCTCCGACCAGTAGCCCCTGGGTTGTGGTATATTGTGGGTGTTGCCATGAGACTGGCCGTGGATCTCGGTCTACATCACGAAGATGGATCTGATCTGGACGGCGGCGATACCAGTGATGGCAAAAAACCTGTTGACGCAACGGAAAAAGGCCGAAGAGCATGGATTCGCGACTTGCGCAGACGGCTATGGTGGTGCACCTACACCTTCGACCGCTTGGTCAGTACGTGCGTGGGCCGCCCATTTGGCATCACGGATCAGGTCGTCACGACCGAGTTCCCATCGTTGCTGGATGATAAGTACATCAAACCGGGTGGGTTTTTGCGGCCACAGTCTTCATATGAACCGACCTACAAACGTGTCGCACATCACTATTTCCGACTGAGGTTATTACAGTCGGAAATTCTGCAGGTGCTTCAATACCAACAAGCACAGCAGGCGCGTCTCAATGGGACCAATCGAAACAATCAGTTCATGCATACTAAGTTGCCGTCACCATTTATGAGCAAGTTCGACTCATTTCGTTCCTGGCGACGAGATATCGACCAGCGCTTATATGAGTGGAAAGAGTCAGCTCCTGCCCCCTCAGAAACTGGTGTGGGCTTTTCTATCCAATTTCTAGAGCTGAACTACTGGCAAGCGGTGATCATGCTCTACCGGCAAAGTCTTAGTGTTCCTGCACCGCTGGCGAATGAGTTCAGCCCAACGGAAGATGTGTCCAGTCCGTCGAGTCTGCGAATAGAGGAGAAAGAAGATGAAGATCTTGTCTTTTTGAAATGTGCAGAGGCTGGTCAGAAGACGCTGAAGCTATACCGGCAGCTTCACAGGCTACGGCTTGTAAATTACACCTATCTTGCAACGCACCATCTATTCATGGCTGGCATCTCTTTTCTATACGCGGTTTGGCATTCGCCGGCAGTCCGCGCCAGACTGGTAAGCGCAGCGCCTGTCTCATATCATCTTTCTCTGACATATCGCAGACTCTCGATGACTTCGATTTCACTGTCCTAGCCGCAACGTCTGTCCTGGGTGATCTAATGGAGAAATGTCCTCCAGCAGAAGCATGCCACGACGCCTTTGAACGAATGAGCAAAGCTACCGTCCAGATGTGCATGTCTACGCCAGGTTTTGGGTTTTCTGCGGAACACGAAGAACCTCGACACCAACTTTCCCGACAATCAAGCAGGCAGAGCAACCCCATGCCGATGCAGATCGATTCTTATGCACAACAGCGCATCGCGCCCAAACCAATCATGAAGCGTCCACCACCGAAATTCGACATGGATCTTAGGGAGCTCTTCCCAGAAGATCTCGAACCCAGTTCTCGACCGTCTCAATCCTTTCCTCAACCCTTGCAAGGTCTACAGCGGCAACAGCAGCAACCACAATCCACCTATACCCAGCAGTCCATGCAGTCGCATTCGACGCAACAATCACCACTCCAACCACATATCTCTCCTGCGTCAAGCATTAACAACCAGATCAATACGGGTTTAGGTATGGGTCAGCAGCAGACTATGGACAACAGCTCGCTTCTTTACAACCAGAGCCCGCCGAACCCTCAACAACCGTATTACATGCAAAACAGCTATAATCCGGACTTCATGTCGTCTTTACCTGGCATGGACTTTCTGAACACTGCCACTTCCGAAGAGGATGACTTCAAGTTCGATGCCGGCGGCCTGGATCTAGGCTTTGGAATGGGTCTAGATTATAAACATGACTGGAGCGATGGCCAACAGTATGATCTGTTTGACGGATTCTTCTTCGGCAATGGCATCGGTGGGAATGGGAACGGTAGCGGGGGTGCTAATGGCAATGGGAATGGGAATCTAGGAGGTGGTGTTCTGTAACGATACCCAGGAGCGTTTTTGAGTCCAGTCTTGTATTTGGAATGGCCTTGCCTCGAGAGGAGGTGAAATGGGTAGTAAACACGATTGGAAAGAAGAGGATAATGAAGCTGATGATGATCAGAATCATGAGGAATCAATGAAGATAGAGCATATGGCACCAGATGACCAAATCATATATGCCATGACTGGAGATATCAGGTACATGCATCCAGCTTTGGTCACATCTACATGTCTCCAAGATCAGAGTAGTTGCAAGGTGTCCACTCCGCAACCTCGCTGCATGAAGATGAAATATTGGAGTACCTTTCCTTATCTTCTTTGGGTATCTGCTCGCGCGCTTCCTCCGCTTGAAAGTGGTCGTCATGTCGTCAAAAGAGGCACAAAAGGAGCCGCATTTTATCCAAATCCTTCAAATTCATCGTCGTCATTTTTGGCGTTCAATTGTTGTTGGTGCCGAATCGCTTCCACCATCCTCGCCGTCTCTGCTTCGCGCTCCTTTTCGGAGTCGGTCATCTTCGCAACGCGCTCATAGTCGCGTTTAGCAGCTTTCTTCGAGCGCTTGACCTCTTTGTGGGCCTTGTGTTCGATCTTGTCGGACCACGCCACTGTGGCTTCTCGCTTCTTTCGCAGCGGCTGTATATCCTTCGGACCTTCTCGAAGTTCCTGTTTGCGCTGCTTTTCTCGCTGCTTGTCCTTGTAGCTATAATTATCCCAATCCATAGTGCGTGCCTTGTAGGTGCTTCGATCCCAAGTCTTGAGTTCGGGCATCTTGGGCATTTTCAGCAGTCCCCAGGCCGATGCATGGTCGGCCCAGTCTATGTCTGCGACCCGGAAGATCGACGACGCTTGATGCTTGGAGTAGCTTCGGACCCAGCTGACGAATGCTTTTTGAGCCTTTTCGTGCAGAAGTCGGTCTTTTAGGACGACATCTTGGAACGCTTGTTCGGTGGCGGTGCATTCCTCTTGGGTTACGGAAATGTCTGGGTTGGTCAACAGCTCGATCGGCGTTTGCCTGACATTGAGGAATGATACGTAGTCTTCTTCGCGGCCTGGAAGGAGGAAGACGACGCTGAGACCCTTTCGCCCTGCTCGACCTGCTCTTCCGCAGCGGTGGAGGAAGACCTTTGGATCGGACGGTGGATCGATCTGTACCACCAAATCCACTGATGGAATGTCTAATCCTCGTGCTGCAACATCTGTTGTGAGCAAGATTGCTGGAGAAGCTGAGTTCGTGAACCGAATAAAATTCTTCTGCCGGACGTTTGATGGGTGCTTGCCATGGAGTGGCACAAGTACAGCTTCGGATGGAAGAATGGTCGGTAGTAGAGCCTGGAAATAGTCCACCGCAGCACACGTAGACAGATAAACAATAGTCCGTAGAGGCAGAGTGTCTAGTCCTCCTAGAAGAGCCACCAACGCCGGAAACCTCTGAGACGCTGGAGTGACCGCATAGGTCATCCTGAGACTCGCGGGTGTACGCTTGTCCTCGACGCCATTTGCACCTTTTACTTTGACCGCTATTTTGACAGGGTTCCGTAGTCCAACTCGAATGATCTGGTCGACGGCTTCGCTGACACTGGCGCTAAATAGTCCTGTACGGCGTTGTTTGGGTAGGTGGTTCAAAATCTTGGTAAGATCATCTTTGAAGCCTAAGTCCAGCAAGCGATCTGCCTCGTCGAGCACGAGTACCTCAAAAGACGACTGGGGACAATGTACATATGGTGAGGACAGGATTTCGAGCAGACGGCCGGGCGTCGAGACTAATAAGTTCGGAGACGTCTTGAGAAATGTACTCAAATCCTGCGCAGGGGTTGTGGAGCCTCCGAGAAGAAGTTGAGGAGTGATCTTAGGAGTTGAGGGAGGAAAGGTCTCGGTTTGATCATCGGTAACTGCGTCCTCTGGTATAAGGATGGCCTTGCGTGTCGCCGCAGAGGGTGGGTGAAAGTCCAGTAACGAGATCAACACGTTGAAGATCTGCGACGCCAGTTCCCTGGTGGGTGAGATGATAATGGCACCAACATGATGCTTCTGGATGGGCTCTTCCAACCGCAGTAATCGTTCAATTACTGGTATGATAAATGCCAACGTCTTTCCACTTCCTGTGACAGCCTCAACCACGACATCTTTATGACCCATGAATAGAGGAATGGTAGAGGCTTGAACGGGTGTCATGCGGGGAAAGTTCATGGAGGAAGTGGCTTCGAGGATCCATGGTGAGAGAGGCGGGTTGAGAGACTCCCAAGCACGGGACGACGACGACGGCGTCGCCTTTGACGGACGGTTTCCTCTGTCTGGAGCCATGTCTGCGGCAATGGTAGGATCTTGACGTGTAGAAGAATCTGTGCAATTGTGTCGCAGGCAAAAAATGTCGACGGAGGTTCTTCGGCTAAACTGATAATTGTTATCAGACAGGATGGATGCTGCTTTAAAGGGTCCTGAAGTGTGTTGCTGTTGGTATGGACGCGTCTGTGGCCGCTTTTCCACATCTCGGTATTGATAAGCGAATGGGCCACACTACAATTTACTGTGGAGGAAGCCGGAGACGGCGGCTTTGGACAAAATAATGTAATCCTTGCCATGTGCCAATCCGCGTCAACTGCCAGTGTTAAACTTCTTTTACCAAGGCACAAGTCACAAGTCACAAGTCACACCGGCGATACATCATCTTTCATCACGCGTCATACTGTCTGTCAATATCTTGAATACTTGAGCAGGCAGAGAACCAAATTACGAGGCTCTCTGCGGCAATCTCTCTCAACATGCTGTGGAATTAACTCGAGCACGCGTCCCCTTCCCAAACCGCAGGTTGCGGCCTAATCCGGGCACCAATTCTTCCTCCTTTCCTTGAGCGCTATCAGAGACTCTTCCACCCTCGTCAGCCTCTCGGCTGGCTTGAAGTCCTTCAGATGTCTTACCAGGGTCCCATCCCAGGGACGCCGAGAGTGATTTCGCCCTCTCCCACCCCATCCGAGACCTCCGAGCGTCAAGACTCCTATTTTGCGCCGGTCACGCGATCTGCTGCCAGAACACAGCGAACGAGATCTCCGCAACCAGAACCTATCCATGAAGAGAAGGATGGCTCCAGCTCAGACTCCAGCCTGGAAAAACGTGCTAGGACACGATCAAGGAGTCCGATTCTTTCTGCCGCGACTTACATGAACGGTACTGCCGGTGCAGGCTCAAAGAAGCGCCGTATCAGCGGCCTCACCCCCAGGTCAGCCGTCGCAAAATCGGAGCCATTGACGAATGGTGATATTCCGGCAGAGTCGAATGGCCATCTCTCTCCTTATGACCGTGTGAAGAAATCCTGGCGCGAATTCTCCCGGTCACCATCACCTTTGGGTCTCATTCCCCTACACCGACATTACCGAACTCTCATTCACAAGCACGAAATTCCGAGAAAAGTACTTCATGTCTCAATCGGCTTCTTCACGCTCAAATATTACGCTGATGGCGTCCAGGCGACCTCGATAACTCCATGGCTGCTTGGTTCTCTTGCCATCATAGGCCCTACCGACATCCTCCGACACCATTCCGACCGCTTCAATCGTTTCTACATCAGAGTGCTGGGCGCATTGATGCGTGAGACGGAAGTGGACGGCTACAATGGTGTAATATTTTACCTAGTGGGTGCCTATATCGCATTGCAATTCTTTCCCAAGGACATTGGAACGATATCCATTCTATTATTGTCCTGGTGCGACACAGCGGCAAGCACTTTCGGTCGGCTCTATGGACGCTATACAATCCGACTTCGACGAGGAAAATCTTTGGCTGGCTCCTTAGCTGCTTTCGTTACAGGAGCACTTGTTGCGCTCGTTTTCTGGGGCTATGTCGCACCCCGGACTGGTCCTTTTCCGAATGACCCACCAAATGCCTACATGTTTCACCACCGCCTTTCTTTGCCAGGTCAGGTCAAGGAACTCCTTGGCTGGCGACCCAGCAATGGTGTGATCAGCGGCAACACGGCACTGGCTGTTATGAGTGTCTGTACGGGTCTCATTGCCAGTCTGTCCGAATTGATAGATGTATGGGGGTTGGATGATAACCTGACGATACCGGTCCTGAGCAGTGCCGGGCTTTGGGTGTTTTTGAAGGTTTTCGCTTGATCGGAACATCTTGTTCTGCTCTCCTACGGATTTGTTGCATTTTGTTAACGAAGTGATGTCTCCTGAATTGTTGTTCTAGCTAAGTGGACATACCACTATCGATACTTTAATGAGTTACTCCAAAAGGAGAAGACCTCTTTCACTTTCCATCCTTCCCTTCCGACAAAACATGCATCAACAGGCTCAATGAATGCGGACGAAAGCGAGAATGATCACATAGACGCCGCCTCGTATCCACAAATCTTTCTTGTCTGAAGGTGACTTTATGTCATCTGTGGCTGTGCGGGTTCCGCCGCCTCCTGACTCTTCAGCCTTGCGCGATGCAAATCTGTCTACCGGACGAAAGATGCCTTGAAGGCGGCTTCTCCCACTGTTTCTGCTCGTCTGTTTACGCCACGTCTTTCATGCAGGTTTTGTGTCTCCGTCGGGCGGGGTATCAGGATGATAGCCGACGATCCTTGCTCTCTCCCGGCACGATACATCAACACGACTCCAAACATGCGGAGTCGGAAGCGCCAAAAAGTCTCCAACATAACGTTCTGTGGGACTGTTTTCACTTCTAACATACACCCACAGTTATACAGCGGTAAGTTTTCAGATCATCTGCCAGTGTGCAAAGCAACCGACATGCCTCCAACTCAATTCCAGTCAGCGATCATGTCAAGAGCAAGTATACGCCTCTTCCGCCGAGTCCAGGTCACACGCTTCCTGAGGGCAGTGAGGACAATCTCCTCGTCCAGCGCAACATCAGCATCCATCACTTCCGACACCATCGCCAACAAGACTCAACAACCACCCCAGGAATTCACATACGGCGCCTACCAAAAAGTCGGCGGCCCCTCCGCCCAACCCGTGCACACAATCCGCATCCCTAAATTTGAAAGTCTTGAAGCTGAACGCGCATTTCGCAAACTCCACCACGCCGCAGCTCTAAGGTGGCTCGGGTACAACGGGTACAACAACGAAGGCGCAGGAGGACACGTCACGGTCCGCGACCCCATTCTGACCGACCACTTCTGGATCAACCCGCACGGCAAATCCTTCAGCCACATGCGACCCGAAGATCTTGTGTTGGTAAGTAAAGGCGGCGAAGTCAAGGAAGGAGGCAACATGCACTCGATCAATCCTGCCGGCTACGTGATTCACGCTGCCGTCCATGAAGCCAGGCCGGACGTTGTTGCGGCGGTACATTGCCACAGTGTACCGAGTAAAGCGTTTAGCGCGATGGGATGTAAACTTGAGCCGATCAATCAGGATGCTTGCAGGTCTGTTACTCCATATCAAAGAAGCACGCATGTGTACATGGGTAGAATATGCACACCTCGCTAACGCTCGTCCCGAAAGGTTCTACAACGATCACAGCATCTACGAAGGATTCGGCGGGATAGCATTCAAAGCCGATGAAGGAGTCCACATCGCGCAAGCACTTGGCAATACTAAGGGCGTGATCCTCCAGAACCATGGACATCTTACGGTGGCTAAGACCGTGGATGGTGCGGCATTCTTGTTCGGCGCAATGGATAGATGTATTCAGGTTTGTCTACCCCCTTCAGTGCCTCAATGGTATTACGGTGCGCGCGTGTGTGTGTACTGATTGATATGGTGTGGCAGGCTCAATTACTCGCGGATGCAGCGTGCGCAGGACGAGGAACCTCAACGATCAAGGTTGGGCGTGAGGAGGCGGAATACACGAGGAATACGTATAATGATGAGATGGTGTATATCATGTTTCAGTCTGCGTGAGTCACCCGTCCTAACTATGGAGGTTTTGTTTTCCTCTGTGTGATGTGCTGATTGTCCTTCAACAGCTTCGAAGATGTGGTGAGGGCATCGAACGGGGAGCTCCCGATGCATGTTCAGGGTGAGATACCGAGACAGTGAGGTTGTGATGCCTAGCTGGTAGAGGTTTGGATGCATGCCAAGTTTGTTTTCAGCAGAAGCACATGAGCCAACGAAACAGTTTATTGTATCTCACTAAGGAGTTGTGGGGCGCTTTTGGGATCGAGCAGGATGTGCTCTCCATCAGAACTGATCTATGATTGATGTCAAAGAGGAAACCAGATTCTTCCCTGTCCGCCCGGGACACCAAGTTCAGCAGTCTTCTCACCAAACGCGCTGATCGCAGCAACACCCAATGTCTGATTCTTCTGCTCGCCGTCACTCTCAATCTCGAGGACCATGCTATCAGCCCCGGCGGGCAGCGGCACAATCACGGTCCCCGAAGTACCTACTGGCGTGTCCCATGTCATCCTCACACCCTGATTTTCTAGCACCCACTTCGCACTAAACTTGCCCAAGATTGTCGTGAATCCTCCCTCCGCAAAAGTCAGGTCTCCCAGCTGCGGCGCCAAACTCCACTCACCGCCCGCCGGACTCTGCACGTCCAGACCCAGCACGTAATGCGTGAGGGCGGACGTCGGACCAGAACTCCAGCCGTGTGAATGACTCACGTAGCCCTCATCGTAGTCGTACCCACGGTCGGAGCGGTAACTGAAGCTTCCATTGTACAAGTAGCCTTCGAGCAGAGTCGACTCTGTAGAGTTGGGATTGTTGATGATCCATCCCCATGTCGTGCGAAGAAGTTCTAAAGCACGAGCAGTATCGCGTACTGTAAGACGGCCGAGCAGCTCGAAACTGGAGATGAATGGAGAAATATTGTATGGCAGCTCAGGCGTGACAGGTCCAATGGGTGTCCAGTTCTGTGTCAGGGATGTTGCGATGCCTGGAACGTCCGATGTTGGTGCAACTCCGAAGAGGAGGGACATGCTGTTCGCGTCCTGAGGGTGGAGAGTGGTAGATGTATCGTTATCTTTATAAGCGTTGGCTGTGTTGTCGTAGGTCCGACTATTGATGGCGCTGGACAGAGCGGTTGCAGTGCTGGTCCAGCTCTCTGTGAGGTCGACGTCACCAAGCCAAGTGGCAAGCTTGCTGCCCGTGGTCAATGTCTGATACAGGATCATATTCGCCTCGGTGTTGTGGAAGCCTTGCTGCCACCGCGCCCAGTCTCGGGTTCCGGTAACGTTCATGAGACCTGAACTGTCAATCTTGTCAACCACAAATTGCATGGCGTGTTGGTATTGCTCCCAGAGAGGCATCAACCAAGCCGTATCATTTGTATAAAGCACATAATTGTACGTTCCGATCATAGTCCACATGTGGTATGTATCACTGCCTGTCTGGCTAAGCGGTGGGCCAGATTCGTCGAAGGCGCCTGTCGTCATATTCTGATAGTTGTACATGACTTGAAGGGCATTACGGACCGACTCGAGGTCGCCGGTCGATACGAATGTGGAGGGTACCGCAATTCCCATGTCTCCCGGCCAGACTGCTCGATCCCTCTTGGCGCCGTCGACGATGACAGTGTTCCCTGGTGACAGCGTTGCATTATTCGCCCAGCCATAGACCAGCATGGGCACTTGACGACCGGTATTCGTGGGGACTGAATTGCTCTGCAAGGTGTAAGCACCTGCATACCAGATTCGGTTGAGTAATTCGTCGCTGCTGTGGAAATAGCCCTGGTAAGCACGGAGGTTTGACCAGGTAGGCTGGAAGTCAAGTTCAACCGTGATGTTGAAGGCGGAAAAAGCAGTCGTGCTGGTGTTTGTAGCAAGCCACAGGGTCATGTAACGGAAGCCACCTCGGAGCCGCTCGTCTGGCATGACATACTGGCCAGGGCCTTGAGTCAGAGTAGCGTTGAGCCAAAGGTCGGCACCAGTGAAGAGACCATTTGAGGAATCGGACGTGTAGCCCACGAAGTTCTTCGCTTCGGTGAGCGCAACTCCCAACGTGCCAGTGCCGGTGCTGTTGTAGCTGAAGCGCACGATACCTCCAACCTCTTTACCAAAGTTGTAGGTGACGAGTGATCCATTGCCGCTGATTGTTTGCGTTTGAGAGTAGGGTACCGAACTCAGGGCTGGCCATAGCAAGGCAGAGACGGGAGAAATAGTCCGTGTTGTTGGCGCGTAGTTGTTGTTGTCCCATATACCTGGAAAGGAGGCCTCCGCAGGGCCATCACATGTGAGATTCCTCCAGCACTGGCCCGTGGCAGAACCTGTCAGGCATAGAAGCATAAACGTTGACAGTGGCGACATTGTCTAGGGTAAAGCTGTCAGTCCTAACAGGCCGACAAGACCATACTTTCTTTACCCAGGTTGACCTTCAAAATTCAACGTCGCCACATTTATGCACATTAGCCATCACCGCAATTTCACCTAATTGAGCGGCGTGCGGTCGTTCACCACCGCGCTGGATTGGTTACATCAATAGTTCGGCGCATCTTCGTCCGAGGGTCACTTGCTTAGTTCGTCATTGCCCTGCGTCACATTGCAGGAAAACATGGAGTCAAGCTTTGCGGAGAAGACATCCTACTTGACATCCTTGCGGGGGATTCTGCAGATCATCAGCAAGGGTAATGGATAAATTCTGTTCAGGAAGGTCGGGATGAAGCTCTACCGATGATGTACGACCTGGTGGACGAGGGGTGATGGAGATAAAGTCGCGTGGTGGGCAAGATGAAAGCGCCCATCGCTTCTCATAACTCTCGAACAACAATTGTGATGAACATGTTGAAACTCCTGCTACTTATTGTTTGCGTCCTGCCCTTCCTTGCAGAAGGAGTGAAACCACGAGCACCATCTGCGGCAGGGCGAGCCACATGCACTGTCATTGCGAAAGGTGGTCAACAAGACGACACCCCACAGATCCTGAAAGCATTCGAGAGTTGCGGCCATGGAGGCTTGATTGACTTCCCTGAGAACCAGACGTACTGGATCGCAAGTCGATTGAACCCTGTTGTCAACGATGTCATGATCGAATGGCGCGGATTATGGCAGTATTCTGACAATCTGACATACTGGAGGAATAACTCCTATCCGATCACGTTTCAAAATCACCACGCGGGGTTCATCTTGACGGGTGACGGTATTCACATCAACGGTTATGGTACTGGAGGAGTCAGTAAGTCTTTGATACAACAAGCCCCAGAGAAATGTCGTACAGCAAGCAGGACGCCTTGCCATTCCCGAGGTTCGCTTTGAGTGTGTGGCTTCATGGACTGACAAGTGTGCAACAACAATAGATGGCAATGGCGACGTGTGGTACTCCGAGGAAAAAAACGTTACTCGGCCTGGGAGGCCGATGCCGTTCGTCCTGTGGAACGTCTCTGATGTGACCATCAGTCAATTCTTCATAAAGCAACCTCAGCTGTGGTCGTTCAACATCATGAATGGCACAGATATCGCAATCGATCAACTTTACTGCAATGCAACGGCGACAAAAGCACCGTGGGGTTCCAACTGGGTGCAGAACACCGACGGGTTTGACACCATGGACGTCAAGAACGTATATCTGACCAATTTCGTGTATCAAGGTGGAGACGTACTGTTACCTCTTGCTGGTTTTCGAGTTGTGCGCTGACAATGGCAGGATTGTGTAGCTATCAAGCCCAGGAGCTACGGCGTCACTATATCGAACGTGACCTGCCGAGGAGGTAATGGTATTGCCATTGGCAGTCTTGGACAATACCTGGAAGACTCTTCAGTCGAAAATGTCATGGTCGATGATGTTAAGATCGTTCGGTATAACGAAGACATGGAGAATGGTGCATACATCAAGACCTGGATAGGAGAGCAGGCACCACAGTCGAGTTATGAGAGTGCCGGGCTTTCCAATGGAGGAGGATGGGGTAACGTGCGCAACATTCTGTTCAGCAACTTTGACGTTGGAGGAGCAAACCTAGCGGCAGCCATCACACAAGATAGTGGTGATAACGGTAGCTTCGCAGGCACCTCAAATATGCTGGTGAGTATCCTATGCTGATCGAAATATGTGCTGCTGACAAAATGTCAGGTGTCGAATATCGCCTTCGTAAATTTCACGGGTTGGACCAACACTTCAGCAGCGAAGTCTCCAAGGACCATCGACATTTCTTGCTCCAACCGAAATCCATGCTATAACATTGATTTTGGCAACTTCACGGTTACCACTGCCATCAATAGCTCGACGAATGGGACCACGACTTGCGAATATGTTGCAACTGGAGGCGTTCATGGGGAGAATTGTACTTCGCCGTGAACAAGTAGGATGCTGAGCGATGAGCACCAATGCTTGGGATTTTGCATGACGAGGAATCCAGTCGCGGATGAGTGCCCAGCACCAGAATGGGAGAATACGTGGATTGATGAAGCATCATGAGAGGAAATGATGAAGGCACAGCTGGGGGAAGATAATGTAGTAATTTGGAAGTCGCCTACTATGACGGTATGATCTCACACTTAAAAAACATAATCAGGCTTGACTTGGCGAACACCTCACAGTTTAACAGTACCTATCTACTAATATCAAATACTTCGACCACACTGGAAAAACTCCTGGATCAGGGTTAATGAGCGCTGCTCTAGTCCAGTCGTACTCCATTCCAGACTAACGATCAGGGTAAAGACGTTTTCATAAGTCATGTTGGAATTGCCGATGTCCGGCACCTGCTGGCCCGCCGAGGGGAGGGAGAGCAGAGGTGCGAAACACCAAGCACGAAAGATTGGCTCCATGATTATAGCACATTCCCCCTCTGCTCGGTCAACTTCACGAGCTTTCAGACTTCATATAGCAGGCAGTGATTCCAGGGACTTGATTGAGAGACATCATGTCGCAAAGGCGCTATCACGGTGAGTTTCCGAGTTCGGTGGAAGAATGAAAATGCCATCATGGATACCACTTTTCAGCCTCGCCATCAAGCTAACACTTCCGAGTATTCGGCTCAAGGGCTCTTGCTTGGTAATGGCCATCCCTTTTCTTTGACGCAGTTAATGGTCAATCTCCGAAGGGGAAATTTCTTCCTCGATCTTCAAGATCATCCGAGACTAAGTATAAAGAAGAAGGCTACCCATTGGGAAAAATCCTACGATAGAACCCTTGTAGCGACAGACCCTATCATCCGGATCTCACCACTCTTCTCAAAGCACCAGAACGCAAGTTCACGCTATGGGGGAATTCAGAGCTGAGGCTGAGGATGGCTATCACAACCATGAGCCTTCCAGAGACTCAAGTCCACCAGATGCTGCGGTCAAGCTTGAGAAAGATGTAGAAGGTGGCGTTCCAGTCGAGACTCTAGACGAGTCTACGGACCAGTATTATCACGGCAAGCGTCTCGCCATTGTGGTGCTCTCTCTCATGCTCTGTACCTTCTTGGTAGCTCTGGACAATGTCAGTGATCGCACCCACTACGAGCCCCATTCGAGCTAACATCTTTATGCAAGACTATTGTTGCAACAGCAATCCCCAAAATCACCGATGAATTCCACGGTCTCAGCAAAGTTTCATGGTACGGTTCAGCATACTTCATGACGTTCGGTGGTTTCCAGTCGACCTGGGGAAAAGCCTTCAAGTATTTCCCTTTGAAATCCTTCTTCATTGCGGCCATTGCCATTTTTGAACTCGGCAGTCTGCTTTGTGGTGTCGCTCAAGACCCAACAATGCTGATCGTTGGCCGAGCTATCGCGGGATTTGGCGGTGCTGGTGCCACGACAGGCGCCTTTACCATGATCGGCTTTATCGTCGAGCCTCGAATGCGACCTCAGGTCATTGGCGTCAATGGTGGCACCTATGGCATCGCAGCCGTGCTCGGCCCTCTTCTAGGTGGCGTCTTCGCAGACAAGGTCTCATGGCGGTGGTGCTTCTACATCAACCTCCCCGTCGGTGGTTTGGCAGTTGCGATGCTTGTCTTCTTCTTTCACACTCCGAGTCATGCAAAGCCCGTTCAAGCCTCATGGAAAGAAAAGATCTTGCAACTGGACTTGCTTGGTGCGGCGCTCGTCATCGGCCTGATCACCTCATATATCCTGGCACTTCAATACGGAGGCCAGACCATGCCGTGGAAGAGTAGCACAGTGATCGGTCTACTGGTCGGCTCCATCGTCATCACCATAGTCTGGGTCATTTGGGAGATATACCAGGGAGAGCGTGCTATGATCATACCGCGTTTGGTACGTTGTCCCCCCTTTGACTCAAAGATGTTGCTGATGCCGAATATAGTTCAAGCAGCGATTCGTATGGGTCAGCTGCCTTTACCAATTCTTCTTTGCTGGCTCCTACTTCCTGCTCCTTTACTACCTACCAATCTACTTTCAAAGCGTCTTCGGTGTCAGCGCGATCGGGTCCGGCGTCCGCAACCTTCCTCTCATCATAATGCTCATCGTGGGGACCATCAGTCAAGGACCGTTACTAGCGAAGCTGGAATACCCGACGCCTTTTATGCTTGTCGGGGCAGCAATCGGAACACTCAGCTGTGGTTTGTTCTATACACTGGGCGTCGACACTTCTACCGGCAAATGGATTGGCTATCAAATCCTCTGCGGGGTTGCCGTTGGAGGAGCCTTCCAGATCACTGTCATGGTCGTTCAAGTCAATTCCAAAAACGAAGACATGTCTGCTGCCACTGCCATGATTTTTTGTGAGTACCCCCGAAACATCCCCTTTCCACGGATGACCACCTAATAGTGTAGTCTTTCAAATGTTGGGTGGAAGCTTCACCATCACAGCAGCGCAGTCGGCCTTCAACAACAAAATGATCGCCAAGCTGGCGGCTACAGCTCCAGACATCAATCCTGCGACGGTGTTGGCGACGGGTGCTTCTCAGATCCGCGAAGCTTTCACGGCCAGCCAGGTCCCATTGGTGGTAGAGGCCTACATGACTGGTCTCAAAGTCGTATTCGCCATAGCGATCGCTACTTTTGGCATGGCATTTCTGTTGGGCTGTGGCGCAGGAATGAAGAAGCTCCATGTGGAGAATTTGAAGAACGTTGGTGGCGCTGCCTGAAGGAGACGTGACCGAGATGAAAGGTCTTAGTCGACCACGTGGGACCAGGTTGGTGGTCGTTTCTTTACCGGCGACGGCGGGGGAATGCGTGGCGCAGTTGCTGATACAAGGTAGGAGTCATTGGGTCAGCATCCATGCACGTCGATGGGCATTCCGACTGCTTGCACATACATGACATTTCAGGTATATAATAGACAATAGATTCTCTTCGCTCTGCGCCGTGCACGCAACAACTTGCATCGTGGGAGTCTCTCACCAGGTTGCGGTATTCACGAAGAGCACTCCAAACCCAACGCCCTTGACTAACTTCGATCGTCACAACATTGAACATGTGATCATTAATCCAACAAACACCGATCTTTCAACGAGCAGTAATTGTATGATTACGGCCTCGCATGCACCCTGCACAAGTCGCTTGAAAGCTACTTAACCACCAGGCGCATTCCGGTCCCAGCTAGCCACTGTTCCGTCGCCAACCTGCATGTCGGTGCCCATCAGCAAGTTATCAAAGAAGGCGGTATCGATGCCCTGGAAAGCCCAATCGTTGACACCGGCAGCCCCTGTGTACAAATCTTGCTGCATAACGAAGTCGTTGGTAAAGACGGCGGCACTGGGCAGGTCCACACTATCGGTCTCAGTATGCAGCTCGTCATGTTGTGGTTGCGGCTGAAACGCCGGCAGGCGTGATTGAGATGGCATGCTCCCGCAACCTGTTGACACATCGGCTACCGAAAGACCCGTGTCACGCGCCACAACACTATCGCCGAAGTGGACTGATCCAATGCCTCCAATGGTAATGTCGGCTTCGGGATTTTGTAGAGGTTGCGGCGGAGTCTTAGCTGCCGACTTGATACCATCGCGGCCGATTCGGATGGTGCCAAAGTAGGGGACGGTGACGAACAGAGCGTCCTCCACGTCTTCCTGGTGACCCTCGTCTCCATGAGATCTGAAGCGTTGGGAAGCTGCTTCGGTTCGTAGTAGATTCTGCAACAAACCAGCGCACTTGGCCGATAACATGTCTTCATGAACCTCGGAATTCAGCTCCATGATTTTGAGGGCCTGCTTCACCGTGGCACGATCTCCGAGCCGCTGGTGTGCCAGGAGATTGTCCTTGCCTATGTGTTGATGACTGTCGAGGTGGATTATCATTAGAGTCATGCCGGCTATCAGAGCGAGAAAGTCGGCCAGTCGGCAACAAGACCAGCTGTTGTTGATCGACCGAAACGCGATAAACCTGGTCAAGACCTCGCGACTGGCATACACGCAAGAGCTTTGGGAGTATTGAATCTCGCATCTGCTGGGGCACATCAAAAACGGCAGGTGCAGCTGGTTGAGCAATGTGTAGTGAGTCACTTGATCCCGGATCCGCATTGTCTCTCTGAATGCTTCGTCCGAGTCCAAGTCAATGCCGGTGAAGTCTGGCGGGCGCCAGAAGTCGGCAGGCAAGCTTTCGGCCGTCATGCGAAGCTCCTTGTCAATGTCGAGAGTCAGGTCGCGAACATGCTGCGACACACCAAGTTGGTTTCGTTCGAGGATTCGGCCAGTGATCCTGGCATGGCAACGCTCTAGCCGGTCGCTCGATGTAACACGTGTTAACGTCAAATCCGAATCCAGCCTGACGTCTGGTTGCCCGGAAGGGAGACCCAGGATCAGAGATAGGAAGCGTTCCAGGTAGACAATGTGAGACCACATGTATGTTGGGTCAATATCCGTGTCGGAGTTAATTGTTTTTACGGGAGGGCATCGTGGGCGATGGATCCCGGACAATTGTGCCGCCACCATGGCTCTCCTGTGTGCAAGCCAACCTCGTCGAATATTTCCGCAATTTAGGTGGTAAAGTCCTTCGAGCAAAATACATTCCAAGATTTCCATGGGTCCCAATAGTTCTTCGTTCGTTGTTACCAGGCTGATTGCTGTCTCAGCAAGTCTCTCCATTGTGACGCGGTGATGCTCAGATAGGCCGCTGATATGCTGCTGTGGCGGAAAATGTGCGATCAAGGAGGAAAGCATGAGCATTTGTTTGGCGACGAGCACCGGATGAGTAAGAGGACTAACACTTTCCGTTAATTTGGCTTTGATCTCGAGTTTTCCGCCCGTGTCTTGTGTGTGCGGCATATCATTGACTTGGTGACAGAATTGGGAAATTCCAGTGCATTTTTCGAGTAAGATATCAACGTCTTTCCGGACGGGGAAGGCTTCCAGGAGGGCTTGCGATATCTGTTGAAGTTTGTTCGTGTTTGGAGGCACTACCCTGGATGCTGGAGGTGCTCGAGTGTGAGTCGTGCGTGACGGTGTCTCTTCCGCCCCCTGAGGTTTGCTCGCCGGCTCATGCAGTGACATGAACGGAGTAGATTCCGAGCCGTTGGAAGGCGTGGGGAAAGCCACATCGTACCTTCCACCAGACACCGTATGAGATGCATCCCTTGCTACATCCTGGTTGAGAAGCTGAGTGAGTAACGCTTCCACGCGCTCTATGCGATCCGCGGCATCAACGTGCTGCTCTTCAGGTAACTCCTGTGAGACGCACTTTGTGCCACGTCGGCGACAGGTGATACAAATTGTATCAGCCGCTGAGGCAAAGTTGCATCGTACTTTTCTCCGTTTGCACTCCCAACAACTGTGAGTTCCCTTTCGAACCCTTCTTCGCTTGGGCTCAGGCTCGGAATCATCGTAACCCACAGAACTCATTTCCCCTGACGGCCCTCTGAAGAAGGAGGGCGTTGGATATGATGCTGTACATGAAAGGCTCCGGAGAGACAATGAGAAGGTTCGTCCATCTTAGCCCGAGGTGATCCCAAGTTCACACTTTTCTGGGAACAGGCTTGCTGAGCAGTGGTTCCCCGGGTCAATGCGTCCTCTGTCTTCCGCCGATTCGGCCGATGTGGAAAGGGAAAGGAAAATTCAGGGACATGAGCGGACCCAGAAATACGAGTCAGTGTGCCCGAGGTCATTACTGAAACCCCGAGCTCGCCCGCGAAAACCGATCACGCCAATATTTGGCGTCCATCTCCGTACTCGGTAGGCGAGCACGTTGATCACTACCTCTCATTGACCGAGTCACCAGGTGTCCGTACCAAACTCTCAGCAAGGACACTCTTCCTTGCAACGATGCTGCACAAAAACTCGAGGTAAACATTGCCGCAATGACGGTAAGTCTATCGTGAGTAAATAATATATATATGAAGTTGGCAAGGCAAAGCGATACTTTGAAGGCTGTCAAAAGCTCTATCGCAGTTAAGCTTAGATTTGGTGGCATGCACGGGTGTCCATCGAGCAGGAGGACAATGAAGGGCGCGTTAGTCCAGGTCACACGATCGAGACAGGTCGAGCTTCACTGAAATACCACCATCAAGTTAAATATCGGTAACATCGAACTCCTGCCTGGTAACAGAATCGTCTCGAGTGAAGAAATGAGGCCGTGCAGCCCGATGGCAAAGACCTACCTGCGATTACTTGGTCAGCCCTCCGAGCACAAGAGCATGCACAGACAACGTGTTCGAAGCTTGTCGAAGCCAAGTTTTGAACCCAAACCATTTAACCATGAAAGCTACTTACCAGTTGAGCGTCGGCCAGTCCAGGCAACGCTCTGGGGTAACTGTCAAAGCATCTTTTCGACCTCGCGTAGAGACAATGAAAGTCGGATCAACACCAAAAGGGAAGTGGTCGAAATGGTATAAGACGATGTGCAAGGACGACCGCTGGTCGTTGGGGATCGAGCAGACCTCCAGGGCAACTCATCTTTCAAGTTGTGGGGGTGCAACATACATCGAGCCACCATGCGTGCCAATACCAGAATGCTCAGCACCCTGACAGCTGCTTCCCTCCTGTCCGCCCTTGCCTCTGCTGGCCACGTCGAGATCACTCTTCAAACGCGCTCATCTCATGGCCCATCGTTGAAGGCTCGGAACGTTGAACCAGCAGACGTACCGCTAACGATCGGTGAAAATCTGACAGTAAGTGGCTCAGCAGCTCCCCCAAGATCCTGATCTGACTTGTCCATGGGATATTTGATATCCTTAGAGATCGGAACGCCACCACAGAAATTCAATCTTACACTCGATACGGGCAGTAGCGACCTCTGGGTGCCCTATGTCGACGACGAAACGTGCAAGAGCCAGAAAAATGGCTGGTGAGAGCTCTTTCCTTTGTCATCGCCTGCTGCAATTGCTCGCGACTAACCTCTTCAGCCCCGGAGGCTCTTTCGACCCCACCACATCCTCGACCTTTGCCAACGACACGAGTCATACCAACTTCACCGCTCTCTACGGCGACGGAACCAAGGACATTGGATACTACTTCTACGACACTGTTACCCTTGGTGGCACGACTGTCAAGAACTTCACCATGGGACTAGCCGAAACTACGCTGGATGGTACTATCACCAACGATGGGCAAGGAATCTGCGGTATCTCGTACAGAAGTGGAGAAGCTGCCGAGGGATGGTCTCACCCGACCATATACGAGGAAATGGTTCTACAAGGCTTGATCGACAGATCGGCTTACAGTTTGTATCTCAATGACTTCCAGAGTGGCGAGGGCTCGATCCTTTTCGGAGGTGTCGATTCAAGCAAGTACCACGGCGACCTGACTGTCTTACCTTTGCAGCCCGACCAGAACGGGTCATACAACGCATTCTGGGTTGCCCTCACCGGTGTCTCCATCAAAGATGATCAGGGGACCAACTCTCTTACGGCAGACGACTTCACTGGGGTGTACGCGCTCCTTGATAGCGGCACGACTTCGACAAGGTTGCCCGCCGACATCTGGAACGCATTGGTCGAAGACTTGGGTATCGTTGTGACGAGCAAAGGGTACTTCGTGCCATGTGCCCTAGCAGACATCGACTCAGGCATCACCTTCACTTTCGGCGGGTCTTCCGGGCCAACACCAATGGTGCCGTTCTCTGCGTTGATGTACCCGTTTGTGGCCGCGACGTCCGACGAGGGTGTACCGCTCTGTTACTTCCTGGCCGGGCCCAGCGTACAGGGTTTGACGATCCTGGGAGACTCATTCCTTCGCTCGGCCTACGTCGTCTACGACATCCCCAACAACCAAGTTTCCATTGCCAGCGCGGCGCTCAACGACACGGCAACGTCGATCACCGCTATCCCTACCGGAACTAGCATCCCTCTGCAAGCAGCACGGCAACCTTGTTACTCCCGTATTCAGACGCTATCGCCTCCGCCTCGGCATCGGCAATTACCTCGTATGCGGGAGGTTCAGCGACGATGAGCTTCAGCGCTCTTTCTACGGCGTTGTCGTCAGAGGTCGCGTGCGCTTCGGCCTCGAAAACAAATTCTGGCAGGAAAGCTTCCAGCACGGACTCGACATCTGCAGCTTGTACCCACAGCATCTCGATGTTGAGTGGTATTGCTTCTGTTCTGATCGCCCTTACCGCTAGTGTCATTTTCTGACCTTTCGACGTACCATTTTAATTTACTTTACTTGTCTGGAGCTCTTCGACTTCAACGGGTACTACAGACAGGAGTGTATTGTACATATATTAATCCCATCCATGTCTAACTCGCACAGCCTCCGCCCTTAAATGACTGGTTGTGAGTGTTGCGATATACATCCAGTGCCTTGATTATGGATCTATCAAGAAATAGTCATAACGCTTCGGTGGAAAGATTTTGCTGCACAGAGGTCTGTTATTATGTCGCCAACAACAATACCGAAGCTTGGAGGGAGAATTCCTCGGACCAGTTGCGAAGGCAGGGCTACGATGCACCTGGTATACCCATAGAAGAGACAAGGTCCTGCCTGGATGGTTTTAGATCTTCGTCAATGCGGACCAATCTTTTCCCCCGACCCCGATCGTTTCCATGCCACCAATGTACCGTCTAAGAACTTCAGGTATAACGACGCAACCCTCCTTCTCCCGCCATCCATTCTCCAAGATGGCAGCTAGCACTCTCGGAACAGCCATCGCCGTGCCATTCACAGTGTGAGGAAACTTCTTCCTCGATCCACTCGCCTCCAGAATCCTGGTGTCCAATCTCCGACTTTGGTAATCGGTGCAGATCGAGACTGAGGTAAGTTCTCCCCAGCCGCCGTCCTTCCCCTTCCGCGACGGGAATATGGCTTCAATGTCGATTTTACGGTACGCACTAGCACCCAGATCTGAAGACGGCATCTCAAGGACGCGACATGGGAGGCCAAGTGACTCCAGTATCTCCGTCTGGATGCCGACCATCTCATCAAAGACCTCTGTGGAATCCTTCGTCCACAATGCCTCTTTTGGCAGACCGTCACTGATGGAGGGAGAATTCGTCCACGCAAACATCTCGACTTTGGTGAACTCGTGCACGCGGTATAAACCTCTCGTATCGACCCCTCGGGCACCGGCTTCGGCGCGGAAACATCGACTGGGACCGACCAGCTTGACCGGTAGATCCTCCTCGCGAATGGGTTTCCCTGCGTACATACCAGCCAACGGGATCTCCGCAGTCGCGGCCAAACTTCTAGTCGGCTTCCCAACATCTTTCTCAGCCTGGGCTACCTGCCAAATCTGCTGCTCGTCATTCTGGTCTCGCGGTTGGAACCCACACGCCGCAGCCATATGTGAGTAGACAAGAGAAGGTGGAGTCGCGACGGACCAGCCGTGTTTCAACGCAACGGACAAGGCATACTGGACCAAGGCCTGCTCCAACAGCGCTGCCTCGTTGAGCAGATAGTAAAACCCCCATCCGGATGTTGTGGACGCTGATGTGAAATCAATGAGTTTGAGCTTCTCACCAATAAGTGCATGATCGGCCGAACTGTCATAAGAAGGAGGATTCTCCGGGTCGTAGTTGATATAGGAGTGTAACCTGGGTTCGCCGTTCGTCGGAGTCTCCGAAGATGTCAGATTAGGCAAAGATAGAGCCATTGCTTGAGCATCTGCGTCCAGCGCTGCATGTTCAAATTCCATTTCCTCAATGCCCAGCTTGAGCGATTTCATTCGAGTAATGATATCGTCTCGATCACCCTTTTTCCGGTACATTAAGGTTTGTAGGTCATTCAGATCTTCTCGAGGCCGTCGCATGCGCTCGTCCAACTCTAACATCTTCCTAAGGTTGTCTGCGACTTTCCCCGGCACGTCCTGGTGGCTGCGGTAGTTCCGCACCACTGTATTTTCTTCGTAGAGCTCGACATTGTCTCGAATCTGCCTTAGTGGAGGAGTCTGCTTTGGTGCTGTCGCGGGACGTGGTCGTTTGGGACTGGGCGCGGTAGCATAGGCTCTTCTGCAACGGAGCAGGAACGCCGTCGGGTCGAGCCTCCCTTTCGACATGTAGAGAGTGGTTTCGCAACCTTGCAGGCTGGTGAACGAGGAGCGCAGGACAGCCAGCAACGATTGAATACGCGACATGAAAAATATTCTCCGCATAAGGGGTCCACCCGTGCGGAGACAGCTTCTATGTTTGCCTTATATTGCTCAAAAGCCAAAAAATTACCTGATTTGGTCCACGAATCGCACACAGATAAATGCGATTCTCCAATGCCTCAAAAGGGCAGCGTGGCCTAATGGTAAGGCGTTGCTTTCCGGATCTGGAACCTGGCAAAGACTGTGGGTTCGAGTCCCATCGCTGTCGAAAGTGAGCTGAGTTGAAGCTTGTCCTCTTTTTACTGCTTTTTTGGCGTCGGGTTCTGAGTGAGTTAAAGGTTACTAGCCATAAGCACAGTTCCGCTCAACACTACGGTGACCAGGATAAGGTTTAGGGTTGAGGAGAGGGCTGCCTCAAACACCTCGTCGATGTTTTTTGTTCTTCGTATAAGGTAGAGTTGCCTGGCTCACAAGAAGTGATGCACAAATGTCCCCAGTAGTCGTCAAGGTGGAAACTGCGAAGTACTATCGGAACAAAGCATGGCCTCAGCTCTGCCATGTGCGAGGAGGAAATAGTCAAGCCAGGATCAAATAACGAACGAGTGGGTCATTTTTTGGTATTATTACACGAAGCAATGGCTTTGCAGTACTTCTGACAGTTTGACAGGGCACACACGCCTGTTCTCGTATGAGAACGCTCCGGTCCCAGTGCCCTTTGACCACGAGGTTACCCCTAAATCAGCTCAACGCTCCTGGAACGCCGCTTTTGAGCTTGAATTGATGACAGTTGACTAGCGACGACCATAGCCCTGATCGTTGCTGCCACCTCTTTGTCCGTAGCCATATCCTTGGCCCTGACCCTGATGATGTCCATCACTGACGCTACGACCACCATTCTGTTGGTACGGTCGGTTGTTGCCTTGATACTGACCCTGGCCTTGATCTCCGTAGTGATACTGGTCCTGCCCACCACGGCCTTGATTCTGGTGATTATCGTATCCTCCGCGTCCATTAGTATATCCGCCATAGCCAGATCCATTGGCAGGTGCTTGGTAGCGGTCGTAACCATTCTGGCCTCCATATCCTGCCACGGGAGGCGGTGGTGGCGGTCCTCGCCCTGGTGGTGGCGGCACAAAGCGTGGGTCCAGCAAGGCAGCAAAAGGGTTGTTAGTATTACTGGGAGGGCCGGCGTTAAGAGGCGGTCGATCGGCAGCATAGTTGATACGTCCTCCTCGGTTCTGCTGATCGTGATGATCGCGTCTTGTGTTGTCGTAGAGTGGAGCACCGCCAAAATCTCGACCTGAATTTCTGGCTTTGGACCGCAGGATTGCCAAATCGCCCTTGTCAAGCACAGCTGGGGGGAGTACAACACCAGGGAATAACATCGACTTGTGCACATGTGTGGGTGGCGGCATCGTAAAATTGACCCTCAATGACCGGTCATCGTCGACGACAGGCTCCAACTTGATGTCTTCCTCCGGCCCGACCAAATCCATGTGAGGCAAAAAGTCGGCATCTCTCGTGACAAGCCCTGCCAAGCGACCCTTGCGCATTGATAGCTTCATGTTATTCTTGCCGTCTTTAGACTTCTTCGAGTAGAACTGCACCGCAAGGTCGTCATACAATGGGTGTTTATCCGATACTATCAGGGCGTCCTTTCCAAGTTCATTCCGGGCGTGCTCGTCTTCTGTAAGCAGGGGATATTTGGTTGCCATTGCTGACAGAAGTCTCTTCTCATCAATAAAGGGAAGAAGAACGATCGCTTTCCAAGACTGCTTTTTCCCATTCGCGTCGAGTTCGAATTCCTCCGGATAAAAGTCCACGATCGCGGAGTCTTCGTCTGTCATCAAAGGATGGAAGGCTGGCGGGATTGCATGGTTTGATGCAGCTGGCAGTACACCCATGAGTTGCTCATAGGGTTTGAAAGGCGTTCCTTTCTCGAATTTGATGGTCATTTTGTCAAGGTCGACAAAATCTGCGGCGAATGGTGCATAGTGGTATGGGTAATACCAGGTCCAGGACGGACAGCCTTGAAAGTAGTACAGGAGAACCCAGCATAGACCCTCCACATAGGCTCTGGCGACCTTGTGACGAAATTCGATATCACTAGGCGCAACGTGGAATTTCTGCTCATAGTAACGTTCGGCGTAGCCCGATTCCCACAATCGCACAGTATCCGGTGGTGGGTCATCGGGATTTGCGTTGTTAGGGGGTTTCTCTATAGGCGTGTTCCTTCCAGGTGTGCCGTTGTCCCCAGGCTCGTCTTGCATCAAATCGGCTTTGCGTTTGCCCAGCGCAGATGAAGGTGTTGCGTTACCCGCATCTGCGGCTTGTGCGGTGCCGTTGACGCCATCTTTCGCTGCAGTGTCCGCTGCCGCCTTTCTGGCAAGCATTGCCTCCTTCAAGGCAGCAGCTGCACTTTTGTTGGTAGTGGATGCTCTATCCACGGTGCTTCTGTTGACAATCGCATTGTAGTCCAGTGTTGGATAGCTTGTCGCTTCGAATGTCTCGACGGGTCCAGTAGGAGCACGGCCATCGCCTCGACCGCCTACAGAATAATCAGGAGAGCTGCGACGTCTCTTCGGGCCACGTTGAGCCTCCCGAGCTTCACGAGCCTGATTTTGTTCGTCTCGGCGGCGTTGGCCAGCCTCTCTCCTATCATCGTTCTGTTTTCTGCGCTTGAAGATGGCATCCTCTTGTTTGGCAAGTCCCTGCAGAATGATCTGTGCACGAGCAAGATCGACGTTTCCGTCACAAGTCAGGTAGCCGCCCATGACGGGGTTATTGTCTCTCCAGATAGCGATGAGTTTGTCAATACCATCTTCATGAATGTCCAGACTAGGAAGATGAGGCAGAAAGTCATTGCCGACAAAGAAACACATGAAAACCCAGTCATCCAGGGCACGTTCAAGATCGAAACGGAAGGCTTGACCAGGGACAAACATCTCGGCGGCCAGATACTCACGCAAAATAGGGACATTCAGCCAGATGAAAGGCTTCAGTGTTTCGGTGGTTCCCTTTTCATCGAACTCGCCGGACTTGGCCTTAACATTGCCCCTGCAGTTCTCCGCATAATGCCCTTCTTGGCCGCAGAGTTTGCAGGTTTTGGCTTTGGCATTTCTGACATTGACATCTTCTCGAAGGACACGGAAATGTGGTTCGTGAGTAGCAAGGGCAAGCATGATCAAGTCGGCATCCAGTCCATACATGACATGCCGAGTATTGGGGTCATACTCAGGGTCCGAACGCTGAGAACGGATGAACTGCATGATCTTATGCTCACCTTCACCTGGTACACTGGCGTCTGAAATGACGACCTTCAGGTCCGCCCAGGCCGGATCAGTGTTGAGTTTCCACTGAACCCAATATCGAATGGACTTAGCAAGAATGAACATGAAAGGCGTGCCAGGTGTAATGACATTACTATCCCATGTTTTCTTGATTATGTCTTGTTCTGTCGAGTCTTCGTCGTCATCATCGCCTCTGCTCTGCTTTTGCTGACGAAGGAGTGTTTGGAATTCCGCTTTCTTCTCATCCGCCTCTTTTGCATCTCGCGCTGATCGGAAACGGCGCGCGCGTTGCTGGTTCATTTTTGCACGTGGAGCAACTCCATCTGTGCTGTGTTAGAAAATCAAGCACATCTTCGGTGGACTCGGTCTTTGCACTCACCAATAGCGATCACGAGTAATCTCCGTGGGCGCACCATATTGACGACGCGGTCGGTATACTTGAAGATTGCCATCATCATCTCACTCTCATTTGCAGGAGGAGGTGTGTCCTCCGGATGCGAGCAAGGATGTACGATGCCATTGAAATCAAGATAGAGATTGTGCATCTCCTCGCCATTTGGGTTGGGCTTCGTAGTGTCAACAGGATATTGCACGCCATCGATCTCGTAGGGCTGTTCCTCGATCACGGGCGTGATAATCTTGGGATACTTCTTGGTAAGCCATCGGAAAAGAGCTGGGACACCCATCGTGCCGATCTCAAGGAGACTGAATGGGGAACTGAGAATGTAAGATCAGGAATTGCACCAACACAGTCCTACTGCGATGCGTGGGCGATTCAGATCGACCAGCCTTTGAGAGCGGAAGCACGGAGGCGCACAGATGCTTGAGTCCTCACACGCGAATGAGATACGCTTCAAGAACTCATGATGATTCCTGAAAGATCTGGTGAGTATGATTGATACAGTTTCGTCGAAAAGTGATGAATGGGGAATCTGACTTCAAGGTGAGAGAGGTGAATCGAGTTCTTCAAGTCGCAGGCTTGGCGAATTGGCTCCAACAAAAGGCCAGGCCCGAGCGTAGCCTTGCAGTCATTATTGCCCTTGATACGGTATCGAGTTCAACCCACACAGAGATGAGGAGGTTTACGTCCTGTGCAGCCCAAACGTCCACAGAACCTACCATAGCTCTCATATCTACCGCGTAGTCTTACTCTCTGCATTATCTTCCCTTGTAGCGGGCCCGTAAAGCTATGTAGGGCATAGCGATTCAGCCTCGTCACATGTTAACTTAGTGGCTCCCAGAAATAGTTTAGGCGTGTCCTCACCCGCGCCGTTGTTGAAGATCTAAACACATTCACTGCCCACTCGACACCGCAGTTATTCTACTCAGGCCGACGTCCACCTATCCGACGCTCTTTCCTTCCCCTACTCACCGAACGAGTGCCGCTCCGTTACTGGCAGGGGGCGACCGTCGGAATTGAAGTATTCCTGTCTCACAATGCCACCTTGTCTACACACCGGCTTGACGGGCAACATATTATAATGAGTGCGACTTCCACCATTGCACGATGATGCGAATATTGGAAGCCCAGGCCCCTGCGCGGCAGAATGCCACCGACACCATCCAGACTCTAAGCAGCCGTCTGGCGAGCGCAACGTTGCTGGAAGACAGGCGTGCTGCGATTCTTGGTCTGCGCAGTTTCGCTAAGCTATACCCAGCATCTGTCGCGTCTGGGGCCCTAAGAGATCTTATTGCCGGACTCAGAAGAGATGGAGAAGACTCAGACACAATCAAGTCCGTGTTGGAGACATTGTTGATGCTCTTCGAGCCAGACGAGAAATCAACCGAGGCATCAGAAGAGATCACTCTATGGCTCGCCGATGAGTTCACTCAACGTCAGGACAACATCACAGCCCTTTTAGACCTTCTAGAGTCCGGCGAGTTCTACCTACGCCTTTATGTCCTACAGATTCTCTCACACGTGTCAACTGCTCGGCCACAAAGAACTCAGGAGGCTATTTTTGCAGCCCCTTTGGGAGTCTCACGAATTACCAATGTGCTGGACGACAGACGAGAAGCAATACGAAATGAGGCATTGGTGCTTCTCGTTGCGCTGACTCCTACTTCGGCGGAGTTGCAAAAGGTCGTCGCTTTCGAGAATGCATTTGACCGTATCTTCGCACTGATCGAAGGCGACGGCGGCTTGACCCATGGGTCTACTACCGTCCAGGACTGTCTATCTTTGTTGGCCAACTTGCTGAATCTCAACACGTCCAATCAATCATACTTTAGGGAGATCGGAGGTATCCCGAAGCTCAAGAAGCTCCTTTCAGCGGTCGTTGAACAAGAAGATTCTGGAGATGGAGTCTCCGAATGGATGAAGCCCCAAAGAGATATGAATGTCTGGGGCTTACTGGGCGTTGTCCAATTGTTCCTGGCGACCGGTTCTCAAGGCACTGTTGTCAATCAACAGGCATTCTGGAAGACAGGAGTCTTGGAAATCATTCTGCGCATCGCCTTTCACCCAGCGTACAGTACCGGGATCCGTGCCAAGTCGCTGCAAGCCTGTGGAGATATCATTCGGGGAAATCATGGCCTTCAGGAACGTTTTGGCGACCTTCCGGTGCCAATCAAACAGGCAGACATTGCTACGACTAACGGGCATGCTTCTCCAGCATCGCCTGCAAAGCAGCCTAAGGCTCCCAAAGCGGTATACCGGGAACGAAATGTGATTGAATCACTTCTGGAGCTCGCTCTAGTGACTGCACCACTTGCTCTATTCGACGTCCGACTGGCAGCTACCTCTTGTCTGAAAGCATTTGTCGAGGGACACCCTGGAATCAAAGCCCATGTGCTGAAAAGAGCGATAGAAGGACACAAAAGCGGTGAGGATGCCATTCCCAACATGCTGACAGTATTACTTGAACCACCTGCATCGCGCGGCAACTCTGATCCCTACCAACAATGGTTTGCTGCAGTTCTCATTATGCACCTTCTGAATGATGACCCCGAGACCAAAGACCTCGCTCTGAAGGTGACGGAAGGCGATGCGGAAAGTGGCGAGGAGCTTGTCACATTTGTGCAGACCATCACAAGTAATGTTGTTGCGGGCGTGCAGCACGCTGAAGATGAGCGCGCCTTGCTCGGATACCTGATGCTCCTAGCCATTTGGCTTTTTGAAAGCCCCGAGGCGGTGAACGATCTTCTGGGAGAGGGAAGCACTGTTCAGGGGCTCGCGGCTGCGGTGAAGATAGCAAACACCTCTATGCCACTCGTGGCGGGTCTCTCCGCGTTTCTATTGGGAATTATTTACGAATTTTCGACCAAAGACTCTCCGATACCACGGACCACTCTTCACAGCCTTCTCTTGTCGAGTCTCGGTAGGGAGACTTACGTCGATAGATTGAACAAACTCAGAGAGAATGTTTTTGTCCGTGATTATGAAGTCCTTCCTCAAGGCGGAAATGGTGGACTCCCAGAAGTCTTTTTCGACAAGACATTCATCGATTTTCTAAAGGACAACTTTAGCAGGTTCCTCCGCGCTATCGACCGAGACCCGAACTTTGAAGTGTCAATCGTGAGCAACGGGGTGCAAAAAGGCGTGTCACGAGACCTGGTGGATGGCTTGAGGGCTGAAGTACAAGAACAAAAGCAAGCCTTAGAAGCCGCTAATACTGAGTTGCTACAACTCGGAAGAAAGTTGGAGCAAGAGGAACTTGACCACCGGCGGACGCGGGAATCGTCTACCGTGGAGGTCTCTAGGATCAAGCAAATCAATCAGAGTTTGCAGGACAACCACGAAGTCGAGTTGAAGAAGCTGCAGCAAGAGTTCGCTCGCGAACGAAGCCTGCTTCTGAAAACCCATGAAGATGAGCTCAACCGTCGGCGAAACGAGCATGTGACCACAGTTGAAAGCGCCAGAAAGCAGCATGAAGCGGAGGTGCAACGATCCGAATATCGCTTGAAGCTGCTAGAGAAAGACGCCGCCAGCGAGCGGGCCGCTCTGATTGAACAGCACCGACGAGAAATCGCCGAGACGAACTCTAAGGCTCAACAGGCTCGCGAAAGGGAAGCTGCTGAAATAGCCGACCTAAAACGTACCATTGCGGACTTGGAAAGCAAGCTGAAGAAGACACAAAATGAACACGCTGAAGATCTGAAGACCGCACACGACGAGTACAAATCAAAGACGAATGACCTCGAAGCGCGACTGAAACGTGCAGAGAGCCGTGCCCAAGATGCCGAAAGCCGGTCAAAGCATTTGAGCGATGAGCTTAAGGAGGAGAGAAGTGGACGTAAAGACGTTCAGACTGAGCTTGACGATCTCTTAGTGGTATTCGGAGACCTCGAGGCGAAGAGATCAGCCGACAAGAAGAAGCTTAAAGAACTGGGACAGGAGGTCTCCGAAGACGAAGATGAGGGTGTTGAAGAAGACGAAGATGAAGGAGATGAAGACGACGAAGGAGCCGAGGAAGATGTCGATTAAAGCACTGCGAGAGGCGGAGGCTAGGAATGAATCTTTGGACATTTGAGCGAAGCATTGCATGGGAGGTCGACACAAACCAAGTCAAGGAAAAGAGGGACGTTTGTCCAAAATGATACCCTGTATATTACATAATCACCCTTCTCTGACGAGGCTGGTAGAGCCTTGTGAGTCAGACGAATCGGAGTACAAGTCGAGTTGACCGCCAAGTTTTCAAGGTCCGTATTGTGATATTCCTGCGCCTGACTCACTTCTCAATATCACAGCATTACTATACTGCTGGCATTCGAGTTCAGGAAATCGAAGAATGTCGGTCGATTTCCCTGCAGAGGAGGCTGCGACGCTCAAGCGCTGGCGAGAAATCGACGCATTTCAGACCCAACTGCGGCTTTCGCAAGGGAACAAGCCCTACACTTTCTACGATGGTCCGCCATTCGCTACCGGTCTCCCTCACTATGGCCACTTGCTGGCTTCCACGATCAAAGACATTATCCCGAGGTACTGGTCTATGAAAGGCTACTATGTCGAGCGAAGATTTGGCTGGGACACCCACGGCTTGCCAATTGAGTACGAGATTGACAAGAAATTCAGCATCTCGGGTCCTGCTGCGGTCAAAGAGATGGGAATTGCCAAATACAATGCCGAGTGCAAAGCTATTGTCATGAGATATGCGACGAAATGGAGAGAGACCATCGACCGGCTAGGGCGGTGGATCGACTTTGACAACGACTACAAAACCATGAACGCTACCTTCATGGAGTCTGTGTGGTGGGTGTTCAAGCAGCTCTATGATCAAAACCAGGTATACCGCAGTTACAGGGTGATGCCGTTCTCTACTGCTCTCAGCACTCCTCTAAGCCAGCACGAAGCGCAATCAAATTACAAAGAAGCCCAAGACCCTGCTGTGGTCATCGCCTTTCCTCTTGTGGACGACCCTAAAACAAGTCTTCTCGCTTGGACAACCACGCCATGGACATTGCCTTCCAATCTTGCCTTGGCAGTGAACCCCAAGTTTGAGTACATCAAGTTTGAGGACAAAGAGACCGGGCAGACATTCATCATGCTCGAGAAACTACTGCGGACACTATACAAAGATCCGAAGAAGGCCAAGTTTACCATTCTCGAGAAGATCAAGGGCACCGACCTGAAAGGACTTCGATACACGCCGCCTTTCGATTACTTTCAGGAAGAGTTCAAAGACACAGCCTTCAAGGTCCTACTGGCGGACTATGTCACAGACGACGATGGTACGGGTGTGGTCCACCAGGCCCCTGCCTTCGGTGAGGACGATTTCCAGGTTGGCATGGCAAACGGCATTGTTAGTCATGAGAGGCTGCCACCAAACCCTGTTGACGAGACTGGTCGTTTTACCAAAGAGATCACGGACTTTGTGGGCCAGCATGTGAAGGAAGCAGACAAGCACATTATCAAGCACCTGAAGGCGAGCGGAAGACTGATCCGAGAAAGTCAGTTAACCCATCCTTACCCATTCTGTTGGCGGTCCGACACACCTCTCATCTACCGTGCGGTATCTGGTTGGTTCGTCAACATTGCCGGCAACAACAAGGTCCCGAGCATCATCCCAGACATGCTCGATGGCATCGCCAAATCACACTGGGTTCCCAATTTCGTGAAAGAGAAGCGCTTCGCAGAATGGATCAAAAATGCCCGCGACTGGAACATATCCAGAAATCGATACTGGGGCACACCTATCCCGCTTTGGGCAAATGAAGACTACTCGGAAGTCATCGCCGTGGGAAGCATTGAAGAGCTGAAGAAGCTAAGCGGTCACAAAGGTGAAATCACTGACCTCCACCGCGACACCATCGACGACATCACTATCCCGAGCCAAAAGGGCAACGGCGTCCTAAAGCGCGTGGAAGAAGTTTTTGATTGCTGGTTCGAGTCAGGAAGCATGCCATACGCCTCATCACACTACCCCTTCGAGAACTCAGAACGATTCGAACAGACCTTCCCAGGCGACTTCATTGCCGAGGGTCTGGACCAAACTCGGGGTTGGTTCTACACATTAGTCATCTTGGGCATCCACCTGAAAAAGATGCTCCCTTTCAAAAATTGCGTGGTGAACGGCATCGTGCTTGCCGAAGACGGCAAGAAGATGTCCAAACGTCTCAAGAATTATCCGGACCCTACCACAGTCATTGACAAATATGGTGCAGACGCTCTTCGTCTCTACATGATCAACTCACCCGTGGTGCGGGCTGAGCCCTTGAGATTCAAAGAAGCCGGTGTCAAAGAGATCGTCGCCAAAGTGCTTCTACCCTTCTGGAATAGCTACAAATTCTTCGAGGGCCAAGTTGAGCTCTTGAAGAAAGTAGAGGGCATCGAGTACGTCTTCGACCCCAAGGCCGAATCGACAAATACAAACGTCATGGACAAATGGATCCTGGCCAAAACCCAAAGTCTCCTCAAGTACATTAACGAGGAGATGGCGGCGTATCGTCTCTACACAGTCGTTCCAGGCTTGCTAGATTTGATCGACGAAACCACCAACTGGTACATCCGATTCAACCGCAAGCGTCTGAAGGGCGAATTAGGCGTGGACGACACTCTTCATGCTCTCAACACGCTTTTCGACGTCTTGTTCACCCTGGTGCGCGGATTGGCACCGTTCACACCTTTCATCGCCGACCTCATTTATTCCAAACTCCTTCCCTTTATTCCCAAATCCATGCACAGTGAAGACATGCGAAGTGTACATTTCCTTGCCTTCCCAGAAGTTCGAGAAGAACTGTTCAATCCAGACGTTGAGAGACGGGTTGGCCGCATGCAGAAAGTCATCGAACTTGCTCGACAATCGAGAGAACGAAGGGCAATGGGCTTGAAGACGCCCCTGAAGACTCTGGTAGTCATCCACAAAGACCAGCAATATCTTGACGATGTCAGGTCGCTGGAAGGCTACATCGCGGAAGAACTCAACGTACGAGATCTGGTGTTGTCGTCAGACGAGGAGAAATACAACGTCCAATACAGTGTTACGGCGGACTGGCCTGTTCTAGGCAAGAAACTGAAGAAGGATGTGCAGAAGGTGAAGAAAGCTCTGCCAGAAGTCACGAGCATGCAGTGCAAGGACTATCTGTCGACGGGCAAGCTGAGTGTCGCTGGCATCGAACTCGTGGGGGGTGATCTGGTGGTAAGACGAGCATTGAAGGAAGACGAGGCCTCCAAGGACCAGGAGACGAACACGGACAATGATGTTCTCACCATCTTGGACGTTGCATCGTACCCAGAACTAGCGCAGGAAGGTTTAGCACGTGAAATCATCAACAGAGTACAACAACTTCGAAAAAAAGCGAATCTCAAGCCGACTGATGATGTCAAGATGGAGTACAAAGTGCAAGAAGATCCAGAAAAGCTTGGCCTGGAACAGGTCTTTGAGCAGCAGAGTTCTTATATTGAGAAAGCGCTCAGACGGCCTGTGGACAAGCATGTTGTCACGGAGGTGGAAGGACCGATTGTGAACGGCGTCAAAGGAGACAGCTTGATCGTTGAGGAAGTGCAGGAGGTTCAGAAAGCCACTTTCTTATTGAGGCTATTGAAGCTCTGAAGGACCAGAGAAGTGTACTGGTACTACTGATCGAACGATGAGAAATAGTATGATTATGTGACCAGAATTGAGTTATGAGTGCATGGGTTCATGGCTCGATTCTTGCAAGAGTCAAGATTCTAAGACTTCTTCGCATGTTTCTACGAAACCAAGTCAGCTCTATCTTCTGAACATTGAAGAAATGTCGTGAACAAGCCTCCTTACCAGGTAACAATCCTTCAGCCTCATAAATTCCTTTGCGCACATATCTTGGTACGTCGATTGGTAGTCTGCTAGTACGCATTTCCCATAGGCAGAGGCCTGACCACGTATGGATTAGCCATCTCTCGTATAGACAGGCGTAACGCCTCCAGACACACTTGAACGTACCTCGACGGAGCATTTTGCCGCTGCTTCTGCGAATTTCTCGATTGGCCGCACACGGCCTGACATTGTAGGCATATTCGAGGAAACCAAATTGTCTCGGACAAAGGGGCGGGACAGTCCCGGGCCTGAGTGGTGCTGAATGCAGGAAGAAGAGGACGAGGGCCTGTAGATGTTATGAGGCCAACATTATCGAGGGGTCCTGCTGCGAGTCACCCTCCTGCAAAGTATCAACGACAGAAAAGAAGTGATGATATAGCTGTACCGGTGGCCACAAAGCAGAAGCAGTTAACGGACAACATAAGATCATTGACGACAATATCGAAAAATCGACCGGACATATTTTCCGTGGTAAGCACGTGAGCATGTCTTTCACAGATGCACAATGATGTCATTCTTACGTCGATTTCAATTCTGTGAGACGAGCAACGCGCAGGCAGGTGCGGACACGCCAGACGTGAGGCAAGGCAAGTGAGAGTGCATCTTCACTTTTCTGTGATGGCATTTTGAAGCCCAAGTGAAACTAGACCTTCACCCACTGTTACTCTCGTGTCACCTTCACTGTCCAACGCATCCATCAGACAGCATAAAACCCTTCTTCCACAGTCTACAACTCCCATCCACAAACCATCAACTCGATACCCAAACCACAACTACCACTTCTCAAAGGAACCTTCATCTATCAGACAAAATGTCTTCCCACGGTACTCACCACACCCATGGCCACAACCCCGAATACCCAGCAGCCACAACCAACGACAAAGTCGTCCAGCCCCACGCCGTCGATCCCACTGCTCCCTCTCACCAGAGCCACCAGCATCATGCTGGCCACACCGACCCCAATACCATAGGCAACACTCAATCCTTCCAGTCCTCCGACTCGACCACTGACCCCAGCGCCAAATCCTCAAGCAAAGTCGTCGGAGACCTGAAGGGCATGGCACACGGCGTGACAGGCAGTCTCCAAGCAGCCACCGGCACGATGCTCCGCAACAAGAACATGCAAGAAAAGGGCTTCGAGAAGATGAGTGAGGAAGATCAACGTCTCGCTGCGAAGAGCGGCAAACCACCTGTCGGCACTACCACCGTCAGTGGTGACAGCGCTGAAGCGGCTTCGTACGGTACTGGCAGGACCACGACTGAACTCTCACACAAGTGAACAACCAGCCCCAGCGATCACACGATTCGGATGAACACGAATAGCTGAAGAAGAGCAGATGACCTGAGACTCCAGACGGAACGGAAGAATGATACCATGACGGCACCTGCAAATTATTGATACCACAGCATAGACCTTTTTCCTATCGACCTCAAAACCTGAGGCACTGCAACACGTCGACCGTTCAGTTCTCGTGCAGGTCAAGATACCCATTCAGCATGTATTTCATTAGCAGCGCTTCACATCAGCTAGGCAGATAGCATAACAAGACTCATTGACGGCAGCCACAACAATTAGATTTCAGTATCCGATTGATCGTCCGATGTAGACCTGCAGTGCACGACAAGGGCGCAAAGCCTCGCAAATATACCTGTTCCTCGTGCCTTCGTGACTGGACTTTCCCCTCCCATCAGACAGCCGTCCTTCGACATAAGTCCGACCTGTCCGTCGCAGAGGCAAGCTCACTCTGTCGGGGCCCTTGCAAGTATGAGAGAGAATAAGGAGACTTAATTTCATCAAGGACGATGAGACTGAAACATGGACTTTAACCATCCAAAGGCAACGATAACGAATTATTTTCATTATTCCTTGACTGGCACTTGCTTTTTTTTTGGCGTTCTGCTACAGGGGTATGGACAAGACGACAATTAGGAACACCATGACGAACGATGCTGTTTCCCCCCTTATTGTGGCTGTGTGAGCGACATATCGACAGATGCTGAACCCCCATGCCTGAGGGTTTGGTTGTCCAAAAAAGACTAAAGTACAACATTTTTTCATTCTTCGAAGAAGAAACCTTCATCTCCAGTGCGTTGAACGCCGCTCATCCGGTGCTCTTGTGTCCTAGAGCGTGACAGGCTGGGCTCATCATGTCTCTCATCTTCCGGCTCTTCGGACCCGCCAAAGCGCTCTTCCATGGTACTCTCATCCACGAATGTGAATCCTCGGAAGGCGTTTTGCATGGTCGGCGACAGAGGTGTCGATGCCGGGTTTGCGCCCGCGGCTATGGCGGCTGCCCGGGCGTTTAAGGAAGACGAGGTGTTGAGAGCATTGGTGAATTCGGGATCAAAGTTGGATGTGTCGGCCACTGAGGACAATTTGGGCTTGAATGGCGGGATCAGGTTCTTCTTGCCCAGGGCATCCCAGTCAACATCTGTAAAGAAAGGGTGTTGCATCAACTCCCCGGCATCCCCGTTCGCACCCAGCCGATGCTTGGGGTTGCGGTTCAGCAGACCCTTGACAAAGTTTCGACCTTCGGTACTCAGTGCATCTCTTGGAAAGCGCACTTTGCCAAAAGCGATATTCTTGTACATCTGTTGTGTGTCTTCGGCATAAAATGGGCTCCAACCACAGCACATTTCAAAGACCAAAACACCTAGAGACCAAAAGTCCACCATTTTCGTATAACCTTGCTCGTCGAGCAGAACTTCTGGTGCCAAGTACTCGGTGGTTCCGCAGAACGTGTTTGTTGTGTCGTCCTGAGTCAGGTTGGCCTTGGACAATCCGAAATCGCACAACGCTATGTGGCCATTGGCGTCCAGAAGGATGTTCTCTGGCTTGAGGTCTCGGTACACAATATTATGCTCGTGAAGGTGCTTGAGCGCGAGGATAAGTTCGGCGATGTAGAACTTCGCACGATCTTCCTTGAACCGACCTTCCTTCTGGAGATGCCAAAATAATTCTCCTCCGGACATGAAATCCGTCACTAAATAGAGGTCCGTGGGCGTTTGGAAAGAGAATTTGAGGCCAACGATAAAAGGTGACTCGGTTGTGGCAGTCCGCACCAGTATGTTTCGCTCTCCAATAGTGTGCTGAATCTCCTTCTTCTGGATTATGACCTTCTTGGAAAGTACTTTCATGGCATAGATACGCTGTGTATCCTTCTTACGTACTTGGTAGACCTGACCAAATGTGCCTTTGCCGATCAGCTTGAGAATATGGAAATCATTCGGGCCGAAATGCTTCTTGTCCACTTTGGCGAAATGCATGCTGATGTGGATCTCTCCCGTGATGTCCAGGTCTTCTGCACTTCTGGGTTCGAGTCGGAAGAAACCTTCGAGATCGGGCTGTTTCTCGGAAAGATATAAACACAGACGAACATGGCCAAGAAAAGCCTCGCTCTGGCGGTCGTAGACTGTTACATCTAGTTCGGACTGATGACTGACAACATCACTTGCAGCTTGTTAGCCATAGTGCCAAACGGGTTGGTCGTGGGTTGCCAACTTACAATGTAGCTTCGTGGTTCCATTGGGGATCAGAGACCTTGCCAAGTCCTCTTTCATCCCCAGACTGGCCATTAGTGCTACTCTGACGACTGCGCATAGGGATGGCCATGGGCTTTCCCATATCGCTATCAGTCCGTCGAATTGGGATTGACTGTAACGCAGAGACGGGGCCTTTGCGGTCATCACCGTCAACGTCCATTTTGTCGTGTCTGGAACCCTTGGTAACAAATTCATTCCACTCGAATTGACAGACCACGTAAGGGTCGAACGAAGGCTTCAAGTTCCGAGCCTCAGCGATTTTAATTGAAAGTTTGCCCCGAGGAGCAGTGGTAGTGGGAGTTGACTCCTTTGAAAGAGACACAGGCTTCTCGGGTTCAGCAATCTCGGGTGCAGCACTTGCATCGCCCGCAGGGATGCTGGTGCTTGAGAGTGTTGACCGCGTTTCTGGTCGTCGGTCTTCTTGGGATAAGGCTCGAGGTGTGAGAGGAGGTGTGCTCTTATTACGCGACCCATCGGCCACGTCTGAAGTTAGCTCAAGTGTTTCTTGCAGAATCTCAGAAGGTGGCTTAGCAGAACTTGGAGATGAAGGCTGAGGGCTGTGCGGATGCGAAGAGTGAGTAGACGATGTAGGGTTGGAAATATGTGCCGCAGAAACATTGCTTTTGGTAACGCTGGAAACAGGCAGAGACTGGTGGCGACGCTCCTTCACTCCGAAGGCAGTTTTGGGAAGTACGAAGTTCCTCAAAGCCTGCGTGATGGAAGCAATGCCACCGTCTAGCATGGATGAGCCATTCTCTGCAGCCTCGCCATCCCGGTGCACCACTGAAGCGGCGGACGAGATAGGTGTTGGCGGTAGTTGAGAGGGATCAGTCTGTGTAACGGTCTGCCCGGACTCTTGATGAGGTTCATCTGGTGGTGGAGTAGGGACCGACGACTGTTCCCTCTCAACCATCACCATGGAGCCCAGGGAGGTAGAGGACGCTCGTCGATCCTCATCTTCTCTCCTGACCTTCAACGAGGAATGTGCAGGTTCTTCGGTGTTTTCAGGGCGTTTTGCAGCTTGGGATGACCGTAAGGGTGTGCTCTGAGAAGGATCTCCACCCACCTGGCCAAAGTAGCCGTGATTAATACCCGGTAGTCGTTTGTCGTGGAGGTCTGGCTGTGGCGTCGCAACCCCGGATGGCGTGGGCGAGCCCGATCCCAGGTGATCCTGAAGATCGTCTCGAAACTCATGTCTGGCACTGCTGCTTCAAAGGTCAGCGGAGGATTCTGCGGACGTGCTAGCATAGTCTCTCAAAATTGAAGTGAAAGTATGAAATAGCCCCGCCATTGCAGCTCGATCATTCACAGCACCTCAAATTCGACAGGATTTGCTATAGGAAAAGACTGCGCATACTTTTGTGCCATGGCTTGTCTCAAAAGGTCGGCTGCTGCCTGTGGGTTGATTCCACTGTGCGCCATACTGGCGGCTTGCGTTTAGTAGTCCTCCTCCTCAGATGCTCAACGAAGCGGCAGTTTCCCAATGTTCTGCTGAACACAACCGCAGTCGCTCCGCTTGTGGAGGGGAGAGTTCCCTGGGTTTTCCGCAGGAAGGCTCGAGCGAGTGACGAAAGTGGTGCAGAAATTGGAGATTTTCGGAGGCTGGTTGGCAGGGATTGGGAGCAAGAGTATTTCTCGGAAACACTCAGTTCTGATTCAAGGCGAAAGTGGTTGACCCAGAATGTGCGAATATGGTGGAGATGAAGGGTACGTAGATTAGATGGTAGCGACAGCGAGTTCAACAAGGGGCGAAGGGTGACGGTGATATAATCGAGTCGCAGGCGAAAAATGGACCTCGTGGATTTTTGGCGGGCTTATTGACTCGGGTTACTATGGGCGGGAAGTAACCACCTGAGTTTCGGTGGGATGGGGTGTTCAAGGTGGCTCGACAATCGCAACAGGGCGTAGCTTTCGGTTGAAGGGCGAGTCATAACAAGAAGAATCAAACCTTGAGGGAGATGTCATAGGCAGAGATACACCCGGAGAGGGCGAAAATTCTGGATACCATGGGCGAACCAGGTAAGCCTCTGGCGACTATAGGCTACCTATGGTAGCTGAGAGAATAACGATAATACTTTATTGTGCCCTGGTCAGGTCGAAAGAGGATGCAAAGTCATCGGTTTAGCCACTCGATTCAGCTTAACCGTGCTCGACATGGGCTGTGCTCCCGACGGACTATTGCGCAAAGAGAAGGAAAGACAGCGGTCACCGCCCTCATTTGGTACGTGTGTATTTCGGAACAGAGACCGAGACACTGACTCTTGATATTGAGAGTCCACGTCAACGTCATTCATACCTAGGTTTGCATTCATGAAACCCGTTTGCTTGAGGAGTTGCGATAATCCTGACGAGATCGTTGAAGCGGTCGATTCCCAGCATGGACCGCCTCAAATGAGGAGTAGAATTGTAACAGAAAATCGTCTGGACTCGTACATTGATCTTTGATGAAGTCTTCACAAGATCTGGATCAGGCTATACGACATTAGGGTAATTCTGCTGAACACCTTTGATGCGCAAGGCGAAAGCCGCAGTTTGCATGTGCTATTCCGGCGATGTTTCGACATGGGGTTTGACACAGCAGAAAATTCTTGAGAGGAAACGAAAAATCGCCCTGCACATGTCACATCGCTTCGGCGGTCCTGCGAGGCCATGTTCCTTGTCCCACCTTGCCTGGCCCGGAACAGTTCTTTGGTACGGTCAACCGTCGGCAGAGGCACTTTAGAGTTGGTTGAGATACCTAACGGCTCGACGGCTACCTGGATCGTATATCGCCATACTCCGACGGTAATACTTCACCAAGGATATGAACGCAGAAATTGACCTCCAACGGACAACTGCGCCTTGTAGTCCTCGCGAGACAGATGATCTGATATCAACACGTCTCTCATGATCTGTTTGCGATTATGCTTTCTGGGGATTTATCACGGGGAAAGGGCCCTTGCTCATACTATTCCCCGGCCTCCCAATAATAGAAGTGCCATTCTTTCTGACCTACTTTTAGACCCGGGCTGTGGTCCAGATGACTGCTTGTCGTGGAACTTGAATGGAACACGGCCGTTGCTTGCGTAACTCGAGAGCAAACCGTCCGTCTGACTGCAACGCAAGGCTGAGAAGTGCTCGCATCCTGCCTTCTTGTGCAACTATGATGATTCATGAAGAGCCTCGTGAGCTTTCATATGTGACTTCGATCCAATCGCGCAGAGTCGTGGCTTGGTCGCGTGGCTATGTTTCACCTAAGTGAACAGGGATGTCAACGGAGCGTTGAGGACATTTCTTGCCTGCTGCAAGGCAAGAGTGACTATTGTCCGGTTTGTCGTAAACCAATACCAGCCTGGTCATCAATCCAAGATGTAGAGTAAGCAACTTGCCTCACCGTAGCGGTATGCCATTTGAGACCTTGAGATTCACCGTGGATAATCAGTGCCAAGGCTAGCCATATCGGGCGACGCGACTTGCTAGCCTGAGGCTGGTGCGACTGTTTTCTGAAGCTTTAGAGTCCACTATTCAGGTACCAACTTGGTGCAGCGTTGTGGTTTTCCCCAACTTGCGCATATGGCTCGGCGACCACGTCTCGCGGCGCAAGCCGCTCAGGCTTCGATGAGTGCGTTGTTTAACGTATCACATTTCAGATTTTCGCGACTGACAACTGGCAGGAACACCGATCCCAAACATATCGGATAATGAAGATGAGGAGATGGCAGATGCTAGTCCTGGAGGTCCAGCGACACCACAAGATGATGAGGAGAACGGAGAGAATGAAGAGGATGAAGACATGAATGAAGCAGAAGAGGCTCCTACACCGTCCAGAGACTCGGCGCAACCTTCTCGTTCGGCGACTCCTCGACGCGGCCGACCGTCCCTACAATTCGGACGACGGAAGCGGCTGGGTCGACCACCCAAGAACCGGCAACCGCTCTCCGACGACGAAAATAATGACGCTACTTCAGAGGTTAGCACTCCAAAGAGGAGGGGTGGCTTCCGTGGCCATCGAGGCGGGAGATGGAGAGGCAGGGGCGGCGTTACAAGAACACCAGCTCCTCTCGATCTGAATGGAAACCCAATGCAGATCGTAAATGATGAGGTTGAACTGCCTGGAGACCCGGAAGGAGAAACGAAAGTGGATAAGAGAGGCCAGCTTTTGGATGGGAGAGAATATCGCGTGCGGACGTTCACCATTATGGGAAGAGACGAGCGACTTTACATGCTCTCCACCGAGCCAGCACGATGCATCGGCTTTCGTGATTCCTACCTCTTCTTCCAGAAACATCCGAATCTGTACAAGATCATCATTGACGATGACGAGAAACGAGATCTCATCGAGCGGGATGTGCTCCCTCATTCCTACAAGGGCCGAGCTATTGGTGTTGTAACCGCTCGCTCAGTGTTCCGCGAGTTTGGAGCAAAGATCGTGATTGGGGGAAAGAAGGTCATTGACGACTATCAGACTCAAGCGGCACGCGAACGAGGGGATGTGGAAGGTGAATTGGCTGTCCCCGACGACCGTTTACCGGCACCTGGAGAGCCCTATAACCGCAATCAGTATGTTGCATGGCATGGTGCGAGCGCGGTCTACCACACCAACGCCTCTAGTGTGCCAGGCCCCATTGCCAAAGCACAGGACATCAAGAGACGCAAGATTGTGGTAACAAGTGACAACTGGATGTACGAACATGCCAGGGAAGCCAGGTGAGCGGATGAGAGCCCGTGAAACAGGGCTTGACTAATTCTCGTGCCAGTCGTTTTAATTCTATGCTTACAGCTGCTCGTTCGGACAACCAAAATGGTGTATACGACATTCACACTAACGCCATGCACTGGCCGAGTTATATGCAGCCAACGCATGCTCGATGGGAAGTCGTCCACGACGAGAATGATTTTGAATTATTGGAACAAGTACCAAGACTGCCCAAACTTGACCCGGTGTATGGCAGGAATTTCCGGATACACGACCTCTGCCTTGAAACCGCACCAGAGTCATGGCTTGGACGACCAGGTTCGGACGGAGAAGATGAAGGGCTTTCGTCCATTCCCGCCACGATACTGGAAGAGCTACCGCCGGAGTGCCTGGACGCTTTTGAAGCGGCAAAGTCACGCGAGGCCAGCTGGCGTAGCAAGTGGCATTCCGAACGTGCGGACGGTCTACGTGCGCACTTCCTCTCATCCGTCGATTGGTATCCAAGATGAGCACTCAGCAGGTCAGCCTAGGACGTGTTCCAGGCATTAAAGAAAACACGACTTCCAGGCCGAGGTTGCAGGGAAGATGCCACCAAGCATAAGGGTTATTGTGGCTTCACCAAAGACTCATGAAGCCTTTGCTTGGGTGAAGGTGCATGCTTCGATCAATACAGGCGACCTCATTCCGCTTCGGAGACCGAGACAATCAATCAATCTGCAATGTTCGGAGGGTTCTAAGCAGAACCACGATCCATTCAAGCTCGAAGCTGGACTGGGACCTTCCCTCCACGATTGGTAACCGGAACTTACAGACCAGGTTTCGATGTTGCAGATTCGGAATGGGACGCTGAGGCCGGCCGCGAAACCCGACCCCCAATTGCATATCTTGCAAACGAAGATGAGTGCGTGTGAATTAGAACAATACACACACAGTACTCGCACAGATAGAACCGATCCTCGCCGGATTTCGTGGAGTGGAAGTCATTAGGGGAAACATGATTGGGTCGATGCAATTCTTCACTATTGAGCATTGTGCCGCTGAACCAATCATGCAATATGGCTACACTCCTCTACGGCGTGTTTCGTGACTGCGTTGAATTTTCCTGAATGTGGGGCATTTATGCCCGTTCTTGCAGTTCCCTCTCTTTCCGCCGTGGTTTTGCACATTCGATGCCCAAGCCTATCTGTGCCCTCTGAAAGGCTATCGCTTGGGGAAAGTTACATGCATGATAACCTACAAGGAATCATCATGACCCAAGGCAGTGAGAAGTAAGTCGGAATCTGAAAATGGCACGTGAGGGCGCACGATGATGTCGTTGTACATACCCCGTGCAAGGCGGTGTCGTCCTACTCCAAAAAACGTGGCCATATGTGCATAACCTATTGCTTACTATGGTATGACGCCGGGCTTAAAAGGTCTGCTGGACGATGAGCGATGAGCACATTAGTTATTAGGCAACACCGTGGAAGCAGGGGCGACATTGAGCGTGTAGCATTGATGGCCTCCAAAATACCTAGTAGGTGTGAGTGTTGAGTCACAAGGCAGACGTGCCTGGGTAGGCTCTCTTCTTCGAAGATCGTGATGAATGTGGCTTGTGGATGCGGAGCACAAAAGACTCCTGACAACAGGGCAGACTTTTGGGAGAGACAGCCTAGATACCGTCTGAATGGCTCGATATACGGAGCACCCTCATCACGCGAATGACAGATGGCAAGTAACGATCGGTGGCAAACGGCACAAAGACAGGATGCAGGTCTTAAAAAGAAATATGGGTACAATTCAGACAGAGAGAAACTGATGTCATGTAGACAAGAATAATGCTGCATTACTGCTTCCAGGTTTATCATAATCAATGTCGGGCGTCGGAACCTGTGAAGGACACTCAAGTATAGATCTTCGTAGGCCCCGAGGGGCGCAGATTGATGACATGCAACGGGCGAAGATAAACATGTGAGGAATGATGAACAGAGAGTCATTTACTGCAGTTACTGCAGCACAAAAAATGAATGGTCTACGACAAAAGCGATGTAGTTAACGGCGGACTCGGGCGGACCGGACAAAGTTCAACACGCGTCGGTTAGGCTGGTGACCATTATTAAATAAAATCTCAAAGGTCACGTTCAGTGTTTGTGGGAGACCAACGTGATCTGAGCTTTGAAACTGGCTGGATGTTTGACTCTACAACCAAACCGATCTAGAATTGCAATTGCGTACCACAACAATGCATTCGAAGTCTCCCCATGAAGGTGAAGATAGATGAGGACTTGCAAACGGGAATACCCAGTGACTTGCAAGTAAAACACTTTGACACATTCATTATTCTTCATCATCGCCTCTTCAAAGTCAGCCCCAGAGTCCTCGATCCATACAAGTTTTGACGAGGGCCTAAAAAGTCAGTCTTTGGCTTCATTGTGACTGGCCCAAAAATCCCTTTCAGTCTTCCCCCCCAGGCCGGTCCTTCAGGGTATTCTAACGCCAGTAAGACCACAATCGGCTATCACTCCTCCCCTAGCTGTTTACCTAGGAAACTTACCCTGCATGTTTGCTCCCCTTTTCCTCGAACCTGTTTGCTGAATGGTCAATTGGCCTCCGAGTCGTCTTCTTCGTCTGCAGCCACTTTATCCTCTTTCTCCTCCGCTTGGACTGCCACCCAAGACCCGTCCTGTCGTTGTCGCGGCTTTCGCCCTCCGCCCTCCTCGCTCGTTTTGCCATCGACGACCCTCCAAAATCCACCCGCTAAGAAACACCTGCTGCACGTCGTTGCGGTGCTGGTTCTGGTCCCCTTTCCCCTCCCAAAAACCCGTTCTGTCAACCTCATCATCCTTTCCCACGAAATCTCCCTCATCCACCCTTTTAATCATCTTTTCCTCCATCTAAACCTCTCCATCACTTCTTACCTCAAAACCTCTCTCCCTCTAGACACCTCCCGACGTACTGTTGCTGTTGGTTGGTTCGGTTGTTGGTTCAGCCACCGTTGCTATTCCTGGCCAACGATTGAAGGATTTTTCCAGCCCTCAGAGGGTGGTAATTTCGGACCCGGGCCCACGCCTGCCTCTTGAGTGACGACTCCTTACGGTCAGCTTGATTGCCACAATTTCCCACCGCACCACCGTCGCCAGGCTACCGACTTTGGCCATAACCCTTCCGTCCATCTGTCGCCTAGGCACCCTTCTATTAGACTCAGTGGCCAATTTGAGGTTTTCCTCACTCGCGAGTCACGACCCGGTCAGAGCCTTTTCACTACGGACGACCCTCGCCTCGCTAGTGGCTGTGTTTCCCCATTCCCGCCGGTTTCTTCTTCAGGTCCGAGGCCTCAGTTTTCCCTCACAACACCTGTTCGCTGGACTTCAAAACCAAACAACAAACGCGTAACAGCCTGTCTCAGTCACCACAAGGCGCAGTCCATTGCTCAAGAGTCAGTGCGGATTGAGGTGACACCACTTTGGTATGTTCTTCTCCCTCAATTCAGCCGTCTTGCCATCAAATCACCCCGGCTGTAACTGGCTGAGCCCAATTACTTAGCCGCGCACCCGCTGAACCTCGCCATCGTTCTGACTTCAATCACGCTGCAGGCTGCCACCTTCAACAAAGATCCGGCTCACACCGCCTCTTACCTTACGCAACCCTCAATTGACGATCTTGACGAGCTTTTCACTAAGTCTTGTCCATCATTCTTCACCAACCTTGAGCCTCCTCGAAAAGAGATTGTACACTATCGTCGTTTGCCGATCTAACGACCGCAACACCAAAACACTTCTACATCCCACCATTTGCAAATAACCACCTCTATTAATCTTCGATATCGCGATCAACCTCAGAAATTGACCGCGGCATCATCCTACCCCTCTTCCATGCTCGATTACTGAGCCTACAGCAAACAAGTGCTCCGACTCCCAACGCTTCGTGCGTTGCCGCAGTCGGCGGAGGCAGAGGTAAGAAGCAATTGAACCCGACAACGGCACGTCCATTTCTAACAATATCAGGGCTGCGGCTGTCTGCTCTCCTCACTTCTATCACCCGACCATGCCTTCTTACCATTCCTGGGGCCCTAACGGGCAGCATGCTCGGCTTCCTCCCACCCCTCCTGAGTACCAGAATGCCTATCTCACGCCAATGAGCGCTGTATCGGAACGTGGCTATTATCCATCGCAGAGCTTCCATCCTCGACGGTCACTGTCGACAAGAGAATACTCCGACAGATACCAGGCTCCGCCCGCATACACTGCTCAGCACCCTCTTGCCGCTCAAGGCTCACGAGTTGGACATGGTCATCCTTCTCAAGAGTACCCGTACCCTCAGCCATTTCCTCAGGCTACTGCTCAATATGGATTCAATGCTGTCGGAGCACCCATGTTGCCTCCGATTCGTGCCACCGATGCCTTGGATTTTTCAGGAAACTACACACAGCAGCCAACTGAACCAAAGCCAAAAGAGGAGAAGCCTACTGGGGGTGTGGCACAACATTTGGACTACGATATGGATTTAATGTCCAACTTCGTCGCTGAGATGTCTCAGAATCTTGTGACTCCGGAGTCTTCACCATCGTCTCAATTCCGGAAATACGTCTCGCAGATTCTGTCGTCAACTCGCCTACCGAGCTCCACGATCATGCTGGGTCTCTTCTATCTCGCATCCAGGATGAGACAACTGAGTGAGCGGGGACAATCGACTTCGTCATCGGGTACCGTGTATCGCATGCTCACTACCTGCCTCCTACTTGGCAGCAAGTTCCTTGACGATAATACGTTCCAAAACCGCTCTTGGGCTGAAGTCAGCAGCATTCCTGTACATGAGTTGAACATGATGGAGCTACAATGGCTTACAGATTTCAACTGGGAGATCCATGGCATGATGTATGATGAAGAGGAAGGCTTCTTCATGTGGGTTGAACACTGGCATGCATATGAAGAGAAGGCTCAACTTGAGAAAGTCAAAGAGATGCAGAAGCTGGCTCCTATCGAGACCAAGATCCGTCGCAGTCATTCTCTTCACCACCAGCAGCCACTTATGTCTCCAGAAGGCCCGATTCCTCCTCAATATCAACAGGGCTCACAGTACGACACACGTTGGGTCCAGCCATACATCTCGGAGTATTCACCACCATCTGCACCGCATAGCGGTCCGGCTACGCCCGACTATTATACTCCAACCTGGTCATATACACCATCCGGCTCAGGTTTCGGTCGTCAGTCTTACCACTCCGGCAATGCTTCTGCATACAATGCCCAACGCAATCAACTTCCAGCGTATGGCCAGTTCTCCTATCCTGCAGGCCTTACAACAAACAACTGGATGACACATGGACCCAACTGCAATTGTGCGCTGCACGCTAAACACTCAGACTACTACTTCAGTCATGCGGGATATCCTATGCAAACTGTTGTCGGCTAAAACTGTTTCGCCGACTTCCAGCGTTTAGCGATTTGTTGGATCCGGCCAAAAAGTTATCGAACCGCCTTGTCACTTCGGTTCTGTTACATCACTGCCAATTCTGGCCATGGTCTCGAATACGACGTTCGAAACCATCAGATCTCGTGCTCATCACTTCGGGCTATGAGCGCTTCTTGACGAGTCACCAAAAAATCTTTAATCGAGCTTGCATCTAACGACTTATTACGAACTTGCACCTTCTTTTCTTTCGTTCTTCGGCATTTAAGCACTGAGCAACTTCCTTCAAATGATAGAACCAGGGTTTATTCCACATACATTCACGACGGTCGGTGGTTTTAGGGGCAGCACAGGGAGATTAAAAGTCATAAAAAGTTTCAGGCTCTGCAACGAGAGTGATAAATGGCGTTATGGGATTGTCGACAACACGATTTTTACGCACGCGCTCAGGTTTTCGTTTCTTTTTCTCTTGCAACACAGCGCTTCCTTTACACAGCTGCAGTGTCACGGTGCTTCTCTCGCGCGGAGCAGGCATTTGCTGGATGGTCTTTTACTTATTGCTAGCTGGCATGTCGTTCTTGTAATTAGCTATGTGAAACGAGAGGTGGCGGTTTCAATGCACCAGGTTTACAAATGAAGCGTTCGAACTGGCTCAAGAGAGGGCTTGTTGAGGTCAAGATCTGCATCAAGACGAGAACATGGATACTTTCCAAAAAGGCGCTGCCGGTGAAAAGAAATGGAACATGTCGGCCAGTTTTATGGATCTTCTGACGCCTCTACATGTGCTTGGGGCTGGTGCAATGGGGAATGGACTGGGCTTATACCCTTATAGATTTTATGCAACGATCTGCGTGCTTTCAAGACCACGGAACAGACAAATACAAAAGATTTGCTTTTAAATGTTCCATATTCCTGAACGACGGGCTTAATTTCGTATTCCATAATTTATCATGAATACAACATGGTGGCCGTACTGGTAGTTTCCCAGAATTGCCAGTACCAACAGACGTGCCAGGCTGCATGCGTGACGCGGTGTCAGTTACTTCCCGCCGCTATAACCACAGCTGGCTTCAAGGTATCTAATCAAGTTGAACTCCAAACATCCATCAATTCATAGCAGTCCGAGACTCTCTTCCATCTGTCCATCCATTCCTCGACTTCCTCAAAATCTTGCATTCCCAACGTCACCTCTGCCCAATTTGACACCACATATCTGAACGAGTCCGGCAAATATGTCCACGCTAGAAGATCTTGATGACCTGGAGCGCGACGAGAAGGAGCAGAAGAAGGATGGGGATGACAAGGGCAAGAAGGCCCCTGGTGACGGAGACTCAAAAGATGCCGACATGAAGGATGCAGAAGCCGAGAAGAAAGATGAAGAAGAGGAATACATTGATTCGGAAATCCTTCAGTCAAATACCAGAGACATCATCAACCGGCGGCGGTTACTTGAGAACGAGTTGAAGATACTTAAGAGCGAGTTTCAACGGTTGAAGCACGAAGAAACCACCATGAAGGACAAGATCAAGGACAACTTGGACAAGATTGAGCAGAACCGGTGAGTGCTGGCAAAAGCTACATACGCAATAACATCCAGGTGGCTAATTCGTCCGCAGGCAATTACCCTACCTCGTCGGCAATGTTGTCGAGCTTCTCGATTTAGATGTCGAGGCCGAAGCAGCAGAAGAAGGAGCAAACATCGACCTCGACGCCACCCGAGTAGGCAAATCCGCAGTGATCAAGACCAGTACAAGACAGACCATCTTCCTACCTCTAATCGGGCTGGTGGACCACACCAAGCTTAAACCCGCCGACCTCATCGGTGTCAACAAGGATTCATACCTCGTTCTCGATACTCTGCCTGCGGAGTACGACTCCAGAGTAAAGGCTATGGAGGTTGACGAAAAGCCAACCGAGAAGTACACGGATGTTGGTGGTCTTGACAAACAGATTGAAGAGCTTATTGAGGCAGTGGTATGGCCCATGAAGGAGGCAGAAAGATTCAAGAAAATTGGTATCAAGGCTCCTAAAGGTATATTTCCCACAACAAATGTCAGTTCCTTCGTGCTGACCACTTTGCAGGAGCTCTGATGTATGGACCTCCCGGAACCGGCAAGACTCTCCTTGCTCGTGCGTGTGCGGCTCAAACGAACGCCACCTTCCTCAAGCTGGCTGGTCCTCAACTGGTTCAGATGTTTATCGGAGACGGTGCCAAACTCGTCCGAGATTGCTTCGCCCTAGCCAAAGAGAAGGCTCCGTCAATCATCTTCATTGACGAACTGGATGCTGTGGGCACCAAGCGTTTTGACTCTGAGAAGAGCGGTGATCGAGAAGTCCAGCGAACAATGTTGGAACTGCTCAACCAGCTGGATGGTTTTGCTTCAGATGAAAGAATCAAAGTGCTGGCGGCCACAAACAGAGTCGACGTGCTCGATCCCGCTTTGCTGCGTTCAGGACGTCTGGATCGAAAGATTGAATTCCCGCTACCCAACGAAGAGTCACGGGCGCAGATTCTGCGAATCCATTCCAGGAAGATGACCGTGGACGAAGGCAACGTCAATTGGAACGAGCTTGCTAGGTCTACCGATGAGATGAATGGAGCCCAACTGAAGGCCGTTTGTGTGGAAGCTGGCATGATCGCCCTTCGCAAAGGACAAAGCAAGATCATTCACGAGAATTATGTGGATGCCATCGCCGAAGTCATGGCCAAGAAGAAGGATACGTGAGTTACTCCCTTTCCCGGCATCAACCTTCAAGACACTGACATTTTCAGGGTGAACTTCTATGCATGATCCTTTTCGTACTTTCAGCATACCACAAGCGTTCGGAGGTTATCATGGTCGACTGTACAGAGTAGCAAGTCGTGGGTGCAATGCAGGAATAGATCAGCAGTGACGACTGCGCGTCTCGCGTGGCATGGCATGGCTCAAAGGATCTGTGGAATGGGCTAGCCTAGGAATTAGTCGAGTGAAGCCTGGTGTATAACAAGCCTGACAGGACCTGCCATGGCTTGCTGCTTGCAATTGCACTGTCCTGGTCGTTAACTCTAGACCTGCCACTTCTAATGCAAGCCACGACTTTTCCTGCTCTTTTCGTTGCAAGCTGGAGACATCCCCAGCAAACGCCGGGCTGGGTCACTACAAGGGTTAGTGAGGCTTTATTTTTATACCTTGCTCAGCTAGTTATGGGGTATCTGCCATGTGCAAAACAAAGTTGGTAGAGAAAATCCATCGCCGTCAATATGATTGTTGTTATTGGTCGGGAATTAAACGCCAACCGAACGACAATCCCAGTTCCAAGTCCCTGGGAGTATATCGTTCCAACTTTCTACCACTGCCCGCATATCTCCCCTCTTGTTGATTTCATCTCTGTTATAGCATGGGTACAGGTGTCAATATATTGTATGGCACTATCCGAGTGTCTTCTCCCAGTTAAAATCACTCATTCACAGCCCCTTACCGGGCAGCTCATCGTGTTATGTCCCTTATCTTTGGCGCTCAGGATGCACAACTGGGCACTCTGAGAAGTTCGAGCTCGACGCGATGACTTCAACTGCCAAAACATTTTTTCTTTGTGGTGATTGCTGCCCTTGAAGCATCCGAACACTTCCAATATGGTGGTAGCAATGGAACGTCAGCAGACGTTACCACTTCACGACCGCATTGAGCAGGCATCTGCAGGTGCTTTTGTACCACATCCTCAATCTGTGTCCGCTCCAGTCGACAAGAATGCACAGCCTGCCAAGAGAACAAGCCTCCTTCGCCGACTATCTGGACCGAACGCTTCAGACCGCACAGGGAGTAAGAGAGACGGGCGTCGGGAGACCTCCAAAAAGTCTAGACAGTACTGGAAGCGACTGCCCGCTCCAATACTGGAACTTGTACTACTGCAACTCAAGAACATCCACGTCGATCGAGAATCCTCTTCGTGTACAACATGCTATATGAGAGATCTGAGTTCCATGCAGCGCACGTGCAAAGCATGGTTCTCGGATACACAGAGAACTCTGTAAGCATCAGTTCTTCACCGCCTTGTGCATTCATGTCTGACAAAGCCAGATATACCCATATCGATCTCGTAGGACAAGAGGATCCCGCATTGCTGCGAAGGTGGCGACTATCTCGCGCAGCACGACTTGTTCGGCTTAGATCAACCCTCCGGTCAAGGCCCTTGCTTGCCGCTCTCGTCAAGACGATTAATGTTCCCGATCTTCATATACCTCTATATCTCTCGAACGACAATCCAAATCCAGCATACGACGCGTACCTTTGCACTCTGGCATCCGTCGTCATGGCTTGCCCCAACCTTGAGGCTTTCTCAGGCTTCACACCGTTCTACAACCACACATTCGACCGGCTGACGCATGCCCTATCTACGAGAACGAAACTACGTCAGCACGTCTGGGTCATAGCAGAGAATGATGAGATTCGAGAACGAAGCCTAAAACAACTGCCTCCAGGACTACTAGACGAAAATCAATATTTTCAATTCAAGTTATACCATCAACATTGGAAACAACTTGAAACTCTGATGCTTTGCTCACCTGGCGGACTTGGTGTTATCGAGTATAGACTTTTCAAATATGTTCTACGTTCTCTGCCGTCGCTGAAGAATCTATGTGTTTCCTCATTTGATGCTGACGACTTCAACGACAAAACGTTGCGACATGTTCCAGGTGTTACCAACTTGCGTCTTGAGGAATGCTTAGGTGTCACGGAAGCTGGGTTGACTCGATGGGCGGCCAGACCAAAAGCAGTACCGGTCAAATGTCTCAGCCTGATACACCAAAATGTCACCAGCCTACTGACGATCTCGAAGATTTTAGCTTCTCTGGATCGACTGCGAAAATTCACCATCGTCCAGACAGATATCGTCCCCACGCTACCCTTTTACTCTGGCGCGGTGGTCTTCCAACCAGTTTTGGCATCGAAATGCCTGAAGTTCTTGCACTGGGATGTGTTTTGCAATGATCAGGATGCCCTTAAGGGTATCACGGACAGTGCGGCTGCATGCCCACAAATGGACAACACTAGGACCCGCGACGACGTTTCACTCACAGCAAATGAGCACTTAGCGCAGTCGATATTACACAATGGCTTTCCTGCGTTGACTCGTCTCAGAGCGCCCCGAGATACCTCACCTGATGGTCTGCTACAATCAGTCTGTCAGCCACTGTATGAGGAGGGCTTCACTTTGCCCAAAGATGATGCACTCTTGCCACGATCGAAGGATGGCCCGCATTCGAACTCTTTACGAGCAGCTAATCTACGAGCCCTGAAGATTGTTCAAGAGAAACGAAAAAAGGGGAAATCACGTGCAGCAGGGCCCTTCGAGCTCAGTGCCGAACACGACAGGATGGGTACTCACCCGACAGACAGCGAAGCCTCAGTCAGCACTTTGAACACCCTCCAGTCCTATCTAACACACAGCAGCACCAACACTACTGCAACAAATCAATCAAATATCCAAAGTCCAGTCTCCCCAATAGACGCCGAACAACAATGGATGTATCGTATCCCAGACTTTTCAGGCAAGGAGACACCGAAAGGGCGACTACAAGACATTCGTGTTCCAAGCTCAGCCTCGAAGCGCGACAGCATCTGTAACTGTGAATTCGATGCAGACAGCATTTGTGCTTGCGATGCGCAACACAATCCGCTGAATAGACCACCTACACCGCCAAAGAGCCCTCTCCGTCACAGTTTCAGGCTGTCCCAGTCAGCGCCTTTCCCTGGAGATCATATTCCTCCAAGCGACATGTACCAGAACCAGAGAAGGACTCTCGACCAAGTACAAGTGTCATCTTCGAGCGCGACATCACTTCCAACTCAGCGACAACGACAACTGAGGCCTATATTCTACTTGAAGCCAGATGTACCCTACCACGACGCGAATGGTGGGATAGTCGGCTGGGCAGAACTACTCAGAATCAAGGAGAAAGCTAGAATGGCCGGTGGTGGTGCCGGGCATGAGCATGAGGAGGACGACTTCGAAGACGAAACTATGTGCACAGGGTCCTGGAACTCGCGTTATGTCGGCGAGAGGAATTGGAATGAGCTTGATCTCGTCAAAGAGCTTTCCAACTCGAACTCGTCGTCGTATACCATGGCAAGTGCAGACTCTGAATCAGAGCCAAAGTGGAAGTCACGATTGAAGTCGGGCTCCAACACAAACTTGAATTCCTTGTCTTTGCCTTTGAGAGCGAAGGTGCCGCTCTACGCGCACGAGAAGAGTCTGGACAGAAGAAGACATGTTGCGAGGCCTAGGGGTGAAAGGGGTGGAAGTATTTGTGTGAACGACTTTTTTTGATCTGGATGGGGAGTACACATACCTGTCCTTTGTTTACAGTGGATGGCAACAGCAATGTCGCAAGATGTGCTGCGAGTGTTCAGTCCGCGCCCAATACTATGCGTCCTTCATTTCGTAGAGAATGGAGAATACTCCATGCTTCCTGTGGCCTTAGACCTCCGTGGGAGCTGATGGATATTCTGCAAGATCGCATTGCCAGTCGCCCGTCCGGTTGCTTCTTTTTACGATCACAAAATCTCGATGACAAGAACATTTTGATTCCGAATCCAAGAGCGAGCAGCCAGTCAAAGTGTTTAGCCATGGCAGTAGCACCTCTAGCCAGCTTCGTAAGAGGACCCTGTTCTGTTCTCGTTACCATCAAGGCCATCCTTCTGCCTGCGCTTGGTCGGAGGAATTCCAGGCCGAGCACCATGATGTCTCCGTCCGACGAACTGATGGCGCGACCACCTCCAATTTTTTCGATTCTCTTTCTTACTAACACATTTCATTGACCATGAAGAATCTCTCCGTATGGCGTCATGAAGATGAATCTATGTAGACCTATTTGACTATATATGACCGTAACTGCCATGTAAGATGCCGTAGTGTTATGCGGTGTTGAAACCGATTCAATCTCAACGACATTGTTCATCACACTGTTCCACCTACTACAACAGCAGCAGCAGCAGCAGCAGCAGCAGCATGGCACCGGTACAGAAGAAGACGGTTCTGATCACAGGCTGTAGCACAGGCGGCATAGGCTCAGCCATGGCCAAGGTCTTTCTCGAACAGGGTTTCCACGTCTTCGCCACGGCGCGCGATCCCAACAAGGCGGCGGATCTCGCGGAATTAAGTAACGTTGAGGTCCTTGGGCTGGACGTTACTATCGCCCAGACCATCGCGCGGTGTAAGGACACGGTGTCGAAGCGCACAGGCGGGAAACTCGATGTCCTAGTCAACAATGCCGGGATCGAGTCTCAGTCCCCATTGCTGGACGTTGACATCGCGGAGGCGAAGAGGCTTTACGACGTCAATGTCTGGGGTCCTCTTGCTGTGGTCCAGGCGTTTGCGCCATTAATTATCGAGGCCAAAGGAGTCGTCGCCAATCAGAGCTCCATTGATGCAGCGTTGAACATGGTGTGGGCTGGCATCTTTTCCAGTTCAAAAGTAGCTGAAGCGCGCATGTCGGAGATCCTACGCCTCGAACTGGAGCCGCTGGGCGTGCGTGTCGTGACGATGATGACTGGGTCCGCTGATACGCCTATGTTCGGCAAGCCTGGTGGTCGGATGAGATTGCCTGAGACTTCGTACTATCATGGCGTTGAGGATGCGGCGTACAAGGAGAGGATGAATCATCAGCGCCAGGCTATGAAAGTCGAAGTGCTGGCTGAGAAGCTGGTCAAGGACATTCTCGGTGGGACTAGGGGCATGATTTGGTATGGGGCGCTTGCTTCAACTGTGCGGATTATGACATGGGCGTTCCCGACGTGGGTTGTCGACAGGTTGGTCAATGGCGAACGGGGCTTGAAGGGGGTCAATCGCCGTTAGGGGTGAATTTCAACTGGACTTGGGGTATGTACGATATAATGGAGACTTGGAATGTGTATGCTTAGGAGCAGACCCTAATGCGTAGCCCTTTGCAATGTTAACATCTGCTGGACGTCAGTATGGTGTCTTGGGAAGTCCTTGTTCGAGAGTCGTGTTGATGATTTGCAGAATATATAATTCAGCCATCGCTATCATCGCGGGCTTTGCCAGACGTGTAACAGAATGCATCAGCACTTCATTTAAAACCTGCTTCATGAATCGAAGGTGCTTACTGCCACGGGCTCATTTAAGGGTGACTTGTTCAAGCATGTAAACAATGTAGTCAAGGAGATGAGTAGAAGAGATTCCTGTGCCTATGTGACGTCGCCGTGAATATCAAAGTTGAAAATTCTTTGCCGAATTTGACGAGGCTATGTGACAAGGCTGCCGAACTTCGCCTTTCGGATTCTTTCCCTCATACATTTTGGTGCTTGCAAAAGGTACTAAGAGATCGACAAGGTCCATTTAATCAGCGATCGGCAACTCAGTGACGGCCCAAGGCTCATCGGTTTAGACTGTGACGCCTTCTGAGTGACTCATCTGAACCAGTCAGCCTCCCGGCAAGCGCGAACATCATCGACCTGAAGAAGAGGCACAGATCTAGGCACTCAAACGATTTGTGTAATACGCCAATTCCTCTAATTGGCTCTGGATCTGTTCCTTCGCGTTAGGAGTCTCGTCCCGGTCTTCGACTACAGATTTCCACACACACGATTTATCCACCAAGCGCTCATAATGTCATCTGGTCGAGGTGGTCGAGGTGGCCGCGGAGGCAACCGCCACGACTCACCACCTCGCACTGTGCTCGTCTCGAAAGCACTCTCACGTCTTCTCCGCCACGCTGCCGTACAAGAACGCATCCCCATCGACAATCACGGCTACGTCCGCATGGACCACCTCTTAGGATGGCAACGTCTACGCAGTATGAAACCTCCAGTGACATTCGACGAGATAGTTCAAGTTATCCAGGACAACGAGAAGAAGCGATTCGCTTTGAAGTATGTGACCCAGGAAATCAACCCGGAGCACACAGACGTCCCTACCACCACGAATGAATCCCAAACGACAGAACAGGCAGACGTGGAAACGGATGCGCAAATCGAGACGGAGACGCAACGAGCCATCTCCCAATTTGAAGCACTCACTATCAACAACGACATCGACATGAAGAGGTTCTTCATACGGGCCACACAGGGTCACAGCATGAAAGCCGTCGAGGCAGAAAACTTGTTGACCCCGATCACTCTGGACGATGAGGCAAATATACCTGACGCAGTCGTACACGGGACATTCTACGGCGCATGGGAGCCGATTCTGACAAGCGGCGGACTCAAATCAATGAGCCGGAACCATGTGCACTTTGCCACAGGCCCGAATTTAGAAGAGGTCCAGCAGAATATTGTGCCAGGGGAGACGACAAAAGGTGGTCTAGGTTCAGTTCTTGGCAAGAACAAAGTCATTTCTGGGATGAGGAGCGACGCACAAATCCTGATATATATCGACATTCGGCGCGCGTTGGCCGAGGAGAAGGAGATGAAGTGGTGGCGTAGCGAGAACGGAGTGATTCTTACGGAAGGGGTGGGCGACAAAGATAAGGTTGTGCCTACGAAGTACTTTCTCGCAGCGTATGAGATTAAAGAGGGCGTAGGGAAGTTGTGGGAAGATGGGAAGGTGGTCACGGAATTACCGGAGAATCTGAGGAGTCGGGCGCTGCCCAGAGGGAAGGGCGCAGGAGGACAGAGAGGGAGAGGAAGAGGTGGTGGGAGAGGATGAATATTGGTGAGGAAGGGAGGGGAGTTCGATCACATCATGACGAGTTTGGACGATCAAGAGAAAGACAACAGGAGCAATGCTGATGAATGATGCGTCATGACATCTCATCTTCCTACTTCTACCAGCTTCGCTGAGGTACAACAACATTGGTCGTATCAACTGGTCTCTGGTGTATTCTGAAGCCACCTCTCCCACAAACGTGGCTGTATGCCAGAGGCTGCCATGCTCTACGGGTGTTTGCCACCGTCTCGAATGTCACCATCCTCTTCATATCCCACACTGCTTTCGACCGCAAGGAGCGACTGCTTTTATGTCATCAGCCGAATAGCAATGATCAGCCGCAGAAGGTGCCATCTTGTCCAGTGTTCGTACGCCTTGCAGCCTCAAATCTGGTTGTTGTTAAATCGTAATCGACGAATGAGGATATTGATCTGAAGCTATGAGACACTGCAGCGCCGTGTAGGCGCCGAGGATGGTCATGTCACCGTTGATGTTGATCGGTCGCGCATGCGAGCTCGACGGTTCTGCGAGACAGTAACACTCGGTGTTTCCCGTGATCTGCCGAAATTGAGAAATTTTAGCCCTGCTAGTCACAGCTCGCTTGAAAGCAAGCACGGTAGGTGAGGGAAAGCACGTCCATAGACGGAGCCATATTGCGGGTTTCTGTTTTGAGTCGCTGTCGTGGGGTCCTGGTTCGCATGTATGTGGAGAATCCAGGGCATCACCGTGACAGTTTTCCGCTCTGGCCGAAGTTCATTTCGCCGGTTGAGGCGGAGGCCCCATGTTCGTCTTCTTCGCCTGGGGTAACGAAGGAACCTTGAATCCTCCATCAGTCTTTCCAGCACTGACTTGGGTAAATGTACCGCTGGAAAAGTAACCCGCATTTTCAGCCTCTCTTTTCCTCTTGAGCTCGGCCTGCACTTTTGGATCCACCAGTTCAAGACCCTGAACCGGGGTAAATGAGATGGAGCTGGCGGTTCCTGCACCCACGCCCGTGGTGCGAAGTCCTGAAGCTCGTAGCGATGTCGCATTGCCTGACATGCCAAATCCTTTCAACGACGTATTCATGCCGCTGTTCATACTGGTAGCTGTGCCAGAACCACCCCAACCGGGATTCTTCTTGCTCAATTTCGCCATCGTACGTCGATCGATTTGCGTGGCTCGGATTCTGCCATCGTTGGATGCGCCGATCATGCCTAGCCCGGCCGTTTCCTCGCCAGTGCCATAGCCAACTTCTTTTTCTTCTTTACCGAACGCCATCCTGTTCTGTTGTTTTCTCAGGTCTGTCATGGCAGTGGCTTCTTTAGCTTTTCGTGCTCTCCTACCACCTCGCTTTCTGCTTGGTTTGTCATCGGGCGCAGGTAAAGCTCGTGGACCTCGGTTCGGGGGCGGCTCTGTAAGCTTGTCTAGTCGTCGTAGGCAGTCATCGCGAAGTTGTTCTCCGGTCGAGCCATCTGGTGCTTGATGTACACTGTCGACTCGAGCGGCAAGGACAAGCTTGGCAGATACGATTCGCATTGCTTGAACTTTCAGATCACTTGGTATGCTCTGAATGAGAGGTGAGTGGTACAGAAAGCCTTGTTGCCGTATGCCTACATTGGTGGCCAACCCGCTCTGCTTTTGTTTTCTGGAACCCATCGCTGGGACATTGCGGTCTGGCGTTTTGGCAAGGCCTTTCAATCCATTTGCAAAATTGAGCAACTGAGCAGCTGTCAACGACCCGATGAGCACGGTCAAGTTCGGTGCGAAGATGTTCATTCTCGATTGGACGTATTCCGTCAGAATCTTCTTTGCTCTGTCCAACTCCATAGTCATCTGGCACGCACGCAGGGTCGTGTCAAGCTCTGCGTCACTAAGTGGTTGTCCTTTGGTTGTGGTTCCTTCCACGGTCACAACCATTAGCGTTGGACCATCCAGGATAGATCTTAGAGTGGCTCCGGCAATGTTATGAGAAGAATCAGCCAGCGCTTTGATATTGTCCAGTGGTCCGTTCTTGATGATAGCAACGGTCTTTGCATAGTCCAGCGGGTTTTGTACGAGGGTCTCGAGTTCTGGGAAGCGGGCCGAATAATGGTCTCGAATAAACTTGTGCACAAGTATGATTTCATTGTCGATTTGGGTGGAGAGAAAATTCGATTCTGTCAACAAGTGGTATTCCGGGTTATCTTCGACTGACCCTACTGTTGTGGTTCTTAGGTGTGGAGGCATATTCTGGTAGAGGGAGATTTTCTGTAGGTGGGATAACCCGTCAGGGACTGCATTGCGACGATGTAAATCATAACGCTTAGACAATGGAAGTGATGTACTTACCTCCAAAACTGGTTGTAGAGTCTTCATTAAGCGAGCAACATTCCTCACATCGCTTTCACCTCCCAGGCGCATCTTCTCGACCTTTGCCTTTGCTTCAGCTTCGTCGTCCGCGATGTCACCTCGAGCCGCATCGTCGGCCTCGGCCTCCTCTTCTGCATCTTCCATATTTTCATCGCCTGGGATGTCATCACGATCAGGGGATCCGGAGACCGTGACGTCTGGGTCTTCGTCACCTTTGGCATAGAGACCGTCGTTATGGTCGCCAGCGTGAAATCCGTTCGTGTTGTCCTCGTTTTCGGAACCGCTGTCCTCAAAATCGTTCAGTAGCTCGTCCGCGATGGTCGCCATTATGATTCAAAGGCCGACACGGCCAAGAACGTTTGTATTGCCCAAGTCCGCTCGTTGTTGTGATGGATCATTTGCGTGCCAGAAACTTTGCAGGCATCAAGTTCTCCAAAGAAATAAAATGCGGAGTAACTTACTGTAGTGCTTGGCGTCAAAAGACGACCTAAAGTTAGCGCCTAAAATCCACCCGGATCCGCGCCCAAACGTCAACTACGAATCGCCTACAAGACGTCGTGCATGCTTATAAAATCCCTTATCCTCCCCTTCCCTCTCACTTTCTTCTGGGGTGAACGAGGACATATATTCAATCGTCGATAGTCTCAAAAACCTAATAGCCTCCCGTAGAGGCTAGGAAGCATATAAAGTCAAATAGCCCCCAAGCCTCTCGAATCGGGCCAGCCATGAATATACCCAGGATACACCGTACCTTGATAGACACGACGGATGAGCAACATGCAGCCAGACAGGGAGAGGATATCCGAGATAATCACAATGTCATCACGGCATCATTACAGCCTCATGATGTTGGATCATAATAGCATTTCGTTGCCCGCTACAGGAAGCCCCCCGGGACCTCTGTGTCTGGTTTCAATGCTCTGTGAAAAAGGACATGTCCTTTCCCACGACAAAAAAGACACGTTCCTCAGCTGGCACTCTTCGAAGCTGCTGCTTCATCAATCGCATTACGAACGTGTTTGATACATTCAAGGGCACCTGCAAACATGTAATGTTGGCTAGATCCACAAGAAACAAGGGGCATCCATTTTCTTACCTGGTAGGTCGCTGTGAACACAGCATGTGAAGCTTCGTCCTGCAAAGGGGACGGTGGCTTCGTTCCCCTTGATGGAAGTGACTTGCTGGGTGGCTATGATTTTGTCCATCTTGGGTCGAATTTGGTCCTGGGGAACTCTCCCAGCGGTCCTGTGGTCGTCAATCAGAAAGAGCACACGGGAGAAGAGTGGCGCGAGAGGAGGAGAGTGACTTGACTTACAGGATGGGCACGGTCTGTCCCATGTCATCATACCAAAGATCTGGGAAGAATTCGGGGTGGAAATCAACGCCATATTCTTTGCACAATTCTTCGTGCGCGGTGCCCGGAAGGCCGACAAACGGGACGTTGAAGGTCTTGATGGCGCGAAAACATGCATGGCCGACCTCGGGGTCGTCCTTGATCATCCGATACAGCTTGCCGTGAGGCTTGATGTGGTTCAAGGGAACGCCCTCCACGTCCAGCATCGCCTTGAGCGAGCCGACCTGGTACAGCATCTGGCAGTACAAATCCTCGGGCGGAATGTCCATCAGCCGACGGCCAAAGCCTTCTTTGTCCGGCAAGCCGGGGTGGGCGCCCACCACCACCCCATGTTTCTTCGCCAGCCGCACGGTCTTCATCATGGTCGTCGGATCGCCGGCGTGGAACCCGCAGGCAATGTTGGCCTGATCGGTCAGAGCCATCAATTCCTCGTCTGGACCCTGGACATAGAGATCATGTCTTTGATCAGCCGTGAGCGAAAGGAGGAGATCCTGGGACCACTCATTACCATCTTCCAGTTTCCATACCCCTCCCCCATGTCACAGTTGATCACAACCTTTGGAACCATTGTGAACCGAATGTGGTAGTGCCGAAGTCAAGTAGAGATGGCAGGACATGTCATGGTGACAAGCGCCTATCTCCGCCTAATCAAATACTCCTCGTCCTGGTCTGAATCGGGCTGCCAAGCGTTCAACCTTACCTGCAAGCCTGTTTCCGGAAAAAGTGGCACCGTCTGACAGGGAGTACCACGATGATATAAGTACATGATCCAGCAGATTCGCGACAGCAAGTGCCTTGACTGAAAGTTAGTACGAGTGGGTGGTAGAGCTGATGCCCTTCCTTCTGCCAACGATCAATGCTATATCGTTATGTGCAACGGGTTCCTGGACGACAAGAAGGGAGAGTATCTATTTGAATCTGAAGAGCGACAATGGTCAGACGGTGCCACTTTTTCTGGAAATAGGCTTGCCTGGTATCTGGGACTAGCGACCCGAACTACCCGGCAATTGCCGTTGAATTCGAGCATACAGTAGATGAATGCAGTCAAAGAGTATTCGATCAACAAAATACTGCTATATTATACGAGATTCTCCGAGGGGCCTAATACCAACCAACTTTCGCATCATGTTGCGGCTCTTCTCTCGACATCTCAAACTGACCGCCAGCCTTCATCACTGAAATGGTTCGATGAGTAGCTAATTTCATGCTAATCATTGCTTTTATGTACTAAATTATGGTTGCTCCCCGATTGCCTTCACAAGAGGAGCCATTTCAATGAGTGGGTCATAGACGGTGAGACTTCGGAGAGTCTTGCTTATAAGCATTTAAATGGGAATGAAGCTGCCACCTCCTTGAAGTGAGATTGTCTTGCCTGCCCACTGCTTGTTTGCCGATGACGTGCTGTTGTAGCGGATATAAAACCCGTTGCTCGCGATGTTGGACAATGTGGAGTCGGCATCGGTGAAGTTCTGCAGCGTCGTGGTATTCGCTGTCAAGGTCCAGTTGGAGGTTGCGTCAAGGGAGACGCCAAAGTAAGCAGCGCCGAAGCCAGACTGAGTGGAGCCTTTCCAGGTTGAGTACTGCGTCAAGTTGAAATTGATGCTTGAGCCGTTGTAAGCGACGAGGAGGCCGGACAAAGTCGACTCCTGGACGTTGATCGTTGCCTCCGCTGGGGATAGATCATTGTTGTCCGCGTACCCAGCGTAATAGTCAAAGTCCTGGGTGACTTGAGAATAGTTGGCGACGGCCAATATCCCGGAAGCCGTGTTGTTGATTTGGGACGAGATGATGTTGGCATTAGCGATGATATTGCCAAACCAAAGTCCCGGCATCGTCTTACCCAGCACCGTCAGCTTGGAATTGTCGAACGTGACACTGGCGCCGGATTCTACGGTCGCCGAGGAAAACAACACCACGCCTCCGAGGAGACCAGCAGTCAGGTCCGAATTGGTCCAGATGGTTGTCTGAACTCCGTCTGAAAACGTCACAGGCGCGTGAGAAGCATGTCCGATGACGTTAGTCATGTTGCAGAGGCCCAAGGCGTAGCAGATGGCTGAGCCGACACCGTCAGTGTGAGCCACAGCGTTCTGGACGTGGATGTATCCGGCCGGATTGTCGCCACTGAAGGACGAGCACCGGTTACCTCCAGAGTAGTGCACGACATTCTGTGCATGCACTGTGCCGTTGCCCCCGGCGTACAAGCCGTGGGAGGTGGGACCAGAGCTGTACAGCCACGCGTTGTCAACGTACGTGGTGCTCCCGGATCCATAGGTGTACAGGTTGGCGGCGCCGTGGTGCGTTGTGATGTTCACGTTGGAGAGGGATAAGGTCGAGCCATTGGCGACGTTAACTGCGGCATTGAGACCTTTACGACATCTGTTAGCCAAGCACTGAGAAAACCCAACACGACAGAAATCCGCGTTGTGTTCGGAATGTGGCTTGTTTGACGATGTCACTGACCGTAGAAGCTGGCTTGGAAGAGGTTGGAGCTGTACCCATACTTGACGATGGTACTATACTCCACACTGACGTCCGAGTCATTAGAGACCACCAGAACACTGGTGTCGTTCTTAGAAACAGTCAATGTTGCGTGGCTGATGTTCGCTGCTTGACCATTGTAAGTGTAGGGCCCCACGATTGCGTCGGTCTGGTACAGAATCGGTGTGACATTGTAGTCAGCTAGGATGGCGTTATCAGCAGCCCAGTCAGCAGGATTGATCACATCGCTTGGGTCCGTGATGGTAAAGGTGGCTTGAGCCGATGGCCACAACGCCAGCAATGATGTCCAAGCTACGAACGGAGATGGAGACATTATCGTTCTTGCGTTGATCAAGTTGCCCCGTTTCTGTAAGAAAGCCAAAGAGAGCTCAGACTGTCCAAAGCGCCCACTTGGCCGTCCGTGGTCATCAGAACTGTCAATGCCATCCTGACAGGATCTTTTATATCCCAAAGAGTCGGTGTACGTACATCAGGCTAGGTCTGCAGTCAAACGACATGCTTGCGTCTAGCAATGACGCCAGCGTACCGCGAAGAGCGCCAACCTCATCGCCATCCATCCGGGACGAGTGGTCCCCTCGCGTCGTTTACCTAATGGTTGTATCTCGCTTCTTGAGGGACGACTATACAAGGAACGAAAGCGCAAGCTGCCGATGGCGCCATGGAAACGAAGTTCAAAGTGTATCTCCAACTTGACGACGCGCGTCGCGCCCGGGGTCGATCCGGGGTCAATATTAAGCTTTGTCGGTTGACCCCAAGAGATGTGGAGGAGGAGCCAATGTCAAGGACTCAAAGTCAGTAAGCGAAGCAAAGTGCGTGGATATGTGGTCCCGACCGCTCTCAAGTACTGTCGGCTTGTGGAACCCATCAACTTCCGGGGCAGAGATGTCGCAGAGCATCTCAACAGGTATGCATTCGGAGATGGATGCCGACTACTTCAATCTGGATGCTCGCTGATCCAAGGAGACATCCTACTGCAACACTCCTAAAACCTGGTGAGTTACAATCTGACGCCACTTTTCAGCAGAATATCCAGACTAATTCGGACAGGGTAATAACAAACATCGTCCCTTGCTAAACAAAATCCCTTTGTTTCATTGAGACGCCTCGTCGGGAAGCACACAGGCAGCAAGTCTAATACTGGCCCGCCATGAAGGACCACGAAGCTGAACACAACACGCTTGCCCGCGATCTCACACACGACATTGCTGGTGGCACCCATACGAAGACCCTGGGCAGTCTTCGTCTGCGCAATGTCGATACCAATGAGAGGATTCTCATCCCGACCCCGTCGGCCGATCCCAATGATCCTTTGAACCGGACCACCTTCTTCAAGTACTACACGGCTATTGCAGTCTGCTTCGCCATGGTCATGTGCAACTTCCTTGCAGCGGGACCGACCATCGCCGTGGTCGAAACTGCTATGGACTTCTTCCCCAACTGGAAGCAGATGGGCCTTGTGGCCGCCATCCAGAAGACGGTCTACTTCTTCAACACCACCGCTCTATTCCAGGGCATTGGAAATTTGGTCTGGATGCCCTTGATCAACAAATATGGCCGTCGACCAATATATGTCATTTCCTTTACCATCTATTTCGTTACAGCCCTCTGGTGTGCTTTTGCTCATCAGTATGCCAACTTCTTGGTGGCTCGAATCATCATGGGTCTCGCTGCAGGTGCCGGCGAATGTTTGGCCCCTTTGACCATCGCCGATATTTTTTTCCTCCACGAACGAGGCTTCGTCATGTCCATCTATACCGCGGCGTTGAATCTCGGCGTCGGGTTCGGCTTAATCATTGATGGTTTGATCACCATCAATCATCCGTGGCGTGTCATATACTACGTCGCTGCGGCCCTGATCGGTTTCCTCGTCGTGATGGTGGTTCTTACCTTTCCAGAGACTGCCTATAACCGGAGTGCACATCCGGAAGGCATCAGCACCACGCTGCATCATGTTTCGGCCGCCTATGGACATACTAATTCTGATGAGGCGCCAGGAGAAGTCGGGACGGAAACAGGTGACAAGGCTGTCGACCGCTCTGTCTACTATCGAGAGACAGCAGAGGTCAGAGCACATCCGGCCAAGAGAACTTGGACCCAGGAACTCCCACTCTTTCGTGGAACCTTTACAGAAGAATCTCTTCTCGCCATGACCCTGCGACCGCTTGGCCTTCTCATCCTTCCGCCCGTGCTGTGGGCTACTCTAGTGCAGTCTGTGACCATTGGCTTCATCACGGCGGTGACCTCCAACGTCGCCTCGGCCTTCTCCACCACCTACGGCTTTGAAGCCTGGCAGTCGGGCCTGTGTTTCTTTTCTGCCATCATTGGGGCGTGCTTGGGCATCATTTTCGGTGGCATGACGTCCGATCGTGTTGCCGATTTCTTCACCAGAAGAAACGGGGGCATCCGAGAACCCGAAATGCGTCTGCCTTCGATCATGATCTCCTGCATCACCTCTCCTCTGTCACTGATCCTGTACGGCGTGGGCATCCAGAACAAGCTGCATTGGATGTGCCCCACGGTAGGAATTGGGTTGCTCAACTTCTCCATCACACAGGCTTGCAATGTTTCGCTCGTCTACATCATCGACGCCTACAGACCCATTGCTGGCGAAGCCATCATCACACAGCTAGCCTTCAAATCCTGCTTTGGGTTCCTCCTTGGTTTCTACACCAATACATGGGTCGCTGAGAGCGGCTATGCTGCGGCCTACGGCGAGATGGCGGCCATTTCTGGGGGAGTGCTTCTTATGTGGATACCGCTCTACATTTGGGGTAAGAGAATTCGCATTGCGACCTTGAACTGGGGAATCATGAAGTATGTGCGGTGGGATGAGGATCGTGAGGTTGGTGAGTAGATAGTGGCAGACGAGCTAGCAACACTCGACTCGGCATCAAGGCTTCGAAGCTTGGAGCCGGTGATAGCTGTGACTACATGATGGATCCTTTGATGGTGCTTGTGATGTATGATGAGGGAAGGGACGAGTTGACGCGGTCACTGCTGTACGTAGTAGTCCTGTGAGGCATCTGAACATACATAGTCGTTTAATCTCTCAAGCTTTTTATACCACATATGAACTGAGTCTGTCTGCAAGAATAATGGCACTGTCTGGTCTCTGTACCTGTCAAGGTCCATATATATGTAGTTATTCGCTACCAGTCCGAAGCCCGTAGCACGTAACACTACAGCGTCTCCTGTTGACGTGGAGGAGACCATCACATCTATCAGAATAACTTACTTTCCTACGGGCATGGCGTCCGCTATCCTGACTCTGCTGTGACTCATGTTGCACTGTGGTTGTACTCTGTCAAAGGAATACTCGGGCAGTCCTCCAAAAAAGAGCATGTATTTCAGTCTATTCTCCTGGCCGCTCCAACATCAGGAACTCCGGTCCCTTCGACCACTTTCGCACCTACAATTTCGTAGACAGGGATCTCTTGCAACCTCGCGATCACATGGTGCAATGTAGGCAAGGCGTTCCAATCCATGGCATCGATCTTGAAGCTCGCCTTCGATGCCTGCCAAACCCGTTTCGACTGTGGCTGAGGCATATCCTCCTTGAACGGGACAAATACGGCATGCTCCTCCGCCGACTGACCCTTATTCGTCCGTCCCACCTTGGGCATATACCGATAGACCAAAATGCCGTCATCAGCCTCGCCACTGAGATTGCCTGATATAGCGCCAACATCACTGACTGGCTTCAGACCTTCAAGCACAAAGTTGCCCCACATGGAGCCTTGCCAACCCGTGTTGATCCGGTAAGATTCACTGCCATGTCGGTACACATCAATGGACGAGTACAATTTCGGCATGCCCAGCTCTTCACGGCCCGAGACGATAGGGTCGGTCAGTGACTCGAACAAGATCGGCATGTATGTGCCGCTGATCACATCCCCGTTGTCCTTGACGTACTCGACGCCGTGGATGTACAAGCCAATATGCTTGTAACCGGACCCACCGAGCCATTCCATTTGGTCCAGATGGGTCTGGGAAAATGAGCAGTAGGCCACGGTTCCCGGTGATTTGAAGCGGTACTTCTTGTTGCCTGGTGGGAACAGATTCTGTAGAACCGTTCGGGACGTTTTGAATTTGATTGACGCTGTCGTGAACGTCGAGTGCTCTGATTGTCGGCCTACACCTTGGTGATTCTGGCGTGGACCAGGCATTGGACCAAAGGCTATCGGCATCCGCCAGTAAATTTGTGGTGTTTGTGCCCATTTCCATTCCCGAAGTCTCTGGGCGGAATTGTCGAATTCATCGTGTCCAAAATTGTAGTTCGTATACTCGATCACTATTTTGCGTCAAAGAGTCAGTCACTTGCGAGCATTCAGTCGGGCGGTAAGATCGGGGTGGTACATACTGTTGACTTTCACACCTTCTTTGACATCCCGTCCCGCAAGCCGCGAGTACTCTTGAATGCGGTTTGCTCGCTCATACCGGATGCTTTCCCAAAGCTTGAGTCGCTCAGGGACATCTTCGGCACGCAAATCTCTCTCTAGGACCACTGCCAATGCTGCGGCATCCTCCATGGCGACGCCTGCACCCTGGCCTTGATGAGGTAGGAACGGGTGAGCCGCGTCGCCCATGATCACCAGCCTAGATTTCACCCAAGTTGGAATGACCGGCATGTCGAGCAGTTTCCAAGACTTTAGCGACTCAGGGTTGGCTTTGCCGATCAAGGCCACGCAGTCTGGGTCGAAGCCCTCGTAGACCTTCAAAAGTGTGCTTTTGTTCGCCTCTGTGTTCCAGTCCTCACCACTGGCTCCAGATTCGTTCTCCGGGTGGATGCAGACGAAATTGAGCAGCTTGTTGTCGGATGTCGGATACATGACGATTCTTCGATCAGTTCCATACCATATTATCAATTCGCCTGCCTTCTCGGCAAATTTCTTGGTGGCAGGGTCGTCCAGAGCCGCTTGGCGGTCGATGAGGAAGCGGAAAGCACTCTTGCCAGAAGGAAAAACTTGCGCATCACCACCCGGGATTCGAGTTCTTGTCAAAGAATGCACCCCGTCGGCACCAACAACCACGTCGCCTTTGACGACACGTCCATCTTTGAGAGTGATAGTCGCCGACTCAGCATCAACTTCGACGACAGAACTCGATAGATTGAGTTTGACTGGTGTTCCTTCTTCAATCGTGCTTGTGGCAGCTCTCTTCAGGGCGTCGTGTAAGTGAATACGGTGCGCCAGGAGCCAGTCCTGACATTCATATATCAGTCTAGTTCCTACTACCACGTCGTGAGGTGGTGCGTGTTCTAGGTACTCACATGTTGCCAGATGCTGTTTGGTTCTTTCAAATCGATCTCTCTCGTAAGCTCACCAGTTGCAGTGTATTCTGTCAACTATCCAGAAAGTTGTTAGTCATGCAATAGAAAAGATCGTCATCACATTGGGGTCCGCCCACATACCTTCTCCATAAGATTGGCACCACTGGCTGCAGCGTCAATCCCCAGCCTTTTCAGAACGCCATTGGCATTGGGAGCTAGATGGATTGCGGCGCCAGCCTCAGTGGCGAAACGACTTTGTTCGTAAACCTTTTGCTCCTATTAGATAGATCGCTCTAGAACAATAGACAATGGTCACTTTACCTGAACTGTATGGCCTTGCTGTCGGAGCCCAATAGCAGCCGACAGTCCGCTGATGCCAGCACCAACAACGAGGATTTTAAGCCCGGACTGTGTATCGTGAAAACCATTGGTCGCTGGGACGATCGCTCCAAGAACTTCGGCCATTGCAAGGGTCTGCACCTGCCAGCGTCTTTGCGAATACTGACGTGCACGCTGTAGAAAGCGTAGAATAGAGGAAAAATCAGCGTTGTATACAGATGTGTGCAAGTAAACACCGTTCACATGGCATGACGTCCATTTTTCATCTGTGAACTCGCCATTTTTACAAGTCAACTTGATTCTGTAGACGCGTATCAGCACGTCTCTCCGGATGGGGAGAGATGGGGTCTGGCGGGTGTCGGCATGTGGAGGGCGTATGAAGGTCAACGGCTTAGGAATCCTCCACAACCTCGGCTCGGCTCCGTTTACAATGTACTCACATGGCCTCCTCAGCAAATGGAAGTGGAGGAGTTAAGAATCCGGGGAGCTAGCTTACAATAGCATTACGGAGGGCACACAGAGTGCCCGAGCTTTACAAAGACAGGCTTTGACGAGGGAAGATAGCCTCAGTACACAGACGAGCTTACTGTAAATCATGTCCTGCTTGATTGTCCAAAACTACAGCTGTCGTTGCTTCCTCTTCGATACCGTCATAGCGACTGGCTTTTCTCTACTCAAGCGACATGGCCGATCCTGGGCCTTCAGCCGTATTTGAACAAGCTCCCATTCTTCCTCCTCACAAACAAGCTCCCACTCTTCTTGCTCTTCGTTGTCGTTATTACCCTTTGTCTCAATTACCCCCCCCTCCTCTTGCTTCTTCTTGCTGCCCAAAGCAGCGACAAACTCCTCATCAGGAGCGGCGAGAGCCAAACGCTCTGCATCGAGCGAGAAATGCACCTCTTTGGTGTCCGTCCATGGGCATTTAACTGCGTACGAGTGAGCTCTCGCTGCCATTCAAACCACGCTGAAAAAGCCTTACAAGTGCGTGAGGCCAACAAGTCTGGAAGGCATACTTAGCGATATAGCTGCTGCGAATCTCCCTTCCACTTACCCCAGATCGATGGGCCGCTCGACATGATTGTGAGATTTTGGATTTGCGGTCAATATCGAAATCAGTGCTTCTAATGCGAGGACAAGAGTTGATGTCAACGATGTTTCGATGGAAATCTCTCTTGATGCGGAAGCAGTGAACTGTGCATAAGGTGAGCGAGCCAGCCCATCTGTGTGATCGTGCAAAGTGTTGTGACTTCACCTTTCACCGCCAAGGCGCAGATACTACTCATCAATGCTGTCACTACCTAGAAACGTCTTCACTTCACCTGAACTTGCTATGGCTGCGCCTAAGTCACTGCTTGGTGAGGAAGACCGACTCTCTGTGTGTACAAACAGCACCCTCTGGACTCCAAGATTCGAGGTTGCCTTGTCGAAGCCTTCCGTTTGATGACTTCCACGCCTCGAGCCTGCGACATCCTGTAGATTTCTGTGTGGCCACTGACTTCACGTAGTCGAGCTCCTCGGACCAGCCTGGCCTCTGCCTCCCACAATCAGGTGAGGTCGTAGCTAGCATGAAGGTCTTTGCTCAAAGACTTCCATCCCAACTCAACGAGAGTGTGGGGGCTTTTGCTTGGCTCAAGCGGGACTCAACACTGGCCGGGGCATATATACCTGTAGGATCCTTTAGAGTCTCGCCAGTTGGGTCGCCGGGTACTCATCATACGAGCATTCCATTGTCGGAAACCTTCCCAATCAAATTGCCACAGAGTCGGGCAAATCACCAGGATCAACCGCCAGACGGAGATCTGGAAGCTTTTGAGAAACCACACTTGCAAAAACTTGTAGACGGCCAGGACTTGTTTTGGAAGGCTTCCATGGACCGTGCTAATGCGGATGGAAGCTTGTTTAGATCGGGTTGTTGGACACCTTGATGGTCACTACTGTGGAGACAGAATGCGGACGACGTCCATCCAGTTCTTCACAATCCAGAGCCAAGGTGCACCTACCAGAAACGTACGCTATACACCATTGCCGTCAGCTCGCCCCTGCTTATGTCATCGGCTGACCGGCACCTTTTCCTCGGGAAGGATGAACATTGCGGAGAGTACACCAAGGTATCGAGCTCCGGACCATTAAAATTTCCACCCCTACCCAGGCTGGATGTACCTTCATGAGATCAATATTCCTAGGAACCAAAGACGAATTGGGAGGCGATCTGCAGGTTCAGGGGCTGTGGTGACGTGGAGTTTGGCAATACGAAACGGAGGAGTGGCACATTCGGCCAAACAGTCCACATCGGGAAGGCATTACCGATCTTCGGCATCCAGAGGACGGCGTATCTGAGGATGGCAACTATTATAACATAGACCATGGCCGATGGTGTCCTTCCGTATAATTAGTGGTGCAGTAGCCTCGACGGCGTGTTGTCTATAAGTCGAGATGTTGAGATCATTCTACCGTCAAGCTCTGGCTGGCCCATTTCTCAGAAGACAAAATCGGACGATGGCTACCACAACTGGCGTTACAAGCAGAGCGCCCGCAGTCGTTCGAGCCAGCGAGGCTGAGGTCGGCGCAGGTAGATTTTTTGAGCGAAACCTGGAGGTTGCCGTGAGACACGTACTCAAAGACGGCGTTGTCGTGATCCAGGATGCTATCAATCACCAGGTGCTCGACAAGTTGAACGAAAAGATGAAAGCAGACGCTATCACCCTCAGCAAATCAGGTGATGGAACGCCTTTCAACTACAACAGAGGGAATCTTCAACAAGACGCTCCTCCTGTTAGGAAGTTCTTCGACCCTAGCATTTTCCTGAGTAAGGCGCGATATTCTTGTGACGTTGTATTTGCTGACGATGGACAGATCCCCTCGCAACTCATGTCACAGCCTCGGTATTAGGGCCACGTCCGAAGTTGACTTTCATGTCCGGGAACACAGCGATGCCGGCAACAGATGATACTCCATCCCAAAGGCAACCAGTTCATGCGGACTCGGATTTCAGACATCCTTCGCATCCGTTTGCGCTCGTCGTCAACGTCGGGCTCACAGACATGAATCCAAACAATGGATCGACCGAAATCTGGCTGGGAACACATAATGACACCAGCATTGATGATCAAGAAGGAAGCCATGGGGAACGTGCAAGTGGAAGGATCAAAGAGGACCTTTTGGAAGAGCGGAGAGCTATATTGCCGCCCCTTCAACCCACTATTCCCAAAGGTTCCATCATCATCCGCGACCTGAGGCTATGGCATGCTGGAATGCCAAATTTGTCATCAGATATTCGCGTTATGCTAGCCATGAGTAAGTCCAAACTGTCAGCGTTGAGGTCAAAACTGATCTTCCCAGTTCATTTCGCTCCGTGGTATCGGAATCCGATGCGTTTGGAACTCGGTGAGGGCATAAGGCCAGTGATCGAGGCCGAAAAAGATCTCGATGTCCGCGCAGATTATGTTCCAGAAGAGCTTGCACTGAGCCGATATCTCAATCGAGGATTCGGCAATAGCTATGACTTCAATCAGACTCCCTGAGGTTGATTTGTGCAACGGGTAGAGCATGGTCGTGAGACCTCAGCTGAGAGCATGGTGCTGAATTCATGATAATCGTGTACTATGGTTGGTGCCAGCTAGATGGAAGACCCAAGGCAATGGGCGAAGGAATAAGCAGAGGGCGCCACAGTTGAGATGGCAAACAGTAGTACACACATAGCCCGAGTTCGATAGGACATGCGGTCGAATTTGGCCGCTCCAGCGGCATCCTTTCCGGCTATTCAATGGAATTTAGAATGACGCGACTTGGGCGTTGTGGCCACTAACTAGCCTGGAGTAGGCCCCCTATCCTGGCCGCGGGGTAAGTCGAAGCCAAGAGCTGTTCCGTGATTCTAGGGTCCCCCAAGACCCCAAATGGCCCGAAGAACACTGCAGTGCTCTTCATCTGACTTGGACTTGCCTTGAGCTCAGCAGGTCACGTCTAGCACAACACGCAATATGAAAAACTTGTCTCAATGAATCGCAACCACTTGAGTCCTGACGAACAGACGAAGGCAGACTATGCCAAAGGCTCCCCCACCGAATTGTTAGTAAAACTGCTCGAAGAGTCATGATGGATTGCTGACACTATTTACTGGGCAGCTTGGTCAGTTTCCCTCCCTAAATTCATCTGGTGAGCCTTCTCCGTAACAATGGTGACAGCGCAACATGTCTTCGGCGCAAGTTGAAGTGTACGTACTTGATTCGTCCGCTCCCTGATATTTGCACGTTGGGTCAACTCACACAAATAGGTGATGGACAACGTCCAGTATGCAGAAGATGCGCTGTGGGCAGCCGAGAATGCATTAGACCCGGCAGAGTAATCCGTTTCGTGGTCAATGGTTCAAGGTCGCCAACAACAAGTACTGTCAACTCACACGCATCAACATTCAGCCCTCAAATCGAGGCAGCCGAGCCCGAGTCACCCACACCCAGTGCTCCACGTGCTTCAGTGTCCATCGATCGGATCGAATCCCTGGCCGCTTCAGATCCCACCAAGGCCCTTGTCGACCTGGAGATCGCGAACCTTTTCGCACATTACATCGCCGTTCTCGCCCCTTGGTATGATCTCAATGATCCTCCTCGGACATTCGGGACAATTGTGCCAGAGACAGCTTTGCATATGCCCATCTTGTTTAAAGCCATCATCGCTTTTTCTGCCTGCCATCGGAACAGAATCAACGGCTCGGCCACCGAAGTCGCTAATGTCTTCCATGATGCGTGTGTCGGGGATCTTCTACAGTCAATGGAAGTTCCTGATACCAGATTTAAAGGGAGCAATCTGGCTGCGACTTGCCTCCTCCGCTCCTATGAGATAATCAACGGTACGTAGTTCGATGGCAGACCACCGCACGTCTAACCAGACTACATATAGGTGGTACTCAGATACAAAGCCATCTTCTGGGTGCATACTCATATGCCACAAGCGAGGCGATCGACTTCTCAGAGCCTGGGATGTTGCAGACTGGCGCGTGGAACTACCTCCGAGAGGAGATAACTGTTGGGCTCATCCAACGTCGTGGAGTCCGCATGGGTCAAATATTTGACGGTCACCTCCAGCGTGGTCCGCATAAAATTCACCCCAGTGACAGCATAACTTACCTCCTTGCTCAAATCATCAACTTCTGTTTCCCAGACCCTTCTCTTCAGACCTCCCTGCAAGATAGGCACACGCTGTGGCGATCAATCCATGCGGACTTTATGGCGTGGAAGGCCGACCTTCCTTCCACTTTTGAACCGTTCAGCTTGGCCGCCAAACCAGGAAATCCATTTCCATCCTTGTGGATGCTGCGACCTTGGCATGGTAAGCTCTCTATGAGAAACAGCCCCAAGAGTTCTCCTTTTTCTGACCCTTTCGTTTTAAGTGGCTGCACAACAATATCGAGCAGTGGCCGAGATCATGCTGGCACTGTACGACCCATGTCCGACTGGCGGACATCTCGGTCCTCGTAGTTTCAGGTTTGCGGAAGAACAAGCATTAGATATATGCGGTCTCGCGTGGACCAACGAAGATGACTCGGCACGCGTCAATGCTTTTGGACCATTGGCATTTTGTGAGTAGTTCGATTTCCATGCCATGGATGTTAACAATGCTTACCTGCGGCAGGTGGCAGATATCTGAGCCTTCGACATCACCAAAAAGAGCTCGAAGAGTACTTGCTCCAGTCTAGCCGAGCGACTGGTTGGCCTGTAAACGATATTGTCAAGGATCTGCAGGTACATTGGGCTGCTGGCTACTAGGCCTCCACGCACTCCAAGGTGACACCACAAACGAGTGCATGTCTGAGCAATTCCCCGCCTTTGGTAAATGAGACCTGCTCCACTCGTACCCGTCTCCGACAATCTCCAGTCAGTCCGGGGATGATTTGCCCCACTGCCTTTGAGTGCTCGGCATAAGTTGACCTTTAGAGACAGTTTTGCCGACTCTCGGTTTTCGGGCTAGTGAGGCTTGCGCATCCACCATATAGACGAGGAGTTTACTACTTCTATGACCATCACGGCGCTAAGCACGGGTCTCGACCTAGGCCCTCCACGAGGGCCTCCAGTCAGCGCATCAAAGCTGGAGAGGGGCTGGTGAGGGATGTCACAAGATGCCTCCTGGAGAAAAGCTTGACATTTTGACCTCTGTGCGGCACAGAGGAAGGGATGCCTGACTATAAAGCTTGCTACGTTCCCCTCCTACTGATACCTGGTTCTTCTCACTGCTCTTGAGCTCTTCTCCCCGGACGTCTGGAAAAGATGGTTTCGTAAATCTCAGCGAAGCTCGAACGAGGGTCTCCAATCCTTTCGACTAAGCAGGTCTTCACCACTGACGTTTCCCTGATCCCATTCAGTCAATAACAGCATCATGATGGATTTCATGCTCAAGAAGCCCGAGGGAGTTGCCGGCTCTACGGCGCCAGCTATCTCTATCGGCATGTTTGTCTCCTTTGGTGGTGTCCTCTTCGGGTATGATACCGGCACGATCGGCGGCATCCTCGCCATGACATACTGGCGCAAACTCTTCTCGACAGGCTATATCAATCCCACAGACCACCTGCCCGATGTATCAGCCAGCCAGAGCTCCGAGATCGTCTCGATATTGTCGGCCGGCACCTTTTTTGGCGCTCTCTTCTCCGCGCCTATCGCCGACTACATGGGCCGTCGCTGGGGTATGATCTTCAATTGTGTCGTTTTCACCTTTGGCGTGATCCTGCAGACAGTCGCGACGGCCATCCCCATGTTCGTCGCCGGTCGGTTTTTCGCTGGGCTCGGGGTCGGTTTGTTGTCCGCGACCATTCCCCTCTATCAATCCGAAACCGCGCCAAAATGGATACGAGGAACGATCGTGGGAGCATATCAATGGGCCATCACGATCGGTCTCCTGCTGGCCGCCGTGGTCCTCAATTCCACCAAGAACCGTAATGATACCGGGTCTTATCGCGTTCCCGTCGCTGTTCAATTCGCCTGGTCCATTATCCTGGTAGTCGGAATGCTCCTGCTCCCGGAAACCCCCAGGTACTTGATCAAACGAGGAAAGCCCGAGGAGGCGGCGCGGTCGCTCTCGCGTTTGCGAAGACTTGACGTCAATCATCCTTCGATTGTGGAGGAGTTGGCCGAGGTTCAAGCCAACCACAACTACGAACTGTCCATCGGTGGCGACTCGTATATGACTTGCTTTCGACGGCCCATTCGGAAGCGTCTCCTGACTGGCATAGGCCTCCAAGCTCTGCAGCAGCTGACCGGAGTCAACTTCATTTTCTACTACGGCACCTCTTACTTTCTAAACTCGGGCATCAGCAATCCGTTCATTATCTCGATGACCACCAGCGCCGTCAACGTTGCCTCCACGGTACCCGGTTTGTATCTGGTCGAGAAATGGGGCCGTCGACCTCTCCTCATGTTCGGTGCAGTCGGCATGTCGATCTCACAAATGCTGGTCGCCGCCATCGGCACAGCCAAGCCACATGAACAGCAAGCCAACCAGGCGCTGGTATCATTTGTATGCATTTACATCTTCTTCTTCGCGTGCTCGTGGGGACCCTGCGCTTGGGTCGTTACCAGTGAGATCTTTCCCCTGAAGGCCCGAGCCAAGGGTTTGTCCATGACCACGGCCTCGAATTGGCTACTCAACTGGGCCATTGCTTATGCCACTCCTTACATGGTTAACCCCGGTGCCGGCAATGCGTAAGTAGACCCTTGACCCTGCTCATATGGATCTTTCACTTACACATCTTCGTCACAGGAACCTCGGCTCCAAAGTTTTCTTCGTCTGGGGCGGCTTCTGCTGCATCTGCGTGGCCTTTGTGTACTTCTGCATCTATGAGACTAAGGGCCTCTCCCTGGAACAGGTCGACGAGCTTTACGATAAGGTCGGCTACGCGTGGCAGTCCACGGGCTTCGTTCCCACCGTCCATTTCAATGAGATCCAGGAAACGATTTCCGAAGGCGTTGAAAGCAATAAAGTTTCCCTGATGGACTTGGAGCAGACCACTATGAGGCGCAAGAGCCATGCGGTGCATAACGAAACTTTGCCTGAAGGGAAGGCGACATGAAGTGTGATTTGCAAGAAAGGTGGGTGTGGAGGTCGTGATTGGATGCAGGGGACACTTGGGAAGAAGAAGAGGAAGAGGACGATGCACAGAAGCAGAGGCAGAGAAAATATCTAGAAGCAGGTGTGGTAGCCTTGTTCCTCTGTTATACAGTTGTGGTGAAGTCGACAAAGCCGCCCACCTATCTCTTCCACTTCCACCGTGGGATATACCGATCGCTCAGTCCCAGCCCCGGTCTTTACATTGTCAGGGCAACGAGTCAACACACGACAGCAGGATGCCTTGGTAGTAACCTGGTAGGAAGACTGAGAAAGGTGATGAGCTTCCTCGCATTCAAACCTAAATGTTCGGATGAACAACGCGGAACGATATCTATCTGAACCCGAAGAGCTACAGCAGTCAGATAGGCTCTCGATGCAATGAGAACAACCGTCGACACAGTAAAGTCTGTTCTTCGACTCCTCTGGAACGGTAGCCGTGATGGATCCAGAATTATCAAAGTTTCTGTGAAGCGTCGTCAACCAGCATGACAGCCGCCGCGGATTTCCCGAAAAGGCAAGAGAGTCTGCCTTGCGACTAGGAGCCAACCCATACTTGCCATCTCGTGGTGCTTGACGTTCGCCTAGGAATCTTGAACAAGATCTAGGAGCGGTCATGTCGTCAGGCGAAGAGGAGCCGCATCTGGTGCAACCTGAACACTGGAAGTCCATTATTATCCTTGGTGCCATGGACTTTGCCTGGACTCTATCCCAAACATCCAAAGCCAGCCCACCCCAACTTCGTATTCCCTAAAGTTCCGATCGTCTCATCTACTTAAAATCACTTTTCAAGAGGTAACTTCATCCTTATCTACCTTGCCAAAGACAAGCTGCTCAATGAGTAGTTGGACCTTATCAAAAACCATTGAGTTTCATTGACCTTATCATAAGTGGACCACTTTTGGGGAATCCGATATTCCAACACGGCTTCATATTCCATCGAAACGCGTCACACCGGCACCTGCGCTGTTCTCCGCCATGTCCAAAGAGTTTCCCCAGACTTGGTCTGGGCCTCGTGCGCCTAGCGCCGTGCCAAACTATCACTACTCATGCATAAGTATGGTGTTGTCCACCTTGTCAGGGACTTCTTCAGATCCGAGATCTGAGGCTGCTGGGTTAGGCTTTCTACCTACCTACCAACAATGGCGGCTCGATTGAACAGAGTCAAGGATGGACTCAAGAAAAAAACACGTCTCGATGGCTGGGTGCTTGAAAAGCAAGAATCCAGCTATGCGCCCCCAGGGACATGGTCCAATATCGATCTCGATGTGACACCTCCCGAACGAAGAACATGGACAGCTTGGACCATCTTTGGATATTGGTTCAGTGATATCATCAGCATCCAGAGCTGGGAGACTGGTAGCACGATTCTGGCTGTTGGGCTGACATGGTATTCCCACCCGCATATCGTGTTATGATGGCACTTATCAATCATGACCTTAGGCGCGAAGCAATCTTTAGCATCGTCTTTGGGTCATTTGTCATGGGTGTTCCCATGACTCTCAACGGATACAGCGGTGCTGTAACGCATGCCCCATTCCCTATCATCGCCCGAGCATCTTTTGGTTATCATTTGGCCAAATTGTAAGTTCTGTTTACGTACCATCCTATGCTTTTATGTGCAGAAAGTGACTGATACCCACTGCGCTACAGTCCTGTGGTGGTCCGCCTCATTACGGTACTGTTCTGGCATGCTATCACGAACTTCCTGGCTGTTGGACCGATGGTCCAGGTTATCCGCGCCATTTGGCCCTCGTTCAGGACCCTGCCCAACAGTATACCCGCTTCGGCCGGCATCACAACTCAGGAGATGGTGGCTTATTTCGTGCTCTGGACGGTACAATTCCCCATCCTGTTGATTCCCCCACACAAGATGCGATGGTTGTTCTTCGTCAAGTGTGTCATGTGCGTGGCGACGATTGTGGGAGTAAGTGCCTCATCTTCACCAATCTTCGCGGCGTCTTTACTAACTTCGATGTAGATGACAATCTGGACATGCACTCACAGTGGTGGAAGCGGCAATATCTGGGACCAGAAGGCCACTGTGTCAGGATCTACGAAATCGTGGCTCATCATGTGGTCGTTGAACAGCTGTACCGCCTCCTGGAGCACTGTAGGCGTCAACATGTAAGGATCACATCCCATTCTTGTTTCGAGATCCGCTAACCTCGATACTTGTAAAGTCCGGACTTCACTCGCTATCTTCGCAAGCCAAAAGACTCTGTAACTCAAGCCGTTTTCTTCCCAATCATTTGTACTTGGGTCGCCGTCATCGGTGTGGTGGTTGCGTCTGCCTCGTTCAGGATTTATAATGGTAAGTTATGAGACTCTAATCCGCCGGAACCATCCACTAATCTCGAGCCCCTTGACAGAAACCGTCTGGGATCCTGTCGTCATCATGGACTCTTGGGACGGACCTGCCGGTCGTGCTGCAGCATTCTTCGCCGGTGTATCATGGGTCATTGCTCAAATCTGCGTCAACATGTCCGCAACCGTCATCTCCGGTGCCAACGACATGACCAACCTGTTCCCGAAATGGTTCAATATCTTTCGAGGGACCGTATTCATCACCATCATTGGAGGCTGGGTCATGGTTCCATGGAAAATTCTACACAGTGCCGGTTCGTTGTTGAGCTTCTTAAACTCTCTCGGAATCTTCTTGGCACCCACAATGGTAAGTCCTTCTATTCCAAAAGTTGACCAAGCACTGACATTTTGGCGCCCAGGGTATCTTGATTGCGGATTTCTACGTGGTCAAGAGGCAGCATCTCGACATCCCTGCTCTTTATAATCCTCATGGCCGGTATCGATACGAGTTCATGGGCATCAACTGGCGCGCACTGGTTGCCCTTCTGCTCTCCATTGTTCCTGCACTACCTGGCCTTGTTTACAACGTCAACCCGAATGTCGACATTGGAGGTGCAAGCTATATTACCCAGTTCAACTGGTATTATACCTTCTTTGTCTCGTTCATCGTCCATGCAGGACTCAGCTTGATCTTCCCAGCGAAGGACACCTTGGTACCATACATGATTGAGTCGATTGAGAATGCCGTTGAGGATCAACCTGGGCTCGAGACGGAAACAGCCGTGATCAGCGCGGAGAAGCAGTAAATGGACTTCGAATGGTGGTTGGGCTGCCACTTACGGAGGCGTGACGATATAGATGAAGCGTTGTGTTGGGTGGGACGACCAGGACTTCACTGGTCTCGTTAGCAGTTGCATCTGATTTCTCGTACACAATCCAGAATTTGAATTGTACTGCATCGCACTGATCCTGGTCTGTTCTTCAGTTGTATCTATGAAATTTCCTTCGTGTATGTGCCATAACATTCGTATATCTATATCGTCATGACTATCGAAATCACATCATTCGTGAACCTCGAGCTTGAGAACGTGCTCATGTCGCTTCACGAATCGGTCCACAGCATCCACAAAACGATCCAACTCTTCCTGAGGGGTGCCCAGCATCAGAGCAATTGCGCCTCGTCGAGCCATCCAGAAACCTTCCTCGAGCATTTCGAACCAAAAGAGATCCTTTACATCGAGCAGCTCGCGGTGGTCACCGCCGCTTTTCAACTCTGCTTCCCTGACTCCAGCCTCCGTAGTATGAGCCGAGATGAGACTCCCCAAACCCGTGAACCCTAGTTTAGAACTACTCGACACCTCATTGAGACGCTTTCGGAGTCGATCTCCAGTCTCGTTGAACTCGACGCAGACATCAGCAGTGAAGATACGGGATAGTCCTGCAAAGCCGGCATTCATGCTCATGGTATTCTGGTTGAATGTGCCCATGTGAAGCAGACTTTTACCGTTACGAGGATCGTAGGTTTCCATCACTTCTGCACGTCCACCGAATGCACCAAAGGCGAACCCACCACCGAGATATTTACCCAAGATTGTAAGATCCGGCTTGAGTCCAGGAATGGTGCTTTTCAAACCACCTGGGGCAAGTCTGCTGGTCATGACTTCGTCGATGATGAACAACGCACCCGCCTTATGAGCGTGTTGTTGTAAGCCACGCAGAAAACCGTGGTCACCCGGGAGAGCGCCTCCACCGCCTTGCATTGGTTCGACCAGGACGGCTGCAACGTCGTTGGCCTGTTCAGATGCAAAGAAGCGATCGGCATCCTCGAGATCATTGTATCGAAGTATCACTTTATCATCACGGTCCACCATGTTGAGCGGCATCGTGCCGTCAGGCATTACCATCAGCACGCCACCGTGGTAGGCACTGTTGAACATGACGACCTTGTCACGGCCGGTGAAGCTTCGTGCTGCCAGAAGAGCGAACAGATTGGCTTCGGTCCCGGAGTTCGTAAATCGCACACGTTCGAGGTTGAAGCGCTCACAGATCAATTGAGCATGCTTGGCTTCGTTGGCGGTCGTTGCCCCTAGACACATTCCTTTGGTATCAAATGTTTCGAGGATGACTGACCGGATCAACGGGTCTGAGTGACCGTACAGTCCGGCCGAGAGCTCGCCGACTAGGTCGGTCAAGACAGCGCCATCTGCTGTGGTCACAGTCGTTCCTTTGCCTTGTTTGATGTGAACGGGAAAAGGTGCGGTGTGTAGTGCTGAACGTGTGTTGCCACCTGGCAAGTATTGAACTGCATTATCGTATAGCAGAGCTGACTCTTTGTTGCTCGCTGCGAATCTGGTTTTTGCTTGATCCAACAACGTCTCCAAGTCTGCGGAGGACCTGAGCGTGACGTTGCCAAATGGCATGGACATGGTCTTTGTAGAGGCGGAAGACATGATTTTTTTTATCCTGGAGAATTGACACGTCGTAAATGGTTCTTTCCGGCTCCACTGAACAATTGGTATTGTGGCTGTATGCTAACGGTGTGAAGCAGTGGGCAAGTTGCACGAATAGTAAATGCTTGAGTGATAGGTTGATACAAAATACGTTTTCAGCTATGAGCGATACAGAGTAGAGCTGCTAGATAGTATTCAGCAAGTTATCTTGCCAAAGCCCAAGACATTATTGTGAAATGAGGACAGGCACTGTGCTGTCAAGTCATGGAGGACGACTCGGTACTGTGATGACATGCTCGGTAGCGAGATAAGGAGTTTCGGTGGCGCCGTTCTCCACGATAGCGAAGAAAGGGATGACCCGAGGCAAGGCTGTCCAATCTGGCCGTGTGGGTTCGTGACGGATTTACATTACGCCGAGCCTGGAGACACCTCAACGCGTGCTGAGAGACCCTTGAAGTGTTCTGTCATGCAAACCACCAGTAATTAGACCAAGAATCTAGTAAATCCATGTGCTCGAGGTCCTAGATGCAGAAAGCCGACCGCAACTATATCACCTACGTGAGGAGTGCTTTGTTCTCATGAAGATGAAGTCATCCAAGCCTCTGCAGTCCCCAACTCTGGCTCGAGTGCCGCGTCCCAGTCGACCCTAAGGAAGTCTTCCCACGCAATGTCAATCTGACCCATGTCGGCCGGCCCAGAGAGCTCGCGTTGTTCCCTGTCCTTGATAAGAAGCGCGGCTCGCGAGGAGAGGGTCATGCAGAGACGATGAATAGCTGCTACACTGGGCCACACCTGGGAGAGTTTCTCCGCAACGACAACAAGTCTTTCCAGCTGACCATGAGCTGAGACAAGTTTCATGAGCCGAGAATCAGCTTGTCCGAGGCTGGCGTCTCTTCCGAATTGAATGGCTGGAGCCATCAATGCACTGGAGCTGGTCATGGACGCTTGCCGAATGGTGTTCTGAGCGATCATTGTCTCAAATGTCGTGAGAATGTTTGATGCAGCCGTCGAGCATAGGTGAACAGTCTCTGCGGCGTCATCCTCTCGGTGCATGACGAGTATGAGTAGGTTGTAGTTGATCCGAAGTTGGCAGGACCAAAAGTCGTGAAGTGGTGGTATATGCAAGCTAAAAGCTGCCAAACGGTTGCTAACAGTAGCTCGTTGCTCAGCTGAGACGTACCCTCTGGGTCCAAAGAGTTTCAGAATGTCTAGTGCCAGCAGGGTCAACTGATTGAGCGTGGTGCAGTAAGTTCGATTGACCAGGTGGTCCGCCGAGCCATTCACGTTCTTGAAGTGTTCGTCTTCCAGTCCACCAACGTCAAAGTCTTCAGCACGAATCATGCATGGCCGCCCAAGATCAACGGCGAGAAATACTTCGGCATGTACCAATGACCACCACACCTTGCGGTAGGTTCTGAAGACCCCGGTATCTGCGATGGGTAGATGTCTGCTGGCCGGTCTACGATGCATACCAAGACCGAAGCTCGTACGTACAGCAGCTCCAATCCAGAAGAATGCGTTACTTCCCGCGGAGTCCCCATTTTCCGAGTGCGAAGCCATCAACAATGCGGCTTGTATGAGATGCAGGCGATCGTTCTCGTGTCGCATATCGTAGAGGCTTTTGGTGCGCCTGAAAAGTGTTGCAGTCACCGTTTTCCGGGACGCAGAGACCAAAGGATGGTCGCAAATACGGGCAGCGGCAAGTAGGACGGCTTGATAAACCAATAGTGGTGGCGGATCGGTAGGATCCGCGTACTGCCGCCGGAAGCTCTCTTCGTCGATGACCGGGCATCCAGGGTGAATATCTCGAAAGTACGTATCAACCAAGGCATCTCGTACGGGTTTCGTAGGTAGGCTGCCCAGATCGTCGAATCCCGGTGCCGTTGCATGGCCCGTGAGTGGCTTCCACGGGATACTGCTAGGAGGAAATGGGTAATGTAGGTAGTCTCCTGAAAGTCGCTCATTGTTTCGGATCAAGTGGCTGAGGTTAGACGTTTTCGTACCAATATACACCAGCCGAATTTGTCCATCCACTTCGAAAGACTGCCAGTCGGCTGACAGAAGACCTCGTTCCAGAAAACTGGTCAAGGCCTCACTGCTCGAGCCTGAGTCCGCCGGTTCCGGACGTAGCGATGGGCTTGTTCGGAGCTTGTTGCTGTTGTTGCCAGTAGCTAGTGGTGCGGCTGCTGTAAGTGGAACAGCCGCATTGGAGTAGTCAACATCAGGTGCACGCCGACGGGACCGTGCAGATCTCCGGTCCTTGGGATGTAGCCTTGTGGTCGTCAATCATGGAGGGTTCAAAGCTACACGTATTCTGACGCACTAACTGGCAAGGAATCCCGGCCCGCACACAGGCGGTGCATGCTTTTCCTTCCCATGCATCACATCGGATCTTGCGTTCTCGACAGGACTGGCAGGAAGTATTGAGGGGCCGCCGTGTTGTACCAGCCCGTTCCATGCGATATGCCGTGAGGTTACTGGTGTCGAGAAGGCCTCAAGTGCGAAGTCTGGGGGCTGGCAAAGCTCGTTATCTAATCTCCGCCGTGTCGGCTCGGGTGTTCGGTACCGGCTTTTTTATCTTGGCGCTCAGAGAACCGAGCATGGGAATAACGACATCCTCATATGTGAATCTTTTGTTCCGCAGAACATCCAATGAAACGAAAAGTGCCAGAACTGGAGCACTATCCCTTCGGTACCGTGACGACGTCTTCATATTGACCACGATTGACGCAAAGCAATTGGTAATCAAATGCACGCTTGTTCGTTACTATCAAGCATGAAGTACTGATAAAACAGCTGCTTCCGCTCCTGAGGTCCACAGAATCAGGCAGGTAAGTCCTTGACCAGAACACTCTGAGCCCAGCACTCTTTGCGAAACTTGTCACCAGCCCTCCGGACGTTCAGGTATTGCACATTCTTCAACATGTCTATGACAGCCGACGAGTGTAGTGGTCTATTACGAGCCATGAGGCAACCGCCAATCATTCCGACCAACGTCTTCGAAAAGTTCTCCATGAAAAGTCGTGTCGTATGCATCAGTGGCTCATCCGACGGCATCGGCTTCGCTGTCGCAGAGGCAATGGCGGAAGCAGGCGCAAATCTGGCATTGTGGTATAACAGCAACAAGGCAGCTGTATCGAAAGGTGCAGAACTCGCCGCGCGACACGGGATCAAAGTCAAAGCATACCAGGTTGAGGTATCAAACGCGGACCATGTACGCCAGACGATGTCAGAAGTGGTCGAACACTTTGGACGTCTGGATGTCTTTGTGGCAAATGCAGGCATTGGACTTTCTCGGCCGTTGCTGCAGCTGAGCTTGGAGGACTACCGAAGACAAATGGCAGTCAACGTCGATGGCACAGTCTACTGTGCAAAGTATGCCGGCGAGGTTTTCCAGCGACAGGGGCAAGGGAACCTGATCATCACGTCCAGTGTCTCGGGTCATATCGTCAACGTGCCCAATGATCAGCCGGTCTACAACGCCTCGAAAGCGGCCATCACACATCTCGGCAAAAGTCTGGCCAGAGAATGGAGACAATTTGCAAGAGTGAACATTGTCAGTCCGGGAATCTTCGACACCAACATGGTATCAAATGAGGCTTTCATCAACGAGGCAGTTCGCATGACCGCCTTGGGACGTATGGGCAATGTTCAAGAAGTTAAAGGCCTATATCTGTACCTCGCAAGTGATGCATCGAGCTTTATGACTGGTAGCGATGTCATCCTCGATGGAGGCTACACACTTCCATAGATTATTAAGCTTCGCTCGAAACCAAACTGAAAGAGGGAGTGTGGGAAGGTCACCACGAACTCGCTTTGGCGTCAACCACGAGAGTTGCAGCGTTATCTCACAGGACGCACTTCTCCGCGCCCATGCCGAGCCTGAAGGCCCCCTAAAGAAAGTCTAGAAGTTGGGGACGTTCAGGGCGGGAAATCCTTATCTCTGAGCAATCATTAAGCGGCTTTCACTCCTGAGTCCTGAACAACCAGTCTTGTAGTCTTCGGGCAGCCAATCCAGGCCGTCACTTGCTGGTCGCGGTATCTAACATTCCCAAAGTTTCCCGGCTCTTGATACTTTGGGCTACGAGTATCACACAACTCGCAATATCAACTGGGTTGAGATCCACAAGATCTGTCACACCACTACTTGATCATCCTTTCGGCATCTTAACGTGGTGCATAACTGTCTCGCAGGAAATCAAGAGGAAGAAGACCAGAAATAACATCTACTGAAAGAATCGACATTCGAACATTTGGTTATCTTGGCTCGGGAAGATTGCGCTCGGAGACTCATCCAGACAACCGACCAAAAACACTCTGGAATCTGGCAAAGGTGATCCTGAAGACCTATCATGGGTTCTATCTCGGAGGCGATGCCGCATGTCGAGATTCCACTGATTGACATCTCGGGCTACATAAAGGGTGACAAAGAGCAAACTGCCCGTATAGCAGCAGAACTTCACTCCGCTTGCCAAAACCCGGGTTTCTTCCAAATCACCGGCCACACGGTGCCCGCAGAGCTCCGCGCCCTACTACTGGCCAAGCTCGCCGAGTTCTATAGGCTGCCTACCTCGCAGAAAAACGCTCTTCACCGCAGTCAGTCAAAATGTCTTCGGGGATATGAGATGCTCGGTGAACAGAGGCTGGAAATAGCCTTTGCCGACCAAAAGGAAGGGTTCATGATTGGGCCGGACTTCCCTGCGGACGCGGGCTTCCTGCAAGGCCCGAATCAATGGCCGGAGGAAGAGGCTATCCCAGGGTTTCGGGAAGTCTTCACGACGTATTTTGAGGAGGTGCTGGCGCTGAGCAAGACTATGTTCAGGCTGATGGCACTAAGTTTGAGCTTGGACGAGCATTTCTTTGACGCGTTCGTTGGGAGCAGGGACTGTAAGCTCAAACAATTCATGTCCAGGATAGCAATTGAGGCAAGCTAACATTGGATGGTCAGCAATTTCCATGTGCAGGGCGCATCGATACCCTCCTACCACACTCGAGATGGCCCACAAGTCAAGAGGCATCGGCGCACATACGGATTTTGGTGCACTCACGTTGCTTATGCAGGATGACAGTAGGTCACCTGATGCAAGACAAAGATGTTCACCTGCTGACACGTCCTCAATAGTTGGCGGCCTCGAAGTTTTCCACAAGCCCAGTCAAACATGGCACAGCGTGCAGCCAACCAAAAATGCTTTCGTCGTCAACATTGGCGACATGATGGGTATGTGTAGTCCATGCAGAATGGAAGAAAGAGCAAACTGACTGACTGATACCAAAACAGAGCGCTGGACAAACAAAATGTACACGTCAACGCTACATCGCGTAATTTCGCCCATCTCCAGCAAAGATCGATACTCTGTTGCCTTTTTCAATGAAGGTCTACTGGAACAAACCATTGAATGTATTCCAACGTGTCTGAAGCCTGGAGAAAAGCCTTTTTTCGAGCCCATAACAGCTGAAGCGCATCTGCGATCGCGGTACAAGAGAAGCTACTGAAGCTGGGATCAAATCGTCGTTGAAGTTTTAACGGAGGCTTTCGTTGTGCTTGTACATGGTGACGTGACAATCTTGACCTTGTCGAGGGACATTGGCGTCGAGTCGCCTCACCCCACGAGAAGCCCACAGTGGACAATTGTGTGACGAAGTCGAAGCGGTGAAGTTCTGAGTGGAGACTACCTAGGTAGATACGCCGTAGATTCAGTGCTCCGCCGTGGGTTATTATACGGGAAAGTACAAGAGCTTCGAGCGTCAATGTACCTAAATCCAACCTCATCTTCATTATAGCTTCCAACCCCGCAACACGCATCAGATGCAGGCACCAGCATTCGACAGGTAAGCATTGATACAGAGAAGGAGACCCGCACTGGAAGGGGGTTTGTCCTTCCCATTCTCCTCTGAGCTCCTGCGCCACTGACACGCCGGCCGAATGCTGTTGCCTGATCGGAAATGAAACTGCCTGTTACAGCTCAACCTTACTAATGCCTCAAAGACGCTCCTGCCTCTAAGAATTGGTTGTCACCAGATGTGAAGCCTGAGGCCGACTTTTAAGGAAGAAGATCCTCGGACACAATTACAAACCCAAACAGCAGGATTGAAAGCTGCCGCTACCTTAACCATCGCGATGAAACAGTCAGTTGGAGCATGCACCTTTTGGGTGCTGCTCACCCTCGTCTCCATCGTCGCTGCCACTTGTCACTATCACTCTCCAGCCTTTCCAGCACCCGATTATGGTAAAGAAAGTCCAGAGCTTGAGCAAGCCTTCCGCAAAATCGAGTCAACCATTTCGGAAGTTGCGAGTCAAGCCAAGTTCGACAAGTCCTCCTACTCGATCGAAGTCACTTCGTCAGACGCGACGCTCTGGTCCAGCTTCCATACGGCAACGGAGAAGGACATTGAGCGACCAGGAGCTGAGCAGATCAACGGCAGTAGCGGCTACCGCATTGCAAGCATAACCAAGGTCTTCACCGTCCTCGGCATACTCAAGCAGCATGCTGCCGGGAACCTTAGCTTGGACGACACCATCGATCAATACGTGTCAGGGTTGAAAGGTCATCAGTCTGGGGATTTACCTTGGAAGGACATCACGTTGAGATCCCTGGCCAGTCAACTTAGTGGCATTCCAAGGGACTGGGCACAAGGAGATCTTGTCAACGAGCTAAAGGACCCTTCTGTCTTCGGTCTTCCTCCAATCACGACCTCTCATCTGCCAAAGTGTGACTCTTATGGGGAGTACGTACCTTGCACCGAAGATGAAATGCTGGAAACCATCCGCGCAAAACATCCGTTGTTTGCCCCAAATTACAAGTCGACGTACTCCAACATCGCATTCGAGCTGTTGGGCCTGGTCCTCTCCAATGTCACTGGTCTTCGGTATGAAAAGTACATACAGCAATCCATCTTGGACCCTCTCGGAATGAACCATACGAGTTTTGAGAAACCATCCGACGAAGTGGCTGTGTTACCCAAGAATATAAGTTGGTATTGGGATGTTGACGAAGGTGTCCAAAATCCCACTGGTGGTCTGTACGCCACGTCCTCGGATCTGTCCAAGTTCCTACGATACGTCTTGACCCATTTCAATGGGATCACGCCGGCACTCAATTGGCTGAACCCAGTTTCGTTCGCTACGAGCGTGTACTCTTATTACGGCACGCCGTGGGAGATCTTCCGGACAGATAAGCTACTGAGCGGAAGCCACCGCCCCGTCACTTTTGTTACAAAGGGTGGCGGTCTTCCCGGATACCGAACAATCATCATGATAGTTCCAGAGTTCGAACTTGGTATCACCATATTGACAGGAGGAGACACAGACTTGCTGGACTCCCTTCAAGAAATCGTGTCTGTCTCACTAATTCAAGCCGCCGACAAGCTCGTCAAGCGTCAAATCGAGGAGACCCGGACCTCACTCTACAAGGCTTCACATATCAACTCTTCACTGGAACTCGCATATACTGAGGAGCAAGGTCTGGCAGTTACCAAGTGGATATCCAATGGGACGGACATGCTTTCGGTTATTCCTATTCAGTTCCAGGTTCCTACACCTGGTTTTCATCTCCAGCTTGTGCCCACGCTCCTCTACCGGGATCAAAAGCATCTCTACGGCGAAATTTGGCGCATAGCTCTTGTTCTGGACATGCCGGCCTCAGAGAATCCTCTCACGAAGGACATTCCAGTTTGGGATGACTCCTGCATAACTGACCTTGATACTATGATGTATGCCGGGAAGCCTCTAAACGAAGTCGTATTCTTGGATAAGGCCCAAGATGGAAGCTATGAGACAATCGAGTTATCAGCGTTTCGTGTGACGCTGACGCGCGAAGCCAACGGCCAATTGCAACACGACTTTTTAAACACGCAAGAGCTGTAGTATGCAAAGCCGAGAGTCTTAGAGACTGCATCAGCGGTTGGATGGTGGCCGCTGGAGAGCCAGGAGTCACAACTCCCGCCCTGGCCTCTGAGTGCCACATCGGCTGAAACACGCTGTTGACTCCTGTCAGGGCCGACTCTGTTGAAACTAGTGCTTAATGGATGACGAAATGTCTACATTTCCATTCTGACCGAGTGCTTAACTGGAGCGATCAGACGTTATTCATCCGAAGCTGCTCGATCACCTTCAGATATCTTGCTATCAACGACCTATTTTGGTCTTCAATGTGTTCCACATGGTCTCATAACTCTCTCACGCACCAGCGAGACACTCAAACGACTTCAACATTTTGCCAGCCAATCTACCATCACGCACGGCTTCATAAATTGTCGAAATCCAGAACCCGATTGTCTTCTTCGGCCGGCCCAAAGGCTCGAATTCGAATTCCCTATTCTCAACCAGCTCCATGTTCTCAAGCAAGCCACGGTAGAACGGCACACCCAACTCTTCGCGCACGAATTGATACAGGACTTGCGTGCCACAGCCCAAGTGTGGTCTCGTCCAAGGATTCTCGAAGAAGTGAGATTGATGTGCGCGGAAGGCTGTCAGTGTGTTTATCCGCAAGTCGTCTCTACAGTTCAAGATATCCAAGTAAGCACTCGCTGAATCTGCTGGCGCGTTCTGGGACTGTTGAGTGCTGCAGTACAGTCTCAGGACCAGATCAACCATAGTATCCGCAACCTTCTCGCTTCGATCCTTTGCATCCTTGTCGGCGTTGGCTGTCCAGGTCTCACAAAATTTGTCCCAAAGCTCCTGGTGCATGCTGAACGCGTACTCTTCCTCAAAATCTGCCAGAAACGACCGGTGGATAATGTCCATAGCCTTTTCTCGGAAGCGCTCGAGGAAAGTATTGTGCATGACTCTCAAGTCCACCCCCTGAAGTCCAACATAGATGGCTGACGCAGTCATCATCGCAACCAGTTCGACGCTTTGCATGGTATATCGAGCCGAGACAAGCGCCAGCGAATTGATTGACTGGTTATGCATTTCCGCGGACTGGACGTGTGAACTGACTGCATTTGCCAGAAAGGCAAGTTCCGACTGGTATGCGGCCATGTTGATATCGACGCCTTTCATGCAGTATGACAGACTGGGGTCGTCTGGCGCAAGGTTCGGAGGCAGGCCATTGTTGAGAGTTGGATTGATCATCTCGCTCGTCTGTGCGAAAAGCATCTTTCCAATCATCTGAAGGCAAAGCCTAGTCTTCTCGGCTACCATGGTCACTGAAGCGGCTTGGAAGTTCGCCCCACAATGAACACTGCGGCTTTCACTGTTGACGAGAGGGTTGTCCGTGGTCGAGTTGAGTTCGCGTACCAACTGTTCCGCAGCGAAGCACAAATCTTCCAATTGTGGGCCGACCCATTGTGGCGAGCTTCTCACTGCGTATCGGTCTTGCACCAAGCCTTCATCCGAACAATTATTGCGTTCACCAAGTCCAGTGACGAGTTTCGAACCGTCAAGGAAGACGCGCAGGTTTTGTGATGCTTCCATTTGACCTGGATGTGGCCGAACTTCTGCAATGAAAGGGTGTGTCCATTCGACATTTGCAGCCAACGTCTCCGACGACAGGCAGGTCACCAACTGCGACAAGACCGCAAGTTGATTTGTCTCGTGGAGCGCCAGCGCTGCCACCGTTGCCGACGGGGCAGTTCCATTGACCAATGCCAGTCCTTCCTTGGGTCCAAGAGTGATGACTGAGTATTGGTCCTCAGCGTCCGTTCCCTTCTCTTGGATGTTGATATCTCGGATCACCTCTAGCGCCTGAAGCGAATTCATCACTCTTACGTCCTTTCCTCTGCCATACCGCACGAAGATGTCAGTGTTGCCCTGCAGTACTCCGGCAATGTATGATAGCGGCATGAGATCACCAGATGCTGATATCGAACCTCTCAAAGGCACGATTGGTGTCATATCTCTTCGGATCAACTCAGCGAGAGTGTCGACAATCTTCCAGCTGACTGCACTGTGTCCGCGAACATTGGTATTGCACCGAACAAGCATGCTTCCTTTGACCCAACTAGTCGGCATCGAATGAGGATTGAGTTCTCTGTCGCCGTCGGGATGAGCATCGAAGTCGTCCCTGGTCATGATCGCCGACTGCTGATGTTGAGTCAGTGCTCGCTGGAGGTTGATAAGGTTGTCGGTGCGCAGGTCGGCATTTCCTCCAAAGCCGGTGTTGACTCCGTATATTTGTCTCCCATTGCGCATGTGTTCAAGCAATACATCCTGGCTTTCTTTTAGTCTTTCAAGCAACTCCGGACTCTTTTCGATGACTGGTTTGCATCCGAATCTCGACACTGCCACCACAGTCGCGATGTCCAAGTTATATCCATTGATCTCAACGTTACCGGCGTTGATCAACTCTTGAAGTCTTGACCAGGTGCGATAAGTCAACGCCAGATGGGGTGTCGGCCATTTCTTTGTTTCGCCCGTCTTGTCTCGGTCCTGAAAAGCCATTGTCTTTTCCGGCCCTTGTTGCGCCATGGAAAACTGCGATGTTATTGTTGTGGTCAGACTTTTCTGAGGTTGTTGCGGTGCTCAGAAGATTTGGTCGAAAGAGAGCCTTTAAGACCGTGATAGAAGGCGCACCCGACTTAACATATTGCCGTTAGGCCGCGGTCGTGACGAGGCGTGATGTAGGAGCTTCACGGCACTGTGCAATGCAAACGCCCAATCGGGATATGTCAAGGCAGAGGTCCTTTGTTTGCCGCTGAAAGGCAGTGTTGCAGTCACACTTCAGGTGCAAACGAACAATGAAGCGAACAACATGTGCAAAACCACAGTCACATTGACAAGTCCCTGATCTACACAAAGACAAACGCTTCACTTTTTACTGCCGCATATCCGACTCGAAGCTTGTGTAAGACCATTCACTCTTGAAAACATGTCACGTGCTTCCTCGTCCGGGGATTGGGAACACCATAGTAAGGCTTAATAGGATTTTGACTCAGTACTCAAGCACTTCTCAAATTGGGGAAGGAAATCCTACAGAGATCATTGTATGACACTGACACAGGCTCTCACCTGCTCCACCCAGCATAGCACACACCAGCCACGTCTGCTCCTCGACACTCCACCCGGCCTGAAGAGCCAGAGCACATCGATGGAAAGGTAGCACAACCCATTCCACAATCAGTCCTCTCCAGGCGCATTTCCATCACCGTCCCCTTCGTTTTCTTCTGAAGCATCTGCGCCTTCATCTCCAGACACATTTCCTTCATCAACAAATTGTTCTTTCACTCTTCCTTCATCGACCTCTTTCAACTCCTCTTCCGTGAGTTTCCGTCGTTCATCAAGGTCTTCGTCACCATAATCTGACATATCATCATCATCTCCAGCATCCCCCGTAACGTGCCGACCCGTCTCCTCTGCAGGAACATAGAAGTTCTTGCTATGAATCGTGTTCTGCGTGTCAGCGCTGCGGAAGAATGCATGGTCTTCCGTCAAGACCTTCCGTGCACAGACGTAGCCCATTGCGGTATGAGTGAAATCCTGACCCCTCGCTCTGGTGGATAGCCATGCGTGAAGGAAGGTGAGCATCTTTGTCTGTCGAAGCTTAGCGGATCGGATGGCCTTGGCCTCGGTAGTCTCTTCTGGATGTTTGTTGTCATTGATGCTGGGTTGTTGCTCATTGCTCGAGGTAGAGGGGTCGTCGAACAAGAGATTATCTGCCACGGGATCGGGCATATCATCAGTAAGAGCTCCTGATTGTTCTTCCAGTCCCAAGAAGATTCGAAGGTATGGAAGTTCTTCGAAAGGGAAATAAAGCCTTCCGGCAAATATTCCTAGTTGTACTCTGAGCCAAAGAGGCGCAGACCAGTCAACGGGCAGTGTCGGAACTGCATAGTAATCCAAATTGTTGAATTGAAGCATCCTCGGTGTCACGGGTGCCGCATACGTTAAGATATGAACAAGCTTGCCCGGCGCATATCGGCAGACTGTATATTTCCGGCTGTGAGGGGAGTATAGGGCTGGGCGTTGCCTCCTCCCAGGATGTCGCAAGCCTCCTCCACGCCAGTTTGGCCGGTGAGAGGATCCGCTAGACAGAATGATGTTGACGCATGCAACAGCGCTTTGGTGTAAAGGAGTCCGGGTTCTGGTGCGCAAGTAACTCTTCCGAGTACATCATCAAGGGAGAATCTGCCGTAAGCTGGTTCAGTTGTGTCGATTGTGACTGCCACGTGGGGCCCCCTCCGCTCGGATCGTAGTGGTCCCAAGGGTACGATATCGCTGCGATTCTTGGGAGTTGAAGAGTCACGGAGGATAATCTTGGGCAGCAGACCGAACCAAGTTCCCGCGTCTTGGTTCAAATCGATCTCTGCTTTCAATTGCTCACTTTCGAGGAGGCCCTTCCCATTGACAAAGAAGCTGAGTTCAAATCGCCGAAGCTCAACCGAGAGTGCACCTTTCTGGGGTTGATAGAGTGTTATGTGGCGGGGTTCCTCAAAATGCTGGAAGATTCGCGCCACAAAACTGAAAAATGGGCTGGAAGGATCGACTAATAGCGATGTGCGACGTTGTGCGATTTGCTTCGATAAGTTGATCTGCCAATTCGAAGGCTGCGGTCTCCAAATCTTCTGCGCTTTCCTCACCTCGATGACACCATCTTGCAAGCGAAGCCAGTGCACGCAATTTTCAGTCAATGATGCTGGCAAGTCAAACGCCTGGTCTCCCTGGAAAACACTGCTGGGGATGTACTCGAGCTCGTCCTGCGAGGTCAAGGCCCGAATCACCAGTTTGCCCTGTCTGAAACCCAAATGAATCTCATGGCCCTCAATGTTCAAGCCGATTTTGTACGTCATACCGGGAAGACACGACGGATAGACAACATGTCTGTGGTAGGGTAAGAGTCTCTTGATGGCTTCTGTGTCCCGGATGTTAGGTGGAAGCTCCCTCTCCAGGACCTGACCGTTGATCAGGAAAGTCCCGGAGAAAAGGTGGAATCCAAGGGACATGGGATCTGTTCGTGCATTTCCAGGTACATCAAGCCTAGCCCACACACCGTCCGCGCGCTCGTCGAAATTGATTTGAGGTTTGACTTTCATGGCAGGCCCTCGAGTCAGAATTTCTGATTGGACCGCGGCTGAAATCAAGCAGGATGGGTTTGTGTCCAGTGATCGTCGCAGAGTCTTTTCCAAGTGGAATACCATCTTCAAGTCTCGGATTAGGGCATTGCGAAGGAGCGGAGCTAACTGGGCCGGATCAGGAGGGAGGTTTTCTTGCATGGAGATGGAGGCCTCCACAAATGCACTGAGTGATAACTTAGAGAGTTTCACTTCTGCCATCTCATGCTCGCCGGCGTAGCCATTGATTTCGACTTTGGAGAAGTCTTCTTGGACTCGTCGATCCCTGAAGTTGACGTTTGTAAAGGTTCTTCTGCAAAGCAGTGCAGCCCATAGAATGAAGTGAGACAGTCGCTCTGAGGACTGTGCATCAGTCGTAGCCCAAAAGTCCTTGCGAATCGCTCTGATCCACTCCATGGTGGTCTTACGGGACGCAAGTAGCAGCTTGGATGCGTGTTGAGCGGTTTCCTCATCCGCAAGCATTATTAACTTCAGTATCAAGCTGATCAATATCTCCATGCAGTAGTTTTCTCGCCAGTTAGAAGCGATACTTTGGAGGCGTCTGTCCACTTGACTCAAGAGCTTACGGCAGAAAGTCATGTCACGAAAGATGGCGTTTGCGGTGTGCAGGTCACCATCGTGATTGCCGCCGGTTCGACCATGTAGAGCTTGAGTCAGCAACATAGCAGCCTCTGCGCTGAAATTGAGGTTCGAAGATCCGAGTCCCACAAGGATGGAGGGCCATAGTCGGTGGTTTCCGCAGAGTAGTCCTTGAAAAGCCACGGATTCCTGGGCGCCGAGTGTTTGAGGGCATTGGGGTAGTCCGGCAAGGATCTCTTTCGACGAGATCTTGGCCTCTGGTAGAACGTACCGAGCAACATCCACTGGGTGTGTGAATGGACAAAAGGTTTCTGTCGGGTCCACAGAAGTCCTCTCGAACGCGATTTTTGAGAGGTATTCAATCTTGGAAAAGGGGCTACATCGCAGTATTGGAATCGCGCAGTGATGGCGGAAAGTGATGTCAGCCAGGTGTTCCGCAGGCCAGAGTTTCGAAACCTGGTCATAGTATTCAAACTTCAGACCATTGTTGACAGCAACCTTCTCAAATGGAACAGGGAAATGTACGGAGGCTAAGGTGATGCCTTTCCTGGTTGGAGCTTGAAGTTCCGGGGCGAAAGCGAGGTAGTACTCATGTACTGTTGAAAGGGGATCCTTTCGACTCGCCTGCAGGTTGGGCAGTGCAAGGATAGCCACAATTGCCCAGGTCGCATTTCTGTATGCTCTATAGGTTGCTGGACAGAGTAACTCCATCAAAACTGCAAAACCTTCACCACGATTGTAAGGCATCATTTTTTCGAATCTTTCCATATGGTAGACTGTTCTTGAGGGCAAGCACGGTGCTCGTTGGTCCCGCCACCCGTGTTCTGAATTGGGAGATTTGACGTTTGGTTCGGTCTTTGTAGCTTTCCCATGTAGCTTCAAGTCTATCAGAAGCCGTTTTCGTCAAGCGGGAAAGGAACGGGCGCAGGTTTTCGATGATGATGGTATATGCTGCCGAAGCATCACTGCCTGGAGTGGCCAGTAGCGCGTCCTTCTCCACTTTCGCAATCCGTCGACACAACTTTGACAGCAGAAGCTGGGAATTCTCGGGACTCAGCACGCCAACTGTGTCCTCCAACAGATTTGCATGGACCAGACACATCAGGGCCTTGTACAGGGCATTGGAAATGGCGGTACTCGTCAATTGCTCCAGATGTCGAAGGATGCCGACGCGTGCAAGCAGCCAGAATGGTGACCTCCGCCACGGTATGTAGGAATCCTTCCAGCGGACTTCATCTCTTACGCGTTTGCGAGTTGGATGCGTGACAGCAACAGAATCTCCAATGCCCTCGAGCAAGGAGATTAGCGTTCCGGTGATCAGAGCCGGATTCGTACTATCGCGAGGCTCATATGCCCGCGACTTTGCTTTGTTTGTGAACGCGCCAAACTTCTTGACCAACTTGAGGCTTGCTTTTTCCAAAAACTCGGCCAGATATCTCTGGAAACCGAAGTCCTTGAAGACCTCAGTAGGTATGCAGGCTGCCGAAGCAGGAAAGTCCCATTGCAAGGCATTCTGAGACTGTAAGACGCTTTCGGAATTCGCGGAGACTTCAAACGCTTCGAAACGAACGTGGCCGCTCAAGGAACTGCGCAAGGCTTTGTGTCAGTGGCTCGCCTTGATTGTGTTGGGGATATACTTACTCGGAACCATAATCTATCAGCAAGCCTGCATTCTGCTCAACGATGTGAACGATGAGGACTTCGCCGTCCTTGAGTGACCGAAAAGCGCCTAGCAATTGGGCAGCGTCAAGATGCAGAGAGGTATGTAGACTTCGGCATTGAGCCAAGGAGCAGAGGAGTAAATCCAACTCTTTGACGTAGTGGCCATCCAAGCTTGCCTTCAGTTGCGCACATGCGGTGTGGAGGCGGCCGAGGAGATCACAATTGATCTCGGAGAGGTTCTTGTCGGCGCTACCTGGGACATTAGGAGGAAGGACGACATGATTGAAAACGCCCCGAAGCAGTTTGGGATCCATGATTTGTCTCGACGCATTTGCTTCGTGGTCAGAGTGGCATGTTGAAGTTGAGGATGGAGTCAGAGGATGAAATGATAGTACTCAGAAGCGTGGTTGATGCTTTGGTCTGGGTTGTAGGGGGATTTCGGGTTATGAGAAGCAAGTCGTGGCTGAAGTTGGCATCGGGGCCTGTACAAGTATTGTTCTACCCTGCTCAAGGAGCAATACGAGGCAGAGAAATACGGCTGAGAGGTCCTAAGGTAGGTGTAAAGAATGGTGAGGCTTCCTTTGTTTGTTGTTGATGTTCGAAGAAGAAGTCCGGCAGAATTTGGCACTGCCTCAATTCCATGTCAGTCACTTCCACAAGAAAGTCACTTCACATTGTGCAGTATCAGACCATCGTAGACCGCGAGTCTGTTGGCACAGTAAGCCGCGCCGCCACAAAGGATGTGAATGTTAGAACTGAACCCCTTCAGCAAAACAATACTGACCGTTGTCTCGACTGCATAAGGCTGAATGATGCAAATCGAAGATCGATATCGCCGCACACCGATAATGCATCATTGATCAAGTGTCTAGGACCTTCGAACAAAGGATAGAAACGACCATCCGCTCTTTCCAGGCTGATTTCCAATCCAACAAGTTGGCAGCCGCACTCTCCCTCTCTCACTGCACACTGTCGCTCTTCCAGCCTCTCAAAAGGTGTGTCTCCCCCGAATCTCTCCCTACTTACACGGCACCAACATCCTCAGCCAGCTGCTTGGTCTTAGAATTGACGGCTTGACAAGATCCGGCAACACCGGACACATGTTGACCCCTACTCTCGAGTGAGTACCTACGAGAACAATGCTTTGGATATTCGCCAATGTCACAACGAGCACACGGGTTAAGGCAAGGTCGGTAAGACAATCTGTTCGGAATCAGCAACAGCGATGGATATACCTTCAATCGATCATCTCTTCGTCTTTGACGCGTGAACCAAAAGTCAGGCCAAGGCTCGCAAAGCCACTCTCAACAGTATGCAAGTACCCTTGCCGCGCGTCCATGTCAGATTCTTTTTCATTATAATGGCATGCGGTATGGGTTCATGGGTGCTTTGGCATAGGAGCTGTGTGAGAGCCCGAGTCCTTTAGTCGAGACGGTGTTTAGGTGTTGAGTGACGTCACAGTTTCGCGGCGCGTCATCGTGTCTTAATCGGCAACACCATTTTGCATGTGCAAAAGCACCATTTGATTTCGGGTGCAGATGCGGTCGACTGTGACAATAAACCGTCGTCCCATGTAACACCATGCGCTTTTCCATCAAAGTCTGCCCTACTTGACGCGTGACGAACTTGTCCGGGATGGCACTCGTGGAAAAGCATGTCGCGCCTCTGTTGCGCCAATTCGGTCTGGCAGACACCACTACGTATGAGGACGACGAAGACGAGTCAAAGTCGCTCGTACAGAAAGCTGTTGTAAGTTGTTCTTGAAACAGGTAGCTTCATCCTAGCTGACCTCGATAGTCTGCAGCAATTGCGCCAGTTCGAATCCTCACATCTCGCACCGCCATCAAAGCCTACCTGAGCACGATCCTATTCCTAACCACCTCGACGATACTACTCACGATATCCTCGACTGCATTCGGCTTCTTCTACTACAAATACATCCCACAGATCAACCTCGAACGCGTCTTGTACCTGGACTATGGCCAGGGTTCGCAACCGCACGCGACAGCAGCACTGGATGCATCCGCCTTGATATCCCAGCAAGCATACGATGTCGAGTTGATACTGAACATGCCCAGGACGCCTGCGAACTTGGAAGCCGGAAATTTCATGCTAGATCTATCTCTACTCGCTCCTGGAATCAATACAAGAAACATACCCGATGCAGTATCATGGCTGGCCAACATCTCCTCAGAGAACGTACAATACCATTCACGCAGACCGGCTATACTACCCTACTCGTCTCCTATACTCTCCCTCAGCCACACCCTCCTATATCTTCCATGGCATTTTCTCAATCTGCGCGACCTGGACTCCGTACATTTGGTAGTGCCAATGTTCGAATTGGTAACCTTCCCACGCGGATCGCGGAACATTCCCACACATGCACGACTCGAACTTCAATCCAACAGCGTCCTACAGGTATACACTGCGAAACTGGCATTTCGTGCCAAGTTCCAAGGCATTCGATATCTGATCTACAACTATCGAGTTGCCTCGTTCGTCGTGTTCACAGCGACATTCTATACGGTTAGTGTGACTAGCATGGCACTGGCCTGGGCATTGATATCCATGCTATTTTCATCTACCAGCACTGCAGGCGAGAAGTACAAGACCATCAAGCAAGAAGACAGTGTCAAGTCAGAACGAGATGCGACTTCGACTCCAAAGATCAAAACCGAAGACGAGACGGAATCTTCCGCACACGGTTTGTCGATTTCGAACTTGTCGGACACTGCGGCACAATTTCCAACTGGTAGGGGTCAGATGCCCTTGTCGTTTCCGGGGCGCTCGCCTGCTGAAGATGTAGGAGAGGACAATGCCGCGGATGACTTGACGCGTCCGATTGGAGCAGATGAAGCTGCTGATGATGAGGACGAGGAGTGGGAACTTCGTGCAAGACCTTTTGATGGTGATTCGGGTATTGGCACCAGTATGGAGAGTGAGCGGACTAGTTCAGGTGTTGTTCGGAAACGGAGTTCAAAAGGACTCTCGAGCAGGTAGATTGGCTCGGCTTATGTCTATATTCCATTGTACTTGATTCAAACAACCGATTCTGCCTCGATGCCAAATGCTCCAGACTCCGTGGACCATAATAACTTGCATCACTTTGCTTTGAGCAGTGAAAGGTTCCCCATATTTCTTTCTTTGATTTCAATCCCCAGACCTCCCGACAACGTAGCCTATAAAGCTAACCCCAAGGCTGCCACATTTTCATAATTCGTCAACTTCCCCACGGACTGAGGGTCGGGCCCGATCAATGACTTCAACTCCCGACCACGACCTTGCCGACTGCATAGCAAGCTTCAAGTCCAACCCCCGAGAATGCGAATACGAGGTAGCAGTAACCTGCAGCCTACCTGATCATGCATGTTGAAGTGATGGCTGCCTACAGTATCCTGTTGAACATTGCTGAAAACGAGGAATAACTATTGAGATATATCGTCGAAATAATGGATGCTAGTATGTCTCACTCCCCAATCCTGTAACCCTTCCCACCAGCATGTCTACGTTTGAATCGTCTCTCCATGCATGTATTCCACTCTCTCGCCTCTATCAGGATGCCCATCGTCGCCGTCCGCCACCACCACAAACATGCGCCATTATCGGTGCCGGCCCAGCAGGCCTCGCTGCCGCCCTGGCCTTGCGCAAACTAACCACCATCACACCCACAATCTATGAAGCGAGACCATCACCCTCAACCATGGGCGGCGCAATCAACATGGGTTCCAATGCCCTCGATCTACTCCGCTACTTGGGCGTTGGCGACGAGGATATCCCAGGTAATCCCACCTCAAAAATGGAAGTCTTCTCCCTACGCACAGGCAGCAAACTAGGCGAAATGCCATTCACCGCTGGACCGCAGGGTGAACCAGCGCGACGAATGTTCAGGACCGACCTGCAAAGTGTCATGCTCGCTCGCGCGAAACAGCTCGACATCACGATCAAGTACTCGTCTCGCGTGGTCAGCGTTCGCGGCCCCGACTCGTTGGACTCAACGCAAGTGACAATCACATTCACCGACTCCTCCACAACCAGGGCAGACTTCGTGCTAGGTTGCGACGGAATCTTCTCCGCCGTCCGGCGCACGTACGTCCAACCAGAAAGGCAGCCAATATACACTGGCTCGAATCCCGGGGCAGGCACGGCTGCAGCATACACCGTCTACCCTGCGTCCAAACTACCCTCCGCTCTCCCAAAGCACAGCATCATAGCAGGGACATCCACACAAGGCTGGAGTTTGATGAGTTACTGCGACTCTACACGAAGCCAAATCTTCGCCGCAGTCGTGCTGCCTTTGCCCCCAGCCTTACCCGACACTCTTAAAGATCAGAACCAGGCCCAAAAGGACTGGCAGATATGGCGGGCTGGAGCCAGCACGGACAGAGACAAGGACGAGGACACGTCCAAGAACGAGACGAAGACGAAGACGAACATCCTGAATGCTTTCCGTTCACGCTTCGCAGACGCGAAACTCGACTGTGTACGCGACCTCGCTGCCATCGAAGATCTAGATCAGGATCTCCACGTCTACCCGCTCCTCCAATTACCCAGGAGGGGAACATGGTTCAAAGGACGGACGTTATTGCTAGGTGATGCGGCGCACGCTGTAGGTCCTGCTCACACATCATCACTGCGAATGACTCCCCTAGCCCTCCTTCAAACTTCAGCCCTTGCTCGTCTATTGCCCTGCCTAGCCTCTAGCCTCCCTTCTCTCTATTGTTCTCGCTTCTCTAGTTCTCCCTCGTTTCTAACTCTTCTCGCTTCCCTAGTCCCTCCCCTCATCTCTACTCTTCTCGCTTCCCTAGTCCCTCCCATCGTCTCTAGCCTCCCGTTTGGCGTTTTTGTCTTCAACCTGGAACTTGAATCTACACTGATGTACACCAAAATAACGTCTACTGACGTGGGTAGATGCCACCCCAGGGAGAAGGAACATCCTTCGCCCTCGAAGACGCCGTCCTCCTTGCCCGATGCTTGTCCCAACATCCCAACGAGCCCATCAACAAGATCTTCAGAGCCTACGAAAAGACAAGACACCCACGTATCGATGCCGCGTGGAGAGAAACGAATAAACGCTCCGACAACGCGAAACCTTCGACGTGGCTAGGGCAAATCCTGATTGAATGGATTATCTGGTTATTCCTCTTCTTCCGGGGAAGCAGCTTCGGACACCGCTTCTCTTACGATGTACGACAAGAAACCATCATCCTCTAAAAAGGCACGTAAAAACTGAAAAGAAGAATGCGTTTACAGTATATGTCTAACTCCCAGTCTCAAGCCGTCTATGTTACACAAAAAGGGGCTGTTGAAGGCTATCAAGACTCTGTGGATGACAAGCACCACCTTGCAGCAACCCCCTTCAAGAATTATTCATAAGGCTCACTTTTTTCTGACGATCCCACAATCGTCAATTAAAGAACTCCAATTCCCTCATGCTATAGTAATGCCTGATCGTGATCATCCTTTCCAGTTCACACCGCTGTCCTCGCTCCGACCAGGTTTTCATCGCTCCGTCATATGCATTTACACAGCCCGACCCAACAAATGCCGTTACCTCCCTATTGGCGTTCGACGAGTAGGACCGTGGACAAAGTGTACAAGAAGGAGAAATTTTGTAGACTCAATTCGGAGGACGGCTCTCTGCATCTCCCACTGATTCGAATCAATGAGTTGTCCTCATAGCCTGTTGCAGACGCTGCTGCATGTTGGAATCTGGGGTCACCGTATCCCAGAAACCGTAGGTCCCATTCTGTTGTAGCTCCAAGAACAAGATTGTCATTCCCCAGACATGGGGACGAGCGACGCTGAGACGTTCATACACGATGCGCGAGATTTGTTCTCGAAGTTCCTGTGAGTGAGGATCCATACCACCAGAGCCCCAAAGATGTAGCATCAGCTTGCAGAAGAAATCAGTGTGTGTGTTGGGATAGCGGATCTGATCTGCAATTGCATTGAGCAACTGATAACGACCTTCATAGCCGAGGCTGATGACAAGCTTGGTCAGGACGGTGGCATGGATTGAGTTTGGATCAAATCTGGCGGATGGACTGTTGAGAGCGTCATGACCCACATATGGGACAAGAGCATTAATGACCTCCACAGACTTTGGTGGTGCCATCACCGATGCTTGTCGTTCGCCGTCCTGTAAGGCTGCCTTGATCTCTTTCAAGGCGATCTCAACATCGGTTGACTTTCGCAGCGCATCACCGATCGTGTCTTTGAGCTGGTATTGCTCCAAGGGCGCATCCAAGTCTCCAGCTAGGACGGGATTCCGTTTCATTTCGTCCAGTCGCTCAATCTTCAATCCCGGAGTCATTGGATCAGGAAGGTCGTGATACGCTGAAGGCTTGGCCGTAAGAATCAGATTTCTCAGCTGCGGTATGCCATAGGAAATTCGCGAGCAGAAATATGAATGGTTCTCGCACAGGAACTCAGGGTAGTCATGCAGCAGGACCAAGGTATTCCTCAATGTTCCTTTGTAAAGGTCAAGGTTCAACAGATCCAATCCAGGTGTCTTGGAAAGCTCGGAGATATAGAGCAAGAGCAAGCCGAGAAGCTCTCTGTAAGACTCCCAACCAACGTGGTTGTTTGGTCTGAGCATGCCATTGACAAAGACGCGGTGGACGATGAGGCTGTACCAGCCATAGGTGAAGCCTGGGAACCACAAAGGCTGGAGAGATTTGATACACTTGGCGAAAGCAAGTATCAAGTCCGTATGTTCAGGAGTACCGTCCAACCTGGCAGCCGAATATTCGTAGAGCATAGTGGCGAACAGCCGGTTGAACAATCTCTGGTGGAAGGCAACGCCACGCATGATTTGGTGATGGTTCAGAATGAGGACGAGTACGGTCAGGATGGTTTCCAGATATGGCGCCTTGCTCAGTCGGACAGCACCGTTGGTGTCTCCCTGAAATTTGACAAGCATAATGACCAATCTTGCAAGGGCATCCGCATGGGAGAATGCCACGTCAACGCTGCCACGCACGCTTTGTGCTTCTCGCTCGTAGCAATCGATGCATGAGTCCACGCACAACCGCAGAAATTCTGCCAGGTCTTCAGTGCTGTTGATAGTTTGCTCTTTATGCAACTCTTTCAAGAAAGCCGCGCATGTGCCTTCGTTGGGACCAAGATTCTCGAATATGCCAACCCATTCATCGAAGATGTACCGCATCTGATCCTGCTTAACTTTCGCCTTATCTGTGACTTCGACACTAACGAATTGAGGCATACCATGTGCTCTGAGCTTCTGATTGATCTCTGAAGCCAAAACAAGGTCCGGTTGCTCCTTGAGCCACGTGGACATTGCGATCAAGCTGTTGGCGAAATCAGCTCTGAGGGCGATTGGTTCATCAGTAAATAGTGTTTGGTCGAAGATGTTTGCCAAAACTTGGAGTCCGTGTGCGTTGCGACTCATCAAGGTTGATGCGATAGCTACATCAACTCTTGCAAACTCCATCAAACCGACGGTCAGAAGGGCAACAATCACATTAGAGCTGGCAAGTAGCAAATCCTCGTTTGCAGTCATCCATCTGAGAACGTCTCGTATGATAAGCTCGGACAATTGACAAAGCTTGGACAGCAAGAATGCCAATACCTCCGCTTCAAGAGGAGTTTGTGGAGGCTTCGAAACAAAAATGTTGCAAATCTTTTCAGCAATTTGTCTTGCTAAGAGATCAGCGGCCGGACGTGTGGAAGAGGTGAGCACGATAAGAATCTGCCTGAAATCTTGGAAGATAGAGCTGTTCTTTTCCAGATCTTTGAGACGCAATGCTTCTGATGCCCTAGCAGCCTTCTGAACATCTTCAATAAGCATTGAAATACGCTCATGCGGTGGAAGCGTCTCTGCGAATCCATTGACACGTGGTTGCTGCATAGCAGTAAGCATGCGATCTTGCTGAACCAGGGGACTCTGGTGAGGAAGTGCAGGCTGGTCAGCAGGGGTTGAAAGATTGGGCATGGCCAAAGGATCCTGTAAAACGTCTGGGATCTGTCTTCCTGCAGCATCTGCTGGTGTATTCGGGATATGATTTGCATTCATGCCGTGAACACGACGGTCGAATTCCTCGTACACGGCGCGTTGAGCTTCGTTGAGACCACCAACGGTTTGCTTGTAAGGCTCGGGGATCCAAGCAGACCAACGATTGATGCCCGCGGGGATGAAGTCTCGGCCCCCTCCTTCGGCAGCGAACCGGCGACGTTCTTCAAGTTGCTCTTCAATGACTTGGTCAATCTCAGGAAGAGCACGTTGCTCAGCGGCTTGTTCGACGAACGAACAAGCAGTGTCGAGATTGTCGTTGACACACATCAAGATGGCTCCTTCAGGCAACAGATGTTCCGGCAAATCGTCCTGTGTAGGTCGACGAATGTAGTTGGAAATGCTCATGCGAAGTGGTTCCTTGCATGTAACAAGTGCAAGGCTGCCTGCCAAAGACTTGACCATTGACCTCGCCGCAGTTCTGTACCTCTCTGCATCGGGCTCAAGTGAGTAGTCCTTAGAGATCAACTGAGCCGTGGAAATCGAAGCAATTGTGATGGACCGCTCCACGACAGGAGCAATAATCTCTTGGATGGCTTGATCGAAGGCGCGAAGGATGATGTTCTTGATCATGGCTTGATCGCCTGGAGATCCTGATGTTGGGGGATATTTCAATACCTCCTCCAAGTTTGGCAGCGATGCCATAATCTCTACAGCCGACAATCTCTGGGTGCGGTTGAGGCCACTGTTCAAAGACAGTTCGTCGAAATTCTCCAAGCCGTCGGGCAGAGCCGAAACATTTGTCAGTTCATCGTCTGGTTCAGGTCGATCCCGAATGAAGGTGGCTGGTTCGAGCTTCTTGAAGTCGAGACTGAGGTCTTTGCAGAGAACTTCGATTTCAAATTTCAGGTTCAGCTTCAGGTCGGCAAAATGATACAACTCTACCAATACCGACACGATTTCCATCAACCATGGGTTGGGTGGTTTGAAAACGAGTGAATTGGCACCTTGAGCAAGGATTTTGCAGGTAAAGGGGATGACCAGCAGCAACCGTTGACTTTCATATCCTTCCAGGAGCAAGTCCACGAAGTAGATGTTTCTATGCTTGATCGGCTTGTCTTGTGCAAGCGTCAGTGATCCTAGCCAACCACCAAGATTCTTGAGATGGCTTCGCTCTTGGGCAGAGCTGATAGTCGACTCGGATGTCATCATTTTGACGATGCTCACGTATGTCTCACGTATGACTTCCGACATGAGGAGGTTATCATCGATCAGAGTGACGAATTGAAAATACATCTGCTGGTTGTTTGGCTCAAGCCTGGCGCGTTGCTCTACCAGATAAGCAGCGAACCATTGGTAGTGTTCGGGATCAAAGGACTCTTTTAGATCGCCGAGCTTGCTGGACATGTTATCCTTGGAAAGGTTGTTGATCACGAACAGGATCTTCTCCTGAACTTTCTGGTCGGGTTCTCTGAAATGGGCGCCAGTAGGCGGCGGGTCCGCTCGTAAAGAGCGGAAGCCACGGCCTGGTTCAGGTCTTGCAAGGTCCTCGCCATTGGCAGTAGCGGCACCCACTCCATTGGTTCCGGCAGCTTGTTGCGCACGCAGTCCTTCCTCTGCACGTTGCAGTATTTCCGGATGTTGAAGTGTTGGTTCCTGCAATAAGAGGCTACAGAGCCCAGGCCACTCTGCCAACTGATCGCTGATCTGCAGCAAGGCTTCAATCCCGAATCGATGCATGAGACTGTCGCCCTCATGGTCACGGACAGCTCGCAGAATTAGAGCTAGACCAAAATCGCGAGGTATTGCGGGCAGTAGCTTGTACTTGATGATGCTACCGAAGAGCAGGGCTGTCTTCTCCAGTGCATCCTCGGGGTACTCGTTGTAGCAAACGTACTCATCGAATAAGCCGTGAACTATACAGCAGAAGAGGTCTTGCTGATCCGCATCTCTGGACGTCTTGAATCTTCGCATCTCATTCACCATGTCACGGATGGACAACTCAGAACGATACATCCGTCCAAACAATTCAGACATCTGTTTATCAATGCTTTCGGGAAGCTTGTTGCCTCTTTCTTCGCTGCGTTTTTCCAGTATGTCATCGTACCCACCGCCGTAGTTCATTAGACGAGGGTACGTCTGCAGGCAGGTGGTTTGCGCAGCTTCAACCAACTCGCGATTGTCAAGATGGTCTTCCAGCTTCTCAAGCAGGGTATGAACTGTCCGTAGGCTTAGGGGGGTTGACTGTGGTGCGGATTCGCCGCGCTGTACGCGAAATTCGTCGTCTGCCTTGATACGAAGGTATTTGCACAGTATCATACCGAAGTTTGACTGGCCCTCTGCAGCTTCAGAGATGTACCGATCCAGATCAAAATCTTGCAGGGCTTTGTCACGGATACAGGCAAGATCCAGCGCAAGAGGGTTTGACCAATGCTTGAGGAAAGCTTCTGTCAAACCAAACTCTTCGGCGCGTTCGTATATGACCTCTGTCTGGCGCGGATCGAGTTGGAAGACGAGGTGACATAGGTCGAAAAGGAATTGTGGATTCTGCGTGGAGAGTATTTCGAGTACTGCCGCATAACTAGGTCCTTGTTTTTCGAGGAACAACCCAAAGCATTCGGCGACGAATTTTTCTTGGTCTGCAACCCAGGTCTTCGGGTTGAGTCGCGAGAGGTACAGAAGAATGATTGCAGGATGATTCCGGTAAACATCGTTCAGAATGTCAAGACGATCCTCGCTCTCGGGAGTTGCATTTGGCCCTAGAACAACTTCAAAGACTGCTTGACAGGCATCTGCAGATACATATGGCGTTTTCAGTTCGGCTTCTAGCAATCTCTTCACCTCAGGTGAAATGGTACGGAAGTCATCGAGGGACAAGCTCTGTCGAAGACCTGGGATGGTTGAGGGTTGCGTCGCTTCAACAGGGCTCGCCAGGAAGCCGCTCAGAAAGGAGATCTGTGTGTCTGCATTTTGCCATTGTCCACCCCAAAGCTTCTGAAGGTCGAATTGAGGATGTTCTTCAGCCACCTGTCGCAAGGCAATGAACAGCCTCGGGAAGGAGTCTCTGCGCAACCGCAAACCGGGAAGGTCAACGCCCTGAATTATCAAATTCCAGTCCAACTGCTTTGATTGAAGAGCCTGGAGGAAATTGTTCAGGTCATACTGCTGATTTGCACTGAAGACAAGGAACAATAGAGCGTTGGTTACTTCAGCTTCGGTAATGATGTCAGCTTTGAGTGAGCCGACGAAGTCCTGCGCCGCCTGTTTTGATGAGGTCGATCTTGGGCCATGTCGTTGCAGAAGACGTGCCATCTCTCTTGCCGGGCTTGTGATCCGCAAAAGTTGAGACGATGTTACAACAGCAGCGAAGTGGTCAGGTTGGGCATTGGCATAGCGCGATGACAGTGCATTCCAGAGATCAATCCTCTGCTGTTGTGTTTCCATACCACTGGCCAGGGCAAAGTATTCGATGACAGAGCAAACATTTTCAGAGGCGAATGCCTGCGCATTACCGCCCCGACTATCCGAGAGCGTGCGAAGCGAGGTCTTCCCAAACTCGTTGAGGAAATCTTCCGCCTTCGTCCTCAGATCGACTCTCGCACATTTTGTAAAGGCAACAGCCAGTATGACTTGGGGTAAAGTGTCTGCGTAGAAGTGTTTGATGAAAGCCACCAGGTCAAAGTCGCGAAATAAGTCTTCTTTTGAAGTGTCGATGGCCTCAGTGATCTTGTATGGCTGTTCGGGATCCCATAGCACTTTATCTAACTCTTGTCGCAGTAACTTGTAGCTTCCCTGATCAAAGTCTTTGGTGCCGGAAAAGATAGCGGCGGCGTTCAGTATGACGGTCCGTCTAAAGAACTGTGCGAAGACCTCCATGCCGTTCGAGTCAAGCAATTTCTTGATCTTTTCGGCCTTACTGTCCCACTTTGCTTTCCCTTCTCTTTCGCTAATAGTATCAAGGAGGAGGAGAATCTGTGTCGCAGAGATCTTGGATAGAGAGGAAGGACCGGTCGTGGAAGAACCGAGGTTTGAGGAGATACTGGGTGAACGTTCGAAAGCCGCACCAGTTGGTGACCCGACACCAGGTCCTGTCAAAGATGGGGAATATGCACCGCTCCTGCTGTACACTCCTCCACCTCCGGCCCCAAGGCCTGATTGCCAAAAAGGACCCGCAGTACCTGTGACGGACGATTGAGGTGTAAGTGTTCTTGATCTGGGGGATGTGAGAGAGCGAGATTGGTACGCGTGCACTTGATGAGCGCCAGTTTGAAGGCTATTTACGGGCGAGTTTGAATGTGAAGAGCCAGGTGGTGTCCCCCGCCTTGATCCCAGGCGAGCTGAACTGGCGAGGAGAGGTGGGAAGTTGCCAGAAGAGGGAGAGATGGAAGAGTTGTAGAGGTCGGACTCAGATAGCGCTTGGTCCTTGCGCGTTCCCGTAGTCGAAGTCGAGGCTAAATTCGAAGTCGCAAGGGGGGTCAAACCACGCTTGATGGTGGACGAGGAAGGAAGCTGTCCCCAAGGAGACTGTACTGGCTTAGGCTGTCTGGGTTGAGGCTCTTTATTCGACGTTGAAGCGATAGAGGACTGCCACTGCGCGAAGGAGGAGGGGTTATCGAAGCTCATGGGAAACAATCATGACCTTTGACAGGTGAATGGGACTGTCTTCAGAGTGACTTGTTTGACCAAGTAGTACAGAATGTACAAATTGATTGGGCCCAAGAGACAGCGGCGAGAAGTGAAATCCGTAACACGCGTTGAGAGAGTAAGGAGCAATTACTGATAGAGGTGGATGTGACAGAATAACAGAGTGAAATGTGAGTTGGATGTGTCTTTCAAGGCTCTCCCACGCTTCGACCTGAATTGCTGGCAGCGACGCCTTGGGTTCCAACTGGACACAGCGCAGGCTTGGCGATTCAGAATATCACGTGACAATTTCTCCTTTTACAAGATCTACTGGCGGGAGACAGGCTGTCACTGAAATAGTGTGGGAAGGATCTTTACAAGGAGAGCTACAAAATTCGAACATGCAGGCAGCATTAAGAATGATAATGATTGTAAAACTGGGTATCTTTTGAACTCGGCATCGGACATCCTGATACACCGAAGTGCTTGCCATTGTTGAGAATTTTGAAAAGCATCGAAACCACCTCCAGCACAAATGACAAATCCTTGGGCCATCACTTCAACAAGATATGAGCCAGATTGACTGGCCTCCAGGGTGCAGGACCAATCCTGCAAGCAAGACGAAAAGTCTTATACAACAAGTCGTGATTCCTGAATCAACCAAAAGCACCGACTGAAAAAACTTCAGTTTGAGTGAAGTGCACCTCAAACCCTGGTCTTTTTGCCCTCACTTCCAGCAACATCAACAATCCCATCAATAGTGTCAGTCGCACCTCGTTTTCTTCCTTTGGACGTTGAAGTGGCACCACGGCTTCCCTTGACTCGTGGCCATGCGTCGAATGGACTAGATCTCTTCGATGAGACACCCCCGGACCCATGCTGTGAACTGACTTCGGCTTCATCTGGCGACAGCTTGCGAGCTGAGCGCAGTGATCGGCCATGTTTGGAAGGAGACTGCTCAGGCGAATTGCTAGTCAGCTGATCTCCATCCAAGGTGGCATCCTCAATGTCAGTTAGTGCTTCTTCCTCCTTCTGTTGTTCACGAGCTCGTTTCTCTTGTTCGGATTGAAACAGCCGGGTCGGCTTGATCGATCGTCGACTAAGTGTCTTGAGCGGCTTGATACGAGATCCTCTGGGAGTGTGCTCCAGAAGACCAAGATCTTCAAGGTCTTCGGCACTGATCTCTTCTTCCTCATCTTCATCGTCATTGAAGCGTCTGAAAACCTTCTTGCCACGGCTGAAATGAACATTAGCACTGAAGGGTTGAAGAGAGGAGAAAGTGAACTCACAAAACATAGACCATGCCCTCATCGTTTGCAATAGCTTCTTCCACCTGAGGATCTGACTTCTTCTCCAAGCTCACTTTCCGGCGCTTAGCGGTCTTAGCGACTTTCTGAGAAGATGAAGCTGCATTGTCCATAGCTTCCTCGACAAACGGATTCGCCTTGCTCTTGTCCATTTGGGGAACTCTGTCGCGAGAATCCGTGAAGATCTGAATACTGCCTCCACTCTGATTATCACCAGCCGAGAAGCTCTCGAGTGAGAAGCCGTTGTGTCTCTTGTTCTTTCGACCTTTCCTGGAACTTGGCGGTTCTGTTGTAAGTTGGGTTGGATCTTGGAAAAGAGCGCGAGCTGTCCCATTCACTTTCGACACCACCTTTTTCTTCGGGGTTTTGACTGGTGTAGGTAGCATGCCGTCTGAGATCATGGTTGAGGATGACTCGAAAGGTTGGAGGTGAGACTTCGAAGCGGACGCTTTCTTGGTGAACGAAGTGTGAGTGTCGGGAGAAGGAGGAGATGTAATATGCACTCGGCGCGTCGATTTATTCTTAGGCGTCAATTCTGGTGAGTGAAATAGATCTGAAGGTTGGGCGCCGGTCTTTCTGGAAGACCTTGGAGTCGTCACCGGGTGCACACTTGGTTCATTACGCAGTGAAGCATCCGGGGTAGTGCGCAACTCTTTTGATGCGATTCGTGCACTGGATCTTGCGCCGCGTCGAGGATTTGATCGATCATAGGCAGCGCCGTGAAGTGGTGTCAGAGGAGTGTCCGGCGTGCCAACGATCTGTGAAGGCGGAGTTGCAGCCATGTTGAAGAACTCTCATAAACCAAAAGTGAAGTGATACTGCCGCACCCAGGAGTAGTGACGCCCTGTGCGATCGCTTGCCCGTGGCCTCTAAGTGAATGAGCCCAACAATATGCGATGTTCAGAATGTTAGGCGACTAAAGCAACGACATGCAAGGTGGCCAGAGGACAATATCGTCGCAGCATCGAGGATGGAGTGAGTGGAATTTCTGGTGGATTGAGGATGGGCAGGATGCGATGTGAGGTGCGAGGTTGGGTTTCTGGAACCTTGGGTGATGGGTGGCTGGGCCGCCGGCAACAGCCGTGCAGCATTGACATTTGTGCCAGCGAATCTGTTTTACGATGGGCCCCCTTACGCGCATTGCCCGCGGTCACACTAAAATCCAGGGTCCCACGCGTAAATGGGTTGATATTGTTTGGGCCTCAATTGCGTCCACGCCGTAGTACCATACATGCAGCCCTTCAGAGGACAATAAAATCTGCTTTGGGCGCTTCGCCATCGAAAATCCGCCTTCTGGAACACAATGGATCCTGATGATTCACTGATGGATGACCACAATGTGGACGAAAGTCTGTGGGATTCGCCCGTCAAATCGAGCAACGATTCGGGAGAGCCACCAAGAGCCTTTGCCAAACATGCCGACTCTGCGAAGCCTACATATCAAGAACAACAAGAGCGGGAACAAGGTCTACGGCGGGAGCTGGAAAGTGTTCGGCAGGTCAATGAAGCCATCGAAGGAGTTATACAGAGTCTCAACAAGGCCAGGGATAACATGAAGGTATATCAGGACAATCGCATGCAATATGGGCAATCTAATCCTGGCGTAGACCGTCAATGGCACCGTAGTCGCCGCGTCGACCCTACTCAATACTTGGACTCGGATCCTGTCCCAAACAGAACACAATCAGCGACTGATATTGGACCCATCGTGGGAAGGTGCCAGTCAGGACATCGCCGATATCGAAGAGGAAACCCTCGAAAAACAACGCGCTGCTGAACGAAGGGAGGCAGAAGAGCAGGAGAAGAAGATGGCAGCCGCGAAAATTGCAGAACAGGAAGAGAAACGAAAAGCAGACCTCGCAGCCAAACAATCGAGACCAACATCAGCTCGAGGTGGCAGGTTAGGAGCTGGAGGCAGAGGACCCAGTGCATCTTCCTCCTCGTCTGTCAAAGTTGGAGGCTCAAGCAGCAGCGGCATCAAGCGTGGAACATCTTCTACAGGCAGAGGGACTTCTGGCATTGGGCGGGGCATATCTGGACGAGGGTCCCGTGGACGGGGTTGACAGCTGTCCGTGTTTCGGTGTCTTGGGTTGACTATATTCAACAACTCCAAAACGAGCGTAGGATGGTCGCAACGGAGTACTGGTACTTTGGATCTGCAGACATCAAGTGTATGATGTTGGTGACGATGTTGCTGAATTCCAAAGCGGGAAGTTGCGCGTCCAAGCACCGCGCCAAGCCAGACCGCTCTTGACGCGGCGCAGGCAAGTCTGATCTCTCCCAGAACCCCTCCAGCTCACCTCCGATGTCAAGCTCGACAGGGGATCCGGTGTGCGAGTGAGTCCTCCAGTTCCAGGAAGACCTTTAAAAGTCACGAGGTGCACTGGGAATCTTTGTTCATGTTACCACGGATCAGAAACATTGATCAGGTAAACAATGAACTTCGCACCTTACCAAGATGAGTCCCCCGAGATGTAAGTTATATGACCCTTTTATCATTTCGTGCAAAACGCTTGCTGACAGTAAGTAGAGAGCGTGCTCTGTCGCCACCGCCGACGCAGGGCAGCCCTTCCTTCGACTCGAATCGCGTTCGATCCCCTCCTCCGCAGAACAGACCCGCTCTACCGGCCTCTCGAACTATATCAGATGTACAGTCTCAGGCTCCTAGAGCCCTGGGAAACAATGTGTTTTCTGCTTCTCAACAAGAGAGGGGCCAGAGCCTCGAAGCATTCGAGACAAGTCTACCAATGAGACTGGATTACGAAGCTATGCTGGCATATCTGTTGCTTCCACCAGCTGGCGGTGTGTTCCTACTGATATTCGAGCACAAGAGTGACTACGTACGGTTCCATGCATGGCAGTCAAGCATGCTTTTCTCGTCCATCTTCATCCTCCACCTGATCCTGTCATGGTCGCGAGTCTTGTCCTGGATGCTATTCATAATTGATGTGGCCTTGATCGGCTTTTTGGCGCTGCACGCATATCGAGATGTGGATACTTTGGACCATTTCGAAGTTCCATTTTTCGGCCGCATCGCCAACTCTTTCGTCGACAATGAGTGAGAGACCTTGTTAATCTCGGTGAACGGGACATGCATGCTCAAATCATGGGGCAGCTGCCTGCTGAGCGACGAGCCGCCTTTCTACATAGCAGAACGCTTTTCCCACTGGCTGTGGCTTGAATAACCGAACCGAACCAATCTCGAATGTGCCTCGTGGCCGCCGCGTCTGCCGACCATCACGCCTGGCCATCATCAACATAAGTGGACTGCCGTCAGCAGAGGATGGAGGCATTTGGAGCCATTCTACAGGATTTGGACTGGCCAATTTCGAATCGCGGGCATTCGCACGCCCGTACTCGGAGCGTGCAGGAATTTTCGATAGCTGTGGCCGCCTTCGACGTCAGAACATTGTTGAAACGTGTACCTGTGACCGATTTGCGAAGGCACAATGGACTTCATGAAGTAGCCTGGAGGTCAATGGCAGTATCTCCATTTGGGGATGGTCTTGCACAAGTTACGGATTATTTCTGCAGGTCGTATCGACGAGAGTACGAGACCAGCGCGAGGTTGAGATAGCTTAGAGGTGTGTGAATAGTACTACATAGTAATATGAGACGCTGGTGGAGTGTCAATGATGAATACTTTGGACTTTTCGAGCGTCGCAAAAAGTTGGTTGCCCGGCAACAACCGTAAACAAATCGTCACGGCCTTCAATATCGACTGGTCGGTTTCACGACTCACCTGTTACTTCGATGTGCACAGACATACCATACTCTAATTACTATCTTCAACCTTTTCTGCGATCGCATTCGATATCTTGGACCGACGGTCAGCTAGCTACAGAGGTGGAAACAGTATCATCCTTTACAAGTCGGCACCATGCCACCAGGCACTGCCTCTGAAGCAGGCGCCCCTCCTTCTGTACCCTTGAGCTGTAAGATATCGTCGTTCTCGCCGTCGCAGGGATCGATGCTAACCATGCACAGTCTCGAACAACTTTTGGGGACGAGATGATGCGGGAGTCGATCCTCTCCTCACGCGTATGCAAAGTGCCAAAACAACATGCGACGAGCTCAAAGCTTTCTACACTGCGCGCGCAGCTCTTGAGGAAGACTACTCCAAAAAGCTACTAAGCCTTTCCAGAAAACCACTCGGAAGCGTCGAACAAGGAACATTGCGTGCCAGCTTGGATGTGGCAAGAGGAGAAACCGAGTCAATGGGGAAGCAACATGGCCTTATTGCACAGCAAATGAAATCCGAATTGGAAGAACCGCTGGCGGCCTTCGCAGGAGGTATGAAAGAGCGTCGCAAGATTGTACAGGCGGGGATCGAGAAACTACTCAAGACCAAGCAAGCACAAACCGCTCATGTCAACAAAGCTCGAGACAAATACGAACAAGATTGTTTGAGAATAAAAGGCTATCTGGCTCAGGGTCATATGGTGATGGGACAAGAAGAGCGAAAGAACAAGGCCAAACTTGAAAAGACCCAGATCAACATGGCGGCCAACTCCAATGAATATGAAGCTGCTGTGAAGGTACTCGAAGAGACGACCGGGCGATGGAACAAAGAGTGGAAGGCAGCGTGCGACAAATTTCAGGACCTCGAAGAAGAGCGACTGGACTTCACAAAGTCCTCTTTGTGGGCTTTTGCCAACATCGCATCGACTGTGTGTGTCTCGGATGATGCTTCATGTGAAAAGGTCAGGCTCGCCCTCGAGAACACCGAGGTGGAAAAAGATATTGGTGCCTTCATCAAAACCTGCGGGACCGGGCAGGAAATCCCAGACCCACCCAAGTACATCAACTTCTGTCGGGGGGATATTGACAATCAGTCGGAGGTCTCTGAGGACGACAACTACTCCGTTGCCCAATTTTCACGCACAACAAATCCCGCGTTCAGATCCTCCTCTCCCACTCATTCGAACGGGACGAGAAGCACGCGCCACGATACTCCTCAGCGAATGTCCGAAGAACCGATGATCCCCAATGAAGACGACATGCCAACCCCATCCAACAGCAATAGCGGTCGTCCACCACCTCTCAACTACAAACAGTCAGGGGCGCATGTACCTCCAAACTACTCACCAAGTCAACATGGCGATGTGCCACAAGTGCCACATAATCAGTACCCCACGGATGGAATGACCATGTTTTGCCGAGCAGATGCTTCATCAGTGGCTGGATCTGCTCTGTCTTCCAACACCAGACCCGAAAGTAGAGACAGCGAAAGCCAGTACTCGGCACCAAGTTCATTCACCAGTGCTGACCCAATGTCCGGCGCGTCTTCTCCTACCAAGATTGCCCCTGTGAATGGTGTCGAGATGCCTGGAATGGCCTCACCTGACAAGAGTGTGCATAAGAAGAGATCAGGATTTTTCTCAAACAGTCCATTCCGTCGGAAATCCAGAAAAGACCTCGACCATCCTGAAATCAGCAATGCACCAAGATCCAGTACATGGTCTTCAGAACAGGCGACAAGCGGCAGGATAAATCTCAATCCCTCCGTATCAAGCACCCACTCTAGTCCTGCAAAGTCTCCGAACAAACAGGGAGCAAGCTTCTTCAACCGTGCTGCAACGCTGCCCGATGGCGAAGAGCCCGTCGATCCTCGTGCCAATTTCCAACTGAACGTGGGCAACAACGTGTTTGACGTTGCAAGCCCGGATGGTCGAGATTCCACCCCCAAAGCAAGCGTACAAAATCGTCGCGGTCAATTTATGCCTCCACCTTCCGCGATGGGAGATGACGGCGGCCATGACCCTATTGCACAAGCCTTGGCAGATCTTAAACGGACGTCAAATGGCGTGGCAGGAATGGCCAAACAGTCGAGCACTCGTGTCCCAGTCGATCGATACCACGGCGTAGCAACTCCAAACCCTGATCAAGACCCAGCAGCACGTCCTGGCATGATGAGTGCTGAGAGTCAAGCACGAATGGCAGCACAACGAGGAACTCCTCCTCCAGCCTATGACTCGGCGGGAGGTCGAGCGCACAGTGCTCTCGGTGTACCACAACCGGCGCATACTAAGAAAGAAATGCTGAATCGCACGGAGATGTGGGGAACCGGATCAGTCACATCGGCTCCTAGAGGAGGTCAACCCAGACCCACGACCAGAGACGGAAGGCGGAGTCCAGGTCCAGGTATGAGAGCAGCCAGCCCACAACCACAAGGCCAGTACCAGCAAAGATCAAGAAGTCCTGCACCAGGTATGATCCCTCGTGCTGCAAGTCCACAGCCTCCGAGACAAGATCCATATATGCGCTCACGCAGTCCTGGTCCAGCAATGATGCAGCAAGGCGATCCACATTACCGTAGTGCTTCACCGAACCCCTACACCGCGACCGGCAGACCTCGGACACAAGGCTCAGCGTCCAGACAAGGCAGCGGCATGGAAATGCAGCTCAGTTCCTCTGACATGGCACGATATGGCGGCTCTGGTGGCGGCAGTGCCCGAGCACGACAATCGATGAGACCAAACTCCAGCTTCGGTGGGGACAGGTACCCTGCGCCACAAGGCTACGACGGGCGTGAGTCAAGACAACGAGGCGGTTCGGACATGGAGCTGAGGAAGGAGCGGAGCAAGAGTATGGCAAACATCCCCTTAAGGCCTGCGCAGGCGCAGGTTCTGCATTATGGTGAGTTTCAACGCGAACATTGTGAAATGCATGCTAACTTGATGACAGCACGCGCCATGTACAGCTACACAGCGGCTATTCCGGAGGAACTTACTTTCAGCAAAGGCGACATTCTTGCGGTGTTGAGATTGCAGGACGATGGGTGGTGGGAGGCGGAAGTTCGTGAGAGTACGATGGGGACGAGATGTGGTGGTGCTGGGTTGGTGCCGAGCAATTATCTGCAGCGGTGTTGATAACATGCAATATGGTCTGGGTGTGGTTTTGCAGCCGCCATTTGGAGCGAGCTGTCAGGATAGTGCTTGGAGATGGGGTAAAGTTTCTTCAACATGGACCCGGGTTTGGGCTGGCAGATGAGGTGTCCGCGTGATGAATGTGCTCTGAACGTTGAACGAGATTGGGAGTTCTGGCAGAGTACGAATACATCTGGGATCTGAATGTGGAGTTACCATGGACGGCCAGGTGTGTGAACATGGGATTGTATGTGTTCGAAGAAACAAATGTACAACACATTCGAGAACCTTGAGAGAGAACGATCAATCTTGTCGTACAAAAATTCAGCGTTCCACATTGTCACCCTATCCTTCCTTCCCAGGCCCATTCGTCACGTCTTGTGGCGGAAGATTATGAACACCGGTGGCTCTCTGATGCACGCCAGACACGGAAACCGTTGTCGTGTCAAAAAGGAAAGTCAGCCACCAGCGCATGTATCGACTTGCTCCTTCCGAGTCTGCTGATCTCGCCATTGCGTGCTACTTATCCGTCAAGCTTGGCCTGCGGTAGCTGCCTCTCTCCTTCTCCTTGGCCGCAATGACTTCAGTGGAATGTCGTTCCAAAAGGCAGATTTGGCACGTCTTGCAAAATTGCCGGGGAAGCCGGTAGATCCATGTTCCTCTTCCCTCGCCTGTTTCGCTCTGTGCATATCAGTCTCGCCAAAGGTACCGTCTCTTCTGGCAAGTTTTTCCCGCTCGCGACGCAGTTCGTCCCTCTCCCTCCTTATATTCTCATAGTAGGTGTAAAGCCCAAGACTACCAAACGTGAGCACATAGGTTCCCAAGCAGAACGCAACCACCATCACTGCGAAAGGTTTCATCGAGGAGCTTAGTGACGTGCCGGCCAAGTTATTCATGCCGAAGAACCCCTGGCGAGATCGCGTTAATGCGGGAGATGAGCATGGCAGAGGCAGAAATGAGGACTTGCCGTAACAAAACTCAAAGGCAGATAGATGATCGTTGTGATTGTGAAGATGAATACGTAGCGGTTCAGACGAAGTCCCTGCTGATTGAGTTGGCTGCCTTGCATGGCTTCACGAACAGCAGTCGCATTGAAAAGCTAGGAGATAATAGTCAGCCATAACTCGGGCTTTTTCCAGTACTTAGACGCGTACTCCGTCTCGTAGGGTCACAATATCTTGACGCTTACTCCGAATTCGTTGCAATAGTGGTTCGAGCTTTTGTTGCGCATCTTTGGCTGTCTCCTCCCAGGCAAGGAGAAGCTCCCGGGACTGCTGCGACTCTCGTGACAGATCGTAACTATCCGGTCCGACATTGAAAACCCGGACCAACTTGTCGAGATCGCGATCCCACTGATTGTACCATTCCCAGAGTCCCTCGGACGTCTCGATCATCCACCTCTCATATATGCGCAAGTGCTGAAGCAGGACGAAATATTGCCTTGACGTGGAAAGATCCAGGTCATCAAACAAGAGGTCATTTAAGCCGTCCACAGTCGATAATTGCTCCAGCTGTTGGAAACAAACATCAGTCCAGGGCATTCAAACAGTCCTTTGACTTACCGTAACATTGAGCTCAGCATCCAAATTGTCCAATACCAGCGTCCAACCACCTCGAATTATGTCCAATGCTTCCCGGACGCACGACAAGTAGACGTACAGTGGCCTGTATGGACTAGCCGCGCGGTCTTCAGTTAGATGATAAATTGAACTTAACTCCGCCTTTGCGTCCGTCATATCCACAATTGAATAGCAAACGCGACGCCGGTGCTGGTCGGGAAACAGAGAGATGCAGAGGGTCGTTCGATACTCGTGTATCCCCGAATTGCCTACCTTGTCGGGCACGCGCAAAGTATCGTACTCTCGCGATAGTTCGAGACCAGAGTCTGAGTTTGAGTGAAGTAGTGGGTTCAGATAAGAGCTTTCCATGTTTCGCAGAGACCTTGAAACACGGAAAGCTCTCAGTGACAACATGATAAGAGGATTGTAAGCGGAGATCGACAATGAAGTATAACTGGTGACAGTCGACCCTGTCCAAAGAACGAAGGAGAACAGAAGCTTAGATACCGCCCGGGACGATCCAAGACCTGCACTCTCATGAGTTGATGTTTCCTGAATGGGTACCCATTGTGACAAAGCAAGCAAGGCATGATGCAAAGGTAGGCAGTCTGAGTAGACGCGGTGAGTGCTTGCGCGCATAGTACTGTCGGAAAGCTGTGTCAGCCTGAACGTCATTTGGGAAGGAGGGGTAGCAGGGGCGTACATGAGAATCCCGTCGGCGTCGAGTGCTTCGTTTTCTCTGACGTGATTCGCCTTATAAGCTCGTCAGCTAGACATCACTCCGAAAGGAAGCCAGCAAACACGTACAGAGACCCCACCTTTGATATCGCTGAAGACTCGCAATGCCGCTCCGTCCTTGCACAAAGTAGATAATTCGGTTTTCGACGTGGGATCTTTCGGATCCAATTCAGGCCAGACAGAAGCTAACGGAGTTTCGAGCATCTCCATAGTCAGCCTTCTGTTCTCTATCTTCTTCTTCTCGATGTACATGTTTCCACCCAAGTAGTTATGCCCGTTTACGAAGAGCTGGCAGAGTGATTCTATGCGGGCCCAGTCCAAGCGTCTTGTTCGCAACCACGGCGGTGTAGGGCTCACTTCACTGAAAGTGGGTGACTTTGTTGCGAATGAGTTTGGATGCTGAGATGCGGGTGCTGATTGAACCTGCTCCCGACCACTGGGAGCAATTGTGTTGCTTCTGCCATTGACCCATCAGTGACAACGCCTGGATGAAAATCATTGCTTGTCCTACTGGGCACTTCCGACAGTAGATTCGGCCGCATTGGGCCCGGTCTCAATGGCCATATTCTGTCGAGACGTTGTCTCCAAGATCTCGAGCCACTTATACTCTTTTTGGAAGTGCTCGAGGAGACTAGACAACAATGATGTCGTGATCTCACTGTGAGCACGAAGCTTGCCGAAGATCATTTGCATCGATTCTGCCGTGGGTCTCCCTTCCATTTGATGTGCCGTCTCAGGGTTGGCCATCCCAGCTGACTGAGGACTCGAGCTTTCTCCGAACCCTTGGACTTGATCGTCTGCCATACGTCCTAGTGTTGCCGTTCTCGATGCAGGATGCAGGAAACGGTAATAGATTCGAGTAAGGCGCTGGCCAGGACCTGAACACTGAAAGCCAAAAGAAGGGCAAACCTTGGAATGACGGACAGAGTTGTCGTTGTGCACAGCCTTATCGCCTACATCAGAAGTCGTGACATGCATCCAAGAAATGTCACAATGGCTGAGCTTGTTGCAGGCGCGCAGCATCCTTCCTTGTCTTGTACTACCGGATAATAGCGGGCGCAAGATTGTGTATGGCTCGGACTTGACGGGTCAAAGTTGCCCGCACTAATCGTGCACCAGCTATTTTCGCCAACATTCTCTACGATGTACATCCGCGTCGCGTAGCATTCTGGTCTATCCGTGAGCCTGGAGGGGAGCTTGACCGAAAGTTCCATCTCCGTGTCCTGTACGGAGAGCCGAGAGCGCACTTCAGAACTCCACTTCTTCAGCCTGATCGAGCATGCAAAACCTGGTACCACAGCCTGAGGCAGAACAAGATTTAAAGCACATAAATGTCTGTACTTGCCAGCAAGTGACGTTCTCTTCCAAATGCATATTGTCTAAACATAAAGCGGGATAGCAATGACGCTTGAGGAGTCCGTGGCAAACCGAGAAGGCCTGGATGCTTGCACGTTGCCATAATTCTCGGCGCCGTAGGCAGAGCGGCGAATGGTCATTTTAGTGGCTGTAGCAATGAATCAGCTTCCGCCATCTAGAGCGTGCTTCTCCGCAATCTGAGGATCAAAGCCGAGCCAATCGCCGTCCGTAAGGTCACTGAATAAGAGACTGAATGGATCAAGCGTCTCGAAGGCAGCTCCATGAAGCTCTTGCTGGTAGCCATTTGAAGGTGAGAGCGGCGACGACGGAGGCCAACGACGGTCGGAGGCTTTTGCCATCACAGGTGTCCAAGCACTCGAGGGGAGTTGCTGCCCCCGACCTGCTTGGGAAGCAGCATTCGATGCCCTCCCACCAGTCAATGTGATGCGGATAGCATGTGAGACTCGCCATGCATCCTTACTTTCAAATGATATCTCGGCACAGATGGTGTGTGACTTTTGTAGTAGTTCTAAAATTTGTTTCTCGGTATCACTCTCGATTGGGGAGTTTGATCCGCCACTTTTCCGATGAGTGTGGATGAGAAGACAAAGCACCATCACACCAAGAAGGAAATCGTTGACTGTGAAGTTGTTGAGCATCCAGCGCTCCGTGTACAGTTGCCCGCCAGGTGCAAGCTCTTCATACATGTCAACGAATTGGCCAACCAGTTTCGTGCCGGCATCGACGCAAGACTTGGTACTGGAGCGGTTACCCCGTGCCATATACTTTCTGTGAAGAACCAGGAGACTTTTCAGGGACATGAACTCTACGAATAATCTGTTCATGACAAGGAATGGCGGGTCCATGAGTGAATCAGCCAAGGGACGACTTCGAAGAATGTCCGGTATGGTGGCTTGCATTTGCCGGATCTCATGGTCGAGTTGGCTGATCTCAGCCTCAGACCTCTCCTTGAATGAAAGAGCATCTCTACAGACGTAGCTGAAATGGCCCAACAATCTGTCTTTGACGATGAACCATAGCATCCTCGTAGCTTCTGATTGTGGTCGTGACGGGGGGAGCACCTCCGTATCCTCATCAAAATCCGAGTCTATGAGATTTCTCGGCGGCTTGGTATCGGTGTTCTCCAGGCAGATATAACTCGGAAGTCCGAGCTGGAATGACACCATCGAGTCGTACTGCTTGCAAACAGCCCAGGACCTCCGGCGCATCTCGCCTTCAAACACAGAGAAAGATCCAACCGAGTCTGGATCTCGATGGTAGCCCATTTCATAGGCCATGCGAACAACCAGACCTAGAATGGCGCCGGCCTCCCGGCAAGGATCGAGGGTTCTGAGGTTCTTGCAGTGCCCATATAGTGCCAGTGCTTCGACGGCAAAAGGCTGTGAACGATGATATTTTCCAAGCACAAGACATTGTCCGGCAGCGGTGTGGAAATGTAACAACCGGGTGATCAACCCTTTTACCTGGGGCGACCGATCTGAGCTGGTGGCGGATGCGATCAGTGTTGCAATATAACACAGGGAGAACAAGGATGAAAGCCAAAGTGGATTGACATTGGAGGTGGCCGTCCAAAACTCTCGGTATTGTCGTTGAAATTGATACGTGTGGATAAATGGGACGATGAAGGTCTCTCCTCTGAAGTAGAGGGAAATGGCACGGTCGACCTCGATTCTGGGTGGGAGGTATTGAGTGAGGATATTTTGCAAAGAGTAGTTAGTTGAGTCTCCAAAAATGATATCGTCGGTGATAAGAGGCGCTTCTAATACAACGTGCTCACTGGTGTCGTGCGCGTCCGGTGAAGCACTTAAAACGGCCTTCAACTCCAGGATGTCGTCCAGAATAGCAGACCAATGTGTTGAGCCCACATAACGGCCCTCGTCAACCTTTTCGGATTGCACCCGCTCTGCTGGGTCGTGCGGCAATATTGGCGGCGTGTCAGGTTTCCCAGGAGGCAGGCCGACATCATTGGAGTGTGTTGATGCCTGAGTTTGCATCAACTGTCTGATCATGTCTTCGAGATGAATGAGGCGGTCTTCCGCCATGGAAGCTCGACTGGACTCATTTCTGGCCCCGGGAGTCCGGTGGTAAGAACAAGAGGCGGCCTCATCTCGCTTAAGGCAACTGCCACAAGGTTGACCTCGGTCGCATTTGAGTTTCGATCTTCGGCACTGAGTGCACACCAGAGAGTCTCTAGGACGCTTTATAACCTTTGATGTGGAAGAGTCTAGACGAAACTTGCCAGTCAAGTTTGAGAAGTCGCTCATTCTCGTTGTCTTCTAGGCAAGTACCCAAAGGAAGGAAGTCGCATTAGACGTATGGTTAAAAGTGACGCCTAGGAGATCACCGACTCCAATGCCCAGGCGCTAAGTTAGGTCATTGCTTAAATTACAGTTTTGACTGCCCCCCATCTACAACGCTACTTACCCTTATCATCTTGTTCTCTTTGCTACATCTTCAACAACAGTAGTATCACACTAAGAATCTCACCACGGCTGCACATTATTCTTCCTGATGACCTTGCCAATTTCATGGTCGCGACCTCCTTCAATGACATCTCTGATGATATTCGCGCCAACCTGGGGATCCAAAGCACCCATCTTCTTCAACAACTCCGGATTTCCTCCCAGGCCCGTTGCCAGCATCCCAGGGGAGACAGCCCAAACTTTCACGCCATCTGCCTTCAATATCCTCGCCCACTCACGCATCATCATGTTCATCCCAGTCTTACTGGACCGGTAAGCGCCTGGTCCCATCTCCATGGGCTGCTTCGGCCAGCCCTTTTGTGCAGGTCGATCCACCCATAAAGTCTCCTTCTCTTGTTCTGCCAGTGTCGAAGTTCCGCTAGCGATAAAGATGATCCTAGGATTCGCCGATTGCAGCAGCAAAGGCACAAATGTGTAGGTCATAAGCTGAGTTCCTGTAGTATTGACGTCCCACGATTTGTTCCATGCCTGCCTCATGGTCATCTTCCCGCCGAGAACCTGTTGATCGACTTGAACCCCTGATTGAACCCCGTTAGCACAATGCAAATTTGAACAGAATACCACAATCAGCGTACCTGCATTGTTGATCAAGATATCCAGACGGCCATATTCGCTGTCAACCTGTTCATATGCTCTGGAAATGGAGTCGTCATCCTCAATATCGACCTGAATTGCTTTGACGGTACTCGCGCTCTGGGGGAAGTCTACTCGTACGTTTTCGACGGCAGCGTTGGCTTTCTCCAGGCTTCGTCCGCCCAGCAATATCGTGTACGCCTTCTCAGACTGGTACAAGGATTTCACGGTCTCGAAGCCAAGCCCGGTGTTGCCGCCGGTGATAAGAAGAATCTCGTTCGATGCCATTATTGTCTTTTGCGCTTCGGCAACCAACTATGGTATGTTTGGACACGCATGCTTCCGACCGGCAGTCCAGTCCTCTTATACATACTCCTGCTACTCGGGGATAAGGTCACTCCGGCTGATAATTTTCCGCTCTGGTCGTTTGCCAGAGCCAGCACTTCATACCCACCGCAGCGTTCTAGCGCACGAGCCATGAATGACGACCATCGGCCGAGGCAGGCAGATCTAACCTGAACAGGCAACTCTTCGTCGGCTGAATGCTTTCCCTCATTCAGTATGCATTATCGAGCTCGAGCATCGCCCTGAACCACGAGTCACGACCAAGATCTTCCCATAGTTCTTGAGCGCCTTAGACCAGGCCAGCAGAAATGTGGAATCGTATGAAGCACCCTCTCCTTTTTTTTAAAACCACATCCAGCCACTATTAGGATCAAAGACCAAGCGGATTCAATCAAAAGATGCCGATCACTCTTCATGTTCGGGACTCGGTTTTTCGTTTCCCACAACCCAACCTTGGTATGTCACGTATCTACATCTCAGCTCGTACTCTGACGGCTGTAAGGCCCCATGATCAAGTCTGCGGCATCTTCCGCTGGCACAGACGAAGCAACATCCATATCACTAAATCCCAATCGTCCCGAATCCACTCCAAACCCATGGACATCAAAATAGTCATAAGTCTCTCCTTGCGGCATGCCCGCCCAATTCTGCATCGAAGCATAATCCCATCCATTCATCATCGAGGAGCCTCCAATTGGACTATCCCAACTGGTACTCCACCTCAACGTATCAAACATGTCGTCCATGAAAACGTCCTGACTGGCCGTGTTCAATGTCTGCGGCACGCCATATGCATTCGCATACGTGACGTCAATGTAACTCGGGCGAAAGGTGTCGCTGGACGCCGGCGTCATGTCCGTGAACACATCTTGGACCTGGCTCATTTGGAATGCGCCATAATGTCGCTTACTAGCCTCGTACAGCCTAACCACGACTTCAATTGACCGCTTCGCTGTCGTCGACCAGCATTGGAGATCGCGCATCGTGGCGATCGCCGTCTCGACCTGTCGTCGACTGTTCCCAACGACGCTTTGATCCCACGGATCCGAGTAAAGCGACAACAAAGGTACCATGACAGCCTGGTAGATCAGCCAGACTGCATTCCAGCCTGACATCTGGCATGGCTTGTATCCTCGCCACGTGCTCGTGATATCGTGTATCAGATCAGCGCACGCCTCGCGACAAAGCTCAATAGCTGTCCGCCTCTCTTCCGAGAGTTTGTCCCAAGTAATCTTCCGCATGGCGTACCATAGCAAGACAGGTCGGTGCAACAATATGCGATTGGTATAGTATCGCCAACGCATGACGTTCTTGAGCGTTGTTATGCCCGGCGGCTCGTTGGCTGATATCGGGGCCTGCATCTGCACAGACGAGTTCCCGAACCATTCGACGTGTGCGGCGTCGAGGGTGTGGCGATCATGCTCGTCAAGCAACGGACAGATAGCCAGAGCATCTTCCATCTTCGTGCTGATGATGCAGAAGCGAATGTTTTCCTGAACCAGTGTGAGCATCGTTGAGGACTGCCCAATCGGTTCTTGTGGGGACTTAGCCGTGATGGCAGGGCTGGTGCGGCCCATGCTCGGCCTGCCTAGCGTATTGGCAGCCCAGGTGTCAAGCATGAATGTGCACCACCAGATGCGCCGGCGCATTTCGATCGAGTTCGCTGCTCTCTCGACTTTGGCTTTCGCAGGGCCGACACCTTCGGAATAGTCGCGGTGTAGACCTAGCATCGTTGCGATCTTCAAGGTAGCTCCCATCAACGCGCTGGCTTGGTTCGGAATTTGTACGTAATGCAGGTAGAACCCGCTGAGGATGGCTAGCGCCTGCACAGTCTCCAGGTGTGCCGAGTCCAGAGTGTCGATGGTAAGAAACTGCTTGGCGCGGTTGAAGTAGATTTGGTGACCCGCGTCTTCGGACGTGCCAGATGCAACACTGCCCATGGCTAGCACGGTGTTAAGGAGCAGCAGCCACCTTGAGTCTGTCCTTTGAGCGGCCATATATGTCTCTCTGAAGCACTGCTCCTCGATCAAGGGGATGAAAGGATGGACGTGGGTGAAGTACGCATTGATGAGCGGTATCTCGACCCAGGCCGAAGACGTCGGCAGGTCATAACGTGATGTCTCCGTCTGCAATATCTGGACTTCGGGAGGTGAAGACGCTGCGCGGCTTGGTACGACGCTCCGGTCAGGCGACTTGCTGAGACAGTCGGGATCCAGCCATGTGATGACTCTCAAGATGGCCATGACGGATGATATGCCTAGGTATGAAGGATTCTGCTTGACCGACAGTGAGAGTACATTGACGTCGTCTGTGATACCTCTCAAGGCAGCCGATTTTCTATCAGATGCATCGTTGCGCTCTTCGGGCATGGGTTGTAACTGCTCCAAACTACCAGCATCTGGGTTGATAGGAAAAGGCCTTCCTTCCGTGCTGGGAGTTTGTGGTGAGGGAGGCTGAAACGGACTAGTCTTTGAGATGAGCTCGACAAGCTTGTCTCTTGGGAGGCCTCGAAGTTGATCCGGGTGGACGTTTGGGTAGAGCTTTTGTAGGATACCCCGATATTCTTGGAGAGTCTGCGATATCTTCTCGACGGACCTGTTCGAAGTGAGCATATGCAACAACTGACGAAAAGAACTTGCGTGGCCTACCTCCTTGTGGGCATTTGCCGCTGTCGAGGCTCGGTGTAATGACACGAAGCGGCCTTTCGGTACCATTGACAGGTCTCACATGGATGCTCGCCACTGCACCGCGCCTTGCGCTTCCGACAAGCTTCACACGCCCTCGTAGTAGATGTCCTCCGTTTGGCAGCAGCGCTGGCATACTGACCCGCTTGTTCGGGGCTGGCATACTGCGTTGTCTCAAAGGTGTGGAACATCGTGTCGTTATGGTTTGATGTGTTCGATACGAGGATACTTTCTCAATCGTGTCATGAAGTTGCCGTTATGAGAGTATCCTCCTAGGGTCTGGCCAAGCTAGCGAGAGCACGAACGGTGGCTGCTGCCTTGCCATCGAACGGGAAAGAGCGTATATAATATTGCTTGGGAAGGTGCCGGTCGAGACTTTGACTGACGAAAGGGTCACTCGGTCATATTCGCAAGCTGTGTCGAAGCCAAAAAGGTTACTATGGTGGATGTAGAGAGGTCCTCCGAGAGGAGGAGATAGGTATGAACATCAACAGCCGATACACGGACTGAGCATTCTGGGTCATGGGAGTATGTGGACAATATATCAAACCGTCAGAGATATCCAAAGTAGGTATGCAACTTGTCTGACAGGTATATCATGAATTTGTCAAATGTGCTGGCTGACTGGTAGTTCCGAAGAAGGAGAGAATCCGGGGAATTCTCAAGTTGCTTGAGCCGGGGACGTGGTTAGCTCGATCCCGGTGATGTTGAATGCATGAGACTAAGGCATGGAAGGGGCCAGGGAAGAGGTGGAGGCGGCATCCGTCTTGAGGTCTTTCCAGCGTCCACCTGGGGGCCATGCACGATGACCGAGGTTTCTCGAGGGGGAAGTTGGGAAGATTTCGTGCCTGGTGGAGGGTTGACTATCGCCCTGGTGGGGCGCCTTCCTCGAGGGATACATTTCTGGGTGCTCTCGCATGGTATATACCACACTGCCTGGGTATTCTGTCTTCTTCGATGTTAGTCATCTGCCGGGAATGTTGAATCTGCTGATTTCAAGCCTCTTGGGCTTGTAAACTGCCCGTTGATCTGCCGAACATCATCGATAGTTCAAGCCATCACCGCCCCAAAAATGAACTATCACCACCACCATCATCGATCCCTAGAACGTGTTTTGGTGACCGTGTCACAACAACCTTCTATGTTGCACAGGACAGCCACACTATGTTCCCATCGTAAACAGAACGTGGTGGAGCATACTCCCGCTTCCTTTCGTCCCGATCCATTGAATCCCCTGTCCCCTCCCTCCTTGTTGGTTAGAATAGCCTTTTCCCGACGATTTTAACCGGCACGAGCGAGCGAAAAAGAACACCAAAGGGCCCAAGCCCAAGGCCCTCCTCCCCTCATTGCCGACCCACTGCCCATGGCGCGTAACCCGAGAAATCTTTCCTGCTTACACCGCATTATCGAATGTCGCTGAAAGACTCACTTAATGGTCCTTCCGATAGTCATTACCATCGTGCTGGGCCATTGATGACCCGACATTCTACCGGTTTAAGCCTGCACGGCCTGCCATTTAGGGGCATGGATGGCTCTTTTGTCTCACTCTTCCTACTTTTCTAGAAGGCCTCTTTTTGACTGCTTGCATGGCAATGCATACATTTCGCTTCTCGTCGCGAACCGGTGCCACCTAGAGCTGGTAATTCGTCTCAGGCGACCAACTGCAAAGCGACGATGCCATTCCTGCCCCTGAGTTGATCAAAACGCTGGCAGGGTACACCATAGTCTAGGATCCTGTCTCACTGCTCTCCAGCTCCAAGGTAAGTCCAATCGAGCGGCGGTGCTCCAGGTTTGAGTCCACGCATTCGGATAATTTGCTTGTCGTTGGGCACCACATCAATGGCACTATCGGTCAAATGACACCCTTCGCGTTCTTCGAACACGAGACACTTGACAGGCCTGTCTGCAGTGACATGCATCTCATCCCCAACAACCTCTACCTTGACGTTGCGTTCAGGGAATTGCAGGTACTTGAGAGGCTGCGGCCAATCGGTGTCACGTCCCACCAGCTCCCCGTCTACCCAAATTCGCGCCGCAAGCACATGGGGCTCTTCTTCCAGGTTGTCGACTTGTCCTTTCAAGATGTCTGTCGTACCATTAGGAGTGACACGAATTCCTTTTTTAACAATCTTCTCTTTGATCTCGTGGCCCGTCCGAACTGACACAAACTTGACTTCCACGTCGGCAGTGATCTCAGTAAGCCGGGAACTGACAACCCACAGTTCCCAATCTTGTGTTCGGGGTTCTCGAGCATGGGTCACACTCCAATCATGGTGAGCTCGACGAACACCTACCGCCACTGGGGCCAGAACACGCGCCATGGCGTAGTAGGCTGGCTTTCTCCGGAGGTAGTAGTCCACAATCGACCAACTCGTCGTTGGCCAGCAATCATTGAGCTGCCATACCAATGCTCCACCACAGTGTCGGTCGTCGCCCCACTGCTTCCGCCATCCTCGGTATCCAAACATCAGCGCCTCACATTGGATGAGTTGCGTGAGGTGGATGTAGGCTTCCAAGTTTGTGGCTGTTCTCACATTCTCCACTAGGTAGGTGGCTATACGCCTCTCGTGTCCGTCTGCCTTGTTGTGGAAATCAATGACATGACTCTGTGGGTACAGGTCCTCCGCCTTCTCCACGAAGGATTTGATGGTCGCAACGTGAGGGAATGCCTCCATGCCAAATTCCGAGTTGAAACGTCCGCCTAAGGAGTCGAAAATTTGATACTTCTCCTGTGTGCCGTGCCATACATTCCACTGGTGCATGTCTCCGATAGTGGTGTCGGAGCTGATCTTGCCGTGACTCCAAGGTGATCCAGGCCAATATTGTATCCAAGGAGCTTCTGCTTTTGAGACTCGTGGCAGAAGTGACTCATAGATGTACCGGGCAGGAAAGTCTGATTTCAGCCAATGCTCTTCGTTTTTGTCCTCGTAATTATACGTCAAACCAGCTTGCTCTTGTACCTGGTAATCTTCGTTGTTCCCAGCGAGTATGGCCAGGCAAGGGTGGTGTCGAATTCGCCGAACATTAGCAACAGCTTCGGCCTCGATGGATTTGAGAATGGATGGAAAGCAAGGATAGTTGCCACAACCGAACATGAAATCCTGCCATACGAGGATGCCTAGTTCGTCGCATGCGTCATAAAATGAGTCGTCCTCGTAGATACCGCCACCCCATACTCTGATACCACGTCAGCACTTCACATCCGGAGACGATGATCGCTTGCTCAGCAGACTTACCGAATCATCTTCTGATTAGCAGGCACCATCAGCTCGATCCAGGCACGATACTTCTCTGGAGTAACATTGGTCAGGAAACTGTCTGTTGGAATCCAGCAGGAACCACCACAAAATATGTCGACACCATTGATTCGAAAGTAGAACGACTGTCCGTGAGAATCTTTGTCTTGAATGAGCTCGATCGTGCGTAGCCCTGTCCGGCGCGACTCCGTGTGCAAAGGCATACCGTCACTGCTGAGAGTAGCACTAACGTTGTATAATGGCTGTTTGCCATAGCCGGTGGGCATCCACAATTCAGGATCCGGGATCTTGAGCTGGACCGAAGCTCTTCCATCTCGACCTATCTCAACGGTGCTGGAGGCGATGTCCTTGCCGCCCAAACTGACCTTGAAGTCAACCAAGAAGTGTGCATTTGGACTCTCAAAGCCCTCAACGTCTGCAGTTGCATTTATTGTGGCGAGTTTGTGGTCTTCGGAGATATCAACATCCATCCGCACGTCAGTGACTCTGACCGTGTAGATCTCGAGCCGAATGGGTCTCCAGATACCTGCACACACGAGGAGCGGACCCCAATCCCAGCCCCAGTGGTACTGTGCTTTCCTGACTGCTAATCGTGCAGAGTCACCATTGAAGCAAACGTACTTATGGTCCGGATATTGATTCTTGATTTCTCGAGCCTTGAGGAAAGCAGAGTCGAATTGGATCTCGACTTCGTGATTGGACGTCGATTTGGCAGCCTCGGTAATATCGACTCGATGCGGCAGGAACATATTGTCACTTTCGAGAATGGTTTTACCATTTAGCCTGACGGCGGCGAAAGTGTCCAGTCCATCGAAAGCTAGCACAACCTTTTTTTCTCCTGAGACAGAGGGGGTTGCTAACGTGGTCCGGTACGTCCAGGATTTGAGCCCAACCCATTCCGCCTTGATTTCATTGAATCCAACGAATGGATCGTCCAAGCTGGAGCAGACCCTCGTCAGCTTCGATCAAGGAGCGATTTTGTACCTACGCACCGTTTGCTGTCAATAAGATCCTGGTGAACCGTCGACGGTATCTTCTTGACCGGATGCCAAGCGTCTTCGTCGACATGATCAGTTTGCTTGAACGACCACCCAGTCGAGAGATCGATGACCTCCATCTGGACAGGGCAATCTGCAGGGCCAGACATGTCGCCCATGATCTTTGGAATGGAGATGGGAAGACCAGAGAAGACGGAGATATACACGGAACAAGTGGAAGATGTTCCTGTACGGCTATAAGTCCATGCAGGTAACCTGGTGGATCAGTCTACTGTGATATCCTCATCGGTCGAGCCCCATAAAGGATCGCAGTAACATGACATCTGCTCGGTTGTTCCGGGTCCAACAGAGCCTATCTCTTGATCTGCGGACAGATTTTCCTTCGTTAGTGTTCACTGCAAACCCGCTTTGAGCAACACGGGAGTGAAAAGAAGAAGCATACTCAAAGACAATGGAGTATGAGGCTCGAGAATATCCAATGACGGCAAGCTTTCTTGTTCGGAGACGGAGCTGGAGATTCCGCATCACAATAGGCATAGACATGTCTTAGCGTATTTTTCAGGCCGGTGATGGACGCCGAGGACGCATTTCTCCTTTGAGACGACAATGTTTCCCTCCTGCACTTGCTGCTCGGTGAGTCGACTTTCTATGTCCGCGCAGGAGTTGTGATTGCGTCCTGCCATGTCTGCTTCTGATGTACCGATCGCGCAACCGACTGAGGGTCGCCTCCATCACGAGGCCTTGCAGGGATCCTCCATGAGCCTACTTTACCAACGGTTCCTTTGTCGTCCTACATGCCTTGCCGGGAGGTGTTCATAGTTGAGGAAAGATCTACGCGGCTCACCGCCGAAGCAAGAATACACTGCACGTAGGCGATGAGAGTAAACACGTGCATCAATCCTATGCGACGAAAACAACTACCATCCCCAGGTCCCTGGACCACCTTTCATAGGTCCTTCCAGCTCGCTCGTCACCCATCCACCATAAAAGTCACCTGTATCGAACCCGGTCAGTTGATTGAAAGCTGAGGAAGAGGTGGAATGGGCTACCAACCTTCCTGTGGTGTCACCTTCTCATCGTCCACGAAACACTCCCAAGGCACGCCATTTGCATAAAACGAGAGATGCCCTTTGATGTCCTTGAATGCTGGAGTTGGTGATTCATAGCTCCATATCTTGTTCTTCACTGTCTCGCCCGACGACACATTCGTGATGTTCCAATACGTTGCTCGGCCCTTCCATTCGCACAGCGAAGATTTGTTGGGGATCTGGGTGAGTTTGAAGGAGTCGGAGATGGAGCTGCGAGGGAGATAATATGCTGCGTAATGGTAAGTTGTGATACTTCCAGAAGGGCAACCACGGTTGATATTGGGTCTCGTCTCAGTCAAGAAACAATCCCTTCTTCGCATGTGGTATCCCTGAGGCAATCGACCTACTTGGAGGATGTGTAGTCTCTAGAACCCAATACGCCGATTTTGTATCAGCCAGAGTATGGCCGTTCCATTTTAGCACCAGATGTCGTGGTACCTGCTCCAACAACGGAGGGCGTGGGAATTTGTGCACGTTCAACTTCGCTTTTGCTGCCATCACAATCAACTCGAGAATGCCTATATAAATCGGACTACAGGTCGATGACGATATCATGGTATGTATATAAATGTCGGCCGCTTGTGGCTAGCATGGGATGAGTACTCGTTCGCCCCGGTTCGCGATCATGCAGGAGGCCTGAAAATCAGGGACATTCCTAACCCCGGACTGTCGCTGACACCCTTGTCAGTCGTCGGATGAGTTTATTGGCCTTCACATTCACCTCTTTGCAGGGGTGTTTGAAAGTGAGATATACCACATTGAAGCTTCATCAAAACACGATGAACCCACGAATAACTCCTCCGGATGGCGGCAAGCGCTGATCACCGAACGAGGTACGTTGGCCAAGCCCGCTTCTAAGAATTGCTCACTAATCTTGATCGCGATCGCGGGGATGTCGCGATCTGGAAATCTCTTCGTACTGGCCCATCTGCCCAAAGCTTTCTTGACATCTTTTCCCAATCATTCTTGCCACCGCATACTGCGGAGGACTTTTGAGGAGCGCAAGGTGTCACATCCGGCTTCTGCAAGTCTTTTGTAGGGTTGTTCGCCACAAGTCAAGACCAGCAGCTTATCGTCTTGGGGTTATCATCTCTTTCTCAGTCATTCCCTAACATCTTCAACTCTCGTTATTATCCACCATGTCGACCCTTGTGCTCAGCGCTGCGTCTGGCGGAATCTTCGGAGCTGCCTTGACAGCGTCTGGTGTCTATGCGCCATCTGTTATCGTTTCGCAAATGGGTTTGACCAACTTCCATATGCTCAAGTCCTTTCTTGCCGCCAGCGCCTGTAGTGCTCTTATCATCGTCTCAGCAAATCGTTCAGGTTATGCCAAGCTGCAACATCGTACCGACTCTTCCTATGGCTGGTTCATGCAATATGATGCCAACATCGTGGGTGGTTTATTGCAGGGGATCGGGATGACATTGACGGGCGCCTGCCCAGGAACTGTCCTTGTGCAAATGGCATTGGGCATCAAATCTGCCTGGAATGTCGCCATCGGCGGAGTACTTGGGGGTGTCGTCTTCGCAAAAGTGGGACAGCAACTCAAAAGATCTCAGGCGACCACCTCTGGAGGCAGCAAACATACGTTGCAGGAGCAGACGGGTCTCTCCACTGCTACCATCGTCCTGATCTACGAGGCACTTTGCCTCATGATGATCACTGCGGCCACGTATCTGGCACCAACGAGACAATATTGGCTCAATCCAATCATCGGCGGTCTTCTGATCGGAACTGCACAAGCGACCTCGGTGCTCTTCACCCGCAAAACCCTGGGGGTCTCGAGTGCGTATCAAGACATCGGCAAGTACTTTTGGAGTGTTGTTGAAGGAAAATCTGGGCCCGGTCTATCAAACATCGTGTTCGCTGGAGGCGTCATCGCAGGATCGAAGATCATTTCTCAGTATGTTCCCACCATCGCCGAGACAGCATCGATCATCAGTGCTCCGGCAGCTGCTCTTGGCGGCTTCGCGATGATATTCGGTGCCAGGCTGGCGGGCGGTTGTACCAGTGGTCATGGCATCAGTGGAATGTCCACGATGAGCTTGAGCAGTTTCATAACTGTGGCGAGCATGTTTGGTGGTGGTATTGCGGCTGCTTTCCTGACGAAGTGAGCTGCGTTGTGAGGCAGTTTGACTGTCCTTGCAATTCACTGGACATCACCGCCTGCACTCAGGCAGTGCTTGAAGTCATGTCGCAAGATCGTCTTGTGGAAGCACTCCGTGCACTTGAGGGCCTCCGTCACGGCCGGGCAGTGATGAAGCATTCACTTCCTTACCAAACATATACCGCACTCAGATCTGTTCGCTTCTTTTCCACACTTGCTTACCGAACATACATCCTTGCCTGCATCAACATCATATCCCAGCACCTGGCTTATCATAAGGCTCCTCCATTAATATCGAGCTGCAAGACATGGCCTTTGAATTCCGAAGAAAGGTTCACCCAATCTCGCGCAGACAGCTGTTCCCTCCCACATCAGCTCACACTTTCGCCTCCGAACACACTCCTTCAACGATAATTGACTCGTCCGAGCAACCTCAGACCGAGGGATCATCGATGACAACTACTTCAAATAGTAGCACAACCAAATGGCTGGAACTGGCTCCAGAACAGCACAAGCTAGCTCACATTTCGACATTCAACGTTACTGAGTCCACGACCAGCAAATCGACCAAACAATCCAGGAATGGTGGGTCGTTGAACACAGATCCGAACAATAGCAAGGACAAATTCCTCACACTGACGCCAGATATCAAGCCAGAAGAGAAGATTAGGGCGAGGTGTGCTACTTACAAAAAATCTTACGTTGAGGTTGAATACTGTAGCAATGACAGCTCCTGAAAAGGCGGTTGTTCTGGCTTTCGGTCAAAAGCTTGCGGGCAATCTCCCCTGCGTCAACATTGCGATAGCTACAGAGGCGAACCTGTGGTGAACTTGTCCGTTCGAGTGCGGTGGTCCCGGGCGGCGCTGAGATGCTGAACGTTGTAGTGAGGTACTGCGGCTATGGGACTTCTCGGTGGCCAGGCAGATTACTCGAGGGTGGACATGCATAAGTCCATGTACAGCTAGCTAGGCTCGTTTCTTTAGCCATGAGGTGCGGATGCAAATTATCGATCTCTGGGTCTTTTACCTCCGCTTTACCACGTTTGTCTCGTCTGGCCCGGCCTTTCGGCTGAAATTCAAACCGCTCGAAGGGACTGGAAATACTTTCGTAAGGCTTAATCCTTGCACGTCCACTAAGCTGCATGCCGCCTGCCAGGTACCAAATTTATCTTGCAGATGCAAAAGGACCCAGCTGCTACACCGGTTTGGAGGTAAGAGATGGTTTGAGAGCAAAGGCACTTCAGTAGGGTCTCTGTCGACCTCGCATGAATCATGGTTTCGGAGATTGAGCCTCTTTACCAGACCGGCCCATTCGTGCATTCTTTTTTCACAGAGTGGGAAGTCTTCCACATTATGGATCTCGAGGCTGTAAACGTCAGACAGCATCCAGTGGTTACATGTACCATATATTCACGCCACATTGTAGCGATCGAAGGCCAATCATGTTGACTCTGATCACTGACTCAGAGAAATGCGGTCAGGGATTCAGATAGCCTCAGTGCTACAACAGACATGGCTTGAAGATTTTGAGCATGCGGCTTAACACAGCAATGCAAGACAGAACGACTAGCAAAGCCACTATAAGTGCAAGCCTTCTCAGGCGTTCCCGCCCATTCCGCGGTGGTGAAGAGACGTGATAGTGCACCGACTCGTGAGGCTCGTATCGATGAACGCTATACTGTCAGGGAAGTTGGACTTTCGTTTGTCCATAATCACACTGTCCAGTCTGCGTGTGATACGGTTGCCCTCTCGACGATTGTCAAGCAATTCGCGGTGCTCAAAGTATGCGCGCGGACGATCTTGCTCCAAGCCGAGCTTAGGAGTCGCCAATTACCGCGCTCGCTCGGCACGTAGCAATTTGGAACCTTGAGTAGAGTCTGCATACCTGAACTTGCTTGCTGTGCCCCAAAGAGTCGCTTTCATTGGGATATGCAGGCGTCAAAGAAGGTAGGTAGTTCTGGCAGTGGACCATTCACTGTCTCATCTGCTCAACAAATACCTGCAGAGACTTTTACCATTTAAGTCAGGCAGCAATAATCGAGGGCATTCCTGACAACAATACACTTTCAGGCCATTCACAGAGAATCATTACGCGACAGAAGACGAAAGGTGTTGCACAACACCTGAAAGTATACACCTCCAGTCTGAAACATGCGGCGTCAAGAACGCGGAAAGAAAGCTTGTCCTGCACAAGGCAGACTTACCATCAAGCCTAGTGGTTCTGCCCTGCACAAGCTGAAGTATACCCAGGATGTTGAGCGAACATAGGGGCTTTCTGAACGTTACTGATCCCTCAACGAGTTTAGCGGCTCGCTTATTGCTGATCTTAAGTTTTCCGGATGGATACGAGAACAACGTGGGCGAGCGCCTATGACTTCAATGTTGTCTTTTGGGCGCCACAATTCCACCCACATTGCCGTGATTTGCTTTTCAAGTTGATAGGAGACATCGGCAGAGGCTGATCTCGCCCTCGGTCGGCGCGGCGGCGACATCAACAATGCGGCTGGCCTGAACCAAGCAAAGTAATAGGGATGAGTGGCGGCACTTCGACTTCGCAAGTACAAAGTACACCTCAGGGGTGACTTTCGTCCCCAGAGACATCCCTGCTACTGCCTGTAAAAAGTATTAGCTTCCCCCACAACTCGCTTGTCTCTCTTTCTTATACGGTGTCTGAGCGGCGAGCGGAGGCATGAGTACGAGGGATTTACCTAACGATGGACAAGCCTTAGCGCCCACCCTAAGGGCCACTTTATCCTCACTACATCTATGTTTTCTTGCTATGAAGGAATACCACCCTTCTACCATCACCTTGGACGCCTCTTCATTTCACGGCGCAGCTGAGTCTCGACGGACGGACAGGAGATTAGTGCTAGACAATGTTCTGTGGCCTGTTATGGCCCGAGAAAATGCTTCCTGCCTCCTGTCCACATGATGGCACTGTCGGCTATCATTTTATCCAACCCCTTCGATGCGAAGGAGGGTCTTCCTGTCGAGCCATTGACCCATCAGCAAAGTTCTTTCTGCAGAACCGCACCATCTCACTTTTAAACAACCGTAGAGACGCACCAAGAACCAATTGAAAGTAAGGAACGGCATCCAGAATCAACAACTCTTCGACCACCGGAATGAATCCAGCAAGGTAGAGCAAGGCCAGAATATCCCAATCTCGTGTTTACTCGCACAAATGCGAGTCGCATTACTATTTGTCCACTACATTGTCGAGGAATATCGCCTACACACAGTTTGAAATGCTCATGATATGAAGAGGCTATCGAACTACAAGTCGCTCAACGGGTAATGCAATAAACTATCAGGTTTCCAACAAGTTGATACTAGGTACACGAAATTTAAAAATATGCTACAACCCGCCATAATGACCCGCGCTCCCAAATCGATATCAGCTTCCTTAATTAACGATGTTCCTGCTTCAACTCCGTCCTTTCATGCTTTTCGCACTCTAATCAACAGGCACACATGTCAGTGTGGTCGAGTCGCAGGTGAGGTTGTCGCTAGCGCAGCAGCCGTAGGTGGCAGTTTGAGCAGAGCAGTCGGCACCACTTGCAATACAAGTCGCCGTCGAGGTCAAAGAAGAGGTGGTTGAGGTCGACACAGTAGTGGTTGTGGCCGTGGTGGTGGAAGAGCTGCTTGAACTTGACCCGTCTCCACTGGAGTCGACGGGCACACATTTGAGAGTGGTCGAGTCGCACGTCAGCCCATCGCTGGCGCAACAGCCGTAAGTGACGGTCTGGGCGGAGCAATCGGCGCCGCTAGCGATGCAGGTTGCCGTTGCAGCCAAGGAAGAAGTGGTCGAGGTCGATTTAGTAGTGCTCGTGGTGGAGGGGCTCGTGGTCGAACTCGACGTGGCCACGTGCACGGTGGTCGAAGTGCTGACTGTGGTAGTAGTGGTGGAGGAGCTCGAGGCAAGAGTGGACGTGGTCAAAAAGGCCGTGGTTGTCTTGGACGAGGTTGTTGTCCCCAAGGAACTGCTGCAAGGGCAGAAGTACTCGGTCTCGGTCACCCAGACGACCGATTGCCCTGCGAAAGCCAGCCCGATCAGGCTCAGGCCCAGAAGGCTAGATTTGAGCTGCATTATGTCGATTTGGATGATGTGATTGACGTAACGAAAGGGCGCTGGAAAGAATGTACAGTCAGATAAAGAGTGTCTTCCCAATATTGTGACTGAATGAGTGACAAGAAAGAACGACTAGAAAGAGCAAGATCACTTTGAACCGATACCGTTCGACCGTGGAGGCGACACCGCGTGGGCTTTATATCCAAACAAGCAGATAGTGCTAGATGTATAAGTTTCTTACTAGGATCAGGAGCCTGCCCCTCTTCATCGCTAAGGCCACCAGGGTTAATGTCGCTGGTGGAGCAGAAGTGTGCATACAAGCTTTGATCACTCGCTAACAGACTCGGACGGACGATTCAGAACACGCTCTTCGCAGATTTCGATATGCAGCTCTTAACCTCACAAGCCACGTTGGCGCCCTTGTTATACTTTGAAACCGTTAGTAGAACTATATTTTCCAGGAGGTAGAAAAGGCAAATGCAACTTAGACTTCGAGCCTTCTGAGTTTCCTCGAATGATAGTGACTCTACGTAAAGACTGTGCCGTCCCCATCGACAATAGGCGAGACGCGGAGATCAGGCCATGCACATTAGATACGCGGGGAGTATGTCCATTGGACGTATCTGATCGAGAGATCCAAGGCGATAACTTGTTAGCATCCAGGTTGTGTAAATACTTCAACAAACGGCGGCCCAGTCCATGCAAGCCACGAGTGGGCACGTCGATCAATCCCTGGATGCAGCACTCGCTCGCGCTGCAAGGCTCTTCCCTCCGTTCTACCACTGTGGATGCTACCGCCATCCACACCATGTCTTTTCCTCCTTTTGCGACCGCTCTCGCCGTGCAATCTCAAGAGCGCGGGAAATTTGAAGTCGATCCTAGTAGATTTCACAAGTCGAAGCCTAATTAATTCGGTAGCAGATCCATATCACGGTAAGGCATACTCCTGTACCACGTCTGGTGGGGACAGCTCACGTTGTTGACATGGGAGCATGGAGTGGCGGCTCATGAATTGATATAGTCCTTCCCAGATCCTCACATCCCATACCTCTTGTCAGGTTCATCTCTTCGTTGTTGTCGTTTCTGTGTTCATTCTCTGGCGGACCGACTCTCTTTCACTCCCTTCCGGCCAAGACGCTCTTTACTGCGATTTTTTGTTAATATCCCTCTCACCACAAGAACAATTTCAAGCCAGCACTCTACTTTGGACTGTCACTACTTCACTGTACTGAATAATCAACATGCAAAACATGGGATCAACAACAGCTCTTTTGGCGGCTGCACTGCTTCTGGGGAGTGCATCGGCCCTTACGACATCGACCACCACCACCACGATCACATCGTGTATCGCGGGCCTCGCATGTGGCCAAACTACTCTTGTCCAGGTCCCGACCTCTACCTCCACCGTCACTGTCACAAGCTGCACAGCGGGTGCGCAATGCAGCGTGTCTTCAACAGCTCCTGCGGGGACCAAAGCCAGCACGACCCTAAGCATGACCGGAAATGGGAAACAATCGCAGACCTCTTCCAAGCCGGTGCAGTACGCGACCACCACTCCGTCCGCTGTGGCATGGAGTGACTGGGACACAACCACGACCACAACTGTGGCCCCTGCAGGTACCTCTACTGTTACCTGGGGTGACTGGGACCCCACGTCAACGACGTCGACTACCTCGGCCACATGGGCAGATTGGGATCCTAAGTCGACCACCACGACCACAACGAGCGTCACTTGGGCTGACTGGGACCCCAAGTCAACCACCACCACCTCCACGAGCGTCACTTGGGCTGACTGGGATCCTAAGCCAACGACCTCGACCACCACCTCCGTCACTTGGGCTGATTGGGATCCTAAGCCAACGACCTCGACTACTACCGCCGTCACATGGGCTGACTGGGACCCCAAGTCAACCACTACGACCACAACAACCGCCGCCTGGGCTGACTGGGATCCCAAACCAACAACTTCGAGCACTACTTCCGTAGACTGGGCTGATTGGAGCTCCATCCCGGCACCTCCGTCGGGCTCTGCACCTCCTGGCTCTCCACCTGCACCAGCTGCGACCGAGACCGCCACCTGGAGTGATTGGAGTGTCTCTCCGGATGGATCCTCTATCGCCACACCCCCCACAGACCCTACCGTGTCATGGGCTGATTGGTCCTCAACAAGCAGCGCCACTCCAGTCGCCGCAACCACATTAGCATCAGGATGGCCTACGCCGGCAGTCGCAGTTAGCACATTCAGCACCAGCCCCAGCAGCACTGGAAGCGCTTGGACTGAAACTTCGGGAACGCCTGTCGCGGCGATCTCGACTAGCAGCGCAAGCGGCTGGGATGAATCTTCGTCCACCGGTGTTGCAGCAGTCGCCACTTACACGGGTTCTGCTATGTCACTTGTGTCGCAGCAGGCCTCATGGCTATATGGGGCCATTGCAATGGTGGCCATCGCCTTGATGCTGTAGGAAGCGACGCAGAGCAAGACGCGAGTTCGACAAACCGTCCGTCTGCGCAGTGAACTACTGTAGCGTGTTGGCAGGAACATCGGGGTCCTTTTTCGGAGTGCATTGTTAAGTTGCTGAGATTTCTCGTTCAGTGATTATCTTATTGTCCTTTCCAAATATTTAGTATCAGAAGCACTATTTCAATGTTATATTGGGAGAAGGACGTTACCAAGTAAAATGCATACGTCTAATTCAATTTCGAAGACCGTCCTATGCTTTCTGTTTGCCTGCTTGACTGGATTGCCTCCTCAACTGCTCGGGCCATCTCACCGATATATGAGAATCTCCAGGCGAAGGTGACTTTGTCTTCGAAATCTAGAATATCACCACCCATTGGAATTCGGCCATCGCTGTTTCTCGCGAACCTTCTCGCCCAGGATGAACTTGTCGTGAAGAGTGCTGGAACGGTAATGGAAGTCACAATAGTCGGGCTTATACTAGCCAACGTCTCCCGCAATGATCACTGCGTCGAAGTGGACACCAGCAAGTAGACCTTCAATCGTGTTTTGAATGTTATACCAATCCACGCCGGATACAAATAACCTCGGGAAATCTCCATGAGCCATTTCAACATGACGACCAAACTCGGTTACTGAGTGTCATCTTCATCTGATGAAAGCCGGGCCAACCAAACGAAAGAGAGCTGCAATCGATAGAAAGAGGGGCGGCTGCAGAAAGCCTCGCCATAGCCACCATCTCCAAATAACGCGTCAGGGGTTGGTGCCCATACCCCAGCATCATGTGGTCTATGTCCGGCTAGTGAGGCTTAGCTTCGGCACGATCCTGGGTGGTGACCTTGACCTAGCCGCCTGTCACAATCAAAAAGTCCTTCGATATCCGCTGAAAATCCTTACGAAGTGGTCACGACAATTGTCCCTGCCTGCATGAGAGGGTTCCTAATGCTATGCATGGGCTTTTGGTCCCTACATCGGGGCTGAGCAACACTCCAATGTGCACAAATGATTGCACGACCAGCTTCGTGGAGATGCCCAATAGGTCAAGCTGGGCTTCTGGAAGCCAATGATTTCGGCCATGATACCACGGACAACGTGCTTTTGGGAGCCTGATCAGCGATCACTACATAGAATTACCATGAATTCCAGGTTTTCGATGTCACTTTCTTGTTGTTGCATGACCTCCAACTCACACAGGAGCCTACTCCCAAACAGCATTTCCTGCTGGGCCTTCTCCCTCAATCTTTGTCATCTACCTTTTCGTGTGTCCGGAAGGTAATCGTATCTTCTCCAGAGTCTGAGGTGCTAGCCACCGCTTTCTCGGCAGACGCGCAGTATGCCACCGGCCTATCGATACGAACCGCTGTCCTCTACAAGCTCGGAAATCCGACTTCTGACGTTGTGGCCTGGCTCGTGGGACGATGATATCTCCTGCACCGTCGACCATGCCTGTGTCGATAATCATCCATACTACGAAGCGCTTTCTTACACATGGGGAGACGCCAACGACACTCGTCCGATTAGGCTGAATGGGGGTCCATTCCAGATCGCCAAAAACCTGGAAATTGCGCTCCACTACTTTCGACCTCAACCTGGAGAGCAACCCAGACTCCTATGGGTAGATGCTATATGCATCAATCAAAAAGACCTAGGAGAACGAGGCCAACAGGTCCAGAAGATGAGACAAATCTTCACCTCTGCGCGTCGTGTTCTGGCTTGGACTGGAGAAGCCGACGAGGACAGCGCCGGTGTTCTGGATCTAATTGACGACATAGCCAAGATAAGCCCGCGACACTTGATGGCAGCAGCACGAGCATGGTCTACGGAGCCCATACCACTCCGAGATGGTGGTGTACTGGACCTGTCGAAAAGAGATTGGACGTCGTTGTTGAATTTTTTGGACCGGCCATACTGGCACAGAGTCTGGATCGTGCAGGAGCTCACCTCTGCCACACCTCTAGGACCGCTCGATGCTGGTAAGGATACGCTCGCTATATTTTGCGGCTTCCGCAGTTTCTCCAGATACGCGTTCGAAATGGTCTGCGATTTCTGGGGGTGGGCCTTCACAGGACGCTTCGCCGGCTTCAAGACAGATGACTTTCAAAGAGGTGCACGGGCACTTTACATATACCTTAGCACCAGCGAGGCCTCAAGGTTGGGGAAGGATCCGTCATTGATCGAACTCGTTCGCAGTGTGGGACTTCTTGAAGCCTCGGATCCTCGTGACAGGGTCTATGCCGTCCTCGGACTTACGGACCTCGACAAGACGTTGATCGCGCCTGACTATACTAAGACAGTGGAGCAGGTCTATATCGATCTCGTCAAGTGCTGCATAGTGGCGTATGGCAATTGCAACATCCTCTCCGGTAATCAGACACGGCGGCTCCATGGTGGTCCGTCCTGGTGTTGCATTGATGAATTTATGGGATCAGACCTAATTGATTTCGAAGCCGCCGGAAAGACGTCTGCTTGCATTGACTTCGACGACCAAAATGGGTCAATGACGGCGACAGGATTACATGTTGGAGCAATCCGCACGGTTGTGGGTCCCATGTTCCCCGATCAGACCTTTCCCGAGGCATTTGTGGATATAGAAGCGTGGAAACAAATACCTGAAATGATTGCGCTGCAGAAGATAGCGCACTCACTTGGGGAGGCACAACAGGAGACCCTGTGTAGGTGCATTTTGATGAATGCTGGCATGACTACCGAGCAGAGTGTCTACTCAGATACGGAAGAAGCCCATCGCTTTTTCCGCTCCGTTCTAGGGTTGCCGTCCCTTCCTGATCGCGGTCAACAAGACCCTTTATCCGCAGTCCAAGCTCATTATAGAGTGATGATTCACCTTTTGAAATTGTCAGACAGGCACTTCTTCATGACACAATGCGGCAAGATGGGTATTGGGCCATATGACATGCAGACCGGTGATTCCGTCGTCGTGCTCTATGGGGGAGATAGCTGCTTCGTCCTCCGATCAGTGGGAACTCAATATACTCTGCAAGGAGATGCATATGTCCAAGGAATCATGCATGGGGAGCTGCTTGAGGATATTGGTGAAGATGGTAATCCCAAGAACACACGGAAGTTCGTAATCTGTTAAAGCGCAGAAAGAAAGCAAGATTGCGACCATATGTAGTTGTTGTGGCACCTGAAACTTTCGAACAGTACCCAAATGGTGACCGGATTTGGGAGATCCCATTTGAATTACGATTCTAGCAAGAAACGCCAGTGTCTACCCCATTCATATAATTCCACACGTGAAAGTCATTACCATCCGAACTTCTCAACCCAGACTTCAATACCCCAGCCATCGGGGACAAGCTGAGCCGCGACGTTCCTGACGTCCCGGACCAGGCCGTCTGGTCCGGAGACAATAATGCATATCTTGTCTCTGCAGGGTCGCGTTCCTTGCGACAAGGAAGCATTGAGGGTATGCGAGACCAATGATTTTGTGGCAGGAACGGAGGTCACCCAATTCCAGATTTCGGCCTTTATATCAGGTCTGCCACCTTCAGGACCAGGACGCCTCGTATCGAACGCATTGGTGACAAGGCTAGACACTTTCTCCTGACCATCATTCTCAACTACATCGCAGAAGAGCTGATTGCCCTGAGACCCTTGTTTGAGAGTGCTTGCCCTGGGGAAAGTCGACAGCCACTTGTCGTGGCGCGGATCTTGTCGGACCCAGAGATGGGCGTATCTCATAGGATCAGTAGAAGGACCACAATCAAGGACTGACTGCTTCAACTTTGAACCATTTTGGTACACGGTCCGGGTGCTCACCAGGGCACCGTCTTGCATTGTTTCCTCGACTCGAACATCCCAGGCAAGAGGATATGTCACTGCTATGCCACTGCCTCCAGCAACAAAGCAGACACGATCGGCATGATGAGCAGCCTCGAGAGCTTCTGTTCCACCGTGTGGGCCATCGAGGATGATCTCGCAATGTTGATGATGTCGTGCATACTCCAGCAGATCCAATGAAAAGCCATCGATGGCGCGGATGATGAGTTCAAGTGGCCACTTTTCCATGGTGGTGTTTCTTGGTGGAGCAGCCGATGCAATCGTAAAAGGATGTGCCTGAAATCGATACTTGAAACCCATTGAAGGGATTGTAAGAAACACATGTTGTCCAGGAAGCCAGCCGTGGTGCAGACCGATTCGAGTACCCAACAGCTTGCGCCGTAAGTCTATGTCGCAATGTAGTAAGATGGTCTGCTCGTCGGGAGCGATTTCTAAGGTTGCGATGTATTTTCGACTTGACAAAGTCATCCGCCAGAGTAAGCGGTCAATCGCCCAGATGGCCAATGTTGCCACAACATATGGCTGAGCTGTCGGATAATGAAAGAACAGAAAGACAAGTGCGGCCACCTGGAAAGATATATGCAAACCCAGGAATGTTTCGTAATATAGATGTCGGAACCAGCCGACGCTCGTTATGTAAATGACAAAGTAAGAGATGATGGCGGCGATTCCCAGGAAGACCGTCTTGTGAAAAAGGTATTGGAGGAAATCGAAACCCAAGGGACGAAGGACGTTGTACCAGACCAGGAGCATTCCGAGCATGTGGATCACGCCGAAAACGATCATCCACTCACCGAGTCGCCTATGGAACAGGTTAAGGCCTTCGTAAGACCAGCCAGTCAGAAATTTGATGGGTTGATTGGTTTTGGCTGCGAGAATGTATAGCACCGGCAAGTTGACCATGAAGAGAAGACCAGCTCGATCGCCCAGGATGAAGATCCATTCTAGTGATAACGGGGTCCGGAAGAAGAGGTAGAACAGATTGACTCCTAGGAAGCACAGGACGAGTAAAGACGTTCCATTGTTCGGCAGGACGTTCGAAGGTGAAGTCAATGCCGTAATTGGTGCAGGCTGATGCATTAAGACTGCCTTCAGCTCGTTGAGAACACCAGGACGTTGCTTGGGACCACTTTTGCTCAGCAGAGGTGTGTCCTCCGTATTGTATGCATCGTCATCCTTCTTGGGCGGTGTTAACGTCCCTGTCAATGTGCTGGACGATGACGAGACGGTCTCGGATGCATCTGATGTACTGTACCCATTTTCCTTCCTCTTTGTAGATTTCCGCGTCGCATGCGCGTATATACGTCGACCGCATGTGACAGCTATGAAGATTCCGATCACAATATAGTACGTTAGGAGGAACTTGCGGTGCCAGAGGACGGCAGCGATGATTTTGCGGATATGGTCGCGAGAGAGCCCCGGATTGGGAGGAGCTTCAAGGATGGTGATGAGATCGGAGGAGCGTCTCAATGCCAATCGAAGGACATCGAGTGGCTCGAGGGGAGGGAGTTCGTCCATTGACTTGTCAGCACTCCGAAGAGTACTTTGGTACGACTTCAATGAATCTTATCGCGATGGTGACGAAGTTGAGTAGCGAGGGGCGAAGAAATCTAATCAGATTAGATTTTGCAGCTAAACCTGATTTAGCTTGATGACAAGGCTGACTTTCGATTGCTTCAGCCTCGCCAAACCAGATCAACACATCATCTTTCTCGAAAGGATGGCAACATGGAGGCCACGAGCTGCAGCCCGATCATCCGCTGCGCCGGTAGTCTCCACTCGCAATCTCGAATCCAGCTGATGTTATGGTCTGGTACTGAGCCTCGAGTCTTCTTTGCCCTTCATGTTCGACTCCGTAAACTCCACAACAGCAACAAGTCTCTTTGTCCATCGCGTGTTGTTGAGTACGCAACAAATGCTCGGCACAGATACCAGAATCAACTCATGTATCCAATGACCAACCATGAGCCGCAGGCAGACTGGGCACACATACCGTCGGCCAAAGAAAGTCCCGCATTCCATGGACCCAACACTCATAACAAAGACTGGTTGCTTGGCCGCAATCAGAGATGTTTACTCAAATCAGCAGCAAACTATTCATGGCTCATGTCCATATATTCATTGTGTTTGATTCTCTTTGTTGCTACCTTCGTTCATTACTGCGAATTTCCGACCATAGTCACTCGTTTCTGAACTATCGCATCTTCACTCCTTTTGACTGAGCATATAGCAGCATCTCCATCGAAATCTCAACCTTTGATATCAAGATGCGTCACTCAGCTCTCGTCCTGTCATTCATGCTGGGTTTGGCTCTCGCAAAGCCCCAGCTTGCCTCAAGCGAGCTGAGTGGCCTCCCAGCCTGTGCTGTAAGTGCTCCTTGCCCTCCATCAACCAGCACGACCATGCTCTAACTCGTCCGGCAACAGCAAGACGCAGCTGCCGCAGCTGCAGGAGCATCAGGATGCTCGTCATCTGACATCTCCTGCTTGTGCAGCTCCTCTGCCTTCAAGACCGCCATAAGCACCACGATCCTGCAAGCCTGCGGAACGGCCGATGTTGAACGTACGTAGAAAAGATATTCCTCTCCCCCTCGCCATACACGCTAACAACATTGCAGAAGCTCTCGTATGGGCCGAAACTGAATGCGGGTCATCGCTCACAGCCTCGACTTCAGCTGGCACCTCCAGCACCTCCAGCACCTCCAGCACTGCGTCTGGCTTACCATCCAGCTCAGCAGCAGTGGCGGACGCTTCGACCACCACCGTACCCACGACTCTGACCTCGATGACCAGCATTGCTGGTGCTACTAGCTCTGGCGCGATGGTGTCCGCAGCTATGACCAGCTCCGTCTCCAGTATGCCCTCAAACATGACGACTACCATGATGAACGGCACCGCCTGTGGTGCATATACTCCTACAAGCACCATGGCTGCAACTGCACCGGCCATGTACACTGGCGGGGCGGCCAATATCAAGGCTGGACAAGGAATCATGGCTGCAGTCATGGGTGTTGCTGGCGCTGTTGCATTGCTGTAAGCAGGCTGGGTTTGGAGCGGCGACAAGAAATAACCCTCAAGTCATTCATATCAAAGTGCTACAGGAATTGCATGAGAGTGGCGTTTGGGTTCCTGATGTTTTCGGTCCACAATGGTCACACATTTTTAATCCTCTAGACTTTTCTTCTCATAGCTCAATTTCTCTTTCTTCCAATCGACGGCCGAGACCAAGACTATGTCGGCATGTATGTCTGATTTTGAAGCCGCTATGCCTAGCTCCCCTATCTCGCGTGCCATGAACAAGCATCGCTTCGTTCAGCAGGCAAGCAAGCCATGCACTGACAGAATCCAGCCGGGTCTGCCTTCACTGCGCGCATCCGCTATGGCTGACCTTCATTATCACCTCCGTTCACCTTCTTCCCCTCCTTCGCATTTCTACTCCTTGCATGTTTCGTCCTCGCAGCTTTCGCCCTCTCCACCTCCCGAGCCGTCATAAAAGTCTTCATGGCCCGAAACCCCCTCAACTCGTCAGTCGTATCCTCCCAGAAAATTGACACCGACTCCTCCGCAACCCTGCAAATCCTGGCAATCATTCGCCGTTCCGCGTGGTTTATCAAAGGCTTGGCATCAAACACACTCCTCAAGAACGAGCGCGTCTCCGGCGTCATCCACAGAAAATGATCTTCCTCGCTCTGGAACATCGTCGCATACTGGCTCTGGACGTGCTCTGCGATGCCGACGCGAATGACCGGCGACGGACCATACTTGGATACATGGTGGAACAGGCGTGCGCGGGATTCGACGTCGACGAGGCTCAAAATCTGGTTGATCCTGCTTAGCAGGCCGTACGGCCATTCTAGACTGCCGGGCCAAGAGACGACCATGCCGACTGGGTCCCAGGGGAGTGTGGTGACGTATGAAATGGACTCTGGGTCGACGATGCGGAGTGGATGATTAGATGAGCTGCGGCCATTGAGGGTGTTGGTGATTCTGGTTTTCCGATCGTCGAATTTGGCCACGTCGTCGTCTGCAGTGTAGTTGATCATGAAGGCTTCGCCATAATGGCCTGGGTAGGAGCTTGCCAGCTCGACATCAAGATCTTCGAAACGCAGTTTGCCATCGTTGTCGCCTCGACGCAGAAACTTTTCGATACGGATTTTGAGCCGCGCCATCGAGCCATGTTGTTGGTAAGAGTTGAACAAGGTTCTGGTCTCAGAGGTAAGCTGAAGTTGAGTTGCTCGAGGTTGATGCGAGATGATCGTTTGAGCATCAAGTGTCAGGGTGTTGAGCTCGGATTCGAGGTCCTCGAGTAGCACTTCATCCGGATTGGTGGCAGCGCTGAAACTCGAGGAAGTTGTGCATGACTCGGTGTCATCTTCACCCAGTGTTAGATCGGTGAACACTTCATTTGGAATCTCGACCTCGTCCAAATTGAATGTGGAGTTCACGTTGTTAGCCATAGTTCAGAAGGGTTCTTGGAAGCACAAAAATGAATGGATTTTAGTATGAGGGTGTTTGAGAGCTTGGTAGAGAAAGGTCTCTTGCTTCATAAGCCAGAAGGAAAGGAAAGGAAGCTACACGTAGCCATCTAGGCTGCTTACCGTTCTGAATGTCCATGATCAATAGCACTTTCGCAGTAGTTCGAAAAGAACAATAGTAAGACCTGATGAGGAAATGAATAGCAAGGCTGTCACTTGAACAGGAGGTGAGGCAGTTTTCAATATTGCGCTTCACTCTCTCGATGGTCCGCGTTAGCCAGGCTACGGTGAATAATATACGTCAATACGCAAGGCTATCCCTTTGGGCTTCACAATGTCACATCCTCACTCTTCGTCTCAAGCAGCCGCACGGAAGAGCAATGGTAAATGATACATCAAACAATCCACATTTTCCGGCTGGTCCACCGTAGTCTGCCACACCAGCCACGAACCATCGTACTTCACAAAGACCTCGCCTCGACCCACACACGTGAACAACACCTTTGTTGGCGCTTTCCAGGCCACCCTCGTTGCGCAGACCCTTTCCATTGCCCGCAGAAAGCATGAAACCAGCCCTCCTACATCTTCCTGTGCTGGCAACAATTCCAACCCGTCCAGCACCACCAAGAGTCCACGATCGGCAGGCCCCGTGGCAACTAACATCTTCTCCAGGATTCGACAGCCGCCTCAACGGCCTGAGCAGAGGTGTCGTACAGCCTCCCGCGCTAGTCGTTGTCTGCCAATCCCATCCCGAGCCGAGTGACCGGCCATCAACGGTCATATGGAACTTTGGACTCGTGTTGAATGATGCAACCAACCTTGAGCTGAAAATTGAAGCCCCAGGGAAACCATATTAGAATGAGGGAAAGTGGTCTTTAGCCTACAAGCCTGGTAACTTTCAGGCCGGCAGTTGCTGCCCTATCATTTTTGGCGTGGAGGGAGGGAAGATCACCTATAATATAACTCCACTATATAACCTCAGTAGCCCCCATTCTTTACCTGGACCCGACACGCCGTGGCTGACCTTCCAGGTATAGTCACCGCTGTCACAGTGGTCAAACTGTTGACTCGGTTTCGGGTTTTGTGGAAGTCAAGAAGTCAATAATGTCGTGGGCACACGTGGACAAGTACATAAGTAGCACTCCTGAACATACCTGGGCTTCAAGGTCAAATCTGTCGCACATAAACAGCCACAGAAGGACGACATCTTGCACCTCTTTTGTACTCAACTCAACAGTTCGTCAACGGACAAGTACTGTGAACAGCTTCCAAAACGAGTCAACACCTACCCACTCACTCATCCTGTATCAATCTCAGAACAACGCACCATCAACCACAATGGACGTCCTCTCCTCCCTACCACCCTTCCAATACCTAGTCGCCTATTTCCTACCCATAATGTTCATAGGCGCCTTCATCAGCTCCTTCGCCAACCCACACGCCGTCACCGCGTCAGTATGCTTTCCCCAACCCGCCGACAAACCTATCAACGCATTCGTCTACCTTTTTGCCGTCCGCGAACTGGTCTTGGGTATCGCTCTGATCTTGCTGGAAGCCTGCAACGAATGGCGCGCCGTGGTAATCCTGCTAGCGTGTGTCGGTATCAACGGTATGGGCGATTTCTTACTTGCGGGAAATCTGGGCACCGGATGGCGGTCGAGCTTCATGTGTCATGGTATTCCGACCATTGTTTGCTATTGGACTGTTTGGAAACTGTGGCAGGAGCATTTCTAGAGTTCCCGGGTGTTCAAGGAACTGGATCATACCAGCAACCACCTGAGAAGTTGATCACTCTTGGGAATTTGTAGATTGATCTTGGATCTGGACCTCAACCCTAATGAGTCTGGCCACTTCTATATACTGGTATTGTATCTGAGATAAGACCTTACCTACCCAGCCTACGCAATTAAGTACTGCCCGAACACCACCACCATTCCTGAAACCAACATAGGAGCAGCTCAAAACTTCTCACTTGTCACCGCCCTCGACACATGCACCAACACCCAAGCCAGAACCTGGACGATCATAGTCAACGCCCAAACCAGCAACTTCAAGCCCACAACCAAACCACCCAACGCGCTCCTCGTGACCACAGGCAACTCCTGTCCCTGTCGATCGCCCGACTGATAATGTCCCATCTTCTCGAGATCGAACTCCGTCATGACAATCTTCTTCGTTTTCCCTTTCTTGCCCTTGCTCATTCCTCTGAAGCCTCCTTTCTCTACATCATCACTCTCCTGCTCTCCATCCTTCTTCCACCCAAACCACGTCCGCGAATCCATCTTGACAGTTCCTCTGCCACGAACATCCTTCTCATGCGTCTCACGCATCAACTTAGCTTCTTCCTCCGCCTCGTCTCTCTCCGCGATCGTCGCGTAAAACGCACTTCCCGCATAACTCTTCACACTGCCTGGCCTCTTCGTAGTTCCTCCAAACCTCGACGCTGGTGCAGGACTTGGCCTCCAAATCTCCATGGCCCCCATCGCAGGATTCGTCGCAGCGTCCGTCACGGCAACAGCTAGTATCGCGGACACGATACAATCGAGACTGAATAGGCTGGGCATGAGCTCTAGAATCCCATTCGCGTCGATAAAGAGTGTTTGAGCTGTGAGATCGAGTGTTGCGAGCGCCGTTCCACCACTAGTGGTATCTGTCAATGGAATCGTCGAGAGTCGGCGGATCGATTGGGCGCCGGACGTCACGGGCGTGAGAGGCAAAGGATTTGTGCCCATACGCCTCGAGGCATTCGGGTCAACCACACTGATCGTTGGTAAGGGGCCGTCCGTTGAAACGGTGATATGCAGAACGGGTTTCCCCGTGATACTCCTTATCGTGGTCGGGGAGGAAGGCAAAGGCGATTGCATTGCAAAATCACCGCTCATGGCACCGCGACCGATGGCCGGATGTTCGAGCTCGTAGAATCCACCCCGTGCGTTGTATCGTAGGTTGCACGCCTCTTGTTTGGCGGCGCGGCGGACAGCTTGAGCTTCGATGTCGTCCCGGTCTGTTGGCGCAAGGTTATGTTCCCGGGCTAACGAGGCAGATTGGTTGATTGCCATCATGGCAGCGAGTTTGGGGAAGATGAAAGCCACAAGACCGTCACTGGGCGGCTGTCTGCGTGATGAAGGTTCGAGGGGACACAGAGCGACGTCCCGTGTCAATGTTGACTTTCTGGGGCAGGTTTTGGAGATGGCGATCTCGTTGTTGTCGTACGTCTGCAGCGTGTAGAATGGCATTGATGGGTGGGATCCGAAAATGAAGGTTGCTTCTTCTGTTCTATTGAGTATCAGCGTCATGCACAGGATGGCAAATAGTACAAGACATACCGTGCCATTTCTAGCGTGAACGATTTGATCGCAAAGTCCGGCTCTGTTCCATGAGAGGCTTCCCACAATTTCTCCAAGTCTCGCTGGGTTGAGATACGGGGCCCCATGTTGACGCTCATCACGTCCGAGGGGAAATTGAGGATACTTGCTGGTGCTGTCCTTTGCGCTGAGGCGGCAAACGGCATGGACAGGCTGCTCCTGTAGTCCTCCCTTGATAATGCACCGATGGGCCCAAGGCCCGATAATCGAGCGGGCACTGGTCGTTGAGGCACATACGACTGCTTTGTCAGATGAACAGACGGGTCGTAAGTTGGGAACATGGATCGTATCGGAACGACTGGCGAGGGGTCTACCGGAGACTTTCTCGTGATGAGATTCTGTGTCTGGATGAGAGTTGTGGCAGACCCCATGCCTAGGGTAAATGAAGGCTGCGGCGATTGCATTGCTTGCGGAGACGAATACATTGGTTTCGGTGACTCATATAACGAAGGTGTATATGTAACTGGTAGTGGTGGAGGAGGGACACGCTGCGTAGGTGTCTTGCCGTCGATGGGAGATGAAGTCGTTACTGCTCGGCCGATATCTTCTGGTGAGGGGGAGGGATATCTTCCAGGACCGAGATGAGCCGGTAGTTGAGGCAGCGGTGGCCGCTCCCCTTCCATTCTGATGACCACTGACTCTGCATTGGGCGAGACGGCGCTTTCTGGCGAAGCCACTAGGCTAATACTGTGCAGACTTGGGGCCTTTCTGTGAGGGTTTGGGATGGAGATCTTAGGCACAGTGGTTGGGAACAGCGAAAAGCCCTGATTAGACATTTTGGTCGTCTCCGTTGCAGCAGCTGTCAGTATGAGGAATGAATGAGGTCGAATAGCAGACCAGCTGCACCGGACAAGTAGAAATGAAGATACGTGCAGTCAGCAAACCAAAATCACTAAGAAAGCACGAAAAAGAGACCTTTCAACCGTAGACCAGACGGAGGAGGATGAGAAAGAAGAGGTAGGAAACCAAGATGAAAGCGACCAGCAGACCAAATGTCAATGAGTGCCATGTTCAATAGAGAGCCTCCCAGCCGGAAAGGGTAGAAAGCTGGGGAGGTCCTCTGCATGGAAGGCAAACCCTGTCGGCAGACATGCAACCTTGGCAGGCGTCTAGAGCCTTAACATAGTGAAAGCTGCATGTTGACCAGATCCATCACATCTGTAAAGGCGCCGTGGAACAGCAATTCGCGAGGGGAACACCAATGGCGAGTGATGAGGTGGGAAAGAAAGAAAGGAAGCAAACAAGGATGAAGTCGAATTGAGCGCCTACAAGTCGCATGTCATTGGTCGCCTATTTACGTCGTGGTACATTGCGTTTTCAATTGGTCAGAACCCCTACTTTCACCAATGGCAGAAATGTATATTGAAGCAGTAGACGAGAACGGGAAATCCATGCTTGCAGATGTTCACCAGCAGATTGAAGTATGATTGCCGACAGATTGTCACATTGTCTTCGTTCTCTTCTGTGTGATAAGAGCTGTGAATAGATCTCACACAAGGGAAGCATACAGATGCGCTGCATGCTATATGCAAGTAGATGACAACCCAGATCTTTGATGCAACATGTCTGACATTGGTCTAGAACAATCACGGCATGTTGAAGTCGACGACAATTCGTCTAGCGCATGTCAGTCATTTGTCCTGCACTCGTCTAACCGGTGTCCAAACTTACCCTGCAACTTGCCCATTCTTGAGCTTTTGCACCGATTCATTGAATTTGCTCAATCCTACAACCGTAGGCTCGAGTTTCAGTAGACCTTGTCATAGTCAGCGCAGCCCTAATAGTTATCTGGCTATGGCACACACCTCGTTTTGCAAAATCCAGGGTTTCATCAACGTCGGCCAGGCTTGAGACCAAAGTGCCCTTGATGGCTTGATTCCTGAAAGCAAGGGCACCAGGATCGACGTCAATATGAAATTTCCCTGACGGAGGAAGTCCGATGCTACCGCAAAGTCAACATCAAAGTCTGCTACCGCCAAAAAGCCTTGTGTACTTACCACATGACGATGCCTCCAACGCGTGCACCGAGATAGCTAGGAGCAATTGGATATGCTTGCACACCTAGAAACGGTCAGTGACTGCATTTGCGGGGGTCCTGAAGATCGCCTCACCTGTCACAAACACACCGTGTGCACCACCTTCAGTCAGTTCCACCACTCTTTTGACGGGATCGCCTTCTTTGAAATCGATAAAATGCTCCGCGCCCAAACTCAAAGCCAGTTTCTTCTTGTCCTCGCCAGAATCTACCACGATTGGGCGAAGACCCATAGCAGAGGCCAGTTGCACACCCTGGATGCCAACGCCACCACCACCGCCGGGGAAGACGGCATATTGCCCGGGTCTCAGTTGAGACTCCTTGATCGACGTATAAACGGTAGCCGCTGAGCACATGACCGGTCCGGCCACATAATCGGAGATGCCCTAAGGGTGTCAGACGTGGAAAGTCCACGAGCATTTTCGGTTGTAACGTACCTCCGGTATCACCTAGGTCATGGTCAGCAAAACTTGGTAGGGTTAGCAGCATTACTCACGGTAGTGTAATTTTCGGGTGAGACCACGTATTGCTTGTATGAGCCTGCAATCGTTAACGATCATGATTCATGACGAGTTGACCGAACTCACCGTCTGTTTGCCCTCCAGTCAGGACAGCCTTCGAACAGTACTGCTCCTTGCCGGTCTTGCAATATTCACAGTTATGGCAAACATCCTGTATGGGCTTGAAACCCGCTCTTTGGCCAACTTTCAGAGTCTTGACTTGTTCGCCGACTTTGACAATGACTCCCGCGCCTTCGTGTCCCGCGCACTTCGTACCCATCTCGGACATCTTGGGCAGGGCCCAGTCACCGACCATGAAGTGAACATCGCTTAGGCAAAGTCCCGTGGCGTTCAGCTTGAGAAGGACATCGTGGGGGCCTGTGATGTACGGGTTGTTAGTGATGCCCGGGACAAGTATATCAGGAGTGCTGTCGGGTACATACCAATCTCCGGCACTGGCACCTTCTCAACCTCAACATAGAAATCAGGACCTTCATTTTTCTGTCTAAAGATCAGATAGCTGCTGCCTCTACTGCCCTGGGTCCACGTACCACGACTCCGCCCCAGCACTCCTTGGGGATGTCAAAAGTCGGCGAAGGGTCAGACATTGTCGAAGATTCCAGAGACGCACGGTCAACGTAGTACTTTCAGCGAGACACGATACACAGTGCGAGAGCTCGAAGTAGGAAAAAGAGTCGGTTAGGGGGGAAGCGTATTTACTGGGCGAGAGAGGAGCGCTCAGGCCCTGTAATCCTTCGACGTATTCATCGCACCGTGTTCACCACTCAGGTGAGGGGCTAGCCTTGAACACCGACGGCAGTGGTACCTCATACACAGATCCTCGGCGGAACTTGCACTGGCAGCACAGCGCGTCATGATCTCGGTAGTCGTTTGCCGCGAGTCAAGTGCTCTGACTCGTGCCCGCGCAGGATCCATGCACCGTAAGGAATCCCGAGATAAAGCCAGGTGTGCCAAAGTGGCCATCAATGCACAGTCTTTTCGCGGGGTCGGCCTTTCATTGATCAGGAGGACGGAAAGGAACGCGGACAGGGATGCGGAATAGCGAAGCAAGCGGAATTTGCGGGCGTGTCGCGGGCGCGGGGTTGCAATGAGGGAAAGACAACAAAAGAAAAGAAGGAATGAGGGGAAACATGTCGTGCAACTGTACGTGCCTCGGCAAATCAACATGGACCAGTGCTGTCTTTCTTCAGGTTTCTGCAATTAGAGCATTGCTAGGCTGTGGTGTATGATAACGCAGTAAATGGTGTATTTGTCAAGGTACATATCCATAGATCTGGGCCTGATAGTCAGGGACCACCAATCGGCCATCTGTGACCAAATCTTGTGCTTGAGATGGCACTACTAGATGAGCGTTGTATGCACGTCCAGATCAGACTTATACATTGGCAGGAAGGCTGCCAGTCACTTTTGAGTCATTCCCCTCAGAACGTCCAAAATCTCAGTCGTCATCCTCGATGATAATCGCGCCTCCCGAAGCCTCCAATTCTTCCACTCTGCGCTTCAAGATTCGTAGCTCAAAGCTCCGTCGCGCACACGCACCATGATTAGCAACCTCAAAGAATAGCTGTGCATGTCGAAGCATCACAGAAGGATATCGGCGCTTCAGCGACTCCACCAGCCACCTCTCCAGCGGGTCCTCCTTTTCTTCGCTAGGGTGATCACATCGAGGTGACTCAGCCTTCACTTTGCCGAGTAGTTCGTTGTCTTCGGGTCTGGAGAACACCACTTTGGCAAGTTTGAGCAGACATTTGATTCCATACTGCTGGTATTGCGCTTGTGTGATCTTCTGGAACACCAAGTCTTGCATGCTCATCATTCCAAGACGCTTTGCAATGATGTAAAGATGACCTGCTCTGACTGCTTCAGATCTATATTCCTCAACCGAGTTCAGACCATCGAGTTGTTTAGGCAGAATGTCGCCGCCCTTCGGATTGCTGACAATTGCTGGAAGGTACTCGTCCATAATCAAGAAATGCTGCACGGCTAAGAAGTGGTCGGGAGTTATCTCCGTGAGCGCCGGGTGCATGATGTACGGGCCGTCAGTAGAGTCTTGACTGAGCATGGCCTTGAGGAATGGCGACTTCTGAAGATCTCCGATGCTCACGGTGTAGACTCTGTTGGAAGGACCAACGTATATCTTGACTTGTTCTTCTTGTGGTGTTGCCTTGATATGTTCCCGCACTCTCACTTCCTCCTCTGCTTTGACCCGCACATTGGTGTCATTCCGACGATCCGAAGGAGAGGAGACCGGTGTTGATAGAGAGCCTGAAGATCGAGTGACAGGCTGATATCTGGTGAGTTGTCTACGCGGTAGCATATCTCGTCTCCCGGATTCAGGTAAGAAAAGACTGTCGTCAATTGGATTTGGATCCGAATAAGGTAGCTGCGAAGCGTTCTGGCCAAAAAGGATTCCTTCGGCGTCCAGTCGTTGACGCTTGGTTGCCCAATGTGGCCGCTCCTCAGGACCACCAGAATTGTTCATGCTGATTGAAAAGGACCAGGTGAGTGAGGGGCAGGAGATTTGCTGTAAGTGCAAACGATCAGTGATGTCAAATCACATGAGCCTGGGAGCCGCTCTTCAGGAGAACTAGCTGAAAGTAGAACAGCTTATTGTTAGTGAATTCAATGAGATGCATGAGAAGGAGGAAAAAGTGGTATGGCGCATTCGTGTGGAATGAGAAAAGCATAGAGGTAAAGAAGTGCTAGGTATCAGGATAGGAAAAGGTATCCCTCAACGTGAGTGAGTGAGGATACAAGTGAAGTAAGCAATGTGAAGATGCCTGGAATGGCCGTCACATGCTTCATGGCCTATAGTACTGTCAGCTCCAAGTGAGTGCTAATTATATCACGTTGAGCAGATGTAAGTGAGTATGAGGTGGCCGGAATCTCTCATTTCCTATTCTGAATCATTAAGAGGTAATCTTCCCGACCCTCAAGGTCGAGTCGAATGTAGCTTCGCCATCCAAGCAGATGTCGACGCAGAGTCGAGAATCCAATCAATACAACAAAAGAGTTGCGAGTGTAGCCGCACGCTGTGTGGTTTGACCATATTTCCAACAAGGACAGAGTTGAAAGCCGATTGCGCCGAGGGCCATTAGAAAGAGTAGGGTTTCGATAAACCAGCAAGTCGTCGGCCAACCTCGAGAGAAGTGGAGTTGCGCTGCTATCAAAGCAGTCGACGGTCCCGGAAGCTCGTTGCTGTTTTATCCAACGACATGGCAAACATACTGTCCTACCTCACGATATAGCTCCGAACCGTCGCCCCGTTGTGGTTTGTTTGCAACCTTCAAATGACTTTGGGAGAACGACTGTTGCTGTATCCACAAAAGACGTAAGCTGTTGTCTGGAGCAGAGAATGAGTTTACAAAACAAGAATCCTTACCCGATCGTCACAATATCATCGATGTGGTTGCACATGGCCACAAACAGGTCGAAAAACAATTTGCCCCCTTTCTCCATCTCCATCTGCATGGTTCCGCTCCTCTTAAAAGTCTTGCGACTTCGAATGATCAGGGCTAGGTAATGAGCGCGGAGGATCGATTCTGTGTCCGGCGTGTTCTGGTACGCATACCGAGCAGATCGCAAGATCACGTCGACCTGGATGCCAGACTGAAGGCCTTGTTTCCGTAGAGCAAGGCTCTTCAGCTCTTCCAGGCCGTACTTGTTGGCAGCGCAGTAGACGACAGTGTCCCGAAGAACATCTCCACGCACGTCGGAAAGGTAGAGTGTCGAAACGGTGCTTCCGCGACCACCAGTTTTGATATCCCGGTGCGCATCCTCGAGATCCCAAGTGTTTCGGCGCTTGTCGTGCAACAAACGTGGATAGTAGTCACCCTTGTATAGAAACTCGAGGACACAGGATAGTACTTCGGGCTCTTCTCCGGGCAGTTCCACTCTCTTCGTGCCGCTTTCCAGGAACTGGCCTTTCAACTCGGCAGCGAAGTAGGGCGAATGACAGAGGACGTCTTCGTGCGCAGCGAAGAGGCGCTGCTCACGACCGACGACAAGGGTAACGATAGGGCTCGTCAGTGTACTGGTTCGCGATCGGTCAGCTCGTTGATGAGGGCCGCGGGAAAGATTGCTCCCCTACCTTGCCACCAGCGAGCCTTCGTCCACACTGTCCTGCATCTTCCTCTTCACATGTTCGGGATAAGTAGTCTTGGTGGCCTTCGATTTAACGATGCGACCATCTCTGGTATTAAATGATCGCTTGAACATCTCGTCGAAACGGCGCATGGAATGATTGTCGAGTACTTGAAGTCAACGAACGAGGGCCAGAAAGGGAGAAAGAGCGACCGAAGAACCTATGACAGTAGTAGAGAGCGTGATAGGTTTTTGAGGGGATGACGCTTGATTCACAGGAGTACCATGTGATGTGGGAGCTGCGAAGTTCTATAGATGACTCCCTCGTCTGCCAGCCTCATCGGGGGATGAGAAGCCAACAGCCAATAGAAATCACACTAAAGAACTTGGACGGGTTTGGAAATCCTTGCGAAAAGCAAAGATTGACCCAAACACGTATTGACTTTGCCTGCTCGGTGCGTGAAGAAGAGAAAGGAAAGAGGATGAAGGACTGGTACCGAATATATGCGACTGACGCGCAGGCGCTTCCAGGCCTTGGCAGGGAAGGTAGCCATAGAAACAAACAACACGCAGCCTCATTTGTATGATAAGGATCATTGCTCGAAGCCCTTTTTGATGCGATCTCAAGTCGTTGGTGTTTGTGCATCACATCCAACTGCACACGACGTCGAGCTCATATGATGTCGCCGAGTCCCCAGTACCCACTGACGCGTTTCTAGGCATGTCATCTGTCATCGTTCGTCTCCACCAGGACATCTCGTCAACTTGTCCTTCTAGAAATAAATTCGCTGTCTCGAACTCCATCCATTGCCTGCGATGTTCGCTTGCTCGACAGCGGACATCTGCGCCGTCTGCGCGACTCTCTCTTCCTTGTCTTGACGTGATTTGATACGCTCGAGGATCTCAGGACCGGGGTTGGGATGGGACTCTGGTGTCGGTTTGGCAATGCCATTCATCAGATCTCCGTATCGGCCGCGGCACGCATTCTGGGAGAAGTTGACCACAGGCTAAAGAATGTCAGTCTCTCCCCCCCTAGTTCCGCCAGCAGATTAGGACCAACTTTGAGGTTCTTCATGTTGTTGGCCACCATACGCCACTTTTGATTTTCAATCTCATTCTTGAGTCTCTGGACTTCGGCATCGGCTTTGGCCACGGCTTGCAGAAGAACGTCATCCTAGACCGCTTAGTTCATGCTCGAACGTCAACGAGGGTTATGCATACATCGCCATCATGCCAGTCGGTCAAATCGGCGTCGAGAAGATCGTCTTGTCGCTTCTGCAAGGCTCTCTTCAAACGTCTCCAGCGTGTACCGATGGTCTTTGGGTTGTAGTTGATTCGGCCTTTATCGACAAGAGCCTGCGCGATGTCCTTCTCCAAGTATCGAGCCTCTTTCATGCGTACAATCAATTCATCGTCGGAATCGAGGTCGGCGCTGATCTTCTTTGCAACAGCAGGGCGGCCACCAGGAATCTTCAAGGACTTGAAATCTGCTGCTACGGCCGTATTGGCAATGGCTCTGGACTTCACTTTGGGTCTTGGATTCTATAACCTGTGTCAGCGCCGGGATGGACCAGGTCTGCGCCTCTTCATTACCTCGTTGTTGCCTTCAGCATCTGAATCGATATCAGCACCATTGTCACTGTCGTCGTCATTCCAAGCAGCGTTCTCGTTGCCGTCCGTCATTTTTGGGCCTCCCACCGGAAGACCGATGTCTACCCGAACTGTTAGATTCCATTTACTGCACAGAAGCTCGCGTGCTGGTGATTTACCTAGGGGAAAGTACTCTGGATCAAGTTGCTGGTTCGCGAAGTAGGGGAGAGGATGTTTGCTCTGACGCCAAACCACAGCAGGAGGACCGCGTTTGCGAGTGTAGTTGGGAGGGTTGATTCTGGATTGTCTCAAAGGCATCACGATCTGCGCTCCAGGATCTGAATTGGACGCTTGCGCGAACGATCGCTTAGTCGTCGACATGGTTTGTTGGACGTTTGGACAAGGTGGGGCACAAGCGGCGACAACGTTCATAAAGTAGAGGGGAGAGGAAGTGGTTGAATCCAAGAATGAGTTTTCGAAGGTGAGTGAACGATGAAAGCATGCGGCGTTAACAAAAGTGCCTGTTGTTGTTTTTGTCACAGGTAGGCAGCGAGCCTGTTTCCAGATGCGATGGCACCGTCTGACATGGCGCATCTTGAAGACACAAGTTCGCAGTCAAGCTGGTTCACAACAGCAGAGGTCTCGACACCAAGACACAAGCATCGTACAGTAGAGCTGATGGCCTCCCACATGCCAAAGGCCATCGCTGTATCATTGTGCGTGAAGGACTCCGGAATGACAACAAGAATGGCATTCACTTGGACCTGGTGAGCTACATCGGTCAGACTGTGCAACTTTTTCTGGATCGGCTCAGCAGGTAAGTGACAGAGAGCAGACTGGATATTTCCATTCACCCATGGCTACATTGTATATCATTCTATGATGCATGTTCTGACCTACCCGGAATCGTCACAATAATCACAATTCTCACAATCCTCAGTCTGTGCCTTTGTTCATCTATCGTCTACCGACCAGGAGGGATGTGAGTTGATGTTGCCCATGGCAGGTCGCCATAGATAAGTATAGTTCTTTTTGCATAGCAGCGACATATAGATATACAGTACTATGGCAAGGCTGCTTAATTGGTTAGTGGCAGCCTTGCAGGGATGAGGCCTGTAGACGTGGCAGTGCGTGGTGATGCCCGACTTTTGACGATGACGTTGTTGTGGCGTAACCACCCATTGTCCATTCCACTTCCCACTGTCTTTCCATGACCATGTGTGCGGCCACGGAGAGACTTCATCCTTATCCTAGACTTGCGCGCTTCTAAACTTCTTGTTTATTCTTTTCATGCTACACCAGCCACAATTTGACTGTCGATTCTTCCATTAAAATCCACTTGCATTCAATTCGACTTCTCAGTGGCCCATCATGGCGATGCAGTACATCAACTATATCAAGGCGCGAACCCATTTGACAACCTCCAAAAAATCAGAAACTCCGGTGCTTTCGGAGGAAGATGAGCAATTTCTGGATCGCATCACGTCCCAGGATAACCCACCTCCATTACCTGCCCGGCCCGATGTAGTAGAGGCCATCAGGGATGCTCAAATTGCACTCATGGACGGTGCCCAGAACATTCCGTTGCCAGAGACCCCGGACGTCACCGAGCAGCCTGGAGCCGTGCAAGTTGCTGACCCGTCCGCTACGGACTCTGGAACGCCGAAACCCCAAGGCACATGGAGCTGGATGAGGCGCGATAGCCGCGAGGGTCAACGTCAAGGCCGGGAGGCAACTGCTGCCGGACTCGACCACATTGCCCAGAACCTTCGAAAAGAAGAACAGGATGACAGTGAGGAGGATAAAGAGGCTCAGAGGGAAGAGGAAGATATGACCATTGTCCTTGAAAAGCTCAATCTTGCGGCAGTCAACAACCGAGTCTTCTCCATCAGTGACGAGACACAAGAACTTCTGCAACAGTTCAACCTGGTATTCAAAGATCTCGTCAATGGCGTACCCACGGCATACGGCGACCTGGAAAAGCTCTTGACCAACGGCGATAGGCAGCTGCAAAAGACCTTTAACTCATTGCCGGGTTTTCTGCAGCAACTCATCGAGAGGCTCCCAGAGACAATGACGAAGGGCCTTGCTCCAGAAATCATGGCAGCCGCAGCAGAAAGAGCTACAAGGAGTGGTATGAACATGGGAACGGCTGGAAAAGCAGCCGCTGCTGCTTCCAGATTCGGCTTCAAGACACCGTCGCTGAAAGAGTTGACCGGCAAACCCACGGCCATTACGGCCACCTTAAGGTCAATCATCGGTTATCTGCGAGCGCGATTTCCAGCCTTCATGGGAGCGAATGTTCTGTGGTCGCTGGCAATGTTTGGTAAGTCCAGGCTTTGCATGCTTTTCATTTGTAGCTTTCCATGCTGACTAATTCGACAGTGCTACTTTTTGTCTTCTGGTACTGCCACAAACGTGGCAGAGAGGTTCGACTCGAAAAGCAACGCAAACTTACAGAAGAGGAGGTCGCAAGACTTGATGCGGCGTATAAGGTTCGAAGTCCTAACGACATGCCAATGACCACTGCACCAGAAGGTGCTTCCATGGAGGAAGTGGAAGCTGGAGTCAAGGAAGTCGATGCTATGAAATCAGCCGCCGCAGAAGAGGACGCAGAAAAAGGCGCCACCGCGGAGAAACCTGTCGACCCAGCGATAATTCCTCCAACCGCGGTGCCTTGATTCAGACGACCGAGCTTGGATCTGGGGCTTCACGACGATCTCCTGACGACTAACGAGTGACGAAGAAAGTGGTGTTGTCCGGCTGCTACGAGTAATAATGACGACGGAAGCGATGAAACTGTATTTTTCTTTTCTCGGCCGCTAGTGTTTTGCGTCGGATTCTGGGACATTGACACCGGTTCATCTTTCTTTGGCGGGGCCAATTATTTGCAAGCTCAACCTGACACCCAACTGTTGTGGTGGTGGTTGACAGCATTGACAGGACCAGATTGTGTATGAGTCAGAATGGAATGACATCCCTTGTGCATGTGATAATAATAAATGATGTTTTATTTGATTATCACCCCTCTGGCTGGCTGCATCGACTTCGTTACTCATATCGAGGACTTCATGACAGGCTGGGAAGTTGGAATATGTCAATCAACCTGCGAAGCGAGGGGTCATTTTGTCGCTAAGTCCGCTTTGACTCACTCCATGGCATCCTGATATACTGATTGGCGGATCAATCGGAGAGCACGTGATGATGCTCCGACTTTGACTTTTTTTGGAGGAGAGAAAAAATTTGGGATATTTGCACAGCGTCGGCAAGACTGAGCAAAGAATGAATAGAATGATGTCTGATGAGGTATCCGGACTTGCCTGGGATCGTCGCATGATGTAGCTAACAGGCGACCCAATAATTTCACCCAACGTAGCAGATTTTCGACCGATATTCTTGGATTGACAGAGGAGTCCAGCAAAAAATAGCGGTGTAGTAACGAAGTGGGGAGCGAATGAGGGCGCAATATCACCAATAGTAGTACATAGGAACCTGACATACTGCCTTTTTCTCCCTCTCCTCTCCCTCTCTTCTCTTCTTTTGTAAACCACAAACAACCACAAGTTCAACCACAGTCCACTCACAAGTACCAGTGTATCCATACAATATCTCAATCAAATATCATACGAGGATCACATTTTGCTATGGCCTTCGCTGCGTTCTAGACGGCTCGAGGGGCCCTGTTCGAGGGGTCCCTCGTGCTCTTCTCTCAACTCAACGCAGTCTCAGCAAAATCCTCGTTTCGATATTTCTACTCTTTCGAGGCTCTACCCGCGTAGGAGCTCGTCATCGCTATTGCCCTCGAAATTGCTTTGCAAGACAACCAGACAGGCACCGACAAGTCCTGAGCGACTAGAAGGTGCTGTGGACGAACTTTTTCCTTCTCACCCCCGGACGACTATCCGCCCACCCCCTCCACCCTGCCATATCTCTACTGTTCACTTCCGTATCAACAACCCGCACATACACATAACGGAATACTCATTATCCCTTCACTATGTCTCGTCTTTACACCCGAAACAATCGTGGCCGTCACCCCATGCTGGGATCTGGCTCTCGAGCCAGCAAAGAAAAGCAGAGCGACACTTACTACCCTCCAAATACCAAGAAGACCAAGAATACTCCCAAAGCCACTGTCATAAAGAAGACCGCTGCCCCGCGCAAAAGAGCTCCGAGCACATCGTCCTCCGATCTCTCGTCACTGTTGGATTCTGAGACTGGTGATGATGCTTCTGGTGAGGAAGAGAGTGAAGAAGAGGCGGACGATGATGAAGACGATCTGCCAGCTGTTATCACCCCGTCTCGTTCTCGATCTCTGAACGGGCCGGGGCGCAAACAGCATCTTTTTGGCAGAGACGATATTTCACTTGCTGGTAGTGTCGACAGCATGTTCGGTGATTTTGCAAATTACTATGAAGAAGAGGATGATCCCGCTCTATCACCAGAAGAGAATCGTAAACGCTTCGAGAGTCATGTGTTCGGTGAGTCAGAAGACGACAATGACGATGTTTACCAGGCTGTCGACGAGATCAGTGACTCTGAGGATGACATAGACGACCGTCACATTGAGGAGCAGGAGCTCCTGGCCATGATGTCCGAAGAAAACAACAGTGACGCTGACTTCCTACTCAACCAAATCGACGGTCTGTCAGCGTACGGTTTTGGAGACGACAGCGATGCTTCCATTCAACGCTACCCGTCGTCGCAAGGCAGTGACAGCGGTTTCGATGCAGGGCTTGAGCGGCATGTGCATTTTGCCGTAGACGCTGACCCTTCCATTTTCCTGCGCATGTCAGAGTCTCCGACAATCACTCGTGCTTTACTCCCATCTGCACTCCCGGAGCTCAATCTGAACAATCGTATGCCTGAGAGACGTCCCGTAGGACTTGTCGATGAAATAGAGGATTGTATGTTTCTATTTAAATCATTCAATCATATGATGACTAACACCCTGCAGCTGATCTCACCGACGACTGTTTGCCAGAGGAAGCGCATCAAAGCAAAACAACACCGGCACGGGAGAAATCCAGGTCTGCCACTCCTCCAGCGAAGAACTCCGCGAAGAAGGCACCTCGTCGCCGTGGTCCTCCTCGTGGTATCTTCATTGACGAGGGTGACAAAACCTCTGGCATCCTGGATCCGTCTGGTAAAATCATTCTCATGACTAACCCTCACCTCCTTGGTGACGAATTTGCGAAGCGATACGGTGCATCGGCAACGTCTAGTCCTGATGTAGGCTTCGCTGAACTTATTGAGGACAGTGATGCTGGCGACGGCGAATCTGCTGCCGATGTCATTGGCGTCCCTGGTGCGGACATAATGTTGGCCAGCCTCAACTCCGCTGTCAATGATCCCTCCAACCTCGGGCAGGCGATCGGCCCGTTGGAGGCGTTCTACCCTTCCAACAGTTTTGTGTTTGGGGATTATGCCATTGATCCAGATGACTTGGAGGAGAACTTCCAACCTGATGAAGACATTGGAGAAGATGTTATTAACCTCAACGACGTGATCAAGTTCGATGATGAGACGGACGATAGTGATGCTCCGACCTCACCCATGTTCATGCCCCCTAGCCACGAACTCGCCGGCTTGGGCAACGTGAACAATGAGTTCGCCTACCTCAACAACAACAATGTGACGGCTTTCCGACGCAATGCCGACCCGACCTTTGCTGCTCTCAACAACACACCAAGATTCCAAAGAGAGATGGATGCCTTCAGCTCACCCTTTGCAACCCCGGCACCATCTCGTCGAAAACGGAAGAACCATGCATCTCCATACACTTCTTCACACTACAAGGGAGTCACTCCGGTCCAACGTATGTGGGATACCAATCCGCCCAACCCAACCGCTCCCGAGACATCCACCCCTGCTCCTTCCAAAAGGCGCAAAGTTATGATTTGATGAGTTCACGATGGTACGAGGATCATGTTTGGAACATGTCATTTTCTTATAGGCTGCCTATTTCGGGCAATGCCATGTACCAATCGTGGATCGAACATTTTGGCGTTGTCATACAAGGTATCATTTTTCCCAGGGAACTGAAGATACCCGTTTTCCAAGGTTCAATCGTTTTGCGACGCGAAAAGGGAAAAGAAAAGGTCCATGAAGACGATAAAAAGAAAGAACCCTTAAGCTTATGACACATGGCATAGGAAATGAGTCGATCGCATGGCTTTTATGCATATCAAGAGGAGGCGACGATGTGCGGTCCAGTCGCAAAGTTCATAGAACTTAGTATCAGTACCTTAGCTATGCTTGAATTGCGCATTTGTTAGATGTATTCATTCAAAAACTAATTCGATATCCCATTGCTTTCATTTTTGGTGGTAGCTTATGACATCAGCGAGGTATGTCTGAAACGTCGCGACCCCAATTGTTGCGGTATGGTCGCATTCCAGTAGCATTTTCAATCAAGTTCAACTACCACCACAGTTGTTTTTCATCCTCCTTGTTGGTCATAGTACAATGTCCCTCGTCCCCGAGATCGAGTCTTCATACATCATGCTCGTCCGTTGACCTGGTAGACTTGCAAAGGCTCTGCTGGCTTCACCCCGAGTTTCCCAACGACTAAAGTTCTACAGCCTCGTTCCCACTGCACCACTCTTCCGCAGCAAATCAGGTCAATTACAGCATGGCATGGTACTCGATCCTCCCAACCCAATTGACCTTCCTCGAAACCTGGATTATCCGAGGTTTCCTTCTTCTCGCCCTGATCAATATCCTCCCATGGATCCTGGCGCTCGTGTACGATTTCCTGCTGTATTTGGGCCGGGTGGTCCGGCATGAGGTCCCGTTCTTCGGTGGGCGTGCACGAGGGGAGAATAGGCCTCGGGCGCCGAGTCTCAGGGCAAGTACTGCGAAGGGACGGCGATTGAGCTTTGTGGACATTGTTACGGGCACGACGAGGCAGCAGGACACCGGGACGGAGTCGAGGCAAAGGGCCGGTCAAGGTCATGGGCATCAGAAGAGTTTGAGTCGGGATAGTATTGCTGAGGAGTGGGAGGGGGAAGGGAAAGAGGAGGAAGAAGAAGAAGAAGAAGAAGAAGAGAAGGGTAAATGACACCCTGAAGATGAAGAGGTATAAGAGATTGTGTATGGAAGAATGCACATGCGTACCGGGTATTGATGGGGTAATAAAATCGACAGCGTGGTGGTGTTCAGGGTGGAGATGCCGCAAGTATACGAGGCATACCTCTGACTATACGGTGTGGCGCCGTGTCGAAAACTAGCAGCAGATCGATATGCATGGTGTATGGTGTATCACATTGATCATCAGCAGGAGAAGGCAACCCCCAGCCGGGCTTCCATCAGGAAGGCGAAGACATTCCTCTGGAAGAGCATCGAGATGCGAACTGTTACGCGAGCTCACTACTGTGCTGCATCGTCCGCTGGACAAGGTACGTTGGACATGCTATGCCGCGACTTGATGGGACGGGCTGCGAGCATCGGGAACTTACCCGGTTGCCTTGCATGCTGAAGTTCTGCACAGAAGAATGATGCCTGATGTGGGATGAGAGAAGGACTACAAGCCCTTTCAGCCCGGTCGTCCAAGCAGTCATAACCACAGGCTCAGATCGCGGAACATGACTATGGCAGTCAAGGTCTTATGAGAACGAACGTCACCAGCAACATCCGAGAACTCTCAAAGAAGCTTCATTTGCATCAACTTGCACTACCTGTCATCGAGCCACTATGGAATAATATCATAGCACAGCTCATCTCATCAGCTGTCAAAATGTTTTCATGTCTTCATGTCTTCCACAAGCCCGACCCCAGTTGCCATCCGGCTGTCATTCAGGGCGACCCCAACCGCGCCTGAAACACAGTGGCACAGAATCGCGCTCATATGTCCACATCGATATCCACTTCCACTTGCAGAAATCGTCACTGTGAGAGGACGTGCATCTAGTACTCATCATCTTCATACTCTTCGCCGGCAAACGCAGCGTCAAGGTCTACATCTTCTCGGACGTAATCGTCTTCTTCATCATCGTTCTCAGCTTCATCCTGATCGTCGTCGTCCCCATTGTTGTCGTCTTCATTATCAGCGTCACCACCTGGTGTGGTTTCTTGAGTTGGGCCTGCCGTACCTTGACTTGACGGTGTAGACTGCTGGATTTGAGGCCGGGCTGAGGAGGAGACTTTTGGAATTGTAGCCGAAACGCGTATGGGAGGAGGACCTGATGAGGAAACCTGGGGTGTATCTTGGCTCTGGGTCGGCGGAGGAGTTGGTTGCTGCTGTGCTCCAGACTTGGACTGCCCTTCTGGTACTGCTTCAGGCTCGGGACTGGGCACAGTCGACTCTCGTTGCTCCCTCGCACGACCCTCGGCAGCAGGAGCACTGGGGCTTCGACTCTGGGAGGCCGACGCGCTCCGCTCTCGTTCCCGGTCTTGACTCTCCCGCAACTGCTGCTCTTTCTTCTTTCTCTCTCGCCGCTCGGCAGCGAAAGAAGCCTTGCTACGTTCTCGACCGGCAGATCTCCCACCATTACCGCGGAATATCGCTTCTGCGCCAAGGACGGTCTCCGTGACGGACCTTGCGACACTGCCTTCCCTAGCGTCCTGTCCCGGAACCTCGCTGGCCACACTCTGACTGCGACTGACGCTGCGTGAATCTGCGCTGTCGGCACTGTCGATGCCATAGATGGAATCAACCACATCGTAATTAATCCGTCGGGAAAACACGCCGCGGGTCTGGAACATCTTCCGTACCGACTCGGCGGCACTACGTTCGCGGTCGGCGCGACTGAACTCTCCGTCATCTCCCTCTGCACCTCCTTCAGCACCGACCTTTTCCCGCTCGTTCAGATAGCTCACGTCGCCTCTCCTGCCGGGCTTCTTGGTGCCGTCTTTGCGCTTGGTCTTGGCTATGCTCGCCTTGAGCGCTTCCTTTGCCGGGTCGAGACCACGCGCGCGCATGTCCGCCTCCTTGAGCTCCTGCTTGATGCGCTTTGCGTGATCATGACGCAGCCAGTCGGCGTTCATGCTTACCCAGACTCGCTCTTTGATGCGAGCTTCATCCTCGCTGAGGAGGCAGCTCGATACATCCTCGTCGTCGTCAAACTCGTTGGGCTTGAGCGTCGGCGATAGAGACACATGGCCGAGGTTTCCTTGGTTCGTGTCCACAGGCGGGCCGGGCGTTTTGTCCTTGCTGTTACCGAGAGCTGTTGGTCCCAGAGGGTTGAGGTCGGGCAGCGGTATGTCCTCGATGGGCTGTGTCGGTAGGGCTCCAGCATTGGCATATTGTTCTTGTAAATCAGCAGCGTATGCGCCGGTCGGATCTAGCTCCGGATTGTCTTGGAATGCTGCCAATACGTCCTGCTCTAGCTCGTTTTCAATGGCAATTTCGGCATTCAGGACTGGTGGTGCTTGCCAATTTCGAGCACCAGGTGGCCTACCAGAGCCTCGTGTTTTGGTGGCGTCTCCGTCCGAAGAGGATGTCGCAGCCACGCTAACTGATGTCAAAGCCGGGTCAATGGGCGTCTGTCGCTGTGGGATGGCAGGAATTCTGAAGCCTTCCAGATCGCGGCGGCCATCTCCCTCGCGATCGGCATCTTGGTCGAGGCGAGCACGCTTTGCTGGAGGTTGACCATCATCTGTATTTCCTGTTTGCTGTGGCCCAGGAGTCGTTCCGTCACCCTCGATCTCATCAGCTGTCTCTGGGAGCGGGTTCTTCCTCGGACGACCTCTCTTCTTCTTCGGTTTTGGGTTAAGCCCACGCTGGTACGAAGGCGGGTCGGCTGGCACCAAAGAATCAAGTAGTTCGTTGTTTCTGAATTGGCTGACCGAGAGCTGGCTGCTGGCCGTTTCCTGGAACTCTTCTAGACGTTTGTTGATGGTGATTTCGGTGACTTTGGCGGTGAGAACAACCTCTCTTGTGGTACGACGATAATTGTTCATTCTGGCGGCTAAGATGATGGCTGCGCCACAAACTCCTGCAGGTCTTCGTCCTGTCGACATCCAGTCTCGCTTCATTCGCTGGACAATTCTGATGGCATCCATTTTGATCTTATCACGGTGCACTTTGTCGAATTCGAGTTGGTCAACGAACCGGCTCACGAGCACTTCAGGTCCCATGGCCATCAGGTCTCCGCTGACATCGGCCTGAACACTTCCGTCAGGCTGAAGGTATAACTTGCGAACCAGATCTGTGTACATTTTGCCCAAGGCGAAGACATCGATGTTTAGCTTCTCGGCGAAGTCTATCAACATGAGGCTGTACATTGGTCGGCGTTCCTTGTTGATCTGTTCATGCTTGCGGCGACACGCGAGGTACAGACAGACCACTGCAACGCTATCGATAGTCCTGCCCTGCACAAAGGAGTTGGCCCATGCCAGTCGGAAGATCTGCATGCCAGCATCCACCTCGGTCAACCTAACACCCAGAAGCGTCTGGTACGACTGCATGACAGTTTTGGCGTGGGCTTCGGATCTGTCTCGGTTGACGGTGGGTTCGCGACCAGCATGCCCCAACAAACCACCGCCAGGGGCATAAGTTCGCTGATGAGTTTGATGTTCACCAACATGGGCACCGAGAGCCGTAATGCGACCTGATTCGGTCTCGCCGAAACCTTGCTCGCTGACAAGGCCAGACTCTTCTTGGGCGACAGCACCACAGGTGTCGCAAATGAGACCTTGTTCACTCTCCACGATGTTTGGGTTCGGGCAGTGGGGATTAGAACATTTCAAGGACTTCGGACCAGTGCGACGAGGGGTTGATGCACGTGTAAAGCTTGGTGATGGCTGTCGTAGAGAAGGAGGCGCTGGACTGCCCAGGCCATCGATACGAGGTCCACGATAGGCCGATTTCCGGTGTTGACCGGCACGAGGTTTTGGTGGAGGCGGTTTGAGGGACATTTTGAGTTATGTGTCTCTTGGTATATAAGGTTCAAGTGGTAAATGAGGTTCAAGGAGTCTGAATATGATGTGGTAGGCTGTCTGTGAGCATACTATGCATAGGCATTGCCAAGCACGTGACTGAGAGGTAGATCGGTGAGTGTGAGGGTGTTGGAGGAATTTGGATGAGTCAGGATTAGAAAGACGCCGTCGATGACATGAAGAGATCGCGTTCAGTATCTCATGATCGAGTCATGAATATTGTAGGCCTCCCTGATTATCGAGATGTGTTCGAGACGGCCGAAAGTGGTAGAATGATACGAATGGTGATTGGAGGGATGGTGGAATAAAATGGACGTGATGTGATTGATGATGGTGTTGAGTGAGGCCAGAACGAAAGATCGAAAAAGTGGTCGAGAATTTGCACTTGAAAAGGCGGAACTGATCAGGCGGAGGGTCGAGCACGAGGCGGGGAAATAATTAATGGTCAACTTGAACTCGCTGGCTTTTGGTGCCAAGGCTCTCCCACAGGTCGTAAAATGAAGTAATATTATTTTACTCTTATATTCACGTATTGACCATGAAAAGGGTAGTAATTGCCTTCTCGATCTATTCTGTGGTATTATTCTCTGAAAAATCACTACAGTGTCGAACCTCGACCTCCGGGTGAAGGAAGGCCTGCAAACTGCCGAAGATGTCACGTGGACAGGATCACGTGTGATAGATCACGTGAAGCGGCGCAGATGAGACCATGCCTCTTTTAGCCAGTAGCTTCCTGCGCCAAAACAATCTGTCTTCGCGCCTGAGAACGTATCCTTCCAACACAATTAATCAACTGTATCTTCATATCTTTTTCAATCATCGAGTCACCTCTTTGAGAATCTCCTGATATTGTGGCTAAATGGTAAGTCTATTATTGGCAATTCACAGATTAGTTAAGCTGCTGCAACCGCTTCGCAGCCGTGTTACGCATACACTCCAAGCCACTCAGCTAGACGTGGCTGCGGAGAAATTGAATGTTGCCATCCGTTCCATGAATCGTGTGGAAACTCCCACCTCGGCTGAGCCATCTCGAAGGCTGGACCACCAATATCGGTATATCTACTTGGACAAGGTCCGTGCCCTGCCATCGACACTCATTCTACCGAATATTATCGGCCATGGCTCTATTCAATAACCCAAACACTCAAATCTACCTCCCGTGACGCGCAACCTGCAGTCTTGCGGACAGCATGATTTAGCACAAGTATAGACCTCTTGGCAATCGTCCTTTCTTTTGTGCACTCGTGTGAGGATGGCCTCAGTCCCAGTCCTCAGCTCTCAAGATTCAAGCCTAGTCATGTCACCGGAGCTTCCTCCGACGCTCTCTTGGACTGAGAAACTCGACCTTGTTCCAGCTTTCTTATCAATAGGTTAATCTCCACAGACCTACCTCTTCCTCGTGATGGACCCGGTTGACAAGATCCAGGTTGGGCTGCATCGCGCGCTCTCATAGAATGGCCACTGCGTCCAGGCTCACGGGCGGACACATATTATCATCATCTGGTTCATGCGGTAGTCCGGCAGGTATATATTCGGGCCCAGTGCTTCTCTCCATCTCCAACGACTGATCATGTTTGAATAGTTTTCGCAGCGGATGAGCTTGACGCAGGCACAGTATGACATGTTTCGAAAGACAAAGAGTAATCACTGACAAGGTCTCCAGATGGGTCGACCCTTCTTTCATTTCAGCTTACAAGAAATGGTGCTCCAACCACCACATTCCAACAAACATCGCCATCATCTCCCAATACACTAAGGGCTACTGGCTGGGTGATCCGCAAGCAGACTATGTAATGGTCTACTTCCACGGTACTCACATCAATGTCTGGGTTTGCAAATTTGGCTGATTCGCATACAGGCGGAGGCTTCGCATTCGGCGGAAATGACGGGCATCTGTTATTCTGGGACGTCATCATCGAGAGACTGGCTAGTCGAAACGTGTCTCTGGGCGTATTGTTTGTGGCATACCCTCTGATGCCGCAAGCGGTGTATCCCCGTCAATTTCAAGAGGCCGTCAACTCAATACGATACGTCCTTGAAGCTATGAAACGCCCGCCTGGTCAAATTATGGTAGGAGGCGATTCAGCTGGTGGGAACCTTGCAGTTGCGGCAATGCTACATGCAGCCCGTCCCTCCGAGCTGGCCCCTCCTCTGCCAGGAGTTTCAATGACGGAAAAGCTGAGAGCACTCGTCCTACTATCGCCATGGGTCAGCTTTGACATCTCTCTACACAGTTTTGAGCGAAATCGGAACAAAGACTACCTGCAGGCGGAAACCGAGAAACGTTGGAGCGACCTGTACGTGGGTAGTCAAGAACCTTCACCATACAATGAGCCCGCTCGGGCCTCGCCAAGTGAATGGAAAGATATTCCGGTACAAGACATTCTCGTAACGGCAGGGTCCAATGAAGTTCTGCTCGATGGCATCGAGAAATGGGTGAAAGACCTGCAGGTCAGTGGTCCAGACCAGAAATCGCATCAACATGCTGATCCAGTAAACAGGCTCACAATTCGAATGTCACATACAAGGTGGCGAACGCAGAGCCTCATGAAGCTCCCTTGACCTGGTCCATTTTTGGGGATCACCGCGAGACTGAAACACAGAGGAACGTTCTCGATTGGCTGAAAGATCATGTCTGAGATTCTGGAATCATGCCCTTCACACGTCTCAGCAAGTCGGTTTACCATGCTTAGAAAGGTCCAAACACCAAAAACAGTCCTTGGTCGAACTCAAACCTACGATGTATCCTTGATGTTGGCAATACTGTTCGTGTCAGCTTCGGTTGTCCAAGCGCCACCACCTGAAAGGCGCTGCGCCTTGATCAGTCTCTCACCCTACCTCACCCTGTATGTACCCAAAAAGCAAACAGACTTTCCACAAGTTCTAAAATGTTGCTCGCATGGACCTATTTCTCCGATAATGGCAGACGCCAAACTCGCATGGGCAATCCACATTGGGGTCCGGCACAGACCCACTGGACACTATATTTGAGAACAACGTCCGTGCACACAGCCAATGCAGAATACAATGAGAGTTGAAGAGTCTACGCAAGGTCTGGCTCAACTTGAGCCACTAAGAACTCGTTCTTGGTGCATGAAGCGTCTTGTTCGATAATCAGGCCTCCGGGATATGCCAATAGCTGCGCCCCTCAAGGAATATCTAATATGAGGATTTATCGAATTCCCCGTGGTTTGCAAGCCGCTACGAAGCGATTTATCGATGTCTGTCTTGTCGACCAAGTCTCGTTGACTCTTATACCGGCCCCGCCGCCAGAGATCCTGACGATCTGCAAACTATTCTCATAATCACTTTGACAACATGGCTAGTCTAGCTCTTGACCCAGCGGAAGCCCCTCAAGGAACGACCATGATCTCGCAAAAGGAGACGATTACAGTCACTGTCGACTCAGCATCGGACAGAGGTGTGCAGGTGCATGAGGAATCGACAGTGACGAGTATGAAGGAGACAGTGATTGACCCGGAGTCGACAATCCCTGTTCACACTCTCGAAAAGAAAGAGGTGACCAATGTCACCGAGGTCACTCCTGTCAAACCCAAAAAGGAGAAGAAAGCTAAAGAAAACAAGCAAAAAGCACCTACGAAGCCAGAAGTACCCTTTTATGAGGCTTTGGGCAAGCAGCTGTTCAAAGAGAGCCGCGAATCCACCTTTGAAGATCACCATGCGCAAGAACATGCAGCCGCAGCAGTCGAAGCAAATCCAACCGCTGCCAAAAGCAAGCCCACTATGGATTTGCTGTCGCCTCCCAGACCTGTCCATCGACGTACAGGCAGCTCTAACTCGGAGGGTTATGCCAGCGATAACAGTATCAGCACGGGATCGATGTCGGATATCGAAGCCAAAGATCCATCTGTCAACGTCGGCCTCAAAGATAGTCTATACAACTTGGAAGACTACAAGCGACTGGAAGCTATGAATGAGCTCATTGCGCAGTATAGCACAGTCTCTCACATGAGCGTCCGAGATCCGAGCTACTCCTTCTGGATCAACAAGACCCGAACTGCTGCCATTCACTTTAAACTCCTGAATAAGGTGGCAGTCCTCGCCGGCGACCCGCTCTGCACCCCTTCTGCCATGCCATCAGTGCTAGAGGAGTTCGGAAGGTACTGCAAAAAGGCCCGCTGGAAGATCTCCATCATCGGTGCCAGTGAACATATGCTTGAGATCGCCAAGCGCAGCGGTTGGCCCGTCATGAGGTTTGGGACCGAAAAGGTCCTGAACCCAACGACCAACGAAGTTCTTCTGGGGAAGAGCGGCAAGCGAACAGTGGCACAGTGCCGACAACTCCTCGACGCCACAAAGGGCGGCTTGTCGCTTCATGTCTATGTGCCCGCCAACGGCCGAGATATCGGCCTTGAAACGGAGCTAACAAGAATATACGACGAGTGGCGTGGTGATCGTAACACGACTCGCGACAACCAAGCCTTTATCACCGTCTTCGACATGTTCTCCATGCCCAGCATCATGACTTTCATCTACACGACGACGAAAGAAGGCGCCATCAACGGCTTTGCCGCTCTTCGGAAAATGGGCACAGATTCCACAGGCGCAGGCCGATATCACATCGACCCATTCATACAAAGCGTGAACGCGCCCAGAGGAACATCCGATCTCCTGATCTTTGCGTCTTTAGCCTACCTCAATGCCGATGGCGCCACGTACCTTGGTCTCGGTCACGAACCTGTCAGCGAGCCCGATGCCATGTGGAACATGCACTCGCTTGTTACTAGTGCCACGCGGCGCGTGTATCGACACATCTTCGGCCGTCTGCCTGTCGGCGGCAAAGAGACATTCAACTCCCGATGGAAGCCCGACACTGAGCAAGAAGCTGGCCTCTACCTGATCTTCATCGGCAGAAAGACGCCCAGCCCCAAACATCTGCTTGCCATGACGCACTTTGCCAACATCAGTTTGCGGAACGTGCTCCGGGCTGACTGGAAGGACTTCAAGCAAGAGCTTCGCATGCCTGTTCCAGTCCAGAATCCCGACCTCATGCTCTATGCTGGTGCGGCTGCTCCTGTGCGGGCTCCTAAGGAGTTTGCTGTGCCAGCAGAAAGACCCAAGATCGAGCATAGCGTCAGTGCGCCGGCGAAGACATGATAATCCTTCTGGTGTCTCGTTGTTCGGCAATCACTGGAGTTGGGCTTTGGGATGAAGCTATACTTTCGTTAATGGCTATGTGTGAGTGTTTGTCAGCGTTCTCGGCGGGGCATCCTGGAATAGACGTCGGTTGCTGGGTTGCGACATCGTTTTGTAAAGCTGTTGGCGCATTTGGGAAAAGACCTTAGCAAAACTTCGGATGAACAATGCATCCACACAACCTATACCAATATCATAGGCGTTCGGGCTATCTCGGACGAAGCTCAGTAGCGATGCTGGAAGGCATAGTCTCACTCTAGGTAGAAAGATATGAATTCAAACCATCTCATACTACTGAATTCTGTGAACGGTCCAGCGCGGACGAGGCTCGATATCACGTTGCGAAATGGACTGAATGTATTATTAAGCACCCAGGGCATCTCCATACAGCGTCTCCACACGGGACATCTCTCAGACCCTCTCATGCCATGTGCCTGTACCAGTAGTGGGACTCAGGGCCTCGCTCAATGGAGATTCAATATCTAAAGTCCGTTCCTGTCCGTCCCCATGGTTTCAATCACATAAGCAAGATAGGGGAATTGGGGTCTGCGGAGATTTCCAGATGGGTCCAACGTCAAGCTCAAGCAGCATTAAGTTAGGTCGCCTGATACAACAGTCATAAACGTAGACAGGATATAGAACAACTCTTGAGCCGGCATGTCCTAGCACTCCAGGCCGTTTATCTTGCAAAGTGTCAGAACGAATCGGGAACGACTTCTACAGTACCTCATACTCGAGTAGCCTCTGTCCCAATCAAGTATCAAGAACGCTATCTGCAGATCACAATGACATCCTACCTGATCACCGGCGCTGGCCGTGGTCTCGGCCTCGAGCTAGCCGCTCAACTCGCCAGCCTTCCCACGAGTCAAGTATCAACTGTCTTCGCAGCTATCCGCTCTTCGACACCACCAAGCGCCCTCCAAACCCTGATCGACCATTCAAAGGGCCGCGTCATCGCCCTGACATCCACGGTTGTCACCGACCGCGCGAGCCTAGACAAAGCCGCCGCACAAGTCGAGGCCCAACTCAACGGCAAGGGGCTCGATGTCCTGATCAATAACGCAGGCGTCATGCCGCCGGCATTCGAGGGCATCGCGAAAATGGACAACCTTCGCTATGCATTCGAAGTCAATGTCGAAGCTGTGCATGAGACCACCTCGGCCTTCTTGCCCTTGTTGAAGAAAGGCACTGGCAAAAAAGTGGTCAACATGTAAGTCGACCTTCGCTGTGATCCCCCAGGCCAGGAGCGACCTCTCCCAACCTGTCCAGTCTACAGGTTCCAAGACGTCTGGTGCTGATGGATGCTCATGCATTGCAGTTCCACAACGTTAGGTTCGATGGACCATGCACCCAAATACAAGTGGGCGCCATTCCCAGCGTACAAGATCTCGAAGACAGCGCTGAATATGCTCACTGTGCAATGGGCGCAGGAGTACGCCGAGGAAGGGTTCACAGTGTTTGCTGTGACGCCTGGTGTGAGTTACCTCCCTTTCCTCCGCCGCGTGCCCTAGGTTAATTTGCTGACCAATGTCCCCAACTGCGACAGTGGCTCAAAACTGATCTGGGTACCGAAAATGCCGACCTGGATGTCAGTGTCGGTGCGAAAGCTACACTCCATGTGATTGGGAACAGCACGACCGAGGACAATGGGACGTTCCGAAACATTCTTGTTCCAGGGTGGGAGAACACAGACGGTCCCAATCAGTATGATGGGAAGATTGTGCCGTGGTAGTGCGGTCAATTGGTAGTGGAATGATGTTGAAGTATGACGCTTGTTCGTATCATTGCTGAAGTCAGGCTCCTGTGTTCCCACCAGGCAAAAACATAGGTTGAAGCTTGGATGTCCGCGAGACCTCTGTCCAGAGTTCCTCGCCTGGGGCGTCACAGTCTTGCTCAAACCACAAAAACCGTGCGCAGACGTGCTTGATCGAACTCCACGACTTCTGTGCCTGTTGGGCAGGCAGTCGTAGTTCCTCCGTAAACCAGACTCGTAACGCAGTGTTTTGCGAGAGAATACCGCCCAGCATTGTTGCCCACAAAAAGAGCTCCCGATGTTCTTGCTGGAGCCCGAACGTCCAACAAGTGTTCAGAATGAGCATAAGCCGTTGCGCAAGCGTGTAGTGCATTCCTGAAACACGGGGAAATGGAAACAGAACAAGAAGCATATATGCTAGCGTGGCAAGCCTGCAGACCTCGTAAACGCAGGAATCTGGATTGAGAGGATCGGAAGACTTGTCAGGTAGGGAGAGAAGGTCGTGAATGAGGCAGTTCCTTCCCCATATGATGACAATGAGTTCAGGTGCCGATTTGTCCTTGTGCATGTACAGATCATAGCCTTTCGAGATCTCACATATCGTAGCGACAGTGCGAGTTAGTTGATCGTCGAGGACCACAGGAGATAGGTCTTGGAAACCTGTACCAAGGTTGTGCAGTAGCGGCCGCACGGCTTCACGTTTGGTGTAAGGCCAGAAACACATCAATCGTGCTGTCGACACGCGTAAAGGATAACTGGGAGCAGACACATTTTTAAGGGCCGCAATCAAATCCATTCTGACAGAAAGTTAGTCCATTGCACATTGGGAGGCCGTTCAGGAGTTAGCTTCATACAAAGCAATGATGTTGGAGAGGTAGTCCAAGCGAACAGTGTGGAGCCCGCCTCTTTGCTGGACCATGTGCTTCACCGCGTCCCAGTGTGCTGTCTCCCAGTGCATATGGCCATAGAAGTGGAAGTTCTGTGCCGTGAGCAGCGACGACTCATTAGTGCGACTGGGTCTGGGGCTTAAGGTATCCCCAGATCCGTGTGCACCAAGCATTACCATGCAGAGCAGTAGCTCATCCGAGACGTAGCCCTTGAGCGATGAGATTTCGTTGTTCAAAGCCTTAATCGCATGAGTCTTGTAAGTCAGCCGCAAGATCTTATTCTCCCTTGTTATCGCCATGCCGGTGTGAGCAAAGGCATTGTGAGCTGCGCCTGCGAAAACGATCGTGTAGAAAGCTGCTTGAGAGCGCATTGCACTGGCTAGAACAGTATGTTTGATCTCACTGATTGCTCCTGCCGCCATCGAGCAGGAAAAGACAGGCCACTGATACGAGACCGCTGTCAGCAGCATTAGCCCCTGCCCCAATACGATGGGACTATGCAACTCGCAGATTTGGGTGGGCATGAGACTCTGGACTAGTCACTTACCATAGTCGAGCATCTCCTGGACATACTGTGGTGTATTCTGGCGAATGAGGACGTTGAACGGATCTACCTTGCCAACGCCCACGTCTGTGGGTGACTGCAAGTTCGCTGCTGCAGCTGTCCTAATGCGGAAAGTGTTCGTACCAGGTATGCGTTGGGAAGGAGCGTTGCGTCGCCATGCTTCCCTTTCATCGGCTTGTGAGAGCAGACGAGTTACTTGCGTAGGAGGCTTGCCAAGTGCATTACGCTGATGAGGTGGCTGCGCGTTGCTGCCTGTGTACGCCTTTGCTAGTCGAGCTACTTTGGCTTTTCTATGATATTCGCGAGCAGCATGCTTCTGCAGCGAGATCTCGGACCGTTCTGAAGGTTGTTCAGCCGCAGGAGAAGGACGGTACGGAACGAACAAGATTCGTGTTTCATTACCAGGTGCCATCTTCACGCACCGGGATCCGGTGGCAAGGCTCAAGGTACTGTCAGTACAAATCTAAGAACCCCTGTACACTTGAGGCGGAAGAATCAAGAGAACGCGGAAGGACGATCTCCTAGCGAGGAAGATCGGCGAGAATGAGCGTGGTCCATCGTGCTGGATACCGTAAGCGGACGACTGATTCTAGAGCGAGGGGAACGGTGGAGTCGCCCGGCGCCCTCAATTTTCGAATCGGAGAAGCCGAGTGACTCTCCACGGCGCACGTTCTCGTGAGCGACGCATGCCAAATTCGCTTACCTGGCAAGCTTTGAAGTTGTCAAACTGCAGTTGAAGAGGGTTTGCCGGAAGACTTCGCTATTTGGTGTGCGATGGTGAGTCGCGTTGTCCGTTTTTAGATGTACATTTCCGCCATTTCATGTATCTATGGGCCCCAGACTCTTTGCTTTTCTAAGGCATAATCAGACACGGACAACAACCTTGCCCACAAAGCCTTGCTTTCTAAGCCGCTCGAAAGCCTTGGGCGCATCCTCCCATGCAAAGACCTCCTCGATGTGGGGGTGCAAGTCGTGCTCCTCGGCCAGCTTGACGGCCTTTTCAAGCATGGCCTTGCTGTAGACGAGGATGCCTCGTACTGTAAGTAGCATGTTAGCAGTTTTCCACAAACAGAGCATGCTACCCCTGAAGACTTACGTGTCTTGGCCCCAAGAATGAGTGGCATCAAGAGCTCGACTGGTTGCGGCGGTGTCAGCATGCCTACCACGCATGCTGTTCCTCCCAGCTTCAAAGCTTTCACTGATGCTTCAAGTGTGCCCCAACCCGCCACATCGCACACTAGATCGGCGCCCTTTCCATCAGTGAGGCGCAGCACCTCATCAGCCCAATCGGGAGTTGTCCGATAGTTGATCAACTCCGATGCGCCCAATACTTTTGCAATTTGAAGCTTTTCAGACGTCGAGGATGTTGCGATGACCCGCGCTCCCAGGGCAGCTGCATACTGAATGACGGCACAGCTCACACCGCCTGTGCCCTGAGTCACTACCGTTGTGCCTTTTTTGATGGGTATGCTTTGCAAGACATTGATCGCGGTCCCGGCTGTGGAAACCAGTGCTGCTGCCTCTTCAACGGAGAGGTTCTTTGGTGCAGGCACAATGCACGCATCCGGGACGGCCATATACTGTGACAAGGTCCCATTGTTGTCTCCTGCGCCCAGAACTTTATCCGCACGGAGCACACTCACGTCACCGTCAAGCCAGTCTCCCTGGGGTACCACGATCACCGCAGCTCCAACATTATCCTGCCATTGGCTGCCCGAACCTGCTTTGACGATCTCGCCGGCGCCGTCAGAACAAGGTACAAGTCCGGGAACCGTATGTACGGGATAGAGGGGCGAATCTGCAACACACAAGAGGTCGCGGAAATTGAGAGCGGCCGCGCGGATTCGAACCAGGACGGAGCCAGGTCCAGGTTCCGGGATTGGCACCTCTTTTACGGAGAGATTCTGGAATATGGTGGGAGACAGGTGCGAATGAGAATCGTCCACAATGTTGATCTTGTAAGCCAAAGCCATGGTTGTAGAATGTCAGATTGTTAGAGATTGGAGAGTAGAAGTTAAGCGGCCGTATCGTTTAGAGCTGTTGATTTTCGAGTTGGAGGGGGTCTGATCGGGGTTTATATACCATGCCCAAGTCGACTGCGAGGCGTTTTGATTGCTAAGGATCACTCTTGCAGGACATTCGTCTCTTGAGATTGTCCGGCCTCACCGAAGCCCTTTTCGCTCATGCCAGCTTGGGAAGTGGAATTCCACCAGGAGTGGGTCCTTAGCCTCGTGCTCAGCCTCGCGAGTGTCGCGGTGCATGTGAGCAATAGGTTAAGTTGTGCCACAGCAAAGGGACCCTGCTATGATGAGGCTTTAAAAGACATGCGTTGTGCATTGTGCTTGCAAGCGACCAAAAGAATTGTTTCGTATGCCTCGATCTGCAGCGGAGCTCCGTCGACCCATTTGGCCACGAACTCGCGGTAGGTCACCGGGTCGCCTTCAGCACCCAGAGCAGTCTTGTGCCAATCTTCTGTGGACATGCCCCATAAAGCTCCATCAAGAGAGACTGGTAAAGTTGCCATGTAAGGTACCGAAGTGCAGATCCCATCTCTGAGAAGTGAGTACAATGCTTGTAACATGACAGACACTAGCAGAGTTCTCCGAGCGCTTTCCAGCAGCACCCACCACCGGTGTGTTGGGCTCTCAAGCTGGAAAGTGTTCTGAAACGTATTAAGTGCTGCTTGCAGCTGACTTGTCCAGGTCTCAAGCAGGACTGATTGCCTCTCTGCATTAGCACGCTGGCGAATGTCTCCATCAAACAACCGGATGATTTGATACACGATAAGCGCCTGTGTACCCAACAAAAGTTCCTCAGGGCCCCAGCTGGACGACTTCGCAATGAGCCTGGAAATATTGTCGTCCAAGATTGCGAACACAACCGGTAGGTTCTCAGGAGTTCTTTGACAGTACATAGCGCTGACACCAACGAGGTCTTGATAAAGGCATGGTACGGTGTCTTTATACGAAGTGTGGTGGATAAACGGTAGATTGACCCCTTGGACCAGCTGTGCAATGCAGGACTGGAATTGGGTGGTGCAGAAGTCAACCTGATCTTTGGTGATGGGGGCCAGCTCCGGAAAGTCGACAGTGCTGAAGGTTGTACCTTGCCATGGAGAACGTGGACTGCTAGAGACAATGCTCCCGGGGTCCGACAGTAGTGTACATTGCTCCTTCATGGGCCGGGCCACAGGTGTGACAGCGCCAATCTGATCCTCAGCAAGCCGCTTAGAGAAAGATATCTGTACTGTTCAGCATCAACGAGCGCCTGAGCATGTTAAGGATGACCGACATATTGACAATCCAACCCCCGAGTATTACATCGAGTACAGGCTGGAACCACGAGGTCGCATCTCCGCTTGACGCGTACACACTCGGTACATGCTTTTCGTCGAGCAGAACTGTGATGAACGAGCATGCTGTGGACCATTACACGACTGCAGAACAAACGGTTGTCAATTGTGATGTGGTGGGTGAAGCCATAGCCTCAGCGTAGTGAACGCTATTTCGCAAACCTTGGTCTGACTCTTCGGGCGCCTGAGTATCTGATGCATTAGTAATGATACTGCCTCAAGCTTTCCCCAGGGCCGTCGGAATTCCACCACGCTAAGTTAGTGGACTTTCCAGTGCCTCCGCGAGGCTCGCCCCCAAATCTTGACGTGTGACAGTGATAAATTGAACATGAGCGCATGTATCACTGCGTCCTATCCGGCGGCGAATGTAGGTCATATCCAGCAGCATTAGAGGATTGTGTTGATGAGATTACCTTAGTGAATTGAATGAGGTGTTGAAAACAGCGTGGGAGAATGTCCTAATCTGGCTGCTCATGATTGCTACTTTAATTCACCTTGGTACTCACCATTGTCACGTCTCTAGGTCCTGAGTCGGGTCATCTTCGGATGATGGTCGATTCTAAATACTTGCCATACGACCAACTTGCTTTCATGCGCGATGACTCTCGAGTGGAATACCTGACACTTCTTTCGATCGAGATGGTAGAGCCTACATCCTTGCAATGACTCCCGGGGATCCTAACGTATCCTCCAAACTTGCCGCCCCAACGAAGAAATCTATCTTCGAGCGTCAGAAAGCCGACGCGGAAGCCAAAAAGGCTCGAGAAAAGGCCGAGACCGCTGCTGCGCTCGAGGACTTTGTTAAGAGCTTTGACGACGATGGAGGCTCGAACAGCTTCCCTGCGAAACGCAGTGGCTTCGTAGGAGGTGGTACTGCTAGCAACAGCAGTTTCGGGCCTGCGCCTGGAAAGAGACATTTCACAAGTTCAGGCTTAAAGAGTGGCCCTGGCAGCCTAGGGCCGAGTCCTTCGCTAGGGAGAAATGGGCCAGGCAGTCTAGGACCATCGTCGAGCTTTGCGAAGAAGCGAGAGTACGATGACTTTGCGGGCGCACGCGACCGCGACCGTGACAGAGATCGCAGAGACAGAGTGCTCTCCTACAGCGAAGAGAGGGACCGAGTCCACAAGCGGGACACAGGCGCATTTGCTACTGAAGAAGAGGAAGGCAAGGATACCGACGAGCTGAAAGCAGCGGCCAAACCAACATTACATCTCTCGTCTCTACCACCGGGTACATCTGCTGCGATCATCAAGGGTCTATTCGCGCCGTCTCCATTAACCGTCGACAATGTCCGCCTGCTGCCCACGGCCCCTGGAACAAGTGATCGAAAATCCATATCAGCAATTGTCACACTTGCCGCCGAAACTCCCGCCGCAGACATCGACACTGTCGTATCGCAGCTACAGAACAAATATCTAGGTCTCGGCTTCAATCTCTCCATATCCCGTCATCTCTCCTCCGCCGTCTTGACAGGTTCTGGTCCGGTCAACGTCCCCTCTGCCAATCTAAATAACCTCCCATTTGGTGCTAAACCGGTCATTCAGCATACCTCACTCTCACGAGCTCCTCCGCCCGGCCAGGGACCAGGTCGCTTTGCCCCACCTGCATCATACACTTCATCTACGCCATACGGGCAGAGGTCCAGCCTCCCGCCCACCCAAGTAACGGTCCAGACACCCAATGATCTGAAACAGCTGCGGCTCATTCACAGAACCCTCGAGTCCCTGCTGACATACGGTCCCGAGTTTGAAGCCTTGTTAATGTCCCGCCCTGAGATCCAGCGCGACGAACAATGGGCATGGCTCTGGGACTCCCGATCCACTGGCGCCGTATACTACCGCTGGCGGCTTTGGGAAATCCTCACCAGATCCAAGTCTCGTAGGCGAAACCTCCCATCCGGCTACGGAATGCGTCCGCAAGGCGACACCATCTTCGAAGGACAGAGCATCTGGACTCCGCCCGAAGACAACCTCAAGTTCGAATACACGACGAAAATCGAGGAATTCATAAGTGATGAAGACTACAATTCTTCTGACGAAGAAGACGCCGAAGAAGGCGGTGGTATTGCACGACGATACCGCGATCACCAAAAGGTGGGCGGAGCACCTCCAGACGCGCCTCCAGATACCGACGGCGTGGGTTACCTCAACCCCCTTGCGAAGACTAAGCTCGTCCACCTCCTCAGCCGCCTTCCTGAATCCAACGCCAAACTCCGCAAAGGTGATGTCGCACGTATTACCGCTTTCGCCATTGAACACGCCGGCGCCGGGGCAGAAGAAGTCGCAGCCCTAATTACGCGCAACGTCACCAGACCGTTCTGCTACAACGTAAACAAACCAAAACCTACAGCCACGCCCGACGATGACCAGTCAGACCACAACGAGGCAACAAATACTCCGAACACGAACCCCAATAACGACAGCGAGAAACCCAACAGCACCGACGTTGGGCCTCAAGACACCACCCCAGCCTCCCTAGTAGGCCTATACATAATATCCGACATCCTCTCGTCCTCAGCATCCGCCGGTGTCCGTCACGCCTGGCGCTACCGCTCGCTCTTCGAATCCCAACTCCGCAGTCAGACCGTCTTTCCCACCCTAGGCCGCCGCCCACGGGACATGAATTGGGGCAAACTCAAAGCCGACAAGTGGCGTCGCAGCGTCCAAACCATTCTGTCGCTGTGGGAAGGTTGGTGCGTCTTCCCAGGCCCAACGCACGAGTCGTTCGTCGAAGGCTTTCTACACCCGCCGCTCACGGCTGCGGAAGTAGCAGAACAGCAACGACAGGAGCAGGCGGTGCGTGACGCCGAAAAGACCGAGAAAGACAAAGCACCCGTCAGCCGGTGGCGGAGTGTCGACGACGTGCAGACATTCACGTCCGCGATCCCCGAGAAAGACGCTGATGGTGACGTCGATATGGATGGGATGCCGATGAATGATGATGAAGATGACGACGACAGGTATACTGACGAGAACATTGATGGCGTGCCAATGGTAGATAGCAGTGATGAAGAAGGGGACCAACCAGCGTCGGACCCCCCGCCTGGTGAATCTGAAAGGCCCGCTCTTACTGATGCGCAGGGCCAAACGAGTGCTTTAGAGGCTCCGCATCAAGCAATCGTCGAAAAGGGCGCCGCAGCCCCCACATCGCAGCCTACTCCTCCAGTTCCTCAGGGGCGCAAAGCCCGCCCTAGGGCGGCGGACTTTGACGACATGTTTGAGTGAATTGGATGGGAGTTGCGCTTGTAGCAGGTTTGGACAGACGAGGACGGATTGATGAAAACTCATGGAGTGGCACTTCTCACACATCGAGGCAATTGAACAAGAATACTTATTCCTTCTCAACCGGTACCTAGATCTCATTGTTTTCTCTACTTCTAAGCCTCACACCAGTAGACACCTGATGATCTCATATCTAGCCCTGTCATAGATCTTCTACCCGACACGGTTTCCGTCCAGCCTACACCTCTTGGGCACTGGCCTGACCCGGCTCTCCTTCCGGCAGCTTCGTGCCACGAGGTTCCTCGATTGAAGCTGCTTCCCGCTTGGGCATCTTCTCCAAGGAAGACTCTTCGTGGGTACTCGCAGTTGTTTGTTGACTGGCAGGAATGGCATCGGTATCCGGGTTAGGTTCTTCTCTCTCCAACTCCGGCCCAGAAGCTTGGCCACTGCTGGCTGTCGTCTCCTTCGACAGCTGTTCAACCTCCTCACCAGAAGGCTGGTGACTCAGAGGATTCGACTTTTCCTCTCCAGGCGTACCGAGTGTAGGTTCGGCGACGTCTTCCGCAAAAGCTGCAGCCTCTGTGCTTGCATGATCCGACGTCTGAATGATCTTTGGCAGTGGCGCATCTGCTGGAGTGGAGTTTTCAATTTGCGCTGCCTTGTCGTCCGAAAGTCCAACTGCGGCAGGGGCGTCCTCTAACTCTGACGTAGCCTCTGGCGCTGCGGATGACCCAATATTTAGCTCGTCCTCATCATCGATGGTCCACAAAGACCGCAGTGAAGAGATTGCAAAACCACTAGATTTGGCCGGAGCTGCAGGAGACTTTGCTGGTGCTCTCCTTTGAGGGCCTCTGGCTCTGCCTTTTCGTGCATCCTCTAATGGCTTTGCTTCTTCAACGACAGGTTCTGGTTCCTTCTCTTTAGGTGGCCCGAGGCCAAGCTTTTGATTGAGATCGTTCATGAAGTTCCCTCGCAGGTTGGCGATTTTACTGCCTGCGGCAGGTCGGGCTGGGATCTGAGGTTTTACCTTGGCAACTGGAGGTGAGGTCTTTTCATGTTCTGATGGGCCAGCAGAGTCTCCGGAGATGGTTTTACTGAGAGTTTCTCCAGGTGCCTTTTTGCCTGGCCGTGCTGGGACCTGAGGTTTGGGCTTGTCAGGTATGCTTGGGACTTTCTTCAATTCAGTGGGGGATGTTGTTCCCTCTTTTTCAATCCCCCCCTTCTGGGGTCGTGCAGGAATGCTAGGCGCGACTTGTGCTGTTGAAGCTCCTTCACCTAATCTGCTCTTACCTGCAGGGCGTGGCGGCACGAATGGCTTTACAGGAACATCCACCGGACTGTCCGGCTCGTTATCCTCTTGGGGAGTACTGACAGTGGTGACGAGTTGATGACTATCAGGACTATCCTCCCAAATGTCAGAGCTAGGGAATCTGGGCGTCAAGCCAGGTCTCGTGGGCATGTCATCACGAAGATGGGGAGCGAAACGAGACTTAGCCAGTCGCTCCTCCCTCGGAATGAGCTTCTTCCGTTCTTCTTCAGATGGCTCTTCTTTTCGCGCAGCTTCTTGTTCGGGCGTTTCGAATGTCTTGGTGGCAGGTTTCTCAACCTGCGCTGGAAGATCTGGCGTCGATACTTCAGCGGAGTGGTAGTGACTGCTTGGAGTATCTTCCCAGATATCCTGGCTGGGGAAGCGCTGTCTGAGGGAATTGGGTCTTTGTTTGAATCTTTCAGCATGACTCAGAGGCGCCTTGTCATCGTCTTCCGGGAACAGGGGCTCGTATTCCTCAACGTCTTCCAGCGGTGTGTGCAGATGCTCACGCTCGTCGTCGTGGCGTGAAACGAACCTGGAGAGTGTGTTGGAGGCACTGTGTAAACCATAGACACTGCTAGGTCTACTTGAGGGCCGCGATGACGGAGTTGCATCACCACTTCGGTAGGCTTCTTCGTACACGCTTTCGCGACGCTCGGCCCTGGGATTGACGGCAGGCTGCAAATGTTCATGTCCAGCTGAGTGGGCAACCTCGTCAGCAGCCAAGATAGGGACGGTGTAACCGTGCTCGTTGACATAGTCACCCTCTGCATCAGCATGGGTGACATAAGGTTTAGCGTCTACAGTTTCGTTCATAGTCTCTTGACCACCAGTGACTTTGTTGAAGCGGCGACTTGGCTGGATTGAAACTTCGTGCTCTGACTCACTTTCCACGGCATCGTGGTCATCAGAGCCTCGAGAGGCTGAGAGCCTTCCTGTGCGCCGGACTTGGGCAGGAATGGTTCCATCGGCGGGGAAACTTGTCTTCCTCAAGGGCGACTCGGCCACTGGCTGCGAACTGTTGGTGAGAGTCTTGGCCAGACTGTTTGGAGTGTTGGCCTGGGAGCGAGAGGCGTAAACATCAGTTGCTCCATACGCGATCTGTTCATCAGGTACTGAGGAATACGTCGACGTCCCTACATGGATCAGTAAGCCGTGGCCCAAATTGAGTTGTGTAGTACTTACCAAAACCTGCACCACGACTGGCCGTTTGCCGGACGATTTTGTTAAGATCGTCACTACTTAGTGCAAAGCTGCCACGGCCGCTTCCAATACTCTCGTAGACCCCATGACCAGAGGTCTCTTCATTCTGGGCTGCCTCTGGATGTTTTGCATACCACTCTTTTTCGAATTGGTCTTGGGGAAGAAGACCATGGCCGTGTAGGCCATAACTGCCGGGAGGAAGCATATCTACAGCACTTCTTGATCGAGAGTGAACAGAACGCCTCCTGTCACCGTTGGTTCCCGTATTGCTTGGGCTCATACCGGGTCCGGGAGAAGGGGCTTGCACGTCTCCCAATAAAGGATTAATCGGGACACGGATACCGATTTCGGCAGGGCCAGTCTCTTCGGAGTGCATGGAAGGACGACGTTCACCGTCAACGGTCGAGGAGGGACGGGAGAAACTTGTCCGCGTGCGAATCCGCTGAAGTCCTTCACCTTCGTCTTGAGAGGGTGTGGCAGGTTTCCCAAACCCGAGGTGAGCAGCTTGAGAAGAGTCGGTCCTGGTAACAGCTTGTACCTGGGCTGTCGCACTCGACTTCGGCAGAGACGGCTTAGGAGCGTGCAACTTCAAATCTTGGGCAATGTTTCTGGTTTGGGCGGCTGCGTCCGCAGCGATTGAGGAACTCGGAGGCTGCAGGTTGGTCTGCATGTTCATAATATCGGCATATTCCATTCCTTCTTGTCCGATCGAGGGTAAATTCTGGACGCTGGGACGACGGGGCAGGGCATCGACCTGTTCGTTGGTCTTCTGACGAGAGATATTGCCGCTCCATGGCTCATTCAACGGCGAACGAGGAAAGTTTCCGGGGGAGACTGAGCGTTCGAGACGTTTGTTGATAGGACGAGGAGGCATTTCGGGCAGTCTGCTGGCACCTTGAGCGCCCGCTGCTTGTTGGGCTCGAGTCGGTCGAGGAGGAATCGTGGGAGCTATTTGGGCCGACATGATGGGCAAACAAATGCTTAATGTCGGCTGGAAAAAGACCTAGTTAGCGTTTGATCATGACAATGTTGCAAACAAGGAGCCGATTATCGAGCAAAGCCATAGAATGGGCAGGAAACCCCGCTCACCGCCCCAGGAGCAGGACGGTGCTGCGATTTGAGTTGATCTGCAGGTCTACAAGGAGGACCTTTATCGATTGGGGAAGCTACGTACCGATTGGAGAACTGATATAAAGGAATCGAAGACAGCAATCGAAAGCTGCAAACAGGTAATATGGCAGAATGCGTGTGACTGAGATGCGGTGTCGTCGTAAGTAGGGGGAGGAGATAACGGCCGGAGAGAAATGCAAAACAGGAGGAATCGAGTCAGAGATGTTCGATGTCTGGTGTTGGTGAGCGCGGAAATAGGATTTCTGTTGGAGAAGACTTGACTTCAGTAGAAGAAATTGATGGCGTCGATGGACAGGTTATTAAGTCAAAGACACAGACGCAGGTGCAAAGACTGGGAAGCCGCAATGGCGCAGGCGCAGGAGCAGTGAGACGCATTCATTCGACGATGATGCAGTTCAGCTTTGCCGACTGGGACTTTGTATGGTCCAAGTAGCCGTGCCCCCAATGACAGCGAGTCAGTAGTGAGCAATTTGTTGCGCTTAGGCCTAAGGACTCTTGATTATTGGTCGATGGGCTGCATTTTTCAGGAACCAAAGGAGCCACCGCAAGAAAAAAGCCCACCACAACTACACCGCAGTGACGTTATATTGAGGCCTTTGTCTTTGATCCTCGATCGATGCCTCTTTGCTGTCGTCGTAAATAGAGGAACATACCGAGTATCTTGATCTCGTCGTCGCCCTCGTGGAGACATTTACCTTGGGATCATCATATTGCGCAATCCATGTCCACATGAGCACGATACCTGAGACCACATCTACGGTGTCCTCGGTTTAGCACTAACTCGCATCTGGGATTCTGTCCAACTCCGCAAGGGTCAGAAAAATTGCACATCCTCACGTGGACCTCGTCGTCCCGTCATTTCTCCTCCCAATGATGTATATTTCCTTTTGGCAAACGTCCTCAGTCTGCTCTTTTCATGTCAAGGCACGGCAAAAGCGAGCAAGTCCTGCATCTAGACCTCGGTACCACCTGATCAATCTCATTTTTCGATCCTGATCATTGGCGCGTACCCAGGTGCAAGATCTATCAAGTGAAAGGCGCCATCGTCTATTTTAGTTCTCCCCGCATTTCACTCTTCAGTCAGCACAGTGGAGAAGGTGTTTCGAATCAGGGTTATTCTATCTTCACAATGTAGACCATATCTTACCAAAACCAGGGAATTGACTAGGTCAAACAGCATTTCTTGGATACCTAAACCTTCCCATTTCCCTTGATCTACCGAGAAACCCAAATGCCGCCGTCTAATAACTGATTTTTGCAGAAATGTGTATCAAGTCCCGTATTCGACCAGCACCGACAAAATAGTGTACTCCATCACCATGACATCCAGCACGCCGCCCACAGTTCGCTCAAACCATAACCATGTTCATCTTTCCTCTTTCCAAGGTCTTGTCTTCCCCTTACCATTGTCGGTTCAGAACTCTCGAGTTGCCGTCCTTGCCTGCAGTAGCTGTGCGAGCATCGCCATTCAAGGATTCCTTGCCAGCGGTCTCCGCACGTCCACCCAGCTCGGTCTTTCCGCCCGTCATGCGTCGGCCAACCACCACGTTTCCGTTGGTGGCCTTCTTCTCTTTGCCGAACACCTGGGCTCCTTCAACAAGTCTTCGTTCCTTGTTTTGACGTCCGTTGACAAAGTCGGGGTAATTGAGCGTAAGTTCCACGGAGCCGTTGACGAGGTGATCGGCGGCCTCCACACCCAACATAAACGAGTGGTCTTGGTTACCAACCTCATATCTCCATGAACCGAATCGTCCTCGACTCCAGATGTCCTTGGCTTCCAAAGCTGGGAGCAGCTCCTTGAGGACTCCTTCACGCTCGAGCGACGGAGTCGGGTATCCGTGATCGAATCGTCGGTGGTAGGTTGACACGATCTCGTCTTCCGGCTTGAGCATATCAGTGTTGATCAACCCCTGAATACAGTCCTTCATCAAGTTCTCCTGGTCTACAGGTTTCATGCTTGACTCGGAGACTTCCAACATGATCGACCAGTATGGTCCTCCCTTGGCCTGCATGCTCTGCCGGCGGGATCCATTGGCCAATTGGAGAGTAGGCAGCTTGACATCCTCTTGTGGCTGGTTGTAGGGTGAGTAATTGGAGAAGATGGTGGCTCGGTAGAATGGGCAATCGTCCTCGGGGAAGTAGAGCCAGCACTTGTCGCCAATCCGGTCCGGGCGAGTGCCACGGATGCCGACACCAATGACGTGGGTGCTGCTGTAGAAAAGATCTTTGGACAGCTTGATGAGCGTCTCGTCCTCCATTGACTCCACGAGTGCGTCCACTGCCATGGTGCTGATCAACTTCTCATATTTGATTGTAGTGCCGTCTTCCAGAAGTACTTGTTTCTTGTCTGCCTCCACCTTCTTTACAGTGTTCTTCTTGCCGAAGCGCTTCTTCTCCTTGGGGAGTGTGTCGGCCACAGCGATCCAGATACCACCAGTTCCATCGCGGGCTGGGAATCTGAAGGTGGCGTTGGGTCCCCAATTTGGAGCGGCCTGATTCAGAATGATGTTTCGCACATTGCCCTTGACGTTGGGAGCAGCCACACGTTCACCGAGCCATGCACATTGCATCTGCGCCAGAGTCAGAGTGAGCCGCAAAACTAGTCAACACCTCAAGCATACCTTTGTTGTTGGGACAGCCCAGACCTTGAAGTTGTACGGCCTCATGAAGAGGTCCGCCAATCCGACACCCTGGTTGCGCAGAATCCACTCATCGAAAGTTTTGGGCTTGTCGATTGCGACTCTCGCTTGCAGAGCGGCGTCAATCAGGTCATCCATGCACTTGACTTGGTCTTCTTTTGGCAACATCGCAATATTGTTCTGGAAAGGATATGGCACCCATAGTCCCTTGCAGCGCACGTACGAGATTCTCTGGTGGGTGTACCAATCGTCTTCTTTGGGCAAGGCCTCGTCAATGCAATCGTCGAAGTACTTGTAGTGGGAGAAGATGACATGGCCACCAACATCGTAGAGCTAGATTGAGTGTTAGCAGCTGGTGCCTTGTGGAAGCAGAGATGCCCATACAAATCCTTCTTTGGTCACATCTGTCGAGGCCAGACCGCCAGGGATCTCGTTCGAGTCCAAGATCAGCCATGATGGGCCATTCTGCGATTCTTGTTAGAATCCCCAAATGATACCATTTATCCAAGGGCCACATACGATCTGATTAAGTCGTTTGGCAGCACCAAGACCCGTGGGGCCGGCTCCAATGACCAGAATGTCGACCGAACTGTGTCCATTGAATTAGTGGGGGGCGACAATGAACATTTGGGCTAACGAAGGCGCATACATTTGGGACATTGTGAGGACAGCTTCAAGCGAATGTGATTGTGAGAACAGCTCAACGATTGAACACAAGTTGTCTCAATGTGCAGAGACGGCGATCGAAAGGTGCGGTGTCGAGGTCTTGCTTGCGCGGTGGGCGATGTTGAACACGGAGTCTCCTCCGCAGCTATTTAGGTGGCCCACTCCCAAAAAAAGTTGACTCGCAACTGCGCCTGCGGGCCCCAGAAGCGGGAACTTGCAGGCAAGTAAGACAGGAGCTTGGCAGGGGACCTCGCCTTCAATTTCTGCAACTCCGAGTCTGCATTATTGCCCATTTCAGCGCGTTCAGCACCTGGCACAGCTATCTCTTCCTAGTGGTTGGCTTAAGATTTAGCTTATCGCGGTTTCTCCTTCAGCCTTGCATTAATTAGATAAAACCACCTGGTAAGGGGCCGGAGTCTGGATCACTCTCCTGAAAAGTCGCAGTTAGGCGAAATACGCCCCTCCTTCAATTGCTCGGATTCAGTCCACCATGGTGGCACAATCATAGGCGAAATGATAGATCCTGCAGATCGGGTGCTTTAGTGCCCCTTTTGCACAGCCATCCGGTGTCAGGATATGGACGCCAACGAGGAAGCCTTCAAAATGTCACAATCTCCAGAGATGAACTGCAGTTATACATGTCCTCCACGGCATTTAGGGGTCATGACATGCGGTCTCCGGATCTCCTGACTGCCATCATGGGCGGGAAGCTGCATGATGGCCTTTGTCCTCGGGGTGTTAGATCACCAAACGACAGATACGGAGATCCGTCGTGCGGAACAGCCTTTCCCCATGTCGTGTCGGAATGCCATTGAGCCTGTGGTCAGAGACACTCCTTTCATAGGTCTATATAAGATTCAGCATTCATGCGACATGCAGCTCCCAGGTGCTGGATCAGCCATCCGGATCAGCTCCCTATTTCTCAACGCTCCTTAAACGTGCATTTTACCTATGGATGTGTTCTTTTTCAGACAAACCGGACCGGACGCATGGCTGGTTTGGAACAAGTGGAAATCAATGATGCCGACAAATCGATAGTGGCGCCGGATGGTGAAATCGGTGGTGGAGAAAGCTAATTGTCATTTAAATGTTTTCATTGGCGGGAATCCTCATTTATGCCTCCGGCATAGTTGCCTCAATCTGCTGCGCAAATGGTGGGAGCTGTTGCTTGTTGGCAGAGCTGGGTCTGGCTTTCTGGGTGCCCCGTTCTTCAAACAGGGACGGCCCTTTTTTCCAATACAGAAATAATTTACCCGACTTTGCCCTTCAAAACCTCCCGTGTTGCGCGGCCCAGAGAAACCCTGATAAGTTAACAGATTTCTTTACCATTGTTTCTTCCATCAGCCGCATCGTCCCTGCGCATACTCGGCTTTCATTCCATTCCCACAGTCACTCGCTCCATGGTTGCTTAACCTCCCATCACCACCACGTTGCAGCCGAGAGCATTCAACAGGTCGAACCGGCCCTTCTCCTTTCGAGATTCCCTTGTCCGAAGCCCATACTCGTCACCAGCCATGAGCGACATTGAGAAGAAGGCCCGCTTGTCGGGTGAACAGACAAGAGTTGCAGAGCCAGCTACTATTCTCCCGACCACCAACGTCCCTCTACCATCTGAGAAGCCTGCACCTCCTCAGCCGTCGCTTCACCCTGCAGTCTACGTTGTGTACGTTCACTCCGACATGTTTGGCTGCGTCGTCAACTGACATGTGTCACAGGACCTGGATTGGATTCAGTGGAGGTGTGATTTTGTTCAACAAGTGGCTCTTGGACACTCTCGGATTCAGTATGCTTAGCTATGATTATTTCGTGAAGATGCAGCAACTGACTCTTTGATAGGATTCCCCATTAGTTTGACAGCATGGTACGCCAGTAACCAACACCCGACGTTATCAATTGACTTACTCCATATGCAGGCACATGATTTTTTCGACCGTCATGACCCAAATCCTGGCGAGGACCACCACCCTCCTTGATGGCCGCAATGCCGTCAAGATGACCGGTCGGGTCTATCTCCGCGCAATTCTCCCAATCGGTTTCTTCTTCAGCTTGAGCTTGATCTGTGGCAATAAAGCATACCTCTATCTCAGTGTTGCGTTTATCCAAATGTTGAAGGTTGGTTATCCACCCAGTGAGACCGGAATTGTGGTTAACATAACATAAGGCAACGATGCCTGTGGCAGTCCTCTTGACCACCTGGGCTATGGGTGTTGCACCTCCGAGTCTCAAGACCCTGGGCAATGTCTCATTCATTGTTATCGGAGTCGTGATTGCATCCTACGGAGAGATCGAGTTCAACTTGACTGGCTTTTTGTACCAAGCTGGTGGTATCACTTTCGAGGCCACCCGCTTGGTGCTTGTCCAACGTCTGCTCAGCTCGTCCGAGTTCAAGATGGATCCTCTGGTGTCCCTGTACTACTTTGCGCCCGTCTGTGCCGTCATGAACAGCGTGACTGCCTTGTTCCTCGAAGTTCCCTCAATGACAATGAAGAACATCTACGATGTGGGCATTTTCATGCTCATTGCTAATGCCATGGTCGCATTCCTCCTCAATGTCTCGGTGGTGTTCCTGGTAAGCGCTGAACACTGTTGGACTTGCGCACTTGCTGACTGTTCTTGATAGATTGGCAAAACTTCGTCTCTCGTCCTCACCTTGTGCGGTATCCTCAAAGACATTCTCCTTGTCATGTGTTCAATGGCGATTTGGGGTACTCCGGTCTCCAAGACCCAATTTTTCGGATACGGCGTTGCTCTTGGTGGTCTGTTGTACTACAGACTCGGCGCGGAGCAGCTCAAAGGATACATGAGCCAAGCTGGCCGGAGATGGTCGGAGTTTGGCGTAGAGCGACCAGCTTTGCGAAAGGGTGTCATTTTCGGATCAGTCTTGCTCACGCTATTCATCCTGCTCGGCGGACTGGCTCCTACATATGCGCCTGAACATACCGATAACCTGAAGAAGATCTTGAGCAGCGGAATGGGTCGATGAAGAGATGGATTATCAGGTGGTCGCGAGACTACAAGCACAAGCACGAGGGGTGTTGGTTCAAGCGTTTGAGAAAGATTCCGCACACGATACTAACGAGGGCTTATTATCGCCCACGGGGATACTTCTTTCCATGGCGTGTACAGTATGACATGTTGTGTACATTCAGGCGTTTGGATGTATCGCAGTAAAGACAGCAAATTAGAAAGTGGACAATGTGTGCTGGTATGGATGCCGAGAAGGTGGTTGTCAGATACAGAAGCTGCGCCTTTGCTGAATTAGCACTTGATAATGATTGAAAGAAAGAAAGAAGAACTAGCATATGGTATACTTGTAATAAACATGATGGTGATTATATTTCTTCTTCTGTTTATCGGTCGTGAATGGCCTCTTTGGGTGATGGCTTGATGGGAGGTGGTGGCGGGCCAGGGCGCATCTGTGACATGCTGCTTGCGGTGCCTAGAGCGTCATCCCCCACACTCATAGTTCGTTGTCTTTTTCTCGCTTGGATATTGAACCACTGGCAGACCATTCGTAACCATTGAATGTTGTGGAGCAATAAATAAAAAGCGGGAAGCTGGACCCTGCTTTCCATCTTTACATGGCTGTTTGCCTTAACTTACAACATTTCCCCTTGGACGAATGCTGCTGAAGTGGTGGATCGCCTTTTCCTACTGCTTATGCATGCCATGCAGCTTGCTCTCTACCAATCGACATGTCTCGATCGTCTCTCAAGCACTTGCGTTCCTGGCAATCCGTGGTTCCCAAATGGTCAACCATACCCAGGCTCTGTGCGTTGCCATGATGCCGCTTCGCGCTCAGACGTCTCTATTCGGCTGCCCTTTTGCCTCTGCGTCCTCCACCGCTACATCCATCCATTCCCCAGAGTCCATCTCTTACCTGTTGTTTCTTTCCGTTCAGCTTCCAAGAAATGCGACTCTGCTTCTGTTCTCCCATCTTCTCTCCTTCTTCACTCGCCTTTCTCTTCCCTCCATTGAATCTATCCATGACTACCTAGCCTCTTTCGCGTCCACCACCCTTCGCGACTTCAATCACCTTCACCTCTGCCGTTTACTATCCAGGCGCATACATATACACGTCGCGAATCATCGGCTTATAGATTGACCCGCGGAGCTGTGGACATCTTGACCTCACCCTGTCCTCATACGACCATCAATATGTCTTCCGGCCCTCTCCTAGATCAGATCCAGCTCCCTACCCCGAGCGATACACCCAGAGCCATGGAACAAGACGAACCCCTCCCCACCTCATATGCCCATCACTCAACTACCTGGACTCCCGTCGATGGTATGACGCCCATATCCACAAACCCATCGAAGAAGCGATCGCGGGACGACATGGCTTTCGACCCTGAAACCGACGGCTCCTACTTTGCAGGTGTCCAAACTCCCGCGCCCATTCCGGAAGAAGAAGAACCGGTCTACGGTGAAGGCATGATCCTACTGAATCCCAAGACCGGCATGGCAATCTCAGCAGAAAGCCAGACCGGTACTTGGTATGAAGAGAAGGTAGAAAGAAAAGCGTTTGAACACGAGGTGGCAGCGGCCAACTTTAGACCCAAGATGCCTACCAGCCGAAAGTCCGCCAGAATGTCCCAGAGCTCGATTCGGTTTCCCATTGATACTACGGTCGTCAGTGCGCCAGCGAGCCCGCCCAAGACGGCTGTGGATCGACCAGAGTTCGACGAGGCTACCATGGCTCTGGGCATCGGATGGACCAAAGTTTCGTCGGAAGATGAAGCCATTCAAGCTGCGGCTAGAGGATGGGCCAGATATCTCGAAAATCATTATGCCCGATATATTCATGGCGCGCAGATACTGCTCAAGAGTTCGGGACTGAATGCCTACCTAGTGGGATCTCAAGAAGGCTATTTTCTGTTCAGCGAAGACCTGTTGGAGGGGAAACTCGTTGGGCGAACTTGGGAAAGCTGTTTAGGGAATTTGAAAGCGCAGCCCATGCAATTCGAGGGTGAAGTGGTGTTACGCGCCGAGAGAACTCCCGGACCAGATTCCGTGCCAATTCAATTACCTCAACGAAACATTATGGAAAACTGGGCCGACTACGAACGCCTCAACAGCCCTCAAGCGATCGCGACACACGGTGGTATGGATCTTGACTGAGTGAAGCCTTGATTCGAACAGCACTTCCGCCACCGCCACGGGCCGTTCAAGAAGAACCCCAGAAAGTCCAAAAAGTTCCGTCATGATGCGATGGCCTTTGCAATCAGCGCACCGCAGCTTGAATCGCACACTGCGAGTACAGCTCCTGACTCTGCTTCTTCGCAGGAGGAGGATCGCCCAGGTCGATCCGAGGCTGCAGGGCACATGGCTCAAGCACGCCGCGCTTGTAGAGCGCAGAACATGATGGCATAGGACGACCGGCCTCGCGCCGACTGAGACCAAGATGGTCACAACCTTCAATGCGGCCGTGTGTTCAACCCGACTTGAGCTGCGGCTCCGATTTGGGATTTGCCAAAGAAAACGAAGCAAAGGGCAAAATATTTGCGGTAAAAGCGTTTACGAATTTTGACCAAATCTTTTTGAAAAGCGCCGCAATGCATACTAGAGACAACCGATTATTTAACCAATGGCATACTCCATTTCAAAAGTCTCGGTCTCAATCTCATCACTGCGCTCAGCAGCTTTTTCCTTGGTCTTGTCTCTTGCGGTTTCAATCCAAATCCAGGTTTTGAAAGTCTGACCATCTGTTCCTCCAAAGGCGCCCTCACTACCCGTGACTTCACCCATCTTTCGGAACGCAGCATGCTGTTTCTGCACCATCGCACTCTCATCCCATCCCCCAGCTCCTCCGTCGCGCATCCACTCGCGCTCCCACTTTCCTGCATGCGCGATAGGAACTTTGTACACACTGACCCTCAGGAACTCGCGTTCACTTCTGGGTCCGAAGGGGGCGATGTCCCCGGAGATATGGCGGACAATGTCGACGGTCATGAATTGACCTATTGCTTTCGCCAGGTCGACGGCGCCGGGGGTGCTTAGGAACGAGATGTGATCGGCGCCCGTGCGCCAGCCCCCGAGGAGGTAGTATACCGACTTATCGTTTATGGAGTGGTAGAGGTGGAAGGGGATACCTGCCGCGGAAGAGACGTCATGGAGGGCGTGACTCCAAGTTTCGGTGAAGGATGGAGATACCGGGACGGTATAATGCGGCTTGAGACGCACAGTGGCGAGTTCTATCAAGGACATGGTGATGGTGATGGAGACCCGTGGGACTGAGTAGACCCTTAAGGGGGAAAGAAAGTGTCAAGGTCAGGCACTGCGGTGGGATATCAGATATAGGATTTGAAGGAAAGTTTCACTCGTCCATTTCTGTACTGAACGCGCGAAGGCCGTAGAGGGAGGACTTTTTCGATTACTAGTAGAAGTGCTTGTAACGGGGACGGGTACCAGTCATGGACATGATTGTGCTGACGAGACGAGGCTACGGAGCGAGCTGTGATCGGCGGTGCAGATTCCTCATTTGTGCAAGAGACGATGTACCACAAGCAAGATGGGCAGATGGATAATGTTGAGGGTTGTATTGGTTGTCTTCGTAATCCGTGATCAAGCCAGATTGATGTTGAAGTTGAGCAGTTCAAAAGTGGTGGTGGCCCTGACGCAGTCAGCGATAGAGAGGAAGTGCAGATCAGCCACCTGGAGAATGGTGCGAAGATCAAAGGACGACAACGATGGTGCCAATATAACACCAGGTAAGCCATCGCAAACTTGCATATGGATGGAACACCATGGGCGATTGCAGAAGTATGAATATTGGTGAACACGGTGAAGTCGGAATATAAAAGGGGACTTCGGGGTCAGGGAATGAATTGACCATTGGTCATGATCGTCGGAATCGCTTGTGTCATTACAGTGTGAATAAATCCAAAGATGCGAACAAATTTTGGCATCCGACCACACATCTTGCCAAGCCTTTTGTCATGACAGACTGATTTTCTTTACAATGGTAGGAGTTTGCCCAGCAATGAACCGACAGCTGGGGCAAGCACGATCTTGAACAAGAAGATCAAATGGTCGTTTACGTGGACCAGTTCTGCCAATGTCCCCTGTGCTAATCGTCCTCGACATACTCCGAGATGCAACCTGACCACACTTACTGTGATTCCACCATGTCACAGGGAAGCGGCATTCGGGATTATTTACTAATTCAAATCGACCCAGGCATCTTCTCACCAAATGTCTGAATGTCAAACGCAATCAGCACCGCCAGTCGTATTGACCCTTGATGCGAACCAAGTGCTCGGTCCCGGAACAGCTCGACTCACCTTAGTCTTGTACTGGACAGCACCATCCAGCGGCTTCACCCATGCCTGTCGATGAGATGAGAAGCTCTCCCATTCCGGCACCGGTAACTTTGGATACTATTCGTACGCATGACCATCAGTACTGGTAGCTTCGACAAACTCTGCGACTCCGAGCAGACATCCTGTATGCACGAAGGCATTCCCAGTAGCAAAGCTGTGAGCAGACCCAAATGAGAACTTACAATGCCCAGTTTCAAGACGATCTTGCCTTTATATATCGGCGTTACACTCATGATCGGGACCCCGCAGGTTTGGCAGAAATATCTGTGCCGTTACCATCAGATGAGACGTCTCAAACACGTATTGATCAATTGAAAGAATCGAGTCGCCTACCTTTGCACAGGCGTCCCGCTCGTCGTCTCGGGATCCTGCCCGTTGTAAGCCATGGATCAGGGCGAGCATGACAAAACGCGACTACTGACGCTGTAAAACTTCAGATTGTCCTTTCCCTTGGGAAACTCGACTTTCTCCTCTTCGATGAGCAGGTTCACTCCATATCTGACGAGTATGGTGGTCAACGTCCCGGCCCGGTCGTCAGGTCGATATGGAGTGCAACGTACAGTCCCCCAGCGACTTTGCGACAATTGGCGCAATGGCATAGATGTCCCCTTTTTTGCTCACCGAATAGGTTGTCATCGTTTACCTTTACCTGGACAGCTGATTATGGGTGAGTTAGTATATCGCCGTCGTATCTGATTGGCTGCAAGTCGTCTGAGGGGTTTTGGATGCGGCACTGTACCTTTGCACAAGCATTCCCCTTCCATTCTGAACTCGTCGAACAGGCTCAATGAATGCTGCGAATGTTATTGGAAACAATCGATAGTGTCGGAGACCTCAAACGACGTCTGGACAGATGTTCCGTGTAGCGGTACCGGAGTGACTTGCAGTGCGGGGATGATATTGGCAGGGTCAAGAAGAAACGTTCGACGTCATTCGACCATATTGCTTTTCTACATACGAAGGTGTTGACTCCGTCTTTGAACGGACTTCGGCATCAGCTGGTCGAAGATTATTCGTCAGGCTTGTCAGTACGATCTACATCACCCTCAAGCAAAGCTTCCAGGTGGTTACGTCCGGCGATGACCAGTTCCGAGAAAGGGAAGACATTTCGAGGTCCATGTTTCCGAGAAGATCAGCCCGACTCGAAAGTGTCTGATTCTCTCGAGTTCCCTCGGCTTTACTGACTGTTTCCACCGGTTGGTTGCGGGGACTCCGTCTGTCCACTCACGCCGAGGGACCATGATTTGGTCTCTCATCGGTGCCTTTTATGGAGTGTTTGTCCTTACTCTGACCAGCAAAGATTGTCCCGCACGGGGTGTCGACTTATTGCCTGCGGGGATGGCCTACTCACCACAGGTAGGTGCCCTCGCTTGCCCGGCTATGATATGACATACTATTCGTTCGTGTTCTTGCGGGGTGAAGTTCTAGTTCTGAGGGGTATGCTTCCTGAGGACAAAACACAAAAGGAGCTCGTTGGCGTGCCTTCAGGCGGCCTCCCAGCAATCATACTTCGTAACAAGCGGCAGATTGAACCCTGTTGTACTTTCCCCGTACACCAGATCTTGTCAAAGTGCTTGAAGATGTCCTTCGTACAGGAAGTCGTGACCAGCCTTACGGGCGGAGGGCCCGAGGTCTATGACCTTGTGGTTGTGGGCAGTGGATTTGCAGGGTCCATGACCACATTGAATTTCCTCGAAGAATGCAAGAAACTCGGCAAGAGAGGGAAAGTGGCTTTGATCGAGGCCGGAAAGGAAGGTGAGCGCTGTGGTGCAAGCAGATGGACAATGGCATACCTCAGACTGGACAAAGACAACAACTTTGACACAGACTGGAAGCATGAAATGAAGCGTGTCAGCAATGGTCTCGCGGATCAAGACTACTGCGCAAAGATGGAGCAGGAAGTCCCGGTCACGGCTCAATATCTTCTTGACCATGGCGTCAAACTCAACCATCACGATGAAAAGAATGTTCTTCTCGAGTTCAATACCAACCAGCATTTTGTATTCCCCGAGGGCGGCGGCAATGCCATTATCAACGCACTGTTCGACAACATCCGCAAATTCGACAACGTGACGGTCATGTGGGAAACCCAGGCCGAACACCTTTTGACCGCAGATGACGGTGTTGTCAATGGCGTCAAGGTCCGCAAGGCTGACGGACGCCTGGCGAAAGTCCACGGTAGAAAGGTGATGCTCGCATGCGGAGGCTTTGAAGGAAACCGGGAAATGTTGGCCCAATACGTCGGTCCAAGGACGGAACATCTCGAGCTCATTGCCCCCGGCTTGAAGTACAACACCGGTTTCGGCCTGAAGATGGGCTTGGAGGTCGGCGCTGCGGTCGCAGGGTCGATGAGTGGGATGCACTGCGAACTCGTTGATACCAGGGCGACAAAACCTGACGCAGTCATTTGGGGCCATGGATATGGCATTGTCGTCAACAAACATTCCAAGAGGTTTTATGATGAAGGGCAGCGACACCTCTTTGGAACCTTCGAAATGATCGCGCTCGAGACATGGCGAGACCAAGACCAGCAGGCATACTTTGTCACAGACAAGGCGATCATGGATCGTTTCCGACCAGGTTGGGTATACGACACCACTGATCAAGAGCCCGAGCAGAGCGACACCATTGAAGGTCTGGCCGAGAAGCTTGGTCTGGATCCCAAGGAGTTGAAGAAGACCGTCGAAGGATTCAATGCGGCTATCAATGACAAGGAGTTCAAGGTGCTAGAGCTCGACGGCAAGAGGACCACCGGCCTTTCACCCGATAAGACGAACTGGGCCAATCCGATCAAGGACCCTCCGTACTTTGGATATCCGATGAAAGCACAATTGACCTTCACGTACGGTGGTCTCAAATGTGATCTCGATTCCAAGGTCTTGTCGACGACGGGAGTTCCGATTCCAGGACTCTACGCTGCCGGAGAGCTAAGCGGGCTGTTCTACAACGAGTATCCACCAGCAACCAGTGTGCTTCGTTCGCTCACATTCGGGCGTATTGCTGGGAAGGACGCCGCGCAGGCGCTTTGAAAACGGGTCGACAAAGGCTCAAGCGACAAACGGATACAAGCAAACATGGAAAGCTCGTGAAAGCGGTCTGGGAGGCGGAAGTAGAAGAGAACGAAATTTCTGGTGACTGAGACGCGTTGTTTACGCTCGATGCCGGCAGACCTGCCTGTCTCGAAATTGTAACCTATATGTGCTTGAGATATCTACCTACGGTAGAAAGAGTGAGACGATATCAGCAGAGACGATGACTGGAACTTCCAAATCGATCGATACAAAGTGATGATGATTTCGACATATAGTGTCATTCTTGAATGCTCAAGTTCTAGGGCCTGCGGATAAAGAACATCGCTTGGGGGGTGACTTTCGGCCGATGAACCATCCTGTATAAGGGACGCATGCCTAAGCTTTGACCTTCAGAAGGAAAGGGTGCTTCAATGCATCGTTCGGTGTAATCCTCTTCTCGGGTCGCAGGTCTAGGCATTTTTCCAGAAGGTCAATGAACTGTTCTAGCTCCTTTCTCTCTTGCTCGTTCATTCGTCGATCCTTAGGCATCAACCTCGATCTCAGATCCTTGACGGGTTTCGGCTTTATATCAATCATGCGCACCACTGTCCGACCGGTGACCTTGTCCACCTCTTCGGACCGAAAGTTGAGCAAATCGTCAAAGTAGTCAAAACTCAAGGAACCCCGCCGGAGCACCTTGTGCGGAAATTTACCTCGACATTCCATAATTGCGCGTAGCATACCGTTATTGTTCCGGCCTGTGAACAGGATTTTGCCAGTGTGAAGCTCGTAAAGAGTGCAACCAATCGACCACATATCCACACCATAGTCATATGGAACGCCAAGAATGACTTCTGGGGCTCGGTAGAAGCGCGACACGAGGTACGGTGCTGTTGCATTCTCGGTGATAGGCGATGCAGAGCCAAGATCACAAATCTTGATAGTGCTTCTCGCCTCGTTAACGAGAATGTTGTCTGGCTTGAGATCAGCGTGAATGTATTGACATTTCTTCAACACGCTCAACCCCATGAACAATTGTTGGGCGTAGGCACGAATTGCCTTGATATTGATGCCTACGTCTCTGCCAAACTTCTTGAGCACCTCTCGAAGATTCATGGAGAGACTTTCGAAGACCATGCACAAATGGCCTTTGTGGTCAAAAGAGCCCTCTAGACGAATGAGATGCTTCTTGTCTTCCGGATCGTTAGCTGCAATGTCCTGCAGTATGTCGATCTCTTTCATGCCTGCCTTCCGCATGGTTTCGTTGTTCCGCACGATCTTTATGGCAACGGCGTTGCCAGTATGTCGGTCAGTAGCTCGGACGACTGATGAAAACATTCCTCTACCAAGGTTTTGAGTAACATGGTATCGATCCTGGATCAGCTCACCGAGAATAGTGTTGTAGTATCCTTCTGCGTCGTCCCAATTGTCCATGAGATTGGCATCAAGAGCTTGAGCGGCCTTTGCTTCGGTCTTTGGTTTCATTGGAGCCTCTGCAAACATGTCATCATCGTCATCCGCATCAGCGAACATGTCAAATTCATCATTTGGCTTAAAAGGGGCTGCAGAAGATTCTTTCATCTGCTCGATGACTTGATGCTCGGCGTGCTCGATCGACGCTTCATCTTCTTTGAACAGACGTTTATCGTGTCGCGCTCGCTCTTCTTCCATATCGGCAGTGGGATCGTAGTCGGCCGCTGAGGGACCATCCGCGGAAGGAGAGCCCTTGAGAGGGTTGCTCAGATCGGTATTGGCATCGAAATTGACCTCGGCCGGAGACTGTGGGGCGGACAGGTCTTGCGGCGTTCGGGGTGCTGATGAAGGTGGCGATTCTTTTTAATGTCAGTCAAGGAGTCGGAAAGGCATTGAGAAACTTACCAGACCGGCCTGGAGTGGTAGCAGCACTTTCTGGCCCAGGACTTGCAGAGTTTGGCCCTGCTCCAAGTTGAAGTGCCTGGACCAAGAGTGGAGAAGCCTGACTTCTATACTTGTTTTTGATGGCTTCTCGTCGCCTACGTCGTTCCTCGATTAGTGCTGCTTCGCCTATGGTCTTGGTATCGTCAACCTCATCATTTACAGCGCCGTTCAATGTAGCACTGAATTCGTTAGGCTGACGCTTGCTTGAGCTTGTATTCTCCGCGACGGACCCTGCACTCGTTCCATCTTTGGCTGTATCGTGGTTCAGAGCATGATTGTTGCCTCGATCTGTTGTCGAAGTAAGACTTGAAGGCTTACCATCTCTTCCGCGCTTGCCGTGTGTGCCCGTCGGTTTTGACTTTCCTTTCTCTGCGTCGTCATGACGTGACCGCCGGTAGGGCGACCGGGTCCTGCTGCGACTTCGCGAGTATGTTCGTGATCTTTTCGCGCCTCGTTCGTCGTATGAACCATGACGATGGTGTTTGTACCTTTCGTCTTCGTATCTCACCGAGAACGTCCGCGAATCGTTGGTCGATCCGCCTCTCGAATGGTCATATTCTCGCGGACGTTTCTCGCCCCTCGGGACTCGGTATGGGGATCTCGAGCGCGATCGATGTGATCTAGGCGTAACGCCATGCGATGTAGAGTATGGTCTGGTATGACGGTCAACTTTGCTGTTATTGTGGAAAGATGGTATGGTCTTTGCCTTCGCTTCCGAGTCTGAGCTGTTTACCTCGCCGTCAGACTGGCTGGGCGATCTCGAAGCCATGGTGAATATGATGGAAAATGTCGTAGGCAGGAACAGGCACCTAGCCTTCGGTTGATAAAAGTGTTAGCCACAGATTCCAAGGTTTTGCAAAAGTTGCGGTTGTAGAGCCCGACCGGTGTTCCCTCCTGTTATCCTTCTCAACTCGGCATCGGATTGAAACCAGGACTCTCTAGGTCTCGCGATGGAGTGTATGTTGAGCGTCTGATCTAGGCAGCTGGTAGCGAAGTAATTGGGAAAGAAAGAATCAAATGTGACGCAGCGAGAAACGTTAGCGAGGCTTCCGGGACTTTAATGCCAAGGTCGTTGCTGATTGGCTCACGGTATGCTAAACGACAAGACCGTCTACTGCCCTTTCATCCCAGATCTATTCGTACTCGTGGAAAGGTTGACTTTGCTCGCACTCATTACCAGGCTCCTTTTCATGTGCTTTCTCGTTTGAGGTAGCATATAGATCGTATACAGGGTGGGAATCGGTCTTCATTTACTTGGCCAAAAAGTCACTCACAAATACTGCCACATCGGTAGGCTTTTCCACCATGGGCAGATGTCCCGCAGCCTCCACAACCTTGAACTCTGCAGACCGTCCCTCAGCCGAGCCCAATTCCTTGGACAGCTTTTCCATGCCCTTGGGCAACATACCATCCCCGGCGCCAACAAGAAAGGCACCCTTGCCTTTGTAAGTCGGCAGCAAGCTCGTGTAATCATAATCGAACAGTGCCTCCACGCCGCGGCTGAACTCGGCCAACGAGTTGGTGAAAACCATGTGCTTGACCTTTTCAATCTCAGGGACTATGCTTGGGTCGTCATATGACTCGGGCACGAACCAGCGCCGGACTGTCAACTCGGCAAGCTCTTCCCCAACCACGGGCTGCGGGCTAGCACTCGAGGACTCGTCACCAGATGCTGATGCGAGACGAAGAGTCTTGCCTTCCTCTTCTGCCACGGCAATGCGCTGACCCCAAGCGTCCTTGTTTCCTGCAGGCGACTTTGCTGATGTGTCGCAGGAGACGAAAGACTTTATTCGTGCGGGATATTTCAAGGCGGTAGCCAACGTGGTTGCTCCGCCCAGTGAGACGCCGACCAAAGCTGCAGCTTGCGGGATTCGCAAGCTGTCGAGGAGTTGAATGATGTCTGAAGCAAGCAGGTCAACAGTCACCGGCGACGTGGTACCACTTTGAAATGTGCGCCCACGAGACAGAAAGCGAAGGATGCGGTATTTGTGGTTTTCCGGGGTGGAGAAGAAGTGCTTGATGAACCGATCCCAGATATTCCAGGTGACAAGGACGGAGTTCACAAGAACAAGCACAGGGGAATCATCAGCGGAGTTGCCTTCCAGGCGGAAGGGGAGAACCGCGCCGTCTTGTGTCGTCACGGTAGACTCTATTGCTGAGCCGGCTGGGGAGACGTGAGGAATCGTCTTGGTGACCCCGTCCGGGTGAGTCCAGGGAGCCACGATCGCAAGATGCCGAGCAGCTCCACCGAAGGTATAGAAGAGGTCATATTTTCTGGTTTTGCTGTTTGAGAGCTCGACAGGTGGGTTGTTGTAGATCCCAGTGATTTTGGGTTCGGCGGTTGGTGTAAACTCGAAGATCACAACTATCTCGACCTTTCCGTCCTTGCGGGGTTCCAGGTACGAGTTCTTGAACCACGAGACTCTTCGCCATCCAGGAACCGTTTCAACCACCGGGATGACCGATTGCTTGATCCAATTTTCGGCTTGAGCAACTTGGCCTGCCTCAAGCTGGAATCTGCACGTCGTCAGACCATTCCCACCGAGGTTCTCCTCGAAGTGCTCAGGCGACTCGAGCTTGACAAAAGTCTTATCGTTGGCCTTCTCGCCCATGAAGTCGAAAAGCATCCTATCGACCCAGATCTGTGCCATAACGTCGATTTCACGCTGGGTCTTACCTGGCGGTGCTCGCAGGTACTGATAGGGTTCCTCCATTAGTTGTTGCATATCGGTGATATCGTAGATGGCCAGATACTCTGGCTTGTCTTGCGTTCCGTTCTTGGTGCCTTCAAGGTCCGTCGCTCGGTAACGGAAGCCATTCGGTATAAACGGGAGTCGTGTTCGATTTGGTCCGTGTTCGTTGTTGTACCAGTCGTGGAAACGTACGTCAGATAATGTCTCTTTGGGCTGCATGGTCACAAAGAGCAGCCCACGAGTGGGCGTTGAGGACGCCATGATGGCGGAACGGATGCAATTTTTGGCCTCACCACAACCTTGAGCAATGCGTCGTTCCCAATGGTGCAGTGTATTATCTGATGAATTTCATGCGTCGAGCGCTGCCTCTGCGCTGGGCTTCAAGGAAGTACAACCCCTCGATAGTCTCTATCCAGCTGACGATAAGGCAACTTAAGGCACTTTGAACATGTGGATTGCCTCGACCTACGAAGCTGGGAAACCTTTGATACCAAGACTAGTCGCTGAACAGCTGTTGTTGTCGGGATTCCTCGGCATCAATGGGAGGCGCCTCAATAGGCGGCCTGGAAGCAAAATTGCCGTGCTTAGATGCCTGGCTCTAGGTGCATTGCCGGTCATCGGAACGAACCCCGCCTTCCCTGTACGGAGCAGAGCGCCTGGAGAATCTCGACTAAATGCGTTTGTGCGTATGACGTTGAAGAATGAGGTCTATTTGTACGAATCGGAGACTCACTAAAGGTTTACCACTGTTACAGTGCAGAATTTGCTTGATCTAGTCATACCAGATGGCATTCATTCCGAAGCCAGGCTCCTTGATGTCAAGATGAGCCACTCTAGAAAGGTACTCGTCGTGCCAACGGTAGATCTCTATCCAGCCGTCCTGATCGTCTGTCAAAGCCAACCACTCATCAGTCCAAGGACAGGGGCTTACAGCATTCGAATGGCCACCACTGTTCGGCGTGGGACTGATACATAGCTGTCGCTCTATCTGACCCTGGGGACCGAGTCTGAATGCGCTGATATAGCCCGTCACGCTGTGCGAATTGGAGCGTGCAGTTGCAAAGAGATACTGTCCGCTCTGAGAGCAAAAGACGACATCAGACCGATACATTTTCTTGAGATCTTTTACACCTGTATCCTGAATTAGCATGCACGTTCTCTAACCAGATATTGAGAGAAGGCTCACCTGGGGGCACGAGCGGGTAGATAGTGTGCGTAAAGACAGGAAGATGCGTGGTTTCGTCAATCACATAGACGCCCAATCTGTTCCCAGCTTCCATCAACACGTAGAGGTAGTGTCCACTGGGGTGCAATTCGACCCAACGGGGATGGTCGCCTTGTGCTGGTGCATCAACACTGCCGACCATGGTGAGGGTGCCGTCGGCGGCTTTCTTGTGCGTCCAGACCTTGTCTGCCCACATGTCGGCAGAATAAAGGTATGTTTCTGAAGGGTCGAAGACCATGCCGTGAATAGCCGACTTTTCACTGTACTCGTAGTTCTGGATGTTCTTGTCCAGTTTGCCACTCTCGTCAATGGAAAACACGTTGCCGAAGCCAGCGTGCTCGTAGAATGGATTCCCATAAACACAATAAGGCGGCTTCTTGGCTGCTAGGACAAATATCGCCCTTGTTCTAGTATCGGAGCTCTGTGCCTGGGCTGTCGCTGCATCAGTTTCGAGGTGTACTCGTGACGACGTGCGGAATCTTACGATCATGGCTCATGGGATGCGACACCTGGTGAGCAATATCGTCTGGTGCTTTGATCATATGGCTTGACCACTTCTTCATGGAAGCGCCATAGATGTTCCTCCGGGCATGCTAAGAAACAACGATACTCAGCCCCCATCCGTCTTCTTGAGACGTCATTCACGACCGTAGCTTACATCGAAGGTGATCCATGATATTGGCTCGTCCTCTGGAATGGACGTTCTTTTCACCAACTTCAATGTCCCTGCGTCGTCATCGAACTCGACTGTGAATATGGCTCCAGGAGGTGTCCATGTGCCGATCATCAGATGGTGCTTCATCTCGAGGACATGAACGGTTTTCACAGAAACATGGTATTATCACATGGCCTCGGAATGTCCGACTATATCGGATCCCCTTGCAATATTCACGCATGTAAAAGCGTTGACGGAATGCTCATCTTTACAAGATGCCGACGACTACTGCCGAGACCTGCAGAAACAGCCGGATGTGGGATGGTAATCAACTCAATCCGTCAAAGCCTGGTCGGTGCGGGGTCTGGAAGCTTAGGTGGCCGTCATTCCGGGCATGTTCATTGCTAAAGGTGCTTGCCTATTGGCGAGGCATGGAAAACGGCAACCAGACGCGGCAACCCCAGGTTTTCTGGGGAGAAAGATATTCCCGTCACGAGCTTCTCCCTTGACTTGTTTTGCCAGTTCGAGCAGCTCAATTGGGTGCCCACAACTCGCCCACTTTCGGCAGGAAAGGGCGTCGTTTTTGGCTCGAGCGAGAGGAGCCGACCTTCTCTGCCGGCTGATTCGACTCCGGTCTTGAAAGCATATAAGCTCTTCAGGATGGCCCAGGACGACCCTGAGTCTTGCAATTGCCTCCCCTCATTGAGTCATCGTCACCAGCCCTTTGCTATTGTTTCTTCTTCATTTTCGGGCCTTCTGATTCACTGCGAGCACTTTCCACTTCTGAAAACGCTCGACTTCCAAGCACACTCCCGCAAAGATGTCGCTCCACGCTATGACCGTCACTGATGCCAACGGCACGACGGCGAATGGGCAAGCCAAAACAAATGGCACCACAAATGGCACCACTCACAATGATTTCAAATATGACCCCCACTTCACGGACAGTGTGATTGAGAGCATGGGTCCAGCGACCCCAGACCGGGCCAGATTTTTGTTAGGCAAACTGATCAGACATGTTCACGACTTCATTCGTGAAACCGAGCTCACGCCAGAAGAATGGATGAAGGGTGTGCAGTTCACCAACGCCATCGGCCAGATCAGCGATTCCAAGAGGAACGAGGGTCAACGAATCTGCGACGTCTTGGGCATTGAGTCGCTTGTCGACGAAGTTGCCAACAAGATCATGCTCGACAGCGATGATACACCAACATCGTCCACCATCCTCGGCCCTTTCTGGAGCCCACACGCTCCCTTCCGTGAGCTTGGAGAAAGCATTGTCCAAGACCCTTTCCCCGGCGGCAAAGTCACCCTGATGCACGGCACAGTGAAAGACAGCAAGTCTGGCCAACCTATCCCCAACGCCGTGGTGGACATCTGGCAAGCTTCTGCCAATGGTAAGTACGATTTCCAGGACGATGATCAATCAGTCAACAACCTGCGCGGCAAGTTCAGAACCACCGACAAGGGAGAATACTATTACTATTGCTACCACCCCACAGCATACTCGCTGCCCACTGATGGACCTGCTGGCGTCCTACTGAGACTGATGGACCGCCACCCAATGCGACCGGCTCACATCCATCTGATGGTCAGCGCCGACGGGTACAAGTCCGTAACCACACAACTCTACCCTCGTGACGACCCTTACGTGACTAGCGACTCTGTCTGTGCTGTCAAGGACGACCTGTTGCTCGACTTCAAGCCGTCAAAGGATTCCAAGGCCGAGTTGGATCTTGAATATAATGTTACCTTGTCGAAACTGAAACCTGGCCAAAAGGCCGGTTGGGTGCACTCAGTTTTCTGATTTTTGCTGTATGTATCTGAAGCGGATTTTTGTTATGGATGTATGCTGTTCCGGTGATCCTGTTAAGGAGTGTTGTGGTTAGGAAGCAACAGGCTGAATTATGTTGTAAGATATTTGCCCAATGACATATCCACGAACATCTTAGCTTTCACATTTTAAGGACTCAACTAGTAGTGGCAAGCCTTCCAAGAGAGAAGAGATCGCTTGTATGATATAAAAAGTGTCTCATCTGCTCCTTGGTATTTTCTGCGCTCTCATCCGTCTTCTCCTCACTCGACACCCCACACAAAATGCGGCTTCCCTACGCACCGTCCACACCTCCCGCAGATGCGCCATCATCTGTGGCAGAAACCTATGCTCGCATAGCTGCACGTCGCCGTCCACGACCACTCATCCCGCTCGATCTGACGCTGCTTCATTCGCCGCCTGTAGCGAACGGATATAATGCTTTTGTGGCCGCTCTTCGTACTGAGACAATTGTGCCACAGTCTCTGCTTGAGCTGGCGATTTCCCGGGTCGCCATTCTGACTGACGCGGTCTATGAATGGAATATCCACGCAGCGTTGGCATTGAAGGCAGGCCTATCACCTGAGGCATTGGGCGTTGCCAAGGGGACACTAAAAGGCAACGTCCAGCATACACAGGAGGGATTGAGCGAAAAAGAGACGGCAGTGCTGAGATACACGGATGAAGTCACGGTTGATGTCAAGGTGAAGGACAATACCTTCAAGGACCTGAAGGAATTCTTCAACGACAGGGAGGTACTAGAGTTGACCACGGTCATCGCTGGGTATAATGCTGTCAGCAGAATTTTGGTACCACTCGATGTTGGCGAGAATAATGACAAAAGCATGAAGACTGTCCAGCAGTTAGTGGATGACTTGAAGGGCTGAAATCTGAAAACAGTCCTCGAGGAACGTAGCAGCTTCATCCATTAATCGGCAATGGGTGAGAGGAGCCAACCAGATTCGAAGGCAGCCTTCACCGCCCTTGATGTTCGCGGAGCCATTGACTGAGAAGCACCATTGTGTCCATGAAGTAGTGCCGGTAGGGGCAGTTTGAGAGTTCTGTACGAAACATGCACATATGAGCGGACCGGACGTTAGACCATATTACAAGCCACCAGGAGAGCAATAAAAAAAATGCATGTGAAGCCTTAGGATCTGGCCGGGATTAGCCTTCCAGCGGCGGCCAAGACCAATTGGCGAGGCAAATGTCATTCGAGGCTGCGGGCAACCGATCTGACATTTCTTTCATTTATGTCCTCTTGCGCCAGATCTTTCAGCCTTCAACCTCATTAGACAACTTACCTGCTCTCATCCACCTCTTCTTCAAACGCCATAGTCATCATGGGCGGTGCAAGTCGTGAAGGTAATTTGGCCTAAACTGTCAAATCGCAAATCAGCTCTAACTTCAAAAAGGCGGCAAAGCCAAGCCTTTGAAGGCACCAAAGAAGGAGAAGAAGGAAGAGGACGAAGATGAGATCGCGTACAAGGCCAAGCAAGCCGCAGGTGCGTATAGCGGACAATTCAAAGGCTGTGAACTTTTGCTGATCGATATTCCTAGATGCTAAAGCGCGAAAGGAAATGGCCGAGAAGGCAAAAGGCAAGGGACCCATGAACGCTGGTCAACAGGGAATTAAGAAGAGTGGAAAGAAATAAATGCATAAGAGTGAGCGTCGAGGTCTACAGTGGTGGTTATGAGCGATGCGTATATCCTGGCGCTGGTGGTATGACTATTCCTTGGGTTGCAAGACTGATTCGATTGCAACAAATGAAAACCAGCATTGATTGATGTCCATCCGGCTCTTCGCAGCTCTCATGCTCTGTTCGCACCCCGTTGGCTTGATGATGCTGCCTCTGATTGCCGTCTCAGCCTGATTTCCGCAAGAAGCACTTTGCAAACAAAGACAAGAAAGCCCAAACCCTGGCCCTGTCGTTGAGTACAAGGGATCCGCATTCAGAACACCAAGCAATCGTCAACGTTCCCGTTATGAAAGATAATGATGTTTTGTCAAGTTCCGAGACTTTTTGTGCTTGTGTCGACACCCTCTCGCTGAGCAAAGCCTGAATTGGACCTGTGTTGTTGCTGATGAAAAGATGCCATCGTCGGGAACGTTTGATCAACCCTGATGAATTGTGTTGCTTGCGATGAATCATATGAAACTTCCCCAAAACACAGAAATTAATACAATGAAGGCAGTCGGACGCCACGAGAGCAAACTTTCCGCGTTGCCCATATAACTGACGCCCTTTCTGACCACAACTGCTATTCTGCCTCACCCACATAACAAACCAAAGAAGTACTTCCTTGGGTCTAGCAGACAGAAGTCGCCTCGACGCTTCCAGCTTGTGTGTAACACCCGCATCTCGCACACAAGCCAATACTATCTCATTCTGCTCTTCCGATTGACCTTGCCCACTCCACGATCATCTACCATGGAAGAAGCTGGTGCTCCTCCCGCGCCTCGCGAAGACCGTGGTCCTCGCATTCCCCCAGCTAAACTAGCAACGTGAGTATCAATGTCTCACCCACAACATTACCTTGAACTCACACCTCACAGTATCAAGCCCGACCCAACCATCTCCATCTTCTACAAGCCTATCAAGTCTGCGCCGTCACAGCTCGTGGACGGCAAATTCCCTCGAGATGCGGCCATGATCTTCTGTGACCGTATCCGCCACGACCTCATGGACTACAACAGCAAATCTTTCACCATCACAGGCGGCGATTTGACTGCCCACAAGGAAACCTTGGCTTGGATCAAAGAATGCATCGCTGAACAGAGCACCGTCAAATACAAGGAAGTAAGTTTGAACCTGCATCACCCCCCAACCTGAAGATCGTGGCTAATGACATACTTTAGCTTGATGACAGCGTCCCTGCGCTCTTCAAGTCTTACGCCAACATCATCGTCACAGCGACATACCTCGGCATACCTGGACGCGACCTTGGTGATGGCCTCCTCAAGCGCATGCAAGGCATTGCCCGCAAAGTGCTCATGACCTGGGACGAAGTTGAATGGTTCTACAAGTCCCCGACCCTAGATACCTGCAGCACTTCACTCCGCGAAGTCGCCGCCGCCAGTGTTTTCTGGGGATGGTGGACTGCCAAGCTCGACGAAGAAGAGACCCCTGAAGACATGATATTCCTTGACGTCTTGAGACAAGAGATCCCCAAGCTTGACCGTGACCTGCACGACTGGTGTGAGCGAAACGAGCAGGAAGTGCGTAAGAAATGGGAGGAAAAGAAGAAAGCGAAAGAAGCAGAGGCATTTGGAAATACTGGGGACTTTTCGTCCGGTGGTGGTGGAGGCGGGTGGGACAACGCCGCACCAGCTACCACAGGCGGTGGTGACTGGGACAATGCTGCTGCTCCTGCTCCTGCTGGTGGAAATGACTGGGAGAATAGTGCTCCTACTACTGCCGCTGTTGGTGGTTGGGACAACGCTGCTCAGAGTGTCAGTGCCGGGGGCGGCTGGGATGCAGACCCTCCCCGTTCGGACGAAAACAAGCCCTTCGGCTTCGACTCTGGTATCGTGCTCGATAGAGACGCAACAACTCCAGTTGATCACAAGGACGAAAATGCTTTCAACGGCTTCAATCCACCACCAGGAGGATACGGAGCTGCTGCTCACGACGAGTTCGATTCTGCAGAGGGCGGCCATGGCGGAGACTGGGCTGACGAAGTCATCAATCAAGATGAGCAGCAGATTGAGCGTCACAATCAGTCCTGGTAAACGCCGCTCTATCTGACTGTCTCACAACAAACAGTGGCAAGCTAAAGAGCTTTCCGAAACTATCGAGTGATCGCTGCTGAGCATTCGCGATGTGGGTCTTGGGCTGCGACAGAACAATTGTGATGAATGAGGAGCCTATCAGCGCATATACTTTGTAGAAAAAGAGTCACTGATTGTGGCGATCAATGATATGCTCGTGCTTACGACTAGTCGAGGCGCAGCTGGTATCATCCGTGAGTAAGTCGTCGGGATTGTTCAATTGATGAGATGCAGTGCACCCAACTCATCAATGCACTATGGTGTTTTGTAAGACACACATCAGCCTCTATGGCAAGTTGGACGGGAGTTGCAAGTCTTTTACTGTCAACTGTTGATTAAAATGAACTATGAACTACACTTCTGGTGACTTGATGTGTTATCGCAGTCACATCGGAATGGGATCCCAAGCTTCCATCAACCCTTTCGACTAGCAAGGCACTTGATGAAGCGTGCCCTTAAGCAACGCGCCTTCGATTGCTCCCTGACTCCGCAGAAAAGAACCCGATGAGAAACTCCGCTGACAAAACAGTATTTCCCAAACTAAAGAGCCAAGGTTGCAGCCTGTTCATCAAAGGCTAGGCCATTGGCTTGACCATCTCGTTGTCATGCGCAAGCATAAGATGCTTAAACCCTAACGGCAGAGGTGGCAGTAGATGCGAGGCTGTTGAGTTCCGTCAAGATTGACTGAAGGACGGATTCGACGTCTGAGACAAGACCACTGGTGTCGACGGTGGTGGTGAGGCCCTCGGCGGTGCTGAGGAGCGACTCAACCTGGGCGATAACGCTGCTCAAGTCGCTGGAAACACTGGTAAGCGACACTGAAGAAGTCACACCGCTGACGATGGACTCCAGTTGGGTGAGAATGCTGGTCAATTCGGACACGATGCCGGTAACATCGGTCACTGCACCACTGACAATACCGTTGAGGGTCGTCTCAACCTTGTCGAGCGTGCTTGGAAGACCGGACAGGAGGCTCGTTACGTCACTAAGGATATCGCCGAGAAGATCGGTGACCGGGTCCAAGTCGACCTGGCGCTCTTTGATCATCATGCCTTCGACCGCAGCCACGTCTCGCTTGAGCGCCTCAAGAGCGCTGCTGAGTTTGGCACCTGTATCTTATGGTGGGTATGCTTGCAAGTGGTCGGAGACAGTGCAGACATACCATTGTTCTTGGTGAGAGGGATGGCCAGAGCCGAAGCACTGAGCAAAAGGGTTGCAAGGACCGCCGATGGACGCATCTTGATGTTTGTTGATGGGCTATAGACTGCTTTGGGATATCAGAGAATGTGGAAGTGTCTGAAGAGAAGCTGGGTGTTGAGCAAACTGTTGAACGAGTGACTGATGAAGCTGATGATGGCGGAGGAGAAGCCAGAACAGGAGCTGAAGCACGGTTTATATAGTTCTCTGGGACAGTGTTGCGACCGTGCTGATGTTCGTCTCAGCTCGAAGGGTCAGTCCCGAAGATATGCCAATCGACCCTAGACTCGGGATCAAATGTCACTGGCGAAAAGGTAGAATCGCAGTTAGGACAACAACTGATTGTCGTAGATTTCGTCCTCTCACACTGATCGTGAGGCTCCATTGCTGTGGTCTGCCCATGAAGCGGAATTGGCAACGACGATCAGTTCAGCGGAGGTCCCCATATGCCTTGGTCAGCCCAATGAAGCGGGATCTGCCAGCACGTAATAACGCATCCTCTTGCAGCCAACTTGACTGACAGAAGTGGGGTCTTGAAGCCCCAGATATTCAGGGGAGGCTGTGCTCCATTCTCAACCCGGGTTTCGTGCGGCTCTGGGTAGCGGTCGATCCTTGGAGTCTAAAGTGACGAGGCTGTAACATAATAACGTAAGAAAATTACCTCAACACTCACGCCGCATGCAATACGCAACACGGAGGTCTTCTGAAGTGTGCGTAGGTTACCGGATGCTATGGGAGGAAGTTAAAACGATAATCGGTACCGTTAAGCTTGATCAGCTTCAGAAACTATCATGAAACAGTAAGCCCCATCAAAAAGTATGCCTAGGTTGCCCCGGCCCCGACTGCCTGTCACCGTCGTCCCCATCTTTCTCGTTGGCCCGAGCAATGACTTGTCGCAGATATGACAGACAGCGGGTCATCGGGAATTTGCTCAGGGCAGAGCCGCATAGTACCTTCAAAGGTACACAAGACCGTTGGGCACGGGGTACGACCAGGGTAACATTGTCGTCATTGCTTGTTCCCCGTCCCCTGTCAGCGGCAGTTGCCATCTTCATTTTCCCTGTGTTCGAACCAACGTCCGGTCAGTGCGGAGGATCTGCTGCTGATTAGGTCTCGGAGGATCTTCTCATTAGTGAAGTCGGGGATTGATAGGCGGGGTCACAAACCAGTCGTGAAAGTCGAACTGTCTCTGGACGAATCGCGATGGTGTGATGCGATCAGCACACTTCTGCAACTATTGTCCACGAAGAACACAGCGAGATTGCACAAGAAGGATCTGCGTGGACAATTCTCTTTTGATATGGCTCGCTCTGAAACGCATCGTGATGACATCTAGAAATGTCGAAGTTGAATTGCAGGGCTGCTATCAGGCATGCAGAAGATCATCACAGCAAGGCGACTTCGGGAAAGTTGGCCAAGAAACACAGACTGAACAACCGGAGGAGAGAGAAGAGTACCGAGATTTAGGGGGCAGTGAAAACTTGGAGAGATATAAGGGTGCTGAGAAGATGATCACGAAGAACCTCGAGGAGGTGGCAGAATTGTGGAAGGACCAAGACGAGTGGTTTGTTCTTTCGTGCCTTCCGTCAAGTCTTCGAGTGAGTTGAGTTTTCATGTTCACTGCTTCGCAAGTGTCACACACTCTTCACAACATTTGGCTGCGGCATCTAATGTTCATTCCACTCATCTCGATGAAATTGTCCTCACAGTTTGAGGCAGACTATTGACAAACAGCTGAGTCGATCTATTGTGGTAAACATGAAAGCATCCACCCCCTTCTTCCTTGTTGCGCTGTTGCTGTCCCACGTTCACTTGTGCATGGGTACTCTTGAATCCCGTCAATCATGCAGCTCAGACTATGCACTCTGTTCACCTCAAGGTGCTTCGATTCGGGACATCCCCCCTATTGGACCTGGTCTTGCTAGGCTCTATCTCAACCTCATTGAGACTGTCAATCCTCAGCCGGCACAAACCAACGGATCTTCCACTGCTGCTTCAGCACACGAAGCAAGACAGGGAGTGGCTACACTTTGCTGTGAGTGTTTGAACAAGTGACACTGACACGAGGAACGCCTTGGGAAGAGTCTGACGTGGACCAGGTGCATCCAACACTCTCTGCATTCTCGTGCTCAGCTACAACATCCCCTGCTGTTGGGTATGTCCCTCCCTTCCACCAACGCCCTACCAGGCTAACAGAATGAACTTAGGACCACTTTACCACAAACTACTATTTCGTTGATGGCTCCTATGGCTCGGTCACCACAGGAAATTATACAACTCCTGCAGGAGACCACGCAAACCTCATCACTGGAGAGTACGAGTTGGCAAATGGACAAATGGGAAACATCTACCAAGGAGACACAGGAGCAGAGCCCAATACTTCAAGTCTAGCCTTGCCCACGCCATTCACAAGCACAGGAGTAGGATCGGCCATACCAGCGAGTGCAGTCGGAAGTCCACTGACAATCACCTCCTACACCTCGTCGATGCTAGCGCTGACTCCACCCTCTGCCACTTCCGGCTTGAGCAGCAGCGACGTTAGCAGCTCGATGGTGAATGTGACGACCAGTATGGAAAGTGCCCCAGTGGGGACTGAAAGCAGTCAATCCTCTGTTACCACTGTTTCGCCCACCCAATCTCAGATCACGCCACCCATGAGGAATGACGCAGCAGCAGCACCCTTTTGTGGAAGGTTGGTGCTGCAGACAATCATTTTTATTGCAGCTGGAATGCATGTCTGGCCGCTGTAGACCTTGCATGCAAGAGTCCCCAATCACCACGCAAATGACCGCGACCTTGTCGGCGCGGAGGATTTGGCAAGAGTCATGCGCACCGGCCATTGTCATCTTACATCGACCGGGCAATTCATGTGACCGGTGAATGAAATGGAATTCATGTTGAAATGGAAACTGATGCTGGCTGGATGTGACACGGAGTTGCGAGGCTGAGACACCACGACGATGATGTCAAATAATGAAGCAAGAGCTGACATGGATGTCACCCGGTGTATCGACAACAAATAATCCTGCCACCAAGGCCCGAGTACATTGTGCTGTCAAATAACTATGAGAATCCGTAATCATGATCGAAATAAATACCGTCAAAACGGCCAGGCACCGAACCAGTCTGGGCAATACATTCGTAGTTCCTTGTGATCGCTTGCATGTGCTTTCAAGGTCAGGAAGAGCTCCCCTGACCGTTCGCTTAGTGGGGAGGGGAAATGCCCCAAGGACCCTGAATATCAACGGCTTGCAAGGATGACTATCATTGGTGGTTAAACGCCGTTGTGGAAGCTTTGGAAGGAAACCCTTGAAGGAAAATGCCGCCAGACTGCGCCTGGATCTGCTGATTCATCTCAACCACATTTCGCATCGCTACCTTACAGAACAACCTTTCTGCGGCCGCCTTATTCGTACCTCGTTTTGACGAGTCGATCCCAAATGAACCCCGTTCACATCTTAACCGCAACTCCTCTTTCCTCCACCGGTTTCCCTCTCAAACCCTTCAACAACCTTGTCTGTTTGTCGCTGCTGGCTATTGTCTCGGAATGCGCTCGGCAAACATGACATGACGGCCTAAGACGTCACCTCATCGGTAGGAAAGATGGACGACATCTTGGGCGACGATCTCCCACTCCCGCCGGCCAGACTCTATGAGCGACTTGCACAAATCCCCAACTATACCTGGGATCGTTCGGTAAGATTACATGACAACGATCCGAAGAACCGTGGCTAACTACAGTACAGTTCCAACCATTCCATTCGAGTTACGATCATTGGTACGTCCTGACCTTGAATAGCAGCTGTACCGAGCATAAACTGACCTCGTGGTGGCATTGACGCAGGCATGTTACCGGTCTCCTCCACAATCCTGATGGTATCAACCCTCGAGCGTCCCAGAGTACCTTGACGACCCTTTCCGCCCTCTCCGGTTCTAGCAGAAGTTCCCCTAAACTCGACCCTCACCGTCCTTCCCTCAGACATCATCACTGGAGTAGCATAAGTGGTGCCTCAACCGACAGCGAGAATGCATCATCCCGGGATGAACATGACACAATATGGCAGCCGGTCATTGCCCGCATCAGCACTCATGTGCTGCGTCTCGAAAGGGAGTTCCAGTATAATCACACAATCATGACAGCATGCGACCCCAATTGTGAACACACTGTCAGACCGTTAGAAATCCATAGGCTGCCCACATTACCGGGTGATGAACAACCCTTGGTTGTTGCCATATACGAAACTCCTGGGAAGAACTACCTGCGCGAACTACTGGACTTCGGGCCGGCCTTCTACGGTCTTAATCACCAAGGTCACAACTCTGACAGCACTCCCGGCGAGCGCATTGCTCTTCAAGCCTTCTTGGACTTCGCCATTGGTGCAGCTGAGGCACTCGAGTTACTCCATCATGGTGCCAACCTGGTCCATGGCGAAATTCGAGGTGACAGTTTCCACTGGAACCGCGAACGAAACTCCGTGAAGATCGTAAATGGTGGAAACGGCCCTCGGGCCTTCGACAACGTTCTTTCGAGTGATTCATGGGCAACGTTGAGTCGCGAGATTGGTGTCAAGAACAAGCTACAATTCATCGCTCCAGAACAGACAGGACGCTTGCCTGCAGACCCTGATAGCCGAACAGACATTTACAGCCTTGGAATCCTATTCTGGACCTTGTTGACTGGACAGCCGGCGTACGATGCAGATACGCCAATTGACATTGTCCAGAAGGTTCTAACACACCGTGTGCCCATGGTCAGCGCAATTCGCATGGACATTCCCGATGCCGTTGCACACATTATCGCCCGAATGACCCAGAAACAGATGGACGAGCGCTACCACTCAATCTCTGGGTTGAAATATGATTTGTTACAAATCCAGAAGTTGTTGGGCGAGGGAGACCAGGAAAAGATCACGAAGTACAAGGTTGGACTGCGGGACGTGTCTTCTTTCTTTATTCTGCCGACGAAGCAGTTTGGACGAGACGCCGAGATTGAAAAGATCACGAAGATCATCGACAAAGCCCACAAACGTCAGATCTCCGGCGCCGTGCGCCCCTCGCCATCGCAGCAGGGCCTTTTGAATGCTGCGTCCAATTCTTCAGTCTCTGACGGTCGGCCAGACGGAGGGGAGCCGGGAGAAGGCTCCGACTCATCCAGCTCATTCGGTTTTAGGGAATCCCGCAGTAATTCTACGACTATCGGCCAGGATGGTCCAGTATTTACACCCTCCTACGGCAGTAAGACGAACCCGCTGGGAAGACGCGCTCGAGATTCTCGTGGTACGCCCCTTGATCTGTTGTCGGATCGAGACAGCAATCTATCTGGTGGGATACAACCAGCAACTGACACCCTACCGGGTATGATGACCCGCCGGAGAAACAGCCACAAGTACAAACGGCGAAGCAAGACCGAGGTCATCACAATCGTAGGCGCATCTGGAGTCGGGAAGACCGCCCTCATCAAAGCCGTACAACCCTCGATTCGCCGTCATGGCTATTTCGCTCTAGCAAGATTTGATAGAGCGCGTCCTTCACCTTTCGAGCCATTGATCAAAGTGATGGGCAGCCTGTTCAGACAGATCTTTTCAGAGAAGGATGTCAATACACCATACCATGAACACCTTCGAGCGCATGTCACTCCTATTTGGCCTATCCTGCATTCCATGCTGGACCTACCTGCAACCCTGCTCGATGTTACAGTGTTGTCCAAAAAGCTCCTGACAAAGAATGACGGCACAAACCAGAGCGTCAATACCGAGGTTCCTACTGTGGACAGTGGTCCAAAAGCTAATCCCGGACAATCGAATCCTGGAGCCTGGGATGCCAATGACTTCCTTCGCGGTCCGTCAAACACCAAGTCTATTCGATTGATCAATACCTACATGGACGTCTTGCGGACCATATGTACCGGAAAACTGATCTGCCTTTGCTTGGATGATTTGCAAGCAGCAGATCCGGAGTCCGTCGACTTGCTGATGCACATCATAAAGGCGAAGGTTCCTATTGTCCTATTGTTGTCTAGCCGTGTCGATGATGGTCAAATTCCCGAATTGACTTCGAAGATTCTGGAGCTTGATTCGACAAGCAAGATTGAACTTGCTAACCTTCGGGAGAGGCATGTATTTGAGTACGTTGCTACCACTATGTCCCAGTCCGTGGAGACCGTGATTCCGTTGGCAGCAGTGGTCCACGCAAAGTCTGAGGGCAACCCATTCTTGATGAAAGACATCCTCCAGACTTGCTATCAGCGTAATTGTCTGTGGTATGATTGGAAGGAATCGGGCTGGCAATTCGATCTGGACAGAGTCTTCAATGAGTTCAGCTCAGAAGGCTGCACCGACAATCAATACTTGATAGGGCGCCTTCAGGAATTACCTCCAGCCGCAAGATCAATCCTTGCCTGGGCGTCTCTAATTGGGACGACATTCTCGTTCAAGCTAATTCAAACTATCATGACAGGACAACATTTCTACAGCTCGGGGCGAGATCAGGAACATGATGCGACCTGCCCAAAACGTGCGAAGATGTTCAACCTCTCCGAGGCTGATTGTGTGAGTGGTCTACAACAATTGGTCAACATCTATATTGTGACGCCTAGTCAAAGCGATGACGAGTTCAAATTCACACATGCACGGTACTTAAAAGCGGCGAATGACATGCGGGAGTGTCAAAACACTACCAAAATGCATTTCATCATTGCTCAGACCATGATGGACTATCTCAGTCAATGCAGGTTCAATCTGTATTCCTTGGCACGACATATTTGTATGGCGTCAGACATCATCAAGGAAAGGGTTCCAGCACGGATGCGTCACCGAGATGTGCTGTGGCGAGGAGCGCAGAAAGCACTCGAATCTGGAGCAAAGCCTACTGGGTTGTGGTATTACAGGTCTGCAATAAAGCTGTTGCAAGATGACAAATGGAACACGGATGACTCGGATGTCTTCTATGACGAGACCCTTCAACTACTCGTTAATTGCGCCGAGATCATGTATCTCCAGGGTGAAACAGACGAGGCATTAGCACTTCTGGAGGACACTTTCAGGCATGCGCGCTGCTCTGCGGATAAGACCAGGTCATATATCTTGAAAGGCAGGATCCTGTCACATCGAGGCCAGTTCCTTGCAGCTTTTGACTCCCAACGGGAATGCTTGGTGGAGCTTGGCCTGCCAATGCCGAAACAATCTTGGGAGCAGTGTGATATCGAGTTCAAGAAACTGGAATACCGGATACGAGAAATGGACCAGGAAGAACTTGTTTCAAGACCATTGAGCAATGACAAGAGCGTCATCGCATTAGGTACGGTCCTGAGTGAAGCTTTGGGTTCACTATACTGGTCCGATGCATTGCTATGGTACCAGCTGGTTATTGAGTATGTCAATACTGTCTTGGACCGGGGTGTCATGATACAAGCTGGGCTAGGTTTCACAATGTTGGGAGCCGCAGCGATTGGCCGATTCAAAGACATCGAGTTGGGACTGCTGTACGGCGAGATCGGGCACCAGTATTACACCCATTTCGATGATTCCTGGACGCGTGGTAGAGGCTGGACCCTATTTACGTTGTTCATCGGCCATTTTCAGACACCAATCCGCAATCTGCTGCCCATTTTGGACAATGCACTCGAGTATTCCTTGTCGTCCGGCGACCGGTTCGTGAGCATTCTCAATATTGGTGTGATGGCTGTGTCAAGGTTCTGGGCCGGACAGGATCTCGCAGAGGTCGAGGCTTTCTGCAATTATGGACCGGAAGAGTTCGAGGAATGGGAGAACGACCGCCGAGGCGGTACTCTTCTGACGGCCACCAGACAGGTTGCCCGTGCCTTGCAAGGCAAAACTGGGATTGGGAGTGTCGAGACAGTAATGGACGATGAGCAACACGACAAGAAGAAGTGGCTCGCAGAATGTGCCGTGTGGGCCTCGAATGCTAACCGTCCTCAGGACATCTACCATGCAATGTCATTCGTGGCCTATCACATCCTGGGATACCACGATTACGTGATTGAAATTGGTACGAAACTGCTGGACACAACTCTCGATGAGTTGTGGTCGAACAGGCCTGCTTTTGGGACACGATTCTACGTTGGGCTGTCTTTGATGGCTGTTGCGAGGGAGAAACCCGAGGAAGAGCGTGCTCCTTACATCGAAAAGGCAAAAAGCTTGAAACGGGAGATTGACACATGGGGCAAGGTGAACGACGTCAATTATTTCGCCTGGTCCCATATCCTGGAGGCCGCAATCGCTGAGGCTACGCACAAATACGAAAGCATCATTTCTAGTCTCGAGGCAGCTATCGACCATTGTCAAGTACACGGCTTCGCCCTAGAGGAGGCATTGGCAATCGAAATGCAAGCAGAGTTTCTCCTTGCACGTGGAGCGAAGAGGGCAGGCAAGGTCATGATCCAGGAAGCCATCACTGCTTGGAACAGGATCAATGCTGCTGGCAAGGCGAAGCAGCTTTTGGACAGGCACGAATGGCTGATGAAGACAGCCACCACCTCACGTACCATGGAAGCAACCACCCAAACAGAAGATCTACATGCACTGTCCATCGCCGAGGAAACCCACACGCAAGACAAGCGCGCATACACAAATGCGTGGGTGCAGCCGAAGGGAACAACGACAAACCAAGCATCGCAGGATGTGCCAGGTCTTGGACTTGACATCCTGGATCTCACCTCAATTCTTGAGTTCTCTCGAGTTATAAGCTCTGAATTACAGATCAATAATCTACTTTCGAAGATGATCTCAGTCATTCTCGAATCAGTTGGAGGGCAGGCTGAATTCTGCGCCATTGTGATCGACTCCGAAGATTCGGGCTGGTGTGTCGCCGCGAGCGCGGACCATGAGACCGGTGTTAAGACTTATCCGGATGGTATACCGTTTTCTGAAGTCGACGATCAGGCCGCTCAGCAAATCACTCATTACTTACTCCGCACCAAGGAGACCGTTTTCGTCCAGAATGTGTTGGAGGACGATCGTTTCTCTAATGTAGGTGACGCTTATTTGGCGAGGAATCCTGCAGGACGTTCCATCATTGCAATCCCCATCATCCAAGCCGATCACTTGATGGGAGTCATCCATCTAGAGGGTCGTCCAAATGCTTTTACGCAACGCAACATGATCGTGCTCAACCTTTTGACTAATCAGGTTGCAATTTCCCTTGGAAATGCTCTCCTTTACAGAAAGGTCCGTAAAGTGAGCGCGGCGAATGCCAGCATGGTCGAATCGCAGAAACGCGCTCTGGTGGCCGCACGAGAGGCTGAAGCCAAGGCCAAGAAAGCAGAAGCAGAGGCCATGCATAATGTCAAGTTGAAGGAAGAGGCGGCAAGAGCGAAGTCTATATTCCTGGCCAATGTCAGTCACGAACTGCGAACACCTCTCAATGGTGTTATCGGCATGTCCGAGCTGTTGAAAGGGACACCTTTGAACAAAGAGCAAGAACAATACGCGGATAGCATTCGAGTCTGTGCGGACACGTTGCTGACCGTGATCAACGATATTCTGGACTTCTCCAAGCTTGAAGCTGGAAAGATGCAGATGTTCACAGTGCCACTAAACCTGAAGGAGACCATCACCGAGGTAGTGCGGGCCCTTGCCTATACCAACCAGGAACACGGCTTGCAGACTATCGAAGATCTTCAGATTGATGACGGCTTGGTCTTGGGAGATCCAGTACGATTGCATCAGATCTTTATGAACCTGCTCAGTAATGCATACAAGTTCACAGCGAAAGGTACCATCACTGTGAGAGCACGCAAAAACGCAGAGACCCGAGACAAAGTCAAGATCACCTGTTCGGTCGCTGACACCGGCATCGGCATTACGCAGGAACAGCTTGCTCGTCTGTTTCAGCCATTTTCACAGGCCGATTCTTCGACTGCACGATCTTATGGCGGTAGCGGCTTAGGCTTGAGCATCTGCAAAGCCATGATCGAGAACGTGCTTGGCGGCAAGATTTGGATCGAATCGACGCCAGGCGTGGGAACAAACGTCTTCTTCACCCTGACATTCCAGAAAGCACCGAAGGACAGCAGCGTGCCTAACGAAATCAAGATTTCCGCCAAGGATCCCGACCCAATGGCTAATTGGTCCCAGGCAACCAGTCCTGAAAGCGAGGGGAAGAAGATCAACCTTTACGATTTGAGCAGGATCCCGCGGGAAGACTTGCGCGTTTGCATTGCCGAGGATAACCAAATCAACAGAAAGATTGCTATCTCGTTTGTCAACAAACTTGGTCTGAAGTGTGAAGCTTACGAAGATGGAAAGCTAGCTTATGAGGCACTCAAGGCCAAGAGTAAAGAGGGCAACCCTTTCCACCTGGTACTCATGGATGTGCAGATGCCCGTCCTTGACGGCTACGAAGCGACCAAGGCGATCAGGGCCGACCCCGACCCAAATGTTCATCAAGTCCTCATCATTGCCATGACAGCTTCGGCGATCCGTGGTGACAGAGAGAAATGCTTAGAAGCTGGCATGAACGACTATCTTGCGAAGCCAGTACGACAGCAAGCGTTGAAAGCCATGCTTGATGAATACCTCAACAACACCAGAATGGCCTTGGCTGCAGCTAGCGGCTCCAGTCCTGCAACAACCCCGGGCGAAGGTGGGGTCAATGGCACATTTGAAGGAGATGCTTCCAGGTCTACCAAGACAACGGCAAATGGAGAGTTCCCATCCAGTCCAGAGGACAAGCCCAAAGCCAGACGACCATTCAAGAGGGTCATCAAGAAAGTCGATACGAGCACAGCTGACGTGAAAGAAGACTCCAATGCGGCTCCCAGTCCGCCCAGTGGAAAGCGAGAAACAGATGAGCTGGGAAAGATCAGCAGTGAAAATGTGCGTCCGAAAGATCCCTTCACTGTTGGCACTTCCGCGCAGCGTGGTCATGCCAATGGTGGAGTGAATGGAGACAGCGTGTAAACACTGAACAGGCGCTGTTGCCTCTGACCGGCAGCGGCGAGTGGAGACCTCCAGCGCCATGGGTTGTGATGATCTGGGGAGAATGGTGTTGGAACAGATGATTGTTACTAATGACTTCATGAAATGTGCACAAGCTTTGGGCGTCACCTTCTTAATAAGGGTTACGTTGGAAATGGATATGGAAGATCAAGCGCAAAAAAGCACGGTGTTCATGGTCGGCCTTCTGCTACCAGGAGTATACCCATAGTGCATTTGTCGGTTAATGGTTAGTTTTCTCATTTCGTTTGCTCAGGTCACACTTCGCTATAGAAGATTAGACAGGAGTGCAAAGAGATTTTCTCAACATGATTCAGGTTCATTGAGTCTGGTATTGCACTTTCAAAGAAGGAGCTCATGCCTCTGTGCTGGGTTCGAAGTAACTTACAGAAGTGAACCGCTACAAGCACAAATTGCTGTTAGAGGTAGAAGAAAAGATGTGGTTCAAGAGCAGCCAATCAGGGCCAGTGTGGCCCTCGGCGCCACAACGACTTCAAACTCGAGCAATCTCCCCCTGCCGCCAACATTCCCATCAAGGAGTCAACACCTTGCCTCAGAAAGAAACACCTCACCTCCATTTCTATATCCAGCCGACTGCACTACCACTAGTACACAGACTCCACGGTGGGATCGTCGCCACGTGAGGTGCTTTGCCAGCCCATAGCTCGACCTTTGGTGCTCTGCAAGCCTTGTGCTTGTTGGCGACCCCCGTCCAGGAGAAATCCCTGATTCGGGTTCGCTTCGTTTCGACAGTCAACATCTAAACCATAACCGGATCGTTAGTCGCCAACGCTCCCACGATTCCTTTTTATTGGTGGAGTTTTCATGGTTTCAGCCTTTTCTATCTTGAGCTCTTCCAAGTTCCCCAGTAGTCTTGGGTCGCTTCGAAGACGACCATGCTCAGTTCAGTCCTATCCTTACACTACCAACCTCATACTCGCGCGCCACACTCAACTTCATAATGTCTTGAACTTGGGTCCGCTACTGCAAAGAGCGACTCATGACCAGTCGAATTGTGGTGTGGTAGCTGACTTGCTTCTACTCCTACGGAGCAGCAACAACGATGTGGTCACCCTGAGAGGTCTCCCTCTGCCATACAAATAGTCATGGCAAGTCTGCTCGGTAAGAGGTTTGCTTTTCTCTCTCTGTCTTCTCACCTCAATCCTACCTTCGCTTTTCGGTGGTGTCCTTCTCTCGTTTCTTTGCAGTCTTTCGTTAACTACACTCGCTTGCCTCCAAGAGTCTATCGTTACAGCATAGCATAACACACTCGTTTATACCTGTTATTGTCGATCACGATCGCCACCATGAAGTCCGCATTGACTGCTGCCTTTGTGGCCTCTGCTTTGTTCATGCAGCAGGCTGTAACCCAGAGCTGGGGTGATGCACCGAGCTACTCAAGCCCTTCCAACTGCGACAACACTTGTAACTCAAACCAAGAGAGTGGCTTCGACTGGTCCAGTCTGTCATCTGGCAGCTCCTTCAGCAGCTACGGCGGATTCTCTTTCAGTGGGTTCAGCTGCCAGGACTCTTTCCAAGGCAATACGAAGAGGTCTCTTCAGAGTCGTTCGAGTTTTCAGGTAGGCTAACGAAGATCATCTGGATGTTGAAGCGTTAGCTAATATTTTACAGTCGAAATGCATTCAGGGCAAAGTGTCCAAGTCTTCAAACGGTGGTCCCAGCTTCTCCTGTGGAGCAGACGATGCATTTTCCATCACTACTATGCAAGTGTCTGTCTCGTATGACACTGACATCGACTGCATCTTTTCCATGCCTGACGGCTCAACCTGCAAGCACACAGCTTCTTGCCAGGCAGCTGGTACAACTATCGAAAATACACAGTGTGGTGGCGCCAAGGCCGTTTCCTTTCAGTTGCCTCCCAGCAGTGGTAAAAGCTCTTGTGATATTGGTATTCACTCGATTGGATTCGACTGCAGCTCGTCTCCGACGACTTCTTCGACAACCACAACTAAGAGTACTACCACAACGAAGAGCACAATGACAACAACGAAGCCTGTGACCACAACAACGACAACCAAAGCTCAGACAACTACTACGACCACATCAGCCGTGCAGACTACCACAACGACTACGCCGGCTGTGCAGACCACCACTACCAAGGGTCAGACCACTACTACGACTACACCAGTCGTGGAGACTACCACCACAACCACCAATGCCGAAACAACTACTACTTCTACCCCTACGACGACCACTACATCGGCTGTGCAGACGACCTCGACTACAACCAAGGGCCAGACTACTAGCAGCTCCACTACATCAGCTGTGCAAAGTACTTCCACCACAACCAAGGCTGAACCAACTACTACTACAAGCAGCACCTCCACTACGTTAGCTGTGCAGACAACTACCACCACCACGGTTCCCCAACTCTGGACCAGCACAACTACAACCTCCGCAGCTGTCTCTACGACCACCACTGCCACCGCAGCTGGAACATCCACAAGGACAACCACAGTAGGTCAAACTTCTACCACCACAACGGTGGGCCAGAGCTCCAGCACATCATCCACCACCACTCCAGTCTGGGCTTTCTCGAGCACAACGACCACGAGCTCAAGTATCACCACGATTGCCACTACCACCACGACACCAGGCCAATCCAGCTCATCAACCACAGCATCCTCCACCTCGACTTTCGTGAAGAGTGTTCCACCATTCAAGTCGTCTGCACCCTGCCCACCAGTCCTTCCCAGCTGTCTGAATACCTGGCTCCACTTGGTGTCTAAGTGCAAATCCAACAGCGACTCCAAATGCTTCTGCCCAAGCGCCCAATTCATCGCCAACGTCCAGGAATGTGTGTCCGCGTGGGCCGGCTCCGACGACGAAATCACTGCGGCTCTTTCGTATCTGGCCGGTATCTGCGCCGACTTTGTGCCCCAGAACCCAGGTATCTGCACGGGTGTCCCACATAGCATCACGCTTGTTCCTAGCCCACCGTCGTCCAGCTGGGCTGCCACCACCACTACCGCTCCCACAGGTACCACGACTGGCGTTGTTGCTACCACTTCTGCCGCGGCTACTACCTCGACTACCACAACGAATGGAATCGGTCGAGGCTCAAGGCCTGTGTACTCTGGGTCCTGGTCTTCCACTTCTACGCCCACACCTGTCGCCGTTCCTGTAACGACCGTCACATTCACGCTTGTGCCGACTTCGGGAGGTGCTGTCGTGACTACCGCGGTGACAGTGCCGCAAGTTACATTCGCTACGGTCTCTGCTACTGGTACTGCGACGGCTGGTGGTGTCGGGCTGATTCCTATGCCTGCTGCATCGGCAACGGGATCGGGATCTGGAACCTACTCTGGTACATGGGGATCAAGCTCAGCGGCTGCTGGGGGTGCTGCGTCGTCGGCAACTGGTGGCGCCACCAGTGTGGCATGGGCGTCGGTGTCGGGTACTAGTACCGGTGTATCGCCTGCGACGTTCACTGGTGCTGCGGCCAAGGGCTTCAGTGCTGAGTTTGGCGTGATGGCTGCTGGTGCGATGGCTGTCGTTGCTCTCGTTATCTGAGTGGAGGTTCGCGGGTAATGTGAAGGGGGGAATGTGTATAAGATTGATTTTCAAAGCAAAGATGTGATGGTAATGGAAGATGTACTACGGACATTGAACTGAGCACAGCAGACAGAAGAGTATGTTATTGTTTTTGCTATGTAATATGTATTTGTGACCATGCTGCGAGGACAGAAGAGGAGAAATCTTATGCTTGAAAATATTATATTAACAGCTTGGAAGACTTAGACTTCTACTATTGTATACTACTATGACACAGTATCATCTCGGACGGTGACATGTGTTCTGGGCTGGCTTGACCTTGGGCCGATTTGAGGACGACAGTCGCCCTACCTACGCTTCTTCGTCGACTTGCGCGTTGGTCGATGCTCGAATGTGCGCCAACGGATGCAATGATCTCTCGATCGTGCTGGTAGCATTCTGTCTCGCCCAAACCCAATGGTGCTTGCAGAAGCATTTACTGGAAATTTGCTTTCTGTTCACGCAGCTATGCTCACATTTCGCTTCTATGTTTCCAAGTCAAGGAGCGGAGACCTCGAGCTTGAACAATGACTCCGGCTTTCTGCAGGTCGTTGAGCAGAACCGTTGACGCTAAGCCTTTAGCTTGCTCGACCCGATTGCCGTGAATGTCACTGTTAACGGTCATCGTATTCCACCTGGGAAAGCGAGCCTAATTTCGGTTGTATCCCATCTCCATCGCCTCGAGCCTGAGAGTTCGACGGTCGTGGTGTTGGTTCTGGTGCACATAACCATAAATGCCGAACAATCAATAGTCTCTGGACTAGCTGGCTGGGGGTAAGGCATATCTCCACACTCTCTCCACAAGACATGCAAGTCTGGGGAAGACGAAGTCGTGTCGATCACTGCCGTTGCGAAGCAGGGGAGAGGTTCATGGGTTTCCCCTGTAATCTCTCATATCCCGTCAATTTTCAAGTTATCCAGAAACTTCTCGGCTTGAGCTTTCGCTTTCTGCTCCGCAATGAGTTTACGCCTTTCCTCAATCTCTTTCTTCCGTTGTTCTTTCTTCTCCTCCCTCTCTTTTCGTGCTCGTTCGGTGTCTTGTCTCTCCTTCTCGAGTGCATCCATCTCCTTCTTCCTCTCATCTGCATCTTTGCTGAAGGTGTAGAATCCGGTACCTTTGTTTCTGATTTCTGCATTGGCATCGTAATGAGTGTCTGGAGGAGGTGTCGCGGACTTGTCGCGCTTCTTTGACAGCTCTGCCATGCGGTCGGCAATGACTTGGTCAGGATTGAATGCGGCGGCTTGCACGGTGTCACCATAGATGACGTTGGTAGGCATCGACGGTCTGGCAGACATGCGTTCCTCTTCTTCGGCAACGTTGGCCTGCATTCGTTTCCTCCTTTCTTCCCGCTCAGCCTGCGCTTTTGTGCCTTTCCGTAGTCGACCGAACTCGTCTAGATATTCTACTTCTTCTTCGTCTGAGCCACTGTCCTCATATTCGGAGTTGCCTGATTCGTTCGCATGGCCTCCGGCCTGACCTTCTGCCCACTTCCGGTCAAAGTCTACCAGAGGCCCGTCGTCTTTGCCAATATATTCGCCACGTTTCATTGCATTGTAGATGCGCACTTTATCCTCCATCTTCTTCTTGGACCTGTGCAGCTCCGCTGCATCAACGGATCCGATTTCATCCTTCGTTTTGTGACGCTGTGAAGCATCTTCGAGGTCAGCTGCGGAGCGCTTCTTGACATTTTTGTTGTGCGCAGTGAAGATGTCTGATTTGTCTTTAGAGGGTCTGGGACGTCCGGCGCCTGATTTGTTCTTGACCGAGGATGAACTGGAGATTAGCGAAGCGAGACTTGTGGAAAAGGCAAGGGAGGTTGAAGATGAGATGTCCTTGGCTTTTGTCTTTGAAGCCTGCTTGATGCCATATAAACCGTCTGACATGATGGCTTTTCTCCAAGTACTCGAGTCACGGACAGATCTCGCGGGTGATTAGAGACATGGCAGGCAGCATGCGAGGGAGCGGGCGCGCATAACGCAGGACTGAAGGGAAACAAAATGTTGCGGGCGTCACAGGGCTCCAGAAAGACAATTAGGTATTCACAGTACGCTATGCCGAAAGAGTGGTAGATAGACTGCCTAAAGAGCGCCGGGAAGATCCCGGCCAGATCATTCAGTTCCCACAAGAGACTGTCACTCGTTCTAGAACACGGCTCGACGTGTCCATCCTCGACGGACTTCGGACGGTCGGACGGTCCCCATCGCCCGACTTCTCGATTACCTTTCGACGCGGCTCAACATTGAATCGTGTCAATGACATGCTCCTTGTTGGACTTCACGTCACCGGATCATGCTGCTGTGCGCCTTATCTCGCACCTCGCCATGACATACACTGTTGACTCTGTGGCCTGAGCATTTGGCCATCAAGGACTGTGATAGCCCTCACAATGGAGGACGCTTCGCAATCACCTGAGTTGCCAGCAGACGAAAACTCCATAGACGAGGCCAAAGCAGCGCGAAGACGCCGAGAGAAACCTCAATTGTCTTGCAGCCTTTGCAGGACACGCAAGTGCGTTGTTTCATGTTTGTTCATCTTTCGACAGCGCTTTACTTACGCTATCCGAGATAGATTACGATGCGACCGCCAGCAGCCGTGTCACAATTGCGTGCATAGAGGTCTAGCCGAAACGTGCACCTATCCCCATACTAAAGTTTCACGTTCAAAGACGACTCAGTTGCATGCGTCGCCCCATTTATCACCAACCGTACGCGGCCGGGTCAAGCAACTCGAGGATCAGGTTGTCTCGCTGATGGAAGCTCTCAACGGCACCCCAGTTCCGGCACAGGCAGGCGCTTCAACAAGGACTTCTGCTCAAAGCATCCGTCCTGATAGCAATGGGGCGTCAGGGAATCTGAATGATCTGGCACCACCCGTACCAGGCCTTCCAGGCTATATGGAGTATACCCGATCCGCGGTCAACTACATTGGCAACTCTCACTGGCTTTCCATTTTAGGAAATGTATGGCGGTCAACTCAAGCAAATGCACGGCGAAACTGACACCTAACGCAGATTTCCGACCTCAAAGACATCGTGAAGGAGTTCGCACCGAAACAAGGTGACGAGACTGTCATGGACAACTCCATGCCAGGAACCCCGGACCTTTTGTCTGGAACCAACCCGAAAGTCGGCCGCAGAGAGATCTTGAACGCTATCCCATCAAAACCTGTGGTGGACACACTCTTTGCTGAGTTCTTCATCAACACTGATAGCGAGATCAGTAAGTTAGGGATTTCTGAAAGACAGTATTGGGGCTCACACTTCATCAGTGTTAGTTCATCCGCCCACATTTCGCAAAGAGGTGAGATCTTGAATTCCCGCTTTCCAAATCCTCGCTTATGTGGACGTTAGTACGTACAATTTTGGGAGGACCCTTCCTCCATGCCCATCATGTGGATCGGTCAACTATTTGCGTTCATGTGCCTAGCAATACAGTATCAGCAATTTTCGCTGGTCGAAGCACGAAGGCTTCAGCTCGCCGATTATGATCCAGAACGTCTGATGGAAAGCTTCCATGCAAAGACCGCTCAATGTCTTTGCCTTGGCGGATACTCAGAAGGACCGCCCTATACCGTCGAGACTCTGCTGCTCCATCTCTTTGCAAAGATTCTGAGGGCCAACAACACAGAAAGCAACAACAGTTGCTGGGCATTGTGGGGTCTCGTAGTCCGCATTGCTATGCGAACAGGGTATCATCGCGATGGTTCCTATTTTCCAACCATTTCTCCTTTCCAAGCAGAAATGAGGCGGAGAGTGTGGATTATGATACTCCAATGGGACATGTTCCTAGCTCTGCAACTTGCGTTGCCTCGGATGATCGTGCCATCCCAATACGATACGGCCGATCCGCGCAATCTTACCGAGGATGACTTGGACAGTAACTTACTCGAGCTTCCGCCTGCGAGACCGCCATCAGCCAAGACGAACGCCCAGTTCCATGTCGACAAAAAACGACTTATCGAGGTGATCGCCGAGGTTGCTGATATTTCCAGTTCAGTTAGGCCACCACCGTATACTGAGATATGGAGGTTAGACGAATTGCTCAACAATACTTATGAGTTTATAGCGCCTACCTGGCAGCCAGAGTCTGTCCCGTCTGACGCGCCGAGAGCGAGTGTTGGAGTCCGAACCATATTCCTTGCGACCTTGTACCTTCGAGGTCAGATCGTCCTGCATCAGAGGTATCTGGGTCCTGGCCGGACTATTCCTCAATATGCCAGATCACGAAAGATCGGTATCGAGGCTGCCCTGACACTCCTGCAGCATCAATGGACGCTGTATCTCGAAACTCAAGTTGGCGGTCCCTTGTGTCGACATGGCTGGAAGTTCTTAACGATACTGAATCCTGATTTCCTCTACGCAACGGCGATTTTGTGTGCAGAACTCGCACAGGATTTGACGAGCAACGTGTCTGTAGCCGACACAGAGTCCGAGGGAGATCGCGTCTTTCATTCTCTGAGCAGCGCGTACATCGTCTGGCTGCACTCGAATGACGCTACTCGAGCCGTGAAAACAATCGTGGCGGCGGTGAGGGATTTATTGGGTAAAGCGCAGACTGCGGGATACGGCATAGCGAGAGCAGGAGCCCAAATGACGAGCACTGGAAAGCATGGTGAGCCGAGACAGCCAGAAGCCACTGCTGATCCATTCTTCGGGCTTGGGCAGCGCAGCGAGCCTGTGCCCAAGGCGGTATATCATGGCATAGCGAATTTCCCCATATGATGGTTTGACCATCGAAACACACAGATGGCGTCCATGGACTACGTCTCAGTAATTTTAAATACCATCTTGACGGGAAGAAGACGAGTGGCACAGTGGGCCGGGCAGCAGCTCCTTTAGACGTGCTCCATTTCGACGCGCGTGGGAGCTTTTGTTTTCCGCGTCTCCAAATAAAGTCGTAAGTTAGAAGTTTTAAATAATGACGTCGGATTGTGAGGAAAAGCCTCCCGCAGCTTCGCCGTCATGTTGACGTTTCATGTCGTTACTACCATGACAATTGGGCTTCTTAAGAGCACACTGAATCTGCCTCAGCATCCGGAAGTTCTTGAACCTGCCCACGAACCCCTTAGGACAATTGCTTTTGTGTGACCCCGTTCTCATACTCTTAAAATGTCATCCGAAGCATTTGCTGCGTTACGGAAAACCAGCGGCGATGACCTTGGTAGACTTGCAGAAGAACATTTCAAGCATGAGTAAGTCCGGCCTCCATATTCAGTCACAGAATGGCATGAAGTAACACCCGTGGTTCCGCTAGTTTAAAAGACGAGGATCGTGACCTTGTCAAGAAGGCCGCCACGAAGATCTCAACGCACACCCTCATCGGATCACTCCTAGGCGTCGGCCTCGGAGGTTTCCTCGCCTACCGACTTCGAGCGAACCGCAAGGCATTCTACAATGCGATCCGCACCACCGAAAAGCCAACTCATGTAAAATTTGCGGATGGACGAGAACAAGCTATCCCGGACATCACTCCCCTCATGCAGCCCACGCCGCTTGGAGATGCCCTCACTTACACTTTCTTCGGTATTGCTGGACTGTTTATTGGTGGTGAGACTGGTCTGTTGACGGGTACATGGTCGGCACGAAGGACGATTACCAGCAACCCGGATGTGCGCGGCCGAGTGGAGAAGGCTTTCAGGTCATTCAGAGCAGACGTCCTGAGAAAGCAAATCGAAGAGCTGGAAGGGGAGAATAAGAAGGATAGTCTGCTTTGGGGATGAGTGTGCCAGCGTGACCCAACGATTTGGGGACCCAAAAGCTCTAGCAATATGAGACGGGTCGGTGTCAACTCTTCGCGCCTATTACGGCAGTGTGGGCAGTGTATTGGAAGAAAAGTCTATGGGCCTGCTCATCACACAGATGGGCTCGTGCTCAGGTAAGTCGGAAATTGAAATAATACCAGTCAAGCTGATGGAACTGCTCAACCCCTCCCCAAGGGCTGATCGAGCTACATATGCGAACACTCGACAGACCACTGACACTTGCCTGGATTGCTCGACAGGAGAATCTTTTCTCTTCATTCACATATGATCCATCATCCTAGATGACTTGTGACACAGTGCAGGACTCCTTCCTTCAGGCCCAAGTATTGGCGGCAGTGGCGCGGACATACAGGCCTCATCACCACGCGCCTTGTTCATGTAAGTGAAAGTTAACAACTCCTAGCTCCTTTGCTACATTGATAACATATCTCGTGTCTCTTTCACTTTTACTTCAGTCTCCATTTTACTTTACCTAACATTCCTTTTCTCCAAACCATCGTCCTCCTTTACTGAGCACTTTTCTCTCTTCTCATCGTCAAGCTCATCATCCGTTATCATCATGGCGGCTTCCGCTCCTGGAGACGGGCTGTCCGACATTGACTCCGAAGGCGATCTGATGCTGAAGGTGGGCGGCGAATTGGGTGGACAACATGGACATACTGGGAGCAATGGCAATGGCAATGCCTATCCATATCGCCTCCTCCGGGTGTCCAGCAAGATCATGATGAGCGCATCGCCAATGTTCAAAACCATGCTCAAGGCAGAACGCTTCCTTGAAGGGTCGCTAGCTTTGAGCATAGAGCAACCGCCACAGCTGGACCTTCCTGAAGACGAGCCTGAAGCCTTCACTACGCTCTGCAGAATCATCCATCACAAGCAAGGTCTCCAAGATCCGACCCTTTTCAAAAGCCTACACGGTCTCGCAATCCTCAGTGACAAGTACGATTGTCTGAATAACATAAAGCCTTGGTTCACCTTTTGTCTCAATCAGAAACTACTCCAATTCCGTGCAATCAATATGGAGGACCTACCACATTTGATCAGCGCAGCCTATTTGTTTGACGATCCCACTGCATTTTATGGCCTTACCATGACTGCGGTAAGATTTCTGCCCAGATGCATCAGGCTCGCAACTTTTAAAGAAGGTCTATTCCCAAGCATTGCTGAAAAGCTCGCCGGTGAGGATTTTTCCGAAGCTTCTCATGTAATTTTGCTTGCTGACATCACGTACAGGCACCCTAGAAACGATTCGACAAACCAGGCTGAAGGACCTTATCAGTCGTTTTCAAGAAGCTACTAGAACTCTCTTCGTGGACAATAACAGCGTCGAAAACACTCGAGATTGGAACACTCGCATATCCATTTATGACGTTGACCAGACCCAACGGGGGATTTACGGCCCTTGCAAGGGACAGGCCTGTCGAGTCGGCAATCTCATTTGGGCACTGGTTCGCGCTCGGCTATGGACACACCGCGGTCTCCCTAATTATTCCCTGGTGTATGCTTTTGATTTCGCGCGGTGCATTGCTCAGACGATCGACCTGTTCGAGACCAAGGTTGAAGATACTGGGGTCAAGCTCGAACTCTGCGAGGAAGGTTCATGCGACTCATGCGAACGGGACTGGGAGAATATGCTGCAGAATCTTGTAGAGGGATGTGAGAAAGAGGTCGCAGGGATCTGCCTCGTATGCTTCAAAAAGGACAGCCTCGAGGTGACGGAGCCGACACAGAAGTGCAAGGATCATTGCAATACTTACCCAGCGTCTACGTGGACGATGGACATGACCGGCTGGCCGCAGAAGGGCGACTAGCCAGCAGCAAGGCTGGGAAGCTGACTTGCAACCCAAAAGTCATCCTGAGGTTGGATTCTGCCCGAAACTGGGTCCATACTGGATAGACGCTGCCAACACGGACAGCAGGGGTGATGTGTTCTCAATGATTGCTGCAGCATCGGAAGAGCACGCTGAATGTACGATACACACGCATCTCGATGTCATCAAGGACCAAGAGTTCATCATCTTGAACAGCAGCGTTATACCCTTTATGCTCCTCCCCATGCAATACACCACGCAATAATGCCATGGTCTCTAACGGCTCGCTCCGGCGCTTATAATACCGAATTCAGCCTTGAAACGGGGTAGAAATAGTGCATAGCACTGCCGTGCTTCTTGTCTGCTGGTGTGGTAGAGATGAGGCATCGGCAATTTTCACCGCCAAACAATCTTTCGAACCCTGGTACTGCATTCTCGTCACTACCTTCGTCAATAGCTTGCAGACTGCCTCACTTGTATTTTGCCTGCTCGTGTGCTGCTTTGCGCTGAACAGTGGGCGCCTTGACAGCAAGACAGAAGCGCTGTACGATAGAACTGATGGTCTGCATTCCCGTCAGAAGTTAAGGCTATATTCTTGTATGCGAGGGCCTCCGGGATTGCAATGTGAAATGCTATCAATTTGAACCGGAGGAGCAACCGTGGTCAAACAGTGCCACTTCTTCTGGAAACAGGCTCGCTGCTTATCAGGTGTGCGCCCGAAGAGGAATAGCGGCGTTGTCTTCGACAACAAAGGGAAACAATGCGACGCGATCGTGCGTGAAAATGCCACGCAGCATACCTAGACTTCAACATCCCTTTGATCCTGGCTATAGCTCCATCTCTCCTTGCGATTACTTCGTAGTTCACGTCCGCCTAACCCTCTACCACCTTGGAGGTGACGTCTTTGGTGGTTTCATTTGTCCTCGACATGGTCGAGTTGCTACGTGACCATCGACGCTGGAGGCGGACAACAATTCGCTTGTGCCATAAGCTTGCAGCTCCGCCTTCATGTCGAAGACGAGCCTTGCTGACCATTCCTCACAAGAGCTGTCCATCACTGCCTTCAAGATGGCAGTCAACAGATTGGTGAAGGGCTAATGCTGTGCTGTTGAAGCGTGGTATGGGACTGCCTCGTCACACAGAGACTGCCCAGTGCCTTGGTAAGTGGACTTGATCACCTGCTGCTGCTGCAATACATTTTCGTCTTTCTATCAGATCTGGACTTGCTACCACGACGGCGTATCGATCCTACAGGTAATCCAACCCAACCCAACAAGCCTCCCGAAACCTCACCGCCACGTTCTTAACGATGTCTGCTCTACCAGACCAAGAAGACGGATTGGTGGGCTCTGACATACTCGATATTGTTTCTGATGGCGACACGATCATGAAAGTCAGCTCCGGTGCAAATCACCAAGTGCTCCGGGTTTCAAGTCAGGCTCTCAAGACAACCTCTTCATATTTTGCCGCCCTCCTTAGCGAGCGATGGACACCTTCATCACAAAAGAAGTTTACAGTGAGTGATCCTCTGGTCGTTCAAGAACAATATGACACGCCCTACTTCCTATTCATGATCATGATCCATCAGCTGAATTTTAGGAAAGGCGAGACCATTGCAGCAATCAAGTTGGAACATCTCAGAGATCTGGCAATTCTTGTCGACAAATACATGTTCATCGGACCGATCCCAGCTTCCATCAAAGATTCACTGGCGCAATATTTTTCCACAAGCCCGCAGGCGGACTACAGAGAAATCTCGGCGTCACCCGAGATCTTGTTCATATCATATTTTCTTAATCTGCCCGATATGTTCGCCAAAGCGTCGCATCAGATGATGTGGTTCTTCAGCAAGGCAAATATGCATAAACACGCATCTTCGGCGCTTGTGCCACTCCTGCCGTTGGACATCTTTGAACAGTTTGAGCAAGAGGGTAAGCGCTTGAGGTCATATCTTCTTCACGAACTTCCACCAGTTTTCTACCCTGACCCTCATGGTGGTGACAGCAGTGATGACGAGGTCGACAAGTTTTGGTGTCAGAAGTGTGCGGCCTTCCCTCACAAGGAACGCTGGCTCATGGAGATTGTCCGCAAGAATGGGCTGTGGAAATGGGAGGAAGCCAACGGTGTGACGTTCAGTCTTCGCGAGATATTCTCAAGCTATATTACCGATATGCAACAACTCGACTATTGTGCACATCGCGACCCCGATAGCTCTGAGTTGGCTTGTGGCAAATTCAAGGTGCGTTATGTCGACGTGAACAGAGAGGAGATGATACATGACGTGTACAATGCGATTGGCGGCGTCTGCATTCACTGCTTCAGAGGTGGCCAATTCCGATACACGGCGTGCTGCCCGGGGCACGGACTTGCGCTTGCTTGAGCATAGAACATCTGAAAGGTTCACCAGCATAACGGACTTGAGGTTTGGAGCAAGAAGGAGCGCTCAGATTGAAGAAACAGATCGGGGTTCACCAGGCGGCCTCCTGGTCGGGCCTCTGCAGGGGAAAGTATGGGACAGTTCGGGCTGGAACCGAGTAGAACTGAGATTTGTCGACCTCTAAGATGCTGGGCTGGGTTGTATTGAAGAAGGATGGTTTGCATGTATCATACGTAAAGGTAAGCTGGCCTACGTGGGACAGAGCTGTCAGGACTTGTTTGGCTGGGCCATCTAAGAAACTACCATGGCGAGGACTCGATAGTAAAAGCAGTCTCAATCATTATCGCATGAACCATGTTTATCTGCTTCTTCGCATCTTGACAGGGTAGGACAATCGAAGTAATAACAATCCTACGACTGAGCACTTTAGGTGAAGTGATGGTGTGGAATCGCTAAGATCCAAGAGTGAAGTGAGTAACGTGGTAACCCCAAGCATTCAGCCTTGCGGGCGCAAAGGATAGGGGTAACAATAAAGCGGCAGATACCTTTATTTAAAGCGGCTAATTGACAACCCTTTCAAGCAGCATTGAACTTTTGATCGAAGCTGAACTCAAACATCGACAAACTCGCGAAACATAAAGCTTGAGAAATATCTTGGACTGAACAACTCGTTCATCCTACACCTCCTGGGTCTTCCCTCCTTTACCATTCGCGGCCATCAACAATGGCACTACCCACGACCACCGCCACATCAATTCTCTCCAGTCTCTTTCTCCGCCGAACCGCAACCACACTCTCATCATTATCCTCACGAACCCTTCTCTCCGCCTCCATCGCTCTCCCCGCCATATCCATCTCTATACCCGGTCTAGTCTCAGATATATGGGAAGGCATACTACGAGCTGTGCCCAAGAAGAAGACATCACATTCGAAGAAGCGACACCGACAGCTTGCGGGCAAGGCATTGAAGGACGTCAAAGCGATCAACGAGTGTCCTGGGTGCGGACGGGCGAAGAAAATGCATACTTTATGTCCCTATTGTGTTGCAGGTGAGTAGTCGACTCAGTGGAACGATGACTTGGTACGAGTTGCAATGGCTAATATGCTGGGATGAGTAGAAATCTATGAGAGCTGGAAGTCAAGAGATGTGCTAGAGAAGGAGATGGCGACGAAGAGTAAATGAGCTGCGCATGGAAAACTCGTTAACAGGCGACGAAGACCAATACCGTCAGCATAGCGAGGCACGCTGCCTTGTCACACCGATGAAAGCCGAGTGGGACACAGCGACGCGACAAGTCGATACCCCGGAATGAGTGCTGGTCATCGCCGGAGAGGATCGGTCGTATACAGACTCGTCGCACCATGCTAGACGTCTATGCTGTGATATCGGCATGTTGCTGTGACAGTCCGACGTCTCAGGCCTGCAAGGTCTGGCTGCACAATACATGAGTCGCCCGAGCCGTCCTCCGAATTTGGCTTGGGCGCAGTCCGAGGTCAGATGGAGGGCTCTGATTACCGCGGACGTCATATTGAAGTGTCGCAGGAGAGGTTGGATGCAGGAGCCTCGCATGCATATTGGCACGAGAGCCGAACGGAAGATACCGTAGTATCAAGTCCAGGGTGTATGTCACTTGCGCAGGAAGTTTTGAGAAGGGCAATGATCCCTGCCTTAAGGGTTTTGGTGAAGAAGAAGCACAGTGATAACTTTTGTTAATATTAACTCTCCTATGAGAAGGCGTCCTATGCCTTTAGTCTGAATACTGTACAGTACATTGAGTGGAGAAAACATTTTATGTTGTACATCAAAAATATGCTTGCTCGCTAAGAGAGATAACCTGCTCTATGACCCAAATGCTATTCTCAGCTGTTTGAAAGACGATATTGCGAACCGGATGCCATGTTGTACAGCAGCAATGGAAGTACGGACCGAGAGGTCATTATGATCTTCTCATCCTCGTTCCATCTTCTCATCCTCGTCCCATCTTCTCAGCCTCTCTATTCTCTGCTCTTGGCTAGGTCATGCTGAGCTTGCGCCGTGGGTCCGCCTGAGATTGCTTGTGCCTGTCCACTGACGCTCTTTTCGCCCTCGGTAATGTCGTGGAGCACTTGGCTGGTGATAGGTTCACCAGTATGTTTCTGAGCTTGTGCAGTAGGACCTCCCTTGGCGGGTTGATTGAGGCCAGTGATTTCACTCTCTGCCTTGCGGATATTGGAGATGGTGTCACCATGCAATATGCCGTCAGAAGCAGACGAAGTCTCCGCGTTGTTGTTGATGTTATTGTTGTTATTGTTGCTGGTGTTGTTTCGGTTGCCAGTGTTGTTCTGCTGGTTGGATTTGGTCAGGATTGACTGAGCAGCTGCTGTGGGACCACCAGCTACTCGATCACCGGCAATCTTCTTCTCGCCCTGAGTGATGGAAGAGATGGTATTGGAATTGAGAGGTTCGCCAGCATGTTTCTGTGCCTGAGCGGTGGGACCACCTTTGGCAGGTTCGTCGGAGCCGGTGAGTTGCTTTTCCTTTTCTGTGATGGCAGAGATGGTATTGGAGTCGAGTATCGGGCCAGTGGATGCCATTCTGACTATTCTGAGAGAGGAAGTATTTGGAGCAAAGTGTCTTGATGTGGTGGAGATTGTTTGACGCGCAAGGCTTGAGGAATTGCAGAGTCTCGACGAAAGGCTAGTGAGTGTAGAAGAGTGTCGAGATAGAAATGAAGACATGGTTGAGAGTGGTATCGTGAGTAGCACCTTCCTTTGTCCTTGTAGTTTTGGACGTTAGATTAATTCTAGTCAGTTCAACTATTTCAAGCAAGGGCACTCCAAGTAAAGTGATGTAGCGACCTCTTTTGCTTTTCATAAGGCTGCACCGATATTGTCAGGTCTTATGTAGGTACTCTAATTATGAGCTTCATAGGGTCATTTGCGAATGGTAGACGTCAACAAAATAACTTTTATGGGCCTGAAAGTTGACGTACATACGAGAGGATCTCACCTGTTCCTTGCATCGAGCATCTAGTACTGCACGTCCCTGGCGAATCGTGCACTTCGTCAAGCAAGCGCCATCTCTGAGGAAGACTTTCGTGTCCGGCTTGAAACGCAGAGTCGCCTTCTAGATGATTGATCAGTCAATCTGTGCTTGGAACATCTGACGTAAATAGCCTCGTTCTTTTCGCACAGGATGAAGAACGGCTTGATACCCATACGATCCACCATAGCAGCGGCCAATCTACGTTCAACATGGCCATTGACGTATCAAGCAGATAAAGATAGTAAGTGCCATTGTAAGATCGATGCAGAAAATGAAATGAAAAGAGCAAGTGATCTCTACAGAATGACGTCATTTGACATTTTTCTTTGATGATTGTGAACGCGTAGAGCCGGGCCATTGGAGAAATCACGCGAATTACCACAAACCGCAGAACATTCGACATGCGTATGATTTGACACAACCGGATCTCCTATAGCCCGCTGGTGGAACCAGCGCGAGAGTCAAGATGGTAAGGTGTAGCTCGGAATCTCACAAATGCACGCATTGCTGACAGCAGCCACAGTCGAAGCAGTATCTTTCTCAACACCAAATAGATGATGGTAAGCATAACCTCCGCGGCAAGCATCTGCCATCGTTGACTGTCTCCAGCTCACACATCGGACGTCTTTGCACTCGCTGTGACCTCAACACAGATCCTCAGCGGCTCCGGTGAACCTTCCATCAAAGTCCACTCCACCACCGACGAAGACTTTCCCATTGCCCAAGTACTGAAGGACACCCACAAGCTCGGCTGCCATCATATCGTCACCGATGGGTCGGGCACCAAAGCCGTAAGTGTAGGCTTTGATGGCAACGTCAAGGCATGGAAACACGAGGAGGGAAGATGGAGCGAAGACGGGGAGATCACAGACAAGGATGCGCCAAAGAAGGCCGGACAGGTCTGGGCCGTGTCTATGTCGGATGATGGACAGTACCTTGCTGGTACCACTCATGACGGACGGGTCAAAGTGTGGGATTTGAACAATGGAAAGCAGAAGATCAGAGAATTCGAGACGAAAGGCAGCTTTGGGATGTGTGTTGACATGGTGGGAATGATTTTGGCACCCAGACGTTTACCAGAGTTACTGACGCATGATCCAGTCACCAGATGGCCGCTTTCTAGCCAGCGGTCACGAATCCGGCAACATTTACGTTTTCTCCACGGCAACATCCCGCCTCCTGCACTCTCTCCCTGGGCTCATCAAGCCTGTTCGCTCGGTCAAATTCTCTCCTGGTTCGACACTGCTGGCAGCCGGCGGCGACGCCCGTATCATTTCCCTTTACGATCCGAGTTCTGGTGAGCAAGTTGCAAACCTCAGTGGCCATGCAGCATGGATCACGAGTCTCGACTGGAGCAGTACCGGCCAATATCTGCTCAGCGGAAGTCTGGACGGGAAGGTCAAGGTCTGGGACATCGAGCGAAGGACTTGCGTCGCGACACACAGTGAAAGCGACAAAGGTCTATGGTGTGTCGAGTGGTTGCCGAGGAGCAGCTCCCAAATGCACAAGGCTGAAAAATTTGCAACATCAGGCAGCAGCAAAGCTATCGCAATCTATCGAGAAGCCACGGGTGGTTGAGCCTGTTCTGAAAATGGATCCAAACATTCCGTACAGACGGTGATGCTTACAAGGTCAAAGACTTCATACCTCATGAGGTCAACAAGCGATCATGTCGCAACTTCCAGAGTCTCATGCTAGGGCCAAGACAGCTGAGGCTGATTGCAAGTAAAAAGCCGCAGAGCAGAAGACGACATTGGACCTTTCAGGGGAACATCAAGCACGTGGCTGCAAAGACGCTGAAAGGAGGCGACAAGCAGGTGGTAGTGAGTGAACAGGGAACAGCAAAGCAGACTCAACCACGTCGCGAGCTCAATATTGCACACACGCGCATGGCATGCGTCCTGGGCAGCACCTCCGGAAGGACTGGAAGGTACGCAAAAGATGTATCTCATGAGAGAGGACCCATTCCCATAAGACCTGAAAAGGCCAGAGATAGGGTGAAACATTTAGAGAACTAGAAGGATTCCTACGTCCTTCTTTTTTGGGGTTCCTCTCGGCACAAATTTGACAACATCTACCATGGTGCGAAGATGGATGAAGCTTCGAAAGTGCCTATCAACGTCATAAATATAACGTTAGTATCACTCGCACTCTGGTGTGTGTCTCAAGGTTGTCCTGTAAGGCTATAGCACAGCTTTCTTGCTGAGAGCGAGGCACTCCCCTACCTAGCTGTAAAATCTCCATGAAGATCGCCTGCTGAACATCACAACCTAGCCTTGACTATCAGGGTTCACCTCGGACTTCAGGACGTCCGTACTTCAGGACGTCGAATTATGTACGCGAGGGGACGTGAGCGCGAAATAGAGTCTGGTATAGGCTTTTTAATAATTTCAATTTTTTCTGTAAGCCACAAGCGAACCAGCGCCACCACGATCTGTCGCCGAAGCGACAAATCAAGCGGGACGGATTAGAAGGGCAGTTTTCTCGATCTCGGTCACTCGGGAATGTGTGGACGCAACGGATCAATGTATGCATTCAACAAGGGTATAATAGAGTGCCTGGACAATAAATTGAAGAAGGAAAAGAAGAGGTTTCGAGGAAAAGATATCGAAGTAGATGGGCAAAATCTGGCAGCCTTGGCAAATCTAATGATGAAACCGTGCTGATTGGCTGCCGGTGTTACGGATATGATCAACGAGCTTAGTAAAGACTCGGACATATTTACCATGCAACAATATTGTAGCTTGTGTCTATCCTGATACAATATGTTGTATCTATGACCAAACCGACCAAGTGCACAAAGTCCTGCGAGTGTTTTCGATGCGAATGATTAAAGAAGAGCTGCCAGAGTCTCAAAGAGCCCATGGTGGAAGCGGTAGGTATGTTGCCGGGTTAATTGGTGTTTTCAACGCTTGGAGATACCACACGCCGCCAAGCACGATCCTACACCGAAAGCAACGTTCTCGGGGATCGCGGACTTGAATTGATCAATGTCGCGGCCATTGATGGCGAAATCGCTGGCAAATAAGCCTTCCAATAGGTCGTCATCGAATGAAAACTGACGATTGGCGATCTGCGACACGCCGAAGTCTTCCGAAGGGAAGGCGGCGACGAATGTCATGTTAGTGCAGTGTGGATTCCATTCCGCGTGAATAGCACCCTGGGGAAAGATGGTCATCTGGAAGGTGTTCAGGTTATTTCGGATGAGAGTCGCGCCATTCTCCAATATGAACTCGGTTCCAAGGCGGCCTATCACTGGGATGTTCATTTCGGCGCCTCTATTGTGTACGTGGGGAGTGTTGAAGCCGCAAGGGCCCAGGAATCCCATGGCCATGCCGATGCCATTGCCGATCAAGGCAGGGAACATTTTGCGGTCGGCCCTGACGATATGGCCGTCAAGACCCTGAGTAACAGCCGAAGTTGAAGGTGGGTTCATGAAGTCGTACACATGATCGCTGGGCAGGTTGAGGATCGCAAGTCGGTTATTGGCCGTGGCCGCCAGAAGCATCTCGTTGAGCAAAGTCTGATTGCCGGATCTGCCTGCTTGGATCGACTCCGCTGGGGGAATGGTCTGGATGGTTGACTCATTGGTAGCAGCAGTGTCTGCAGCCCTTGCAAGCTTGACGCTGCTAGGCGCAGGCACGGCCATGGCCGTCGCGGCTAGCCGGTATGATCGCCGACGAACTGGGTGCGATATTGCACGTGGTAAGGACTCTTGCAGCTTGGCTGGGCGTGTATGTTTCGTGGCGTGGCCTCACGAGGTACAGTAGCTCCGCGCAGGTATTCTACCGGCCTTTAAAGTGTGGTTGAAGCCGAGTTCATGTATACTTTCTTCCTTCTCATAAGCTCGTGTCGTTGACTGATGTAAAATACTGTGCCAACGGAGGAAACGATCTGATCTCTCACATACTACAGCGCAACAAGCAGACGAAGCTAAACGAAGAGTACAAACTATCTTACACAGTCATAATCATATGTCTCGGTCCCATGCGTTTATATCCTTCGTGTCCGTCCTGTGGCCCGGAATGCATCTACTCTCTGAGTGTGCTTCTGTTTCGATCGGGTATGTCCTCTGATGCGCTTTGTCAGACGGCAAATTCGGAGTTGCGCCTGCTGCTGCAAGAACGTCAATCTGACATCGACTTGGAATTCATGTTTTCTTTCAATGGGATATAGTCCGACTCCTCCACGACGAACTGTACTCCGCGGATGATCACGTCGGTGCTAGAGCTGTCCTCGTTGTCTCTGCTGACCTTTGAGTCGACTCGCCCATCCCCACCACCCTGTATCTCCCACCCAAACTCTCCGTTGCCGGACGCTCCGTGTGGTTGTTTGACATAGTTAGAGTCGGGTCCGCTGCGAAAAGTAGACGAGCTGTTCGTGCCTCCGGATCGTTTCTTGATCAGACGGTCGAACAGCGGCTTCAATCCGGGGAAAGACAATGCAATCAAGGTGCCTCCAATCTCGGCTACTTCGATGGCAAGCATAGGGTCGTAGGTCCAGGACTCATCCGGATCCCATTGTCCTTGGACCACAAGGATAAGACGTGCGATTGAGATACCGATGACACTGTCATGGTCAGTCAGTGTCAAGGAAGTATCTGAAAGGTTTTTAAACTTACAGTAGACCGGGGAAGAAGATGAGGACAAGCCCTATCTTCCTCTTTCGAGAAAGTTTTACGAAGCGGATGATGGCTACTGGAATGCCGAACAATAGCATGTCGCAAATTAGGGATATTCCTGAATTCGTGACGTACACCACACCCCAGGCCAAGCAGGTATAGTCGTTAACTCCAGGTTGCCACGAGTACGGCCAGAGACTGGTCACTGGCAGACAATGAACGATGAGAAGAACAAGCTGCGGGATGTAGGCGCAGAACAGAAGCACTGCAGCGCCTCTTATCGTGATGACAAAGCGTCGGCTCTGAGCGCATAGTCTGTGATAGAACAGTAAACCGGAAAATCGACATGTGAAGAGTGCCGTCGTGTAGATGATGTGGGCGACGAAGTCGAGAGTCTCGCTGGCTTTTACTGTGCTGAGCGGCATCACATATTGAATGTAGTCATAGTGACGACCGGAGCCAATTTCGATGAGAATAATGCAGAGGGTCACAAAAGCCACCAGCAGCACCTGAATCTTCTGTTAGAGGCCTTGCTGAAACGAGAAGTGGGCGACGTACCAGGCCGACAGCTGCAAGAGCATCATCATACCCAAAAAACTTGACGACAAAGAGTCGAGAGGCACATCGTGCGGTGACGACCAGAAACGTAAGGGCAAAGACAAAGCAAATGGCGATAATGGAGCCTGTGTCCCGGCTTTGTTTGAGATAAGCGGCAGTGATACCGGCAGGCACCTGTCCCGCTGCAATTGCCTGGTCTACATTACCCATCTTCGACGTCGAATTCGATTGAGACGACGAAGGGGCGACAGCAACCGTCAAGAGGACAATAAAACCATGTCTCTTTTCTGGGAAGGGAAAGAGCTGTCTTTCCTCTCAACTTATCTGCCAAACCTCCCGTAGTTTGAAGGGTCCTGGGTTCCCGGGCCCCGTCAAATTAACGTTGCCCGCGCAGGTGTTAGTTGAGAGAAAAAACGTCGGTTGTACTTGTGGAGGGTGGACAACCGAGTTAGCCTAGTATTTGCCACGCAAGCTGGCAACGGCTGCGATCGATTGCTTCCCAAGCGGACAATTTGGTGCAGCGCTACTGCAGCCTTCAAAGTCACTTTATCATTGTGCTTGGTCAAGTCTTGAGAGCCAGTCTATAGTCGGTTAGAACAATAAGCAGTACGAGAACCTTGTACATGCGAACAGCTGCCGCATGCATCTGGCTGTCAGCACGTCATTCGATTCTCTAGCGACAGCAAGCGAGGGCCGGAGAGTGGCCGCATGGTGCACGCCTCGTGTTCGACCACGTATTGGAAAATGGGTTGGCTGGAAAGTTTGAGAACCATCGAGAGAACGGCCCGGCACTGAAGGTGGTGTCGATCCTGCCAGAACTGATAAAAGGCCGTAATTATCATGTATCTGCCGGACGTCTCCCGTCAGCTGATAAGCTCCGAGCGTGAACTCTGCCGTCGTCGAGTTGGTCTCGAAGTATCTTTTGTTTAAGCGTCCGTTCGGGGGGCACGGGCGGGACCTGCATTAGCAATGAGGCACGGGAAGAGAAGTTTCAAATGCAATCCTTCATCGCACCTACCACAGCCCTCGTGAGCACTGTGCAAGGAGACGCAAGATTGATCGCATACTCCGTACTGAGGATCGACAGAGCGAGCTGGGTTGTTTTTGAGATCGCATCACTATCACAGTACTTGCATGCCATCCGAAAGATCCTGTTCCAGGCTCATGCAGGCTCTAACAATAGACGAAGCTGCCGATACCGTCGCCCAGTGAGTCGGCGGAGTGAAAGCCTGGACACTGCTACTCCGCTTATCTGCAGTAGGTCGTTCGGGGGAGTGTTTTGTCGTTAAGTAACTTCGGCACTTGTCGCCAAGTTTCGCTCGCCAACATGTCGTAAGTTGGCCCAAGCGTGCCTCTAATCAGTCGGATCGAGCTGGCCTTATTCATCCCGGTGGTCTGTGTTCGTCGGCTCAACGTCGAAAACAGGCACAGCATGAAGTCAAACCCCTCAAACTCATAAATATTGCGGTGATGCTCTAAGCTAACCTGGTCTGAGACAACGGGACAAACACCAAGTTTACGTACATTTAGCAATCGTAGGAAACAGCTTGACAGGACTGTCAAAAATCAAGATCCGGTGGGAAGAACGATCAGACACGTTTTTAGTTAGGTCAGATAAACGAAAAGCTCTCCTCGGTAGTCCATAGGGCTCTTCAGGCCGCCTCAGCCCACAACTTTGCTGCCCGGAGCTAGACAGGGCTGCCCACTGGTGCCCTCACTAGCCCCTGCGTCACCAAGAGATTTGGAGATCCTCTTCAAAAAGCTTGCATCATACTAACGAGACGCTACCCACGTGCCGATGAAGCTCTTGTTGTGGCCGGTCAAGGTTCGTAGGACTGCATAAAACCATTTCTTTCAGGTTGTGTCACCCTGACATCTGCAGGAGACTCGAGCTCAAGACACCCGAGCTCTCAGCCCTGCGCCGCCATGATGAGAACATTCGCAGCCGTCGCCTATGCACTCGGTCTTGCCGCCTCTGTTGCGCAAGCACAGACGACCCTCTCCAACTCGTTGTTCTTTCCTCTGCTCGCAGATGCGAATACGACGGAGTTGTTTCCCATGCCACCATGCGGCTCTTTCCAATTGGAAGAGGCGACCATCGACGAGATGCAAGCTGCCATGAGCAATGGCACCTTGACTTCTCAACAACTTGTCATCTGCTATCTTGAAAGAGCATATCAGACACAAGGATACATCAAGTTAGTGATAAATGTGTCCTGCGGTCGCCACACACTGACACACCTCGCAGCTCCATTCTTGAGTTCAATCCCGATGCTCTATCGATCGCAGCGTCCCTCGACCATGAAAGAAAGAATGGAACGGTCCGAGGTCCACTCCATGGAATTCCTTTCATTGTCAAAGACAATATCGCGTCCAAAGACAAGATGGACACAACGGCTGGCAGTTGGGCACTGGTCGGCAGCATCGTGCCCAGAGACGCTCATGTCGTTGCGCAGCTTCGCAAAGCTGGTGCCGTCTTATTCGGCAAAGCCACCTTGAGTGAATGGGCGGACATGCGAAGCAATAACTACTCCGAGGGTTATTCTGGACGTGGTGGTCAAGCCCGAAGCTCCTACAACCTGACCACCAACCCTGGTGGAAGCAGTTCCGGCAGCGCCATCGCTGTCGCAGCGAACGTCATCGCATTCGCCTTGGGCACCGAGACGGATGGCAGTGTCATCAACCCTGCAGAGCGTAACGCCATCATTGGCATCAAGCCTACCGTCGGCTTGACGTCTCGCGCTGGTGTCATCCCGGAGAGTGAGCATCAAGATACAGTCGGCGCTTTTGGCAAGACAGTCCGAGACGCCACCTATGCCTTGGACGCGATTTATGGCGTTGACGCCAACGACAACTATACCTCAGCCCAGACAGGTAACACCCCCAGCGGAGGCTATGCGCAATTCCTGTCTAAGAAGGACGCTCTGAAGAATGCGACCTTCGGTCTGCCTTGGAACAGTTTCTGGATCTACGCCGATGAAGACCAGCTGGAGCAGCTCGGCGAGCTCCTCGATCTGATTAAAGGAGCCGGCGCGACCATAATTAACAACACCGAAATCACAGACTACGAGACCCTCGTCTCGCCCGACGGCTGGAACTGGGACTATGGCTCGACCAGAGGCTACCCTAACGAGTCCGAGTATACCTACGTCAAGGTGGACTTCTACAACAACATCAACAAGTATCTTTCCGAGCTGACCAACACCGAGATCAAGACGATTGAGGACCTCGTCAATTACAACTACGACAACGACGGCACTGAGGGTGGCTACCCCTGGCCTCTGGGCATCCCAGCATTCTATTCTGGTCAGGATGGATTCGAGGCGTCTCTAGCCACTGGAGGTGTCTACAATGAAACCTACTGGCAAGCCCTGAGCTTCTGCCAAAACAAGACCCGCCAGGGCATCAACGATGCTTTGACCTACAATGGCAAGAAGCTCGATGGGCTTCTGGTCCCTCCAGATGTCGGCCAGAGCTACGAGATCGCTGCTCAGGCTGGTTATCCTGTCATCACTGTCCCTGGTGGCGTTCGCACCGTCAGCGGCATGCCCTTTGGTCTTGCAATTATGCAGACTGCCTGGGCTGAAGCGGAGTTGATCAAGTGGGGTAGTGCCATTGAGGATCTGGGACTTACTTCTGGCACCCAGAGGAAGAGAACACTACCTACGTGGCGGGGATATCTGGAGAGAAATATCCCGGTTCCATTCTCGGATTAATAATTTAATATCTCCAGGTATATATCTGACTATTTAATGATGGCTTCGCCGACAATATATCACATTGTATATATAAACACCCTCGTCTGATCGAGCTCCCTGAGGCAGTCAACCGCCTGGCGTGCTGCCGGAGCTTGCTGCTTTCGCACCGCCCTGTTAGAGCGTTGCTGTTCACGCACTTTGAGTTCTTCGGATAGCCACCTTGATACGTTCTTTCCTCGGATCTCGGAAGCGTTGCAACTTGCATGAAGCACTGATCAATATTCCTGTCACCCGCAGAGTTTAGGAACCCACAAACGTTCACTATGCATCATGTATCATGGTAAGAGCCCACAAACGGTTATTGTGCATCATGTCGTGGGAACAATCCCTCTTTGTTCATTCAGCCGGATATTACCCCCGTACCTGACCTTATCTCCGTCATCAAAGGAATGGCTATTTATCCGACAACAGTCTCACGGAACAACTCAAACTCCTTGCCATTGCCATTGTCCTGCACGAGGGCGGGAAGTAATCGGAAATAAGTGTCGAGCAGGCGAACGTGGCAGAAACCCCGACCACACCCTGTGTATCGCAATAGCACATCGCACTATAAAAGGTCTACGATCAGGTAAGGTAAGGATATAAAGGTAGGACGGGATACAAGGTAAACTACAGCACTACTCTGTGCCTGTATCGAACTCGGTGAAGTCGATATACTCTCGCCGCTCGTCAACGTCAAGATGGACACGCGTATCAAGATCTCATCTCTTTCCCTGCGCGAAGCTGTCGCCGATGCACTGTATCGTTGCGTTTTAGGGCTCGATCTCAACGACTGGGAGATGTTCCGATCGTCGCTTACCGAAGGCGAAGACATCTCCATGGAATTGAAAGGGTCGATAGGCACGAAAGGGCGGGACCAGATCAAGCAATACATATTCGACTTCATCGGACCCCTGGATACGACACACCACATCAGCAACGTCCGCGTGGATGTCAAGGATGGAGAAGACACTGCCACACTGTCGGCGTATGCTGTCGCCCAGCACTACAGAGGAGGAGAGGGTCCAGATCCAGCAACGGCACACTTTATGACGGGATCGATATATGTCCTCGATCTGGTTAAGGACAGCAAGGATGACTTGTGGAAGATTAAGAAGTGGTCGGCCAACATGGTCTGGCGGGATGGAGACGGGTCAATCGTTGCGAGAGGGTTATCGGCTGCGAACCACTGAGGAGGCATGTAACATTTCATATACACAGCGCAAAGCAGGCTGAACACTACGATCTCATGTCCTGTCATGGAAGGTCTCTTTGTTCCCCAGAACCCACTGTTGTTCCACCATCCCAAGATTGTTGGAGGCCATTGCGTCTGCCTCCATCATATACTGCGCGTGGTCAAGCAGTATCGCAATTCGCTCAGAGAGACTGGACTGCTGGACTTATCGAGGACGTCTCTGTCCATTTTCGACCATGCAATACCCCAGCAAGTGTTGCAACGTATTGACCCTCCACACTGTAAAGGATGCTGGACAACTTCTCATTTCCCAGATCATGGTTGGATTACTTGATCGGCAGCGTCTGCATCTGTGCTTGCCTGAATCGATATCGTGAATGGGTCTTCTTGGAGCCGGCCAGCTTCGCCGTCATAAGCCGCACTTGACGAATGCCAACATATCGATCATAATGTGCATTACGGCTGTGACAGCCCGCAACCGCGACATCTCCTTGTCCCACTTCACTCAGGTGCTTCTTTAGTGGTCGGCCCCTGCAATCGGATTGTGTCGTCAAGGAGACAAGCGGGCCTCCATGTCCGATGTGTGGTGACTGACACCTGCTTGGGTGACTTGAGCTCACAGTTTGAACAACGTTCTCTGCTCTTCCGAAGGTCACCCATATAGGAGTCTATCGATCAAGCTCTTTCCGTGTTTCGCGCCTTAGATGCTCTTCTTGCCATCCTCCTTCGATCGACTGCCAAAACTATAGGCGAGACCTCCGCCGACAACATTTACCAGACACAACCCCATCGTCGCACCGCGAATGATTCCTCGCGCGCCGAATTTGTTCATGAAGCCCATTCTTCGTCTACCAGCTAGCACAAGATACGTACCGCTAAGCGCAGCAGTAGTCCCGGCACTGTCAATCTTGTAACCTTGGAGGTTGAGGTAAGTCGAGAAGAGAAGAAGTGGTGGAAACAGCATGGGAACTGGTTGTAAGGGTCTCGCATGTTGAGCAAAGACCAAGGTCGCAAGAAGCGCAGGAGGAACTGGATTCTCTATAAAGAGTGTGAGTAGATAGACTGGAAGCAGTCAACGCATGCATTGCGCGCAGAGCTTGCTGAACGTACCTCCCCATTTTTTGGCAGTCTGCAGAAGTGACTGTTTGGCTTCTTCCTTTTTCTGAGGGTCAGCCATGTTTGGTATCGTAGTCGCGACCTTTATGCTGTGGTTGTTTGATAAAATGGCAAGGCGCGAAAGTGAAAGTATCGTGGTAGAAGTAGACCGAGAATACAATGTACGTCATGCCATGGCTTTGAGGTGCAACCTGAGGATCATGGCTCTTGCCCAGAGATACGAGGCTTAGGCGCCAAAGCCTGCGACTCCCGCTCCGCGCTGCGGGCAATCCAGTCCACCCACTAATTGACTTAGAATTACCCTACGATTTCACTTCTTGTGACCACCTTTGTTCAATGATCGCATTTCACAACGCGCTCCGACGATAATACTAACATCTTGAACTCAACGGTCCTCGTTCTGAGCTAGAAAGCATCGCGACATCCGCGGCATGTCCGCATCAGCCTCTGGCTCCGATGCCAAAGCAAATGGTTCAGCGACTCCCCGAGACCATAACCAAGGGAATCAAGAACGCAAATACACTCCTCAACAGAAAGCCGAGGTCATACGGATACGAAAATGCAGTCCTACCGCGTTCTACGAAATCCTATCGATAGAGAAAACGTCCACGGATGCAGAGATCAAAAAGGCCTACAGAAAAATAAGTCTATTGACGCATCCTGATAAAAATGGTTATGACGGCGCAGACGAAGCTTTCAAAAGTGAGTTCAGACTCGAAAGTTGGATTGACATAGCTGACGGCAATAGTGGTGTCGAGAGCCTTTCAGATATTATCCGATGCAGAGAAGAAATCTAAATATGATCAATTCGGTGGTGACCCTGATAACCGCTTCTCAAGTAGCGGATCTGCAAGTGCAGGAGCGAGTCCATTCAGTGGCTTCGCCCGATCGGCTGGAAGTGGGAGGGGTCCTTTCTACGAGGACGAAATCTCGCCGGAAGAGTTGTTTAACAGATTCTTCGGGGGCGGTGGTATGCCTTTTGGTGAGGAACTCTTGTGCACATCTTTGTGGTATAGACGCGCTGACAAGTTTCAGGTGGTGGTGGATTCGGCGGGCCGCAATTTGTCTTCAATATGGGAGGTGGACCGGGCTTCACAGTACATCGCATGGGCGGCAATACACCACGAAGGAGGCCCAGAGACGCCAACGCAGAGCCTCCCCCGAGTGGCCTGTCCGCATTAACACAACTTTTACCGCTCCTGCTACTGTTCATACTACCTTTGCTCTCCTCTTTCTTTTCCGGCTCAACCGATTCAACCCCTCAAGTCCGCTTCGACTCGCCTGTTCCGCCACATACGCTACATCGAGTAACGCCCAGGTACAGGATCGACTACTTCGTCAACCCAGCCCAAGTTGAGGGCTACGGTTCGAGGCAATTCAATTCGCTTGATCAACGTGCGGAGGTCGATTATGTTTCCAGTCTGAAATATCAGTGCGATACAGAAGTTCATCGAAAACGACAGGAAATAAACGACGCAACGGGGTTCTTCTTCACGGATGAGTCTAGGTTGCGGCGGGCGAGGGATATGCCTATGCCGGGGTGCAGGCGGCTGGATGAACTGAAGATAAGTCGACAGTACTGAGTGGGTTGTGGGCGAATTCCTTTGAATTGCATTATTGCTGGGCGTTGGTGGTATTGTCGAACTGGTCCATGGCGATTCCGTGAAGCCAGCGTGCAGCTTCTATCACACATCTTCCGTGTTCGAATATGAATCTTTGACCTTCGACCAAACAGACGCATGTGTATGTTTTCCTCAGACACTGCAACGGAAACGAAGCTATGTCACTCCAATTGTGATCCTGCCTGTCTCAGTAGTGGTAGGGGCCAAAAGATTTAGCGGCACGGGACGATTGATATGCAGAAAAGTCCCGGGCGGACGTGCTCGAAAGAGCTAAAGTTGACCACGTCTTCTACACTAGTGAATCTCTTCACCGCCAACCGAATGGATAGGGTACTCACAGATGGCCAAAACAGCCCCGCATCTCTCGCGAGTTGCAGCACTGAAATGGGCTGGATGCACATTGTGATCTACAGGTTCTATTCGCGCTATGCTGGAGTCACCCCGGCATTCAAGGCACAAGGCGAACACGCAACAGGCGCCCAGTTTGTCTACTCACCCATATCCTTAACCGACTTGTTGGATAACGTGGGAGTCGTCGCCTGAGCCAATGGCTACACTCAATACACCGTCCTCTGCCACCAGGCACCCAGTATCAAGTCTGTGTCCTCGACTAGTCTACACTGACATCACCCGACTGCTTCATTCCAAGCCCAAAGGTAGACGAGGTTGACTGCGCTTTTGCAGCTTTGCCAATCTCACGGCGGGGTCCTACTCAGACCGTTGCACTTCCTCGATAGACTGTTCGAAGCACTGTCAAAGAGCCTGAGCACGGTTTCAACCTACAGATCCAGCGGGTCGATATCGCATATTGCTTTGTTGCACCGTAGGATCCTTGTCTACGTGTGCAATCAGTCGAAAACTCATCATGACCGGTCTTGCATCTCCTATCGCTTCCTCGAGGAAAGGTGCCAGATCCTTGTCGTCGTGGAAGCGCAGATTTCTTGGCAACTGGTGAGGACTCGCCGAAACGGCTTGCAGGATAATCTTTGAAGGCTCACGGCTTGTAGTGAGGGACAGGGCGACCAGTGGAGGTTTGTCTCCTCGTTCAGAGTAGAGATATTCGGTGCCTCCTTAGCTGTGGTTGCTCTTGGGGCCATCGTTGTCACTCTCGCCATACACCAGGGCCGTCCGCTGCCTCAATGGCCTCACATGATATCAATCAACGCCTTGATAGCCATCTTCACGGGTGTATTCAGGTTCTCACTGCTCATCCAAGTTGCTGAGGGTATGCAGACGTGTCATTGGCCTCACTCGGCAGCTGACAGACACGCCAGGGATCAGTCGCCTGAAGTGGCTGTGGTTTCGTCAACCTCAGGAACTTGGAGATCTCGAGCGGTTTGATTCTGCAAGTCGAGGACCTAGGGTTCGTTGAAGTTGATCTTCATCAGTTGATCTTCATACTTCGAGCACGGTATGCATCGCTACCATGATCACATGCAAGGGTACCGACGCTAACGCCAGGGTCCTGCAGGCAACTCGCAACCATGGGTGCCATTATCACGGTGCTATCGTGAGTTCTCTTCTTTTCTGGCCTGTGGCCCATTTAGTGGACTCTTCATCATGCTCTGATACTGTTTGGCGATGCTCGGGACACAAGACTGACGGACAGGAATTCAGGATCGGCATAGATCCTTTCTCACAACAAATATTACAATACTACGATTGCAATGTGCTGGAACCTGGACTCACGGCAGTCATTCCTACGAGCAATTTTTACACCCTAGGGTTCGAAATTGATATCGTTTCCCAACTCCCGACTGCATCAATGACTGCAGCACTTTACCTGGGTCTGATCGACCCACCTTCTAATAGGACTGCGGGTATCACGACTGATTGCCTCTCTGGTAATTGCACCTTTTCGCAATCAGGTGGTGCTTCGTACTCGTCCATTGCAATGTGCAGTCAGTGTACGGACATCTCAAGCTCCATTCGAAACATTAGCTATGAAGGCGTACTGTGGTATCTCACCTTGCCATCGGGGTGTACAATCGGGCCGACATTTGGAGCCGATCAACTGGGAACCATTGTCAATACCAAATACGTGATCAAGAACAGTGACAATACTAACAGCAGTCTGTTCTCGTTCGAAACCCTCAGGACGCCAGACGAGAGCTACATGACTGCCTCTGCCTTCAGGTGTTCTCTCTATCCTTGCGTGAATACTTATGCCGGGAATGTTTCGAACGGAATTCTGCAGGAGCGGCTTGTCACGAGCCAGCGTGTAAGCTTTCATGGCAGTGACTCGATATTTTGGTACTCATCAGCGATGAATCAAACCTTACGCAACTCATTTGGTCGGCTTGCGAACCAAGTCCAGTTCCCATGGCTCCCACAGACCTGTGTACAAGGGTAGGCTTCACCCCATACAACTCTAGCTCTAGCAAAGGGGAATGGTGGCCGAACGACTGTATTTGGACCCTGGGTTTGATCCCGACTGGTGAGATACCTAACATCCTCAATGGGCTCTTCGATAACCAGAACGTGAGCTACTACGGCGAAGTCGCCCAGGGACCCATATGGCTACTGAATCTTTGGAACTCTGGCGCTGGCAACCTCCCGCACTTCCAGCAGACTGCACATGGACTCGCCAATGCCATAACAGCAGTCATGCGCCAGCAAGGGGATAATTCGAGCGCCGGGCTCGCTACAGGGACAGTGCAGGGTCTTCAGACGTGTATTGGCGTCCAGTGGGCGTGGTTATCATTTCCCGCCGCCCTGTTGCTTCTTAGCATCGTGTTCTTCCTGACCGCAACGAGTAAGGTCTCGTTGAGCGCTATGCGGAATGTGTGGAGAGCTTCATCGCTGACGTTGCTCTTCGACGGCCTGAGCAAGGACCTCTTAAGGAAAGATGCGGATGATGGGAGCAGCCTAGAAGATGCCGCGTATCGTGTCAAAGCAAGGCTTGATTGCCTGGGGGATGAGTTTGCTTTCACTGAGATCGGCGCAGTTGATGAACGTTCCTTCGAATACGAAGAAGATCAGTTCAGGAACCAGATCTGATACCGGCCATCCAAGACATGCAGCGCTGTTGCCTGAACTTTCAAGAAAACTTACCGGAGATTTTATAGGTGAATAGATATGGGTGCGGCTATTGTAGACGCGCCGTAACATCTCGAGTCAAGGTAGCCAACATTTTTGCTTTACGGATGGCGATGGTGCTTGTCCATGTGTGCAACGATAGGTAACTTAGATAACTGGCGAGGATGTCCGTCGTGCTGGCTGTCACCCAGCGGCTTATCATCGGATAATCAGGTACTTAACTTAGTGACGTTCTTCGCGTTTCGCCCAATATCTCCGACCCGCAAGGCAATTTGGGTTGGTTACCCCAAGTTCAGTTGTACGGAGTACATCATCCATCTTGCGCCTAGAAACCGACATTCGCTCGCCGCCACATTTGTCATCTCTACAACAACGAGAATGTCGGACCCGTCGTTAGACTCGGATAAGGTGCGTAGGGTGCGTACGCATCAGAAGTGTCTAACATCCATCAGATCCGCAACAAAAGACTGGCAAAACTGCAGCAAGCCCAACAGCAGCCGCAGCCAGAGTCACAGTCGCTGTCTTCAGATCCCGCGACCTCAACGCAAGATGTCTCGCAATCAAAGCCGCCCTCTTTACTCTCCACGCCTCCAGTCAGCGCTCCACAGCCGCCAGTTCCCAGCGCATCACCAGCACCATCCATCAATATCTCCAAAGCCTCCTCGCCTGCACCTGCGACACGTATAACCATCACGCCTCAAAAGAGAGAGATAGATGGCCCGGAGCGACCGACTTCGAGACAAGGCTCAAGGCCGAACGAGACCATCGAACAGTGGGAAGACCGTACGCTAAGGAGTATCTTTCGCCTGAGCCTCGATCCCCAGCAGATGAGGGATATCCACGGTCAGACTCTCCATCCTGTGCCACAACTTCGGGAAGAACTACAGAGCGAGGAAAAGCCGTTGCTGTTGAATAATGAGTTGCTTGAGCAGGCTATCATGGAGGCTGGAGCCAACTTGGGACAATCAACCCCACACGACTGGTTATTTGGCTGTTGGAAGAGAATCACGAGACTGAGTAAAGGCGTTAAAGAGCGGACTCCTGAGAACAAGAAGTGGACGGTCATCTCGGAAGCGAGAAGACTGTGCATGAGTTGGTGCATTCTGTCCATCACCACACCAGACATCTTCGGCATAGAATATGATGGCGCCACTGCGTTGGCAGATCACCTCCTTGCCGATCCAGAAGATGATCGTGGTGTATGTCACGACTTTCTCACCGAGGTCGTCACCAGATTTGAAGATGATGATCAGATAAGAGACAAGTTCGTCAAAGCTGTGGAGAAGCTTAGTGTGAGACTGGCCGGCTTGACAATGGACAGCGACTATCGTCGGTACACTGCGATGCTGCGACACCTCATCAGATACAAGCCTGTAGCGGTTGCCATTACACAGTCTCCCATGTTTTTGGCTGAGTCTGTTCCAGCTGCAGGTTTGGAGGTCGCCACATTGCTTGGACCCTACTTCCAAATATCACCTCTTCAGGCCGAGGTCACGAATCAGTATTTCTCAGCACCAAAAACAATGGATCCAGGCAGGATCAGAAATGCTCAGCAATCTCTGCAGATGTCATTAAGAGCTCATCAGACGGAACTCTTCGATATTGTCAACACCCTAGTACGCGCATCGCCTGACGCAAGAGACCGCATCTTGGACTGGTTCGCCCTCGTGGTCAATTCAAACCATAAGCGAAGAGCTATGCGTGTGGACAAGAAGACAGTCTCAAGCGACGGTTTCATGATCAACGTAAATACTTGTTTAGATCAGCTCTGCGAGCCGTTCATGGACGCTCAATTTTCGAAGCTGGACCGTGTCGACGTGGGTTACCTGCGCAGACATCCGCGGGTGGACATCAAAGACGAGACCAAAATCAACGCTGACCAAGACGAGTCCGATGCATACTACGAAACACAACTTGATGGCCCCAACAACTTCATCTCCGAGTGTTTCTTCCTGACAGTCGCTGCACACCATTATGGCAGCGAGGCGGCACGGACCATGCTTAAGGATATGGACCGCGAGCTGAAGCACATGGCTAAACAGATCGAGCAATTCGAAACCGAGCGACACAAATACGTCAACAATCCAATGCAGTTGAGAGTATACGAAAGTCAACTTAAGAAGTTCAAAGATCAGCATGACAAGGGGCTATCATACAAATATGCTGTTCAGGCTGTGTTACTCGACGAACTTGCACAAACTCGATCAATGCAGTTCATGCGATTCGTGACCGTATGGTTGCTCCGCCTGGTTTCTACCCATCGTCAGTTTCCTAAGGAGAAGCTGGCTCTTCCACTACCTGCCGAAGAACCCGAAGATTTCAAGAACTTACCTGAGTATTTCTTGGATATAATCAGCGGTAATTTCGGCTTCATCATGTACAACATGCCACAGATCATTTCTTCAACACAGTCAGACGAGCTAATTATGCTGTGTGTCACGTTTTTACGGAATTCCGAGTACATCAGAAATCCTTACCTAAAAGCTTCATTGGTCACCATTTTGTTCCGCGGTACATGGGCATGGCGTCAAGGCGGCCGGGGTATATTGGCTGATCAATACAACAGTCTGCCTTTCGCGACTGAGCACTTGTTGCATTCGTTAATGAGATTCTTCATCGAGGCAGAGTTCATGGGTGGTCACGGACAATTTTTCGACAAATTCAACGTGCGGTACGAAATCTTTCAGATCATCAAATGTGTCTGGGCAAATACCGTCTATCGGGATAATCTTCTGCGGGAAGCCAAGGTCAACATGGAGTTTTTCGTGAGGTTTGTCAACTTGCTGCTCAACGACGTCACATTCGTTCTGGATGAATCTTTTACAGCATTCCACAGCATTTACGACTTGTCGAAAGAACTATCTCTCGCTGGAACGACTCTGAATGAGCAACAAAGACAGGAAAAAGAAGAAGCCCTAGAGCAAGCCAAAGGCAAAGCAAAATCTTACATGCAACTGACCAATGAGACGGTCGACATGTTGAAGCTTTTCACGGAAGCGCTTGGTGATGCTTTCACCATGCCTGAAATTGTCCAGCGACTGGCAGACATGCTGGACTACAACCTCGATGCTATGGTTGGGCCCAAGAGTTCATCACTCAAGGTTGATAACTTGGCGGAGTACAACTTCAATCCGAAGGCTCTACTGAGTGAGATCGTCGATGTCTACCTCAACCTGAGTGAAAAGGAGAACTTCATTTTGGCTGTGGCCCGTGACGGGCGCTCATACAAGCCGGACAACTTCTTTGCGGCAGGCTCTGTTCTAAAGAGATTCGTCCTGAAATCTCCTGAAGAGCTCAACAAGTGGGCACGTTTGATCGAGAAATTCAGGAAGGCCAGAGAGGAGGATGAGGCAGCGGACGCTGATCTTGGCGAGATTCCAGACGAGTTCCTTGATCCTCTGATGTTCACCCTAATGGAAGATCCTGTGAGGTTGCCAGTCAGCAAGATCGTGATCGACCGAAGCACAATTCGGAGTCATTTGTTGAGCGATCCGCATGATCCTTTCAATCGAGTACCGCTGAAGATCGAGGATATCATCCCTGGTAAGTTTATGTGCCCGTTGATTTTCACGTACACATACTGACCACTATTCCCTTAGCTACCGACGTCAAGGAGCAGATTGAAGCGTTCAAGCAGGAGAAAATCGGTAATAGGAGGAAGGACTTTGTAGAAACCGTGAAAACAGAACCTGTGGGCGGCCCTGATGGTGAAGCCACAGAGGGAACAGTAGATGAGGGCGCTGCTCAACCCGAGCCTATGGAAATTGATCAGTGAGCAGTCAATAGAGCTTCAAGGAAAATTCTGGCACCTTTATGTAAAAGAGCAGATAGAAAGCCCATGGGCAAGACTTTGTATGATGGCAGAATCATGCCCTTGAGCATTCTGAATCAGAGAAGAATAAAGCAACTTGTTCATGTGGCGGCTACCTGTAATATCGACGCGGTTCTCGCTCAGAAGCACGAATCGACAATCTATGTTCAGTGGACGGTGAGATGGAGGCGGATACCACTCTCATGTGAGGTCCATCTGAAGGGGAAAAAACAGGTGGTCAGGCAGCAAGCAGAGAAAGACCTCATGCTGCCGCGGACGTCGTGAAGTCAACTGGGACATCTTGTGCCACTGTCCATGAGCGCGGTCCGATGGTCAAGGCGACAGAAACTGCTGTTGATGCACAAGGACTTCATCAAAGACAACGATGATGAGGGGAAGCTCAGCCTCGTGAGCACGGACCATTTCCATGCCTTCCTAATAGCGTTAGCGCCGCCCCTTTCGGATCACAGCCTCGAGCACAGAAGGATAGCGATCTCTGAGCACTATTCTGTGCATCAAACAACATGTATGAACACTGCAGCGTCCGGACTGCCTGTAGACTGTCGCCGCTGCTCGCTTTTGTGTTGTTGTTGTTGTTCAGGCTTTGTTAAAGAGGCGGCCCTTTGTGCTGGCTGGTAGCTGGCACCGTAGATGAGGGCGCGCCCGCGCCCTGCGCTCTGTAGCAGCCATACCGGGTTATTCTGCCCCTCGTCTCGCGCGACGACATCATAGGATAGTATGAGAGCTGCTTGAATGCGTTCTGATTCATTTGCGGCTTAGAGATTGTTTATTTTGACCCTCCCACAAACCATGAAAACTCCGAAACCACTTTGTGATCTGTATAACAAACATCTTTTCCACTCTCCACCAGCTTTGAACACTTGTCAAAGCCCTTTATACTTCTTTACCAGCACCACAACCTGCTCTACCACCTTCTCATCATGCTTGACTACTACGATGATGAGTACGTCGAGTTCTGGGGCACTATCATTGCCTTGAGGTCTGTTGTGAGTCCAGGAGACTGGACTCCACTACCGAGAGAGGTCCTGGGAGCTTTGCTCGAAAGATACTACACTTCAGGCATGAGAAACGATCTCTTCGGCCTCTTGGAAGGCTTGTTCGTCGACGTTGGCCTTCGTGGTCACCTCAACCAAGAGCAGGTCGGTTATCGAGTACAAATCATCGGCATCTTGCATCGAATCGTCGAAGGCGCACAACTCCCAGTTGTTGAAGACCCCAACATACCTCAAGATCATGCACCACTGCCACAACAGTAACCAGAGACCTGCAACATGTATTTGCCATGATTAGCAACAGATACTTCAGAGCAGCCATTCAGGGAAGTGTGCACGATTCGAAGCACCTCCCAGTGAGCTCTGCAACCAGGGTGCTGCTTGCTGGATTTGAAGCACTCATGGGTAAGTGCTAGGCATCCGTCCCCGTCCTACAGGACTGACAACAATAGGATACAAGCCATGCCATGACAGCCTCGTGTCTCGGTGGCTATCATTGACCTCTTCGATACCTCTTCCCATATCTTCACCTTGACAGCCTCGTGGGACACCGATACCTGCACGTCCAAGCTTGCCCTCTTGATGCATCGAGTTGACCAACGAGTTGCTGCAAAATACATGTCCCCACGAATATGAGGATCAAAAAAGCCATGCCACAAAAGGGCTTATTTGTTCTCTGCATCTCCCTGCTGTGTTTCGATCTCAACCTCTCGATCTCAAACAGCAAGGGTGCTTACAACAAAGAATGACAATGACTCTTGCTGGTAGCTCTAACAAGCGCACTTTCTACGGATCAGAACCAGATCCTTCCATGTCAGAATGGGATTGGAGCGATACCACCCAGCAGTCACTCATGGAAAGGGCCCTTGGTTTCAGTTGCTTGCACTACGACCCCCTGGGCATCGAAGGCATATTGGAATACCACTGCCTGCGCAACAAAGGCGCTTCCTCGCGTCGCCTCGACATGTACCGACGGCATACGTGTTAATCTGATGGTCCCATCATGCTGGAATGGACAAGACCTGGGCAGTGCCAACCACAGCACCCACAGTGCATACCCGAATGAGGTCAAAGTCGGCGTTGGTGTCCCGATGATTATCCTGTGCGTTTTCTCGTCCTCTTCGATGGAGGCCAGAGGCCTACCGCCAGACCTGCCTCGAGCCCTGGGCTTGCTGCCAGCTGTTTCGCCCATCCAATGCTGGGAGCAGCTGTGTGCCCACAAACAGCGACGCTACATCTGAGCGTATCAGCATGGTGGAAGGTCGGCGATATACTCCTTCGCCACTGAACGATTTCGAAACCATCCGGGCTGACAGATGGTGCGGTCAGAGCACCAAGGTCCGCAAACGTTACTAAAGGGCGGCCGAGCTTGCGCACAGCAAGCCAAGAAGGGCAGGCTCGCCGTTTGTATGCAAGATCTGAACCCAGAAGACCACGAGCACCGCAGAGAAATCGAACGGAAGGACTTCAAGGGACGCAGCCAGATCGAAGGACTCAAGCAAATCCTGACCATGTTCGAAGGCAACCATCATAAAAGTGATGGCATTCCGAAAGGTCACACTCCAGTCTTTCAAGATGGGTTGTATGATCAGCATAAGAATACGCATACTAGTTGTATGTGTATGGTCGTCAAGCAGGGTGTCATGACGATTGGGCGACGCCCCGTTCGTCTCTCACTGCTCTCATCACTCATCGTCCTCGACAACCTCAACGACATCATCACCAGCGGCGACACAGTCATTCAGAGCAGGTTCCTTGGGAGCTCAGGGTCCTGGAGGCAGACATGGTTGGGGAGTATTCGCCAAGCAGGACAAGCCTGGTGGTCGATGAACTGCCGCACCCACCTCAAGTCAAACGCACATCCAGCGGCGCAGTTTGGTCATTTCTTTTCTCATTCCAACCCATTGCAAACGACGCAACAACGACTTTGCACGACAAGAAAACGCCTTCCTCAACAAACACAAAATGGCGAACACAATGGGTGCACCTCTCAGGCGCATCCCAAAGGAGACGAACCTCCGCGACATCGCTCGCATCAATGACGAAGGAAACGAAGAGTCGACCAGCAATGTTGGAGATGGAGGGTCGGTTGCCTCGACAGTCGTCCACCATAGGACATGGTTGGAGCGAGTCAAGATGCTCTTGGGGAGGTTTCTGTGCGTGAAGGGATGAGGGTTGCTGGATGAGGAGGAGGGGCACTTTCAAGCCATGATGGCAGCACATCACATTAACAACAAGCTCAACTCCATCAACACCACACTACCATCGACGATGAGCTCTTCGTCGAACGCCAGACACAAATCGGAATCATCGGAGGATGGATCGGAAGGGGGAAAGGGAGGCATCATGACACCGCTTGCGGTAGAGGCAGAGTATGTCGAACGCACAATATCACAATGATTGCCTCAAATTCTTGATATGTCCAGGTGCTGTTTTACAGCATCCTCCGACAATGATCCCCTTCCACGCGCCTCTTTTCTTGACCTCCTGGATGATATCAGAGATCTGGTCATGCCACGGCCGCTGATCGCCGTCGTCTCCAACCCACTGCTGCAATGTGGTATCGTAGACTTTGCGGCCTGCGCCGTCCGGATAAAAGACCAGCCGCGGCAATTCGAAGGACAGTCTATGTGCTGCCTCTTCATACTCTTGGATGAGCCCGGCGACTTTGTGGATTTTGGTACAGTTGAGCCCGATGGCAAATGGTGGCCTTTCGCCCTCCAGCATGACTGACACCAGTTCTTCGATACTAGTTCCATCAGGCAGTTTCTGATCGTCATTCGGAAAGACGCAGGAGACCCAATACTCCCTGTCAGGTACGGTATTCATGACTCTCCTAGCTACTTTGACCTCGTCTATCCGTGGCAGAGTCTCGAAAGCCACGACATCGACGTCGTTCCACTCACTGCTCTCCGTGAAGACGGATATTCTCTCCGTGTGGAATTTGTAAAGGTCTTCCTCAGTCATACTCCCGTACTCTCCGGAGTACTCTGTGCTGGGGATCATGGTTGCTCCATATGCGCCTAGGCTCAGCGCTACAAGACCAGGTCTGCCATCGAAAGCTTCTCGAGCAATCTTTACAGCAGAGAGCATATGTCGCTTTGCGTCGTCGGCACCAATGCCATCCTGATCCGGCACTTTGGTGTTCCTGAACCCAAGGAAACTTGTTTGATATGTGGCCGTGAGGATCATGTCTGCACCAGCATTGGCAAAGTCTCGCTGGACAGCTTTCAATGTCGAAGTGTTTTCCACCAACAGGTGGGATGACCACAATGGTGTATCCGCAGAGAATTTGACCTTGTGCTCATCTTCGAGAGTCGTGCCGAGGCCACCGTCCAGGAGAAGGAGCTCCTTCTGCAACAGTGTGTGCCTCATAATTGCTCATAGCTTGCCATTTACTTACGCCAGCAGAAAAGGTTTTGGTTGTCGGAGTTTTTCCAGGGACGACTCTCCACAACAAGACTTGTGGATCACTCTATGCTAGGCACTTTTTGAACCCTGGGGAAAGCTTATCTGTTATCGCTGGCGCGCTCCAAAAACTTTTCCCTGCAGCATCATGCAGTTCACTAACTTTGCTGCATTGTGACTCAAGAAGAAAAATCTTCGCGTGGAAAATCTGTCTTGCACAAGAATATCAGAGGAGTGTTGCTGGCGACACTTTCCTCTCGACTCTGCCTACATCAACAACAGTGCACGTTCAAGATGGCAGCTCTTCGCTCCGTCGTTCGACCCCTCCAACAACAAACCCGATCACTCTCCACAGGCTCCTCCTCGCCTCGACATCTGCTCTCCCTTTCTAATTTGACGCCGACAGAATTGACCACACTCGTGAACAACGCGACTCACCATAAAAACAATATCTCCGACCCGTCGTGGCCCATCTGCGACGGCTTAGCCCGCAAGACGATTGCCCTCCTTTTCTCCAAGCTCTCAACGCGCACGCGAGTGTCCACTGAGGGCGCGGTGGCCGCAATGGGCGGCCATCCCATGTTCCTGGGCAAGAACGATATTCAGCTGGGAGTCAATGAGTCACTCTACGACACATCAGTGGTGATATCGAGCATGGTGTCCGGTATCGTCGCAAGAGTTGGCCCGCATGCAGACATTGCGAACCTGGCCAAAGATTCGTCGGTGCCAGTAATAAACGCGCTCTGCGACACTTATCATCCCATGCAAATTATAGCAGATTTTGCGGCGCTGACACAAACATTCTCTACACCTGCCGAGAAGCTAAAAGGGCTGAAGATCGCGTGGGTAGGGGATGCCAACAACGTACTGTTCGATATGTGCATTGGCGCAAGAAAGCTGGGCATTGAAATGGCCGTTGCAACACCCAAGGGCTTTGAGATACCAGAAAAGATGAAGAAGGAGATCGATGCGGCGGGAGAAGGAACCTTGTTCGAAACCAATCATCCGGAAGAGGCGGTTAAGGGTGCGAATATCATCGTCACAGATACCTGGATCTCAATGGGCCAAGAAGAAGAGAAGGCGAAGCGATTGGAAGCATTTTCTGGGTACCAGGTCACAGAAGAACTTGCCCGCAGAGGAGGAGCTGCTGAGGACTGGAAGTTCATGCATTGTTTACCTCGGCACCAGGAGGAAGTCAGCGATGAAGTGTTCTACGGCAAAAGGTCGTTGGTGTTTCCTGAGGCGCAGAATCGATTATGGTCCGCAATTGCGACCTTGGAAGGGTTTGTCGTAAATAAGGGAGAGATTAAGAAGACTGAGTCGTGAATGCTCTGGATAATACCGGACACAAGAAAATTAGACCTATTGGAATGCCTGCTCTTGAAACCTTCTTCAATATTAAGTAATTCAAATAAGTACGGTCGTTCCTTGAAGAGCAAGTTTGGTCATCTTGCAGCAAAGCATATGATCCTTGGCAGCCTTTCACATGCCTCGGTCTTCGTCCTTCAGTCAACATCTCCACAACAACGACATCATTCCACTTCTCCTCCCAAACCACCACTAAACAAAGAACATCAGAGAAAGCAGTCATACTCAACCCTCGTCTTATCAACGTCAACCTATCAACACACTTTGTCCTGTCCGGCCGCGCGATCTGACCATGGAGGTATGCCAACAATCCGCAGGTCCTGTTACAGCCGCACGTCTAACATCACTCGCAGTCTCCCACATTATCGCGCTCCAGCTCCTTTGCACCAGGCCCTCATCGCCGCTCCCACCCAAACCTACATCATCTCTCGTTAGCACCACTGACCCCGAAATACCCCATCGCCCCAGCCGATTACTCGCCATACTTCGATCCGTCAACGTCCGAGCTCCACACATCCACATCCATAAGCCAGATCGCCAGCCTGCCGTCGCCAGGCGGAATCTTGACGAGCCACTCCGCCGCGCATTCCAGAGCGAGTTCGCGCACGAGACTAAAGAGAAAGACACGATCAGCTGTATCGATCCAGCCACCAACATCAGGCTCATTTGGAGCGCCATCAGGCGCGCTAAGTAGCGAAGGCTTTGGGCACAAGAAATCCGGTCTACATCTACACACCTCTGATTCATCGTGGCTCATCCAGACGGGCCTGACGTTGACCGAGAGCTCGCGAGAAAGTAAAGGACAGTCATGGCTTTCGAAGCGCGATTCCTCGACTTCTCTGCACAGCCCTGTCGACGAGAGACTTCTCCCACGATCTGGAAGAGCTACGCCGAGCAGCCGCCGAAGGAACAGTGGCAGAAGGAGTAGGGGGTCGCTGGCTATGACGCCTGCACTACACACGCCGGCAGATGAGGCTGCGCCAGACTGGGATGATGTTCAAACACAAGCAGAAATTGCGGCACAGGTGGAACACGAATTTGCAGATGAGTTTGACGATGATCCATACGGAGTGCTCGACTTTGACGGACAATTCGACAGTGAAGATGAGGAAGATGTGCGAAAAGAAATCTCGCGATACCGTCTGGGAGGATGGATGGATGGAGTGGTTGATGTATTTCTGCGCTTAGAGGATATGCCCGACTATCAAAGTGAAGACTTGGAGGCTCGCAGGCTTGAATTGGCCCCAATACCTTCGACGGAAGCCGAAAATGCTAGTACGCTATCTGACAGCTCTGTGGAACCACCTCCTGCAAGGCCAGCTGGTGTCTGGGATGATGTGGCTTGGTTCGGTCGCCTTATAGCGAGAACAGTTCGATCATAGCCGGGTGGTGGCTGACCCAGCTTTCATATTGTAACAAGACAGAGATGCAACTCTCAAGATGCTGATGTTCTCATTCTCTCACTTCCAGGCTGAGATATCAATCGGACAAGTCGATGACTTCGGGCTCGCGGCGCAGCTTTTTGGGAGGGGGAGCAATGATGTCGATGCCTTCGTCCTCGTCCACAAACATATCGGTCGCCTCTCGCTTGACTTGTATTGCGGCCAGCTGTCGCAGATTATTCTCGGCCTCCTCCTTCTTGATCTTGGCTCTTGAAGCTTCCCGATGCGCCTGCGAGCCTGCGTCAGATGTGGATTACCAATGATCTCGAAGCTCGTAACATACCTTTTGTCGGCGGGCCAGCTCTCTTGCTTCCTCGAGAGTCAGAGAGTCGGGGTCTCTTGCCTCCAATGGCACAGGCTCAGGAGTTCGTGGCAAAATGTCGAGGACCTGTAATGCATCTGCTCCAATCAGCAAGTGACCCACGGAAACGACGTTCGGACATACTTCCGCTTCTATACAGGAAGATGAAGACGGCAAGAGGGCATTTATCAATGTCCACTCCACTCCACACGGTCCGTCTCTTAGATGCTCGTGGAGCTTGTAGCCTGAAACCCGTCATCAGATGTGCTGAAGTCCGGAAGTTTATCACTTGCTTACCCCATGGTTGAATCGATCGCGCGACCCTTGAGAGCCTTTTCGGGCACAGGATTGTCGAACAAAGTGATCTTCTTCTCCTTGTCCTTGCCGATGATTCGAGATCCCGATTTACGCGAAACGATAACTCTGATCGTACCAAGCTGGCCGTACTTCTCCTTCACCTCATCAGGGGTGGCGTTTGTCTTCTCATCCGCTACGAAAATGAGCCGATGGACAAAAACAATAGCGAGACTTACTTGTGACCAAATCTCTCCAGTAAAATGATCTTTCCTCACGTTGATACCCCTTTCCACTGCGAACACCGCCACGAATTGTGGTAAGACCGAGCGATGGGTCGTACTGCTCCTGTGTGACCGCCGGACCGCAGACTGTTTCTCCATCAATTCTGGTATGGAAGCTAACGTGATTACCCACGCCGAAAGAAAAGTTTCTCATCAAAGTGTAGTTGACCTGGAACTCGGCCCCTGGGATGGCTTCGATGTACTTGACGATATGAGGGGAGTCTTTGTGCGGAGATTCGTTCTTCATGGCCTCGACCTCGTCAGCATCAGCTTCGTACTCTTGGAATTCTCTTCCATCACTTGAAATTGTGACCTCAAGTTTATCCAGGATCGCCATATTGACGGAAGAGAAGGTCAGCCCAGCTGCAGGCTATTGGCACAACCAAATGTAAGGTTGCACAGAAGAAAGAAATAAGGACAAGCAACAAGAGTGCACGAACGGGTCAGGCAAGAGGCAGTTTCGAGTGAACATTCATGCGCTTATGGTACCAGTAAAAGAGGAAGTGACTACCAATGCGAGTGAATGTCACTGGACAACTCGATAGCTCACAATAAACTTGATTGCATCACAATGCTCATCATGCGATGAGGCGCTCGTTATTGTAGGTGCAGATCACCATGCCTTGAAAAGGACAGTCAGCAAACACCGAAGAACGGAGATGGATGTCATTGAAATACACAGCATGATTCCACAAGTAAATGATCCTACCCGGCCCACTTTACGCGTGCGGGCCGACGCGTGACACGGCAGGCGGCAACCTTCCAAGCAGATGATGAAACACAACATCAACATCATTCTCCCAGCCTCGCCTTGAACTCTCAACCACAACCCATGACAACACATCAACCCAGCCCATCACATCACTTGACCGCATTGGCGACCATGTAGAAAACATAAGTACAACAACAACGACCATCTGGGCCTCCCCATTGCCGTCCCCATCCCCGTCATCACTCTCATCATCAACCACATCCCGCCATCTTCCCCTCCACCCTACCTGACACTCCCTTCGTAACGACAATGCTGCTCTTCATCCTCTTCACCCTCCTCCCGCAGATCCAGGCATGGGGCTCTCTCGGCCACCGCACAGTAGCCTACCTCGCCAGCCTCCACTTCACACCCGAATCCAACACTTTCACCAACACCCTTCTCAACGGCCAAGACATCTCCGAAGCAGCCCTCTTCCCAGATAAAGTCCGACACATGCCTCAATTCGCATACAGCGCAGGATGGCACTACATCGATGCTCAGGACTCTCCACCCCATCAATGTGGCATCAACATGACCCGCGACTGTCTGGCCGAAGGTTGCGTCGTCAGCGCGATCGCGAACCACACCGCTCGCGTCGCCGACCCTCATCTCCCGCGGTTCTACCGTGGCCAGAGTCTCAGATTCATGATCCATTTCTTCGGCGACGTGCATCAGCCTTTGCATACCGAGGCCGAGGACCGCGGTGGGAATGAGGTTTCCGTGTCTTTCGATGGGCACGCTACGAACCTCCACAGTGCGTGGGACACGCTGATCCCGAACAAACACGCCGGTGCGGGTCACGACGATGATATGCTAGCGGCCTGGACATGGGCGCAGAGGCTGTACGCCAACGAGAGCCAACCATTTGACGAGTGCATGAATGACGCTGCTGAATGTGGACTTGAATGGGCGAGCGAGGCGAATGCATATGTCTGCTCGTATGTATTGGCAAAAGACGTCCACGGTAAGGATTTAGGTGGAGAATACTATGAAGGCGCAGTCCCCATTGTAGATGAAATGATTGGAAAGGCAGGACGAAGACTTGCAGCTTGGATCAACGCCATGACAGCGCCTGCATCTGCTTTGGAAATACAATAAGAAAGGGGGTATCTTCATCTAGACACGCTCAGCACGCTGTAACGCTCATTTAAGCACAAAATCCTTGATTGCTCATAGGTCGACAATTTCGATCTCCGGATCAGTCGTTCCACCGTCTTCGTCGTCGTCCAGAACCTCAACTTCTGGTTTCGCCTTCTCTTCTTCTTCGTCATCGGAACCAGAATCCAAGTGGTAGATCGTCTCGCCGTTCTCTCCCTTGCTAGACTTGAGTGGGCGTGGGTCTGTAATCGTTCCGGCACGCTCGCGTTTCAGACCGGCGTATTCTTGCTTGACTCTGAACTGTTCCTACAGACTGTTAGCACTTTTCATTTCCGAGCATTGTTTCACACACTCTCTGTCTTCTCAGCAGTTCGGCCATTTCCTCCCTAGTCAGCTCTTCGACGGGTCGTTCTTCGAGTGGCAGTGGCGTCGGGGACCTCTCTATGATCATCAAAGATTGAAGCGCACCTGTTCAGTTGTGAGACAAAGACAGAAACGCCGACGGTTGTGATGGACTTACGTCTGGTACGATACTTAAAGATGAATTTTGCAAGGTGTTTGCTGTCCATGAGCTTGACGAGGACGGTATTCTCCATCGGCACGTCTACAGGAGCATAGCTGCCGCAGTAAGTATAGCTCAGAGTATTGTGGGAGTATCCAACCTCGTAACGACGTCGAGTGGTCGACCTTTCAAGGCCTTTTCGGGAACAACTTCGTTCTTCTTCGCCTCGTATCTGGTAGGTTCAGCTTCGCCGGTGATCCGCGCTCGCCATATCTCGACTCTGAGGGTTCCAAGCTCGGAGTACTTTTCCTTGAACATCGAAGTATCGTCTCCCTTTTCTAAGTCACCTGAAAACGTGTCAGTCTTACGTTGTCTGTTTCTCCAGCCAGATGGGCCCTCACGGGTCTCAAGATCAGCAAACTTGAACATGCAGTTTTTGAATCGGCCGTTCTCTGTTTGAAGGTGGCCATCCACCACGAGTGCTGGTGTTGCAGTTTTCAAATCCTGTCGTCTTGAGATCCTCCCACCTTCAGAATGCCCATCGATGTAGGCGTATACAGCCAGTCCATCTTCATTGGTGAACTTATAAGTTGGGGATATCTTGACCTTGAATGCGAAGAGGGCGTCTGAGACAGCCTCGACATATTTGGTAATCAAAGTTGGGCCATTTGTGACTGGTTCTTCGTCGTCATCGTACTCCGCTGCCGGTACTCCATTGACAATGACTTGAGCCTCAAATGTGCCGAGTATCGCCATCTTTTCCGAGCAGGCCGACTCGGCAAGGCACCAGGAGGGAATTGAGATGCCAATCAGAAAGTGAGAGCTCCACCTTGAAATGAAAGATGGGGAAGTGAAACGGAGGACGAGAAAGAAACGCGGTAATATTTGACGCGTAGCGAAAGTAGTTGTGACCTGGCAATGGTTCGCAGTCACCAATTCAGGCAGCCACGCCTTCTATGATCCTTGCTAGCTTCACCACCATAATTCAGCTATGTGGTCCGTAGCAGCTACCATATAGTAATAGTGACATGCTGCAATAGTGGTTGCTTTTGGAAAGGCCAATGCTCCAACCATCCTGTCAAGCAGCCTCCAGGATACAATCTCAACCAATTACCATAGTAATACTACACTCAGTGCCCATTAGTTTCTGCCAGAGCATCTTGAGCCATTCGTTCGCCTTGCTGGTCAATGATGCCTCTGACACTGCGCTGAGCAGAAGAGACCAGCCCTCCATAATGATCTTCAAGCCGTCCTTTCTCAACAAACTTTTTGAGCTTTGCTTGCTCTTTATCCATATCCTTGCGTAGAGGTTCCAATTCACTCTCAGAAAACCTCGTCTGTAGACTGCTAGGAAAAGCCTCACGCCCCAAGATTTGTTCGGGTGATAGCAGATGCACTGGCGTGCCTTGAAAGTGCTTCAGCAAGAATGCTTGCTGAATGGTCCGGAATAGACTTGTCTGTTGCATCTCATTCAGGACCCAGTTATCGTCTTTGCCACTGGTATCGTTGATCAGCATCCAGTTATCTCTTATCATCGCTCTTCTCCATATCAGAGCCCGTAAGTCTTCTTGCTTGTGACTGGGTAAGGCGGCAAGATCCACGACTTGCAGGGCTGTGATGAATTCCTGTCCACAGATTTCTGGATCTTCTTCTGGCATGCCCACCCACTCGACCGAGTCCATCAAAGTCAGCAAATCGACCAGTTCTTCGGGACTCAACGGTGCCTGATGTAGCAACGATTTCAAGAGCTGCTTCAATGTCGTCTTCAGTCCTGGCGTATCCTTGACAAGCCTTGAAGCGAAATTCTCCCTCGCAAGGTCATACGCAGCTTTGTCATCAAGAGCAGGTCCGATCGCGGCCTGAACATGTTGGCAAATTCGTTCCTGAATCTCAACCATGGAGAGATCGCTGTCATAACGCTTAGCATCTTTACGGGCGATGTCCTTGCCTTCATCCGCGGCCAATCCTGACAGCTTAGCCAGAGCCAGTTCCGTCTTTTTGTTCCACACATCGACGACCTCCCCAGCCACAACTTCCTGTAAAGTTCTCTCAGCGCGTGCATAGTTGTCGCTTCCGACCACGTCATGGATCCAGCTGAGTTTGCCGACACTTTGACCATTCTTCTGTGCTTTCTTAAAGAACCACGAAAGAATCTGTTGTTTCTTATCGTCCTCTTGCCCTTTGATCAAGAGATTGCCGCACTCGTCGTCCTCGATCATCTGACTGAAACTAGCCCAGGCCCATTGTTTGCCGAATCGCTCAAAGTACGTCTCAGCTTGATTCTGCATCTCGTTGATTTTCCGTGAGTTGATGTCCTTCAACGAAGGATCGGCCTCGGCTTCTACCGTCAGTTGGCTGTAGTACGCATAGTGCAGGTTCACCAGCATTGGACAGTTCTGTAACTTCTCCGCCAGATGTATCGCCCCCAGCATGTTGAACGGAGATATGACCTGCAAAGCTTTGTCGATCCTGTCTTGCTTTTCTGCAGTCATATTTCTAAGCTCATCTCGATACACTTCCGGGTCTTTTTCAAGCTTTTTCAGATGACATGCTGCCTGGATGAATTCTTCTTTCGTGATGCGACAGAACAATTCCACCTCGACAGGTAATCGAGCAGCTAGATCCTTCAAGGCACTTTTGCTGGGTGCCTCATATGGTTTCCCGTCGAGGTCAGCAGGCATCTTTTTCTTCTTGTTCTTCCCTTGGGTGTTATCCCACCACTCGGTGAGGAATCCGCAGATGTCGTAGATCAAACGTTGACCAAAGCGGAAAGGTTCTTCCTTCGACGTCCATGGGTGAGGTATTTCGGTTGGAAATCCTGATATAAGCACGCCATCTTGAAACACTTCATCCCCTAGTCCGTACCCTGGAGCATTGTCTTCCCGGAACTTGAAGCCAGCCGAGTACGATGCAATCCACAGGTCGACCGCTTCTTTGAGGTAGTCTGCAACAACTTTGGGATCGGTAACCTGCATTGGTCCTAGTTCATCCGTGCAGCTGACCAGTTCGGACATGAGATGATCGATGTTGCCAACACTGTTGACTAGCCAATGTCGTACACGATCCTTTTCTCCTTTTTCTGGATCTGGATATTTTTGTCGAGTTTCGTGCAAGGCCCGAAGAGTGAAATCGAGATAGGTCATTTCGCGACCTTCTTGTGGATATCGTCGTTGTATATCCTCTTGCACTTTCCAAAGTGCTTGGGCCGCAGCCACCTTTTCTGCATTGAGCAGCATCTGAAAACGTGTATTGGGTGTGATGGCGGAGGCATAATACTTCATCAAGTGCTGTGCTAAGTCATCAAGAGCTTTCGCTCTGAGTCTCAAATGCATGTCGATAGATGGTGCAGTCTTGGGGAGATGCTTGGACGTTGACGAGACGATTTCGGAGCTGATGTTCAGTGCGGCTGACTCGATCTCTTCTGCTGGGAAGATTTGGTTGATGTTCTTCAGGTCGAACGGATTCTGTTTGATACTTCCGAAGAACACGGCTTGCTCGATTTTGCTTTTCGCACTTATCCGGTCGGCGAACTCATCAATCTCCAATTCCTCCGTCTGCCGAAGATGAGAGATCATCTTTACTATGCCAAAACCTTGCACTCCAAATACCACCGACGACTGCTTCTCCGAAGTCTCAAGTACATATCCCAGAACCTTGTAGATGGTCGCATCTTGGAAACGAACGCAGTCTTGAAAAGGCTCCGGTAGTGACTGTCGTTCCAAAATTAATTGCGTTGAGGGTGACTCTTTCACTTTGGCCAGAGAAAAGATAACGATTGCTGTTTCGAACAGGATGAATGCCACCGGCTGGTTTCTTGCCACACATAGACGAGGTCGCCATGACGGCCGCTCGGACGACGATGATGAGTAGCAATTGACAGGGTGCACCACTTTCACCTTTGCTCCCTCATCAACCACCATCTCAATGATGTAGTATTTGGTTTGCTCGTCCAAAGCAACAGAGACCAGGACCATCATTGGGGCACCATGACTGCCCTGTCGACTTAGTGCTGTGCTTGGTCCTGCCGAAAGTTCCACGTCCAGAACCTTGAAGTTGAGTTGTGGTGTTTCCAGCAACGTCGATTTCAGCGCCTCGGTGATATCGTCCTTGAAACTGAATGATGTTTCTAGAGAGTTGCCAACACTGAGGTTGGTGTTCCAGAATTCCAACTCGGCGTCTTCTGTCGCGATGACAACATCTCGTTGACCTTTCCTCGAGCCTCCTGCTTTGATCATGGGAGTGCCCTTTCTTTCTTCACCCCCAAACACATTGCGAATGCTGCCGAAGAGACCACCTGCACCATTCGAATATTTGCGCAAAAATTGGACACCAATCCCAGGCCTCCCCATCTGGTCGCGGATCGTCAGATGAGCGACTCTTCCTCCGCGCAATGCGAGTATAAAACCAGATGGTTCCGCGTTGACCAACTCTTCCACGATTTCTCTGTTCGTCATTCCTGGTATCGAACCCTGTACACTTGACGTCTGGCCAGGGATGAGGGACGAAGCGTTTGATATTGTTTCCCAATAGACGACCTTGCCCCATTTTGAGGATACTGCCACGATGCCGGGTTCACCACTGGCAGATTTGGTTGTAAACGTCGCCAATGGCAAGGGGTCATCCACCGATGCTGGCGGAAATGGCAATTTGAAGGTGACAACATCTCGCGACGAAGGATTCGATGCGCTTGAATGGTACGGCCAGATTATAGCATCGCTGTGTGTGAGAGCCAATGCAAAGCCATGTTCGGGAGAAATGACGCAGGAGTAGGGGATTGAAGGATGACTTTTGATCTGTTCTGGTAGAGAAGGTAGCTGGGCAACAGTGTAGAAGTCGTTGCATGCTAGTGTCAGAGCTGCGTTGTTCAACCCTGTTGTTCTCTCCGATCTCTTTTCCGGTTTCTTTGATCCTCGCAACGTCAATTCCTTAATTTGCGCAGCCGGGGTAATGTGTCCATTGGTCTTCTCATCAGCCGCTTCGCGTCCAGCAATCTCATTGATGCTTGCTTCAGCTAATGGCTCGAACGTGTCTCGTCGGAGCGCCGACCGCTTTCGCTTCGCCTGAGGTAATTTGATCGAGTCTTCTGGCCCGGATGTCTGCCGCGTTCTCTTCGGTCTCAATGACTGTATTCGCGACGCGTCGGGGGAGAACATCTCGAGCAGCACGGGAATGCGTTCGGGCGCAGAAGAAAAGATGAGAAAAGAGTTGTAGTCATGGGCTTCAGGCTATGACATTTTTGCTGGCATGAACAATGCAATGCGGTTTGTTATGAACTTATGACCGCTCGTAAACCCCGTTGGAGCAACGCATGGCTGCCTCCGCGTCGCCAAGAGCTTACCTTTCAAAGGCGTGGTTGGTGCTGCTTTAACGGTATGCTGCCGCCGGTACAGATACCCAGATTCACTGGAGCAGAATTCACAATTATTCAAAACACTGGCGGTCCTGGGTAAGTTATCTTCAAGCGACCACCTATCTAAGCAACATTGATTATGCGATGCTAGAGACATCTTCCCTGAACGGCCACGTGCGTATCTGATGACAGGATGTACTGCCGGATGTGCCCTCGCACACGATTGAGAACAGCCTTTGCTGCTGAGTAGCTTGGACTCAAAGGTCAGCAGGCTGTTGTTGGATGTTTAAACCCGGACAGACTTCTTTACCTGCACAGTGATGCAGAGCTCAAACGACCGCTGTCCGAGACCAAACCAGCACGAGGCCAACCAACGAGAACACGGGACAGAAAAGGTGTTACAATTCGTGGATTGATTGCATCTTGCTATGCTAATACATGCTTGGTTGAATCATTGTACTCCATGATCCTCATTGATTGTTTGCAGCAAGATACTGTTTGTCACAGTATATGTTGGAGAGCACCATCCCTAGCGCCATATAAGAGTTCAATTGGTGGTCCAATTATCTCGAAACGGATTTGTGTTGTAGTATTACATCTTGTGGTCCTCATCGACACTTCCTCCCAAGGTGCTGGAGTCGATGCTTTCCTCCTTGGAAAGGGTGGAGGCCTTCTCGATATCATCGTCGGTGGGACCATGCAGCTCCTCTTCGAAGACTGGGTCGGTGTCGAGGCCTTCAAACTTCGTCTTGAAGTCACCTAGTCCCTGAGTGCTACTGTTGGAGCGGCGACGCTGATTGGCGAGGTTGTAGCCATAGTCCTGAACTTCGTCACCCTCGCGTCCCCTATCATTTGTCAGTATTTGAGCGCAGACAGACATGGTGAGGGGTGACTCATACCAGTTGCCCTTACCACCTCCTTGTTTCTTGATACTCTTTGGGTCGGCATCGACGTGACCGTGTTTGGCGAAGTAGCGAGGAAGACGATCTTCAGGGACGGCAGTGCCGTCAGCGAGACCACTGTGGTTGCGATCGTTGGCTTTGTTGCTTCGGGTCACTGTTCCATGGTCAATACCAAGTCGTAGGAAGGTCCGGAATAACTTACTGATGGAAAGAGAGAAGAAAGTGAGCTGAGTATGTCGGATTGAGGGGTCTTGAGTGCTGTGAAGGTTGGTATTGTGGTCGATTGTTGCTGATGTACAGAGTCAGTGAGGGTTGAAATGAAGTTGGGGTTCGAAAGGGACGGACACGCGACCCTGCAGGGACGTCAAAGAGAGGAGGAGCTCGGACCACCCGGAGGATGCTCTCAATTGTATTATTGGAGAGGGAGGGGTCCTGGAAGATAACTCACCTTTACTGCGGTTGTTTGCTGATAACGATTGAGCTGCCTGAAGAGTTGCAGAGTGCGTAATTACTACTGTGTAGTGTTGCTGTGTTGATATGGGTGGGAGACTGACGGTGTATGTCTACGGAGATGAGTCCAGGAGATTGAGAGGCGGTAACTATGGAAGTCGACGAGAGAAGGACGGATGAAGGTCTTCTTATTGGGGAGGGAAAAAAAGGCCAGGTAATCATTGAGTCTAGTCTCGATGGCCATAGCTTCCCTTTGTGTTATTACTCGTTGCTCGCATGACCAGCCTCTACCGTTCTGGAGGTTTCTGCCAATCGTCATGTCTCTTTCCCCGGATTTTAGGTACCGACAGAATCCACTTTTTGCGCAACATTTTAGCGCGGGGTTTCAAGCAGCTGCGATAGGAATCACGAGAGCCTTTCAGACAGCTCCACCAGTGCTACTACCGAGGACGTTAGTGTTCAGGTACCGATCCCCAGCAACGATCAGTATGGGCAACGACACAGATTTGAGTACGGGGCGAGTGACAGAGCAAGGGACATTCTATCACGAACTTGAGCTGTGTTGAGCAAGGTGGATTTGCCAATAACATCAGGGCCATCATCATGACAGATTCGGAATTATGGGTCCATTATTATTACCCTCAAAGCTGATGACAACCCACTCGTGGTGGATAAGCAGTGAACTGATGGACAAAGAGGTACAGAAAATGTCGCAACCAGGACCCATTTAACAGCAACCTCAGCAAAACAATCATGACCACAGTGAATATCACACATCACGAGTGGTGTACTTCTAGGTACCCAGCGAGGTTTCTGGAACAACGTGATGGGGTGGCATGATTGCCGGCAACGGAGAATACCGGACGACCGTGTCACGTGCGTCGATTGAAGCAGTGCCTCTTCTGGTGTGGTGCCCATCCTCGATTGACGACAATTCATGGACTGCAGCTGACGAGTCTTTTGTCTGGTGCTGAAGAAGAACTGCCTCAGGCATCAATTCAGGAACCCGGGACCCTTGCCCGCCGAGGAAGTGGCAGAAAAGACACAACAGATCGGCGCCCGTTATCGGGACTCTTGCCAGGGCTGCCAGCTGCAGGCCTAGCGTCATTTGCCCCTCCGTTCCGCGATTTCTAATCTGGACCAGACTTATCAAAATTCAGTCTCGCCATCTCTTATTATTTTCTGCGCATCAGCAACAACAATTGCATTGAGCCCTCCAAACAGCTGAGCCAATATGTCGCCATCCATCCTGATGGACACGTCTGATGACTTCGTCATGCCGGCACCCAAGATGTCTCAACCCTCCAAACGAACGCTCCTACTGTCCCCACCATCCCTGTCCTCCCATCAAGAGAAATTGACCAATGTCTTGGAAATGCACAATCGAGCCTTCACAGACTTGCAAATGCTCGATAGACTCTCAGTCGGCCTTGTCTCACTTCCTCAATCCACCTACGATGTCGTTATCGTCCTTTCCGACGCAGATGGCTCTCGCCGCGAAAGTCAAAGTCTACTGGGTCGCGACATCCTAGGTTTGCTCGTCAAGTCACTGAAAAACGGAGGCCAATTACGAAGTCAAGATGGACAAATTGGGAGTGTTGAGGGTGTCGAAAAGAGCGAGGCCATTCTAGCTGGACTATCTTTCCAACCCGGAGTAGGATTTGTCAAGCCGGACTATAGTGCGCAGGAATCAGTGCCCTTGAGGTTCGGCAAGAAGAAGACTGCACAAGCCGCTGGCGGGCTTACTGGATCTGACGGCTCTGTGTCGCTCCCCTTGAACGGGAAACGGAAGAGTGTAGATGCCACACCTGCAGGCGTAGGATTTGATGATGGGATGGATGACTCGGACGCGGAGTTGATCGATGAGGATACACTGTTAGACGAAGATGACCTCAAGAGACCCATTAAGATTCGTGAGTATTCCGCATCCTATTTGTTGCTCGCTGCTGACATCTGCAGCGACCGAATGCAAACCCAAGGCCAAACGACGCCGAGCCTGCAAAGACTGTACCTGCGGACTGGCGCAGAAGCTGGAGGCCGACGACAAAGCGAAAAGAGAAAACGCCGACCAAGCATTAAACACTATGAAATTACAGGCGGACGATCTTGCTGAAGTCGATTTTACCGTTGAAGGAAAGGTTGGAAGCTGCGGCAATTGCAGTCTAGGAGGTAAGAAATCGTTCGAGTCCTTGACTATTCTGCGGTTACTGATGTGCTTTAGATGCTTTCCGATGCGACGGATGCCCATATATTGGTCTTCCTGCTTTCAAGCCTGGGGAGGAGGTTATGCTGCTGAACAATGACATTCAGCTGTAGAAAGTACTTTTAGAAAAAAGAGCATGGCGACGGTGTTTGGGTGGCTTGGGTTGGATTTTCAAGGCGTGTCAACAACACGAGACTAAAGGCATGATGGAATTGAAGCAATGACGGGGCGAGAATGGAGAAACCTCATATCACCAATAAATATTTTGAGCACACCCTTTGCCAGATAACTCTTCTACGCGAATAAAAAGTGCTGCGACCTCGGAAAAATGCCGTGGTGTTTGACCAGCTGGCGAATCGTTGGACCCCTAAGATAAGCGGCGGAAATGGGCGACGGGGTCCCGAACCCAATGGGCATCTTTGGTTTTGGCTGACTTTTGCCCGAGTGCCGGCGCACCCCATTTTTGTCGCAGCTGCCGACGTAAGAAAGAAATTCGGCGCCACGCCCTCTCTTCGCTTCCACGACCTGACCTGCAATATCTTGAGTCTGCACATCTTGTGAAGGGCTTGGTCTGAGTTGATCTCGACGTCGTTCTTGTCCTGTCAATCGCGGCCAGGCATAACTGCCCGTTCTCGTCCTTTCCAAGCGCCACCAACCATGTCTTTCTCCTCTCTTGTCCAGGACATCGCTTTCCGCGACTCGGCTCAGGGTCACGCTCGCACGACTGCCAGCACAGCAACTAGCAATGACAACCAGTCGACCATTTCCCGCCCATCGCTAGCTCGATCCTACACCTCCACAGCAGCCACGAGCGTTAGCATCGCAGGCGATATCTCGAGTCAGCTACATGCAGGATACAGCCACCCACTATCAAGAGCATGGCAAGCAGAGCGACAATTGACAAAGGTACAAATCACCCGTACGTCTGTTGTTTGGTGCGATCATACTAACACGACCACAGTCGATGCTGATATACCCCCTCTTCATCACCGACAACCCTAATGAAATCACACCGATCCCCTCCCTCCCCAATCAAAATCGCCTGGGCTTGAACAAACTGGTCCCCTTCCTCACCCCACTCGTCCAGAAGGGACTTCGCTCAGTCATTCTCTTCGGCGTCCCGCTCGCTGAGACCGCGAAGGATGCCCTTGGTACCGCCGCAGACGACCCCGAAGGCCCTGTGATCAAGGGCATTCAAGTCATTCGCCGTGCTTTTCCCCAACTCTTCATCATCGCCGATGTCTGTCTCTGTGAGTACACATCTCACGGCCACTGCGGTATTCTGCGGGATGACGGTTCGCTCAACAACGCTATGTCTGTCGAGCGAATCTCCGATGTGGCCATGGCCTACGCGCACGCTGGCGCCCACTGCGTCGCACCCTCGGATATGAATGACGGCCGCATCCGTGCCATCAAATTGAAGCTCATCGAGACCGGCCTCGCACACCAGGTCAACCTCATGAGTTATGCCGCCAAATTCTCCGGGTGTCTGTATGGCCCCTTCCGTGATGCGGCAGGGTCGTGCCCGTCGTTCGGCGACCGGAAATGCTACCAGCTTCCTCCTGGAGGACGAGGATTGGCCAGACGTGCCATCGTGCGAGATATCCAGGAAGGCGCCGACATTATAATGGTCAAGCCTGCGTCGTCATATTTGGACATCATTTCGGACGCGAAGGAGCTTGCCAAGGATATGCCTATCGCAGCGTACCAGGTCAGTGGCGAGTATGCCATGATTCACGCGGGAGCTAAGGCTGGCGTATTTGACCTCAAGGCCATGGCTTTCGAGAGCACGGAGGGCATCCTTCGTGCCGGAGCAGGCATTGTGGTGAGCTACTTCACGCCGGAATTTTTGGACTGGCTGAGCGCATAAATGTTTTGCTGTCTGTGTTGAGCGTATGTGACAATGCTGTAGGATGCGTCTTCGGACGGGATGGTTATGGAGTCACGAGAAGGGCAAGGGATGATATCCAAAATTGGAATCGATTGATGGTCAAAAAGTTGAGCCAAACAAGGCCTCAAGGTACGGCTTATATACGGCTCCTTCCATATATTTAGATAAAGGCACAAAGTCGAATATCTACGCACACTGTTCTCCCTGTCCTATAAAGGACACTCAGTATATATCAATGTAAAGTCGTGAATGGCTGCACATTGTGGTAGCAGCGATGTTTAATCACCGCCTGCTGAATAGTTTCGACGTGCTTGTGTAATTCGCTCGGCGCTTCGGGGAGGCCTCCCTTGGACAGGCTATGGCTGCAGTCAAGTCTTCTACCTCCGCCAGTCGCTCTTGCTTGCAGCCCATGATGCATTTCGTGCATATGAAGACTGTTTCTCCCTGGTGCGAGGATAATGAACAGAGACATGACGACTTATTTTGAAGCAAAGGGCGTTCGCAAGTACATGTCCGAGTAGTCAGGCTGGCTTTACCCCTTCATAGGGATTGGCCAATATTCCTGTGCTAGCACCAACCTTTAAGCATTTCATCCTGCACCTAGCTCTTGTTATGCCATAGTTTCTCGTACAGCGAAACGGGTTTCATGGTCGGTAAGGCCAAATGCGTGGCTGAAGGGCATTTCTCCACCCGTCTAGTGCATAGCGCACAATCGCGGCAAGCACATCAATTCCTGAATCCGACAGTGCTCGGTCGAGGATTTGCGGTAGTACCGCAGTGACGGATGCTGCCTTGCTATGTTCGCTTCGCCTCCTCCTCGACTTGCGTCGGGGGCAAAGCTACGAAGTGATACAGCGACATGCACAGCCACCTAGATGCATCGGTCGATACAAAGTGCAACCTTGTAACTTGGTGCGTCTGGCGTGTTGAGCTCGAATATCTCGAGGCGTGAAGTTGAATTGGTGGTGCCTTCGCCCTAGAACCCTCGAACACTTTCGGTCAGGCGGAATGGATGGGCCTCAGTGTTCAGCACCCAATCGTCCAGACTGATCAGATCTGGATCACTGAATAACAGGTAGAAGTACTTCAGTGTCTCGGCGAACCAGAAACTCTCCATATCGTCCATTTGTCTTGCGAGGACTTTTCTCACCATCAGCCCCTTTTCATATGCATCGCGGTCATATATTTCCATAGTGCTCAAGAGGGCGGCGTGTCCGAATGCAGATCTGGTATGCTCAATGATGGACTCAAACATAGTCCAACCCACCTCGCGCCAGTATTCGTCTCCCGTCATGCGCCACATGATGAAAACAGACTCAATGGCTTCGGGTCTCAGCTTGTACGAGGCATCTGACACTTGTAAGAAGCCGGGTGGGAATTTAAACTGCTCGCAATCGCCGTTCATGCAATGTTCTGGTCGATTGCTTTGGTCCTGCCAGTACGAGTCGCTCCACTCACATTGCGTGGTGTTTGTGCATGGCAAAAGCGTAAAGGTTTCAGGCATAATGCCCGTCGGACTGTTCTGATATGCCCAGACACAGCCATTTGTTATGGCCTCGCCAATGTAAAAGTCTTCAGGATCACCAAATATTCGAGAAGCCATCGCGAACATGCCTCCAGCGAAGCACGCTAGATGTTCTGTTCTAGTTTCGAGCATGGCCTCCGAGTCTCCAAAAGTCCGGCTCGCGATACCAGGGAAGATGACATCCTTTTCGTTGGCGTTGGGGATGTATGCTCGAAAGAGCAAGAATCTCTTAATCTCTCGAGATGCCCTTTTCCACATTGACTCATAGACATCTCTTTTTTTGCCCATCAAGAGATGCGTCTTGACAAGATACTCGTAAGCAGAGTCGGACAGTGCGCCCAAAGCGAAACGCGTACTTTTTCGTGCAAAGTCTGTCCGGTCTCCACCGATGGCTGCTGGACTGATAATCTCCGGCCATAACCCAGGTATGCTGGAGTCGTTCTGCACCTGGGCGAAGACCTGACTGACGTGGTCCACCGTCTCGATATACTTGTCGTCCCCTGTAATCTGGGATAGCCTGGCAAACTCCAAGTAGATGCTTCCAACGTCGGCCAAAATCGCATCTTCTGTAGGTTTGATGTCCAGGTCCTTTTCCAACAGTTTGCAATGAGTGCAAGGCAAGCCATTAGAGGTGTGGAATGCTGTATGCAGCATGTCACCAAGCTCGATCAATTTGGGCAGTACCCGGGCGTCGTTGCTGAGTTCATATGCTGCCATTAAACCACCAAGATATCGGATGGTGGACTCGAATAAGTTGACTTCACAGCCCTCGATACTTTCGAGGAAATCGATGGTAAGAGTGGCGTTGAGTGCGTCTTGGAACTCATCGTTGAGGTCCATGATGATAAGTGTGTCGAGAGCATCAACCAAAGTAGCGGACCAGCCGCAGAACTGTTGCTTTCTGCCTCCAGACAACGGCAGCAATCCATCGGCCATCCATGCGTGATCTTGATAGCCAGTCCAAGCATGCAAGAACTCGCGTTTCACAGCATTTTGTCGTTCTGGCTGTGCAAGGTACCGGCCATTGAAGTTGTGCTGAATTTGGGTATATGTACTTCTGGGCATAAGTATTTGCAATAGTAGGAACACTGCAAAGAGTGCAAGAAGAGGTCTGAGCCATCTCAGTTGTGGCGTGGTTGACCACGACATGATGGGCGTTTTCTGGAAAAAATAGTGCAGCCTAGATTGTGGTCCGAGGGTGTTTGGAAAAGCGTGACAATGAGCAACAAGACAAGGAATGACTATGAGTTGGACCGACAGGAAAGGAAGGACAGAATACGTGAACCACAGGCGTGAAACAGCTATACCAGCTGTGTTGAAGTGAGGATACTGAAAACAAGAGAGTTCGAGATAGCCATGAGGGAAGAAACCAGGGGGTAGCCTGATGGATCGAGCTTAACGGGTGGCTTTCTGATGGCGCGCTTCTGTAGAGGCTAAAAACGCGGAGAAGTGGCTGGACTTTGGCTGGACTGCTCGGCTGCAGCACGCCAAAGCCATGGCACTCACTGGCAATTCACCTTCTTGCACATTTGCAGTTTTAGCAATCTGTGTCGTGACAGTTTTGGCAGGCTGCCATTTTCGCATCACATCGGTTGGTGGATCGGAATGAAGGAGAAAAAAGGAGAAAAGCAGTTGATTCAGATGTCTTATCATGCAAATGATTGGAAGTGCCAAGGATCAAGCGACAAGTCGAGACCATCTGCCCTGTCACACCCTTTCTGTCAAGGCAGAATGGCAATAGGAGGGGAGTTTTGTGAAGGTGGGAAGGTATCCAGGTAGATATGTTGATATTGATGATGACTACTTACTACTCTAACTAGCAATTTCGATATGCAGTTAATTAGTCTTGCCTCGGGGGACTCATCACTCGCCTCGACGGCAACCTTTTCGACAATTGCTCACCGCGCTGTCTCCACACAAACATGTTCAGGCATCAGCAGAAAACTACGGTCAGTTGCGGAGTTTACTTGAAGCCTAAAGTGCCTCACCCACTGCTCACCCTACTTCTTCTACCCCAGGGCCTAACTTAGCACTAGCAGCACTAGCCGTCCCACCTGCGGCCACTAGGACGGCAATGTTATGGTACGGAGTAATCACTGAGGCTTTCCAGGCTCATCAAACCAGGCGACTTCCGGTTCCATGGACCACAATACTCCGGCGGTAAATGCGCATCTACGGTCTCCGGATAAGTGGTCAGTGTCGGTGCTTCTCTCTTCAGGCCTCCCTCAATGTGACCCAACGACGCATACCTGGCACCGTCCTCAACGACCATTTGCAGGCATTTTCGCTCAGAATAAACCAGTTCAGGCCTTTCCCGCAATATTACTCAAACGAGGATATCGGGGGATTGGTATACCATTTCACATCGTGCGATGCAGACGGGCTCCCTGTCAGGTCGTTTGCAGGTCTTCTACAGGCTCACAAACCACCAACAGACTTGGCCGAAATGCTTGATTGTCTGTTCCCTGTCGTCGGTCACCGGATGCCGTGTGTAAGGTAGGGTGGCATTCTCGATACCCGACACAAAACTCTACATACGCAACCATCATCATAGCCCTGGGGTTATGTGCACCACCTCGGCCTCTCAGCCTTATCTTCAGGCACCCGGGATTGGCGGGTCAGCCCTACGCCTCAATCGAATGGACCATTTGGGAATGTGAACTTTCTTTCTCGCTTACTTCTGCAGGTATCCATCGTCTCCGGGACACTACCCAGAGCCTGAGCCGCGATGCATCACACGCAATTTGCGGTCAACGCTCTGAAGCAATGTCGCTTCATGGCATTGCGCTTCACTGCGGCAGACCTCTGCACAGTTCACTGGTGATCAAACGCCAATCTGAGCTGAAGAGTCCCCGGAGCCTACCGGATCGCCGAAACCGAGTGCAAATGCGTGGGAAAAGGTCAAGCTTGGTAGAGCAGGTATTTTGAAAAATTGCCGATCATTTCTTGAAGCGGCATTTGTTAGGCCCTTCAGCTGAACCGACGCACTACTACACACCCAGATGTCAGTGACACTGGAAGATGCTGTCGTCGCAATCATAGGGACGATCACTGCAGTTTGGAAGAAGAAACGGGTCAGCTCATCGTCATTCGCAGACGGCACAAATACGCCACTAAACGAATCACCAAAATGTGTCTTCCAGAATACGTCTTCGAGGAACCATTTATGACATGACCAGTATCAAGTTACCCATGGTACAGCTCATATGCGAAATGGTGGGGTTGAGCCGGCAAAGTACTCCCATGATGGTCTCTCGAGGACTCCACTCACCGCTATCAGGTAGGGCAGGCTATCTTTTCACACCGTCTACCACGAGGCTTTCCCTGGCAAGGGTAGGGGTTTTGATTAATATCGTCACCTGGCCCTCTCCAGACAGACGTAAGCAGGCCTTGCCAGCCGAGTTCGTCCACTCCAATCAGACTGTTCAAATCGTTTCGTTGCTTTCTGTCCCCAGTACTGCTTTTCAATCCCGGATCTCAACGTGGTAACACAGTGAGGCTCCAACCCTCGCCCTATGGCTTGCTCTTTTCGCCCACTAGGGCCATATACACAACCCATGTTGGACTCCATCGGTGCTACTTTCCTCAAAGCTACACATACGCACGTCAGGCTGGCCTTCTGAAAGCTCGGTGAAGATCATACCCAGAACCATAAAGGCCTTATGTTGCACTCGTTCTCTGTTCAGCTTGAGCATCTCGACTCCTGAAAAGACACAAAGATTTACTTCAAGACTTCAGAGCCTCAACAGAGGCACGAATTTTTGTGTCGAGTCGAAAGATTTTCAGTATGGTACAGGGGCTTAAGCCTTTGTAATGCATCTTTGCGCCGGGGGCCCCTGGATTTCCCGAAACCGCTGGCATGGGGGGGGGGGATGTCCCCATCTCAACAATATCTAAACAACTGCCGATTAAACGTACACCGATGCTTCACGGCTCCTCTTCAACAGCCTTTACGTGTTGCCAGGTTCAAGGCGACCTTGACCTGCGGTCGCCTGGTCACTCTGCCCAAGTTAGCCTTCTTTGCCTCTCGATATATGAGACCAACGAATGTGGCATGAACTCTGCTAGTAATGGATCCACCTCGCACACCCATTCGGATTCCTCAATCATGCCAACAGAAAAGGTCCGTTCAAAGAGATGGGCGCCAAAGACATTCAACGGGTGCTTGACCTGCAAGTATGTGTAAGGCATATATTTGCCCTTTTACTCATCTAACACTCATCTTCAGGAGGCGGCGAGTCAAATGTGATGAATTGAAACCCAGCTGTGAAAGGTCAGCTTGCTATCGAGATACCATGAGCAACATTCAGTGCTAATTACATCAGATGTATCAAATCCAACATCAAATGCGATGGCTATGCACCGCCAAAGATCAAACTCTTCGAACCTACCTCAAGTTCATCCTCTATTACACCTTCCTCAACTAGGCCCACCCCTCTTTCCTTACTTATCAATCAACCCCCTGAGAACAGGCAGCTGCAGTCGTACCTCACTACACATCCTCGCCCACGAGAGCTCGCCCTGAACCCAAGTTTTGGGACCGAAGAAGAATATCGATCCTTTCAGTTCTTCCTTGAGAAGACCGCCGACCTCATTTCAATCTATTCGCAACCATATTTGTGGACTGTTCTCCTGCCTCAAGCCACATGGCATCAACCAGCCATCAAGCACTCCATCATCGCACTCGCCAACCTGCATCAATCTCTGAGTACTACGGGTACCATCTCGAGCCGCGCCAATCACAGCTTCATTTACCACTATAACAATGCCATCAGAGCACTTCTCACAGACAGACCAGCGGTTGACGTCGTCCTTGCTACATGCGTCATCTTCTGGGCACTCGAGAACTTCAATGGCAGTGGGCAGGCCGCAAGCGACCATATGAAGGCCGCAATCAAAATCCTAGGAGAGTGGAAAGCCAAGGGCGGGCCCAACGATCCCGCTCACGACCTTATCACAACATATATCGAGCCTGCTATAAAAGACGGCATTAAAATGGTCTCGGTTGATCTAGCCTCAGAACTTGAAGATCTCATCACGGCATTGTCGATGAGCCCACAAGACATGCGCATATTGAGATACAAATGCCCTGCATTTAACACACTTGACGTGGCATGCGCATATCTAGGTGGTTGCCTGCAGAAGATCTTCGATTTGCGCTCTGCGCCTCACAATGCCGAAGTCGTCAATTCGATCCACGATATCGAGGCAAGGCTGTGTAAATGGATGAATTTCTTCCAAAAACTAACGGCTACAGGCGCCGTGCATCATCGACGAATGCTTGTGGTGCACAATATCGGCGCACATATCCTGTTGGATCGCCTTAAGGAGCAGGCCGAAGTGCCGACAGAAGAAGTGCAACCGACTAGGTGCCGTTTCACCTACATTGTCTTTGAGATTGAAGACATACTCAAACACAATGCGCTCGCCACAGCAGCAGACTGGACCGGACGGCCATTGAGCAGCATTTTCATTCCACCAGTGTTTCTGGTTGCGACATGCGCGCCCAAAGTTGAGGACAGAAGGAGAGCAATAAACCACCTAAGTATACTGAATCTGGCAGAAGGGTCATGGAACACCGAACTTGCAGCCAAAATCGCAGAAGCGATGCTCGACATCGTGGATCAATTTTCGATCCCGGCGCAGGAAGTGGCGATGCGACATATGGACTTCAGTGTTGGACAGGAGGGCAATACCTTGCATATGCGCTGGGAGCCCGATTCTGCAGAGTGCCAAAACGTGGCCCTCTCCAGGGAAATCGACATGGGCGCCACGCCTCAGGCTGATCATGTAAGAACAGCACCATTGTCTGTCCTTTTTGTGGAGCTAACAACGTATAGCAGGATTTACCGGAGGTCATCAAACATTTTGGCTACAGGTTTACGTAGCCATAAGGCATTTCGCCCTTGACTAGCTTGTCACGGCATTACGACGTTACAGCGAAGGTTTTGGAAGCATTGCTAGGTATTAGAACGTACAGGAGCATATAGTGCTACAGATGACCACGACCTCAAATATGGCGGCTCAAGATTGATCTTTGTTGTCTCGGGGTATATTATATCATCTAGCGGACGGCGGATTCATGCTTTGACTTGCTTGTCTAGACTTGCCCGTCTTCGTCTGAGTTGCTTCCTGCTCGAGGAAGTTCTGCCACAACTCAGCCAGCGTCTCTCTGCTAGCTGGACTTGTCGTACTATCCGCACCGAAATAGTCGTGATGCAACGCCGGCGTACTCGGTGTGCGATGAACGATAGGCGACGAAGGCAGGCGTAGGGATCCTGTCAGAGAGATGGAACCTGCGCCCCCTGGCCTCGCCAGACCAGCCTGCTCGCGCTGCTCGTCGTTCCAGCCTAACAAGGCAGCAATAAGTTGCAAGACCTGGAACTTTTTGGGGTCCGACCGGTCCAGCGCGAGGAAATGTAAAAAGTGGTTCGTGACGATTTGTCTATTTTGTCACGATACGAGCTTAGGTCAGCTCTCTGGGGACGCCTTATAGGGGGATGGGGTCGAGATCGACTTGGCATACCTATCCACATTATCCTCCGGCTTTCCCTTTTTCAAAAATCGTAAGGCCTTGGTGAGATGGTCATTTAGAATGACGGCCTCGTGCCTTAGTTTGCCAATCAGGAGGTTCTTCTCTTTAACTTCCTTTTCGAAAGGCAACGCGCGTTCGAGTTGCTGTTTCGTCTCGGCTAGTTCGGTGGTCGTGGATTCATGCGTAGCTTGTAAATCTGCTAATTGTTTCCGCAGCGCGTCCTGCTCTGCTTGATTCGCTTCGACGAGTTCTTTGAGCTCTTGTTTGCGCACTGTTTGGATCTCCTGGAGCGCTTTTTGCAGGCCGTCGACCGTTTGCGAGTTCGCGTCACGGTCGGCCGAGACTTTTTCATAAGCTTCGCGTAGAGTGGCCAGTTGCTCTTCCAGATCTGATGTTCGATCGCTGAGATCGCGGCGGAGTGTCCGTTCTTCCATGGCGAGCACCTCCCAGTCGTGCATGGCTTGTTTGGCGGACTCGAATTCTTCACGGAGGTACGCTTCTTGCTCGATGAGCTCATCTTTCTCTTTCAGCCAGTTCTGCTGCGAGAGTGTGAGGCGGTTGCGCAGACTGGAGAGCTCTTTCGCTTGTTCTGCTGTTTTCGCGTTAAGGTCTGCATTGTGGGCCGTGAGTTCGTCGACCTCGGACGCGCGTGCTGTGTATTGTTGTTGGAGTTCGGCTTTTTGTTCTTCGAGTTCGTCGATGCGGGTGCGCGCTTGGGACAGATCTTCCTATTGCCTCTGTTAGATATACTTGCGCAGGCAGGGATGGTAGGAGTGAGCATGGAGGGTAGGTAGACGTACTGCATCTGCTTTCAGCCGCTCGCCTAGTTGTGACCGGATCGTGTTGACTTTGCCTAGGAGGTTCTGATATTGTTCTTCAGCACTCTCTTTCTCGGCTTGTGCGTCCGACAGGTTCTCTTGGAGCGTCTCGATCTCGGATTCATGTTTGGACTGTAGGGACTCGAGAGATTTGCGGAGTTCGGTCACTTCGTGCCGGAGAGCGTCACGGTCTGCCACGAGGGCATCGAAACGCGCTGCGGCGTCGTTTTCGTTTTCGTCAGCATCTTCGAGCGTGGCTTTGGCGACGCCATTTGTTATGGTGCTGGTGAGATCGGGCGGCTGTGTTGCGTGTGGTTGTGCTGTTGGTGTTTCTTCCGGTTGTTGTGCTATCGGGGGTTCGTCCACTGGAAGTTGTTGTGCTGGAGCAGGTGTGGCGACGGTGACTTCTTCTTGCTCGGACTCATCGTCTTCCTCTGGTACTTCTTTTGCGTCTATAGGAGATTCGGTGACCTCTTGCGTGTCTGTATCTGCTGGCGTCGCGGGCGTTGGGGTCGGCGCGTTGTTAGTCCCTGTACCTTTCTTCTTGGACTTTTTCTTTTTCTTCGATTTCTGGTCTAGCGATTGTGAGTACATGAACGGCAGCGGTGTTTGATGAGGAACGCACCTCCTGAGGGCATCGAGGACATATTAGTTGACGACATTCAGTAGCTCCCCTTGTCCGGACATCGAAGCGTAGCTTGGGGTTCAATTGTAAAAAGGTGTCACTACTGTAAATTCCCCGCTTGGCGTCTGCGAGAGACAAGGAGTATATGCGGAGAAAGGCACATGTCGGCCTCGAACGCGGCCATTCGCTTAACTCTTTAGACAAGGCTACAACAACACTTATCTATTGGGATAAGACGTTATGCGTTGTCCAGATCTATTCATCGCACGGAATTCGTATTGTTGCTCATCATTTCATCGCTTCCAGGAATAACCCCCTCATACCTTTCAGCAACGTCCCAATCTCCCTTGTCGAATTCAATCGATCCACGACCTTCTCAACCTTTGCCGCATCCAGCTTCGGTTTCATATATACCACACCATACCTCCCACTCCCTGTATCTGGCACTTGTAACTCAAACACTGCTTCCCTCTCTTCATCGCTTTTGCAGCCCTTGACTGCGGGGAAGGAGAACAATATCCTGACTTTGTTTTCATCACCACTTCCCTCGATCCGGCACCCCAGATACATCTCCCAGAAATTCAGTTCTGGGCCATTCAATCGACTTTGCCCATTCATCTTCTCCGCATACTCGCGCTGTGCTTGTAATTTGACCTCGATCTGTCGTTGTGTTTGGGCGATTGCGCTCTTTAACCTGTCACAGGCGCTCGCTTGGCCGGCTTGATGTGACTCCAGTTTCGATATCTGTGCGTGCATCTCATTATTTTCCGCCTGTTCTCTCGCCAGCACATTATTGTGGTTCGATAACGAAGACTGCAATGTCGCGATCTGTGTTGTCTTGGACCGTTGTTCCTCTGTCCTGCGATCAGTGCATGACCTTCACAGATGTATCAAGCTGGTTTGCTTACCATGAAACTCCCCTACACGCGCTCGAAACTCGTTGCGCTCCTGAAGAACGCGCTTCCTTTCTTGTTCAATGAAGGTGTCAAACTTGAGAGTGAAATCTGCCATGCGCTTTCGCAGATCATCAAATTTGAAGTCCACCGTAGGCAATTGAGTCAATGGGTTGTCGGAGTATGACATTGTACCATTCTGTGACTGCGACGCGCGGAACGATGATGTGCTGATTGAGAACGCGGATGGGTGCATAGTGGCTGCCATCTTGAAGAGTGCAAATGTTGAGACGGTACTTGATCGTGTACTGGCTGCAGTGTTGCTTGAACGCGTGTCGAATATCGGTGTTGATGGTCGATGTCGCAGCCTTGGAGAATTGAGGTTTCAACATCTTTGCCTCATTTTCCTTGGCTTTGGTGGTTGTCAAGGGCAACCACAACCTTGGCTTCAATTTCACGTCAACGATTCTCAATCTTACAATACCTTTATGGTTGTCACTGCACATCTAGAACGTTTGAATGTCTCAATGATAAATGAGGTATCGTCGCTTGCTAAAACGCTACTGACGGTTATGTTCATTGCAAGGAGTTTGTCCGCATTTCCTCCGCCAACTCCTGCCTGCCCTCACTGTTCTCCGAACTGGCATCATCAGCCTTGACCAGTTGTGTGAGTAGAGCTTCCATTCTCATCATGGCCTCCTCCATCTTGTGCAATCTGGCATTGGCCTCCAGCAGTCGATTATTTGCATCACCGTCATCGTTCAAGTCAACGAGCGAATCCATCCTCTCTGTTTTCTCAACCTTCCTGTAACCTCGTGGATGGTCCCCTTCATCGTTGGCACTATCAGAATCTTCAAATTCTGACTTCGACTTATCACGTTTCTTTGAGTCAGAGTCTCTCTTGCTCCGATTCCTAGGACTGGCCGTAGTTCCTTTATCGCTTTCAACTGCTTGGCTATTGCGCCTGGACGCTGATAGCTCCTGGACCCCTTCGTTCAGGCTGTTTCGCATCGCTCTTCCAACTCTGTCAACGTGTCCTAAATCATCCTCCTCCTCAATCCTGTCCAATACGGATTGTGGCGGTTCAATATCGAACACTGCATGGATATCACCATGGACAGTGAACCTCGAAATTTCCCAATATTGTCCTTTGGTGGGTATCGGCCCACCAGGATTTCTCCAGTCGATTCGCTTCTGTTTAGATTTCTTGTCCTTGACCCACAAGGTCCTTCTTTCGTACCATGCAATCAGCAACAATGTTGGCAAGTTCAAAATCCTGACTGCAGCCACATTGATCTTGTGGAACATGCGTTCTGATACCACCGTCTTCAATGGTAGCATGACGATAAGAGCGAGGATATTGAATGGGGGCCAATAAGCAAAGATGGCATCAGATTTTACTCCTTCAAAGGTGAGAACCGCGCGTCGAAATTGAATCTCCTGAATAGCGTTGCCGGCGATGCTGCTGAACGTGTTGGTCAACATTGACACAAGGATGGTCAAGAAGAGGGTGTTGCCCAGAAACGCAAACAGAACCATCAAGACGGGTCCAAGGAGCCAATGGAAATCGGTGGACCTGTCGATTCCCGTGCCATCGAGACCGAACCAGATCCAGATCATCCATTTGCCGATGGTAACAGACTAGGAGGTCAGTCCGTGCCAGGATAACGATAATGGTGGCTTACCTGATGTGCTCCGGCATGAAGCCACTTCAAACTCAACAAAAAACCTGCAAAGCACCATACCGCAAGGGCGGTTAATGTAAGGAAATCGGACATCATTGCTCTCAAGGATAGAAACAGCATATTCTCCGACGCAATGTTGAAAGCCAGTCGTGGTACCAGCACCGGTGCACCACAGCTCAGAATATCGAGAGCAGTTCGAGCCCACCATATGCTTCGATGCGCATCGGCAAACTGGAACGCCTGAAGCCGCATGACCAGATACGCTAGAAAGATCAGCGAGAACGCCACATCCAAGAAAGACCACAAATTCTGCGTGTATACACCCCATCCATGTTCGAGAATCGTGGCAAATTGGTCCAAGACCTATTCAGTCAGTCAGTCAGTCAAGCTCGGACGGTCTCCGGATTTTACGTACCCAACCAGCGCAGTAGACATCAAAGACACCTTCCACCAGCGAGTAATCGGTCCTCAATCGGCTTTCTCGTCCTGCCATGACGGCAATATACAAGGCCAGCAGGAGAATGAAGTGGGAAAGCTCCACAAGATTCCGTGTCCGGGGTACTATCAGCCGGTATTGATTCAATAACGGTGCCCTCCTAGGGTCGTACAACGAAATCGGCCTCTTCTTCCAATGGTCGGGGATGATATCGATGAAACTATTTGGCGTATAAACGAGCTTCCCTCGATAAATTGCATCGACAACTTTCTGACAAGCACTACTAGCTAGGAAACTTTTGCTGACGCTGATGATTGCGACTTCGAGGGCGGTGAGTTTCCTCTCGATCCTGCCGCCTTTTCTCTGGGCAGCCCAATGCATAGCATGGACGCTTTGCTTGCAGACCTCTTCGGGAGCGCCCTGAAAGGGCTCGAAGCCTGCGACGAGGATGTTGGCAAGTTTCAGGAGTCCTCTCGGCCCGGGATTTTGTTCATTGTATCGACGTAGAATCTTCTCGGCGACGAGTTCGCATAACAATGCTCGCGTCAGGTTGACCGTTTGATGGTGTGTTGCGAAGGATTGTTCACGAATGAATTGCATTCGGTTGACGAGAAGACAGTAAACTGGATTGGTCAGTAAGTGTGTGTGTCAGTGTCCCGCTGAGTGGTGTGCGAACCGACTGATAGGTCTTGCATCTCGTAAAGAGCATCGACCAAGGGACGAACTACCGAGATGTTCATCCGCGGCGCTTTGAGTTGATCCAATGAGTACGGGTCATCTAGCAATAAGCTTAGTAAATGAAATGCCAGATTCGTTTACGGAGAAGCTTACCTATGCTACTGATGACATCTCTTCGAATTCTGCGCGCTGGTCAATAATCTGGCCAGATGGGGTTGTTATACTCCAGGAGTCTATTGCTCACCTATGAATGTTTTCGTAGACTTGACAATCGGCATTCTTGTACGGGTCTGCTGCGGGCGGTGGCTCCTCTTGAGCGCTGGTCCAAGTACAGTGCGGCGGGTACAGGCCGTCGCTATCGGCCATATCCTCTTCATCGTGCCGGGAGGCGAGCAGTGCTTCCATCTCGGTTCGCTGAAGGTTCATGCGATATTGGCGGCTGAACCCGCGCGACGAGGACGGCCGTGTACGCGATGGCATGTTTGATATTCTGATAGCCTCCTCAATTATCCATGGTGAGAAGAAGAGTGGTTAGGCGAATGAGACTGGTAGGAGAAGTCGGGTAACGTTAAACCATAACAGTCTTACGAAACATGCGGAGTCGAAGTATTCGTCCCCTAGTACAGACCTATAACCAATTGGAGGTTAGGCACAGTTAGGATTCATTTGACGGCGAGATAAGCTTATCACATCAAGCTTTGTAAGGAGGTTTCAAACAGATGGCCATAGCTTTGCGTCATAGCTGGACCGAGGTATGGTACTTAGCTGTGGTAGGTTCTCTAACATAAGCACTCATTATCATTATATCTACCCGTATGTAGCTTCTGTTCATTATTTACGATGCTCGTCAAGTCATGCAGCCTGTGCTCCCATGAGAGTATGCAAAACTCCAACATCAATACCCTCCCAGTTGGTCTCATAACAAAATCATCACAGTAGCCACCATGGCCAAAACCATGGCAAAAGACGATAGACTCGGAGTCGTGCCATCCTGTGCATCACTACTCACAGCGTAGACGAGACTCGGTGTCGCAGTCGTGTCGCTTGCGGCTGTGGCGACTGTGGCGGTACTCGCATACACGATGACCAGGCTGCCGCTCGTGGTTGTCGCGTACACAACCGACTGCGAGGAGGAGGTGGTAGTAGTGGTGGTAGGCGTGATCGTAGTATGCGACGTCACTGTGACAGTGCCGACGCCTCCCCAGTTAGTTGTGGTGGTCGACGTCGGCGTGTTCTGACAATTCGTTTCGCATTGGTCGCAGCATACCCAAGTCACGACCGTGCTGGTAGCGGGACAGGGCAGTGTCGAGGTCACTGTAACTATCACATTTTGCTGCGTGTATTCTGATGTATATGTCGATGTCGGCGTCCAGGTTGACCAGTATGATGTTGTTGTCGGTGTCCACCAGACTGTCGTCGTTGGTGAGGGTGTCCACCAAGTATCCGTCGTTGTAGTTGTCCAGTCGCCGTCGTTACTGGGAACGAGTTAGTAATGTCTGGTTAGCATTGACATGGCATGGACGTACCCGGCTAAGCACTGGGCTATGAAAGCCAGGAAAGTGAGAACGAGTGTGATGGTCGCCATTTGTTGCGTGCGCCGGACTATCGGGACATCTAGAACGGTTCTAGCCGATCCTAGATCAACGATGATCCACGACGAAACGAATGCGCGGAGCAACCGAGGAGTGGTAGGCTTAAGATTGTGTGAGGTGTACAAGGTAAGGCAGGTGTTTCAGAACGATATATGTAGATTCAGTGGTGGAAATCCTACATTGAGATCTTGCAGCTCTTCATCATGACTAGCAGGCTAGGCGGAACATGTTCTTCCACCAAGCTTGCCGACCTGGATGGAGCTTCCCTGCCAGGGTTGGACTTTAGCTCACGCCTCCCAAATGTCAAGATTCTTGGTTCTTCCAAGGTCCGAAAAGAGGGTCTATTCTTGGGATGGCCACCAACCCCGCCCTTGTAACTTTTGCCTAGCTACCAACGCGAGGGGCGGCTCGTCCAAGGCTCACAAAATTCAAGAAATGAACTGCTCCGAGAGTTCAATGCCAGTGTCTTACGACGATCATCATTGCTGGAAATACTTGGCCATTTGAGAGTGCAGGTTTCACCGCATGACAGCAAGATTTGGGGTTTCAATCCAATCAAGTTTGCATGTGACATGCTTCGAGCAGGGGTAATCCTATACTAAATGCAATGCCTCGCATGGCCATGCATGATAAATGTCCGCTGTTCCAAGACTCGTCTTGCGTGGCCATATTAAACAACCTCTATCCCCAATCGCTCGGCTAAAGCAATAAAACCATCCTCATCCTCTTTAACCACCATGTCCGGAATATTTTGCTCTCGCAATTCCGGAGTCTTCTCCTCCAACGGTCTCTCAATGTATATTGCATAGAATCCGCACGCTTTGGCACCTTTCAGATCATTCAGGTGCGCGGCCACGAGCGCACACTCCTCTGGCTTCACGCCCATCTTCTCTGCCGCTCCGAGATATACCTTGGGGTTCGGCTTGAACGATTGGAACAAGTCGGAAGTGTAAACATGCTTAAAGGGGATGCTGCTATGCGCTACCAGGTTTGTCATTAAGTCGTTATAAGTGTTGCTCAGTGTCACGGTAGAGAATTGCTTATTGAGCAAGTCCAGGCCACGGCAGGTATCGGGCCAAGGGGGTAGACGGTGCCAGACAAGGCCGAGTTCTTTGAGATGCGACTCATTCCACAGCGAACCCTCCTTGACGGCAAGTCCTGAGGTGCTGGCATCTTCGTGCGGAATGATCAAGCCGAGCTGTGCGAGGAGTTTGTGGAGCGATTCAAAACGATACTTGTCGACTGCCCTCCAATCGACGTTGCCGTGTTTCGCTTTACTATCGCTGGTGAATACGTCGACGTCTTTGTTCCATTCCTGTCCTTGTTAGTAATCGCGAAGTAATGTCATTTCGTCAGCCACCGAACCCCCGAACTCAAACCACTGCTCGTAGGACTGCGAGAAGATTAATTCGTATCTTGGCCAAGTTCTTGACTGGCAGGGGCATACCATCTTAGTCGCCTTGGCCCGGACTTCACTATTGACCAACGACGTATCCGACTCCAGCGCCTCTTTAGCCGCTCTCCATAGCGCATCCGCTACTGGCTTCCTCTGGGCTACACATGTTCCGAAGACGTCGAAGAAAAGGACCCGCAATTGTGGTCTGCTCGTCATAGTGATCATGAATAAAGTGAAGGTCTGTCTCTCATCTAGGACTGTAACGTCGTACCTTTATAAGTCAGCATAGTTGTTCAGGATTCTGGAATGTCCTCATTTTGTCGCAGGGCGCTCAGTCAATGCTGCGTACCGACCCTGGTGCCTTGGTGGACCAGTTTATCGTGGCTGCGGAATGACATCAGCGGTGAAGGGGTGGACCTTTGTCCTTAATGAACTGGATCCGATGAACGGCATCAATAGCGGGGTTGCTAATTCTTGGGCGCCGATAGTGCCATCAAAGCAAGTCTTTGTCATCAACCAAAGACGATAAGGTGCTCATAATTGACTTCCATCATCATGGAGCACCTGTACCGATGGGAATGTTCACGCCCGAGATTCCATCCGATGCCTCACTCAGTAACCACACGATCGTGTCGGAGACTTGGTCAGGTTCAAGCAATGTTATGCCTCGCTTAGCCATATCAGCGACTGCCTCATCTTCATCCTTATACCATGCTAAGGACATTCCAGTCTTTGTTGCACCTAAAACATGTCAGCTTACTGCTTCATCGCCAGCTGCGCAGACTCACTAGGGGACACTGCGTTTAGCCTGATCCCCAAAGGCCCCAATTCTTTCGACACGGTCGTCGTCAAACTGGCAACGCCAGCCTTGGTCACACAATATGACAAAATGCTCGGATCGTGAAAAAGGCTCGCCGCACTTGACACATTGACAATACTTCGAGGCACCTTGGGTAATTCCGACATGGCCTTGACTTCCGCTCTCATGCTGTACAGCATTCCTGACAGATTAATCCCAAGTATTCTGTTCCATGTCTCATCGGTTTCGTTCAAGAAGAAAGGCGTCTTTTGGCTACCAGACATGTTGATCACCCCAGCGCAATTCACCGCGCCGTCGAGGGCATCGAAGATACTGACGGTATCTTTGATCCAGGCATTGACATCCAGACTTGACGATACGTCTACCTTGGTCATAGTGACTTGCGTGTCAGGGTTGACGGCCAGTATTTTCTTCCTAGCACCCTCGAACGACTTTGGGTTGATGTCGCCAATCGATATGGCTCGAGCATTCAACTTCGCCAGACGACAGCAAGTATGCAAGCCTAGACCAGACGATGCGCCCGTCAAGGCAAAGACCTTTCCAGCGATCGAAGCCATGTGGTATGCAACGAGAGAATGAGTTGGTTAGTAGCTGTAATGATTGGTCAAACCTGGTTCAGCACCCGGATATATTAGTCGGCTGGCAGAACCATGAATGAACAGAGAGAGGAAATGGCGACAGTCCTTTCATGATCAGCCATATCGTAGGTACAAGCGCTTGTTAAGTGCCGGCATTGAGGGGCAGGAATACCTGCATTGTACGTGCTGCGCTGTGTTGGGCTGTTGGATTCCACCGCTGGGACCTGATTCGACCACGTAGCAATGGCTTAAGCTTATGCAAGATAGCTTGTGATAACTGTCCATTGTGACTTCACCCGGCTTCTTGTGAAGCTATGCAAAGATCAATATCAATGACAGTCAATAAAGTCCATTGCATAAAATGATAGGGACTTTGAAATACGGATAGCCTGCCTGGTAAAGATGGGGTCAACAAGGCTGGCCAGTCGTAGTGAGTTTGGTTCATGCATGGTGCAGATCAGTACTTGCTTGAAAATGCTCATTTATCGTCGCTTCATCTGGACTATGGAACAAATGCCTCGTGCCGCCATTACCTGTAATTACTGTCCTGAACCTCGACCAGCTCCGGCTCCTCGACCAGCACCACCACCTCCACCCATGAATTGTTGTGCCCTAGATACGTTAGCAGAAGTCGAGACTCGAAAGGAGACAACTCACAGGCCTGCAATGGCAGGATCTTGCATCATTTGCTGGATTTGACTCATGTCGGGCATACCACCTCCTCCGCCACCTTCTCTTCGGCTGTTCATCATGTTCTGGATGGTTGGATTGTTCATAATTCCACCCAATGCTTCAGGGTTGCGCATGAGGTTCTGTGCCATGGAGGCAAACATCGGGTTGCTCATGATGCTTCCGAGGTCGAAGCCACCACCTCCTGCGCCTCCGCCGCCGCCGCCACCACCAAGCATGCTCGCCAAACCGGACAGATCAGGCATCCCGCCACCGCGGGTATTTCCAGGAGCGTCATCAACCTCGTCCTCAGGGAGATTCTCTTCTTCGGCCTCCATTCGAGCAAGCTCTTTCTTTGCCGTCTCCAGACCCTTCCTCATAGCCTCACTGCCACCATTGCCCTCAAAGTCAATACCCTGTTGGTATGCCTCCACGCTCCCGTTGGCGTCGCCCATGGCGAATCTTGCAAGTCCCAGTCTCGACCACGCCTTTGTGTACTTGGGGTCGGACGCGACAGCCAGTTCGGCATCCTTGACCGCCGAAGCATGGTCACCGCTCGCCGAGTATGCTGCGGCACGGTTGGACAGGTAGATTGGGTTGGTGGGGGCGTATTTGATCGCTTCAGTGTACTTCTCAATGGCAGTCTTGTAGTCCTTTTGTTGCATAGCAGCATTTCCTGCACTTTTGAGTTTCTCTGCTTCTGGGTTGATAGAAGGGGTATCGGAGGCTTTCGACGGAGCGGGAGCGCTGGCCTCTGAAGTTGAAGGCTTGCCCTTCAGTTTCTCGTACACCGAGAAGATGCTGAGGAGATTTTGTGATCCAACAGCCTCTGATACAGCAGCCTTGTCAGTTGGGTCGACTTTGAAGGCTTCGGCAATACAGTTGCTGGCAATCTCAATGTTGTCCGCATCGTCTGCTTTGAGGGTGCCATCTTTGAGCGAGGTTGACAAGAAGTCTACAATGGACAGCGCCAGGCGCTTTTTCGTATCGCTAATAGACTGTGTCAATTAGCAGCTGTCGCCGGAACCGACAATCGTCACATACCATGGTTGCAAATGTAGAGTTGCAGATTGAGCGAAGAACAGGATGCAGGCGACCGTTTGAACAGAATTATGTCGTAAGGCACGGTAGGCATCTAACTTAACTTAACGTACTTACCTTACTTGGATGTTTAACTATCCTTGGCGGGGCTTTAAGCGACTTGTCTCTAGAACAATCCATTCACCACACAGTACTCAGGCATCTACACGCCACGTATCGCATCTTGATGAACCCAAACATGATCACTCTCTCGGACAGACCAGAATGGACATCTGACGAGACCTCGCTTCCGGCGAATAGAAAGTCCTGAAGACATGTATCTTCAGCTACACCGCAGAATGCAAACATGCTTGTCACAGCCATGTCTGTGTCAGCCTTCCCAAATGAAGACTCAAGCAGCGTATATGGTTGAAACCAGCCCCAATGCAGCCACCTGCACACCTGTCTCGTATCCTCCAGGCATCCCTGGACACCTCCGCCACAAAGACCGGCGATCATCCCATCATCAAACCTGCAGCTAATCCCTAGCGAGGCAAGTTGTTGGTCCATTGTGAATGCTTACGATGGACTTCCACCTTTTCTTACTTCACTCTGTTGGTCTTTGACCTTCATTCAATGCCTCCTGTATTCTTCGAAGTGGTACGACGAAGCTTTAAACCATCGGAGACTTCTGATGCGTTCTGGTTGCAATGGAGGAATCCAGGCGACGTCTTTTCTGTACTGTTAATTCTAGGTGGTGACGTTGTCAGTCGTGCGTTGGCCCAACTCACTGGAACCTCCATAACTCCGGTTGCGTTTTCATTTGGTAGGTGATACTGGGCTGAACCTCGCGAAGATCCAAAATTGTACTAAGAAGCCCTAAAGGATGGGTTGCCTATGCGGTTGCAGCTGTTGTCTCGGCTGTTGGTGAGAACAAGTTGATGCCGCTCCCCGATTGCAATTGCAAAGTCATCAACGCAAAGTCTGGCTATGTTCGAGACAACAGCAGCTGGATCGTTGGTCAGATCGTGAGAGACTACGAGGAGTGGATGGACAAGGATATCAAAAAGCATCTTTCGGGAATTTTGGATGCTGCCTGGGAGAAAGAGAGAGACCAGGCGGAGAAGTATCAGAAGGGCTCCGGATCAAGTGTGCCCAGACCAAAACAGGCAGGTCTCTGTGTCTCAATATACAGAGCAGGCACAGCGGTAGTTGGGTGTCCAGGATACGATCTCGCTTACTACATTGGCTTTGCGACTACCGTTCTCCAACTTGGAATCGCAGCAATCCCTTGCGGCATCTTCGGCGACTGGGGCATTCTCCTGGTCACTGTTGGCGGCATCCTTCTGTCATTCGCATCGGGCAGTCTTTCAGAATGGCGAGAGGAAAAGTGGGCCTGCCGCAGAAATTCTTACAAGGATGTCATCCTTACCCGTGGTAATGGTAGTCAACATGCCATTGTGGTCCTGGGTACGGGAAAGGGACTGGATCTCGAAGACCTCGCGGCTGGTCAGACCAATGTGGATGTCTCAGCATCTCGATATACCCGTGTCGTTGTCACGCTCCTTGCTGCTCTTTGGATCATACTGCTGATCACCGCAGCTGGTCTGAAGAAGAATACCTGGTTTCTCCTTGCCGTAGGCGGTATTGGCATGTTGCAGAACATCTACGTTGCGGGTAAGCAACGTTCGCCACAGGCCTTTGGTGTTCCCCTTAAGTTCGTTAAGGTGATCGGTATGCCCAAGGTCATGCATACCCTGTTTGCAGTTGAGGAGCAATACCCACATATCGGCGCCAGCATGAGGGCTACTTTCTTTCCTTATGAACTTCGACATGAGGAATTAGAGAAATGGGGAGAGTTGAAAAGGGCTACTCTGTTAAAAGCTGAAGATGTAGGACTTGATCGAGAGTCTGGCAGTCACGGAGGCGGTACAGCTCAAATCATTCACCGGACCTCCAAGGATGGACATGGACCTTCCACATCAATGACAGCAGTCTAGAGGGTATTGTCGCGGCCAATCTGGATCATACTGCATCCCAGACAACTGTCCTATGACGTGTTACTGTGAAGTTCGAACACCAGAGATTCTAGGTTTCACACCGTTCTTCGCTCCAACTGCTCTATGAGTTCGGTCTCTTCTCCGTCAGAGATCTGGAGCACAAACTTATGAAACCCAAGTGACTTGCGCGATAAGACATCTCCTTTTCTGCTTCTATCCAAGACCTCCATGTACGCCTCTCTACGAGACCCCGCTCGGCCAACGAAAGCGTCTCGAAACTCTCCCGCCGCCACATCTTGGGCGAATTCTTTGACGGCAACGCCAAGTCTGACGCCAGCATTGCCTATTTGCTTCGCGCTTGTGGCCAACGCATGGTTGAAGTGGGTTCTCTCACCACTTGCACAGAAGGCGCCTATTGCATACGGACCCTTTCGATATAAAGTCGCCATTCCCATGCTGTCCCTCTCTCTGAATTGCGATATCAGCACTGCAGGAAAGTCCAAAAAATGCAGGCGGGACTGGTGCATGAAACCTGAATCCAAGGCATAGTTAGCATCTCGTCGCGCTTGGTCTTTTTGGGGAGGAAGCTCGATGTACCTGGACGGGGGCCGGATATCAAAAACCCGAGGTACTGGTCATACGCGTTTGTGCCGGCACCCTTCAGTCTCATGTCCCAATTGACGATCTGGACCTTTGTCCCGGTAAAGATCGTTCCATCCCGCTTGGTCATGACAGTCCTGCGCATCATCGATAGAGTGAAGGCGTGACAATTCTTTTCGAAGAGACTATAGGTATCGATCCTGCTCATGGTATAACGTGCAATCTTTTCGAGTTGTTCAAGGTTGAAGACAGTCTGACCTACATGGTAGGCTGTCAAGGGCAGGTTCGTTCTGCTTGGGCGTAAGCCGTCCACCGCCTGTCTGTCCATCATAGCGGAGTTGTGGAAATGACCTCCCTGGATTTCGTCGCGTAGCTGGGCGAGTTTTGCATCAAGGGTGTTCACGTCAACCAGCTCCATCTTCAGTTCCGGTGCCGATTTTCGAATCAAGTGGAAGAAACATCCTTGTGTATAGAGCGACCAGTGCTTAAGAGAAGTTGGCCATTTGCGGTGCGGCACGCTGACCACATAGACGTCGTGATACGGATCGCCCGGGGGATGTGGATCTGGCAATCCTGGATGGAATTGCATTGAGTGGTCTATGGACCTCAGGTCAAGGCTGTTGTGCCAGGCAGGTGGAAGTCCTGGGATGCTGTCTGCGAGCGCAAAGACCTTGTCAAGCCATTTCCCGAGCGGTCTCTCGGAGTACAGATCGTTCAGAGCCGGAGGATAGTCTGTCAGATCTGCTCCCAAGATCTCGCTGTTGCGTGGGCGTGGAGCTGTCCCAGGACTGGACGCTACAATCATCAGAGAAGTCCCTTCGCGAGCAGGCTGAACTGCTGCGACTGCCGGCATGGCTCCTTGGATGCAGTATATTTCCCATCAATTTATGAGTACGATCAGATGGCTGCAGGCAATCGAGTGCCTCTGTTTTGGTGGCGTCGGGACGTCCCTGTCAGATTCACGCCATCGGAATGCTCGTATCGCAAGACTTGTAGCGGTCTTGTATATCGTCAAAGCAGACCATGAGGCACCGGGGAGGAAGCTGACCACGTATCGTGGGCAGCACGGAGTTATTCCGTAGAGTCCGCATTGTGCTACTTAGTGCTGGTATTCATGCAGGCTCTGTGGCACTGCTGAATAGTAACCGGACTAACGAGGCGCATGCAGGCTATACCTGGGTTGAATCAGGTAGTTGGTTCCCAGGCGGTGGCTGAGTGGCACTGTTTAGTGCTTCTTTGAGGCCTCGGATGTAAAGTATTCTCCGGCTTGGCATGAATGTTCGCGTCGACCTTGACGGGCCCATGTGTCAGGCCAGCATGTCTTCCTGTTCCTCGAGACAACATGATCCAGCTCCTTGTTCTCTTTGGCCAGTCCACGTGGCATCATCAAAAGTAGACGATGTCACATACCAAACATGGTTGTGACTGTTGATCAAGAAAATTATGTATTGGCCATGCGGAGTGCCTCAAGTCTTCGCATACCATGGTCCCACGCCAGAGGCCGGTGAGCAGGAGACGAAGACGGCACGAGTGAACGACAACGACGACACAGCAGATGGCGATGGGGTTATCGACCAGCAGTCACACTCTATCATTGACGTTCAAGCTGCACGTAGTGATCATCTCTTCGCAACCCTCACTCAATCCAGGCTCGATCTATGGTCCACGCGCCCAGTTGTTCTCTTAGCCTCACTCGCCAGATCTTCAAGGTCGCTGCAGAAGTATGGGCACAATGTCTCTGTGGTCTTCAAGCCAGACGCGACTACGATCGTTATTCGCACCAGAGAAAGCTATTTGATCACGTATGCTCTCGAAGTCGACCCAAATGCACGAGTCCTGCAACAACAGTATGGGTACAGCCAAGCGAAACGCCAAAACCTGATGCGAAACTTTGGTATCGACGAGACTGCGGGAGTTGGTGAAGTCTTACTCAGATTTCGCCGGGCAATCAAGATAGATGCTGGGATCAACTCCGTAATTGCCTTGGATTCAGAACTAATTGTGGCAACAACAAAACCAGCGGCTGTGCAATGTATCAAATGGGAGACCCAGAAGGACGGGTCTCAGGCAGTCGCGCAGTTGTTGACGAAGACGGATTGGACAACCCAGCGTTCCGCGATCGCAACATTGGTGCACGACCGGGCAATGAATCTATCAGTGTGGCTATCCCAGGATGGACATGCTTATGCTGTCCAACGAATTAAGCCCCAGCTGTCAAGGGCAGCATCTTCAGACGACTCACTCCCGTCATCGAGATCCTCTACTACACCTTCGACACGACTTTTCGACGGCTACTGTTTCCACAAACCGGAGGCCTCTTCGCGAGCGAAATTTGCCAGCATCAATGCTAGGTTCTCCCTAATTGCAGTCGCCACTACCTCTGGGGAAATTATATGCTACGCCGCAAAGGATTATGTTGGCAATATTCCACAGTCTCATACCTTCAAAGCATCCTCGTCGCCAACATCTCGTGGAACAATAAAATGTTTGATGTGGTCACCGGACGGATACTGTCTCTTCGCCGGCTACGAACACGGCTGGTCAACCTGGTCGGTGTTTGGAAAGGAGGGTGCTTCAAGCTTCCATATGAATCCTACTCATGCAGAGACCAACAACGAAAGCTGGCTGTTCTCCGTTGAGCGAGCCATCTGGATAAGCGGTGGAGCCGAACTTCTCCTCACATCTTATGACGACGACCGAATATGGAAACTTGAGATGTCGCGCAGCGCAGCTATAGGCTGCTTCTCATGCGCCAACCTTGTTCGAGCTCTCATTCAGACGCCGCTAGAACTCACTGTATATCGTGGCCATGAACTTCCGGATCTGACATCCATATCCAACGAGGCCTCCCTTTGGCACCACGCGCCGTATCCACCAGTCTACTTGCACAACCAATGGCCCATCAAATCATGTGTCATTTCGCAAGATGGCAGGTACGTCGCCATTGCTGGCCGGCGAGGACTCGCCCATTACAGCCTCCAAAGTGGTCGCTGGAAAACATTTGCCGACATAGCTGTCGAGAACTCGTTCGCAGTACGTGGAGGGATGTGTTGGTTCAATCACATCCTTGCAGTAGCGACCGAACATGCAGCTGGCTACGATTTGCGCCTTTACTCTCGCGAACTCGATCTCGATCGCCTCCCACTTCACAGCGAAGCATTCTCCATGCCCATTGTGTTTGTAGGTCCTTCAGGTGAAGACTCACTGCTGGTATACACCTACGAGAACGTCCTCTACCACTATATTTTGAATATAACTGACGGAGGTGCACAACTCGTCCAAGTCGGCCAAATAGCTTTTCATGGCATTGTTCGAGCACCCAGCCGAGTTCGCTCCGTCAGTTGGGTGGTCCCCGACGTGCAACTTCGGAACGGCGACCCTTCTCGAGACGTCGAATACGCCACTGTTCTTTTCCTGGTTGACGATAAGTTGGTCTTATTACAATCGTCACGAAACGAGAAAGATGAGCTGAAGTACGATATGCGCGTCATTGCACAACACGTTGAATACTATATCCTCATGCGCGACCAGATCTATTTTAACTTCGACAAGCCTGAAGATTCTGCACCACCAACACCATCACCCGGCGGCGCCTTCACGTTAAAAAGTCAACACCATTATTCGATGCGAGACTCCCTGTGGATATTCAGTGGCGAACAGCTCCGGCTGTGGCCTGATGTGCGGGACTTGCTTCACCATGCCGCAGAGGGAGATCTGAGCACCTCATCATTCCTCGCCATCTCGGTCGACTTTTACCCGCTTTCCATCCTGCTCACTAAGGGTGTCGTGCTTGGTATCGAGTCTGAGGTATTACAGCGAAGGGACGTCAACTTTGCACAGTTTCGATCGAGCATCAGGACACAACTGTTTCTGCCTTACGTCCTTCGTCACCAATTGTGCGAAGAACACGACACTGCCGCTGCTTTTGGGCTGGCGAACCAGTATCAGCATCTGTCATACTTTCCCCATGCACTCGAGATTCTCCTGCATCATGTACTCGATGATGAAGTCGAAAGAACCCGAAATGGCGAACACAAAGATGATTCGCCTGGGCCATTACCTGCTGTCCTTTCATTCCTACAACTAGTCCTACCTCCGACGACATATCTTTCCACCATTGTTCAATGTATCCGCAAGAACGAGCTGACTTCGTGGAAGACATTGTTTGCTCATCTCCCACCACCACTCACCCTCTTCGAGCAGGCATTGGAGTTGGAAGATCTCAAGACAGCTAGCGGATATCTTATAGTCCTGCAAGGGTTGGAGGAGGACGAGGAGTCGGACGATAATCATGACGGCAGCAATTTCGAGGAATATGTGATCCGACTGATGAGGCTGGCTCGACAAAATTCCGACTATGAAATGTGCTCGGATCTGGCACGATTCATGATGGGCGTTGATCCAAGGGGCAAGGCCTTGAAGAGAGTCATCGCTGCCGTTGGCTTTGGTAGTGAACCAAGTCAAATAGAACCCAAACGAACAACATCGGGCGGGCTGAGGATCTCTACGAACGTCGAACCGGGTGAAAGCCTGGAAAGAAGTGCCTCGAGGCTGAGTCCTGCGAGTGGTGGGGACTATTTTTCAGCATCCCCTGGAGGCCTTTAGATGTACAGAAAAGCTGCCTTCAGAATTCATTTTCGCATTGATTCTTCGCTGAACAGGCAGTCTAGCATGCAAAAGCTGCATTGCATCCTGCACGTCGTCTAGAGACACTCCCGGGCAATGAAGACCCGTCAGTCCGGTCTCAGGTACTGCAATTCCCGCAGCAGCCGCATTCCCACGGTCCAAAATGTTTGTACAATAACAGGACGACCACTTAACCCAATCTCCGCACCTTCGGACTTCTGGTACCACCAAACTTCAGCCTCGTACCGTCCGTGACTTTACTGACCAAAGGCTTGATCATTCTCCCCTCCGTGCCCAGCAGCGCCTTCTGAAAAGCCTCTCGACCCGGCCCGAATCCTCTGAGAATGACCTCGATGCCCGTCCCGCCGTGAATAGCACCTGGCCTTCGAATATCGGCCAAAGTCTTCATCGGATTGTGCGTCATCTTCTTTCCTCCCACTCTCCACTGCTTTTCTGCCATTTTTCGGAATGTGTAGGCTGCCAGCTGGAAAGCGGCATCATATGAAGCCCGCTGTGCTTTCCTCAGGCCGATGTTGCCGGCCGATAGAGACATGATTGGGTTCCGCGACGGGTCGGTGAAAGTGATGTGCACATTGTGCTTGTGCGCGTAGACGTTTAGGTGGTATGGCTCGTCTACGGAGACTCTAGCGCTCGGTCTTGTGGCTGCTTCGTCTCGCGCACTTCGGGCGATGTTGCGCAGCTCGGGGCTGAGTGCGGAGCGGATGTTGGCTTGTGGTCTTTGTGGTGAGGCTTTTCGCAGCGTTTCATTAAAAGGATCTAGGGACGAGGAATCTTCTTTCGGCGGGTCGACGCGGATTCGTCGTCGTTCCGCAAGGCCGCCTCTCTCCTCCAATCTGCGCGCTGTGGTTGAAAACGCAGTGCGGGCTTGTTTTGTGTATGACTGGCGGCACGACCGGCACATAGACGAGAGGATTGTGTGTGCCATTGTGGCTGGAAGGGCGGCCTGCGAGTGTCTTGAATACCTTACACGAGTACAATGGTCTCGATGAAGCTCGTCGAAATTCATACTCGCGGAATGCGGAATGCGGCAACTTAGCCGGGCTACAATACTTTTCCTGTCGCCAGGTGATATTCCGTCTTCACCATATACGAGCTCAAGAGATATTTTCTCTCTGGCTACGCTACACATTATTTGGTTTTGCCAGAGGCTGATTCTGTTCGAGGCATGATCGTACCGCGCCGAGCACCAGTAAATGGTGTCCGTCAATATGTGACTGCCACCACTTCACTTGCCACTCTGCGAACGGCGCAGTATGGAAGGACAGCAGCCTACCGAAGGTTAACAGCGTCGGACAAACCCTCAACGCCGCTCATACTCTCCCAGCACCTCACACCGTTTTCTCCTCGACTCACACCCTCGAATCAGACTCTGTTACGATCTCTACATAACTCCCGAGCACAATACCAACAAGCACAGCCCAAAGAAGAATCAAAAGAAGAAGTCCGAGATCCTCCGCGGGACGAAAAGGCGGAGAAGGAGTCTAGTGAAGAGAAGCAGGAGGGCGAAGGTGATAAGAAGAGAAAGGGCGAGAAAGGCGAAAAGGACGATAAACCCCCTCCACCTCCCCATGGAGACAAAACACCATGGCAGGTCTTCACGGAGACACTGCGGACCGAGTTCAAAGCCTCCAAGGAGTGGAATGAATCTACCAAGGAACTATCCGGCTCTGTACAGCAGTTCACCGAATCTGACGCTGTGAGAAAGGCACGCGAGGCCTCCGAAGCCGCCAGCAAAGGCACGTCACAAGTGTTGAAGAGCACAGGTCGTGCAATTGGCCAAGGCGCTGCCTGGACCTGGGACAGTAATGTGGTCCAAGGCATCCGAAAAGGCGTCAACGCGACCGGTCGTGGAATCGAACAAGTCACTCGACCAGTTCGAGAGACAAAGGCCTTCAAGGATTTATCCGAGGCTATCGATGATGGAAGCAGTTCGAGATACGGTGGATGGGTAGAAAAGGAAGAGCGACGGAAGAAGAGGGAAGCTCAACTGCTAAGAGAAGCGGGTGGTAAGCCCGTGGAACCAATGGTGGAAGATCCCAAGTAAGTGAGGGTCTTTGAGTGGCTTTGACAACGCTGACGTTCTGCTAGTGCTGGAACCAACATCACAGTCCACAAAGATTCAGCCTTTAAAGAATCCTGGAACCAGTGGAAGGAGAACTCCAAGTTAATGCGAGGCCTTTTCAACATGAAAAACACATACGAAGAGTCGGAAAACCCCATAATATCAACAGCTCGAGGCATTGCCGATCGGGTGGCCGGTTTCTTTGCCGAGAACGAAACCGCAATGGTCATCAAGAAGTTCCGTGAAATGGATCCCAACTTCCAACTCGAGCCTTTCCTGCGAGATCTGCGCGAATATGTTCTTCCCGAAGTCTTGGACGCATATGTCAAGGGCGACGTGGAAGTGCTCAAAACTTGGCTATCTGCGGCACAATTCCAGGTCTATTCTGCTCTGATGGAGCAATATACAAAAGCTGGCTTGAAATCAGACGGACGGATTCTGGATATCAGACATGTCGATATCCTGAATGCTCGATTATTGGAACCAGGTGACATTCCTGTGTTCATCATCACCTGCAGAACACAGGAAGTGCACGTATATCGCAATGCGAAGACGAATGATTTGGCCGCTGGTATGGAAGATAAAGTCCAACTGGTGACATATGCCATTGGAATGACCAGACTGCCGGAAGAGGTCAACAACCCGGAGACAAGAGGATGGAGAATGATTGAACTGCAAAAGGCAGCCAGAGACTACATCTGATATCGTTCATCAGAAAGTGTGCCAGCATTTAGCGAGCATCATCGGGACGAGCAATGTCCTTTCCTTTGTGTCTCTTGGGGACCAACTCACCTCGGTCGCGGCATTTTATTCTTGGGTCTGTTTACAAAAGGGCTGGATGGGACTCTTCTATGGAATGTATTTATACAGCCGGGATACTTGCGACGAGATCTGCATGATCTCATTGGCGGGAGTCTCGAACTGAACGCTGGGGAGCGATGTGTTTATATCAGGGGATGGAGCTGCATCATGGCTGCTAACATGTCCAGCCTCATGTTGTGTGGTTGATCAACCCAATATTTGATACATAATTCTTCTCATGAATCTCGACCAAATCAAAAGCATGAACCACTGTTTTTTTAGTCTTTCTCGAGTCAAGATCGATCAGCTGTCCACGAGGTATCGAATCATGCAAACCATACAATAGGCTGAGCACATGGACTTGATGGTTTGTCCTCGGTATCGCCACGATAAGTACGGAGTACGTCACTACGTCATGTCAGAATGTCCTCAAAGCAGGCACGAGACACAATTCAGGCATCACTATATATTCGTCCTTGTCTCCTCCACTGAAATTCCAGAAACCAAATCAAGATTCGTTCGAACAGACCATTTCACAGATAAGCCTACAAGACCAAGACAGAACACTCAATCACAATGCCTCTCGTCGTCCCCGGTATCAACAGCAACGACTCCGGCTCCAACGACTGGATGTCGAAGCTCATGGGCAAGACATTGTCCGACAACCACAATGAAACCAGTTTCGCGAAGAAGGACCTCCCCCAGAATCACCGTGTCGTTGGCGAAGGCGATTTTATGACGCAGGACCACGCACCAGACAGGTCAGAACAACCACTAAACCTACCCCAAGTCCAAACATGCTAACAGTAACCCCCCAGGCTGAACATCCACGTCGACAAGGATGGCACAGTCAAAAAGGTCACGAAGGGATAGGTGCCACAAAGCAACGATAACGAGCACGACAACCCAGGCCCTTACGAAATGATAACGCCGAGTGCAAGAGAGGAAACTGCATTCCTACCAGTGTCACTAGATAGTCTATAGCACAGCATACCACTTCCCGCATTACAGGTACCTTTACAAGAGGGTATCAATCATACACAGACCCGGCTTCAAGCATCTTTCAACGCCCTCAACGCTCGTTGCATGCACTTCAGCCGTTCTTTCTCCTTAATCACTGTGTTGCGGGCAAGCCGTTTGATCTCGTCTTTCCCCCATTCCTCCCGCCATGTCGTCCAGCCCGCGAGTTCACCAACCACAATCTCCTGGGTGTACCTGAGTTCTTTACCCAGTCTATCGACATCCATCTCCGCCTGCATGACCTTCTTCTCTGTCTCCTTGATCGACTTGACCCGACTCTCCTCCGAGCCTGGGAAATTCAGATTCATAATCCCCTTCCGCGGGACGGAGCCGTTCATCAGATTCGCCTTGTTCTTGTCCGTACTCCGCTGCAGACTCACAATCTGACTGATCAAAACACTCGGCTTCATCAACGCCAACTGGACGGCAGCGATGGTCGACTGGAACGAGCTGAGGCTCATAATGTTATTGGCGAGTGGACTCGACGCGGTCTCTGTGTGCATCAGCGTGGCAATTTTCAGAAACGTGTCGACATGCAGTTTCGGCAATGTCGTTGCAGGCGATCCCAACGTGGCGAATGCGACTGCGCACAGACTCAAGCTCTCCGCCAAGTCAGCATGAGCCTGGACATATACATGTCCCCGTCTGATCACGGCGCGGGTACTCGTATTGACTCTCCGGACCATTTCTCGTGAATGAGAAACCAGTGATTCAACGGCATTCATATCCGCCCTCGTAGTCAGCGGATCATAGTCATCGGCAATCTTTTCTTGAACGAGCTCTCCTTTCAGCCTGGCCCGTTCCGCCATCTGCTCCTGCAGCATGTCTGGCACCAAGAAGAATTCCCAGAGCATTTCGTGCGTCGAGAAAGTAGGATGTTTCATCAAGATCTTGAGAAATCGATCAAGGTGTGTCTGCGCTTGGTACAGGACAGCTCGAGACGGCCGCGAGTGCAACTGGAACGGACTGCGGAACTTCGAAGCCAGCATCGTCGGCATATACGAAGCAGGGTAATCCATGGACAGCCACTTGGCGAGATTCTCAAAATCTTGCAATGCCCTTCGACTCGTGGTGATAGTGTAGGTCGTACTTGAGACTGCTGGGTTTGGAGCTCCCGATTTGAGGATATATCTCGTTGAACCATCCTCAACGAAGAACGATCTGACGATGGCGGTGATCCTGCCAGTCATATCTGCTGTGTTTTCAGGAGAGAACAAGGTCAAATCGTCGATGCGATTGCGAACTTCATCGTCTTTGGCGAGTTCCACAGCTGTCAAACCTCGCGCTTCCCGCAGGTGAAGATCTATCCTGGCATCGCCCAGAAATATGCGCACCATATCGACTCGGCCGTATTTGCTCGCAAGCATGAGTGGCGTGAATTTCCTGTCGTTCATGGCATTCAGGTCGACATCGCAATACTGCAGGATCCTCTGCATAATGGTAGCGTCATTGACGATGTGCAGCAGCGAATTTCCTTTGTTGTCCGTGTGGTCCTCTATGCGGAGAGGCGCGTTGTCGCCTTGAGACTCTTTGGCAGCAATCAATGCTTCAGAAACCATGCTGCCATAGTCGGAATGGTCGTATGTTCGACAAATGGCAAAGAGAGGCGTGTGGCCGATCTTGTCCTTCTGTCGCCATGGTAGCACATTTGCGAGTCTTTTGATGAGATAAGGCGTGTTGAAAATGTAGTGTGCCACACTTCGACCTCGAGAATCCTTGATAGCCAGGTATTCTCTGAAGCTTGCTTCATCCGTATGCTGTTCCGCGAAGTCGAGGACGATATCGACAAGCTCGGTGTTGGCATGTTGAACTGCTGCACTCAGGAGGGTGGCTCCTTCTTGCGTGGTATCGTCTAGGATATCATTGATCCCGTAATGTTCGGACAAACTGAGCAGATACCGCAGCGCTTGTGGATTCTGGCTCTCTACCGCCATCATAAGAACCGAATTGCCCGCAGCATCCTGCGTCTGCGCCAGGTTCTCAACGGATGTATCACCTTCAATACCACTGAGCGTTGTCTCAATCGTAGCAGCTCTGGATGCAAATGACAACGCCGAAGATATCGACATACTTCGCTGTTGTACCTTGACCTTCTTCTTCTGTTTCGGAAGGGATGGTTTCTTCTGCACAGCTTGGAAAGGAAAGACATGCGCGAGACCTCCTTCACTCGAGTTGTTTCTAGACAGGGTGTCTATGGGCCGTGACAATGAAGACTGGGTTGTTTGCCTTGAGAGGGGCGGCATCACAGGGGCCTCCTCCACAAAGTCGTCGCTGATGATAGCCGAGTCTTCGAACACAGATCGTACATCGTCCAACTTACCATACTTAACGGCGTTCCATAATATCTGGTTCCGTTTCGATGCCCGTCGTAGACCATTAGCATCTCTTGCCAAATAGGTCAAGACTGCTTCCAGCGTACTTAAGGAATATCCAATTTCCCCGCTTTCGACGTCGTCAATGTAGATGAAGCGCTGCATGTAGGACAACCTCGCTTGTAGATGCCGTACTGAGGACCGTATGACGACCAGGAGTATCAGTGACACGAGGATGTCTGCATTGATCGTCAACAATGCAATTCGCTTCTCTTCATCCGAGACGCCTTGTTCAGACACCACTCTCTGGGTTTCTAGCAGAATGTCCAGCATCTCTTGAGGACTACCAGCTACTCCCATTCTCCGGAAAACAGCGACTCCACGGTTGATGCGCCCGATTAGATCACGTTTCCCCTTCTTCCCGTCCTCTATAGCGATACCCACTTGAGACACGTCCAGACAATCCATCTGACGTATTCTTCGATCCAGATCTTGATCTTGAGCCTTGTGAAAAGAGCAAAGTCGAGGGAACAAGAGATTATCGTGGACATATTCAGCGACGTAGCGCTCGATCAATCGTTCCACGTCAGGGCCGGTCAAGTCAGTTGTGGCACCGAGGTAGGAGAGCTGCTGCTTGTCAACCCCTTGAAAGAGGTCGATGGCGGCGGTAACAGCGGTCTCGAGTGCTCGTCGCATAAGATCTTCCTCGTCCTCGAAATAAGCTGCAGAATTGAAGGGTAAGTTCAATGAGCCATTTGACTTGATCGACCCATTTTCGGGGACCAGAGTCGTCTCGTCCAGAGAATTTGTCGTGGAATTACGTGAGGGAGGTGGAGGCAGAGGTTTTCCCAGTTCTTTGCCGAATTCGTTGAATAGCCTCTCCAAGCCTGGCTGCATTTGGCGTGCAATCATTGGAAAGCCGTTGAGGAGTTCGTTGAAGGATTTGATGTCTTTTTTCTTTGGCGTTGGTTCCGCAGACGAAGTGGCAGGCGGAGCAACAATTGTTTTGGTCTCTCCGAGTATCGCAGGTTTTAAGGGTAATGCCTCGAACACGCCTGTGAGAGGTTTCGTAATGTAGTAAACCAGCCATTGTTGCGTCTCAGCGGCCGGGGAATAGTATAGAAGATCTGATAATAAGGATGCCTGGGTGAGCTGCTTGAACCCTTTGTTGGTGTACACAATGTTCTCTTTCAGTATAACTGATCTTCCATTGACAGTTGCATACGTCTTCGCCTTCCCACGATTGTCCCGGACATTCCCTTCCTTTGCGGCTGTATGAGCGGGGATGCGGAGGATATGACTGCCCAAGAATTCTTCATCTTCGACCTGGTCCGCATACCGCTTGCCGGTATCACGGTCCTGGCCGTGAAGGAGTGACTCTGTGGTGGGAACGAGGAGGACATAGTGCTGGGAGGACAAAGCATGCCCAAGCACACTACTCTGAAAGAGCGCGCGCAGGAAGGGATTCAGGACGGGCATCCAGGCAGGATGCGCCTAGGTGTCGCAACGCTGATCATCGAGTCGTCATCAGGGAGAAGTGTTGTCGCAGAGGGCCGGAATATCCCTCAACATCAGCAGCCAGATTTGATAGAGCGAAAGCTGTAGGACGCGTAGGTGGTCAGATATGTGGATCAGCAGTCAGGATGGTAGAATAATAGTGTGCGATGAATGCCACATGTCCGATCTCATCAGGCACAGAAAGTAAGGCTTGCTCCGGACTTCCACTTCCAACCCCAGCATCGGCCACCATCAGCCCAAGCAATGGCCTAGAACTTGGCATCACGTCACCCAATCGGAAAGTTCCAGAGATGCCGCTTTAACTAAACCACAGCCTTGCCCAGCAGAAGTATTTCCTGTACCCCTAAAGTCAGTCTTAAATGGCATAAAACCCATGAAATACGCAAGAACGTGAGTGACCTCCAATGCCACTTTATGGACCGCTCATATAGAAGCCAACAATTCTCGCCATTGACTGGTAGACGCCCGCCGATCGCAAAACAATGAGAGTAATTGAATGAGAATGACGCCCGCACAAGAGTCATTGACCCCGCTAAAATTTCACATCTGACTCAGTTTTATTTACCGCGTCAGAAAAAGTTTCCCATAATACGGTACAAACATTCACATTACTCCTTCCACCCTCATACACCATTATGGCTCCAGGCGGCCGTCGACGTCAGACGCTGGGCCAAGGACTTGATAGAGAGGTATATGAATGGCGCCTGCCCCAAATGCAATGTGACTGACTCTTTCATCCTTAGGTCTACCAAGTCGTCCGCAGAATCTTTGACGAGCGGGCACAGTACGGCGACCCCGATACCCGCCTCACCTTCGCCTCAGTGTACGACCAAATTAAAGCCTCCAATTCCAGCCTGAATCGCAAGCCCAAAAAGCTGCTAGAAGACAGTATTGAGAGGGTGTTGGATACAATTCAACAGGATGCGAAAGACGATTCAGACGAGTTTGTGAATGTTGATACACCTACTACTGAGGAACAGCGTCAGAAGATCTCAAGCGGATTGAACAAGAGTATCGTCGGAGCCTGGGCAAGACCAACCAACGATAGCTCTGACGGCCTCCAATCTCCCAAACGTCAGGAAGCAGATCGATTGACCATGGCAATACCTACGGACTCCATCGCCTCTGCGAACCACCGCTCTGCCAATGGCGAACCCCCACAGAAACGTAGTCGCAGAGCCCGCGACACCACACAGACGACAATAGACCATTCTCCTCCCACCCATGTGCGCTTCGCCGACCTCGGCGGTATCGACGCTGTCATCGATCAATATGAAGACCTCATCGTCCTCCCTATGACACGACCTGAGATCTACGTTACCAGCAAAATCCAACCTCCCCGAGGCATTCTCATCCATGGCCCTCCCGGCTGCGGCAAGACTATGATCGCCAACGCCTTCGCGGCAGAACTCCCAAACGTCAGTTTCATCTCCATATCTGCGCCGAGCATAGTTTCTGGCATGTCCGGCGAATCTGAAAAGGCACTGCGTGACCACTTCGACGAGGCCAAAAAGGTCGCACCATGCCTCATCTTCATCGACGAGATCGACGCAATCACGCCCAAACGTGAGTCTGCTCAAAGAGAAATGGAGAAGCGTATTGTCGCCCAACTCCTCACCTGCATGGACGACTTGGCCCTCGAAAAGACAGACGGCAAGCCAGTCATCGTCCTCGCCGCCACAAATCGCCCAGACAGCCTCGACGCCGCACTCCGTCGGGGTGGCCGCTTTGACAAGGAGATCAACATGACGGTTCCAGACGAGAAAGTCCGTGAAAAGATCCTCCGAGCACTGACCCGCGAAACAAACCTCGCCGACGGTATCGACTTTGCTCTCCTCGCCAAGCGTACTCCTGGCTTCGTAGGCGCAGACCTCAACGACCTCGTCGCTACGGCAGGTGCCACCGCCATCAAGCGCGTTCTTAACATGATCAAAGCCACTGCCGAATCCACAACCATGAATATCGACACTCCCGAGGAAGATCCGTCCATCACCCCAAGGCTAGCCTCACTCCACCGTCTGATCAAGTACACGACAACCAATCCCCCGAGCAGCGACGAGGCTGAAATCACCGTCACATTCGACGACTTCATGACGGCGCTGCCGCTCATCCAACCATCCGCGCTGCGCGAAGGCTTCGCAACGATTCCCTCCACGACTTTTGCGTCTATCGGCGCCCTAGAAAAACATATCAGCGAGCTCACCATGACCGTCACCCAGCCCATCCTCAATCCATCACTCTACTCGAATCTAGGCATCGCGCCATCCTCTGGTACACTACTATGGGGCCCACCAGGCTGTGGAAAGACATTACTAGCCAAAGCGTGCGCGAACTCAAGCCACGCCAACTTCATCAGCGTCAAAGGTCCGGAGTTACTAAACAAGTATGTCGGCGAATCCGAGCGTGCAGTGCGCCAGGTGTTCAACAGAGCCAGATCCAGTGTTCCGGTTATCATTTTCTTCGACGAACTCGACGCCCTCGTGCCAAAACGTGATGCCGCTGGGTCCGAGGCGAGCGCCCGTGTCACCAACACTCTCCTGACCGAACTTGATGGGGTGGGCACCGGGCGAGAGGGCATTTATGTGATCGCCGCGACCAATCGGCCCGACATGATTGATCCGGCTATGTTGCGGCCCGGCCGTCTTGAGACCCTGTTGTACGTCGGTTTACCCGATGCTGCGGGTCGCGTTGATATTCTGAGGACGCTCTGCAAGAAGTTGAATAACTTTGCCTTTGACGACTCGGTTGCCGCCATCGCAAGTGAGTGTGAGGGTTTCAGTGGTGCCGATCTGGAGGCCTTGTTGAGACGGGCGGGCTTCGCTGCGATAACGAGGTGTACATCCCTCGGTTTGTCGGCTGGAGAGGTCACAATGACAGCGGCGGACTTCGAGAGTGCAAAGAAGGAAGTCAGGCGGAGTGTCGGTGTGGAGGACGTCAAGCGATATGAGCGGATGCAGGACAAGTTGGGCATGAGTTGATCGCCGCTGTGTTTCGGCCAATGGTGGTGATGGCCTCCTGCCCCTCCAAGAAAGACACACACTTGGTAGACATTGTAGCGTACTGCATGTCATTGTTGCTACAGTCTATTCAATGTGCCCGTGCAGACAGGTACCTTCTTCCTACGATTGCAAGTTGACACACTAACATCCTGAAATTGAAGGAGAAAACAAATAAGCCAACAGGATCAGTGTTTGGGGAAAGCTTGCAGACGCCTGATGATTACGGCGGTCCCCATTATACCGTTATGACTGAATCCAATACTGAAGAAACCCATATTCCAACATAGTTTCCTACCAAGCTCAGAACACGGGTAGACGGAATTCTTCGCTGCTGAAGCGCTCACTCTCGCTGGAGCTTCGACGACTTGCTGACACTGACGGCGGTCGCTTCTGCAGCTTCTTAGGCTTTTTTTGTGCAACCCGAGGTTCGGGCCTTAAACCAAATTCTTTCACACTTGTTTCCTTGGCCAAAGCACCTGCCGGAAGAACTTCGAATCCGCCGTTGATCTTTCGGGTCCGAGTACTAGTGATGGAGATTGACTCTACAGAGGACGTTGGTGCGGTCGTGGTTGAGCTGATGGAGGCCTCTGAAGTATCCGTCGAAACCCTTGAAGAGGTACTACTACCTTTAGCCGGCATAGGCAGTTTCGCGTGAAGTCTTGCTTGAGTTTTATCTGTCCATGCAGACGGGGGTGCCTTGCTTGTTGGCAGAGACTCGACAAAGGCTCGAAATGGGACCGGCTTAGAACCTTCTGCCCTTTGCGCCTTGCCATGCAACCGCTGCCCCAGGTTCATGACTCCATTGTCACGCGGCCAGGACAGTGTGCGGGCCGACGAGGCATCGCTGTCCTCACTGTCCGAAACAGACGGCGCAAGGGATGTCGTGAGAGCCAGATCGGTATGTCGACGCGACCTAGGTCGCAGCTGACCACTCTCCGCAGCGTGAAACCTTCGGTGAGCTTCCATCCGCTCCAGTGGATCGTCAGAAACTGTTTCCCTGCGTGAAAGACCTGACGTGCTCTTTTGTCGATTTCCGATGACAAACTTGCGCCCGGCTGCTGGAGTGCGATCCGTAATGGGTCGAAGGTGCAGCTTTAAAGCAGAATTGTTTATCCTTGCTTGAGTTGTGCTTGATTCGCGATCTGTGTAACACGGTTAGCAACATTCGAGGAGATTGGAAGGGCACGAAGATTAGGGCCTTGTCACACCGGAAATGAGTTTGGTAGCTTCAGACTGCAAATATGGTCCACCATAACTGATGACCATCTTTTTGGTCGTCTTTTGTGAGACTGGGACTTCGTGGACCGGTCCACCTTTCCCGTGCGAGTCCATAGGAGCTTGCAAGGCTGTGATCTTTTAGCGGAGTCGCACATAAAGCCAATGACCTTACCATTCGGCGAGTCGAGTCTTGGATTTATAGGCTTGTGCAGGGAGATTGATGACATGGAAGAGTCTTTCCTGCTCTCGTTGGAAGGCCGCAGACTTGTAGTGTAGCGCCGAGGTCGGGTATGGGTGGAATTGTAATGTAGAGCAGCCACAGCCCGAGAGTCCCATACGCCCTCCACTTCTGGGTCCTCGGTCAAAGCGCGTATACCAAAGGGAATATCTTCGCTCAATGTGCTGGCCAGAGTCATTTCACCTCTTTCGACTTGTTCTTCCGCCGCCATCTTCTCCAGCCTTGTGTCTCTTCTCCCGTTTCGTAGCTTGACACAGGATGCCGTGATTAGGATTATCATCTGGTGGGATCAGTATGACGAAGACAGAACAATGGAAGCTCGCACAAGTAGTCCGCCCAAGACCTGTAGGCACGTCAGCATTTATAGTATCGCACCGCAAGGCTTCTGGCTCACAATAGCTAACTTGGCCCAAGTCGGCCATCCCAAAAAGAAAACCGCATCCGCAGGAAATACGGAAGTCATGCCGAAGGAGGAACATATACAAAGAATGCTAGAAACCAGAAAGGATGGAGACGACCAACCCCATGACTGAAAAGAAATGGAGAAAGACACCAACGAAACAATAGCTCGGCTTCGAACGTGGTGAAGAGGACTTTCGATGCTGGGTTGCAATGAAGCTCGACTGAGGGCGATGTTGCCTGGAATGAACGATGACGGCAAGACCTGGATAAGAAGAGTGCAGGTACGAGGCACTGCCATCCTCGCAGATGCCATTCCGTGTAGCAGACAGTGACGAGATCGACGGACTCACAGTAACATCTCTCGATGAGTGAGTGAGATAATTCAGCTCAAGTATTGTTGGATGGCTCCGTGTGGCGTCTGCGTGACTATTTAAACATGCAGTCTCCCGACTTCACCGTACACTGGCATACTGAAGAGCTGCAAGTTTTGGTTTATTATTCAACGAGCGAAAGGTACCGCGCCCTCGAAGAAAAATGACCGTATGTGAGCAGAGGGATATTGTGTCTTTCGAGAAAACAGTCAACAAGAAGCCACATTGATGTTAGCAGGGCAACAAAGTGAGACATGATGACCATTGTCGCGACATATGCATATGCAGTGGACGTGACTGAACACGAAACCATGTTGTACAACTAAGGTAGACGTCGTCGTCAAGGAGATGAAGTTGAGTTTGGAATTTGCTTGGGTTGACGTTTAGAAATGACCCATAGTCCTCCCACTCCGCATCCGACTGCTCGACTCAGGGATCCTGGGCCTAGGAGATCATCGACGTCATGTACGCATTTTGATGGTCACAGCATGGATGGATAAAGGCATCTAATGCTCAAGATGGAAAGGATTGGAGTTATTGATTGTTGACTATTCGGGATAAGCACGAGGCACTAGTAAATGGAAAATTCTTCCAACAATGATGGCTACAGTATCCGTATGTCATCCGGATACGGCGCTCGTCCAGGGAGGACTGCCACCTTGTTCCACTTTCCTGCGCACAACCTCGTACCTTACAGGCGGGAACAATTAGGTCAACAGCCGTAGCAGGAACCCGTATGCTTTGACCGGCAGCTGACGTTGACTTGACAAAGCAGCCAGTTATTGGAGCGATTTGATAGAGAGGCCGGGCACTTAATGATCGACGCTAGTTAACTCATTAGTTGGCTGTCCTGGTGCAGGAAGCCGGGCTTTAAGCAGGATAGTTGCACTATCCGCCCGGGCTTCCCGGCAGCTGAAAGAGTATGTGGCGTGCTTGGGGAGCGGGCAACTTCCCGTACAGTAGCATACAGTACTATCATGCATTGCGCGGTTGCACTTCTTTCGCAACACTGCCCTCTACACTTTAACAAGTACTATTCGCGAGGCTCGTTTTCATTCCTCTCTCGACATTCTGTGAATTATATTCTCATGCTGAGCGAACATTAGTCTGAATCTCTACATGATTCCTTTTTATTAACCCTTACAACACCATCACGCCGCAAACATGCCTCCTTTCCGCATGCCCTTCAGTTCCCGTCGCCCAACCGTTCCATCCGAACCCAACGACGAGAATGCGCGGCCTTCTTCCAAGGACGCCTCCAGCCCGTACAAAGAAAAACCTTCGTTGGCGTTGGGAGTCAAGGAAAAACAAGAAGAACCCAATGAGTTCAAGTTGAGTTGTATGCGATCCAGTGTCTGCCCCTCCTCTGCGACCGAGGCTAACGTGCCAACTTTCAGCCGTCAATGACAGTGGTGAATACCTTCCGGTGAGTGCTGCTCGTCGACATTGTGGTGTATGAGTATTGACATGTCAATCCAGCCATCACCAACCGAACGCCCATCTTTCTGGGCCAAAACAAAGTCTCCTTCAACAACGTCCAGCCATCGCCTGTGTTTCAACGACAATGAACCATTCTCAATTTCGCGCGAGTCTTTTGAGTCTTACCGGAGATCCTTCGTATGCTCGTTCCCCTCAACTTGCTTTTCTATCCACTGACACTGACTGTAGGATATTTCCGGTCGCTCTCCAATATTGCAAGCAGACAGTTTCACCTCACGATCGTCCATGGATTCACGACCCTCTAGCAGATTCCCTACGAGGTCTACCTTCAACAACAACACTTTTGATGCACCGACAAAGGAAGAAGAAGGTTTCGAAGATGTTAAGCTCAATGAAGAGGCCAAACAGCCCAAAAAGAAGAGTTTCCTGTCTCGCTTTGGCGACTCCAGCGGAGACACTCCGGTTGCAAAGGAAGACGGCAAACATCACTTTCACATCCCAGGCCGGAAACGAGGTCAAAGTGGCACAGGAAGCGAGCTGAAAGATATACCTCGTCCACAGAGTAAGGGGAAACCAGAAGTGACGGTGCGATAAACTGTGAGATTATAACGACTACCATTCTATGCTATGCATTATGAAGATTTGGGTACTGGCAGGGTCCAGACTGGAGTTCAAGAGGAAGCATTGGGCATCGGGTAAAGGACAATATTTTGGTTTTGACGGACTCTTGGGGAATGAGACAATGTTTGTCTGCGGCGCGAAAACATGATTGAGGAGTCCGGCAGCGGCTGCTGAGGCTCTCTATCACCCACACCTGGTTCCAACCGAACGCAGAAGACTAATATGTAATGATCAGGCATAGTAGTCTTTGTGTCTATATGTCTTGTGGCTTTTCCTTGTTACTTCCGGATACCGTTAGCAGCTTCGTCGACCTCCTTCTCCAACCGGTCGTATGCTTGCTTCATCACAGCCACAACTTGGCGCAATTCATCCTCTGTCACATTGTACGGTGGTGATAGAATGACATGGTCGCCTTTGGTTCCATCTACTGTCGCAGAGCCTGGGTATATGGCGACTCCGAGCTCAAATGTCGCTTCCTGCATTCGAGGACCAAACCTGACCGCAGATGGAAATGGCGTTCTCATGGCCTTGTCCTGGACGAACTCGATTCCCCAGAAAAGCCCTCGACCTCTGATATTGCCAACATATTTCGCCTGCCCGAACGTCTCGACAAGCAGGGGATACACAAACTTCCCTAGTCTCGCACAATTTTCAATCAGTCCATCCCGTCTGATGATCTTCTGTACAGCGAGCGTGCCCGCGCATGCTACGGGGTGCGCCTGATATGTGTGCCCATGGTTGAAACTGCTTGTGCCCTTCCTCAGGACATCCAGCACTTTCTTGTGCACCAGCACGCCTGCTACAGGGCTATAGCCACCGCCTAGGCCTTTCCCAATGGTCACCATGTCAGGTACGACGTCTTCCTGCTCGAATGCGAACTGAGTCCCCGTTCGGCCCATGCCGGACATGATTTCGTCGAGGATAAGCAGGATCGAGTATTTGTCGCAGACCCTCCTAACGCCCTTGAAGTACCCCTTTGGTGCAGGCGTACATCCGCTCGTCGCTCCCACTAAAGGCTCCGCAATGAATGCAATCACATTCTTTGGACCGAGGTCTTGAAAGTGCCGGTCCAGTTCCTCAACCAATCTTTCGGCGAATCGTTCCTCTGTCTCGCCTTCTTGCCACATCGAGTACTGATACGCATATGCCGGGCTTACCCAGCTCACATTGCCCAATTGGTAGCATGCATACGGTACCTTCCGTGGGAGGTTACTACTCACGTTCATCGCACCGATAGTGGTACCGTGGTAGCTCTGCTTCCTTGCAACCAATTGCGTCCGGTCCACTTGACCTTGCTCGAACCAGTATTGACGAGCGAGTTTCAATGCAGCGTCCATGGCCTCGCTGCCAGAATTGACAAAGTATGCACGTTCCAGACCGAAGCGGCCAGCTCCTTGGGGGCCGTCGATCAGATGGTGCGCCAGGTCCTCTGCCGCGTCGGAGGTGTAGGTCAGCGAGTGTATGTAGCTTACTCCCGTGCTCATCTGTTGCTGGATGGCCTGGAGAACTTCTTTGTTGCCGTGGCCGATAGATGCAACGGCTGCACCGCCGCAGGCGTCCATGATCACTCGGCCATTTGACAGGGTAAGATAGAGCCTCTTGGCTGAAGTCACCTTGTAAGGTTGCTGGTGTAATGAGCGATGGAGCAACGCTGGGGGCAGGGTGTCTTCCACAGGCTTGGGGTCTGAATGCCCCGTGCCTGTGCCATTGAGTTGAGCGACGTCGTTGATTGCCATTGCTTATCGCTTATCGCTTATCGGGATGCTCGTGTATCTACTGATTGCATGGTAGCTCTTGCTTGTTGCGTGTCGAATAGAGCGACTGGTTTACCTCGATACTGACTCGTGCACATATAATCACTGCTCAAAATATATGGTTGCACCAGTGAAAGCCGAACATCAATGTAGCAAGGCGTATGATACTCCATCGCGATCATCGACCAAGTTGATCTGACTTGATCACCGAGAACTCAAAATCAAGCGCCCATCTCCGCTAGCTTTCGCGCCGAGGTAATTATAAGTTGTGTTATTGCCATCGACTGGTGCCTTGCCTGACCGAGCAAGATGTGAAGGAGACAGCATGCATAGGTAGGGAAGAAGACCCGACCATTTCAGCCGGACCGATCTCGAAAATGCAGCAGACGTTGTCTCTCGGATTTTGTGGTACGAGTACTATGCGACGGGATGCATACTACTGTAGCAGATTTCTTGCTCAGGCCTAGACCAGCCAACGCACTCCATGACGGCTTGAGTAAAGGATTGTCGAAGAGGCTGGATTTTCGCATGGCTGTGTGACTCGTGGCTTGCATCATAAAGCCAACATGGTGCATACATCTCCTCAATGATTGGCGAGAATGCGGCGCCGAGTTCAGAGCGCAGTTTTCGATTGTCCACGACTGATTCCCAACTCACAGCTCGATGATATTCCTGTAGTCTTTCTGCGACCGTACGAGGACAGCAATTGTGGGCGTACGGACACGGTCGGGATGTCTAATTTCCTGAAGCAGGTGATCTCTGGCCGCTCGAAGTCACAGCGTCGCGAAACCGACCTTCAGCCACAGCCGCAGCCTGCTGCCTTGCCATCTGTCACATCTGTGTCGAGCAGACCAAAGTCGTCCCAAACCTTACCCTTCCCGGATGGCATCAAGTTGTGGTATGATCCGCCTGATGCTTGTGTTGATATCTGCTTTGTCCATGGCCTCACTGGCAATCGCGACAGCACTTGGACGGCTGACGGAGAAGAAGAGCCATGGCCGAAAATTCTTCTTGCCAACAAGCTGAATAGGGCGAGAATCATTACGTGGGGTTATGATGCATACGTGGTCCGTATATCTACGGCATCGCAGAACAAGCTACTTGACCACGCCACAAACCCTGTTCGGGATATAACAGATCACCGCTCGGACAACACTTCCTCCCGTCCTCTTTATTTTATCGCCCATAGTCTCGGAGGCCTGGCTTGCAAAAGAGCAGTTTTGCTCTCAAGACACAACGCTGACCTTCACTTCAGAAGCGTCTTTGATACTACCAGAGGCATTTTATTCCTGGGAACTCCTCATAGTGGCAGTTGGCTTGCGGACTGGAGCAGAATACCCGCAAACGCGCTTGGATTGTTCAAATCGAGCAATGTGTCACTCCTGGAGACATTGAAGACTGACAATCAACTTTTGCACGACCTACAAAGGGACTTTATGAACATGGTCAGGGAGATGGATCGGCCCCAGGGGCCGCTCCAAGTTGCATGCTTCTTTGAAGAGCTTGGCACTAAAGGAGCGGGCATCATCGTCACAAAAGAATCTGCAACCTTCCCCGGGTACGATCCTGCTAGCATCCACGCAAATCACCGCGACATGGTAAAATTCGCCTCGGAAGACGACAATGGCTTCAAGAGAGTGCTTGGAGACGTACGAAGATGGATTGCAACAACGAGGTAGCGCTCCTCCGACGAACTATCCTACCGGTAACTCATTACTGATACTTCTGCAGCACAAGCCAGGCCGAAGTCCAGGAGGAACAAGTGTATGAAACAGCGACACGATTATTCGACATTCCAGCCTCGGGAAGGACTCCAGCTGCCATCCGCCAACTGCTCGATCTCCAAGACATGCAGCCGATCCGGGACAAGATTGAAAAGCTGCTTGAGGGCAACCACGATGACGTCGCACGCCGCGGCCTAGAGTGGGACATCAGTAGCGAGTATAGACGCCATGTGTCAGAATGCGTCAAGTCATTGGCATATGAAAGCATGCAAAGCAGAGTGACAACTGTTGAGAGCGCCGCAGACGGTACATGCTTATGGATATACGATGACCTAACTTATTTGTCCTGGGCTTCCACAAACGCTGGGCTCCTCTGGATCAAAGGCAACCCTGGCTCGGGCAAATCCACCCTGATGAACAACATATACAAGCATCGCACAAGAGATCTTGACCAAACCAAGGTTATAGTGCTGAAGCACTTCTTCAATGCTCGTGGGAGTGATCTCGAGAAGCGTGTGCTTGGATGTTACAGGAACCTGCTGTATGAGCTGCTACCCCAGATGCCGGTTCTAGCTTGCAATCTGCTTGCTACTTATATCAAGAAGAAAGCAGTATGCGGACAAACAGCGGTCACTTGGCAGGTCGTGGAACTTAGAGCAGAATTCTTCCATCGAGCGATTTCCGAGAAAGGTCCACAATCCATCGAGATCATGATCGACGCACTTGATGAGTGTGACGAAGACCAGATTCGTTCTATGATTGGCAAGTTCGAGCAATCGATATCCGCAGCAAGCCAGTCCCAAGCGTGTTTAAAAGTGTGCTGGAGTAGTAGACACTATCCCACCATTTCCTTACGCTCGAAGAAGGATGGGTTGGAATTACTTCTTGATGAGAAAAATAACCATGACGTTAAGAAATATATTCAACAGGAACTGAGTCTTTCTCCCGCTTTGGCAAATCTGCAAGAAGCCCTCACAGTGAAGGCCCGCAGCAACTTTCTGTGGGCTAGACTGGTGAGCAGGCGGTTGATGAAGGCTTTTGATAAAAGACATGAGGAGATACAACTTCAAAAGCTCTTATCTCTCTTACCTCCCGAACTCAACGATCTATACGATAATATCTTCGAGCACATTAACGTCATAACTCGGCAGGAATTCTTTCACCTGATTCGTTGGGTCATTTGTGCCAAAGTGCCTCTGACGCTCCGTGAGTTGAAAACGGCCTTGGCTTTCAGCAGGAAGTCGCCTCCAGTAACTGAGAAACCATCGATCTCTCGTGGGAGTCCCTTGAGTTGTTCCTCAAGCGCATTGTTGATATCTCTGGCGGACTCCTTTCCATCAAGAAGAAACACTCGGTTGATATCATTCACGATTCTGTCCGTGAATATTTCATCAGCGCCCTCGCTGATCCCATGGTTGACGGCTCCTTAGAAAATAGCCAGCGGAATATCATGCTGAGTATCCATGACGCTTTCATGACAAGTGAGTTTTGGAAGGCACCGGCAGAAACCAGCAGCAAGGTCTCACGACGGAAAGGTAGCGACTCGACCCTGTGGGCACGTAGCTCATTCCTCACCGACTATGTGCTCATGTACTTGGGTCCGTATGAGAATGAGGAGACAATGCTTCCTCACAGAATGCTTCGACGTAACCCTGTCAGGCTCAAAAGTTTGACGTCCATCAGGTATGTGCGACAGAAGCTCCTTCGACATATTTCGCAACTTCAATACATGTCCATCGGCGTGGCCAATGCTTGCATACCAGAGGTCATGCTCATGCCGCACTTGATCACGAGCGCAATCTCGTTTGGTCTGGAGGAGAAGGCAGTTGCGGCTCTCATGAACTTTGTGGCAAGTCATAAATTGTGCCGTTCCATGCTGCACAGTTGGGGATTAGAAGGCTCTATTCGGCCATGGTCCAAAGAGTATGTCGGGCACAGATATGTAAGATTTGCTTACTGTTACACTTGTCCCAGATCTGAGTATGAAGACTTGAACCACGTGTCGTTGCTACAGGAACTTTTGGGCACATCAGAACGCAAGATATCCTCGACACGTTTTGTGTTCAGAGCCATCTTCGATATAGCGCCCATTGCAAACGGGATACCAGATCACTTGTGCCTCGAAGTCCAACCTTCGACGCAGTAGCAGTGGTGAGGGGTTCAGATGTTCCCCAGGAACCAGTGGATTGTGACAAAGTTATGAAGCTAAGTCCGACTGCAAATATCCATCATTATGGCGCAGAGTCCATGATTGTGATCGTCATTTTGCGGCGAGCAAAGAAGTTATCCTACAGTACACTTCTGAGCCAACAGAGGGACGGTCTTGTCAACATGTTCGTTGGAACACCGGTCAAGAGAGAGAAGTTGATTCAGCGGAACAGAACAGGTCTTGGACCTCGAAATGGGTTTGCCGCTTGGGTATGAATTCCAATCTCTGCGTGCTTTTAGCGGTTGTGGCGACGGTCCGCTATTACGACCTCCAGAGACGGGCGAAACGTCTTCTTGGACTCGGGAATCAGACGTGCGTCGGCAGGAGTGGAGAGGCTACCGCCCAAGCCCACTCCGGATGGTACAAAGTGTTGATAACCAGAATGGTCCGTCTCATATCGACCCACAGCCGCTACGGGTGTATGACATCCGACACAGAAGGGTTCAGGAATTAGCATTATCGCGCTTTTTGCTTTAGTCGAGAACATCTCCCAGCGTTCTACAATGGCAATGGCCAATTGCGCGCAAGTGTTGCCGCCCTGACTCATCAAGCCAATGAGGTCGACTATTATGGTCAGACAGTGAGGTGGTGAAACTGGACATCAAGGTGGTAGGCTAGGGGGCCATCCCACGCTCCTTAGCCTTGGCACACTTGGGAAGTCAGAGTGCTTGGGTGCTGGCCCTTAAATAGTGCGGAGAACCTAAGTACAGGGGCGCCGAATTTGGTACGAAATTCTACGCTGACCTGTCCAATTTGACGTTTTAGTCCTACCCAAGGATAGACTTGATGCCAGTTACCGGTAGAAGTTAGTCGAGCATGATCATTTCAGCTTGTGGCTATCGCGACAAGTTCCTGCTGAAGACGTTCGAGGAAATCAATACGTTTGTGCTGAGATGCCCGTAGTGCTTATGAAAGCCCGGTAGACTTTCAGAGTTCCTCCTTCCCATAGCCGAGGGAAGGACGGGTATTGTGAACTTCGGAGATCCCTTACTAGATGGCTGTCCAGGAGTACTACTTATACTCCTTGGGTGGAATTTGGAAAGCTGATGCAGCAACCGGTATACGACTATGCATGACTTGACACGAATCTTTTCAAGCAAGAGTCTCGATGTCCAAGCACTTGAATAATCAATACTAGCCAAAAGATCGACAGTCCTCGACGTTCGATGAATACAATATAGCCACGATTAACAACAGGCTACCATCAACCCGAGTATATTTCAAACAAGAGGTCTTCTACTCCAACCTCTGGTGCCAGTTCTTATTGGCGCAACCATGGGCTCCGCCCTTGAGAATCAGGGGCCTCGCGATGAACGGGGCACTCGCCCTGTCCGCATCGCGAATTGCTCTGGGGGCCAAATGGAACCTGGCTGGCAGATGCGAAAACAAGCGACTTTGGGCCCAGTCGACTTCATCACTGGTGACTGGCTAGCAGAGAACAATCTGGCACAGGAGCAAGCGGCCATAGCAGCCGGGACAGGCGAAGGATTCAAGAAGAATGCCTGGGACGCTCTGCAGCAGAGCATGGAGGTGGTTGCAGAGAAGGGCATCAAAGTGGTGATCAATGGTGGAGGACTCAATCCGCAAGCGTTGGCAGTCCATTGTCAAGAAATCATCGACCAACACAATTATAACTTGACCGTCGCCTTTGTGTCAGGAGATAATTTGGTTGGTCAAGTCAAGAAGACGCTCAAAGAGCATGGTACTCTGCCAAATACTTTCCAGGACATCAACAATACCGCCCACAAAGATATCACCTTCACGGCTGACGACGTGCTGGCATGTAATGCCTACATCGGGGCTCGCGGTATCGTTAAAGGTCTCGAGAATGGTGCAGATATCATAATCTGTGGTCGAGTCGCCGATGCATCTCCGGTACTTGGAGCCGCTTGGTGGTGGTATGGCTGGGCAGATACCGACTATAACCGTCTAGCTGGGGCATTCCTGGCAGGCCACCTCATCGAGTGTTCTGCTTATATCTCGGGTTCCAACTTCTCTGGTTTCCATCGCTTTCCCCTGGAGACTTTCATCGATTCTGGTTACCCTATAGCCGAGATCGACGAAGATGGGTCTTGCACTATCACCAAGCACCCAGGAACGAATGGCATGGTGACGGTCGATACCGTGAAGTGTCAATTTCTATACGAGATTCAAGGAAACATGTACTTGAACAGCGATGTCAAAGCGTTACTCGATCATGTGAAGGTGCAGCAAGTGGGAGAGGATCATGTTCATGTTTCCGGCATTACCGGACGTCCGCCACCTCCCACGACCAAACTGGCCTGTTTCTACAAGGGTGGATTCGAGTCCCAGAACTTATCTAATGCGGCCGGCTATGCAACACGCAAGAAATATGTCCTGTACGAGAAACAGATTCGCGCGCGTCTCACAGAACAGGGCTTGAAGGATTCCTTCACCGTCTTGGACTTCCAAGTGTGAGTGTGAAAAGAGAGGATTTGTGATTGTTGCATACTGACCCCTAAAGTGTCGGCTCGCCTCGAGAGAATCCCACTTACCAATTAGAATCTACGACCTACTTCCGCATTTTTGCACAGGCAGATTCCCCAGAGCCTCTATCTGCGCTGAAGCTCCTGTTGGCAGATGAGACGATGCAACATTTTTCGGGTACCTCCCTGCTCACGAGCCAGCAAGCAACATGGCAGCTTTGACTAATGTTGTTGCAGGTCTCCATTGGGCGCAGGACCTTAGAACGGCGGATCCCAAATCCTTCTACGTCTATTACCCATGCATCGTATCCCAAGATGCAATCGAAGAGGCCGTCCATATACTCGGTCGCGGTGGAAAGGTCAAGCAATCTATTCAATGCACGCGTCCTCCCGCCTACGAGGCTATAGAAGAGCGCGAGTCCTACGATACACGCGACCCGGTTCCGCTCGACTCATTCGGACCGACAGTTGCCATGCCACTTGGCAACATTGCTCTTGGGAGATCCGGAGACAAGGGTTCAAACATCAACTGTGGCTTATTTGTGGACCGTGCCGAGCTCTGGGAGTGGTTCAGAAGTTTCATGACTTTGGAAAGAATGAAGAGCCTGATTGGTAAGGATTGGAAAGAAGAATACCGCTTGGAGCGCGTGCAGTTCCCTGGAATCTTTGCAGTCCACTTCGTCATTTACGGTATACTTGGTCGTGGAGTGAGCAGTTCGACCTTGTTGGATAATCGTGGGAAGGGTTTCACAGATTACATACGGGCTAAGCACGTCGACGTTCCAGAGCAGTTCTTACAGTGGAGCTGGAAGGAAGATGAGTAGACGAGGAGCCTGTGGCAACCGTGCTCTCCAGTTTCTTATGGGCCCATGGAAATAGCTCTACCTGCCTACTTCTGGAAGTCGCTCATCTTCTCCACCTTGAACTCTTCTACCTGCGTCGTCAATTCGTTCGTGGCGGTGAATGCGGTCTTAGGTGCCTCGGTAGAAACAGCTCTCCTCTCATTTTTCAAGTCGGTGTCAGCCCTTCCAGTGACGGTCTCTAGAATCCTCTTGGCCTCCTTCACATTGCTTATGCTCTCTCCTCTCCATGCGACGTGCTGATCTGGTCGAATCAATACCAGGGGTTTCTCATAGAGCTTCTCCGCTAATTTCTCCCCTGCAAGGCTGACCAACTTCAGGGGTATCGAGAGACCTTCAGCTGCCTCGTGAATAAACTCTTGTCCACAACCCTCGGTCGAGAAGATGAGCAGTGTCCAGTCTTTCCCAAACTTGTCAAATATGGGAGTTCCGTCAGAGAGAAAGAGGTGTGGAGGCCGGCCGCCTGGCCAGGTTGTGGGAATGTATCGAGACGGTTCCCAATGAGGCTCCGGCTCCGGCTTATCGTCCTGCATTATGACGGACGACTTGTATCGGTGGCCCATTTCTATGCCAAAGTCCTGATTTTCGCCATCGTGCTTCTGGTAATGGTCGTGAATGATTGCTCGAAGTTTCCGGGCATCCTCTGTGTCACCATCAATATCCTGAGCATTCTTTCCGGCCAAGATGTCTTGGAGAGCATTGTGAACCTGGAAATGGACGCCAGAATGCTCCACGTTTCGAAGCGCTACAGGCTTTCGTTCTAACTCGTATGATTTGAGCAACTCGGTGCCAGCACTGCCGTTGATCACTGCAGCAAGCTTCCATCCCAGATCAAAAGCGTCTTGGATACCCATGTTCATTCCATATCCTCCTGTAGGGATGTTCTGATGTACTGCATCGCCGGCGAGATGGACGCGAAGATTTGGGCTGCTCCATTGCCGCGTCACAGCGATGTAAGGTCGCCAGACGGAGCGCACAAGTATTTCATCGATTTCTATCGGATACTCCCCGTAGAGGCCGCCTAGAGCCTTAGAAACAGCCTCTCGTGACTCGATTTTTTCGGGTTCTGCATCGAGTGGTAAAAAGAGGTGAGTGGTCCAGGTATCAACCTCATCCTGAGCGATGATGGCTCCACCAAGACCGCCGTGTTCAGCCAGCACAAAGATATGCCAGAATTGACCTTGTTTGCGAATCCGAGCGAGGTCACGAGATTTGAAATGAACCAGGAGAACGCAGGCCGGGCTGTCAATGTCAGTGAAGTGGACTGGTACTGCACGATTCCTGCCGACTTACATAGGTCCACCATCTAAGGGAAGGCCCAAAGACGTTCGGACTCTGCTGGATGCACCGTCACAGCCTGCGACATAGCCTGAGATGTAGTCGGAAGTCACGCCCGTGTCCACGTTCGCGACAGTTGTCTTGACATTATCCTCGGTCTCCTGAACCGACTCTACTTTGTAGCCATACCGAAGATCGATCAACGGGTCGTCGTCGCAGAGGGCCTTCAGCCACCGTTCGAATATCTCCTGAGACAGCCTCTGATATGGTTCTGTTGGCTGGGATCCGTCGTTGTTCTCTCGAATCCGTTTTCGGAATCTGTCAACCCCGGGAAGGTCCCATTTCGTTATCGCCTCTTCGGCTGCAAGACCAGTGGATATCAATACAGGCATGTCGATATGAGCTTCAACTCCCTGCCGCCTCAGGTCATCGGCCAGACCGAGTTTGCGAAACAATTCCATGGATCGTCCATTCGTAAGATCCATCTTTGGCCAACGGGTAGTGGTTTTATTTCGTTCAAACAGAACGGATTTGACGCCATAAAATGATAGTACTCTGGCAAGAAGTAGTCCGACAGGACCACCGCCTGCTATGAGAACAGTGCCTCGAGGCAAAGTATGACATTGCTGAGGTGTGTTGCCGTTTACATGCGCCATGTTTTCCGTCGCTAAACCTTTTTCATGGACTTCTGAGGAGAAGATGGATGTCAATGTCACTTCTGCCGAGTCCTATGGAAATCGAGACTGAGGAGTATAGGAGAAAGCAGACTTGTAGTAACTCACAATCCAACTCCAGTCAGTACGACATTGGCTTGAAAGAAGCCCTACTTGGACGTCAACACTGTGGACTTACCCCAGCCGTTCCTCCACTTTGCCCGCCCTCCGCATCGTTGATTCACGGTTCGCTACAGTTCCCTTTCTCGTCCGGCGGGCTCGGTCCGGAAAGAAAGGGGAATTCACCATTGCCTCGGGTATTCACAAATGCTCGCCGAGCATGTTTTGCAATGGTCACAGCAAGCAAGGCTGGTTGGAACTTGCAATGCACTCCACTGTCCCACCCCCCACGTTCTCCCCGCCTGGGGACCCTTTGTCATACTTTACACGAAAGCTCAAGACAAGACTCGAGACTACCAATGTCAAGATCTTCAGAACATATGTAGGCCTGATTGATGATGACTCTCGCCTCCGTAACACCGGTTGTCTCTTCCTCTCCTCAATCTCGGCGGCTTCAAGATGCGCAGGCAAAACGAGTCGTGGCATGCAATTATTGCAGGGCTAAGAAGATTCGCTGTGAGCTCCCCTTGGAACAGCCTGCAGATGCTTCCGCTTACACCTATATCTAGGCAATGGCGGCACCGACGGCCCATGCACAAATTGTCTTGATCGGAAGCAAGAATGTGTCTCAGCTACTCCTCGTCGTTGGCGTAGGAGAGAACGAAGCAGGGAGCCGGATGACATCGTGGACAGATTGGCGCGTGTTGAGGCACTACTGAAGCAACAACCATTCCCTGTACGCTGCATGGCCGTGTCCTTCTGCTATCTCTGTTGACCTCCCACAGCATACTTCGACGGATCTTGAACCTCTGCCAGATTTCTCAACTCCTTTGACTGGTGACTGTTTTAGACTTCTAGGAGGCAACGACTCAGATTTGATGAACCCACCGCAATTGCCCGATCAAACCATCGCTGTGGGGATGAACGAGGAAGGAAGTCAGGGTCACAACCTGCACTTCTTGACATTCCCCGGTCCACAGGCGATGGCAAATTCTTCTGCGATCAGAGACCCGGGGTCGCTGATAGTGCAAAGAAACTCAACATATCCTGCCGATACGACTTCTTCGTCTATGGAGTGGGGTTCTGCATATGCACCTTCTACTCCTTTCGATCCCCCCAATGCTGCAGGCCTTGGAGGCGATAGCCCTGAGGAGATTCGTGAGAGATGCTGTATCTCGTCAAGCGAAATTGTAGGTCACTCTTCCACAGACTACAGGATTCTTTCTCGCATCGGCAGCTGACTGAGACTTCATAGTCCAACTGGGAGTATCATGGTACGGAGTTGTCAGCAAGATGTGTATCCCACAAGCTCACCAAGTCTAGGTCCAAGGTCATTCTTATCCATTTGTTCAAAACCAGGAATCCAATGGGTGGCGAGTAAATCGGGGAGCTCGACGTTCAATCATTCAGCCAAGAAATTCACCACGTACATCACCAGTCGTCTCAAAATCGAGAAGATGCTGTCCAGAGAGCGAAAGCCGGAGCCAGATCAAGAGACTGCGTGGAGGTTCACTCGAGGTATGGCTGTTCACTGGTCCGACTTGATGGTCGAAAAGGAGCAAAACTGACCATTGCCAGCGTTTTTCGAGGAAGCCCTCGAGTCTGCACTAGGGATCGTGCACCGCCCGTGGTTCGAGATGCAACTCAAAAGTCATTTCAATGGGACCATCAGCGATGCTGACCCAGCTTGGTATGCTCTCCGAAACGTCGTCTATGCGTTTGGATGTCGCATAGAGCTCTCGAAATGCAGTTCCTTCAAAGAAGCCACACAATCGGCATGGGACTGGTTCGAAAATGCATTATCAGTTCATACAGAAGTGTTATACTTTCGAACGTCGATAGTTGGTGTGCAGGCGTTGACTCTGATGGTGAGTATGACCCACCGAGTGGTGATCAAGTGCCTGACGAAGACGATATAGGCCTACTTCACACAAAACTTCGGCAGTCCGTGTCTCGAATACATGCTTTGTAGCACTGCCGTACGACTGAGCATTGCGAAAGGGCTTCACCGACAAGCCGTATCTTCATGGAACCTGACCGACCACGAGAATTCTCTCCGAAGCTGTTTGTTCTGGGCTGCATATTGTTTGGAGAAGCAGATAGTCTGCCAATCCGGACGTCATTCAGTGAGCTATTCTCTGCCATGGAAAGACCTCCCAGGATGGGATTGCTGATTCTACTACCAGTTGATTGACGACGACGATGTCAGTTGCCAAGTACCAACATCTGCCCCTCCTAATAGTACTGTCAATGTCGAATATTTTAGCATCTTGATCAGCTTAGCTCGACTTTCGTCACTGGTTTCCAAAAAGCTCTCCACGGTTCGAGCGTTCCAGCAGGGAGCGGAGTCTGTGGTGAGATCCGTTGCTGAACTAGACGAGCAACTCGAAGCTTTGAAAAGCTCAATGGACCCTACTATCTCGAACCCTACTCGACCCAAATCGAGTCCGTCATCTTCCACAATGACCGCACAACAACTCGCCTATCTTCGCTCTGCATTGTTCAGCTTGACACTGGATATGCACACTTCATTAACGTACCCTTGGAGTCGCAGCATGCTTGGCTTGACTCCTTGCGCTGCGTTGCGCGACCAGGTCAACAGATCAACGCAGATCGTGGCAGAGACATGTCGCAAGGCCATCCTGGCGACTGAGCATGTCCAGTTTGACGCCAGCACTCCTGTTCCGTGAGTCCTGGCCCCCAGTTTTCCCCTAAAGGGCTAGTTAACACTTTACGCAGGCTCGGCTTCTTTGGGCCCATACATGCTCTGATCAATCTCTTTCTTTATATTTTGCAAGATCCTCAACGACCTGGCGTTCAGTCTGATCTTGCACTCATGGACATGGGCGCGGGATATTTTGCTCGGGTACAATTTCTGACCGACTCGGAAGTCTCCATCAGCTTTGTGCGAGAGATGGCTTCCCTTGCCCACGAAGTGACAGAGAAGGCTTCTCGTCGTCAGGCTAGTAACACTGGCATTGCTTACAACCAGGATCTCTCGAACTTCCCGTCAATCATACCGGATAGCGCGACGGATCAAGATCTTGTAGTCGAAGATCAGCTGTCCAACGATCAGACCGCTGTGAGTCCTCCTTCGATTCCCACACAACTTGGCGAAGCGTGTAGCTGACTGATTCGGTTGTTAGGGCGACATGGGCACTTCTTGGGACCTTGAATGGGAAAGCTGGAGCACTTTTCTACCTACAGGCGACGATATTTTCTTGACTTGACATTGATAACAATACTACCGTGGTATATGGCTGGCTGCCTTTCTTACACCAACCCAAAAGGAAGCATTGCAAACATCCCGTCATCAGCCATGCTCCCGCAAGGACATGGGTCAGCAATGAGAGGACTCCGCCGGTGGGCGACCATATCGTCGATGGCACTGACCTCATGAGTCGTCCGTCGGTCCGATCACACATCGACCTTTTCAGGCATCCACGTGCTTAGAGCCATGCCCTCCGGCATCTTTTTCCATTGCTTAGTGTTGGGGTCGAGCAGGTCCTGACATTCGCGGGCGGCGACTCGTATGATCTTGACCTTCTCTGCAGATCGTGGTGTGAACACGGCCTGGTAGTCCCGTGGTTGCACGGTGATGCCGCCCACGAGGTCGTCGATGTCCGGCGTGATGGGGTTGCCACTGTCGTCGAGCGGCTTGGACATGTCGAACGCCCAAATAAGCCTAGACATTCCCAGGAACAACGAGCGCTCAGCGATGTGGATGCCCTGACAGAGGCGGCGGCCTGCACCGAAATTGAAGTTGTCCCGTTTGGCTGGGTCGCCGTTGGCCGACTGGTACAAGGTCGTAAAGTCCTCCTTGAATCGATCAGGATCAAAACGACGAGGATCTGGGGAGCGTTTAGGGTCCATATGGATAGCCCTGCAGGTTGTGAGTCAATAGCTTGACACAAACGCAGGCACCGGGGCCTGAACTTACCAGACATTGTTTATGACTGTCGCGCCTTTCGGGATGACGTAGTTGCCATATGTATCGTCCTTGGTAGTTGCATGAGGCACTCCTAGAATGATTGTCGGCATCCATCTCAAAGACTCCTTGATGCAGCATCGAATATAGTGGAGCTCGTCATAATCGTCCATGGTGGGTAGACGTCCATGGCCCACAACGCGGTCAATTTCTTCCTGTGCCTTCTTCTGGACTTCGGGGAAGACAAGCATAGCCAGAATAAAGCCGTAAAGAGTCCCAGACGTGGTGTCCGATCCGGCCTCGAGCAGGGAGCCGGACATGTAACCGGCGGCATCATCAGAGAACTTCTCGATCTGCTGGACTCGAAGCACGTCGTTACAAAAACATGGCTAGCAGCAGTCAGCATCAACGAGATTTTGACTTTTGTCGATAATAGGCACACTTACCAATCCAGTGCCGCTCTCAAGTCCTCTCTTTGCGCGCATCCAGTGGCCCACGTAGAGCTTCTTCTCTATCTTATGCAAATACTTTGCATATCGGACGTTGGGTGCGATGAACGAGGGAAGCTTCTGCAGGATGGGGTACAGGTCGGCAATCTGAGCGCTAGCACTTCCTGCCAGCTCACCCCAATGGTCGAAACACTAATACCACCAAAATATTAGCTTATCAATTTCCCACAGCGCGTCTGTCGTTGATATCGCCCATGAGAAAGGGTGGAAAATAATATATACTAACCCAGAAAAGTTGCTGTAGCTCTGGATCCTTGATGTCCGGGCATCGAAAGCCGAAGATCATCTGTGTGGCCAACGAATAACTGAATCTGCGGATGTGGTTGAGAAAGTCCTGAGGGGTGTCGAGCAAGCCATCGAGAAGGATCTTATTCTCGAGATCTTGATATGGCACGTAGGTCACGGCCGCCTTGATGTTCAGGATGTTGTGAACCATTTTGTGGATCATGCGCCAGTTGTCACCATATCTCTGTAAAAGTGGTCAGCTGGATTCTGATATCAATGGTACAGGGTATGTATGGGCGGTCTTCCTTACCATTACCACTAGTCTCAGATCACCACTCGCAATCTTTTGTCCGATGAACATGTCGGGTCGGTCAGAGTATATCCCACTCTTCTTGTCCAGCAGGTCTTTGACGGTCTCATCGGAAGACAGGACAATCACGGTTTTGGTGCCGAGGACGAGCGAGTAAATTGGTCTGTACATGCAGTGTCAACATGATGAAGCAAGTGCCAGAGAGTCACATAAGGAAGGCCAAGGGGTAGCATGATTTGCTGTGGTAGCAGCACAGACGACGTTGGTCACTTACCCATATTCTTGGGCCCACTTCTGGAATTGCAGATGAGGCTTTACGGTTGGCATCTGATTTGCAAAGGTTCGGTCGGTCAGCACAGGACAGTCCCTGTATACAGGTGATATAGTGGGCAGGATCATGCTTACCAGATGGAGATTCCCCAGTACTGGGATTGTAGGAGGCCCTGGCGGTAAACCTGGAGCTCTCTTGCCAATCTTTGAGAGTCTGATGAAGGCGGCAAGCACCACTGCTACCGCAAGCAGGGTGACTGCCCAAGGGTTGCCAAGGGTTGCTTGATACATTGTGACGGGTCCGTATGAAGAAGGACGAAGGACACAAGCTCGCAAGATGATTCCGAGCTCTGCTTGAGCTGGATTGATATAGACAAGACAAAGGTACTTCGGCGTTGTGGTCGTCTAGCTCAATGCATGGTCATGGTTCTTCGTCCCAATGAGAGGCACTCAGATGAAAGACGTTTCGCATGGTCTTCCCCGTGGCAGTCCCCGGATCCCCCGCACCAAGGCGATCCTACTGCCTCAGAAAGGTGTGGAGAACGAGGTTTCGGTGCCGGCCAAGTTTGCCCGGATATCGAGGCCTAGCAGACATTCCTAGCCATACCAGGTCTAGTCATACCGACCGGCGCCGAAGACAGCAGCCCGAGCCCGAACGACATGTGGTCAAGCGCCAGTCCACGCATTTGAGTGCAAGCTCGACATGGAGTAAATGAGTACTGACCATACATCCGGGCATGGATGTTGGAGCAACCGCCTGGAAATCATGGATGACACAGTAGGTTTGTGTCAAGTCCAGGGCAAGCTTGTTAAGCCTAGTAGCCTGATGTGGTGCCGCGAAGACTCCCCCTCCGTGCCGGCCGGAGGCACTTTTTGCACGGCCATACCTGCTGTGTTGCTCTCTAAGCGGAACAACTTCGCCATAATTTCGACGTGCAGCAAAATGACATTGCAAATTATTCTCCCCATACTGCGTCACCTCGTTGAGTGCTGTGCCACAAGCAAATAGACCAGCCTTGGTTGACAATTCAATCATGGTCAATTGAACGCTACGTTCCCTCCGCTTCAAGGCGAAAGTGAAGTCCTGTGCATGCTTCCCATGCTGCGTCCATCTATCTAGAAGTCAGAGGGCAGCCCTCTCGGCCCAATTTCAACACGTTTCTTCAGGTCCGCGTCCGGCACTCCATCCTTGATCTTCTGAATGAGCTCTTCCGCATCAAAATCCGTGCCGATGGGATTTTCGGCGAAGTATTTACCGGTCATAAACTCATTGGCTGATTCGATGGTGTCGAAATTGTCGACCTGCGTTTCGAGCATATTGCCGTCGGGGTCCTTGTAGTAGATGGATGTCGTGGGTCCGTGGTTAACACACCAGGCTGGTGGAATGCCACGAGCTTTGCGTTGTCGATATGCTAAAAGGAGTGCCGACAACGTAGGAAACGTGAAAGCGATGTGTTCCATCCCAGCACTCGTAGGGACTTTGGGTCCCGTACCAGGTATGCCGATGAGTGCGATACGATGATGTTCCTCGTCGTATGTGATAAATGAGATGAAATCGTTGCCGTATGTGACCGTGCCTCCCAGGAAGTTTAGGTAGAAGTCGACCATTTTCTGGAAATTGCCAGTACGGAGGACGACGTGCGCCAGCGTGGACGGGCTCAGCACTTTCGTGCCGACGTCATCAAAGTCAGTATGTCCGAGAGAACCCATATTTGAGTCGTTATTGTTGTGTTTCTTTTGAGAACCCGGTGGTAATCATCCAGTGTAGTTCGATGTTGAATGGACAGTAAATATGCTGCGGGGAAGGAAGCAGGCCTCCAGCTTCGTGGGCCTAAAGTACGAGTGGCTTTAGGGATACTTAATGCTTTTCAGACAGTCAGGACCTGCACGTCATCTTACCCCGAGGCCGAGACCGATGCGCCTAAGGCCCCCGGAATCTTCTTCGGGCTAGGCCAGGATTTGCTGACGTCTCAGGCTCCCCACATCAGAATACTGTAGGTCTGGGTACAAGTATTTGTTAGTTTCCAGTGCAATATGTTCGGCACTCTCTCTGTTCAGACAGCTTTTCTGACCTCCTCATCAACCAGAGCCATTGTCGATGTCTTATGTAACTGATGGTACCGTCTGGCCCGTGGCTGTGACCCTCGATGACAGTGTGAAAGATGTCATCAGCCTTTTCTATCAGCTGGCCGATGACAATAGTGCACAAGCCGGCCCACGACTGGCAAGTGAGGTCTTCACCCCGAACGGCGAGTTTGTCACTGTAGCTGGAACGCTCAAAGGGAGTGACGGTGAATAGGAGCCCATACGCACAAGCAAGCCGATGGCGAGACAATGCTAAAAGTTTGCCAGAGATTTCTCGTTCTCGGGAGCAGACTCAGGCGAGATTCCCAGGCCGTCGCCATAACATCCGCAAAGTCTTTGTCAATGACAAGCAAGGTCATGACCTGTTTGTGTTAGGCCACGCCAAAATGGACCTTGTGAACGGGAAAAGCGTGGAGACGGACTTCGCGACGCACATTCTTATCAATGTGCAAAGCAACGCAGCAAAGAGTCCTCGACTAGAGTTCGCGGAGGTATTTGCAGTAAGTCATACTTTCATCGCCGTGATGGAAACCGTAAGGCCGCGACGGTCGCTGACAGCAGAGCAAGACAGCGCACCAGTAATGAAGGCGTTGAAGGATAATTGAATGATCAGTCCGGATCGTAAATGTAGTCTATTTGGCAAACGTCAACCTGAGGCGGAAAAGAATCACAAACCACCGTAACTCCCTGCTAATCCGCACTCGTCTCGGCCATCAAATTGTCGAGCATACCACGTCCACTACAGTCTCTCATAATTCCTCACGCAAGCTTCGACCACAGCACCCAAACTCATCCTCGCCTCAACAATCTGACAACTCGCATATGCAATTGCGGAGACTAACTGCCACCTGGCTTGATCTAGGCGAAGCAGGCGTCGAAATCTTTGCTGTGCTTGTTGGTAGCGTGCTCCTCGAGAGCCTTGCGTGCGGTGGTGCTCTGGAAGGTTTGGAAACATATTTTACATTTGAGCGATTGTGCTGCAGCATTCTGTTGAAACCACAAAGGTTTTGGTTAGCTTTTGGGCTTTTGATATATGTAACTTCCGCGATTCCATTCAGGAGACTTGAAAATGCGCATCTTGAAAGCGTCTTGTCCTGGGCCAATATACAATCCACTCGCTAGGCTAGAGACAGTGAATTGTCGTCTCCAATCATTCCACGGCCATATAGCCCCGCAACGCACGAAAATCGACTTGTTGGGAATGTATTGTCTTCCCAGGGAGTTCGAGGGTAAGACAAGGGCAGAAAAGATGGACTTACGGATTTCAACTGGCTTTTAGGCCCCTTGTCCGCATCCTTTGCGTTTCGATCTCGCTTTTGCTGAGCTTTGGCGCCGTTACCCATTTTGTTCGTTGGCTTGTTGGTGAGTTGTTGAAGAAACACGGAGTGAAATGTGGGAGTGCGGTGTACAGGTGGATGGCAAGAAGAATGTGAGTACGGTGTTGGGTGTATGAGGTCGTGGTGGCGGACAGGAAGAAAGTTGTCAGCTCGAGATGAAAAAAAAGTTAGGCGGCAACGTGGTTGCGGCAAGAAGCGGCATTTGTCGTTGGTCGGCAATGGCAAAGGTTTTTTCCGGGTAATCCACATTGAGCCTTGTCAAATCAGCCTTGTCAGATGGAAGTACGAGGACGAGTACCTAGATATGTCACTCATGAGCAACGTCTTACTTCTGACCTGGACGCAGTTTTTGTTGAACCATGCACAAGATATCTCCTTAGACGTTCATATACGTTTCAGACAGCGACATTTATTCCTATATTACACCACAAGAAGCGCTTTAACCCGACCATATACATATACGCAATCCTCAAGTGCCGCTCCGCTACGCCCTTCAGGGCATTCCCGTCTCAATAGCCTCAAGCATCTAACTCGAGACCCGATAGAACTGCAACCCGGTTGCGATATCACCAAATTTGGCATGCCAGAAATCCCAGAGATATGCACTTCTCGGCGTCCAGGGACCTCGATCGCCAGCTTTGGGAAGTGCGCCCTCCTCCGCTGCGCTTTTGATGTAAGTACTGCTCAGATTCAACAGGGGCACTTCCACGACACCTTCCTTCTCGTCGAGTCTAGCCACCACGCTAGTCATACTCTTTTTCTTCATTTGCTTCAACAGTCGCACCCACAGGAGCGCTGTCGCATCAGCCCCAAGAGTCCAGCTAGCGTTCGTATAGCCGAAGACATAAGTGAAATTGGGCAGATCTTGGAGCAGAGCACCACGCCAAATGAATTTCTTGCCTGGATTGAAGGGTTCACCGTCGACATTCACTTTGATACCACCAAAAATTTGCATCTTGAGACCAGTTGCTGTGACGATGATGTCAGCGTCGAGATATTGCCCAGACTTCAGCTGAATGCCACCAGCAGTCACAGTCTCAATGATGTCAGTGACCACATTGCCTTTGCCAGACCGAAGAGCGGCGAAGAAATCACCTCCTATCCACAACATCAGTACGAAATGGCAAGTGGCAAGTTTTGCAGATCTCACCTGGGGTTATGCACATCCTTTGCTCCCACGGATTGTACTTCGGAACAAAGTGCTTATCGAATTGGATAGTCGGGGGCAATTCCTTCTCTGTGGTCTTGCGCAAAGCTTTGATGCCTCGCTCTGGGAAGAGTCGACAGAAATGGAAGAAGAAAAGAGACAGCAACATGAATCGCCATCGAATAAGCTGGTAAGCCCATTTCTCTGGCAAAATGGCTTTTAACACTTTGTCGATAGGAAAGGTGAGAGGAACAATGAGGAAGTAACCAGGACTCCTTTGGAGCATGGTGACTGACTCCGCTTTTTCGCTCATACTGGGCAGCAGTGTGACAGCGGTGGCACCAGAGCCGACAATGACGACCTTCTTGTTGGCGTAATCAAGGTCTTCGGGCCAGAATTGAGGATGAACGACGGTGCCCTTGAAATTCTCAATACCAGGGATCCGAGCTGGGAGGCCTCGATTGTAGTCATAATAGCCAGTTCCTATCATAATGTGGCGGGCATAGTAGGTCCGCGTCTCGGCGCCTTCGACGTTGACCTGAAGTTGCCAATGTTGTTTCTCAGAGGACCAGTTCATGGATTCGACCTAATTGCAAGCATTGTAAGCATTGGCGACGAGAAAGAAAGCAAGGTGAGTACCGACCATATGTTGATATTTGACATGCTTGTCAATACCGTGGCGCTCAGCCGTGGTCTTGACATATTTCAAGATTGATGGAGCGTCTGCAATGGCGCGGTCTTCCTTCCATGGGTCCCAAGGGAAGCCGAAAGTGTGAAGGTCACTGTCTGATCGGATACCTGGATACTTGAAAAGCGACCAGGTTCCTCCCATCTCCGCGCGTCCCTCAAGGACCGCGTAGGAGTAGTCTGGAAGACTCTCCTGGAGGCGGTAGGCAGCATTGACACCGCTGATACCTGCACCAATGATGATGACGTCAAAATTGTTGCTCGCCATAATGGAATACTGGCGATGGAGGCGGCGGGTGTACAAGGACTAGGACTCCTTGAAGGAGAAAGAGGAGTCTGGGAGCAGTGGCGATATATGGTTACAACTTCAATGCAAGGTCGTTGGGGCCTTGATAACCGCCCCGGGGGAGGGTCGGATGGTTTTATACAACCGATTGCCAGGTTTTGCCTCGGTCTACCTAATGCAGCTCAGGCAAGGGTGTGTGATTCGTGGTGTTTTCGTGATAACAGGTCGGCACATACGCCCCAGAAGAGGATTGGATGAGAGTAAGTAGCCTGGTATGTATGAATTTTGTGTCCGTATAATCTAGAATACGTGATCGAACATAGTATAATGCCTAAGAGGATATATTCACAAATTCATGAAGGACACGAACTTCCATCTAGGCTCCCCAGTTCGAAGGAGCGGGGGGCCTGAGTTTGGCGATCTGCGTGTGGCGGCCAGCTCCCTCGGTGTCAAACACTTTCTGGGGCATACCGCCGCGGGAGGCTTGCGAGCCAATGACGACTCAGTTCTTATCCAGGCTATACATCGGCTAGACGACACGGGTGTCTTCACCATCATCACAAAACCTACTCGATCGCACAACCTCAGCTGGTCCAGAATATGGCGTGTAAGTGACCACGTCGGCTTCTGTATCTTGAACAGGCAATTCATTCGTGGGGCACAGCAATTCCCTTCTCATCCACCAGATGCTCCTCGATCTTCTCCGGTCCACCACCAACTCCTGTGCAAATCACTCGACTCACACCAGCCTTAAGTGTCATCAGTGACTTTTGTTCCAGACTGCCAAACTCGTTCGGTCTGATCATCTCTCCGAACTCGCCTTCCCAGCCAGGTATCCTAGATAGAATACTCTTAAAGACCCCCGCGGCCTGATGTGTGTGCTCCTCGAGGTAGTATATCACCGCATTCGGACCAGCATCGAAGGTGTAAGCACATATCAGCTTGCCTGCTTTGCGGTTCGCAGTTTCCACCGCATTCATTGCCGCTCGAGACACGTCGTTCATATAGTGGATCGGCGGCCACGAATCCAAACATATGGCATGGAATGAATTGGAGTCCTGCATCGTGATGCGAGCAAACGTTTCAAAATCCTTTTCGTGAATGGCCTTCTCGATCTCCTTCATCCGTCTAGGCACAATCTCACTGAACCTTGCCCGTGCAAGAGTCGACGTCTCGACCGTAGTTTGCATGCCGGCTGTCGAGGAGACGCCCTTCTTCTCAGCACTGACAACCAGAACCAATGCTCTCATCTCAGGCCAGTGCGACACGGGCGCGACCTCTTCCGCCAGACTGTCGCTTCCATCCTCTTTCGTCCCGGCGCGCCAAGCGACGAATCCGCCCATGAGACTTCGACATGCCGAGCCAGATCCTTGTCTCGCGATAATAGAAAGCTCTTCGGGAGATTGAGGCAGTTCGTAGAGGTCAGCGATTGCCCTGACGAGCGCAGCAAATCCTGCCGCCGAGGAAGCAAGACCGGCAGCTGTAGGGAAATTGTTCGCTGAGACGAGTCGAAGCGTCAATTTTGACAACTTCGGGAGCGACCCATCCTTCGCTTCCAATTTCTCACGTAAAGAGCGAAGATTCTTCAGACATGCTTGCGTGCGCTTCGAAGACTGGATATCCTCCTTTTCACCGTTGAGTATGAGCGAATCGGGACTGGTGAAGGACTCGGAGCATGATGCGGTAGTATGTGCTCGCAGGGACTTCTGTGATAGTGTCAAAGATAGAGACGAGTTCGTCGGTAGGTTCAGTGCTGTATCTCGCTTGCCCCAGTACCTGTTAAGCTGCATTAGTCGTCTGCCCTCCGTGACCCGGGACGACTGCGCGACGGCATACCTACTTGATGACAGCGATGTTGACAGGAGCAGTAGTGCTCGAACGGTATATTTGAGAAGAGCCCGACATACTAGGCACACTCGACCAGCCTGGTTCTGACCGACGCAACGCAATGAAACTGCGGTGTGTTGCTTCTCACAAAAAGAACTGTGGAGAAAATGCGGGCAGCGCAGGAAAAGACCCCGTCGCGGTAGGCTGGCAAAATAATTGTTACATCTACATCAGCACCATCTCAAGCTACAAGGAAACGAAACTGCCACTCTCTACTTGATCTCATCCATTCGTCTCTCGTTAACATGGGTTGGTGGAAAGCAGATCCCGTTCCTGACCCTCAACCACCACAACTCCCCTCAACGCCTCCTCATCCTATACCTACACAATCACATCCAGCCTCTACGTCCGAATCGTCATGCCCAGTCGACCCCAAAACGAGAGCAATATGGCTGCAGCAAGTGCAAAAGACACCTCAATCGCAATCGCAAGCACAATCACAACTACCACCCTCCCATCCACCACTTCCCACATCAACACCAACCCCAACACCCTCTAGACCACCCGTACCAACAGCCTACGCCTCCTCCCAAGAATGCTCTTCAGACCGCATCTCGCAATCTCCCCTTCCACCCTCAGACATCGCCTCTCTTCCTCAGTCCTCACGACCTCTATCGCAAGACCGTGTCGTATCCTCCATCCCTCGCGCAGCGACACCTGAGAGCACACTATCGACCCCAGCAAACAATGAATCCGAAACCGGCACCTCCGCCTCAGGAAACTGGATCTACCCAAGCGAATCTCAATTTTTCAACGCGGTCATGCGCAAGCAAACGTCCTCCAACCCCTCGGACCTCATCAGCTCAATCTCCCACATCATCCCAATCCACAACGCAGTCAACGAGCGAGCTTGGACCCTCATTAGAAAATGGGAAGGCGACTCCAGTGCCTCATGCGGCGGGCCCAAACTCCAGTCCTTCAAGGGTCTAGGCAGCGGCGCCATCTCGCCCAAAGCCCGGATGAAGACGTTCATGGGCTACACGGAGCCCTTTGACCGGCATGATTGGGTCGTCGAGCGCTGCGGAGGCGAGACGGTCGAGTACGTGATCGACTTTTACCAGGGCAAGCAAGAGGCCTCGGGAAATCCGAACGCTCTGAACTTCTATCTTGACGTACGGCCCAAGTTGAACACGTTCGAGGGCTGGAAAATGAGAGCGGAGCGAATTGCTGGGTGGCGATGATGTCGTCTGGCATCATGTAGTTGTATATAATACTCGGCGTCACAGCGCAAAACAGAAAGGGGGAAGATGTTTGAGAGCGACTTGCGGCTGACATTATGTATGAAATGGATATAATTCTCGCCTCGACTCAAACTAAACCCATCCCTGGCTACCCTATGTAAACTCGACAACAACTGAACGCCCATTTGGCCTGGAAAGAAACAGTCCCATTCGTTATTGTCCATCATTTCAACCGCAAACAACCAAACCCTATGCCCTACACAAGCCTGAGAGGACAAGATGTGGCTGGTGTGGTGCCCTTCAATGCCTGAGTCCCAACCCGGTGGACATGCATGTAATGCCCCGATGCCATCATTTCGAAGGAATAAGAAATATGAACGTTAACCTGTGCATGTGCATGGATAATGTCTGTAACAAAGAAGGAGAAGCAAGGACTCGCAGGTGGGAATAATCGGCCGACTTGATCGTGAAAGAAAATGCTCCGTTTCGCCACCCTATGACAAAGGAAATTCGTGTCGACATGATGTGCTGCTGTGTGTGAAGCATATGCGTGTGTGTATGTTGGCCTCTGTTATGCGCTGTTCACTGACAGAGATCTCGGAGGGCAGCCCTAGGGACGGTGTGTATGACACACTCAATGGTCACTAGACTTCAACCCCGATGGAAAAAGTTCGTATTCCTGCTGTTGTGGTGTCATCTCACCAATTGCCAGTACGCATGGTGGGTTGCTCCATGGCGTAGGTGTTCGAAAAAAGTTGTTGACGGATACTCTGCTGCTGCGTTGGCTGAGTTGACGGCCTCAGCCATCCAAGAGCATCGACAAGTGCCTCGTAGGCTTCTCGTAATCTGCCCCCGCTCTTGCTGTTGTGACCTCTCAATTTCTCCTCCCACCCACTATATTGAAGCTGAATGCCGCCACCTCTTTTACTTGCTTCTTTGATGACGCTAGCCCAAGCCCTCGAAATTTCTTCGTAGGCATTCTGTTTGGCAAGGTTGAATGATTGATTATCCCACTCTGGCAAGTCGTGGATGATTCTTGTGACCTCATCGAGGTATTCGAGCGATGTCGAGGACTGTTGTTCATTTGGTGGAAGGAAATGTGGTGTAAAGTCTGTAAGAGCTTCGAGCAGATCGTGCCATTGCGGCCGAACTCGGTCATAAGAGTAGTCGGATCGTGGATTAGGATCCAAGGGGAATGACTGCATCAGTCGATCGTAATATTGTCGTAGAACCTGCAAAGTACTTTGGATGCTCGGTCTCGGGCTGACTTGCATGACTTCTTCCCGCAGTCCGGGATTTCGATCACAGAGTGTTTTCAAGACTGATCTGAGCGAATCTTTGTCTAATGTTTCAAGCAATCTATCGACTGACAATGGTCTCCCAGCCAAGTTGGGGCGTACTCTCTTTCTGGATGAAGGGGTTAAGGCTTGTGGTAATCGAGCATTGGACATAGCAGGTGATGTTGACATTTCATCGTCTCGGTCCGGTGATGGGGATGCTTTGCGTTTTCTCGACGAAGTAGTGCCTGACACTGCGGTTACAGTTAGCAATCTGTGCAGAGCACCATGATGTGAACGCTTACTTGATCTGTTGGGGGAGAGGCGGGTGTGTTCGTGGAAATGAGGAGGAATAGGCGGCGTAGCCAGGCTACTCATGGTGGCTGTAGATGCCGGACAATGCAACGCTTGTTTGAGGTCTGATGGTTCGATGATGGATCGGCAATCGATGTCGACCTTGAGAAATTGCGTCGAGTCTGAAAGAGCAGAGAGAAGAGACAGCCCTTCAGTTGATGTGCACAAGGCAGCGAGCAAGCGGTGAAGGGCTGGGCTAAAAGTGACGGAGGCAGTGTGATGTGGTTCGGGTGTCAAAGTTGTGAAGAGTGGGTGGAACTGGAACAAGTGGTGGATGGATGGATGAACACCGGAAAGAGGCACGCTTAAGGTTCTCTAATCAAGGGAGCCTCGGTCATGGTGATTCGTCGAACCAGCTGGCCACCGTCAACATCATCCAAGGCTTTGCTGCCCAATCCACAGGTTGGCTTTTTCTTCCTCTCGGAAGTTTCTTCAGTGGCCACGGGTCTGTGCAGATATTCGAGCTACACTTCATCCTATTCGCCCTTGTTGCACTATCCACCACTGTCTTTTCATCGCCGAAGGTGGGCAACAAAGCAGGAGAAACCTACGAAAGCCCTTACACTACAACTTAGGAATTTGTCTTAATGCAGCTTTCCACCACTGCCAGGTAAAGAAATGAATAAGATTGTCATGATAAGGATGGAACTTCCTGACTTCATGAGGAAGGACTCTTCCGCAGTCCCAATGTAATGCAGCACGAGAGGTCTGTAGTGTGACATTTTTCCAGGCAATAACATCATACCTGCATCACCCACGACCCTCATGAGAAGCACTGGTTGCTGAAGAAGCCAGTCCATGGGTATCATGCAAACAACAAGTTACTCCAACAGACAGGTCGCTATGCTCGCACAAAAGAAATATCGCCTGGCTATCATAGAAACACTAGAGATATAGTGACTGGGCAGCCACAATATCTCTTCTTACCTTGGTCAGTGCCTCTTCGAACTTTTTCTCCAACTCCTCGCTCCCCATGACTTTAGAGGCTTCCGCCATTTGACGTAGGCCTTCTTCAAGTCGTCGGAAAGTACGGATGAGACTGCCCTCGTAGACATCGGTCATTTTGCTAGACGACGTGTTAGCACTGCCACTAGCAAACCACACAAAGCACTTACCAGATCTCGCCAAATGACTTGCCTTTCGCCCAGGCGTAAATCACGGGCATCAGCTGCCACTTGAAACTCTGCACGTATTCTTCCTCGTTGACAGCCAACTTGGACTCGACCGATACCTTCGCGATGATTCTGGCTTGACGCTGGATCTCTCGTGATAGTCTGGCAAGATCTTCAGGCAGGACCGGTTGTTCATTGACCCTCTCTTCGAAAACAAAACAGCTCATCACAGCAGCACACTGTTCTGGTGACAAATCGTTGAAGAAGCGGTTAAACAGAAGTTCACTAAGCATCAACTCATCACCAGTGCTGATTTCGCAAGCCACTCGAGCCTTTAATTGAACAACTTCGTCTTCGTTGATGAACTGCAGACGGCGAAGCACTCTCTTGCGGCATTTCAGCTCTTCCAGCTGCATGATTGCGTGAGCGTCCTGAATCTGCTTCTTCAGGGTTCGGATTTTGTTCGTGAGGTTGACCTTTTCAGCGTATTGATTGTACAATCCTTCGAGGCGTGGGGAATTATGCAGAGGGTTGGCAACAAGTCTTGATTCCATAATCTCGATCTTGCGGAGGAGCTCTTTGAATGAGTTGTCGGTGATCTTCATGTTCTCGATAGGGTCAAGAACAGCAATGCCATCGGGAAATCGTCTCTGTACCTCGACGAGTGCCTTCTGGACCCGCTTCTTCTCTTCCGTAATCGTCATATCTGCAGGAATGAAAATACGGATGTGAGAGATTTTCTGAACACACTTCAACAGAACTGGGACCACCTCGACTTTTGACTTCTCACCAGGATTGGGGGGACGAACGCCGGCAGGCAGAGACTGAAACGTCTTTGTGGTGGGTGTGGAACCTTCAGCACATTCCAAAGCAATGTCCAAGATCCATTCTTCTTGAGGGGTCATCTTCTCGTGCGATCGACCAGGGCTTCTTCTGGCAAAATTGATGACAGCGCCCCAGCCAAACTCGTGTTCACCGTCTTTGATATAGACCAGCCGACCTGGTTGCATGAAGGGCAAGGAATAGTTCGGGTGGATGATGACGTTTCGCATGTCCTCAGCATAGAGATCGAGTTGCTTCCTCAAATCGTAGTAAGCTCGAATCGCATTTTCATCTTCGATCACCATTGCAGACTTTTCGGCTTCCAACCTCGAGAGTTCCTTTTCAAGACCCGAAACACTTGCCGTACTCTGGAACTGATGGAAACATCTCTCCAGCATGAACTCTGGTGAAATACCCTCAACTCTGAGCAAGTTCAGAATCATGTTGTAACCAAGGTAAAATGCCGAGTTCAACTTGTCCTGCTCACCTCGGACGATCTCTTTTGCGACGCCAGGGTCCATCTTCTCGTCGATCATCATGATGACAATTCCACGTTCGTCCAATCCACGACGACCAGCACGCCCAGACATCTGGATGAACTCGGAAGGGGTAACCCATCGTTGTGAGATGCCGTCGAATTTGCGAACGCTGGTGAAGACGACTGTCTTCGCCGGCATGTTGAGGCCGATTGAGAATGTCTCAGTTGCGAAGAGTACCTTGATCAACCCTTCTTGGAACAAGATTTCGATCGTTTCCTTGAGAATGGGTAGAAGACCAGAATGATGGATGCCAATACCACGGCGTAGCAACGGCAGCAAATGCTGAATCTGAGGTAGATTCTTGTCTTCGGGCGAGAGCATCTCCAATGCGCTGTCAAAGACCTTCGAGACCATTGCTTTCTCCGAATCCTCGTTGAAAGACATGGTACTCATTTGTATGGCGTAAGCTTCGCAGTCTCTTTTGCTGAAACTGAAGACGATAACCGGGTTGTAATTCTTTGTCATGATCATCCGGACAATTTTGTAAATGTCAGAGGGACCCTTATTCCCACCTTTATTTAACTTCTTGTCCTTGCCTCTACCCTTCCTACGGGCCAAGGCGTTGGCAGGGTCGTCACCCTGCTTGTCTTCAATGGAAGTCATGGCTTTCTGGAAGTTGTCCTCTCTGAAAACACCTTTTTCGTCCACTATCAAGTGTATGCCGTCTGCACCAGCCGGGAAGAAGTAGTGTTGCAAGGGTGTCGGTCTGAAATCTGTGTACACAACATGACATGGCTGGCTGTGTGTCTTGGTAATCCATTCTGCAAACTGCATAGCGTTGGGAATGGTTGCCGACAAGAACACATAGCGGACTTTGTCAGGAAGCAAAATGATGGTCTCCTCCCACACGACACCTCGAGTCTTGTCTCGTAGATAATGGATCTCGTCGAAGACGACCCATCCCACCTCTCGCATGATCTCCGAGCCTCGGTAGAGCATCGACCGCAAAATCTCAGTGGTCATGACAAGGCAGGTAGCGGTGGGGTTGATGGTGACGTCTCCGGTCATCAATCCAACATCACCGAAGTCGGCCTGAAATTCTCGGTATTTCTGATTACTCAAAGCCTTAATAGGACTGGTGTAGATGACTCGTTGATTGTTCTTGAGACACTGTGCGATTGCATACTCGGCCACGACCGTCTTGCCTGCACTCGTATGTGCCGAGACCAGGACACTTTCATTTCTTTCAATTGATGCAATGGAAACTTGCTGGAATGGATCGAGCTGGAATTTCCACGTTCTGGCCGGCTCTGCAGGTGATTTGTGTTGGGAGATTGGAACATAATCATAGTCAGGCGGCAGGGCGACTTGATGTCGAACTTGATGCGACAATATGACCTTCTCTTCTTCTGTACGAGCCCCGAGCCCGGCAGACGCCGCGACCTCTCGTGATTGTTCGGTCTCGAAAGTGTCTGTAACAACAGGTTCTGGCTCGTCTTCCATGCGTCTGCGCTTCGTGTCCGGTCCATCGCCCTCGGGAGATTTGGCCTCATCATCTTCTGAGGCCGGTGAAGCTCCGTTCGTGGAAGGCCATGTAACATCATCCCCATCGATGGCATCTTTCATCTCGCCATCGGCTTGTCGCTTCAGACGTTTTCTCTCGCCTCTGCTTAGCTTGGGTGTACTGTTGTGTGGAGGCTGAGCACCCTGTGCTTTGTCCTCGAACACGTCGAACAGCTCATCCATTTTGGCTAAGCAGTAAGGGTTGTGAGATGTTGGAAGAAATCTAGATTGTACAAGGAAACCATGGCTTGCGGCGAGTTACATGCGCAAAGAAATTCCCAATGAAGGCTGGAAAAGGAAACTGCGCCGAGGTCTTGGCAAAGTCGAGTAGCTTTTGGCAGCTTCATTGGAGGTGGACTGATCTCATGCTCGACGACATTGAAGCTGCTCAACACCACCGATTGCTCCTTTCAAGGTGGTTATAAAGGTACCATCTACAAAGCACGCCCATACGACTTACGCTGACCCCTCAGATGAACGCTCAATCTCTCCTCCGCGCCAGAATGGCGACGCAACACATCGCTCGTCGCGGTTTCTCCACCACTCGACCACGCTTCGACAGTCCTTTCCACTATCCTGAAGGCCCGAGATCAAACTTGCCCTTCAACCCAAAGACGAGATTCTTCTGGTTGCGATACTGGTTATTTATGGGTATGGTATTCTGACGCAATCGAGGAACATATGGCTGAATACGGCACAGGCACTGGATTCTTCATTCCCTTCGGAATGGCTCGTATGTATACTTTCACCCGGAAAGAAACACAGTCGCTTATTCTGCAACAGTCTGGCACACATACAAAGCATAAGGGAACCGGAAGAGTCGTTGGGCGGAATCACATCGCATGGGAATCAGTTCAGGGAGTGGCGCCTCGCGAGCTGGGATTTGTACAGAGCCTCAAAGAATTACACATTGAATGCAAAAACACATCACCTAAATTGCATACTCTCGAAAGCGCCCTTTACTTCAAAGTGCATGCCCAATCTTCTCGTCGTGTATTGCGTACCGATGTTCTGTCGGCTTGCATGAACAACAGCCAATCAGGAAAGCGACGTTCGCTCCAGTAAATTTAATTCTCCGACAACATATAAATATTTATTCATTGCTGAAGTCGAAATACTCGTAAGGTCAGCTAGAGTCATGCTACAGGGATTGCTGCAAAGACATTGCCCTCACCATGCGAAACTTGAAGACGATAGCATATCGTGACATCGAGCTGAAGTCTGACCTGCCGTTGACAGCAACAGCATGGGACACGCAAGGGAACAATTCGAATAGTCTAATTTGTGCCTTTGGCCCAACTCCCACACAGCCCATCATCGAGCTCAAGAGGGGATGGGCGAACGATTCAACTGGCGAACGACTCGTCAGCATCACTTCCTGGGATGCACCATGTCCGTTACCGGAATTGGAGTGCGATGAAATTCTTCTTCTTCAACATTTTCCAGATGTCGCCACAACTTGTCTAGTGTTGGCAGGTGGGGATGTGGTGGTCGTACGCGAGAATCCTTCTTCAGACCAAGAAAGGATCGAAATCGTTGGAAGTGTCGATGCCGGAATATGTGCCGCCGCTTGGGCCCCGGATGAAGAGATACTTGCCATCGTCACACGGGCTGATACGCTCGTCCTGATGAGCAGAAATTTCGAGCCACTCAACGAGGCCACACTTTCAGCGGAAGATCTGAAAGTATCCAAACAAGTGTCGGTTGGCTGGGGTCAAAGAGAAACCCAATTCCAAGGTAGACGTGCTAGGGCTATGCGAGACCCCACTGTGCCGGAGACCATTGATGAAGGAAAGCCCGGTGCCTACGAGGATGGTCAGGTTACTGTCAGCTGGCGTGGAGATGGCCAGTATGTCGCAATAAATAGTGTGGTTCCGGGCCATCGTCGGGTGATCAGGGTCTTTTCGCGCGATGGCGTCCTCGACAGTGCGAGTGAGCCCGTGGACGGTCTAGAGTCTGCACTGAGCTGGCGACCATCCGGCAACCTCATTGCTGGTATCCAAAGATCGGAAGAAAATCTCCAGGTGATATTCTTCGAGAGAAACGGGCTTCGACATGGCCAATTCGATGTCAGAACGACCAAAAAAGAGATGGCAGACTGGGCTTCCGCCGTTTCGATGTCCTGGAGTACAGATTCGACGGTGCTGGCCCTCGCTTTCAAGGATAGGATACAATTCTGGACGACAGGCAACTACCACTATTACCTCAAACAAGAGTTCCTGCTCACCGCGCCATTGATAAGAACGTCCGTAAGGTGGCATTCAGCGTCGGAACGATCGCGCATGACAATTGGAACGTCTGAACACCTGCTGGACCTTACGTTTCAGCCCAGGGTAGCGCGAGGAAGCACCATCCCTCCGCATGACACAGGTGTCGTTGCAGTAATTGACGGAAAGACCCTGAAACTGACGCCTTTCAAGCAAGCTGGCGTCCCACCTCCTATGTCTTTCTGCGACGTTTCCTTCGACTGGAATATTACGGACTGCGCGATCAGCCAGGACGGTCAAAGAATCGCTGTGCTGACGACGGATACCGTCGAGTTATGTCAGTGGTCTACACGAACAAATAGTGGTGGTAATGTCAAGTTTACCACTGCCATACAGCACCATTCTGTTCCTCTCCCACCATGTGAGGACCTGTCCAAGAGTTTACGATATACCCAAGTGGTCGAGAGAGACAATGAAGTCTTCATCCTTGCACCAGCGCAAAAGGGAGGAGGCGCTCGTTGCCAAAAGCTTTCTTGGTCTCAAAGTCCCTCAGTCGGGGATTTCGAAGAGCTTCCTGTACCTCATGCAAGTGACAACCTACTTGTCGATACCCTCTTTGAGTATGTTGCTTGCACGGATCCGGGACAGAGGGCTACAGTCATGTTACCGTGTTATTCCGAAGACGAACCCATGAGCCTGCGTGGCCGCTCTCCAGACAGCACTATGTTCACCTTACCGAACATACAAGCGACCATTCCCAATGGCGTTGTCAATGGACACGTCTCAAAGGTCTCCCTGACACCCCAAGGCCATCTCTACGTTGATGAGAGGGAGCTGGTCCGAGAATGTACCTCCTATATTGTGACCTCCGACCATCTCATATTCACCACGGCCCAACATCTCCTGAAGTTCGTCCATCTCACGACCGTCTCGAGCATGCAAGTCCCGGGCGATACCCCTGAAGTGGATGAACGATGCCGCAACGTAGAACGGGGAGCGAAGATCGTCACAGTAATTCCATCAATCTATGCTGTTATACTCCAAATGCCACGGGGCAACATCGAGACGATTTATCCACGAATACTCGTCCTGTCCGGCATCCGTCATCACCTCAAACAGCAAGACTACCTCTCCGCCTTCCTGGCTAGCCAGACGCACCAAGTCGATATGAATCTTCTCCACGACTACCATTCGGAAACTTTCCTAGCGAACGTGCCCAAGTTCATCGACCAACTGCGAAAGCCCAGCCGGATCGACGAGTTTCTCTCAAAGCTGAAAGATGAAGATGTAACCCAAACCCTCTACCGCGATACTCTGAACGTCCAACCTCATTCAGAAGCAAAGACCGAACCACTTAAGCCCGGCAGCAAAGTGAACAAGATCGCCGACGCATTTCTCGCCGCCCTCTCAAGCAGACCCTCCACATATTTTCAGAACATCATCACCGCACACGTCTCCAAGCGGCCGCCGGACCTAAACCCAGCACTATCGCTGGTGTCTTCGCTCCTCCAATCCTCAGAAGAAGAAGCCGACATGGCAGTATCGCACCTATGCTTCCTCACCGATGCCAACCGGCTCTTCGACGCCGCGCTAGCGCTCTACGACCTCGAGCTCACTTTACTCGTCGCACAAAACGCTCAGCGAGATCCGCGAGAATACATGCCCTTCCTGCAGTCCTTGCAAGATCTGCCTGTTCTGCGAAGACGGTACACAATCGACAACCACCTCAAAAAGTACGGCAGGGCACTTGTATCCCTGCATGCCCTCGAAGCCCACGACGAAGTCCAAAGCTACACAGTCAAGCACTCCCTGTACACCACAGCGATCGATCTCTACAAATACGACAAACCCCACCTCGACACCATAACCAGACTGTACGCCGAACACATATCAACCCAGTCTCAGCACGCCGCGGCCGCCACGTTGTTCGAGTCTCTTGAGGACTACGCACAAGCATACCCATCATACGCACTAGCCCACAAATGGCGCGAAGCATTAACATGCGCGAGTCTCGTGCCCTTGGACCAAGACCGCCTGCTCAACCTAGCAACATCCCTAGCAACCAGCTGCACCGACGAATCGCGCGACTACCGCTCCGCCGCGACCATCCATATCGACTATCTCAACGACATTCCCGCCGCAGCCCGATTGCTTTGCAAGGGCTCATACTTCGCCGAGGCCTCGCGCATCTTGGCCATGAAAGGGTTGGCAGGGGAAATGCCACTGATCATCGACTCCGGCTTGACCGAGAAATTCGGCGAGATTTTAGAGCTGGTCGCAGACTGCAAGACACAGCTGGCCTCTCAACTCCCGCGCATTGCCGAGCTGCGCAAAAAGAAAGAGGAAGATCCACTTGCGTTCTATGGCGGTGATGCTAGCATTGCGGATGCAGGCGTGGATATCCCGGATAATATCTCGCTGGCCGCCACAGACGCCAGCACAATCGGTGGACAAAGTCTCTTTACACGCTACGGCTCGAACGCAAGTAAATTTGGTGGGACTGTCGCATCGAATGTATCGCGCAAGACGTCGAAGACTAAGCGCCGAGAGGAACGAAAACGAGCACGTGGTAAGAAAGGAAGTGTGTACGAGGAAGAGTATCTTGTGGCGAGCGTGGGCAGACTTATCGACAGAGTCAACGGTGTGCACGACGAAGTCAAACGATTGACCAGCGGACTGCTGAGACGCGGCATGCGGGATCAGGCTGCTAAAGTCGATGAAGTCCTCAAGGACATATGCGAGCAGTGCGCGCAGGCTAGAGTTGAGGTCTGGCAGATTCCGCAAGAGCAGAAGGAGGCTGAGGGCATGTATGAAGTAAATGGAGAGGGTCGACCACCTGGAGCAGATGGTGTGTTCTGGGATAGTCAGCAGGAGACCCAGAAGCAGGCTGCGCCAGAAGTCAAAACGTGGACATCGAGCGAGCTGGTAACATCGTGACTAGGATGGCGATAGTTCGGCATTGGCAAGATGACCAGAACTTTTTTATCCAAGCCTCTAGCTAATGACCTGTTCCATTTCTCGTCTTCGTTCTTGCGCTCCGTTTGCGCCGCGAGAAGGTTGTCTCCACAGATTCTCCGACGATCGCTGAGAAGGCTCTAACCTCCTATTTTCTTTCCTGCCGTCTCGCCGCTGCTGGTTGGAAGAGTCCTCCTCTCGGGACTCTTTCGCAAAGAGCTGTCTGCGAGCTGCCTTTTCTGCTGGCTTGGGTTGTTGTTCCTCCGATTTGGGTGGTTCAACCGCTTTCTTTGCTTGGTTTAAATCGGCAATTCCTAGACCGACATCGAGTAGATAAAGCTGGAATGCAGCCAACAACTCTCTCAAGCCAGACCTTAGTCTCTCGATGATGATCTCAACCTCTTCGATGCTTGCATTGTTGTCTGGCTTGTTCCTTGCGACATACCCTTCGACAATCGTCAATGTCCTGGTCAAGGTCCTGACAGTTTCTGGCACCGTTGGCGTTGCTTTGCCGTATGTATCCTCTGAAAGACTGGCTACCAGCATTTGCGTGATTGAATCGATAGCATCGACAATCAGGGCAGCATTGCCGTTTGGACTTCCCAGGACCGCGGCATTAATCCTCGCTGCATTGGTCGAAAGGAAAAACCATCCTACAGGACTCTTTCGCAAAGCGGCCATCCATTGCTCGACGAGACTTTGGGACTGCGCTTGTTCTGCACCTGGAGGTCTGGCATATTCGAGGAGCTTGTTTTCCATTGCTTTCGTCGTTTTATCAATGGGCGGACGCCATGGCTGCTGACTGCTTCCAATTTGGCGCAATGGACTTGAGACCAATGATTCACTCATTTTTGGCTTCGATTGTGCCTGAAGAATGGATTGTGTTTGTAGCTCCGGTACGATACGGGGCAAGTCCTTTACCGTTGCATTTGTAGTTGGTTGTTGGGCTTTGGGAGGCGGTCCTAATATTCGGGCGTCGATGTCTCGAAGAACTGCAAGGCCAGCATCAGACATTTGACTCCATAGCGGACCAGTCGGTCGCTCAATGTCTTCGAAGATGGTCTTCCTGCGTTCTTTGTCTTTCTGTGCGATAATAGCAAGCTCCCAGAAAGCAAAAGTCCTAACCACATCTCTTTTGGCCCTCAACCCATTGAGTAAAGTCCCATTGGGATCTTTACTCTTGGCAGAAAGAGGGAATCCTTTCTTGGTGGGTTCTTGATTGAAAAAGACCAGGAACAAGGAAGAAGTAAATTCCCACGTCAAAATCAGCAGAAATCCTGCAATCATGCACTTGGCCAAATATGGAGGTCCAAGGTAAGGGTGTCCAATGGGGTGCGCGTTGGCTCGCGAAAGGTTAAAGAACGGTTTTGCGAGTACGAGATGAAGTTGCCAGAATGTGTTCCGGAGGAGGATACCGTTCAAGAACGGGGCCACCACAATGCAGCTTCCCGCGATAGTTGCACTTCGAACAGTTGCAGAAACGGCCCTCTGTTGTAGCTGAGTCTGTATGGGCGCAAACATATGCGGAGTCGATGCTGTACCCTCTTGGTTCTGCTTTGCTGGCCGCTTCGAAACAGGAATGATGAGGGACGAGTTTCCACGGTAGAGATGAGATCCGGCGTATGCGAATGCAAGCGTCAACGCATACAGACGGAAGAAAATCGGTTTCTCGTTCAACATATCCGGCGTATTATGGCTGCCTCTTGTTATCCACCCAAGGTCGGGCGAAGACCATATGTAGGCTTCTGTAAACCACCAAGCCGAAGCCACATACCAAAACACTGTCTGGAAAGTCGTACCGCTCAATGCATTTGTTCTGAGGGCCGCGAAAGAAGATGTCGTTGTCTGTCGGCCGACTTTAAGCGTGGCTACCTGGAGCATGAAGACGAACAGGCTCGACATGAAGAAAAGCAGGGCTTTGAGGCCAGCAGGACCGAATGGAAACCATGACCAAAAGAGATCTAGACATTAGCAAACGTGGGAAAGCCAGGACATGCCGACGTACCGCGCTTAGAAGCAAGCCAGAAAGCATTGTTCAAAGCAATCAGCAAGCATAGCAGAGCGGCATGTACAAATCGAGTATGAAATGCTGAATTCAAGAACCTCCTGTACGGGCGCGGAGGAGACAGTGTAGGTGTTGCAGCAGAGGTCGCCATGGTGGGCTCAATAGACGAAGAATATGGGCATTGTATTGGGCCAGTAGTCAACGGCCTGCGTGAACTACCAAGTGTATTTGAGGTGGTCGTTGAGATGAACAGTGGTACAACGAGGTGTGTGAGCTGTTGTAAACATTGAATTGACCTGCGCGCATCTCCAAAAACTTTCTGGTGTCACTCAATCGCCCGAGCACGTGACTGGGATTTCCAACCCGCCGCCCTTTATCGTCGCTTGCAGGCTTCAACATTCTTGTACTTCCATCATCACTTCGCGCCGTCGCTCACTCAGCTACTAAGACTTCCGCTGCCGTCGCTAGCACTACCGCTTCCGTATATCCCAATCACCAGCCCAGCATGTCGTTCGATCGGCTATCTTCCCTCGAGTCGCAACCGACCACCATGCGCCGGCAAGATGATGCTCAGTATAGGGATGACCCAGAATTTCAGAGGATTACAGAATCGCTATCTACCCGACTGTTCGAACTGACGTCAAACATCTCTCGACTTTCCAATCAGATTTCCAAGCGTGACACGGAGCGAGGGCGTGAGAGAATACATGATCTTTTGGAGGAGACAAGAGAGGGATTTAAAGAGGTTGGAGAAGGAGTGAAGAGAGCGCAGACATGGCCGGATCTTAACGTAAGTCCGCCTGTGACTCTTCCATGTGCAGTATTCTGATTTCCGACAGCCCGCGCAAAGGTACGCAAACCAAAAACTATCACGAGAGTTCGCTTCGGCCCTCTCCGAGTTCCAAGTGGTTCAAAGAAGGGCCATAGAGAAAGAAAGAGCTTCGAAAGCCAGTCTCGAAGAGGCTGCCTCAGGGCAGTCTCCATCCGGAGAGGGACAACAACAACTCCAAACACTTGAAGAGCCCCGACTGGCCCAACAAGAAGAGGTCGATTTCCAGGAAAATCTTATCATCGAGCGAGAAGGAGAGATTCGGCAGATCGAACAGTCAGTGGGCGAACTAAACGAACTCTTCCGGGACGTTGCCCACCTTGTTCGAGACCAAGGCGATCTAATCGACGCAATCGATGTCAATGTCGAGAATACTCTGACCGACACCCGAGGAGCGGATATAGAGCTGAGAAGCGCCAGCCGGTACCAGAAAGCTGCACGAAGCAAGGCTTGCTGCCTGTTATTGATTTTGGCCATCGTATTACTCATTGTGATATTAGCTGTCGTTTTGGGATGAGAGCGGTTCGGGTCAGTGATGTCGTCGGCGTTATACGGAGACATAACTTTGCCAGGCCGGCTGATGTATGAGGCACGCAGTCTGGACAGTTTGTTCAACGGGAAGAGTTATGTGAAACGGTTTTCAGTGGATGTACATAAATAGGCCCATTATCAGGTCGCCCTACCTAATACATGTCGGTCACCCTCATGATCGAATGCTGTGCCATGAGTGAAAACACAGCGAAGCAACCCATTCTCGAAAGCTGTTATTCCTGTCGTACGAAATCCCTAGGTCGTTCCCATTGAGAGAATCGTGTTTGATCGTTAGAGTATGGAGAATGGACGAGGCTCCCCTAAAGGTTCAGCCTTGCATTTTGACGTCACGCGGCGCGTCCACTCGGCCCGGAACTTTGGATCGCGTCTTGCCATCCACAGTCTTTACCAGCCAAGATGCTTACTTACTGCTGCGTTCGCTTGCTCCCACATTTGTAGGCAAGCTATCGTGTATCATTCTATTCACAATTATGGCAGTATGATATGCATTCTTCACAACGGTCAGAAAGACCAGCACTGCTCCCGACAACCGATAGCAGACTCAATGTGAATCCTCCATTACCGTCCAACAGCAAAAAGAGGAAGAGTGAAGATGTACAGGCCGAGGATACATTCTCAGGTGTATTCGATGCAAATTTCCATACGGCAGACTCCTCCTCAATAGCATTCGCCCCAATAACGCTCGTGGCAAGAGCATGCTTGCCCTTAGCCTGGGTCGATACATCGCAGATACTACCCGGTCCGGTCTTTGAGGCAACAATTCCATCGGTGAAAGAATGGGAACAACGAATACTTGTGGTGCGAAAGGCACCAAACGGTGGTCTATTTGCAGTCGAAAGAGTCGGGCTTGACAACTACGTTGCCTGTGCTTTGCACAATTGGGTCACAGAGGAACGGTGCAAAGACGCGGCAATTGGAAAGGTGGCCCAGACCACGCTTGAAGAGCTGCTGAAGAAAGACGACAGACCATCGAACACCCACAGAAGAAGTGTGTCTGGATCGAGCCTTGTGGCTGTGCCGATTTCGAAAAGTCCAAAGAGACCTACTAATCGACGAGGAGCCCTTGCAAGGATGTCGATCCTGACGCCGAAAGACTCCAGTGACCAGAATTTACTACGACTCCCACCGAATGCTATCGACCAAATGTCATCTACGATTCCTGTAGCCATAGTGGCTGGGCCCTTGCCGGTAACTCCGGCCGCACAGGTTGAGACCGAGAATCCATTTGACAGGACAAGTTCCGCTGGTGAAGTTGTTCTAGCAGTCCCAACCCCGACGGTATCTGAGCCCGTTTCTACGAGCAATCCTTGTGCATCAGAGCGCCTTCGAAGTCAGTATCTCGAACATCTTTACACTTCCAGAACATCTCTTGCATTCTATGCAAAAGGTCCATTGAGCCGTGCTCGAGCACACGTAAGAACAGCAGAACGACCCTCAGAGGCTATCTCGGAGCTGTTGGAGTTTTATGAACAGAGTATCCTGCCGCCGAAGAAGATCGACGTGAAGTACAAAGACTCATTGCCTAAGGTCATCAGTGAATTGCCATTGGAAACTGGAGACATCCGCCAGAAGAATTCGCGGAAAAGAAAACAAAAACTGGGCAAAGATTGCTTGTGGCCAGAGGAGAAGGACTATGTCCTGACCTGGTGGCGTTCAAGAGACCTGAAGCCTGGCATGTCCTTGAGTGATAGCCAGGAGGAGTTGCGCAAGGCAATATCGGACATACGCATGCGTGAGACAAAGATGCAACTGTTGATGATCTTGGAAGTGATGTTACTGGAACTAGCGGCTTCGAAAATGCCGCAAAGGCCAATACCAGTAGATCCAGATGTCAAAGTCGAATCCTTGGAGGATGACATTACTGGCATCCTTGCTAAGACACCGCAGTCGTCGAAGAAAAAGCAGCGCAACTACTCGAGCGAACTCGACACCATCATCGACCGCTTGTGTATCTGGCACACTGTGAGCTTGGACGATACTACGCCTGGCGAGAAGTCGCAGGACAAGAGCGACACCAGACCGAACGACTCCCTGCGAGATTTTTGCAAAGACGTACTCCTTCCATTCTATTCGTCCAAACTGCCTGAGCAAGTCAGATCCATCTCACGCAAACTCGGCGGTCCCGAGACGTCGCCGAAGAGACTTCAGCCACCCTCAAAATCCGCGAGTTTTAGCAATGCCTCCTCTTCCACAGCATTGGTCAAACCTAGACCGGGCCAACCACTCACCAAAAGGACGCTCGAACGCGTTTTAAGCGAAGATCAAATAGGCCGACATGCCTCACCACCCGTCTTGTCACGCTCATCGACTGTGCCAGTGAAAGCAATTGTCCCAACGCTGAAACGTGAGCCCTCGGAGCGGCCGAACTCGCGTGGAGCTATGCTCTCCAAATCGGTAAGCTTCAGCAATCGTGAGATCGATCTGGACGCCGACTCAAGATCGTATGAGGCAAAGCGACGCAAGCTTGACAAATTAGCGGAACAGAAACGCGAACTTGAAGCTGCAATCGATGCACTTAAGCGTCCAAGTCGAAACACGGTTGCCGCCACGTTCATGGATGAAGTCGAGAACCGGCGACAGGAACGGACGGTACAGATTTCGGCGACTCCACGTGCAAGGCGTATTGCAGATAAGGCCAGCCTTATTGGACCTGAGTTGCCTCCGATGCCACCATTGATCCGTCCAGAGCCTGTCGCCATGATTCCCTCATCCACCCGGAAGTCGTCATCTCGACCTGGCATACCTAGCTCGAGCAGCATTACACGCGCATCAGCTACGAAGAGAGCCGTGTTGTCCGCAATCCACGAAACACCATCGCGAGGATTCGAAAACAAGACTTCAGATCCACTGGCAATTTTTAGACTTCATGACTACCAGCATGACGAGCATAGCGTGATCCGCTCCAAGCGGCCAGTGCTGTTCACGCCGGTCAAGAAGTCTCAAGTGACTGTTGAAGATGCATTTCGTGACGCGCCCGAAATACCGGAGCGCGCTGGGAAAATTATGGATCGTGTCATGGGAGGAAGAGGTCGAGGTCTAGGTTCCGGATTTGAGGATCCCGGGGACGCTTTCAGTGCCTCTGCCGCTGTGCCAAAAGCTGGGCAGGCAGATGTCTTGCTTGGTGACGCCAACGACGGTAACATATATGACAGGCTTGGATGGAATGATTTCGACTTTTGATGTTCTATGCGCCATTCTGGAGGGATATAACTGAGCTAACCACATGACCCAATGAATGATAACAGTTTTTAATGGATACGACCTCTGCCCTCAAAGTCTCTCAAGTCGTCTAGCAATGGCGACACAATCGTTTCGTACACGGCGCGCTGAAAGGCCTCGTCCTCAAGGTCCATATTCTTGCAGCCGAGCCCGAACAAGCACTTATCGACCACATCCCCATATCGAAAGCCGCTTTCGGAATAGACGTTGTCTAGTACCCGAGCTGCCGTCTTGAGACTGGATAGGGCCTCGACTGCATCATTGTCCTCGGCAAGACGGAGGCTTGCAATTGATTGACAAAGCGAAAGCTCCACCAGGGTCAATCCGAGAGGGAACAAAAGCTCACATCTTATCAGCTTGTGGGTAGTTTTGGCTGTAAGTGTGGTGTCCGTCGGTATTTCATCTTCTGCAACAAAGGTATCTGCGAGATTGACTTTACCCGTTGCACCATTGGCTTGATTTGAGGTTGAAGCGCCAGTGACGGGAATATCTTGTGCACTCCGCTGCAATTCTGAAGAGTTCGTCGGATCTACCTTGTGCCCTGAAAGATAGAAGCGATCAATGTTGGCCCGGCTTTCCGTCACTACATTGGTCAACAGAATATCCCGGCTTCGCCAATGTGGCTTTAGCCAGCTTCCCTGATACTGGAGTACGCTGGAGGCTAGTGTGGCCGCGAGCGAAAGACGCGCTCGACGTGAGACTATGCGAGAAACGATTTTCGATCCGGCAACAGATGGTGAACGACAAAAAAGGTCTTCCAGGGGTTGAGTCTCCATCGTGGTGTCCAGCCTGTCCAACAAGTAAATGTCGTATCGTTGTTCGGTGTCGGGACCTTCCGGAATCGAGAAGAATCCCTTGGGGGTGTTGTCCACGTTGTCTCCACGTAAAGCCAAGCACATGTCTGCAATCGCTTGACAGTCAGACGTCGCCTGAGGCACCTGCTGAGGAACAGCCTGAGAACATGGGATCCCAAGAGCGGTAGCAAATCGCACCTTTCGCCTTTTGGGTGCAGCGTGAGCACTCCCAGAGGAAGGAGTTGCAGACATGATGACTGCTGGTACGGAGACAGCGACCGCAATGGACTCAACCTCTTGCCAGTACCACGGAGGCGCTGATGCATGGTTCGACGTCTTCGACGAAAACGCCATTCGAAGTTTAGGTATCGCCGATATTTGGTCCTGTGGCTCGCTATCATCAAGCGGCTCGATGCGCAGATCAACACGATGAACACTTCTGCAGGGGGCATTTCCAGCAATCTCCCAGGATTACTGCGTTGTACAGATTCACGGCATGTTTTCGTGCAGCTCTGCATTTCAGCAAGGGCCCCTTCAACTGTTGTCGTTTTGTACCAGATTCTTCCCGGTAACGGGCTTGATCTGTGAGTGTCTTAAGGGCGCTATTTGCGTTGCCGATTTTTGTCAGGAGTTCAGAATAAACAGACTTTGAGAAGATATTCCTGAACTTCATGACCTCTCGTTTTACGACGTTGGCGTCATTCAGCACCTGGGCATTGAAACAAGTATTAGCCATTCATTCCAGGCGCAACGGTCTTGTCGCGCAAGCCGCAAAGCCTCAATTTCCCAGGAAAAGTGGCGTCTTCCAGCATAAGTATATCGTGCCATCCAAAGCAATCTTCGCTTAGGTAAACACGAAGCGCGCCGAAGGGACTTCACGCTCACGCTGTGCAACAGCGCGAGAAGGCAGACTTAACTGGGAAAGTGGTGCCAACAAAGAAGTGAACATACCTCCATCGAACTCAGCGACTCCAGTCCGAGTTTGTGTGACAAGTATTGCAAATGCGTTGATGCTGCGGTCGTATTCCTGACAAACGCATCGAAATTGCGATCCAGCTTCTTGCGCAGCTTTGCCTGGAACTTAGGATCCTTCCATGACGGTCCTTGTGGGTCATCGATCAAGTTGGAGAGCTCGTCCTCGTCGTCCACTACTCCTTCCAGAGCACGTTCCAAGGTGTTGAGGAGAATAGCGTTTTGAGTGCCCAGGCCCGTTGCATACTCCTCCAATTGCCGCCGATATTTTCTGTCACGGAAGACTTTCAAGGTTTCTATGCCTTGAACATATGCGTCGATCTGATTCACAATGAGGGGCAGTATTGCGAGGATAAGTCCTGCTGTTTCCACCCCTGTCACCGTTCTGTTGCTCGTTCTTCGACCGACCAGCGGGTGGAAGGAAGAAGAGGAGCGCAAGCAGCATGGTGGCAGCCTTACGAGATGCATTCAGGGCACCCCACCTCGTATTCCAACCCGCCACCTGCCAATTTGCGTGCTCGAAAAAGGCATCAGACATTTGCGACCTAGGCTGTTTCGACATGTTATCCGCACTTGGACACCCGGTGTCAACGAAATGTTATGGTCGAGCCGGTTTCCACCTCTCGCATACACAACTTCGTATTAGTTGCTGGGTGGTTTTCGGTACGAGCTTGTTGATGCGTCACGCTTGATGCGCCTGCCGCACCTCCAGTGGCCATTTAGTGCACGTGGGAGGAGCGGGTCTAGCCTTCGCGTAATGACGGACTTGATCTCACCTGTCCTCATTGAATGTCTGAGACGACTCAACGACGTCGCGTCTCGAGCGGAATTGGTGCATTACGATGCCAAAGTCCATCATGTTTCCTGAGATGATGAGCTGGGAAGGCTACGAGTATGGGCAGCTAACACCGGTGCTGCTCAAAGCGGACGGTCTTCCATTGATTATCGCTTGAGAGACGCTTCCCATATCAGAAATCAGACGGTCTAACTGCTACAAAGGCTCCAACGAGTACTCGGAGATATTGAAGACCTACTGTCTGAAACAACCTCATCAGAAGGTTTTGCGGCACTAGATGATACCAACGATAGTGCTGACCTGACGACGATGATGCTACGGACGATGATGCTACGGACAATGATGTTACGGACGATGGCGACGCCGAGATCCAGCAGATACACCATGCTCTTGTGGATACCATCAACTGCCTCTATCAGATCTCCCAGGTCATCCGTCGACCAATGCCACATGACACACTGATAGGCATCCAGAAAGCAGATTTCGAAATGTTCGAACCTTTGGACCGTGCACACGTCGCTGACAGGTATCCTCACATGGAGCAAATGCTCGTCGATCGACTCGGGTCCGCGATCTCGAGGCGTCGAGCAGCACTGAAATATCGAGAAAGACACCACTCGAAGCTCCTTAAAGGCATTGATCGGGCAGTCGATCATCAGAAAGACGCAGTCTCGACCCAGCTTTCTGATACTATCATCACACAATATGAGGCACTCCATATCGACTCTGACGAGGAATCCATTTCAGGAGATTCCGAAACATCTTATTCATCAAGTCTATTGGAGAGCGTCGATCAGTTGAATGTCCCGAGACTTCCAAAAGGGTCTGCGGATCGCCGACCATTTCAGTGTCCCTATTGTTTTCACATAATAACAGTACAGAACAGAGATGCCTGGATTCGACATATCTTTGAGGATCTGAAGCCGTACGTCTACGTGTTTTCTGATTGTCCAGCACCGAGTCGGCTGTATGACAGTCATCGTGAATGGCATCGCCATCTACAGAGCAAACACGCCTCAAGTCTTGCAACAGGTGCAGACATTGAATGCCCGTTGCGTTGTGGAACAATGGTATCGCCACGGCTCTTGGTGAGGCATCTAGGCCGACATTTGGAAGATATCGCCTTGTTCGCTCTTCGGCGAGGTGAATCGGACGATGTGGAGAAATTAGACCCTTTGCAAGAAACACATTCGGCCAGCAGCCCGCACGGCGACTACGTTCATCATGCCTCTATGGCTGAAAGAGAAACGCACAGCCAAAAGGACAAAAGTCTCCATCAGCCAGTCGATATGGGCACAAGTGATGCTGATAAAGACACTTTCGAGAAGTTGCAAGCCGTGGACCACGCCTTCCGTCAAACATGGCTGCCTTTGTGCGAGAAGTTTATAAAAGAAACCATAACTCCATCGAATGTCGAACAAAGATCGACAAAGCACCGCCAGCTTTGGGAGGGTATGAACACTAATGTTATTCTAGAAGCTACGGCAATTGATATCAATGACCCAGAGCACCTCGCCTTTCGTAAAGGTCTCCTCGCTAGAGTGAGTGACATCCTCGGCGTTGTTGGAAGAGCGGAACGAGATGGTTTTGTAGATGTTGGTTCTGTGCATATATCCAGTGGACCATCAGGATCGACCAATGAGGATGTTTCATCGGATGCAGGTTCCATCAAAGAGCAGGGCGACTTCTTGACTGAATCTCACCCTTTAAATGAAGGTGAACTGGTGACATCTAGAAAGGTAAGTTCATCTTCTCAGCTTTATCTTCTCCTTAGACTGAGATTCGCTGAAGGACAAGGACGAGGACGCTTGGCATTGTTGCGAATGTGGCAACGGAGCATCGAGTGGCAGGTTCAACACGCATTGCTCCCATTGTCACGCTCAACGATGCAGTAACTGTAGCTACGACGACCCATTCCGGAATGGGCCAGAGCTCGACGATTGTGACGGCGATGACAACGATTTCGGGTATGGTTCACGAGTGACGCGATATGGAAGCCTTTCTGGATCGGCTTCTCAAACTCTTCTAGATCGCCCTTCTCAAGCTCTTTTGGGTAGCACCTCGGAGGCTTTTTGGGGGAGCATCTCTGAAGCTCTCCTGAGTAAGCATCAGAGGACATCCCCACAAACGGCAGAAGATAGAGTTGACGGGATAGGCAGGACTCTGGCCGATGAATGAGGCCACGGTAGCTACGTGCGTGCCCTGCCAGGCTGACTGCGTGCATTGTTGCCAGACCAAGGGACGGTGATGGCTTTTCATGTTCACACACATGTCAAATACATTCAGACGCTGGGTTCTGTGTACGAGGACAGGCATATCACCATCTCACCGTTCAATCTCGTACCCATGATATCTACAGCCCGGGATCCACATTCATCAAATCATCGCTCATGATATGCAAAACCTGCGTGAACGTCCTCAGCCTCCGCCCGGAGATACCATCCATAAGATTGGCAAAATCCAACAACACCCGCCTCGCACTCTCATAGCCACCCTGGTGCGCGACGCCATGCAAACTCACGGTCCCGCCATGCTTGATAAACTGATAGATCTGAGAAAACTGCTCGTCCTCCCTGTTTGTCGTCAAGTTGCGCTCAGCCTCGAGGGTCTCATCCTTAAACCCCAAATCATGTAACTCTGCCCAATCAGGCTCCGTCTCGATGATTTCGACAGGCGCGGTACCCTGTCTAGACGACCCAGGCGTCACCATGAACAAGTACAGTCCCAGCACGAGGGCGGACGCGAACAGCGCGGTAACAGAGTGAATCGTGACGTTATCCGAGACGCGACGTTCGGACATCAATCTGAAATTCTGGGCGGCGTGCACGCATGCCCGACGCGCAGATTGCGTCTGCGACCATTGGCCGATACTTTCGAGGGCGCCTGTCGCGGGCGCAGCGCCATGACGACCGGCCGCGAGCTCGAACATGCGGAAATCGGAGAGGAGCATGACACATAGACTGTGCCATAACACAATACAATTCGTGTCGTCGGTCTTGGACAACGGGCCGACTGAAGTTGTCGCCGCAAGGACAGCCGGGACCAATGTACTGGCGCGACTGTCGCCAGAGTATATCTGCCAAGGCACAAAGGAGCCGATGGTCAGTTGGTCCGGTGGCATGAGACGCTGGTAAGCTTCGAGCATCTGAATCTGGAGTAGAGCCAAGAGACTGGATCTGCCGAGATAGCCTAGCTGACCTATGGGGTTCATGTCGTGTCTGTGCAGATCCTCAATCTTGAAAGTGGGCGCGCTTTGGCTCTTGCCACTGCGTAAGAGTGACTGCCATTGCGTGGCAGATTTGGCCTGAAAGAGCGCTTCATCACACGGCGCTACGACACAGACCGATTCGGATCGGACAATGGGAGCCTTGGACAGCAGGTTCGAGTACCATGAGTCCACCAGCAATAAACCGAGAATGAGACGTTTGGCCGACTCGATGCGACTCCAAGCCTTCCAGCGGTCGTCTGACTCGGACATTTCAGATAACAAGGCATCCAGGGATTGGCCGTCGCCGGCAGCGAAAAGGCCGTTCTGCTGGACCATAGATATCAGACTGACATAGAGCATTTGGCTTTGATTGAAAGAGTCCCTGTCGCCAGTGATGACAGAGAGATTGAGGGTCAGCAGTGCCGTCGCAAAAATGACCATCTGCTGCGTTGGCGCCGCAGAGTTTGCTGCACAGGCCGACAAATCATTAGAAACGCGTTGGAGGAAGCTGGGGAACATCCTAGCCACGAATTTGGTGGCCCCAGTTGTGCCCAGGATGCTCAAGCCAGTGAGACACATGGCAAATAGCATCGGGGTCGGTGTGTTGCGGACAAAAAACGTGGCCATATGGATGAATGGGACGGTTGGGTGAAATCTGCGGAAGAACAGACCAAGCGCTATGTCTAGAATTTCGGCAGGAGGGAATTCTGCATTTCCGTGAGACAGGACTGGGTCCAGCACTGGTTGCAACTTTGGTGAGTGGAATACTGAAGGTGCAGGAGTACGGAAGGAATCGCGCAGTCGCACTCTGCAGTCGGTGTCTAAACCCCAATTCGAGGTCATTCTGAAATCGTCCGGTGCTAAAGGTGACTCAGAGAATAGGTTATCCATGTGTGAAGAGGCCACCTCTTTCCACAAGACTGGCATTATTCGATGAACTCGGCCGGGACGAGGACCCCAACAGCGTTCAACTCTGGAAAAGCGTTCTCTCGGGACGATAGCGATAGTCTTTGTGCGGTCTGGAGGGTTGAGTATGATTCCATTTGTTAATTCCTTGACGTCGGCAAATTGATGTGCTGCATCTCCCAGGCCATAGGTCTGGAGGAAGTCGGGTGATTGATCGAGGTCGCCCAAGGACGGGAACAACCACATCTGGAAGGGGTCATGGAAGTTGTCTTGGTTGGGATCCGAGGGAGGGAGCCATTCAATGTGGTTGTCGGTGAACTGATTCGGGGCGATTTCAGATCTAGGAGTTTGTACAGCATTTCCAGGGGTAGTGACCGATGTTTCGAACGTCGAGTTGCCACCACTTAGCTGGGAAGGGGACTGCTTCTGGGGCTGTGAAGGTTGGGCAGGCTTATTCGTGGTGTTCAGAGGAGGGATTGCCCAGTTCGTATTCGACAACTGCACGTTGAGTGAAGGGGATTGGTTGGTGGTAGATAAGGGGTCGACGAAGGGATTCGACATGTCCAGCGAATGTCTGGTCGGTTGGGGAGTGGTGGTGTCATTGCTTGGAGGGAGATAGTTTGAAGGAGAGAGGATTTGCATCAGAGGAATGCCGTTGCTAGTGCCGTTGAGGAGGGCCGACGGCGAATTTATGTCGAGGTCATTGTGAGGAGGCTGAGGAGCGACGCCTTCTGAGATTGTATTTCGGCGACTAGAGGCCGATTTGGTGGTAGCATTCTTATCGTTCTTCTGAGCATGACATTTCATGTGACGGAACAAGACATCGCTGGGACAGTTGTTAGGGTGTGATTGATCATGGTATACATGAAGCGACTTACCTCCGAGAGAAAGCCTTGTCACATATCGTACAAGGATATGGACGTTCTCGAGTATCTGAGACGCGTGAGTGACGAATAGTCTGATATCAAAATTAGGGCGGAGTAGATATGAGCACTTACGTGAGCGTTCATGGCGTTTGAAGTGTTCGGTCTTGGTGAAGCGACGTCCACATACGGTACACTGTCGCAAGACCATGGTTTCTGATTCGGTAGATGGGCGGCAGGAGTTTGACTGAAGCAAAAGTGTCCCGCAAGAACGTCAAGAAAAGGACAATGTGGGAAAGGTGGAGGGAGTAAAATGTGCGTCGATGCGGAGGGAAGGAGAATAATGAGGTCGAGATTGCTTTGACTGGATAAATGACCAGGATTACCGACAATGGTGGTGAGTAAGGTCAAAGGGTCTATCAGGACAGCGAGCCACCGAGGTCATTCATGCCAAAATAGACGATGGAACAAGGTGTGTTGGTTCGTTCGGATGTGTATAGACGGCAGACAGTACGAGATAGTAGTAGGTGAATGCGGAAAAGGACGGTCGATTGAGAAAGCCGGGTTCATTGAGAAATCGGGGATTGAGGGGGAGATGTTGGAGTGCTGATTCCCACCAGCGAATGAGAATATTGCCATTGTCGCACACAAATTCTGGGGAGTTTTGTACGGAGTCGCAATGGAGCCCCAGAGGGCGACTTAAGTGCCTAAGATCATTCGCCCACAGCCCGGAAAAACTGGAGTCTCCGGGGGTGTTGACCTGCCTATTTCACTCGTTCTTGGCTTCATTACTGCCTACCTGGTACCTAACAGTTACCCAGATGTACGAGGGGTCGCACATGAAATACTACTACCAGAGCGACTCCTCTATCCAAGATACATAAGGAGGTCATAGAAACATGCTACAATCGCTTCCTTCTCGTCATCGAAGCAAATCTGGAGTCTCAAGCGAAGAGCGGAGGGAGATCTCACGAATACCAATAATAGGCGAGGTATGGGTCAGCTGCCCCTCGAGAACTGATGGTCGGGCATCTGCCGGACAACCCTCACAATGAACTCCTCCTCCCTCGGTCAAAGAAGAATCTCCGACGAACGGCTGGGACAACCCCAGTTTTCGGCTCCTGCGCCCGCCCACGTCTCAGCCACGAGGCCAGCAGGGAAAGATGGGACTTTTCCGGGGCACTGGTACGTATATGGCTTCGAGAACGACTGAATATGGCAATGATCATTCATCTTCAATTCCTATCGATCAACACCATGAGTACACTCCGTACCTCGGTAGAGAGGCTCCATAGAAAGGCTGGATGTTTCCACTTTCACCTCTGCTGTGAAAACATCATCACTCTGCTGAGACTCTGTGAGAACATGCGCTTTGACCACGAAGAAATATCATGTCCACCGCCTGCTCCTTTCGTGCCTAGGGGTTCGAAACCTGATTGCCTAGCATGACCGTAGAAGCGCAATCGCCTTGATCTCTCACCATATGAGCGCCTCCAATCTGCTCGTCGCCAATGCAGTCATCGAGTATCGCTTGAGCCGCAGCCGCGACTTCAAGATAGGACACTTTGCAATTTTCACCACTCCAGTCTTCGTCGAACGTCAGCAACACTGTACAAGTGTCATAAGCCTGTTCAATGGTCAGCTCGTGTGCAGCCTTCGACAACGACATAACTTACCCCAGCTGCAATTGTGTGGCCCTTGCCTCCACTTGTGCCGTCCACAAGGAGATTTCCGTTGTTCAAAGCATCACCGATAGCCTCGACACAATCGGAGATGTTGGTTGCGGTGTTGCCAGTGTTGACGCAGGTGGTGGCACTGTTCTCCGATAAGGAAGGAACTTGAGCTGATAGATTCCACAAGTTCTCGTATGCCTGCGACAGATCGGTACCTCGCGGCAGCTTGACGCCCGGTTGTGTAAACGCTACGTCTTGTTGGTCGTCCGGAAGTGGTTGCAATGTTAAGCAGTCAACATAGACGAAGACGACAATGCCGCGTACTGATCTCCAGCCTTGAACCGCATCGTCGAGATCCACGAGCTGTTCGACACATGCGTTGGCTACGGTGTTGCTGTCGCTGCAGTGGTTTCTCGGTACATCGATCTTGCGTCCTTAGGTGTATGTTCCACATGTGCCCTTGTAAAACGGCGCAAAGGTCCAGTATCCGCACTGATCGTTCTGTAACTGTTTGTTGAATTTGTAGCCTTGACTAATGCCGGACTTCTCGCTGTACCCGCCGGTGATCCTGCGGCACCCTCAAGTCAGTATGGTTGAGTTAAAGCGGCCGTGGTGCATAGCAACAATCACCCAGTTGTCAATGCTTGCCACTTGTAGTTGAAGTTGACTTTAGCTTTCCACGCGTAGTTCTGGTGAACCGACTCAGACAAAGTACAGCTTATGCCTACGCTCTCCGGTCAGCGTGAACCAGGCACAGTCCATGTGCAGGAATATCTTACCTCCGCGACACATGGGTACCCGTACATAGGGCTGCTCCTGGCCATAGTAGAAGGTGGTTCGGATCTAGCAGAAACTAGCGCATATCGCACCACCACCAATGAAGTAGTCCGAGCAGTTCCCATCTGGCTTCAGATGGAAGACTGGTGGACAATCTTCTTCATGATATTCATGGTACAAGATCGGCATAGCATCTGTGCCCCAAGCGCAAATGTCCAGAGCGGTAGTGTCATTGGAGGCGGCACTGCCAGAGACAGTCTGAAAGAGCAGAGTAGAGAGGATCAGGAGGAAGGAAAGCACTTCCCAGCCCATCGCTGCGTATGAATGGATAAGCACAAGTACGGACAAGCAAGAAAAGTGTTCGTATTGGAGAGTCTGTACAGTCTTTGTTGAAAAAGAAAGAGGTATACAAACTAATAAACAGGCGCGAAAAGGCGCGGTATGGTTGTTGTCACTTTTCACCATCCTCTCACTTTCCCGTAACCCAAACCAGGCAGCTACTGCACATGTTGAGGTGTCAGTGAAGCCAGGGTAGTGGGTTAATCCGCAGAAAGAATTTGACGGTGAAGACATTTTTCAATCCCAGCTCCTGAGTGTGGCACATCTAATGCGACTGCCCAACAACCTGCGTTCTCTTGTGCATCCTGGCCAACCAAGTTTTGCTCGTGGCGATTCTGATCTTCTTACCGAAGAACATGAAGACCAACAAGGCCAAATCATTGGCGGCAAGCACGCCACAGAAGATGCCTGCGATGACAGTAATATATCCGTCCGTCAGGATCCAGGTAAGCAGGTCGAAGCCGATACCGAATGAGATTGCCTGCTTGCCCAGATTCATCGCGATTAGCATTTCTGACAGATTGACAGTGTAACTGTCCACAGCGTAGGCCAGGGAGAAAGTGAAGTAGAAATAGGCGCTGAAGTTGACCATGGCGACTCCAGCAAAGTACCCGAACCAGTGCAGGTTCTGTCCGGCAGTAAAGCCATATACAATCAAGCCTGCGGGTCCAATGATCATGGCTGGCAGGAGAACACCGAGTCGCATCTCTGCCTCACGAATGCCGCCATTCTTCTTTGTCAAGCGGGCTGCCAGAAGGTCGGACGACGTCGTGAAAGGGATGGCGAGAATATAGCCAACGGCGTTGCCCACGGCAATCAAGCCAGAATTGGTCTGCCAGACTTGTCAGCATCTTGAAGTGTGTAGTAGTGGAAGGCAATTACCTGGCTCCAGTTGTACGGCGGTTCAACAATTTTGATAGGGAAAGTGTAGTTGAAAGCCAACGCCCCCAAACCAATGTAGATACCGTAGGTTGAAATAACCCAGAAGACAGACGGGACGAAGAAGTAGGAGAAAGATCTCAGCATCGTCATCAAGAGTGGTGTTTCGCGGTCATACACGCCCCAAGGTTTGAGTGTCTCGACAAATGTCTTTCGGGGGGGAATGGCTGGTGCTACCTCCTGCATATCAGCGTCGACGATTTTTTCGGTCGGTCCGGCTTCCACCGCGGCGCCCAATCTAGCCTTCATCTCGTCTCTCCTGTAGTATGTCTCTTCAACGAAGAAGAATGCCAAAATGAACAAGACACATGCGAATGCGAACTCGACGTAGAAAAAGAGCCTCCATGAGTACCCTCCGGCAAGCATGTATCCGGCGTAGAGAGGTCCGGTGGCTCCAAGACAGAGACAGACGGTGTAATATCCAAGTCGTTGACCCCGTTCGTGCAGGAAGAAAATGTCGTTGACCAATTGGACAGGGAGTGCCTCGCAGACGCCGGATCCCAAAGCGTGGATGATTCGACACGCCATCAATGTCGAGTATGTGTTGCACTGAGACGAGCCGATCAAGCCAGCAGCAAAGGCAATAATCGAGAATAGCATGACAGGTCGACGTCCAAATTTCAGGTAAGCAGGAACCAACAGCAAAGATCCAAATCCATAAGCCAGGTTAGGATATGAGATCAAGCCCGAGGCTTTCGTAGCAGAGATGCCAAATGACTCAGCATAGATGCCGATGTAGACTGACGGGCCCAACAACGACGAATTGCCCAAGAAGGAATATGCTGCGCAAATGCACAGGATCATGGTCTTCTTGAAGTTGCCCCATTGTAGCGGATCGTTTGGATCGTCGGCAGGCACAGGGAACAAAGCCTGTCCATAACCCGTGTCGTCGCCCTCTGGTAGAAAGGTCAGGAAAATTCTTCAACAACATGGCCTTGGCGGGTTGAGGTCTGGCATACCTGCAGCGTTTAAATTCACAGTTCCTGGAATAGCCTCTTCGTGGGCGTGACTAGCCAAAGTCAATTGAGCAATATAAAAGTCTCTGAATGTCACACATACCTGTGCTTCAAATGCGCAGGTTGAGCGCCATGCTCGTGGTGGTCGTGGCCGGTCATGAGTGAAGTTCACGCAATTAATTGCTGAATGAAAATTTCTTCAAGGACTGACCACAAAGGATATGAATGGTTGAGCGAAGTCAAAAACGTTGGTGCGACAAAGTAAGACAGAAAATCCCTTGATGATCTGGGTACGATCGAACTGATAAAGGAAATCTTCCTTCCTACCCTGGCCTACCGCGTCCGTCTTCCTTTCGATCAAGAAGGATCCATTAAGACCTCTTTCCTGTGCCCCGGGGCTGCCATCAAAGACCTTCAGTGGGGCGTTGAATGGTCCTCGATGCTCACCAGAGCGGGGTCTCCACCCGCTCAACATGGGGCTGTTGGCACCGGCGACAGAGGCCTGGAGAGCCCGGGCTGTCTAGCCCCAGGCATGGGTAAGATACTCGGAAAAGACACCAGAGAGTATCCAGGCATAGCTCCTGAGTGTTGACTTCATCTTGCGGCTCAGTTGGCCGTCAAAAGTGACTTCGGCAGTATCTAAACGTCCGCCCCGGTAAGCAAAGCAGGTTCATGGCAGGGTTGTCTGTTCCTCTTTTTGCCATCTGCACATCCGTGGTCCAGGGTTCCTGCGGACGGCGATCCTCATCATTCAACCCAGTATCGTCCCGCGCCATCTGCGTCAAGTCTCGACAGCCGTTTTGTTCTGGGAGATCAAATCTGGAGATCTGCCGAGAAAGCAGTTGGTTTTGCATCGATGGTGCCTTTCCAAGACTCTTGGAATTGCAAATTGTGTGCAGTGCACCTCGCCAGATTGATCGATGGTGAGTCAATTTGGTGTTTCGCCTAAAAGGGATCATTAACTTAGCCTACCGGATCTTGCGGTCGTGGTACGCTTAAAGTCGCGCCGCCAAAAGCTAAAGAGTGCCACCTGGGAAGATTATGCACCATCTGGGGCACAATCTGGACTTGTCGCCCGGATTGGGTTTCATGCTGGATCATGCATGTTGAGCGATGATGACACGTGTAACACTGCACCTGCACCGCATTCAACGTGCAGACAGTGGTTGACGTTACGCTGCATGACCAGCAGCATATTCAAATCGACCGCATTGAGAAATGCACACTCGGCTCACGCTTGCACACGCGACAGGATCGATCGCGAAACTCCCTTGCTAGTCTGTCACTGTGCAGGGCGTGTGACGCTGTGGCCTCCCTCATCGACGGTGGAATACGAGGCACAGTATCTACCGATGGGATCACGGCCGTGTTCTCCTCAAGGCGTTTGCGGGGCTAGTCGTGCAGTGCATGAAGAGACCACGTCATGGGTGTGAGACTCTAGCGAGAACATTGACCAGGTGACCAGAGCAAGAAATCTGTGAGTAGTCGCGCGGACATTGGACCATTTGGGACAACAGTTGCCAAAGCATTGTGGAAAAGCATGGTTCTAAACAGCCGTACTCTTGTCAACGAAGTAGGACGCGCTATGTGTCATATTCGTGCCTGCCCTCATGGTACAGGCCGGTGTATGAGCTTCAAAACCTCAACTCCGAGTCTCTAGGAGGTAAGTGCTGGAAAGCGCCCCAAAGGAAGACGCGATCTGCTTGAAACATTGGGAGACCCCTCGCCTGATCGCACTCGGCTTCTATCATGGCTTCATACTGGCTTTTATCACAGTCGACTCTGCACAGAAGTGTCGGCGCTCATGTCTGTAATCAGTCAGTCATTTATTACTTTTTCCAGTCAAGATTACCACGTACCTCTCCATGCCTCCTCGGCCTTGACCTCTGCATCCCATCCCCAGAGGAACTGCTGCGTTTGCGGGTCATTCCATTTATCATCACTGTCGCCTCCCTGTGACAAGGCCTGGAACTTTTTATCACGAGCCTCTTGCTCAGGTCCGTCTGCCAAATGCAGGGCAGCCCGCGTCGAGAGGCAGGATTGCTGGATATATTCAGCTCGTGCTTTTTGTGCCTTTTCATAAGCCTTCAGTGCGAGCGGAACCTCATCTTTCGAAGAGATGGAGGACAAAAGAACGCCTAATGAAGCTGCGTCTTCACATGCTTGGGCTGCTCCTTGAGCAACATATGGCCTGGTGAAAGTAAGCATCTCCAGTCATTTCGTAAGATGGAATGCACTTACAACATGGGATGGCAGGAATCACCCATCAACGCAACGCTATCCTTCACCCACCGGATCAGCGGCATATGCATGCACAGCTTCCATTCCAGCACATCACCCTCTGGAACAAGGTCAAACATCTCAATCAATTTCGGATCCCAGCCCTCATATTCCGCAAGAAGGTTCTTCTTCGAGGTGACAGTTGTCCAACTCTCATCAACTCGGCCACGATCGGGGTGGGCCAAGGCCATGTTGTATATTTCGTGATTTCGCACTGGATAAGCAATGATATGTCGGTTGGGTCCAATCCAACGAATCGCCCTCTTTTCTTCGATATATGGTAGCAGGTGTGGGACCTTGCTCAGAGTGTCTCGAGTCAAAACAACGCGGAATACTGCATCACCGGTCGGTATTGCGACATCCTTTTCGTCGCCCAAGAGCTTGCCTCGAATCAATGATTTGATTCCGTCGGCAGCGATAACAACATCTCCCTTAACCCAAGAGCCATCACTCAACTTGACAGCCGCCGGACTGAACTGAACATCGTCGACTCTCGCATTGGTCTGCAATTTGACGTTTGGTAGAGCCACGGCCTGTTCCAGCAGGGCCATCTGTAGATCTGCTCGATGAACAACAAATTGCTCACCGTGCTCTTGGTTGATCGGGACACTGCCGAGAAGCTTGCCACCCTCCCATCTACAAATCTGGATAGCACCTAGCTGAACGCCGGTATCGCGGACCTTCTTGCCGGCGCCCCAGCGATCTAGCAGTCGCAGCATGTTGGGAGCGCATTGAATGCCTGCACCAACCTCCTGAATCTCAGGAGCAAATTCGATAATGTGCACATTGTGCCCTCGTTTGCCCAGAGACACTGCTGCAGCAAGACCTCCAATGCCGGCACTGAAACATGCGATGTCAGCCTCACTTCTCCTGGCCGAGGCTTTCCCGCACAAACTTACCCTACTATGATAACATCCAGAGGGACCTTGGCTTTTGCATACTGCTTCTCCCTGTTTATCTCACCCGAGGTCGCCATGACAGTCTTCGAATGAGTCGGAGTGATTGAGTTTCTGTTAGGCGTCCAACAGTGTCGACGCAATATTTCTCGCAGCGAATGCAATATGATAATCGTGCTGTCTCCGAAAATCCTGTCAAGTTCGAAGCTCGTATTCTCAATGGGATGAGTACAGTCTTGAGATGATCGACCGGGAGCTTGAATGAGTCGTCGAAATCACTGCCGAATTCCAAGCCACGATGAAGAGCTATATTCTTTCGGTCGTGGCAAGGCTTTCGGTAACCAAGTACACTTACACAAGCCGAACCTCGAATAGTCGTGGGGCTCTCGTCCGGTCGGCAGATGATTTTCTGACCCCACGGAGTCACCCCGGAGATAAAATAAGGTCTCTCGACGTCAGCTTTGGCTGAGAGAAGAGGTCTGGACAATTGAAAGCTGCTGGATTTTCATCTGCCGGGTTTTGGGGTCGTATTCTATCGCATCGATAGGCTTCATCAGTGCTTGCTACTGGTCAACTGCCACATGGCGCCAGCCTTGAAGCATGCATCGCCTGGTCTAAGTTAGCGACGCGAGTATCAACATACTCATGTGCCGTGATTCTGCTCCGAAGTGCACTCGCACAGTTTGGTACCTAACAGTGTCTCGCAATTCGCTTTGATGTCCAATGTTTGTAGACCGAAATAGGACTGCCGAATGGACCGGAGCAGCATTCCCTTTCATCTTCCCAGCCGACCTTGATGGTCAATGAAGCATAGTAAAGCCGTGCCTATCAGGACGAAGCTATTTCCGAGTACAGTAGTTGGCATATGTTATTTGCAAAAGATGCCAAACTTCTTGCATGGAGTGAACAAATCAAGGCCCGACATATACCAAAATCCATCATCTGATAGAACTCATTGAAAGAGTTTCGTATACCCTCACTCACCTGCGATGTCCACAATTACTACACTTTCCTTCCTGTCAGAACGTCCAAGAATCAAAACATTTTCTTCATCTCGATCTTGGACGGAAATTACCCTTCACGTCGGTTCCATACCGCATACTGACAGCATACGGATAGGCCCAGTCCATTTACAGTACAGGCAGTGTCAGTATCTCCAGTCCAGTTCACATGATGACAGCGTCTACTCTTATTCAGCGTACACTATCGTTAACTCGAAGGATCCAGTCCATCATGTCAAGTCAAAGGGGGAACGACATATCCATTCCATCATTACTAGCTAATAAGTACCAAGGTTGATAGAGAGAGGTATCTCTCCAGCAAACAACAAAGAAGGACCGGCAAATTGCCGAATTCCAAAGGCCAAGAACCGCGACTCCATCACACGAAAACGAGGCATATCCTTCATATTCCTTCGTCCTAGGTAACCCAATTCCATCCTGAGCCATGCGAGCTTGAGATCAGCAAAAAATGGGGAGATGCATCCAAAATGGTGGTGATTATACAAGGAAAGGAAATCCAACAACATTAATTGTCCACGCCCTGCACACTCGCAAAACGACAAACCGAAACAGAAACGATAAGAAAGCAGCGACCAATGCAACCCAAGTCCCAATGCACAACCAAAGCTCATAAGACCATTGCGCTGTCTAACGCATCTCACTGTGCTCCCCTCCCGAACCGTCCAGACTATGATGGTGATACCGGCATCGCTATGCAACAATCTCAATCTCCACATCCCATGTGGTATGCAACGAAAAACAACACTGTGACTGTATATGCCTGTGCCCCTTTGCGCGGTTCTGTGATCCGGAGCGGTGCGTCCTGAGAATTGAATAGAATACAATCCCTTGAGGATGTCGCATCAAAGTGGTCGGATTTCCTCGCAGCAGCAGCTGCTCTCTTCATGATAAGCAGCCCGAAGCTGCACGTGGTGGCAAAGACATCACGTCGCAGACGTGATATAACACCCGCCTTTAGCATGAGCACTAGGCCTCAAATTTCGAAGTCGGAGTCGACCTCTCAGAGGGTCAAGCCAGCCCGACTAAAACTGATTCCATTGTCCACCTCCTTGACCTTGATTCTGTGGACCCGGCCAGCCGGGTTGTCCATGCTGAGGATTTGGCTGCATGTACTGACCAGGCTGTCCGCCCATTCCATACATTTGTCGCTGACCCATCCCCATCGCACCATATTGTGCAGCATTCATCGCCTGCAACCCTGCTCCAGGCCCATAGAGCTGTTGGCCAGCGATGCCACCGGAACCGCCTTGATGATGCAGCATTGGCATCTGCGGTGGCTGCATTTGCTGCGGATGAGGAGATGCGCTGGGATGTTGGCCGCCAGGCATAGGCGACGGTATCTGACCTTGCGAGAGATTTGGCGAGAACTGTGGCGTACTCATGCGGTGCAGAGCAGGAGATTGGTGAGGCTGAGGCGGTGGAGCGCCCCAGCCCTGCTGCTGCTGTGCATGTTGTTGCTGTTGTTGCTGGCTCATCGCGTGCGGAGAGAAGTTGCCACCACTGAACGGTACTTGCTGCTGCTGGGGTGGAGGCTGCGAGGCGGATTGTGAGATAGACAGATTGGAAGATGACCGCTGGTATTGAGGATGAGAAGGCGTAAATTGGGAGGGGTCTCGAGGGAACGGCTGTTGGAGACTCGGTTGGCGGACTGGAGATTGGATCGGAGGTGGCTGATGAGGGTATGATGGTGGATTCATGGACGATTGCGAAGACGAAGCTTGTACAGAAGCCGTATTCGCTTGAGTGGAAGGTATATCGTTCGAGGAGAAGCGCGGAGATGAAAACTGATGGCTTGTGGTAGCAACTTCTGGTTCTGTTGGCGGAGGTGTTGACACGGGCGGTTCATGAGGCCTTCGCCAGTAGTCTTCCACCAGACTCCGACGGTAACGATTTTGTTGGTTGATGTTCTTGCTGAAATCAGCCGCATGTTGTGCTTGACTAGACAATTCTGCATCGGAACTCGAACGTGTCAGATCCTGATATGAAGGGCCGGTAATGTCGTATCTGGGTCGCGCAATGTCTTTGTATCGGGAGTCGTAGGCGGGATCGAAAGATGACAGCTGAGCCATGGTTGCAGCGATGCCAGAATGTAGCGGAGGTGGTTGTACCGCCCCATAACCAGGACCGTTGCTGTAGACGATGTCTCCATAACTGGCTGCAACGTTTGCGCGTGCGCTTAGCTGGTCTTGAGCGGCCGCCTCCCGGGCCCTAGCAGCTCCCGGTCGCTTTTCTCCAGCAGCATCTTGCTCGGTGAAACCTTGCTTGATTGCCTTGGCTTCCCAATAATCATCTCGAACTCTCCGGCCATCCTTGATAACGCGGCTACCAAATTGGCGGAACATTGATCGTGCGGTAACAACGGCTATCTGCCGCGATCGGTACGAGTATGGCAAGATTTCCTGCTGGACGAGTTCCTCCTTCTCCTTGACGCTAGCGATGATCTTGAAGAGCGATCGATTCTTGTTGAATAAGAGGTACGAATCCCGGTACTGAAGTTGTCGTGCACATTCCGTGGCTAGCATGAACAGTTTCTGGCCTCTGCCGGGGAGGGTGAACGTTCGAATTTTATATTCTCGACCACCCTGGAGATACCCAAACTGATCCACCTTTTTCTCGCCTGCTTCATCGTGTTCGCGCGGCACATATTCGTCTCCCTCTGGCTGAAGTACATCACTTGTGTGGTCGCGCACGGTTGGTAGTGCTTTGATAGTAGACTTGGGTGTCGTCCGTGGCGGTGAGGTCTGAGTTGGGGTCGCTCCTGGGCCTTGAGACGGGCCTTGACCTGATGTAAAGTCTCCTGATGTCCTCGGAGTCTTCGAGGGTCGACCACGTTTGCGCGGCGCTATGTAGACGCGTTAGAAACTGATGCTAGTGAATTCGGCGCAAGCTATGCGAGCGCGTAAACCTACCATCGTCGTCCGCCTGTGGGTATTCGCCATATTGTTCTGGCGATCTACTTCTCTTGATGCCGCGCGGGCCGGTTTCTGTGGGTGCTTGCGCTATTCCACCTGTCACACACGCGCAGTTAGCAATGCACTGCGATCGAAGCTCCGATGGGATGATGGAGAGCTGCGCTTGATGCGCAATGGGTAACCATGATAGACCAGAGGCCAACAGGCCTGTCGGTGATCAGGTTCTCGAACCAATGGAAAGATACGTACCACTAGCGTTCAAAGCTGCAGGATTAATGGTGCCTGAACCATCGCTCATGACGCCGATACCATTCAACACATTTGTAGGCTGTCGAGATGGCGGATAGATGATGGACATTTCACGTCCGGAGGGAAAGAAAAGGAATGGTGGTGGTGGTGGTCGCGGTGGTGGTGGTGGCTGCGATGCGCAGGTTTCGCATCAGCACAGCAGCACGCCTGCCAGAGAGCTGCGCAGGCAGCACAGAGCCTTGGTGACCCAAAGATTGCGAGTGGGTGCCTGCGTCTGATAAGTCCCTCGCCTTTTTTGAACAATGTGCAACGACAGGAATATTCAGGTGCAACAGCGAGTGTCGCGAAAGCGTGTAGGCGTGCAGCAATAGCGAGAAATGACGAGGGTGATGCTGGACCAGTCGCGGGCTGCGGGAGGAAGAAGATGGTGGAGGAGACGGCAAAGGGTTGCAGCAGGCTGGCAGCTCTGGGGGGAGGATTTGAGGCAAAAAATGCGCTTGTTGGACCGGACTGCTTAATGCCCGGTTCTGGTGTGTGGTTCTTGCTTGTGTGAAGGGTGCAGGGAAGGACGCGGAAGTGTGTCCAGTTGTGTGTGTGAATGTGTGAGTGAGGAGCTGGAGCTGCGGGAGATGGCGCCTTTGGGGGCTTGCAGATGCAAGTGTCAGTCAAGCTAAAAGGTCTGTTTGGCTCTTTTTCCCTCGCTCGTGTCTCGCTGGGCGTACCCTCAATAATGGGTCCGTGCTGTCTGCAGGCTGCGAAATGACGAGTGGTTTTGCCAGTTTTGCCGAGGGACGGTTTAGCTGCTGAATCGATCGATGGACAAAGATACTCTTGTCTCTGCAGGTGGCAAGATCGACTGCAGCTGATGAGGGTACGGCCGAGGATGGGTTGACGATGGACGAAGGAGCACCAGAGGGTTTCGGTGGCTGATGGCAGAGATGCTGCTAGTGCGAATCTCACAATCTGATGATGATGCTGGGATGAGGATTGATGCTGGTGATGATGATGGTGGCTCTTGTTGATGATGGATGGAGCAAATCTGATGTCTACCGCTGCGGGCAACTGTCAGTGTCCCTTCAGGCAATCGCTAGGTCAAATATTTAGTAACCTCACTTGGGTTAGGCAGCAGGACCCCAGTCTATACTCGTATTGCTTTGTACAAGGTGTTCTGTGGATCGGGATCTAAGGCAAGGTCGGGGGCGGGATTAAGGTTGAAGCCGCAACAAGATGCGCGCTCCCCAGGTTCTGGAGAGAGGCCGAAAGGACTTTGCGAGCGAGGGGCCACCGATACAAGGGATTGAGTTCTCGAGCTTGATGAAGGATTGGATGAGGAGAGCGAGCCTCGCAGGATATGTGCAGCATAAGCTGTGAGATGAGCACGGATGGGCAAGGAAAAGAGGTGCGATCGCCGCACGCGAGGGGACTGAGAGGGGAATGGAGCTTTCAAAAGTGTGGGCGGTCGAACCAAAGCCTATCGCGCCCAGCTCTTAACGGAGGACTTGTCAGTCTATCATTACTACCTTTGATCATTGCTCTCGTTTTCTTTCTGATGAGAACACATGCGAGATTTGGTTTAGAGGCGCATCGAGCTAGTTGGAGACAGAAAAAGTAAAGACTGTTGCTGCAGCTTGCAGTCAATAGGTGCAGAACAGACTCCACGGGTAGACAGGGGACCGGGGTGTCAGAGTTCATGTGCAGAACGAAAGAACCACCCGGGAGTGAACGAATGATTACTGCAATAGGTGCCTCGACCTGCCACTGCGACCTGGAAAGATAGAGAGGAGCGGGGACCCCGAGAACATACCGACCTGGGCACCTTTAAGCATCAGCATGACTCCCGGTGTACGTACAAGTACAATACAGAACACCTGGTACTTCCCTTCTGCCAACTTCTCAACACAGTAACTTAGTCAAATGCTTTTCCAGCCGAATAAAGCTGTAGTCATCATCATCTTGACTGTGTGTCTACTGATAATCGCTAAGTCCTGCCATCGATATTACCCAGCAAATCACAAACAAGAAAAGGATGGAATCAATGGACACTTTCAGGCTGCCATTGCCATGGCCCTTCCGCTCTATCCAGGTTACAGGCCTTTTTCATGACCTTTCCCCACGAGGTCATCTGCCATCTCCTCCGATACCCTGGTCCGGTGGCGGAAATGCGTCTCCATCCTCGCATTCACTTTGGTCATCGCTTCCTCATCCGGGATCCAAGCTTCATCTGTAAGAAGATGACTCCTCGGCATCCCGCCACGGTCTCACTTTTAGTAACCCGAAAGAGATGTCCTCGATGTAATATTAGCTAGTAAAAACCAGATATCCTTCATTCCAAGCGTGCCGTGTTGTATCATCAAGCAATTGGAAGCTTATCAAACTGTCAGCTGATGCCATTGGATTCAAGCACCCATGACCTTCTTGATCACCAATCAATCCACGTCGTTACATCCACATCCACACCCCCTCCCCAATACCTTACGGCTTCGTGCGCGCAAACCGAGCGATGGCTTTCCAGATCCAAGACATCATTGGTAGCCTGACAAGAGAACCTAGCTGAGCGGGCGAGCAGCGGGAGAGACACTCGTCCCGAGCTTTCTTCTTCTGCATCATGACTGGTTCCGTTCCTTGAGCAGAACTCAGGTCATTTACGTTCACGTTCATGGTTATGATCCCTCGAGCACTGGCCATGCTTGGACGCGTCGGCCAGGCGCGAACTGCAGCCTCATAGTGCTTGCTGGCTGAATGACCAAAGCCACCCTTTTCTCCACGCTTGGACGGACCCACTGAACCGTTCACAATGGATGGCGCTTATCGATCGTGGACTTTAGCCGTAAAGCCTGCCTTATAGGCAATGTCAAGGTTGCAAGAGGTGCTTCTTACTAGGAAGTAGCAAAGGTCGTGAAAGAATGCGACGCCGCATACCGCCTCCTTTCAAAGGATGCGCAATCATGATCGAGATGGCTGAAGTATGGGGAGGAAAGCGTGGAAAGCTTACCAAACGAGGCGGACAAAAAGTACATTCACAGTACTCATCCATGGTGGTCCATGCATTAGACTTTGACATTCCCAGCCTGCTAGGAATAGTAGTCAAGTGTCTTGTAATGGCCAGTCAGGATGTGGCTCGCCGTTGGGTTCGCACCATTACCACACAATGGATGAGTATCCGGTGCGTATGAGATAATGCTCCATATATCTTCGATACGTACGAGACGTATAGGCCCGAGGGTTGTGGTCATATTGAAACCAAGCCTGAACTCCGAATGCTTCGAAAGCAAGCCCTGAAGTGCAATAGGGCTTCAGTTCACTCGGAAGCCACAAAAGTTTAAGAGTCGAGAGAGGCACCGTGACTTTTCCAGCATGCAAAATCCGTGTCGCGACGGGTATCCTCGACGTCAGAAGACATACTATGTTCTTTCAAAATTCGAGCCCCCCGCTTCGGAGTCAGCGGCAAGCCTACGCGCGGCGCACATGCTAATCAGTAAGGCGTGCCTTCTTTCTGACCCAAAGCGTCCTCTTCATGAACCTTTCTGGAGACATCTTCGACGGTGAAGAGCTTCTGTGATTGGGAGGTATGCAACATCCTGTCAGAACTTCGCTTATTTTCAGTTCAAATGCATCAGAGCGTCTTTCTACGGTGGCATACCGATTTGGCCAACCGAATGCCCTAGGAGCCGCCTTTCTCTGCTGCTTGACAGCGAGGACAGGTAAGAAGCGGAGTGTCAGAACGTACTTAACGTTGTAAGTTACGTCGTTGTGGATAATTCTTGAGCAGTCAATACCGCCTCTCTCGGCGTCAAGTCATTGGAGTCTTATCATTTGTTCCGGCCCAGCCGTAAGAGCGAAGATATTCTCATGACGCCTGTCACATTGCACATTGTCTCGTGAGCACATCGTCGAGGCTGATAGGGCTTGCGTTGAGAGTGGTTGCTCTCGTAGGTTGCAACCAACTTTCGCCCCCACGAACCAGACTCTCTTTCATGGGAACTTCTCGCACAATTCTCGGGGGCCTGCATGGACAATAATGCCTGTTACGACGTGTAGAGCACGATAGTGCAAGGTTCGCTTGGCTGATTCATCAATCCTGGCTTGGGCCCGCCTAAACCATCTCTGGCATGCTAGGCCATCTCATTATGCTCGGGCACTCTTCGGCCCGCCCCAGGCTTGCCATCCATTACCCTGAGGGTGTGCTGGGAGGGTTCGACATGAGAAGCACAGTACATCCAGGAAATGGTGGTTGAGAGAGGTCGTGCTGATTGTTCCATATGATAGGCTGATAATGGAGATGAAAAATTGCTGTCGTCAAAGAAGAATGGGCGCACGTAACAAACATCCAAAATCCTTCCAATCAGTCACCAACAGCACGAAGGGCAGGAATGCTTTCAATGCTGGTCATCTGGGAGTTCATCGTCCATCCTGTCAAACCCCTCTGCGCATCAGACGACCAGGCTTTGTGGAGGTACTCGTAGGCCGAAGTATGCGCGCTGGATAGTTAAGCTGCACGGTAAGGCGACGATCATGCGCACAGACTCCTGTGGTAGGGATCCAGGGTGCAGAGCCTCCAGAATTCCAAGCTGCAACCAAGAACCCAGGCCACCTCGGCCGCCGTGGCACAGTGGGGGACCGATGCGAGCCGCTCTCGCAGCAAGTTTAATGACCCGGACGCTAATGACATGCATTGGGGTGCCAGTGTTATGCAAGATCGCCGAAGTGGTGTGCTTTCTGCTGTACACTATTTCTTGCACTCTGTGGATGTTCCCACAATACCAAATATTGGTTTCTGTGGTACTCAATCCAACCTCGCCTCTTTTTCTTGTACTTCACACCTTGTGCCAGCCGGTCCAGGTACGCTGGTAGCGGGCAAATTTGCAATCGCTTCCCCAGCCGTTAGGATCGTGACACTTGCAGAGTATCGGCCACAGAGAGATTACACGGCAGGCAGGAGACAGTGTTGTGATTTGGTATGGTCGATTCGGGTTTGTGAAGGATCAGGTGTCTCCCCAGGCTCTTTGAAGTACACAGTGGCAGTGAATAGTAATGGAAAGAGGCGGTATGTTTCATCTTGTATGAGCCGTTTCAACATTGTTTCGACATTGTTTTCTCGTCGATGGTTGGTAGATGGAGATCATCATAAGTTGTCATTGCTGAGAGGGTTATTAATCTGTGAGAAGGCGCAGCACGGCAACATAATAAGTAATCAGGTACTTTAGGTAGGTAGGTATGCAGAATGCTCTTTCTTCGCAACTTTTCAAGCTCACCGCCATGAAGTGATTTCAATGATCTGGTTGGTACCTCTCTCAAACTAGTTCAACTCTGTACATTTATTCAGCCCATTCCTGATGAACTCCTGGGGTATCTCAGCTCGTGACAAATCTGATGGCATGCACACCATCCCGTCGTGTAATCGTACATATCCTGCTGCGTTCAACAAGCACAGCAAAATCCAAGCGTTTCTTGGTAAATCAACCCACACCGCCAGTGCTCCTGATCAAACCCCTTTGGTACAAGAGCGATTTGCCGACCTATGAAAAGAAACATTCTCTTTCCGCACGTACTCCGTCTGATAACACCAAGTCGAAGAGGCTACACTTCCAGCAGAGATCGGAACAAGCTCCCGTCAAGCGATCTGTAGTCGAATTGGTTGAAAGCAGCATTCTCGTGTCTAGTAGCGAAGTCGCCTGGAATCTGAGCGGTTGCCAAAAACAGAGCAAGAGTATCATCTTCTTCGTTCTGAACAGCAAGCAGCCCCGACTCTGTATCGATGGCAAGCTTTGGATCGAGTTGTCGTAGACTCAGGGCCAGTTGAACAGCCTCCGCCAGTTTCTCGCCCTTGTCGGCATAGGCGTCAGGACTTTCATCGCAAACCCAGCGGAATGGTCGTGATTGCTCATTTTCCCAGACACGAAACTGCCACGACATCCTCTCGGCACAGTTGAGAAAGATGATGGCGGCCAGCAAGGTATCGAATCCGGGGACTTTGAGGGGATCATAGACGCGCTTGTCAAAATGGCCGACTACAGCCCGATAGAGGGCATCAGCCCGCTTTTCCAGCATGGCGCGAAATTGCAAGCTGACCATGAAGTAGGCGTAGCTGGATGAATCAGCTCCGATGACGGTTCGTTCTTCTGTGCCATCTGTGCCATCTGTGCCATCAGCGACGACAACAAAATTCTCCTTCCAGTCTGGATTCGTAAGCAGGGCAGTGACTGTCCACAGGTCGATGACATCGGGAATGGGGTTTTTGTCATCTTTTGCAGTGACGACGACTTGCGGTGGGACGTTCAGGGACACAGCATAGTTGAGACATGCTTTGATGATTGCTGACCTCTCTCGCATGATGACTGCAGGAGTGATTGCCTTTAGGTATCGTTCCACTCTCGGACCGTTGTCGTTCGGAATTCCTGCATCGATGACTACAATCCCTGCATCGCCAAATGGAAGGTTCGCGTCTTGTGCGTTTGCAGGGCTGAACAACCGAGTCTTTGGTTTCACCTCACGACATGTCAGGATGACCTTGTACTCGTCGAAATGGAAAGCCTCAATGTTGGCATCAATTTTGTCGTTAATAGTAGCGCGCTTCATCAGCTCAGTCTCCTGGAACAGGGTGGTACGGTAGGCAGAGACGCGATACAAAGGATACTTGTCCTTGACGCTACCCCGAAGACACTTCTTCCAGTACCGCGGATTTTGGACAGAAGCACACAGCTTACAAGGGTCGGGTGTATCACCGCAGGGTTTTCTCAGCATGCGGCAACGCATGCAAGCGCCTACTTTACGTGTGGCTCGTGACTGTTCTTTCTTCTCGTTGGTCATGGGCCCGCGAACCTTTGGGTCTGCGACGGCCTTCGAACGTAACATGTTTTGAGTCGCTTGTCCGTTTGGATTCATTGCAATGGGTCTGAAGCCCGGGACTGATCCAATCGTCTCAGAAGTGGTAGAAACGAGGGTTTGGGAAGTTGTGGATTCGCGTGGTACCGGTTGTGTTTCGAACAAGGCAGACAAGTGGAAGGCTTGACCTTGTGGCAGAGTATCAGACATGAGATCATCCAAAGGAGTGCCGTTCTCAATCTCCATCTCCATCATCGTGCGGTCAAACGCCTCGCCAGCAGACATAGCTGTGAGAGCCTGAGATTGAGTAGTAACAAGATTGGGACTGAGCAGTCCATCTTGGGTGACTGACACTTCATTGGGGTTGTAGGAGAAGACTTGCGAAAAGTCCGGGGGCATGGTAGTAGAGATTACTGCCGAGTGTCAGTGGGGCTTCTGAAGTAGGTTTCGACTGGGTATGGGCATACCATTGTTCTTAGCAAGCATCTCAGGCGCTGCCAAGAAGTCCTCGTCATTATCGAAATGGGCGTCGAGCTGAGGGTCGACGACATCTTGAGCTGCCACCAGAGCGGCGACATGTCCATCAGATTGTGTTGGAACAGCTTGGGTATGAGCAAAGTCCTGTCCAGTGGGATCAAAGTCATCGTGTCGAACTGTATGGAGAGCAGCAAAGTCAAAGGGTGCCTGTGCATTGTGTCCGACTTGTCGTGATGCCTCAGCCAAAACATTCAAAGCATCGAAGTCCTGTTCCTCGGTTGCAGCGGCCGGGGCACGAGCTGGAGTAGGAGCTGTACCAGCCGTCAAGTCATCAGGCTCGACATAGTTTGGGTCGATGTTGGGTCTGACGTTGGGGCGAGCGAGATCATGAAATCGGAGAAGTATCTTCACGCGCTCAAATTTGTTGAGAGCAGTACAGTGTTTGGTCAGGTGAGCTTGGAGATTTTCGATGCGGCCTTTGGGAACGTGTTCACCGCATTTTCTGCAGGTGTGATCATACCGGTTTGACGTGTCGCAGACTTTGGCACCGCGTATGTAGAATTCCGTGATGAGGGGATGGGGTTTTCTGCCCATGGTTGAGACTGTGAGGACGTCAGTACTGAGGACCCGCATATATGATGTCGCCTTGCGTGAAATCGACTCACGAGATTGGCCGTGCCGGTATCCGTGAGGGGAAGTGACCGGGGTGTGATCGGGGTCGACGGTGAGGTTGTGGAAAGCCGAATCCGGGGTAATTTAAGAAGAGAATGATGTCTAACCCAACTCCAGGGTCCGCACAAGACCTTGAAGCAGGGTATTAAGTGCTTTGAACGTATTGCAATGCTGTGTTCAGTCAATACGTCGTTGTTTACACGATTGAGTCTGCGACCCGACTTTCAAAAAATTGAACAGGCAATATCTTGATATCAAAGGCGGTGTTGAGATAAATTCGGGCGGTAAGATTTTCACATGGTTGCTTATTGGCTCGACGGGCCAGTCCGTGCCAAGGACGCACTTAGCCGCATCTGACTTCGGTTGACCGCGCCGAAATGCACAGACTCAAAGTGACGTCGTTTCGCAAGACATGGATACATGAGGAGACGACCTATCTATTATCAGGAACACCTTCATATTGTTATCCTCTTCCTTCCTTCACATATGAAAACATTTTAAGAAAGCCTTCCAACTTGTGAACAGCGTACAAAGGAGTAGATGAGCTAAAGCGCTTCAAACTGAACCATGCGCAATGCTACTAAACAAACTCATGAGTGGGCCCCAATCGTGGTGGCATTTGCAAATCCAATGCTCATAAAGATGGCCCGTTGTATACAACTCAGGCCTCCGTCCCAACCACACTTGGTCATGCCATGTCCTGATCAGCCACCAATTTGTCGGTCCCCTGGTGGACGATAGGGAACTCCAAGTATCTCAAAAATGCGTCTCTCATCATGACCCTCTAACAAGGTCCCATCAGTGATCCGCTCCCTACCACGCCCTCGCATCACGTCTTTGTACAGTCCATGCTGGTTCAAACGCATTCGTTTTCGGCTGGCCAAGAGTCGAAGACTTCGATTGAAGAGATCATTTCCAGTGAAGTAGATCAGAGCTGCCCCGAGTTCCGCCCAGGGGACGAAAAGGAAGTCTATGCGGCGCCACGCTTTCGAGCCCGGCACCACTGATGCTCCGTGCCACTTTGAACAAGGCTCTCCGAAACGTCCTGCGGCTAACGCAGCTTTCAGGAAGCCTTGGTCCGTCAAGTTGGGAATAACAGTGTCCATCATCAGGGTTCGGATATGACCAATATCGGCGTTCTCCTTGGTGATGATGCAGTCAATATCACCACAATCCTTCTTTCCTCGTCGATAAGAACCACCAACCGTCAGCTGAAAGCCTCTGTCAACTGCTTTTAGTGCTCTTCGAACAACCTCTGCATGCTGGGTTACCTCGTCACGGGGAATTCGTTGTTGGAAGTCATCATAGTGCTCAAGGCCGACACGCTGGCTGGGGTTCAGCTGTGCCTTTTGACGGATATCCTCTAATGTGCGGAACCCCTGAGCAAGCCACGTCATCGCTGTCTGGTAGCCCGCACCATATATGCCCGTGAAAAGCTCAAGTGTCTGGTCGTGTGTGTCTTTCTCCGCAGCATCAAGGCGCTGAACACGGTTTTTGGCGACGTATTCTTCAATGATGGCCGCTATGCTCTCTCCGATCTGAGGTATCTCGAGTGCTTGTTGCTTGGTTCGAATCAATCCCGTCTGTTTTCGAAGTGCTGCGATGGCCTTGCGGAATGCCGTTGTTCGGAAATGGTCGCCCTTGCTATCATATTTGCTGGCTAGCTTCTGCAGCATCTCTATGGTTGCTTCATTCGGGTTGCTCTTGTCAGTGCTGCCGTCGTTTTTCTCCATACACTGAAAGCCAGCGTTCTCCTTGCGGATATTGTCATTGGCCATAAGCATGTCCAGAGCTGGGTCCGACTCATCTTTGTCGGTGGAGGGCGCTGCGTTGTCATCGAAGCTCGGCTCATCTGGCAGGTTGCCAAGTTCACACACATCTTTCAGCGCAGAGTCGAGTTCATCTTCTGACTCTGTGTCTTCGTCTTGGAAGCGTGACTTGGCGTTAGGGTCGGGACGCGAAGGTGTTGTATCCCCTCGTTTTGTTTGGGGCGCTGGACGCAAACTCTCACTGTCCTCACAGCTGATCGACCTGCTCAAACTGGGCACCGTGCCTGGGTGCTGATCGAGATGTTCAAATCCTGGTACCAGAAAGCGCTGTCGAGCAGGATCTTTGAGTTCCTTGGCCGAAGTACAATCGGTAACCCAATTCTCGCGCACCAGCGCCGGTCCATGCTACGAACACAGTCAGCATGAGTATTCACAGTAAGCATACTGCACTTACCGGAAGTTTTCCTGCTGTAAAGATTTTGGATGCTTGACTGACATCGAGGTCACCACAAACAATGATGTGTGTCACATCATCGTACCACTCATTTGCCCACGTAGCACCGTACTCGACAGCTCGGTGGATTTGAAGTCGCCGAATGCTATCTTCGTCGTTGTTAGGTACGAAAACTATCAGATTGGTCAGCATAGTTGGACGTATAAAATCAGCACCAGCACATACAGAAGAGAAGACCTGTGAAGATCTGTTGTTCGAGCGGTACTGATTGTGTTCTTCTCAGGCGTGGTGGAAGTTGCAGCTTGCGTTGCTTGATGTTTGACAGGTCCGTCACATTTCGTCGCAGCTCGACCTTCTTCTTCTTTGTGGCTCCTCTTCTTGGAGAAGGAGGGCCTTTAACTTCAGGCTTTCTCTTAGAAGCAGCCCGGGTTGGCTTTGGAGGACTTATGGAAGTGGTCTGGCTCTTTGTGAAGGCTCGATCCGTGGACGGAGGCTGTCGAACCTCCTCATCGTCCGACAGGATTACAGGTGCTGCCTGTGAACCTTGGTTGAAAGGCTTCTCATGCGCGCGATGTTGATTTGGCTTGACTTTACCAATCTGGAATGCTTTACCAGATTTGTGATCGACTGCTCTCTTGGTCGTGTGTCCGGACACTTTCACGGAAGACTCAACCTCCGTTTCCTCATCGTCATCGAAGTCATCCAGCCCATACAAGGATTCAAAGAAGTGATCCTTTTCCGTCTTTTCTTCCGTTGGCAACATCGTAATGTATGGCAGATGTTGGTGGTGGTAGAGAGTAAACGGTCGCGTAGAGTTGTCATGATCGATTTACGCGCAGGCAACAACTCCAGTATCACTCGGAAAAAAACAATTGTCGTACATTCACTCAAAAGATGAAATATGTGAAGCGGGAGTGAGCGGGGTGGTGGGACAAGCCGTGTTTTTGAGTGACACGATTTCTTTCTTTATCGATTGACGATCCGACACGACTCCATCGCGCTCTCATGTGACCAGGGCGCCAAGGCAAATCTGAATAGTACCAGTACCCATACAAACTACCTGATGTCCTAGAGCTTGCAGTCGCAGTTGCTTGCCGTGAGCGACAGACAACTTCGGCACTTATACACGGCCCTCAGGATGGGTCGAGAAGATATATTCAGTCTTTTCGTCTCCCTTGCATTGCGCCCTCACAGTCGCTGCCTGTACCGGACCCAGAAACTGTCTCAACCACGCATTCGGTATGCTTCCACCTCCAACATTCCACCTCCTGCTGCGCCGAAATCGAACATCCCTTTACACGTCGGCCTCGATCGAAACCCCGACTCTGTCTCGGCAATTTCAAGGATCCCCATTCCAAAGGGCGAAAGAGGCGAGAAATTCACACCCTCTGTTCTCTCCCGACCACTAGGGCTGCAAAATCGTCCTCTTCCTGGTCAGAACAGTCCCCTCGACCGGCGTACACTGCGAGAGAGGACGCAAGAATTCAGAAGTTACGAAAAGGCTCTGGAGCGACGGCGTGTATACCTACGGTCCTTCTTCCGCCCTTACTTCCAAGAATGGCGGCGAGTAGACCACTGGAAAGGCAAGAGCTTCGTCTCCAACGAAAGGCTCTTCAAGCGCGAAAAAGCACTATATTTCCCCAACATCTGGGGCCAGACACTCGCAAAGGAAGGCGACGGTCCGGACGGTGGACGGGACCTTGCGCCCGTCATCGCCGGCAAGATTTCAATCATCGGGATGCAATCTGGGCAATGGGCAGAGGAGCAGGTCGACACGTTCCTCGGTCCGTCGCACAACCCTAACCTGCCCAAGATCGTCGAAGACAGCAACGGCCTCGTTCAGCGAATTGACGTCAACATCCAAGGAGACATTGTCCGCGCCTGGCTCGTCAAGATGTTCAGCGGGAGATTAAGGAAAATGATCCCGGAGGATCGCTGGGACAAGTACTTCATGATCAAGCTTCCTCGGGATATCCGACGTGGTTTGACAGACGACGTGCGCGATGCTATGGGTTTCCTCAATTCTCAAGTCGGATATGTCTACCTTGTCGACTCAAGCTGCAAGATCAGATGGGCCGGAAGCGGCCACGCCTGGGAAGGGGAAGTCGAAGGTCTCAATGCAGCAGTGCAGAGACTCATACAAGAAGAACAGAAATCGCAATCGCCATCCGTATCAGCCACCAGCGCCTTAACGTCCAAATCGCTATCAATCCCAAAACCACGATCAAAGGCTCAAAAGCTGTCCAGTCCAGACTCCAACGCGATTCCAGCTGCCGCTGCCGCTTGATTCAAGACAAAAGGTTTGTGGCCACATCACGATTCTACTGAATCGCAGTTTTCCGGCTTGGTCCTGTTTAACAAGTTAGAGACGACACGCTCTTCAGAGGGAAGATGTTCACATACCCGCACTTAGGACACGGCTCGTCGGCCTCCGCTCCGTCAAGGATATCGTGCGTTATAGTGCATCGTTTCGATGGCACCTTTTTCGTCGCCTTGGGTCTGGATTCTGATGAACTTGCTGCTGTGTCACACATCGAGTGGACATAATATGGCGCCGGCCGTGCTGTGCCGGGGCAGCAGCTCCAGTGGTATGTGTAGTATATGCACATGGAGTTGGATGTGGTCTGAAGTCGGAGAGACTCTTGGATTGTTGTTTGCGACCCACGGATTCGGGTATTGTGAGGCGGCACCAGTTGAGCCTGATAGTCTCCGAGGTTTGCAGTCTCTGGTTATCGGCTTGCCGATGAAAAGTCTCTGATGATTCTGATATTGGTACTGCTGGAATGCTGAAAAATGATACAGGCCATTCCTCAACCTGCGTTGCCCACAGAGCCCAGGTTGCTTTTATTCCCAATCCAATCCCGCTACCACGCCGCTTGGCAAACTAGAAACTTTTGTTTGCCGATGAAGCAAGTAAAACTTCCTTCCTTTGTTCTGTAAAACTTGTCGTATGTTTGCGGCGGACCAGCGCCGACAGTCCTTCAACCCCAAAGTAATGTATGGCAAAGACAAAGAGGGAATATTATCGCAAGATTAGTAGCCGCAATAGTTGGATACGCGGACGAGGAGAACAAAGCATATGGATTACTCGAGGCTTCAGATGATCGACGAGGTAACGAGGGAAATGGATGTAACAACAAAGAGCGTCAGTTTTGCTTCACGCCCAGCTTTGGGTTGGCTTGTCAAAGAGTCTTTTTGTCTCCACGAATTGAGAAAAAATTGAGAGAAATCTCTCGGCATTTCGCATTGGCATTGGCACTCAAAGGCCCAAGCATAGGATTTGCAAAAAGATACCAGGGAGTGTTTGGCTCGGCAGTGGCCATTCCAGATTGTAGTAAGGTTTTCCAAAGTCGGTCCTATACTGTTACGTTGCACAGAAAAAGGAATACGAGGGTTGATTCGAGTCGTGAGATCATTTCCATTTTAGCCCCAACCTTTAGCCTCCGCACAGGATTTGTACTGACGATTGCCACAATCGTACAACCAGGTGTATATGCTACAAGGCTTCTATCTATTGATCATGCTTTACTCGCAGCGTATAAAAGCACGAAATGATCCTGCTGGCAAACCAAGTGTGAAGTTCGTGGTCCGTCGAGTATGCGCGGAGATGCGATCCGTGCTCATGTCGCTGGTACGAAATAGATCCGCAATACCCGCCAGCTGGGTCCGGCATTTGGCCGGTACGTGAGAAGTTGCAATTCCTTCCCCATCATTGGTGCCCAGGGGTGGGGACTGCTGAACCGCGCACTTGACTGTTCCAGGAATGCCTCCTGGCAAAAGCCGTGACTTACGACGCCCGTAACCACCGGGACGGTGCATTTGGTCATATTTCGCGCAGCGCGCAGCGTTAGACAGCCTTGATCATTATGACTGACCCGAGGTCCGGGAGCAAACTGAAAATCCTATTAAGCGATTGCGTGGCCTCCGGTCTGGCAACCTCAATGCAATGAGACCCATGGATGATTGGAGCCTGCGAAGCACACAACTGGGCATAGCCGAACCCCATACTCCATGCCGCCCAAATGGTGGATATACATTCAGACAATGATTCTGATTCACCTGCGTGAATCGATGTTGACCAATTCCTACTCATGCAAGGCTTCTCCAATTGGGCGCATATGCTGGCGTGCCACTGACGCCGATCGAATCTAGACCACGAATGCGTCGAACTGATGCCGATAGGTCCGTGCTCTGCAGTCAGCCGCGTGGTCCCTCGTTGTTGGTGTCGGGCTTGAAAAGCGGAGTGTGGTTTGTAGGGGCGAATCTTCGAGACAACTTGGGGTTGACCCAATCCTCGTCTGCCAGTATGAGGTTGCTGGCGGTGGTCGTGCGTGCGTTCTCGTAGAACAGCTCGATGAAGTTACTGCCGACCGCTGACGCTGCGCGGCCTTGAAAATCGTTCCCCATCAAGGCAGCTTCGTCAGTCGCATAATCTTATGACATGACTGTTTTCCAGGTATCATCGAAGGGAAAGAGCCTGAGCCTCGCCCGAGAAACGTGCTGTGGTAGCGGCATCTGCGGCAGTACCCGTCCGTATCCAGTCGTGCCCTCGTCACCAGTGGCATCTGCCGGCCTGATTCTCCATGTGGCACCATGCTGCTGAGTGACCTGTCACAACGACAGAGAGAGGTGTGGCCAATATCAAACGTCTCACCTCACCGCTGCCGCCGTGTATGTCTCCTCAGCTAAAGTAAAGCAGCACAAGGAAGCAAAATGCGATGAAACTGCCCAGAATGATTCCATCCCTCCGTCTCTTAGTTCCTATTCTCGATATCAGTCCATTGACGCCCGGAATCTGTGCTGCTGCCGACGTGATTCGTCGGTTGACACTGGCCAATGTCTCTCTCTGAATGCCAAAGTTCTCGTTGATAGCGTATGCCTGGGCCAACACGCCGTCGATCACGCTATGACTTTGATCCAGGCGGCCTCGTTCCTGGAGCATGTATTCTGCTTCCGCTTCAGCGGGGTTGGAGCTTCGAAAAGCGTCAATGTCAGAGCGGACATTGGCGAGAAGGTGCTGCCGATCGCGTGCTTCGGATATAGAGGATTTCAGACGACGAAGTTCCTGTCGATGTTCGCTGAGGACTTCGCGGTGACGAGAGAGGTTGTTCTGTTTCAGTGTAGATGTGCTCAAGGCACTTTCTGAGTCGAGCAGTCGGGAGAGTTGTGCCACGAGGCTTTCACGCTGCATGCCTACATGAGTCTGGTGTCTGCCTAGCCAAAAGTGTTGTCTCCTACCTTTTCCAATAACTCCTCGATCTCAGACTCGTTCCGTTCTTCTTCTTCTGACGGCTCGGGAGGGAGGTTGGCCGTGGCTGCATATTGGGAATACGTGTGGAATAAGGCTTCAGTCTGCGCACGTAGTCAGTACACAGAGACTGGTCGGATCGCTCCCGGTTGCGCCTACCTGGCTTTCGAGTGTCCTGATTTGTTGGCGCAATTGCGCCCATCCACCTCCAGAAGCCATGGCGTATTCGAACTCAGAGCAAGAGGTGGAAGGATCGAATTGTGAGTTATGATGTTAGATCAAAGTAGTCGGACGTTGCAATTCATCACATATACTTGCAATGAAGCAACCTGTTGTTGACGAACAAAACGTAAGGCTTCCCCTGCATGCAGACTTGTACTCCACACGCAGCCTACCCGATGAACAAGGCTCAAACTCAACTTAGACCGTCCGCAAAACCGCCAAGGGATGAATCTCCACTTCACTGATCACGTGTAAAATATCAATCTTGGCATGGCGCTTGCCCACAGAACTTCAAAATTTCCGGCGTTGTTAACGACAGCGAAGTGAACTGCGTCTCTTACACCCACCACATCCCAAGTCGACACCCTCCCGCAATCAAGATGGTACACCTCCCAACGCTTCAAGGTCAATTGCGCACAAATTACTAACAACCCTCATAGTCGACCAGCGCCAGAATCAAGCCCGGCCAACTATGGGGCAAGAACAAGGATGACTTGAAGAAGCAACTCGACGAGCTCAAGTCTGAGCTGGGCCAACTGCGCGTGCAGAAGATCGCCGGCGGTGCCTCCTCAAAGTTGAACAGAATGTACGTCTTCACGAGACCCAGACTCAGACCCAATTGGAGACACGCAACGAGATGAGAAAGAGAAAGAAAACTGACAAGCCCTCGAATATAGACACGACCTCCGCAAGTCGATCGCCCGAGTCCTTACCGTCATCAACGCCAACCAGCGACACCAGCTCCGCATCTTCTACGCAAAGAAGAAGTACCTCCCTCTCGATCTCCGACCAAAACAGACCCGTGCCATCCGACGACAACTGAGCAAGAAGGACGCCAGCAGAGTGACCGAGAAGCAGAAGAAGAAGTCGACGCACTTCCCCCTACGAAAATTCGCTGTCAAGGCTGAGGCGTAAATGAGTTGAGGATGTTCAGTGTGGTCAATTGATTAGCTTTTTTCGGCAGAGGTGGGCTCTCATCATCGGACATGTCGCGAATGAATGGATGCCAAAGGTGTTTTCTGAAACTCGTCGTCTGCAGAATGAGCAGCGAGTTCAGCGGCATAGGTACGGAGATGGTATCGGAGGATCCAAGTTGAAGGTCTTATCCCGTCCACAGTACATGGTGCAAAAATGAAAATCAAAGAATTCACGAGACACTCGCGAATTACTGGATTCTTGCGTTACAATGCGGTTGGCAATGTCGAAATACGCACATACTCCGTCATGCGACGTGCGTTACACTTGATCCGATTGCCTGGCTTCTTCCATCTCCATCTCATTGCTACTGACCCGAACTGGCGTGTCGACTTTCTGCCCAACCTCTACTCTGCATCCGCATACTTCTTCCAAGGCTCGATCACCCACTGCCCATCACAGATACACTTTGAAAGAAGCTGGGAAACCGTCTTTGACCAATCTGGCGGTGGCACAACAATGTCCGCACTGAAACTGCCGCACCGGATACACCTCCTAATGACAGGCTCGGCAGTGCCACCAGGCTCCAAAACACCTTTCAGTATTGGCTTCTTCCTGTGAACATCGTAGATGGGTGGTGCTTGTTTCTTGTCATCAGCATGTTTTCCAAGCACATCATGGTTCAAAAAGACGTATTCCACGTCAACCTGATCGGTGAAGAGCTTGAGTCGATCGACCAACATCTTCGCCCTCAAACCAGCAGGGCTGTTGAATAGCTTGGTCAACAGGATCTTGATTGTAGATTGATATGATTCGGAGACCACGCCTGTGGCCATCATCTCGAGCTGCCGTGAAGTAGTGGCAGCGACGTCGCCCTCAACGTCGCCCTGTGCAGCCCAGCGATACTCGAACATTGCCTCGATCGCCTGAAAAGTGATGCCTTTACCGGTAGTCTGCTGTTGAATACACTGCAGCATTTGCATTTGGTGTCTCGTTCTCGGTTCCGTGTTCTTAGCATATGCCCTTACAGCTCTAATAAAGGCAACCAAGAATATGCGGGAGCAGTGGATATTCAGGAGGAGTGCGATAAGGCCTTGAGTGCCATCTCCTGCGGTGTCTCCGAGCCGCCCATGGCCTTTGTCACCAAACATTTCCGGATTCGTTTCACGGTCACCGACTTCCAGGATCACACTGATCATGAACCTTATTACGCCCAATCCCCATCGGATATTTGAGCATAGCATGTCTGAAAAGTCCTGGCTGACTTGGACGTTCGCGTTCTGAAGATCTCTTAGGTTCATAAACAACAGGGTGGCAGTATAGCGTATGTTGTTGGCCACCCAAGCCCATTGGGCACTCAGAGACCACCCTGTCCTCCCATCTGTAGATGATATTGAAGGAAGCTGTGGACAGTAAGCTGTAAGCGAAGCGTGGTAAGCCATTACTCTTCCCATCACCTGCTTATGGAAGATGCGCTCGAGCTCTGAACCTTGCGTCTTCTCATTAATGAACTCGGTATCCCTAAACAGAGTCCGATACATGCTTGAAACGACCATTGGTGCCAATTCGGGCGGAATCGTTTGGAGCGCACACATTAGCACATCGTCAATGGTGGCGTTTGACCAACATGCTCGAGCAAAAGCAAGATTCAGAGATGCGATTGCCGCGTCAACAGTTGGATCCAATGGCTGGTCGGGCTGTATCTGGCCCAGCTGGTTTTCCATCGCAATTATTTGAGTTTTGTCGTCCTGACCAATATCAGCCCTGACGCACGCGTTCGGGGAGAATCCGGGACACATCAAATCAGGAGTGAATGGGAATGTAAAACCCGACTGAGCCATTGATGATGTTTCCATCGTCGAAGCTGCATATGAAATCGACGAAAGGTCTTCTGAGCTCAAGTAATCTGTGCGATTCTCTTGGGTTGTAACAATCAGCGCTTGCTGACCATCAACCTGATGAAGGGTTGTGATGAACTGCTCGTTCTTTTCGAGTCTGCTCTGAAGAGTAATGATAGACCTAGACCCTGTATTACTGGACCCTTTGGAAGGTAGATCCGCGAACAAGGGGTGTAATTGTTGTTCGACTGTGGCGACTGTCCATTTCTGAATCATACTGCTAACGAGATAGCCTGGATCAGTTATGTTGATTGATCTGTTGATGCCTGATGATACAGCAAGAATGGCTGGTGGTGCCTGAGGCATTTTCTCGACTTCGGGAGAGTGGAGCACTTCCAGGTGACTGAGATTCCAGCCGTCTGGGTCGTAGAGGTCAGAGGTCGTTGGTGAGCCTGAGGGCCGAGAGGACACTTTGCCGGGGACATGCTGCACGGAGAAAACAGGAAACCCTTCATATTCCCCAACGCCAGACCAGTCTATTGACAGGAAAGAGACCGAGATCTGGCCCTTGAGTGAGTGGAGAGCAACCAACATCCTTCCTTCCACGGTCGGAGCAAAGCTGGCATGACTGTACAGCGTATCGTCTGATGTTGACACGCATTGGGTGATTATTGCGTACGGGCTCCTTGTCCTTTGGAAGCACAAGGTCAATGCGCCGTTCCGATGAGCGAGTAGTAGGGCCCTGGCCCAGTAGGGAGCCAGAGGTTTTGCTCTTGCGTTGTTATGCATCCACCTAGTATCATTCTTAGTTGCGTGGAGGACGACGTTTTTAGGTCGGTCCTGGCGATCTTGATTCAACCATGCCACGCCGATAGGTTGAGAAGTGTCGCTGACCTGGTCGAGGCTTCCAGATCTTGCTGATACCAGGGAATTAATGGCGACTAGAGAGCTGTGATAGATGAATATTCTTCCCTTGCCGTCGATAATGGCCAACTCGCCTCCATGTGCACTCCAGGCAAGGCTGATGGCATCCTCAAATAAGGTGGGCAAGGTCAGCCTCTCATGGAGTTTGTAAGATTGGGAGGTTCCATCGTAAAGGATGCATTCGATGTGTACATTTGAGCCGTCATTGGATATAGTGGCAATATGGCCATGCCTTGACCATGCGACACGTTCGAGACATCCACAATACCATCGATGTTGCAATTGTTCAATAAGGGCCGGGTTTGTGGCAGGAGTGACATTCGTACCAGCGCCTAGATTGTTGGTAGGATCGAGTTGTTGGATCTGTTGCTGCAAGGAATTTTGATTGAAGAATGCTTCGGAAGCGAACTGGTCGTTCTGATCAAGATCGTCTAGTCCCTCATCCATTTTGGCCGAGAACTCATTCCATGAGCTTTCGAGAAAGGCTAGTGGAGCCCCATACTACGGGGAGTCCCTTTGGTTGACCATCTGCGTTTGTGTACTATCCATTATGGTCGCTGTCGCTCGAGACAAGAGTATGTGTAAGATATCCAAATTTGCTAAGTAAGCGGGGTCCAAGCTGGCCTGCTGGCGATTGAAGCAAAGTGGGTAGCAGTATGTAAGCCACGGGGTTCTCCTTTCTGGGCGGTAGCCGGGGTAACAATCGCAAAACTTGACAGTACAAAGAATTCGAGAGTACAGTACCTTACTGGTGGTTATCTTGCTGATACTCTCTATTGCTGTCGTTTAAGTCCAAACTCGGTGATGTTGTTTACTGTGATAATTACGAAGAAGCCATCGATCGAGGTTACATGATTATGGAAGATAGAGAAATTGCGACCCAGGGTATTGTGCAAACACTGTTTATTGAGTATCTGTGGTAGTAGCAAGTCTCCTCTGGCTGTGGTAGATTTTCGGTAGGCGGCAGACGGCACCTCGCTGGGGCCTCCAGGCACACACACTTCCTCGTGCTTTAGCCTTTTCTTCCGCAAACAGGGCCTAAGCGTAAGCGAAACCGTGATGCCTTCCTTGCCTTACCGCCCGTTCCAAGGGGCTTACTAGGCTCCGGCTAGGTGGGCTTCCCCTTTCTATTGGGCACCTCTCGTTGTTTTTGGCATAATGAATGGCCCCGTCTAAGCTTTTTATTGTGTTCGGGCATCTGCATTGTTGTTCTGCGTTCCCGCTCATGCAGCCGCTGACGCTTCCTCCACTCATCATCACTCCTCCTCTTCTTTCCGTCTCTTCTCAGTCCAGTTCCAGGTCCTCCCCCAGGTCTAGTCCAGCCTCATCGCAATACTGCGCCTTCTCTTGCCATCCTCACCTCATCCTCCCGTCACCGATCTTGCGACCACCTCGGATACTTACAACAAAGACTCCGGCGAGATCTTTACTTTCATTTTCTCGAGTCGCAATTTTCGACATCGCTCTCGCCTCTAGAAATTCGAACGACGGTCGCTCCTGCCTTTCCTAAACAAAATGCAAATTATGCGATAAATAACTCGATCCGGAAACCACACTCACTTCAGCAACCATGAACGCCGACGACATTTCAGACCTTTCCTCTCCTTTAAGCTCGATACCGAGTTCACCCCTCAGTTCTCCTCCTAGTTCACCGATCATCCCGCCTGGCTTTCAGATTATCACTCCTCCACCTTCGCAAAATGCTGGCGACGATATGCCCCCGGCACGCAAACGTCGGAAGATCGAACCACGGAGTCGAACAACGCAACACCTGGACCTTACCTCAGACACTGCGCAATCAGAATATGACCGAACAGAAGCTCTAGATACCCTGCTCAAGGCTCTGCGAAACAGGCGGAAGATTGTTGTTATTGCTGGGGCTGGCATTTCTGTTTCAGCTGGGATCCCCGATTTCAGATCGTCTCATGGATTGTTCCGAAGTCTCAGAGGTGAACACAAACTGAAGAGCTCGGGGAAAATGCTTTTCGATGCATCGGTGTACAAAGATGACCATTCCACATCCAGTTTTCACGACATGGTACGCAAGCTCTCCAAGATGTCCGAAAGTGCCAAGCCGACCGCCTTTCACCGTTTCCTCGCCAGACTCTCGGCCGAGGGCCGGTTACTGCGACTTTATACGCAAAACGTCGATGGGCTAGAGAGCACCCTTCCGCCGTTGGCAACTCAAGTACCGTTGAACCACAAAGCGCCATGGCCCCAGACCATTCAGCTACATGGTGGTCTCGAGAAAATGATGTGTCAGAAATGTAGACACATTTCCGATTTCGAGGCTCATCTTTTCGACGGACCAAATCCTCCTCTATGTCCTCAGTGCGTCGCGGCGGATGCGCTACGGACGAAGCACGCTGGAAAGCGCAGTCATGGGGTCGGTAGACTAAGGCCAAGAATCGTCCTCTACAACGAACACAACCCAGATGACGAAGCAATCGGTGCAGTGACCACAGCGGATTTTCGAACGCGTCCCGATGCTGTTATCGTGGTAGGCACAAGCATGAAAATCCCTGCCGTGCGAAGGATCGTGCATGAAATGTGCCAAATCGTTCGAGACCGACGAGAGGGTACAACGGTTTGGATCAATCGAGATCCGGCGCCTCCTGGCAAGGATCTCGAAAACCTGTGGGATCTTGTCGTGAAGGGTGACAGCGACGAGGTCGCACGGATGGCTGGTCTGCGAGAGTGGGACGACCCTAACGTCGAGCTCGTAGAGAATCACACGACCGCCGACCTGGAAAGAGTCAAATCGAGCCAAGGACGAATAGAGGTTGTCATACCGGCTAGCCCCAAAAAGACCGAAAAGCAGGACGGCGTGGAAGTCAGGATCGAGAAGCCTGTGCAGAAACTACTTGTCTCTCCAGCGTTACAGGCTGCAACTCCACCACGCAGTCAAAACGGCAACACGCCGACAAAATCATCGAAACTACATCAATCAATTACTACCTCTCCCGTACGAATCAAGCTCAATGTTACGGCACGAAGCAAAGAATCGACGCAGACGAAAAATCCGGCGAGCACCGGCAGGACTATTGCAGATGTGCTTGGTGGGAAGGAAAACCGAGGTAACGCCAACAATAAACCGAAGAATACACTCAACAAACGGCCGAAAGTCACAAAGATTAGAGCTTCGACCAAACCTCGCATACAGCAAGTCATTTCCGGCAAGATCACGAAACCAACAGTATCAGTTAACATCCCGCAACCATACAGGAAACCCGCCCCGGAGCCGCTATCACCCCGAAGAGACTCAAACGAGACTTTGATTCCTGTGCAGAAATCGGAGTATTCCAGTGTCGAGGCCAGTCCTGCGCCGGAAACACCACCTTCGACCAGCGCAGACTGGCAGAATCCCATCACCGTATCTCCTACGGGTCGAATACCTTCTGATATGGTCAGGTTACTGAACTAGAGCTGCCAGGAATGAGTTCTTGTGCTGCGGTGCTTGGGCATGCTTCTTGTTGTTGTAGAGGAGAAGAAGGGCATGCGCGCCCAGGGCTGCATGAGGCTGCAGGACAGCTTGACCATCATTCTACCTATGCACGATTGGAGCATAGTAAGCATCTTATCATATTTGTACGATACCCAAATTATGCAGAGGCAGAAGATATGATGGTATTCGAGAGAGTATCAGTCGTTCCCGAATAGGATTCATTCGGTGATCTAGTACCAGATATCAAAGATTAAATTCGTTGACAGCGGGGCTATATATATATATATTACAGTACTCGTCGAGTCGCAGCCTTGCATTCTCTTCAATGACTTTTCAACGTTAAGATCGATAGACTGCACGTATAGCAAGTACGTCGATGGTTAAGATGGACATGGGAATTTATTCCAACCTTTTGAATCGATTCATGACAATAAATATACACAGTTCGGTAGCTGTGGCTGCCTTGGCACAAACCCGAACACTGCCTGCCTCAGTTTCCCAATGACTCTTGAGGTCCCATTCGCACTAAGTTAACTCCCATACATACATGAAATCAAGGACTGTTGGGGGTATAAAATGCGCGCTGGAAAAATGCCAACAAAAGAAATGGACAGCTCGCTCCGACGTCAAAAAACTCATCGTCTCACCATTACCGTGCCTCCCTTGACAATTACAACGCCTGTCCAAGTCCTGCCCTAGCATACGGAGAATCTTCGCGACCTGGCAGGTCACTAGCACGCAACCTCTTGCCTCCGGGTGCGCCTTGCATGTGGCTGCCACTATTTCGTGGACTTTGACGCTGCCATCCGCTCGGCATGCCCGAGCTCATGCGCCAGCTGGACTCGTCTCCAGCTGTAGGCATCCACATCTCGACTTTGCTGTCCCGGGGCAGGGGAGGCGGGGTGCTAGACTGCGCTTGAGATGGGACATTGTGGAACTCTCCACCGCTCTGGCGCCGCGGGACACCCATGTGCGGGTACCGGTCGTCGCCGACAAGACCGCCAGTTGCGCTTACAAGCGTAGAGTCGTCAGGGAAATACTCCCCTCGACCGCCTGGGTAGGAGTCGTAAGGAGTGTGGTCGAAGCTGTAGCGGCTGGCGCTATTGTCACGAGGCCTTCGGCTCGGAAGGGCCATCACACCAGCAGATTGGAGGGGCTGCTTTGATGGCTCACGTCGGATTTCGTTGCCCAAGGGACTAGGATTGGCGGGACGGTTTGGGTAAGTGTACGCTGCGGAAGTACCTACGGGGCTGTTTCTTCTGCTGTGTTTTGGCGGGATGGCGGGCGCGCTATATGGGTTGAATTGTGGGTTAGAGGTGTATGGTGCAGGAGCTACTGAGGATTCGGGTTGAAGTTGAGTCGCAGGCTTCGGAAGCGCTGCGCTGTAGCCATGGCTGTAGTTCGAGGAACTCGAAGAGGTTGACAGATCGGAACTATTTCGATGCATCACAGCTGGTCGACGGGGACTCTGGCTGTGAGCCCCACGTTCGCTGCTTCTGCTCTTCTCTCTCCGGTGTTCGTCGTGGTGAGTGAGCGCTGCACCGCCAATGGCACCAGCTGCGGCAGCTGAGAGCTCCGCTGCCACCCCCATGTGTCCGTGGGCTCTCTCCGCTCCGCTGGGTGCATATATCTGGTTGAAGCTTGCGTTGGCTCTCGCTGCGTCCCGACTCGGTCTTCGACCGCTATCGTCACTGTCTCGCGGAGTGGACTTAGCTAGGTTGGCCGCTTTCGTGGCTGGATCAACAGGAGAGACGGGAGAATATGGCCACGGCTCCCTGCCGTTTGTTTGGTTGACTGGGATTGGTTTCCGGTGGATTTGGCGAGGAGCCTGAGGCTCGATGGCCTTCTCGTTTAGTTCATCGTCCTTCTGCATGTGGCTGTTATTGTGGTGATTTAGACCAGCCGCCGCAGCGCCACCAGCAAGGCCGGCCGCAATGAGATCCTTCTCGTTTGATCTGTTGTTAGACGCATAGCTTCTCCAGCTTGTTGGTCTTCCCACTGCTACTTCCTTCTCGTTCAGGAAAGGATCCTCCCCGGGAAACGTGCCGTCAGTGAGGCCAGCGCGAGAGTTGGGCGCGGTCCTCCTGGGTGGCGGTGGGACGGGAATGAAGGGATTCTCGTTTTCTCCATCGTAATTGCGGAATGCTGGATGCTCGGACATAAGAGGTGCAGCTCCTGCAGCGCTGAGGCGTTGATGGGAAGCAGTCATACTGCTATTGCCTATTGGGTCCGACTGGCGGTTCAGTCTCCAGCTCTCCACCTCGTCGTCATCAGGGAACAAGCCTCGATGCCGTGGTGAACTGGCCCGGCGTCGTTTCCAACATAATAATAATGCGAGGATAAGCAGTCCTAGCGCCAGGGCGCCGAGAACGGTACCCAATATGATCGCCAAGTTGTGGTCATGGCTGGATTTTGACGAGGATACACTCGGTGTACTGGTCTCTGCCGTTGATCCCAGCACTGAAGAGGTCGCTAATGTGGAGGGGATAGATTTCGTAGTGGCCGCAGTTATTGTCGAAGATGTCTGTGAGAGCCTCGAGCTCGATGTTGACGAGAGTGTGGAGGATGCTGTTGGAGACGATGATGTTGAGCTTGAGTATTCTGAGGAGCTCGAAGATGCGGAGTCGTAGCTATCTGAGCTGGTTGCGGATTCGCTTGAAGGACTTGTTAATGTAGCTGCACTTTGCGAGTCTGAGGTTGTTGTAGCCGTAGCTGAGGCAGCTGAGACCAGAATTGAGGTGACTTCTGAGTAGACAGATGCTGCATCGGAAACGAGGATGCTGTACAGGTCTTGCGCTTCCACGAAAGACAGCAAACCCGTCACAAGCAGTAGGCTCTTGGAGGCCTTCATGGTTGCAACCCGCAGTACTATGCGCGCGGTATCCAAAGAAAAGTTGCAATGTGAGAGTAGGTCTGCAGGAAATATTCAAAGAAGACAACATATGTTACCAAGCGCAAGATGAACGAATGAAGCACGGCATGGCTATACCTGTCGTAGAGTTTGGGGAGAAAAGCATCTCCGCGAGCCAACGGCCAGGGTAGATATTGAGTCGCAAACGATGCTCACAGCCCAAAGGAAACCTACCTTCACCGTCACAGGGTTCTTAGGTTCCACGCGGGCTTGGAGGCGGCGTAGTCGCTAGGTGTTAGTTACATAGCAGCAGCAGGTCTCAAAGCCAGTCGGAATAAAAGAGACTGGTTCTGGAACCTGATGGCCGCAGGAAGATGGTCTACCGGCCAGGGAAGATCCCCCAAGTTTCCCATGAAACAGCTGTGACTAGCTTAACGGAGAGGAGGGTTCATGATGTGTTTGGGTGGCAAAAACATGTCTGAAGAAGAGAAAGATGGACAGCGACGATGATCTTTATGCAGGGAGAAGAGCGTTCTGTGGCGTGAATGGCTGGCCTGGTGGCTTCGTGGCGGTGCAATATCAAGCTAACAAGTCCACCAGTGGCGAACTTCATGGCCGGCTTTTTCAATCCGCCTGCCTCTGATCTTGCTGCACCGCCGCTGTACCTAAGAAGGAGCCTGCCGGATCATTATTACATTCCTTGGGGTTACTGCTAATCAATTGAGAGCATGATCTGACTTCGGTTGGAAGGTCCCGATGTATGTTGATACGAAGGCAGCTTGTCTCAGATACGAAGTCGCTGGGGGAAAGCTACCATTCACTGATCGACCACAAATGCCATCCTTTTATTTTTAGATTATCGATGCAGCCTTAGAACTGCGTCCCGGAACAGTCTCGTCGGAAGCTCCCTAAAACCGGAGAGTATCATGGCCAATTGTATGGCAATCAATGTGCTGGGCCGAGTACATTCCAGCTCAATATGGGTCTTGTGTGGAAGGATGTTTCTCTTTCTCCGGTGCGTGCCCGTTGCCATGGCTCAGACCAGAGCAGCCTGCTACATTCCTCCGCAGAAGCATGCAAGTTGCAAGTTGCAGTGTGAACGGACACCAAAGATGATATTGCATCACGTGATCTTATTTAGTCAGGTGACAGAAGGATTAGTCATTCATCTTGGAAGTCGATCATGTGATCCTTGATGCGTTCTATGTCTCCTATGGCGAGATCAAGAACATTGAGATGGGTTTAGCCCATTGCCTTGGAGGATGTGAGTATGCGATTCTAGTGGACGGAATTAAGCAATAATAGATAAGAGGTGGAGTCACGCGGCTGTCAAACAGACCTCCCGGGCACCTGTCGTGCTCATAGGCGATTACTATTTGCTGAATTCAATCTCTCGGCCGCCTGTTTGCTGCTCCTTGCGCCCACCTTCCGGGTCACTCAACCCTCTTTTTCCCTCTCTCGCCGTCTCTCTGTCTCCCCCCTTTCTCTCCCTTGCTCTTGCTTTCTGCGCCTCTTTTCCCATTCCTGAACCTCCCGCTGGCCTTGCACTTCCTAACTCATCACCATTCAACTTAACGTTACTTCACAACTTGTATGTTCGTACCACTACTTGACTGCCTTCCTTCGCAGCACGCTTCATAACGACTTCCTTCTTCACACCATCCTCTTCTTCCCTACCTTACTTTTTAATCCGTCTTCTTTTGTCTGGACATTGATCCAGCTGTGCGATTTACCAACCCGATCGTTGAGACTCTGCGGTCTGGCCACTGCGATCCGCTTATCCGCAAATCTTCTGCGTCATTCATTCCCGTCACAACAGCCATCTGTCCTCTGCTATCTTAACGAAACAACCCTTTAACATTCGATTGACGCCTCTCTAGTCTCACTCTCGCTCTTTCTACTCGACTTAGCGCTGCGCGCATTGAGATACACCATTTATAATCCTTATATTTCGCGATCCACATCGCCTTGTATTCCAACCATTATCTGTACTTGATTGACGACCGCTGTTTCTAGCGACTTCGATTCCTGTTGTTTCATCACTTGGAATTCGTCCATTTGGGTGTTTGCTGAATTGTGACCGGCATACCGAGGGAGGCTATTGTTTGTCTGGGTTGTTGGAAGTGTGCAGCAGTGCTGAAAGAGCAGAAACACATGGCTAGTGGTGGAAAGTCCAATGTTTGGTGACTAAATGGTCCAGATGGTCTACCTGAAAACGACAAACTTTTGCTGTGCGGCAGAAAAGAGCCACACAACATGTTGCGCCTCTTGTCTTGGACAGGTTGTGACAAGGCCAGTACCCCAGAAATGAGAATGTTCGTCTCAAATCAAGAGTCTCCAGGTTCTGGCGCGACCGCCATGTCTTCCCCGCGCAAACGCAAGCACTCTGCTGAACCTTCCAGTCAGCCAGACAAGAAGCGAGCGAAACCTGCTGAAAGAAAGAGCGGCAAGCCCGCGCTCGCGACAGTGACTCCTCCCCGCGCCAGCCCTGCTGAACTACCAGTCCTCAAGCCGTCTACGATCACGACTGAACCACCGTCCTCGCAGCCATTACAGCCAGATGTCAAGCTGGAGGAATGTGAAGCGGGCCCAAAGCCAACAGAGAATGATTCGCTGCTGACGGGCGCGGGCGCACAACGTCTTCAGTCTGTACGCAACGTCATTCAGACTCAAATCGGCCTTGAAATACTGCTCAAACATAAAGAACTTCGCCTTATCGACCAAGAAATTGCAAAATGTCAGGCCTCTTTAGAGCAACTCAGGCGATGTAAGGAGATCCCCTACCCTGGTACTCAACATCTGTCCGCGGCCGTAAGCGAAGGCACTGGATCAGCCTTGCGCAGCGCTTTCCCGACCCCTCTTCCTCAATCTCCTGCTCCGTGGGCCGTCACAGACGGTCCATATTCTCGGCACTACGCCAAGTGGCTGCTCCCAGACACTCGCTTCGACGGTGGTGAGCCGGATTCGTTAAGCGCTGTCAGTGCCGGAAAGAGTCCTCTCAAGTCAAGATCGACAAGAGGAAGTTTCGAAATGCCATCAGTATCGACCTCAGCACGTTCCAGCCGTGGAGGAAAGCTCAAGGCTTTACCAGCCGGCTACGGTCAACCAAAGGAAAAGGCTACAGGACCAATGATTGTCAAGCGCAAGTCGGACGGCTTGTCCGTGAAACTTGTGTGCCCAGACTGTGGTCGTCATGATTTCGGAAGCGCACAGGGATTCATCAATCATTGTCGTATAGGTCATGGCCGGAGCTTTGCAAGTCACGACGCCGCGGCAGATGCTTGTGGAGAGCCTGTGGAGATTGACGAGTCTGGAGCAGTGGTCGGAGCTGAGCCTGTTGCAACACCAACCGCGGTAAATGTTCATCCGCTTATCCGTTCGGCGAAGCTATTGCAACCGACGCCTCCAAGGACATCTGCACAATTGTCTGGCACATCGGCCAATGATGGTCCATCCGTTTCGAAATCCAAACTAGTGTCACCTGATTTTAAGGGTTCAGTTCTGACACCGAACCTGTCCGATCTGGTCAAGAATAGAGGTCTTGGTCTTGATCTGCAAGAGATGGTGGCTGATGCAAAGACGAAGGTCGAATTGCCTGACTCGGATTCGGAGGACGATGATATGGATGTCGACGTTCCTATGCAGGATACTGCTAAAGGCCGCCATCCTCAAGTCGCGGGAACCAAACAGCCATCAAAGTCTAGCAAGTCTCCGATGTCTTCACCAATCTTGAGTTCTCATACCCTACGATCGTCCGCCATCCCGCGACGAGGCTTGCCACAATACGATGGAGCTGACGACACACCCATTCATGATCGGCCGCGGGGAATGACTCTGCCCATGACTCAGCCTACCGTGACCGACCTCCAACCTTCCGATCCGTCTCCAACCAGTGAATCCAACCAGGCGCCCAGTCTTGTTGATGACGACGAGGAGTACGAAGCGCACTCACCGACCAGTAGTTCAGTCTCTGACGAGCACGATGTTGGAGAGGTGGAATTTGAGGTACAAGGCGACGAAGATGATGCTCGTAGCATTGTGCTACGCGGGCCAGAGTTCCAGCCGAGTTGCGCCCAGGCAACCCGACCATCTACTCATGTCAGACGTCCGTCGGCGATTCGAAGACAAGGCGAAGACCGTGAAGAAAAGCACGTCAGTTTCGTCAGCCCAAGTCCTGCGAGAGAGATGCAAACAAGTCGACAGGGCGGAGACCGAAAGAAGCGGAAGGCTTAGTGCTTAGGATGACGAGAGGTTCAATTCTCTAGACTTCATTTTCAATCAAGACTTGGTGGTTCACACAGCATCCTCGGAGTTTGGCAAGGGTTTGGAGACCGGTACCAGCGATTTGCGGGTTCTTACACCAGCAACGATCCTGGATACTGGAGTAACTTGAGGAACCGGAATGGGACGATACGCCGATACGGTGGTATCAAGATTGTGTTGTGTACATACCTAGGTACTTTCAGGTGTCTGGGATATGCAGCCACTCCTGAGCAAGTTCTACGCTTGCAACCTCAATACGAAAGACTCAGCTCTATATCATATGTCCTATAACGTAGGAGAGTCCGTTGTCGCGATGTTGATGGACTGCTATGAATATTCTCGGATAGCCTTTGTCCGTGGTCTGTATGGTGACAAGGCTGAACAATCCTTACCACGAGTAGTAGTAAACCCCATTTGCATTGCGTCAGATGTCTCTGGAACCGCCAAGGCCGATCTCAACTCGCAATTGTTTGCGTTTCCGACCGCCAGAGGCATCCTCTTGTGAAGTTGAGCTTGCGCATCTCACTCAAGGTTCTCCCATCCGGCCCAGTACGCTATATTCTCTAATAAGGCGAACACTCTTTTGCAGCCACGTCTGAGCTGGTTGGTAACTGTTTGACTCCGCGGCGCGGACATAATCGAGCAACATGGCGCAAAAATGTGTGCATAAAGGCTGCGGGAAGGTCTTCACAGATCCAGAAGAGAAGTGTGTGTACCACCCGGGACCTCCAGAGTTTCACGAGGGACAGAAAGGTAAGACATGACCTTGAAATCTAAAGGCGACCACTCCATGCTGTCTAAACCCCAGATTTGTGCAAGCGAGTGATTATCTGATATTTGGTGCTCGGGTAGGGTGGAAATGCTGCAAGCCCCGTGTCCTCACCTTCGACGAGTTCCTCGCGATCCCTCCCTGCACGACTGGCAAGCACTCGACAGTCGACGACACACCCGCACCACCTCCAAAACCTGCAGAAGACGAGGTCGTCTCTGCGGCGCCCACTCCCGCACCCGTCCCTGTTACGAAACCCCTCTCCACGAGTCTTGCAGCCGCCGAGCAGCCTGTACCGTCATCCACACCTAAACCCGAACCGCCGGAAGATGAGTCGGACGATCCAGACACCAAGATACCCGCGGGCGCAATGTGCAAGAGAAGAGGATGCGGCAAGTCACAAGACGACAAAGTTCCACGGAGTGACGAGGAATGTATATACCACCCTGGCGTTCCAATATTTCACGAAGGAAGCAAGGGGTGGACATGCTGTAAACGGCGAGTCCTCGAGTTCGACGAGTTCATGAAGATAGAGGGATGTAAGACGAAGAAGAGACATTGCTACGTAGGCAAGGACAAGCGGAAAACCCAGGACGGTGCTGCGACGGAAGAGAAGTTGGAGTCCGTGCGGAACGATTTCTACCAGACGATGGGGACTGTGATTGTCAGTTTCTACTTGAAGAAGATTGACAAGGAGAGGGCGAAGGTCGAGTTTTTGGCCAGTGGGACGGAGATCGAGCTGGACTTGCCGACTTCTGATGGGAAACGATTCACTGCGACGATTCCGTTGTTTGCTGAGATCGATCCGGAGCGGAGTACGTTCAAAATCATGGGGACCAAGTTGGAGATGGAGTTGGCGAAGAAGGATGGGACGAGCTGGACGACGTTGAGGAGTGATGAGGAGGGGAAGGGGCATAGGATACAGGTTGGGAGACCTGGGAGGGTGTAACTTGGACATGAATGAACTGGGTTACTACGGCCAATCTATGGACGCAGAACTGCGGCGTGGAAAGATTGACGAGCATAGCGTGGCGCAGGAATGCAGAGTTGTATCAAACTCTACGGGCTATGTATATCAAGGATTGATAGAAGGGGATAGCTTGCAAGAGTGTCGGACGGCCAGAGCCATGACATTGACCTTGATGCACTACTTATTCGGGAGCGCTCTGTCGCGTGCTCCTCAAGTACTGACTGCGCTCATGTTCGTGTACAGAGAAGATCTCCCGTTCGTCTGCCTGGACAGGTCCTTGAAGCACTGATCTGATCTTCCAAACGCAATGTTTGGGATCTCCCGCAACATCCTCCTAACACGGATGTATACATTCTCCCTCCATGTTTGAGTTGTAGTTTTGGGTTATAAAAAGGTTTGTAGCATCTCCTCCACAGTTCCACGCCATTGAACAGCGTGCAACCATAATGTGTTTTGGGAAAAAGGTCGGTGCGAACGACTCTCTGCGAAGCCGGGAACGGAAGGAATTTCACAAAGACGAGAAAGACCCTCAGCAAGCCACCGTAGTGGAGCTCCGGTGTATAAGTGTTTACATGGTAATGTAACACCTCTACTGATGATGAAGAGAGAAAAAAAGAAAGAAGATCAAGAAAGACCGAAAAAAGAATTTGTAGTTGCCAGCGGGCCCGGAAAAATGCAGCCTTGGCGACGCAAACACCTACCTGGTAGGTCACGTGGGTAGCGTTCGGTGAGCAAGTACGAGTATGAACAAAAGAAGATATACCGGAGGGGTTTTGAAATCGTAATTCATGGTTTGAAATGCAGTGGAAAGAGTGCAGAGAGCACCATCATAAATTCATGCAAGACGTCACTCGGACTCAAAGCCTGCAAACTCGACCCCTTCGCCCTGATCTTGATCTGTACTTGAAGAGTCGCCGTCCTGTGATCCCCCACCTTCGCTAACTTCAGCAGCTTCTTCTGCATCTGCCTCCTGCCCTACAATGAGGTCCTCCTTTGTCTCAGCCTCAGCGTCCTCAGCAGTCGGCGGCGGCAAATACCACGGAATTTTGCCGCGCATAAAGTCGTTCAGAACCATCTTTGCTACTCCGTCCACATCTGGTTCTCCTCCATGGTATAGACGACCGCCCTTCCGTGCAAGCAGCTCAAGGAAGTCGGTCGGATCGCTCCATCCTTTGATGCCGTACGTCTTCTCCATGTGCTGCGTCTTCACCCTTGCCAGGACAGCTGCGATATATTGTGCAGGATGCTCGACGTTCTCCACCCGTACGACACCTCGAAGCAGGAGATCTTGTGGCGTAGCGTTCTGCGACGGAGGCACGACGCCGGGACAGTCGATCAGGTAGATCTTTCTTGTCAGGGTGATGTACTGCCACACCTTGGTCTCACCAGGGATGGGGGCCACAGTGGCCACCTTCTTGGATTTCAAAGTGTTAATGATACTGCTCTTGCCCACATTCGGGTATCCCAACATGCCGACAGAGATCTGTTTGCGATTGCTATGTAGCTTGGCAAATTGTCGGAGTAATTCGATCAGGCTGCCTTTGCCGAATGGGTTTGTTATGCTGGCGTGCATCGCCAATGTAGGGACTTCTTTGGATAGTATGCGGACCCAGCGGGCAGCGACTCTGGTCGGCACCAGGTCGGTTTTGTTCAGGACGAAGACTAGGTGTTTGTGAGGCGCTTCTTCCCTCAGGTATTTCTCAACACTCAAACATCTTGTACCCACGGGATCTCGGGCGTCAAGGACGTGGATCACCACGTCAGACGAGTCAATGACTTTATACATTTCGTTCCAGATACGTTTGCTCTGACCTTTGCTGAATATGGGTTCGATGGCGGTGGTGATCTGCCCGTCGTCTTGGTCATCTTCGTAAGCTTCTTCAGATTTGCCAGAAAGCAGTCTGGCTTGTTCCTGTCGCTCCGCGTATGTTTCCATATCTTGACCAGCGCCTCCTGCCAAGCTGGTGAAGTCACCTGCGTCTAGCTTGACTCTCTTTCTTTGGGACGACGATCCAAATGTGTCGGAAAAGGAGGACATCTGAATGGTTCTCTTCGCCTGGTGCTGCCTCACACCGTCTTTGGCCTCGTGTCCGTCATGGATGAGCGACATTGGGAGCTTGTTGGTTTTCAGAAGTACATTGTAGGGATCCGACGTCCTCTCCGCAATTGCAGTACGGAAGGCACTCAAGGCGTCCTGGGATATCACACGAGTGTTGCCGAACCACTTTCGATTGGGCTCGACACGGGCATTGGGGATGTCTCTGCTTTGGTATGCGGCAGCCTTGGTGATCTCGCCGGCTGCGTTTCTCTGCGCACCACCACCCGTGAGAACCTTTAATTGTCGTACTTTCTTGCCGGACCGGTAGAAGTTTTCGCCCTTCGTTTTGACATTGCCCATGCCATCGCCAACTTTGCCTTGACGAATCTTGCGATTCGCCTCTTTCTTCCCTGTACCCATGTCGAATGTCACGAATTCTGGCAAGAGGGGAGAAATATAGAGGGTTCTGGGATACTGTGTATGGAGAAGTGCAATCGGTCTGGATCACTTCAGAAAAAAATATCAGAGCGCAGGATCGGCGGCGCATCTCCGTGACGCCGATTGAGCCGAGGATTAACCACAGTCACGTGGGAAACATGAACTCCAAGACTCAGACCAACCACCTACTTCACTTCCATTCATACTCACAGTCGTTTACATCAAATTCCTGCAACACGGGCGGGATTAGAGCATGAGTACGAGCACTCTGGCATACGTACAGTGACGCTTGTACCGCGAATCGCGGCGACTGTGGAGCTGCACACTTCTTGATTGACCAAGCCTTCGTCAGGTCTACACATGCTTCCTCGATGAAGTCCAGTGAGTTGGAAAACTCAACCCTAGATCATCAATCTTGCTTCCAGAAGGATCCAAGTCCTTGAGGAACAAATTGGCCCGTAGCTCTCATCCTCGCATCTGATCTGAAATTGCTCAGGCATGGTTTCTCGATAGCCATGGTTCTTTGACGTTAGCGTACCTTCCTTCAGTGGCATATATTGCAAGCTTTCCTGGACCTACTGCATGCTGCAGTCTGCCATTCTCGCCGAGCCGGCAGTCGGTTAAGGAATAAGGAAAAGTGTGGTTGAACCACCTTGCTGACCCGAGGGGTTGATACTCGATTAACAGTCCGACATGGTTCTCCAGTCCCCGCAATCACCCCACGAGTTAGCCGACGAGGCCGAGCAAAGAGGAAACTTTGTGTCATAACAAGGAACATGCATGACCTTCCTCAACGATCAACGCCTCAGACAAAAGATACTAACAAACCAAGTAAAATATCGTCCTGCGTACACGGGCAAGATATAAGAATAGATTTACCACTGCAACAGCCGAGGGCTACGGCGTGCAAATTGAAGTTGACAGGACCTCACTACTCTACTCGCATGTGTGGCTCGCAATGGTAAAACTGTCAAAATCATGCAAGGCACTCTGGTTTCACGACGGTGGAGCTTGTCGTCTCGGGGATCATTTCCGCAACGTCCACGTTAGGGGCATGTCTTCTCTCAGGCCTTCGACCGCGGACAGTGGCTACATCCTCACTCCAGAGTTGCTGCAAAACCCATTCACCTCAGACCAATCGTACCAGCGAGTCCTGGAGTGGTACCTTCCACAGGACGTCCTCCGATCAGTCAAACCACGCCTCACCAAGTTTGCGGAAGAGGCCGTTTCAGACCAAATCAACGAATTCATATCAGATGCCGAATCTCAGCAACCGCACGTGAAAACACGCAATGTCTGGGGTGCTCGGTACCCTTATGACCGCTTGGTGACGGCCCACGGGTGGAAGGAGTTGGGCAAATGGGGGTCGAGAAACGGGTAATCTGTTTGTCTCTCTCAGGGAATCAACTAACTGACTTATCACGCAGAGTGATATCTCTCGGCTATGAGGAAGAGTTCAAGCAGTACCGGAGAATCGTGCAACATGCATTGTAAGTTGGACTTGGCCGAACCTCCCAGGCATGCTCTGACAAGCTCAGCAACTACACATTTTCGGCGTCATCAGCAGTATACTCATGCCCTGTTTCAATGACCAGTGGTGCGGGACGATTGATAGGCAAACAGCTGCCGTCCTTACCAGATGACCACCCCTTTCACGAACTCTATCGCCTTATTACTGCACGGCAGGACAATTGGATCTCGTCGCAATGGATGACTGAACGGCCTGGTGGTAGCGATGTACAAAACTCGGAAACTGTAGCAATCTACTCGCCTCCGCCCAATAAAACAGGCAGGTATGGCTCAATCGAAGACGGAGGCTATCTCGTCTCCGGCTTCAAGTTCTTCTCATCTGCAACAGACTGTGACATGGCGTTCATGTTGGCCAAGACCGAGTCCGGCCAACTGAGTCTTTTCGTTGCACCGGCGAGGAAGACAGTCGTCGTCAACGGCAAGAAGCAGCAAGTGACCAACGGTATCAGAATCCATCGCCTCAAGACTAAGATGGGCACCAAAGAACTCCCAACCGCAGAATTGGAGCTCGATAACGTCAGAGCACACCTGGTCGGCCCTCTCGATCGGGGGATCGCCACCATCGCCCTCCTCCTCAACGTCACAAGAACCCACAACTTCATCACGGCACTCTCGTGCTGGCGTCGTGGCATGGCCATTGCTAAGAACTTCGCCAAAGCTCGAAGCACGATGGACCAGCCCTTGTGGACGCTTCCGATGCATCTACGTCTCTTGGCAACCATGGAGGTCAAGCATCGAGGCGCACTGCAACTCGCTTTCTTCACCACTTCTCTTCTGAGTTTCGTTGATAATGGCTTTCCTCACGAAGGAGTCCGACAGAATGGATACGTGCCGCTACCGGACTCAACCGAGAAGACCGAAATCATCCTACGGACTCTGACCGCGACGGCCAAGGCCGTCATTTGCAAAACTGGCACCCTCGCTCTGCAAGAATGTCAAGAAGCTATGGGCGGCGTCGGATACATGGATGAACCGGAGGAACCGGAGTTCAACATTTCACGACTCATGCGCGACACTGCCGCCAACATGACATGGGAAGGCACCACGAATGTCCTAAGCAGTGAGGTTGTTCGGCACCTATTGAACAAAAACGGACGACATCTGGGAGCGTTCGGTGAATGGGTTCAGCAAGCGACTTCACAGATCAGAGATGCCGAGTTGAAGAGTGCCCTGGATCAGGCTTGGAGGGAGTTCGGGCGCACACTGGACAGTAAGCGCGACGATGTGGTAAGCGCGCTGGCGATGGGACGCCAGCTCATGTTCAGTCTCGCCTGGATTGTCTCCGGTGTGCTGCTGGCACTTGATGCGGAGAGGGATGGGGATGCCATTGCCGGCGAAATTGCACGACGCTGGGTACTCGAGGGTGAAGGAAATGTTGGCGAGTTCCACCTTCCAAACATTGTCAAGGTTCGTGAACGAGCTGTGGCTGTCAAGGATCGTGACAGGATCAATTGGGATTGCCGGCTGGTCTGGGGCATGGATCTGCCCGAAGGTGCTGCAACGGGATTTCGGGCGCCAAATGTTGATAGGATTTCAGCCCAACTATAGACATATCGAGGGTGAAGACGGGCTTTGATACAGGTCGTCCAGGCGTGTTTGTATTGTAATGAGTTCGGGGACAATCATCCGGTGGCGTGATTGGATCTTTCTGCACAGGGCACATCTTAAGGGCCACTGGGGCTTAGTAGGACCACGGCCCGCGCCTGTCATGAGAGATCGCTCGGATTAAATGGAACAGCCGACGGTTGTGTCAGGCAAACGAAATGGAATTTGAACAAGTTCAGGTTTTGCAACGTTTCAATTGAACAGACCGAAGGCAAATATATACATGAATGGTCTTGCCCGGGTATCCGTCTTTGCTGTGATTTGGCTCCAGCATATATGCATTGTGCGCACCGTATGGGGCACTCTATTGAGGCGACGCCGTGCCTCGTCTCCTCCCTGACGGGGTGAAGTCGTCCTTCCATCCTCCAGCCCTTGCTGTAGCAATCCCTTCAACGCCGATGCATGATGTGATGTGTTCATATGCTTCCGATCCTCGCTGGTGGTCATAATATCAAGATTCGTCCATGAGGCCGTTTATTTTCCCATCCAGGCTCGCCGCCGTTCAGCTCTTAGCCTTGCTTCATTGACACTTGCTGGATCTTGCATAGCCCATGTGAATACTGCCATGGGCCAGAGGAATGCGGTGAAGAAGCCGGCTTGTTGTAGATGTTGTCTTGACATGGGGACGGTCCATGGTTTCCACATTCGTAGACCTGCCATTTTTGGTGCTGTTTGAAAAGGGGTTGAGAAGATGTTTGAGATGAGGATGGTTTTTGAGTTGAGTTGTTGGTTTCGTACTACCTTGATGAATGGTTCAGGAAGGTATCTTGAGAGTAGTAAGATGATGAATGAATAATGATTCCATCGAAAGCTGTAGCAATTTTGGTGTCTTTTGTACTCTGAGGCACTTCATGGAGTTTGCACGCACTGGGCAGGCCAGGCTGTGGTGTGATACTTACTACTGATCTGCAGCGCCTGACAGATCATACCACCACCACTTACCGGCGAGGTCCAGACTCAGAACACATCAGACTGCAACAGGTGATACTCCTTGCCACCTAAAGACATCGATACCTTCCGAATGAAGTAGCCATACTCTTTCCAGCTCTCATTTTCGTACAATGGACACCTGCACCAGAGTCTGGGACTCGACAACACAGCTGTAAGATGAAAAGTGGGCTCAAGACCACTTTCACCCAGCAAAGGCTAGGGGATGGAATAATTGTGGACAGTCATTCACGATGATGGATTCGAATTCATCGTCTGCACCTACATTATGGCAAAGAGTGTCGTCGTTGGAAACAGAATGCATGGTTATTGTCGAAGTTCTTGCTGGTTTGTGGCCAGAGAAGAGGTAGACTGACCACGAGTGACTTAGTAAGGCCGGGCACGTGCCTCTCCACTAGATGGCGCTTGCAAAAGCAGCCACGCCCTTTGATCTCCCGGGAGACCAGGCATTTTACGAGTGCTTATAGGGGCACGTGTCGGGGGCCTGATCACTGTTAGAGATGGACCTTCTCCCCACAAAAAGGGATGAGCGATTTTCGAAGACTTTAAACTGTTAAACATCACAACACCAGGCAATTGTCACACCACAATCCTCAATCTCTATGCCGTCTTCAACCACCCCTGGCTGGTCAAATCTCCTCACATCATGAAATCGCAACATAATTATTCAGCGTCCGATTATGTACGCGATAATGGTTTCCCCTTGACCTGGATGTGCAAATGTTGTTGTATAGGTCGCGCAGCAGCGGGCATGGATGAAGAATTTCAAGAGTATCAACAACGCACCAAACCCCGGCCAGGGACAGTCATCGGTCGTCCCGCTGGTCGGGAGGCATATCAAGGGCGATCAGCCACCATGCATTACGCTCAACAACAAGCCCGTGACAGGCCGGTAGAGAGCGCCCAGAGAGACGATAAGTCGCCAGTCGAGGCTACATCGGAAACATAAGAATTTCTTTTCGTCCACAGTCTACGAGCGCAACATTGTTGCGAGTGGTTACTATCCTGACCCCATCCACGGTCATTTGAGAGGGTTAGAAAGGTATTCCTGCGTCTGACTAGGTTATCCTGGGTGCTCTACCGCACTTGTGGGTGTACATTATGCTTGACTGGCTAGATCAAGGTTGGAAGGGAAATTGGCCGAAATCGAGGTTGAACACTATGAGGCAATGATGTCAGCAGCGGTCCAACACGTCGACACTCCTTTCGAACGCACGATCTTTATGGATCGAAAGACTGGATTACACTCACTTTCTTCAAAAGCACCATATGCTTCATCAATGTGTTCATCGACATGGAAGTCCGTCCTGTCTGCGTGGTGAAGCGACTCAAACTGCAAATATGAGACTACAGATTCGTCAGGCCACTCATCGGCACGGTTGGCATTTTGGTAGTCCAAGCCAGATGGCGTTTCGCTTTGTACTGTGGCTGCGGTCGCGGCCTCCATGTCCACTTGAGAAGTTGCCTGCGGCGTCGTGTAGCCTCTCCGGTGTGACTGAGGGGCGGCATGATTGTCTTGAAATTGCCTTCCTGCAACCGTCTGGCCGATACGATCCTTGGGTCTGCCTGTGTCTGAGACTCGTAGAGCATTTTCCATCTCACGTTCCATTGTTCTCTTGTAAAGTCTCGTCAGCATTTGATCGGTATGCTTTGCGATTTTGCTGTCGTCTTTGATAGCCCTACAGGCGGCGATGATCCTCAGCACCCCCGCCTTCGCTTCCCCAGCCACTTGACTGTATGGTTGACAAGTTGGCGCGATGCACAGGATGATCCCGGCGGTAAAAAGGTGCATGAGCACAAACGATTGTGCAACGTGACCCTCGAACTCGTTTACTGGGATGCCCGACATCCGCAATGCCGCTCGTACTGAGGTGCCTAGGGAGTCAGGAAGGTCATCAAGCGGGATCTTGTCCTGGTTTGGAGACAGGGATATCCGGAGTTTCAACAGAGGTCGATGAGCCCACACCCTGGCGGCATCATGTAGAAGCTGGAGGATAAAGCCTTGCAACCCCAATTTCCTCCTAACACTGCGTTCCTCCGGAGTGCATCGTTCAAGTTCAAGAACATTCCAGGGATCCTCCGCTGACCATTGTGAAGGTTTGAAAACTGCCGGCAGATTCTCATGCCACTGCTTCAATCTGTCTTCTGTGGTGTTCACGACCTGAATGAAAGCCTTCAAATCTTGAACAGAGGCTGGACTCGGCAGTTGCAGGACCTTGAAACTCTGCAACGTCTGTCGGATGATGTGATAAATCTCAAACTTGAGAGTGTGGTAGGTCAGAAAGGAGACGGGGCGCTCGTCCTCTTGTAATATTGGAAGTGCTGCTGTGCTGCTTGGGAGCTCGGTATCATCCAACTCGGTGAGCATCCGGAATTGCGCAAAAGCAGGATCGAGCGAAGCTGGGCGTCCGAGTATCATGGTTGAGAATTGGTCGGCTACAACCAAATGATTCCAGCACCGGTTGCCCACTTCTCGAGCAATCTCATCGGTGTTTCGTGCTTTGTCGCAATGAAGCGCAAGTGCATATGCCGTTCGGCTGGACACTCCAGAAACATTCCAGGCAAAGTTTGACGATCCAAAGTAAACATGATACGTCGTTAACAACATGCAGATCTGATATGCTTCGATTCGTGACTCCAGCATGATTTCGTAAAAGTGCGTCCCGATCTGCGACATCAAGTCGGCAACGACTGAACTAGCTGTCACGGAATGAGCCTCCAACACGCGATGTCCTTTCCACGTCTTGTCGTGCTGGACACATCGCAACCCAAAAGCTGCGACTGCCGCCACGAGTAGCACTTCACAGAGTCCGTCTCGTCTCCACGCAGATGGTTGGACAATGTTCTGGGCCCGAACTGTGAAGGAAGGTTGGTGGAAGAGCAGAATGTACCAGTTCACCCGGTCGAAATAAGCATCCACAGCGACTTGAAGGACGCTCGGTGAAGGCCAGCGGGTCGAAATCCAAGGGAATGTCTGTTCATCCGTATCTGACTGCCGTGCGTCACCCGGAAGCTGTCCATTGACTGGCGAGTCGTTCTCATCGTCCTCTCCAAGCACGAATTTTGCAAACCCCATTGTGGACTCGTTGGCGCCATATTGTCGACTTTCATCAGGACTTGCCGCTGTGGTTTGCGCGATATCGAGGCTAGAACCATCGACATGGGAAGAACCGGCTGGATAGGCAACATGGTCTGATGGGCTCGCACCCGGGATTCTAGGTAAGAGCCGGACATGATGTTGCACATCCTCCGAAGCAGTTGACGGCGTTGTCACTTCTGCCCCACGGTCCACATCTGAATAAGTCGATCTCTTGCGTTTCAAAGAAGAGCCCTGAGCTCCTGACTGCGGCTCACATTTGGCACCAGCTCTTACACATAACGTGCATGGTTTTTGGACATCACACTGGAGGTCTTGTGGTCAACATCCACCAGACATTGACGGCATCAGGACTAGTTGGGGATATAGATACCTTGAGTTTCTGACGGCGACATCGGCCGCAGGCCCATGAAAGTCTACTGGAGCGTTGCGTAGGATCCATCAAGTGAACAACAATTGCGGCTAAGCAATGGCACCTGTTTCATGGAACGAAGTCCGGTGGAATGGTAAGAGAAGACCAAGAAGTTTACTCAGTACTCACGAGAAGGTCCGCCACAGAACTTGGGGCGTATATTTGGCTCGTACTCTGTGCTGGGGTCCGGGCAGGCATGCCACAGAAGCGAGGACGCGGGGAAGCCTGCAACACACACACCACTGTCGTTGAGGCCAGCATCGCTAGTGCCTTGGCCATCGCGACATGGCGACCCTGTTTTCAGAAAAAGTGGCACCGTCTGACAGGGCGTACATCGACAACATGAGTTCGAAGTCAAGCACGGTCACAATAGTGGGTGCCTTGACGGCAAGACTGGAGCGCTGTACGACGGAGCTGACGGTCTTCATCCCGTCAAGACCAAAGGTATATTCTAGTGTGCGAAGGACTCCAGACTGACAATGAGGGGCATTGTCTATTTGCACCTGGAGAGGAACAACCGTCAGACCCTGCCACTTTTTCTGGAAACAGGCTTGCTGGTTGTCCATTTGCGGGCGAATGACTTGTCAGGAGGAGGACCGTTCAAAAGCCTTGGCCATGAAAAACTTCCTCGATACATTACATAGAGTGGAGACATTACTATGTCCGGTGGACGAGGCTAACCACGCCAGGGGGATCAGGTGCATCCCCCAAAATCCGAACGCCCTGGCCGAGCCAAATATTCAGGATTCTATGTGACTTTGAGCACAGGCTGGACTTGGGCCCATACATTCGTTGGGTTGTTCCGAAAACCACCACCTCGATACCTGGGGAAATTTCACGCGGTGGCCAGACTGACAGGGAACCCGCACAGTAACATTCTGGATCACCAGTGACCACTCTCGCTGCTCCAAAAGTTCAACTCTTCAGAGGGTGTATTTGAAGCCTTGAAGTCCTTCAATAGGCTTCCCACCATTATCAACCCTCTTGTTAGCTCGGTGGAATTTGAGGCTCAGCGCGATAACAATGATCACGATCAAGACGTTCGCGAGCATGCAGGTCAAAATGCCCGGGCGGTAGTTCGGGGCATCTTTGGCACGGAAGACGGTTGTTCCAATGATACCGCCAATGCTAGCGCCTCCGACGAGAGTTGCTGATGCCAGGGCTCTCTTCCACTGACCACGAATGTTGTTTCTGATAGGCCGTTAGCGTAGCTACACCATTGTGTTAAATATAGAAGACGTACCCTTGGTAGGTGAGTAATGCTGGACAATTTGCGTTGGCTGGATGCTTGGATTAGCCATTGTTTTCTTACAGTGCTTCTCGCATGGAGGCGACACTCACCTGCTGTTGTAGCTAGGAAGACACCGAAGTAGCGAACGCCAGGGGTATGGACGTAGCCCAGAAGAGCGAGCCCAAGAATACCTATTATAAGCAAGTCAGAAATGCCGTATGGATCACGAAGCCAGAGAACCTACCTAGCAGAGCATTTCCAGCTACCACCACTCCACGCATCCGCCATTTGTCCGCAAAATAGGCTTGGACGAACATCACAATGGCAGCCATAACGTATGGAGGTGCCACCAGGCACTGTGCCTCGGCAATGGAGAAGCCCATTCCGTCTAGAAGAATAATGGGCAGGAAGTAAGCGATAGCGTATGAATTCGTCGTCGTCAGCATAGTGAGCCAGGCAAATGCCCATACTTTGCTGTCCAGCGCGTTTCTGAGGTATTTGCCGACGGAGAACTTGTCAGGCAAGGTGTCTGAGCGGTCCTTCTCGATTCGTGCAACAACCCAAGCTGCCTCTGCCTCGTTGAGGAAATGCCAGGACTTTGGGGAATCCTCTGGGAAATCAACAATGATGAAGTAAGCGACAAAGGCGAGCAGGCACGTCACAATCCCTTCTATCTGAGAAGAGGCCACCGTCAGCTCCTAACGAGAATGAAGTTGGCACGCAACTTACAATGAAGATCCATCTCCAGCCCGAGAGGCCCGCGAGGCCATCCATCTGCATCAGCCCGTAGGCCAAGATTCCACCGAAGCCTCCGGCCATGCTGCCGATCAAGTAGAACAGGGCATTGCGTTTCTGCAAGTCGAATCGAGGATACCAGGTGGAGAGAAGATAGACACATCCAGGATAAACTGGATTCGTTCGAAGACGATGTCAGCGTCCACACGCAAATGAAGACAGTAACAGTGGCAAGACCAAGATATCAGGAATTTGTCACTTACAACCTGCCTCTAGCGCGCCTAGAATAATTCGAAGCACACACATGACTTCCCAGCTCGGAACGAATCCGAACCCCTGTACATTTCCAGGTTAGAGGAAGCCTTCTGGGACATGTCCCTCCTTGACTTACGATCATAACTGCGCCCCAGGCCAGGACGATGAAAGTGAGAAAATTGCGCGGTCCGACTGTGCGTATGAGGACAACCGCAGGCACTTGGAAAAGAGTGTACGAGATGAAGAAGACGAGAGAAACAATGGTGTAGGCATTATTCTTCGCATTCATGCCCAGACCTGTCTGCATTCTATTGGACAGTTAGAGGTAAAAGTTGAGGGAGCAGAAGAGTGAATGCATACCCAGCAATCGAAGCAGAGCCAAGGTTGGTCCGATCGAGAAGACTGATACAATAGAGGGCCCCAAGCGTCACAGCCAGACGTAGGTCGATCTTGCGGACGATCTTTTTCTCCTGTGCTGGGGTGAATTGGAGGGCAGCGTCGTCGTCTAAACCCTCCTTCATGACGAACTCGACCCTATCGTCAGGGACATTGTCTGCTGCCATCTTGGTCTCTGGCGTGTGGCTTGCCATGACAGTGAATAGGGCGAAGTAGAATTGCTGTTTGAACAAACTCTGGACAAGATCTAAGAGGTCCTCGAGCAGGGGCAATAGTCACATTTAAATACCTGAGGCTGCCCTGGCCATGTGGGCCAGAGCACGGGGTGTACCTAGCCATCGAGGGGAGATCTGTGGTGCCCCAGAGCGAATGGTCCTTTCTGCAATGGACCTTGGGGAGTCTGGAGGGAGTGGTTCACGTCGACCAGTCCACCGGACGTCCGTTAGTCTCGTCCACCGGAGACTTGGCCATCCACCGTTGTAGAGTTTGCAGTGACTAGTTCTGTGGAGTCCCCGCTTGTCATGTCCTTCAAGATCTGGTAGCCTGCAAGTTCGAAGAAGGGAAAGCTTTGTAGAAGAAACCATGAAGGAGTGAGGTGGTCATGGGTTAAGGGGTATCACGGTCACGATCATGCTATAGGCTGGCCTATCAGATGAGACGTCCGTCAGACCGCGAATAGATCAGGCATATTGGTCTGCGAGACACGTGACAGGGCATAATAATGGCCTAAAAACTGCGTCTGTCAACCACAATCGAGCGCCAGACCAGATGTTTCGAATATACTCGGCATCATCCATCAAATCACCCAAATCAGGAATCGCCTAAGATTTACTAATGCTTTTCGTCTCTACCGATTCGCGAGGAGCGACGAAGATGCAATCAGCTAGATGGCGAAAGGAAGGAACATATTGCTCTTGTACAACCGCCTTACCCCGCCTTACACATTGCCGATGCATGGAGTGACCCCAGAGTTGGGTAGCATGACTACAGGAATCGCAAGGTAGGTGTAGAAAACGCTTCGCCTCAATTCTGATGGCTTCTCACACACTTCCCGTCCTCACATTGCTCTCTGGACCCTTCACCTTCAAGCTGCTCCTGTCGACAGCTAGGTAAATATGTTGGGTTCGAAAGTCTTGCTCCTTGCAGGCAGCATCCTCGGTGTTGCTGCTCAGGCACCTCTACCCGTAGTAGATCTTGGCTACGAATTGCATCAGGCAACATTCAACGTGAGTAGAAAATGCCTTCAAGCAGAGCCAGCATCAAGCACAAACACTGAAACCCACTCAGGAATCTGGGCAGTACTACAACTTCTCAAATGTGCGTTATGGCGCGCCACCAGTGGGACAACTGCGTTTCTCAGCGCCTGCTCCCCCAAGCACGAATGACAGCAAGATATTCAACGATGGCTCTACAGCTGTGACGTGCTTCCAGGCAATACCAGCCTGGACAGCCTCCACGGCAGACTGGGTGGTCAACGGTACGGCTTGCTTTCAACATCTCCGCAGGGTATCAAGTGCCTTCACTCGCAGCAACGCCACCAGCCGATCCTACAGCCACGGAGGACTGCCTGTTTCTCGACGTGATGGTCCCTCAAACCATCTTCGAGGCGGCTGGTCAGGCTCCAGGGGTACCAGTGTGAGTGCACTCGATTCTTGTCGAATTCATGATCCAGCTGACCAAGCCAACAGCATGGTATGGATTCACGGAGGAGGATACACCCTCGGATCCAAGACGCTCTACAGCCCATCTGCCGCAGGCCTCATCAAAGCAAGTCAGGCTCAAGGCGGCGATGGCATAGTCTGGGTAGGACTGAACTACCGCCTTGGAGCCTTCGTACGTTCAGACTTCCACGTCCTTTCCAATCGTCCAGTCCCCACTAACCACTTCATCAGGGTTGGCTGTCCGGCCCAACATTCCAAGCCTCCGGAACAGCGAACGCAGGTCTCTACGACCAACGTCTGGCTCTCGAGTGGGTGCAACAACACATCGCCAAATTTGGCGGCGACCCAAGCCAAGTCACAGTCATAGGAGAATCAGCTGGTGGTGGGAGCGTACTGCACCAAATCACTGCCTTTGGCGGCTTAAAAGGCCCAGTACCCTTTCAGCAAGCCATAGTCCAAAGTCCCGGCTTCCAAATGACCCCCAGTGCCACACTGCAAGAATCGATCTACAACTCCTTCCTGACCATCGCAGGAGTCGACAATCTCGACGAGGCACGAAACCTGTCGACACAAGACCTTCAGCTCGCCAACTACAAGCTCGTAGGCAGCTCATATCCATACGGCTCGTTCACGTCCAACCCAGTCGTCGATGGAGCATTCGCCCCAGCTTTGCCAGGCCAACTCCTTCTTCACGGACAATTTGACCATTCTCTCAGGATCATGGCAGGCCATAACATCCTAGAAGGTCTCGAGTTCATGAACCCGTTCGCCCAGAACGAGACATCCTTCGAAGACACCCTACGCTTATACTTCCCTACGATCACTGACGCCGAGGTCGAGTACATCTCCTACACGCTATACCCACCTGTATTTGACGGTTCCGTGGGCTACACCACGCCCACAGGGCGAAGCGAGTTGATGATCACGGAGGCATTCTTCACGTGCAATACCAATTTCCTGGCACGCGCGTACGACAACAATGTATTTAATTACATATTCAGTGTTCCACCGAGTCTTCACGGCGACGACATTGCGTACACATATTACAATGGGCCGAGCGCGTCCGTCAAGAACGACACACTAGCGGTCATCATGCAGGAGTATTTCACGAATTTTGTCATCACGAGCAATCCGAACGGAGCAGGACTGCCGGCTTTCCCAACATATGGTGCAAGCGCCACGGTGTTGGATCTGAATCTGACGACCATCGGGCCAATACCGGACAATGTTGCAAACGAGAGATGTCTGTGGTGGCAGAAGGGATTGTATGCTTGATGCTTCAGGGATGAAAGGGAGGAGTGTGACCCTGTCTTGTCGTATGATACTCTGTAGCCATAGTTGAAGCTGTAGCTACTTCAGCTCTCTAAGCAAATCCAAGAAGACAAGGAAAGGCGTCCCTTATCACGGTGTCTTCAAAAATTCCAGCTCCAACAGCACATGTGACGATCTCTTCATGACCGGCGAGAAACATACCAAGAGTCACCATCGTCGCATTTTCAGCAATCAGCACATTGCCTGATGGATATCCATGATTGCCCGCTCCAACTTCGCACGATCCCTGCCCACGCCTTCTCTTCCGGGATTGAAGATGGTCTTTCGAGAAATGTCGAGTAAATGTGGTCGGCAATGTTCTTGTTCTGGATCAGGCGTCTTCTTCAGCCTCATTGCTAGGCTCCATTTTCACCTCCTTCTGCTCTTCGGGTTCCGCTTTGACGGGGTTGGTGGGTGCCTTGCGCTTAGTCTTGGTAGTGGTAGCCTTTGTTTTCTTTGTGGGACTCTCTTCTCCTTCATCCTCATCACCACTATCATTGGCATCCGCCTTTGCAGACTTTCTGCCGCGTTTGTGTGGAGTGGCTTGCGTTTGACCGGGACTGGCAGATGGACCGCCGAGACCGACATCTTTTGCTTTCGCCTTGATAGCTCCAACGCGATGAGTGACTGCCTTAGCGGTGCATTCTGTGCGGAAGGAAGACATGATTAACGATGCTCAGCCACGGTTCGTAGGGACAAGGCAAGTTGCCATTTGGGATGACAGTATGAGCCAAACCGCAAGTGAAGTAAAATGAGATGAAACGTGCGGTACAAATTGAGGGATGGACTCACCAGGTCCCATGAGTGTGGCGACGGCGGCGTAGTTGACCTTGATATCGGAAGTGGCAAGAATGGCAGCCATCAGCTAGGTAGAATGGTCAGTACTCAAGACTATAAGTAGAATACTTAGATGCGTATCGATGACATACCTTCGCATCGGCGTCCGCACTCCATATCATTGGCATCTTGATTATGATAGTAGTGACGGTCTTTGAGTGGGTGAAGATAGTCCGAGTGATATAGTAGCGGACGTCGCTATTGAGATTAGCTTCAAGCACAGAGGTGCATACACATAAGAAGAAGACATACATAAGCAGTTACTCGAAGACGATGAGACCTTTGAGCGGACGAGCTGACAATGGAGTGGGGTGGGGAAAAGATGGAAGGGAAAAATTGGTCGCGACGCAGGTCTTTATAGGCGATTCTGGTGATGGAGCGAAAGAACGATTCGACATTGAATGTTTCAGATCGATATGTTCCTGACATGAAAGTGAAATGAAGTTGAAAACATCAAGTTTCTCGTTGGTCTGACTTTTGGGATCCGGATCTGAAACTCGAAGAAGGTAGGATGTCCTATGAACGTGGCCCAGTATTGCTTCTCTCATCGCCGCTTGGTGGCTATGCTGCTATTGCTCTTGGGGTGGCTGATGTTACATAGATTGACTCTTGGACTTCAGCTTCATGCATATGGCCCATTCTAGAGGGACCTTTAGCAAAGTGCTAATACCTGCTTCCGATTGATCTTCGTCATGCTGGCCTCGAACCTCTGCTTATGCTTCCTTGTTGAGTCTTAGCCGTGTGCTAACCGAGAGTGGCACCCGTTATTGCGTTCTAGCGGAGCTGCTTTCACCGTGTGCCAGTATTAACTGCTGCTCTGCGCCACTATGAACGGCAGTGCTGACAGCCATATGTGAATGTCGAGCAAACACCTCGATCGTCAAGGAGCTGCGTAACGCTATTTCACTCGTGTACTTTGCCGCACAGAGTTCAGCATCGGTCGTCGAAACTCAGGGTTTCCAGTCCGTCCGTAATGTTCGATTTGGAGTAGACAGCTCAATCAAATTGTGAAAGATCAAGAGGAACACTACTTCCTCTCCCTGCTCGATACCTTTTTGGAATTCCCGTAAACTGTCTCGGGGGTGGTAGTTGGCTCTCGTCCTGGAATTTCCATCTAGAGTCTTCCACTCTGAAGGAGCCACTTCGCCCTGGAGACCCAAGAGAGCTTCCATTCGTCAACGTATAGGCACTGGCGTCTAAAGTTGATCGTGTTGGGAGCTGTGATATCCTTCGAGAAGGTGGTGGCGACACAGCAGGCGACGAAGGCGATGGAGGTGCCTCAAATGATCCATAAGAGGGCTGTCTCCCGAAGGCAGCGGATGCAGCTTTCAATGCTAGTGACGGGCCCCCGCCATTGGTGGTCGGTGGTGAGGTGAGTGGTGGAGGTGGGCCCGGAGGAGGCGGAGGAGGTGGTGGTGCTGCAGCAAAAGACGGTGCACTGCTTGGTGGTGGAGGCGGTGGCGGTGCAGGGGGTGCTGGACTTGCAGCAAAACGTGGCGGAGGTGGTGCTTGAGGTGCAGAAGGTGCTGCTTGGGGCGGAGGAGGAGGTGGTGGTGCTGGCGGAGCTGGACTTATTGAGGGCGGAGGAGGGGGTGCTGAGGGAGGAGCCGGACTCGAGCTTACAGGAGGTGGTGGCGGTGGAGGAGGAGCAGGCGGTGGTGCTGCTGTACTCACTTTCCTCGACGTCGGTGGAGGAGGTGGAGGTTTTCCAGCAGCAAGATTTACCACTGACGAAGACTTCGCTGTTGGCCTTGGAGGAGGCTTTTTCAGGTTTGCCAACGGACTCGGGACTGCCGGCGCAGAGTCTATGGACGGGGCAATAGGAGGTCTGCCACCCGGTATAGGAGGAGCTGGCATCGAAGGCGGACGCGGTGCGGCCGCTAAGGAAGGTCGAGAAAAGGGTGTATGCGTAGTTTCGGAGTCCGAATGAGCACCGTCCTGTCCAGCACCGGTTGCAATTCCTCCTCGAGTCTTTTTCAGTTTCGGCATGCCTCCAGCAAACAATCCGCCCAACTGTGGCGCGCCTCCGAGACTTGCTGTAGCATCTGATCCAGTGTCACTGCTACTGCGGGCTCGGTTCCCACTTGGTACTGGTGGTGCGAGACTGCTGGGAGCCTTCATCCCTGGTACAGGAGGTGCTCCTCCTACAGGCCCTCCTCCACCGCTGCCAGATGTTGAGCCAACTACGGGTGCCGAACGGTCATGTGTGACAGCCTTTTTTAGCCTTGCACCTTTCGTGATATCTGTCAACAGAGCGTCCCGCCCTTTGGCGACTGCTTTTGGCGGAGCGGCAGGTAGAGCATTCCCAGGCATGGGAGGCGGAGGAGGTGGCCCTCCCATGCCTGGTGGAGGAGGAGGAGGAGGAGGAGGAGGAGGAGGAGGCGGCGGTGGTGGAGGGGGAGGGGGAGGCATGGTGTGGCCGGGAGTGAGATCGGATCAAGAGTCACTTAGATGTGATAGCCTTCACTTGTTCTTCGGGCCGGTAAAGATCACTCTGACCAAGGCGGTGCGCATCCGGCGAGGTTCAACATCTGGAGAACAGCTCGTAACCAAAAAGATCGGCAAGCCTCTCCAACACGAGGACTACTTATATAGCAGCCTGGAGGCAAGCAAGCTGCGTGTCTGCCAATGTTGGAATTTCAATATCGCGTTGGTGCAGGTGTATTCTGGAGATTTGTGGTTGGTGAGAAGCGAATAGCACCTCGTCATGCGACTGCAGGCGCTGGACTTCAGGAAAGAAATAGCACCAAATCAGGCCCCTCCGCTTGCTCCACACAATCTGTCAAAGTACGGGCACCGGTTCAGGCGCAGCCCAAATCCACTTGTGTGGCTTTCCTCACAGCATGTACGGAGTAGCAGGTAGGCAGACACGATTATTCCCTGGCAGAGAATAGTATATTTGCGAAAAGTAAATTCTATTCACTGCTCACAACCTTTCGCTTCGATTTTGCAGAGTGTCGGTCCTGCCGCCCCGAAGCCAATGGCATGCGCAGCAATCGCAACAAAACTACCTATCGAAGAAACTCCCCCCAAGGTGACCTTTGTAACAAGCCGGGAACAATGAACATTTCATATGCGTGGTTGGAGCATTTTTCACCCGATCAAGCTGGCTGCAGTGAACGTGACCCTTCACATGGATGAACCACCGCAGGCTTGTGTAGTCTTTTTTCTCGTAGACACATGGACTTGCAAATTTGTGAGGCGAAAGACGAGAGGATTATCGTATGACCAATTTTTGCAACACCACTCGTCAAGTACTTCCAAGAACACAGCGCTCAGTTGTGGCCAGCCTTGCGGAGAGAGTTGCTCAACCATTCGAGACCTTCATAGAGACCATCACCGGAAGTAGCGCAGGTAGATTGGATGTACTGAATGCAAGTTAGTATCAAATCATGTGGCGGAGTCATTGTTCTTACCCAGGCGCGTTGTCGGAGACTGTGAAGACCAAGCTTGTCTGTGATTTCGGCAGCGTTCATGGCGTTCTATAAATGATCAGCAACTAGTAAATATAGCATCGCGCGCCGCGACTTACGGGAAGATCCTGCTTGTTGGCGAAGACAAGGAGAAGAGCGTCACGGAGCTCATCCTCGTTCAGCATGCGCTGGAGCTCTTCACGTGCCTCGACGATACGATCTCTGTCGTTGGAGTCGACAACGAAGATGATACCCTGGGTGTTCTGGAAATAATGCCTCCAAAGAGGTCGGATCTTGTCCTGCCCACCAACATCCCACACTGTGAACTGGATGTTCTTGTACTCGACAGTCTCAACGTTGAAGCCTATAAAGGGGTCAGTCCGGTAGGCAGTATTGTTGGGCATCGCGCGTCATACCGATTGTGGGAATGGTGGTGCTATATCAGTTAGCACTGTGTTCAATAATCACATGTCGGGAAGTTGCACGTACACAATTTCACCGAGCTTGAGCTTGTAGAGAATAGTGGTCTTTCCGGCGGCGTCAAGACCAACCATCAGAATTCTCATCTCCTTCTTTCCCCATAGTCGGTCAAACAGCTTTGAGAATGTGAGACCCATGTTCGCGACTCAGCTGACACAGGTAATGTTGAGGTTTAGGTTGTGTAGGGGTTCTGGTATAATGTGTCAGCTAGACCAATTAAAGCGCGCGACAGATTGGTAACAGCAAGACTGTATGCGAGGACTAAGATGTCGCGCGGTGCGAGACGAGACATTTTGAGATATAAAAGCATCCGCCCATATCTCCCTTTCACAGGTCGGAGGTAGTTGTGTGGCCACTTGTCCTTGCGGTGTAGTAGGATCTTAGGATAGGCAGACAGATTTGGATTTCGCTTACCGAGGAGGATTGTGAGACACTGTTCCGAGATTTTGAGGCAGGGAAAAGAGTGTCGATGAAAGGAATTAATGTTCAGGATTCGAGATGGACGGATTGACGGGCACTTTGGGGTGGACAGATTCAAGGATGAAATCGCAGCCCAGACAGAGCACGCCAAGCCAAAAGCGGCGACGTTGGTGAAAGGTCGAGTGTAGATGGGCCTAGCGCACTTTTGGCCCTCTTGATATCGGCTCAGGCCGCGTATAAACGCTCTGGCCACAGGTTTAAGGGGGAAAAGGAGTTGTGCTACATCTATCAAGAGGTCGTCCACTATGGAGCTCATCTGTGTCATTGTTAATTACTTTGTGCAGATGCGGCCAATTATTCCTCATGGCTATATCATGGAGCACGTGCTGAATCACTCGATTCGTGCAATGCGCGTCCTGAGAATGTCAATGATTCGCCTCCCAGTGGATCATTTACAGTCCAGACACCTCCTGAGCATCTGAGCCTCTGACTGTGTATAGGACATGCCTCTTCCGCATATCGATTCCCAAGATTGTCCAGGTATGATGCCTGCCTTCTTTTTCACCGTGATGGGCAGGATTAATCATCCTGTAGCCTAGCTTTCGATACATCGTCAAGGCGTAGTCATTGCCATGACCAACAACTGTGGTGCAGAAAGGCGCAATCGAAGTGTTCCCCGAGGCATCTTGTCTGATACTCGCCATTACCTCTTGGACAAGCCGCCTCTCAAGGGCGCAACCACGGCCTCTCAAGGCAACGAAAAGTGCTGACATAGTATGCTCGGCCGATGTTTAGCAGTGTTCATCCACACCTGTAGGTTCTGGCGTCACGGGCACCACAAATCCAGGCAAGTCACCCTGCAGCAGTGCCGATGGCTCATTGTCGGTGCCGTGACCTGTGGGCAGGTCTCGAGCAAAAACAAGATGAATAGCTCTTGGGGCTCTCAACCCGTTCAGCCGGAACTCTTCGGGCTGTTTGACTTCGTTTTCGTAGACAGAGATCCAGAATTCAGGGTCTGACTTCAAACTTCTGAGTCTAACAGCTTTGAGCGTGTCGAAAACTCCACGAGGGTGTCATGATCTGGGGCACATCTCGGAAACGGTGTACAGTACAAGAAGCCATCGTGTTTGCGGCCCTTCCCACAGAGGTGCGATGCATGGTGGACAAGATCGATGGTCAATTCAAACTGCGAGACTTATACCTGAACAAGTAGGCATTGTGCCTTGAGTGACTCACATCCTCATGCTCATATGCAGGCGATGCGAGGAAGGCAGCTTACCAGACACTGTCATAGCGGAGTATGACTCCATCGCAGAAGTCTGTAGCCCGTGGCTCAATCACCGCCACATCTTCCAGCGAAGTGTGCGTGAAGATGTTTGGGCAAATGACCATCTAGCAGAGCCGAGCCAAAGCCAACTTCAACTTCAAATTCGTGGGCCACCCACGCTAAGCCCAACCCGTCCTAGCCTGACCAAATTCTTGGCATCACCACACTTCTTTTCCGGCGCAGGCTTTGATGGCAACGACTTTTCCCTCTCTACAAACGTTCTTGCGCAGTGCCTCACCATAAGAATCTAAATAATTCTTCTGGAAGACTGTCCTCATCATGGCATCCAAAATCACAGTCGGTAAGGTCTTTCCCGAAAACCACAGTTTGCGCCGTTACTGACAACCTCTCGCAGCCGGAGTGCGCACGAACGTGCAACAACTTCTCGAGTACTCTTTGAACGAGAAGAAGCGAAACTTCCTCGAGACCGTCGAACTCCAGATCGGCTTGAAGAACTATGACCCTCAGCGTGACAAGCGTTTCTCCGGAACCATCAAGCTGCCCACTGTTCCTCGACCAAACATGGCCATCTGGTACGCCACCCTGCCTAACCCAATATCAATCCTCAATGTCATTTTCAACGGGATGGGAAATAACTGAAAGAGTGAACACTAACATTTTGCAGCGTCCTCGGTGACCAGCACGACATTGACCGAGCCAAGCACCACGGCATTGACGCCATGTCCTCCGAGGATTTGAAGAAGCTCAACAAGAACAAGAAGCTGATCAAGAAGCTCGCCCGCAAGTACGACGCCTTCGTCTCCTCCGACAGCTTGATCAAGCAGATCCCTCGTCTCCTCGGTCCCGGTCTGTCCAAGGCCGGCAAGTTCCCTACACCCATCTCCCACAACGAAGATCTGGCCGCCAAGGTCACCGAAGTCAAGTCCACCATCAAGTTCCAATTGAAGAAGGTCTTGTGCATGGGTGTTGCTGTCGGCAACGTCGGCATGACCGAGGATGAGCTCATCTCCAACATCATGTTGGCCATCAACTACTTGGTCTCTTTGTTGAAGAAGGGCTGGCAAAACGTGGGCAGCTTGACCATCAAGGCCAGCATGAGCCCTCCCAAGAGATTGTATTAGATTACATATGTCTTCGGAGTGGTCTCGCGGCTTTTGCTTCGATCAAGATGCACCTCTATTCCATACGGCGCGTTGCACGTTATCTGTGCGCCCCTCAAGGCAAGAGCGAGGAAACACACATAGTTGTTGCTCCTACAGCTATCAATGACAAGCCATGAATCATTTTCATTATTTGGTGCCACTCGTGATTATCACGATCCGTATTGTAGGCTCGCTCACTGCATTCCCTCCATCAGGTCCGTCTTGTCCAATATCATATCCCTTATCCCGCACTCGTCTCTAAGCCGGTGCCAATCGGAACCTTGTTCTTCGCCCCATCTGGACTTGTCCTGAAATCCCCAGGCCAGGGCAAGCCGGTCATAAAACGCTCGCTCGTGCTCCCTGATCCAACGGTCGGCTAACTTCGTTCCCGGCCGCCAGACCACTCTCTGCATCTGATCATTGGACGTGGTAATTGCAACAAACCCAATAGTCGAAAGCGTGCCGATGTATGCTAGTGCTCCTGCAATCGCGGTATATTTTGACATCTCGATATCCATCGTATTTTGCCAATGAGCCACCCAGTCCGCACCAGCGTATGCTACCAGGGGAGTTGCGCCAACAACTCCCAATGGCAAAGCGGCCTTTGAGAGTATCCTGTGTGCCCGCCATGCCGGTGTCGCCACAGTGGTGTCGATGATGGCTATGGCCAAAGGCAGGTTCTTTTTCAGGATCGCGGCTTCCAAGGCCGCATCCGCAAGAGACAGCGGGATCGCATATTTAGGTAATTTCGGCCATGGCTCGGAGTATGTGATGGGTTTCGTGTTGGCGTGTGGGATTTTCTTGTGCGCGTGTAGATGGAACATCTCCGGGAGATACTCTGGTTTGCCCAGCAAGCATTGGACGCGAACGTACATCTGGAGTGCCTCGTCAGAGACGTACACTTTCGGATCCCGTAGGAGGGTGTATATCAGGTCGGCTATTGTTCTGGAGGCGTTCTCTCGAAAAGGCGCTGAAAGCTCCTTGTTTGGTACGAATACTTGATCTTGATTCGAACTGTCCTCCGACAAATCCCGCAGTATTGCTTGTGATAGATCTTCGCCTGGCTGCATCGACACTTCGTTCGCACCCTTGCTGACGCCAAAGACGAGGCAGTTGGCCAGTCGATAGCAATCAAGGAGTAGCTCGAGGACATCGCTGTTATCTGGGACGGTGTCAAGCGAAGTCAATCGCGACACGGCTTCTTTCAGACGTGTAAGTTCTGTGGTAGGATCGATTTGTCTGAGTTCTATTTGCGAGGGGATCTCGTAAGGATCTTCCGATGGGTCTTGTTCTGGTTGCTTGATTTTTCTATCTCTAGGTAGCGCTGCAGCCGGCGCGACTCTGGGTATGGCAGATTGCGAGAGAAATCGACGAGCATTCTGCTGCACCCGTTGTTCGTTGGAGGTAGTCTTTGCTAGCAAGGCGATTTGTCGTCGGCTAGATTGAGGTGCGCACAATCTTTGGCATGACTTGCAGACGAAACCTGCTCGTCGCGGTAGTATCGTAGCCATGGCGCCTTCGATTATTTCTGTTCTTTATTTGCGACTGATCCAAGCCCAGCGTTGGCATGAACCGACCTCCAATTTTGGGCGCAGACGTGGAGTGGATTGAAGGTCATTTGCAGCTACGCTATGAGGCATTCACTCCACCGCATAGACTCTACGGAGAGTCATGCATCAAGCCTTTGATCTATCTCGAAGTTCGTCTCACGTCATCAAAATTGTGAGTTCATCCAATGCTTTCCTTGACCTTTCCGCCTCGTTGTCCACGGATTATTCTGCTTGGTCGGGGGACAATATGCCATCCGCACCTCCACCTCAGTTCTTGTCGATAGGCGGCTTTAGGGTCGCTCTGGAACTGTATCCTTCGCTTGTGGAGAAAGTGTACACGTCCAAACTCAAAGATCCCAAGAAAGTTGCGGACGCGCTTCAACGCGACAAATGGCGATTCGAGGAATTGCCGGCCAATGTTGCCCACATGATCGGCAGTCGTCAGAAAGACGTGAAACATGAGAAGGCTAGCAGTAATGTCAAGGATGGGGGGCTCACGAAAAACGCTGTTGAAAGGCTAGTGCAATGGAAGATGTAAGTTCACTTCACATGCAATAACGATTTGGTTCGGGCGTATACCTTTTCAGGGCGCAGAAAACATCACAGCGGCGTCAGGAGTTGTACTCTCCTTCCTCTGCCACTCAAGCTGGTGGGTCACTAACTGAAATCCAGCACGCATGGCCACTCTCGTCCGTTCCTGCCCGCCATGGTGCGCAAAAACGATCCGTTAGCAGTTCAAACCCAGACGGCTGCGGCGTTCACCAAGCTATCCTTTTCTGATAGTCCTGAACCCCCATCAACATCGACAGTGGTCGCTTCGCTGAACGCCGCGTGCAAGCTTACAGGCATAGGACCTGCAACAGGAACTTTGATTCTGAACATCTTCGATCCAGCTCACATCCCGTTCTTCCAGGACGAGATGTATGCTTGGTTTCTTCCAGACACGAAGTCGGACAAACTGAAGTACACCCAGAAAGAGTACCTGCAACTGCTGGAAGCTGTACGGCCGGTGTTAAAGAGGTTAGCTGTTAATGCTGTCGATTTGGAGAAAGTCTCATATGTTTTCGGACATATGGACCAGCTTGATGAAGAGGAGCGCAAGAGGTTGGAGGAGTCGGTGGCAACTGCTGACGAACAGGAGGCGGAAACAGACTTGCCGCAGCAGGAAGCGATTGTAAAGGCTGGAGATCCTGAGAAGAAAGGGACGAAGGAAAACGTTGCCGTGAAGAAAGGGCAGAAGAGAGCGCCAGAAACCGAAGCGAAGGAAGATGGCGTTCAGCAGATCTCCGGACGGCGAACACGCCAGAAGAAATGACCTGCTCCACCGGGGTCGAACACATTATTTATCAATTACTATCGACTCGCCGCATACGACGCCCGAAATGTCCCATTTGGAAACTCAAGCCAAACCCTGCGCTAGATCGGCAACCGAAGGGAATATGATGTGTTGTTGATCTTCACAAAACGAGGCCAAGCCCAGCGAGAGCAACGACAGTCAAGCTATTTTCCATTTCTGTCCTGGTGACCCCATTATGTTGCGAAGGGGTGGAGGAAGCAGTAGCACTTGAGCTTGTGCCAGTGCTGGAAGCAATGCTTTCTCCGGATGTAATGGAAGCAGACGTTGCAATGATGCTAGCGGCGGTAGAGGCATTTGTGGCGGATACAACGCCCATCGTGGTCGTACTGCCATCGACAGCAGCGGCGTTGCAGTACTGCTCTCGGTCCTGCTGAACGGTGGTAGCGCCCGGGTCGTTCGGGCAATTGTTGTAGCAAGTCAACAGGTTGCCATACTGTGTACAGAGGCAGGAATAGTCAGTCTGGGCGCACGAATTGACCTGAGCTTGCTCAGTTGCACATGCAGGCATCGAGAATGCTAACGATGATCAGCATCAGTCGTCGGCGATGGGTTCCAAATCTGCTTACTTCTGAGCAGCGCAGCTCGTGGATGCCGCAGACGCGCTCGCTGTAGTGGTGGCTGTTTGCGCTGCCACAAAAGAGGCGAGCGATGCTAGGAGAAAAGTGGTTACCTGCATCGTGATGTGTGACGGGGATTGTTGCTCAGAAAGGCTTGACACAAGAAATACAGCGAAAGAACGGGGTGTGAACAAAAACGAAGAACTCGGACACCTATGAGCAACATATTGACAAAACCCCGAACGAGGAAGCGAAGGCAAGGTAGATGGACTGTGGGACCAGAGAAAAGATGAACAGGACATACATGACACCGGCATGACAATTTTGTCCTGGTCGACGCCGGTGTCAGTATGGCTTGTCGACGAGGCGGACACTTCACCAGCTTGGCCAGTCGGATTAAATGCCAGTAATCCGGGGTTGGGGAGAAGAGCAAAGCTACACCTTTCCTTTCGCTCCACACCATGTCAGTCACAAGCCTGCAAGATACTCGCGTTCTCGACACAATGGGGTCAAGCTACATCGACGTGCAGCCAAATGTGTTGCATTCATTGTGGACGAGGGAAGACTGATTGACGTGTGTGGTCCAAGTCCAATATTCAAAGCCACTTGTTTTGGTGCAAGAGAATCGCGACGTTGATGGAAAAGGGAGATTGAGATGTTCTGAATGGAAGCAAAATCTATATGTCGAAAGAGGCATTTGCATGTTCGGAAGCGAGATGAACGTCGTACCAGTATAATGACGCTCAAAGTGAAAGCCACTACGGAGCTACTGTACATGCCAAAAGGCTCAGCTATATGCTAAGCTTTCTCCATCCTCATTGCACATAACAATGAATTCCGGGTTGTTGTCGCTAATTTATACTACGAGAAGTCGATTCTCGTTCAACACAGGCACAATACCCGGGGAGAACACGGTACCACAACGAGATCGACAGCAATGCATTGCTTGTACGAGTACTCCTTCAGGAAGACCGCCGGCTGGTCGGCAAAGTCTTCAGGATGTTGGAGAAACTTGAACTCCCCAACCCAACATCGTCCGAGTTGTTCAAAGCCTCGGGGGACCATCTCCGCCACTTCTTAGTGATCCTGACCTCTACTTCGTCATCACTCAGCCTAGTGACCCTAGCACCATCCGTGTCTTGTCAAAACACGTTCGTCGGGCTTAATAAAGCTCTTGTCTCAGCCTCATCAAGCACAGCCTGATCAGCAGCAGCATGCGGTCAACAGCGTATGATGTGATCACATTCAACAGCCCCTTAATGAAGCCGGACACTACTGCACGAGCGTGCGCTCACTGTCATGCAAAGAAAATCCGCTGCATAGGCCGAACTGGTCAAGCACGATGCGATGCATGCCGACTTGCGCTCGTGCCGTGTGTCTCAAGGTCTCGAAAGAAACGACAAATCACCAGGAAAACCTCAGTCCGAACACCTACTGCTGATTCCAGCATCGGAGATATCTCTGACACGATCGCCTCCGCAACACCTCATGGTTCGGAGCCGATCCGATTAACATCGCATGACCGTGTCCAGCAATCGTTGCCACACGCAGCCAGCAGCATAAGATCGAAGGTGCCGTTGACCGCCAGTCCTGGCGCCAACAAAGCACCTCAGGTCCCGATAACTGTTGTCGGACCTAGCTTGCAATGGGATGATTTTCAGTCGCAAACAGGAATGGAAGTCACTCATCAGGTTCCACTGATTGACCAGGCCACTCAGATTTCACCATCAACGACCATGACTGAAAATGCCACATTTATCGGAAGAGACCATTACATCTGGGAAGAGGAACAGATTGACGAGACTACGGCTCGGGCATTCCATGCTTCTACCCCTCACGACGTCTCGAACATCGCATCACAAACGCTCCAATTGTGGAAGACATTTGAAGTCCCGGCTAAGTCTGCTAGAGCCAGCCTTGTAGACTCGTACCGTCGACGCTGTTATCCTTGGACGCCAGTACTGGAGAGACACGACGATGTGCAGATTACCACCCAAACCGAGAGCTCCATGTTTCTATCTCAATGTCTTTTTCTAGCCGCAAGCAGGGTGTCTTCTTCCCCCATGGTAACAGCTTACGCGACTTCAGAACAATTCTACCAACGAGCTAAAACGCTCTTCTGGCTCTCTCCAGGAAAGGATCCGTTGATCGTGCTCAAGGGTATCTTAATGCTTCAGTGGTTCAACCCTGATGGTCCAGAACATTTATCGTTGGACTCGAGCGAATTCTGGCTCAAGATCGGAGTCGGAATAGCCCACCAGATCGGCCTGCATCGAGAGGACGCCGCACCAAATCGCAGGGCACTTCGAAGAAGGTTATGGTGGTCTCTTGTGGTGAGTATTGGTTTTTCATTCTCGATCTAGGACACACTTCTTCGTCTAGCACTGGATCTGACAGCGGGCCTAACACAATACGCGTAGGCTCGAGATTGCTTGATATCAGCTTCCCACGGCCGGCCTCGCGCTATTAACCTGGAGGACTGTCAGGTGCGGCCACCGGAACGCAGCGACTTTCCTGATGACCGCTGCGAGGCAGACATATTCATACCTTATGTTGAAATATGTTGTTTGCTCGGTGATATCACAGACTGCTGTTCCAGACATCATTTACCGTCATCGAAACGATTGCAGATCGAGAGCATGCTCTTTCGCTGGCTGCGAACATTATCGCCGGCGTTGCGTTTGACGCCAACGAACCCTTCCAACGCTTATACCGCCACGGATGACAACTATGATGCGCGTCTACTGCATATACACTATCTTACGACAATCTCCATGCTGAGCAGATATACTACTCCGAAAGAGTATGTCCCTCATGAAGCAGTGTTTGCAGCATCTTTCGCTGCCGGGATCTTTGAAACACTCCTTGCTCGCGACGAAATCAAGTTCCTTCCACCACCATTTACCATCTTCTGTCTGATATGCTCAATGGTTCTTGTGTCTCTTCGTCCTTTCAACTGTCTCTGGCAGGCTGCGCAACCTGACCTCTTAATCTTCCGGGAATGTTTGTTGCAATTGTCCAAGCGCTGGAGGTCAGCCATTGGGGCTTCGAAAGCGTTGCAAAATGCTCTTGATAAAAACAAGCACGCCAGTACATCAAGACCGTTCAGAACTTGGCAGTGGGACCAGGTCACTGCCTGCCAATATTTTGAAGGCTATGCTTTGGAGCTTTGTCGCATGTGGCAAGTCGTACAAAGTGAAGCTGCCGAGGAGGGTCCGCCGCTGGGTTTGGGGAACGAAGATCCGGTGTCTCAGGGACCCCTCGATTGTCTCCATGGTCTTGAAGCGGATCCTTTCCTCAGCAATGGGGTGAATTCTATGGCTGTGACTGGTCCCGAGGACGACGTGATGGCTTTCTTCCAGTACGACCATATTAATCACTGGGTGTTCGATGATGGGAACTTTACCGACTTCTGAATTGTTGCCTATCACCGACGAGCCTGTTTCGAGAAAAAGTGGCACAATCTCACGGCTGTAGCTGGTCAGGTTCAAATGAATACCATCCTGATTGTCATCCCAGAGTCCTTCACACACAACAGCATAGCGTTGGCCTTTGTCAGAGAGGAGGCCATCAGCTCTACCGTACAGTGCTTCTATCTTGCTGTCGAGGCACCCGCTGCTGTGAACCAGCTCGACCCCTGACTTGTGTCTTCCGTATGCGCCCCGTCAGACGGTGCCACTTTTTCTGGAAACAGGCTCGCCGAGTAGTACAGCCTGTCTCACAATTTGTGCCTCTTCTGGCCTGTCCGCAATTTCTCAAACTCTTTCTGCGGTATACCTGCCACTTGACGCTCAAGGTTCTGGAAGACCTCTTCAACGTTTTGTGCATCCAGTTCTCTTCTGAAAGAACCCGAAGCCAGCTTCTTGATGCTCAGCATACTGGAATCGTTAAGGTGAGCTCCCAGCCTGTCATCAAGCTCTACCAGCACAGCGGCTAGGAAGTGTTCCGCATTACCAGTCTCGATGTCGAAGATTTTGTTGACAAAGCCGCAAGCCAGCAACTCATCGGCTGGGATCCTCTTGCTCATGACCAACGCTTCGTTTGCTTTAGGCCATCCCATCCTGCGGGCAAGCATCATAGACGATGCTCCCTCGGAAACCAGACCAAGGCTCGAGAATGGTGTGAGAAGGTACGCATGTGGGAGACAGTAGATGAAGTCCGAGCAGGCCACGAGTGCTGCAGCCACCCCAACCACGGGTCCGTTGAGAGCCGTCACCAGGATTTTCGAGTGTGAGTAGAAAGTGCGACTGATGAAAAGAGTGTTTTGTACAGTTTCGCGTAGTCCATGCCTTGTGAGATCGACATCTGGTCCTGTTCGCCGACTGACTGACACGTCTGCACCTCTATACCAACCATCAGTAAGCTCGGACACATGGGCCTGCTGCTGCTGCTTTCTTGACTTACGCAGAGAAAAATTTTCCTTGACCCGTCACCAACGTGATTGTCACCTCGTCGTGTTTCTCTACTTCCTTTAGACTTCGGGCTAATTGGTAGAACCCATCCTTCGTCATCGCATTCAGTTTCTTGGGGTTGTTCAACGTAACAATGGCGATACGGCCTCGATAATCTAAGGTTACCACATTCGACGCCATATCTGGCAATTTCGAGACGGTGCCTGGGTTGCCTACCACAACCGAACCTTGCGAAGCTTTCGTCAAGTTCGGTCGGCCTGAATCACGTTTGACGACTTATCGTCATGTGCCATAGCATTTCTACCTTCATGGCGTTATGGGATGTTCCGTGATGCATTCCGTCACCATTCTGAGGAAAGACAGTTTCTTACAAAACGCCGTTGGAGAACCATCGATAACGCCGGAAGTATGCATCGAAGGCTACGGCGAAATCCTGAGTTGCGTTAGCGTGTGGGAAACATGCCGATCCCGAGTATACAAGTGGGGGATACAAACGAGCAGCAGAAGACGGCAAGCCTGTTTCCAACAAAAAGTGGCACTGTCTGACAGGGAGTCCATCGACGATATAGATCGAAGTTCTGCAGGTTCGCGACAACGAGTGTCTTGACAACAAGCTGGTAGGGATACACGATGGAGATGATAACCTCCCTTCTGACAATGCATAAAGCTCTATCGTTGAGTGCGAAGGACTTTGAGATGACAATAAGAAACAATACCTATTTGCACCTGACGAGCGACACTGGTCAGACCGTGCCACTTTTTCTGGAAACAGGCTTGACGGGACACAGGAACAATGTCGGAACGCTCTCGGTGATTATCTTCCACAATCTTGTTCACTACTCCGTGTTCGTTCTCTACCATCGTTCTACTACATATCCTAGCTGTGAGACTATCTTCGCTTATGCTTGTATCCGATATCCCGACGGCCGCTGCCGTCCGGTAGTCTATTCGCTTCTGCAAAATGCAAGAGAACAGGTAACAGCCATCAAGGTAGGACCAAGGAACTTGTAAAGCATTCTGGACGGCCAGCTTACTTTGCGTCGACATGCTCAGCCACCACCTGTCCACGGATGTTGTCAGGGGTGGGATCGTGTGGTGACGCGTACTCAACGTGATGCTTGTATTTCTCCTCAATCGTGGCCGAATCGACTTGACTTTCTCTCGGAAGTTCCTTCGCATGCCTGACCACGTTGAATATTGACGATTGATCGAAGATCCGATCCATCTCCTCCAGAGACCGATCGTTCGTCTCCGGGAAGAAGAGATAGACTGAAGGGATAAAGGCTGCGTTGAGGACCGCATAGATGATCCAATATCGATTGCTCAAGTTAGCCGTTCCTGCTGGCGTTACTTGGCCGACAACGAACTGGCTGAGCCACTGCGCAGATACCGCAATAGCCGATATAGGCATTCTCATCTTCAAGCCAGAGATTTCTCCAGCGTAGAGGAAAGGCAGTCCGAGGAAACCGAGAGGGTAGAAGAAGGCATATATGAACATGAAGGCGACAGTGACCTTAGCGAGCCGCGGCTCGTTGCTGGTGCCGGCCATCACGGCCATGGCAATCGCCAACCCTGACAGCGACAACATAAAGAGTCTTCGTCGCCCGAAACGATCCACGGTCCATAGGGGAATGAATGCTGCTACCGTGAAAGTCGACGTAAAACCGCAGCTGAGAAAGCTGCCGGCTTTCCCGGTATAACCAAGATCTGCAAATGTTGTTCCCGTGTAGAAGATCAATGCAGAACAGCCACAAAGTTGCGTCATGGCTTGAGCCCATGCCGCAATTATAGCCCGATGCAGATACCTTTCCTTTGTATTCTTGAAAAGCAAGCTCATGTCTCCTCGAGTGCTTTCCAAAGTGTACTCAATGTGGTTCATCTCGGCGTTGACCTCGTGGGAATCGTTGTCCTTGTCCATAACGGCGGCAATGATGCTGCGAGCTTCCTCAAATCGGCCTTTCCGCGCAAGCCATCTGGGCGACTCGGGCATGAAAAAGAGCACTGGCATAACGAAAAAGGCCAGCCAGACAGGAAAGACAATGGTGACGCGCCATTGTGCAGAGTTGTCGAAGGCCTCGGAAAAGCCAAAAGCGATCCACTCAGACATGGCAATACCCGCACTGATGAAGATGCCTTCGACGATGACGAACATTCCACGGTGCTTTGTAGTTGCGCATTCGGTCTGCCAGATTGGTATTGACGCGCTGATGATACCTATGGCTCCTCCAATCAAGAGTCTGCTCACAACGAATTGAGCCAAAGAGTATGCAGAAGATTCGAGCGCAAGCGCAATGACCGCGAGGACAAGGCCTGCGAAGATGGATCGTAATCGGCCGATCCTGTCCCCAAACGCAATGCAGGACAATGCACCACCAACGGCCCCCAAATCATAACAAGCAGTGACAACACCTGAACGATATTGAGCTGCAAGTTTTCTCATTACGACAGGGGCTTCCATACCTAAAATGGTTGCTTTGTGGCTTTTCTCTGCGCCAGTCGTGTTGATTGTGTCGATGCTCGGGAAGACCTAAAAGAGGATCAGCATTGAGCAGACCTTTGGCAGGGGGTAAATGACCTTGACGAAGGATTCGAGATGTCCGACACCACCTGTAGATCCATTGTTGAAGCCGAAGAGAAGAAAGCTCGGAGCCACAACTAGCATAATCATGGCCAGCTTGAGACGCAAACCTCGAAGCCCAAAGAAAGGGCGTAGATTTGCTGCTGATCCGATCATCTTGGCGAAAGGGGCATACTATGCTGCCTGAAGGAGGAAGAAGTGTGTGGTTTGCAATTGCAATGAGAAGGAAATAAAGGTACCAATCTTCAGTCAATGCAGGACAAGTGGCCGGGGTTTTAGATATACCATAGCGTTATTCATTATCTGTAGCCTCACGGGCTCCCCACCTTTATGCCGCGTGGCAACATGTTTCCCCAAGTCTCCAGAGTTTCGGAAGCACGCCTGGGGATAAAGAGTGCGCAGTGCCGTGACATCCGGGGCACTACATCCCGTGGACGACAAAGGAACCCCGAAACGCCGTTATTGGGCAGTCTCCAACCCCAGTGATCAGGGCCAGTTGTGTCCATGCGTGGTACCGTTGTAGCACAAGTCTCCGTAAGACTCGTCTCGGGTATTCATGACGCCACTGGCAAAGTGCTGTAGTGACTTGGGGCATGGAGCGCCATTGATAACCAAAGAGTGGACATTTTGGGATTGTCTCTTGTTACGGCATTCCCAGCATTGTCCGATCTTGGTGGTAGCCAAGTGACACCGTAATCTTGACTAGGAAGTCCCGTGCCAGCCCAAAATCAACAACAACCTTGACACCAAGCTGCATCGGCCTGCACGAATTTTCAAACAAGTGCCTGTTGCTCTGAAGTACACTCAAACGCAACTTTCGAGACGTCACGCACGTACACGACAGCAACAATCACCATGACGTTCTCGCGAGCATCGGGAGACAATGCCGACCGTACACTACTTGTACCTTCTCACGAAGGTCCTCATGTGTTGCCGAACAGTCCTTTCTGGGGCAAGTTGCTTCGGCATGCACGAAGGAATCGAACGGCTATCCGAGACGTCGATTTGGGAGTGAGCAAGACATATGGACAGGCCTTGTCAGATGCACTGAGCCTTCGGGCCGTCATTGCGAGGTCACTGCCAAGGTCAATTCTCGATGATATCGCCAGGGGCGAGGAGGTCTACATAGGAGTCCTGGCCGCTGGCGGCTATGAATTTACCGTGGCTGTACTTGCAATTCTTGCGCTTGGAGCAGCCTTCGTGCCTATGTGTAAGTGATGAGCTTGTATATCCTTGATATCCTTCGCTGACAGACCAGCCGTTAGCGTCCCCGTGAACGAAGCCGCTTATTTTGTCACCAAGTGTCGACAACGACTCATTCTGGTCAGCTCGGAAGTGGCTCCGTTAGGCCAGGCCATCCAAAAGCATTTGTCCAGAGACCAAGACATTGCGATCCTGGAGATCTTGCCGAACATTCCCAAGAAGACCGCATACACCCCAACAGACATCTCTATCTCTTCTAATCCACCAATCGATGAAAGCAGAGCTGGATTAGTGATTTTCACCTCAGGCACCACGGGACGGCCAAAAGGCGCCGTCATGCGACATTCATACGTACATGAGGCAGCAATAGCTATCGGTGAAGGATACGACGTCGACCACAACGACGTCGTTCTACATGTCTTGCCTGTCCATCACACAACTGGTTTGGCCACGTCTTTCTTTGTGTACCTGAATGCAGGAGGCTGCATTGAATTCAAGCGTGGCAATCTCGACACAGCCTGGGTTTGGGACAGATGGCGTCAAGGCGGACTCACCGTTTTCTCAGCCGTACCAACCATACTTCTGCGCCTGCAATGGCATTTTGAGCAAAAGATACGGTCCACTCCTGAAGAGGCCGCCTATATTCAAGCTGCAAACCAGTTTCGGGCCTTCATGTGCGGCTCGTCTGCCCTGCAACAGCAGGTTCAAGAGTTCTGGACAGATATTCGTCAAGGTAGACCTATTCTTACCCGATATGGCGCTACGGAGTACCCTGGCTGCCTTAAGGTTCCGGCGGAGTTGGGAGCTGCTGTCCCCAAGGGATGCGTGGGCCTCCCCGTCCCGGGCGTGGAATTGAAGCTGTCCGATGGCGACGACGGCGAACTCCTTGTGAAGTCTCCCAATATGTTTGCCAAGTAAGTGCTCACCAAAACCTGGTATGATATCTTGGATGAATAATCCTCTCTGACAATTGTGTTTAGATATCTCTTTGATCCTGAAGCGACGGCTGAAGCTCATGACGAAGCCGGCTACTTCAAGACTGGAGACATCTGTCGGCGAGAGAACGGGTATTACTACATTATTGGTCGTGCATCCGTGGACATCATCAAGTCTGGTGGCTACAAGATCTCCGCCATCGAGATCGAGCGCGCTTGCCTGGACTTGCCATATATTTCAGAGGCTGCAGTAGTAGGCGTGGAGGACGAAGAGTTTGGTCAGCGTGTTGGTGCAATCATATCTTTGACCGCTGGCTCGTCACCCTTGAGCATACAGAATTTCCGGTCCGACTTGAGGCGGGAACTTGCGCCATACAAGTTACCTACGTTACTAAGAACTGTGGACGGCGAGCTGCCCAAGGGAGGCACAGGCAAGGTTCAAAAGAAGATTCTGGGTCCAAAACTGTTTCCCAAGAATTGGGCTGAGATAGCAGAAGTGCAATGCTACCGACCAGAAAGACGATCGAAAGCGAGTGGCCAACTTACGGCAAAACTATAGAACTGGAGATCCCGAAACGAATTTGTCCCTATCAAATCATGTTTCACTGAAAAGTGGGCTCATGCACAATTGTGATCTGCACCCAAGATGTAACTTGGAGGCGAATATGGCGAATTGTTTGCCAGATTTGACTGCAGTCAGGCCGTAGGCCTTTGGGAATTGATGCTTAAGAAGCAGTCTTCGCCATCAAACTGACTGGTCGCAAAACAGGGTTCCACAAACGAGCTGCAACTCGGTAAGGCGTGCCTCGACAAGCCTGCATCACAATATCAGTGGAGACCCCAACCCCGGCTTGGATGGCGGTCGCTAATCACGATGTGACATACCTCATTTAGGCAAGCAGATCGGCGCTCGGTCGGGACAATCCCTGAAAATCCACCCTTTTGTGGGTACGTTCGTCACCCCCTTTCAGGGAACGCCCTAAGCTTACTGACTCTTCAGCCCTGTTCCATTTTTGGAGCCTCGCGTCACAGAGCCTTTGTTGGCCTGCACGTGAGCTTCCTTGTGGACATACATTTTAATAAATGTCAAGGCAAGTGTCAGTATCGAGTTTGCAATGCAGTGCACACAGGAGGATCTCTACTGTCCCCATCACCAGCAATGAGTGCCGCACCCAGGAAGGTCCTGCTGTGGACGATGGCTCTGGTTGCAGCATCAACCCCACGCTTTGCAACGGCCCTTGATTCCAACAACTCCAATATATGCAATTTGTCCTCTATATCCACCTACCAGCTCGATTCCTTCAACGGAAATGTTTCACAATCCTTTCTTCAGACCAAGACGTCGACCAGGGGCTTTACCCAGTGTGAGAATGCGACACTGATCTCTTATGATCAAGAATTCAATTCACTATTTGCACCGAATGCCTCTCTGAATCTGATCTATGCTGATCCCAGTGGCGATCCAATCGCCGACGAAATGGGTATATGGCTCTGGGACCGCAATCAAGTTTGGATGGCTTCGGCTTCGGAAAACAATGTTTCGCATGTCAGTATTCTCGACCTGTCGAACAACACTGTCAAACCGTTACCAGTACCCAACGGTATCGAAGTTCTGAATCCTAATGGTGGGGGCTACCACAATGGGAAGGTATACATAGCTGGAGACGGGAACTATACTGTCCCTCCCTGTATCTACGAGGTTGACCCTGTGACGTACCAGACCGAGGTCGTCATCAACAGTTACTTCGGCCTACGATTTGGAGGTCCCAATGATGTTACATGGGCTTCTCGTGGAGGCAAGAGCTGGCTTTTCTTCACCGACGACCCTTTGAGCGAAGTCTACAATAATGGGCAAATACCACAGGTGCCAGATGCCACGTGGCGCTGGGACCCGCTCGAAAACACATTACTTCCAGTCATCGACAGAACTGATATTCTGGTACCGAACGGCATTCGAGTGAACAAAAACAGCACCAAGCTCTACGTGACCGACACACCAGATCCGCTCGTTTATGGTGCGGCTGCGGTGCAGACCGCGTCTGGACAGAGCATATACGCCGCTACATCCAGTTCTGCAATCTATTCCTTCGACCTCGACGAATCGGGCTTTCCGTCGAGTCGGCGGCTTTTTGGCATCGCCGAGCGAGGCATAGCAGATGGACTACACGTGGATGATGCGGGACGAGTATGGACCGGCGAACAAGACGGGATTGTGGTGCGGAGCCCGTCGGGAAAGGTTCTCGGCATGGTGAATGCTTTGGCAATTGAGGGGGAAGATGTTGTCAACTCCGGAACGAGTCCATTGCAGAATTTCGCATTGGCGGGAGATCTGCTAGTGGTTCTGGCGTTCAATAAGATCTATACGGTCCAACTCAGCTCCCAGATTGTTTCGGATATGACATAGTTTCAACACCGGTGGTATGAAAGACCGATGTACTGTAGTCGACCACTATGATGGAGTGGGAGTGCTTTGATCGCCAAGGCCTCCAAACTCAGTAGCAGGGCAAGCCTGTTTCCCAGAAAAGTGGCACAGTCTGAGCCGTGTCGCTCGTTGGGCGCAAATAGGTATTGTTTCTTGATGTCGTCTCGAAGTCCTTTGCACACAACGATAGAGCTTCTTGCATTGTCAGAAGGGAGGTCATCAGCTCCATCGTGTATCCCTACTGGCTTGCCGTCAAGGCACCCGGTCAGACAGTGCCACTTTTCCTGGAAATAGGCTCGAGGGCTCGCAAAATTGCTACCACTATCCTACCAGGGCACTTCTTCTCCAGTATATGTGTAGAACTTTCCTGTATCCGTGTCCTGCAACTTGTGCAAAGTATTCAACATCTGCAACTGTGTGTCAGCCTAGAACGGTACCGCCACAAGAACCCAAGGGACCCTGCTTCCACGGAGCGGCATAGTCGAGGGAGAAAGGACTTACTCCGCCAATGCTCACATGTGGCTCTAGGATTGCACCCCCGCCACCCATTCTCGTCTTCACCCAGCCCGGGTCCATACATATCACTTTGATCCCTCGATCCTTCAATTGTTCGCTTTGGTGGACGGTCAACATGTTCACCGCGGCTTTTGAGATGGAATACGTGGTGCACTTCGGTCTAAGCATAAGCATACGTGGTAAGTATGTGAACCAAGATGATCGCTCTTTCGTTGGGGAAGGGCATACAATTTCTTCCCGCAGCTTCCCAGCCCAGATGTCATGTTCATTACCACACTTTCCTTGCCCAGCTGAGGCAGTAGAGTTTTCAAAGTTTCAGCCGGTCCCGCCACGTTGACATCGATATGCTCTCTCAGACTTTCCGCGGTAATGTCCAAGCTGGTCTGATCCGGCGTGGAGTTGATTCCCGCATTGTTCAGCAGAAAGTCGATTTGCTTCCCACCAAGAACCTGTTTGACGTCCTCACCAAACTTGTGGATCGACTTGATGTCGCCAGTATTGCACTCCACGACATGAATCTTGCCCTCGGCCTGAGAGGAGAGCTTTTGCAGATCGTCGAGATCGCCCTGTAAGGTCCGAACAGCAGCAATGATCGTGTTGGAGCTATTCGAGGACAATTGACGGACGAATTCAATGCCCAGACCTCGGTTTGCACCTGTTATCACGTAGGTGGGCATCTTGACTGTCGCGTGATCACTTGGTATAATGTATACTTGGGAATGCTGATTAGTAACGCCTGAGTGGTATACCTGAGGTTGACCATGGAACAAAGTAACTTTAAAGATCTCTCGAAAAGGGGAGAGCGGGTGTCAATGACGGACGTCACCTACATCATATTCTGCCGCTATCTTCAATTCAGCCTAAAGTGTTAGACCCTGAGTGAAGTGATTTACGGCGATAATCATCATCCTTGTCATGCCCATCAAGCGAAAAGCTTAGCCATGACAAGACCGATCAAGCTTCAGGGGCACGCAAATCTGCGGGGTCAATTGTAAGATGCAGTGGTTTAAATCCACAACGTCCCGTCAACATGCTCACATAAACGAGGATACTACAATCAAAGGTAATCCACAGCGCTTTACAACTATTCGCTCGATATAACAAGGTCTGGAATGAGGACCTTAAAGCAACGCGTCCTGAATGCCCCACCAAATCTTGCACTCGGTGTCAATGCCGTGTGGTCCTCATAAGTAATACAAAAGGTTAGCGCAAAGACAGCGGCGGGCGTGGTTTCTATCCAGGTACCAAGCGTTCGGGACACACCGCTTGACATGCAATGTTTGTGAATGGGGCCTCTATCTTATGTCATGTCATGTCATGTCATCTTGCATTGCTCGCTAATGCAGTGCCGACTTATTTCAACCCCTACTACGCTAAGAATTGGAATAGTACTCCTGGCCATCATGTCTCCCGTGATAGGACCACGAGCCAGGCTCGTAGGGCACCTGGTGAGCATGGGATGCAGTACTGAAGAAGCTGACCTACATCATTAGAGTACGTCACTCTTATACAAACATCCCGTCCAGATGATCAGAGTGGGCGAGGTTCACTCGCTCCTGCTCAATCGGATGTAGTGAAAAGTATCGACATTTAAGGTCCTCATTTTCTGGATGCGCTCGTCCCAGCCGCCATCGGATTTTTGTTATTTTATATCTACTCGGTCAAGGATCTTTGGGTTTCCTCCTTCTAATGTCGCTTACCGCAAAGAAAAGCTGAGCATTGAACTTCTGAGAAGCTTGGACACTTAGCATCTACTGCTTGAGCCTACAAATTTCTTCCTCGATATGTCTCACGACTATCCCTTTGGAATAATGAACCCTTCTTGTGTCAACCTCGATACCGCCGATCCCAGGGATGTGACCTGTTATATTCAGTGGTCCGGCAACGATTACAATGGAGACCTCGGAGCTCGCATCTCTTCGGTCTTCGTCATTTTGATTGTATCTTCAGCTGTCACCTTTTTCCCCGTTCTGGCGACGAGAGTGAAAACTTTACGGATTCCTCTCTATGTCTATCTGTTCGCTCGCTACTTCGGAACAGGAGTCATTATCGCGACTGGCTTCATCCAGTAAGTGTGATGTATGGTCGTTGTAAGCATGAACAAGTTGTGGCTAATGACCTCCCTAGCCTTCTCGACCCATCCTACTATGAGATCGGCATGAACACATGCGTAGGAATGACGGGCTCATGGTACTTGTACTCGTGGCCACCTGCAATTGCCTTGTCGACTGTGATGTTGACCTTCCTATTGGACTTCATCGCCGAACGCTACGTGGAGAAAAAGTATGGGATCCCTCAACAGGAGAATGTCAATCCGACAGAGAATAACCTCCGCTCTGGCTCAGTCGACGCGGCGATGCTCCGATACGAGTTCTCCCGACGTCGGTCATCTGCCCACGGAGATGGTGCGGTCGATCGACCAAACGACACGATTCAGCAACATCAACCATCATCACAGAGAGATGTGGCAGGGCGCAAGAACACACAGACATTTGCTACCATCGACGAGGAGAAAGAGCATGCAATGGCCGTGGCTTTCAGACAACAAATCGCGGCCTTTTTGATCCTTGAATTTGGCGTCATCTTTCACAGCGTCATCATCGGCTTGACACTTGGATCGTCGGGTCCAGAATTCTCCGTTCTGTACCCCGTCATTGTCTTCCACCAGTCTTTCGAAGGTCTCGGTATTGGAGCACGTCTATCCGCAATTCCCTTTCCGAAGAAATATCACTGGATGCCTTGGTGGCTGTGTGCTGGTTATGGTTTGACGACCCCAATTGCCATCGCGATTGGCCTCGGCATTCGAACCACGTACAACGCAAACAGCTACACGGCAAACGTTGTCGCTGGACTCCTGGATTCAATCTCCGCAGGTATCTTGATATACACTGGACTGGTGGAGCTCATGGCTAGGGACTTCTTGTTTAGCCCTGAACGAACCGACAACGATAGGCAGTTGGCGTTTATGGCTATCTCGATGCTCATGGGGGCAGGGATCATGGCTTTGCTCGGGAAGTGGGCGTAGATCGAGTCATGTTATCATGCTACACCGCGCAACATGGCCAGAGGGAGACTGCTAGCTAGTGTGGTGAACGAGTTGCAGATGCCGGTCAAATTAATGAGGAACAGGGCTTCCGGGAGCGGCTTCATAAGCGGGTGCAGGTCGTTTGAAGTATTGTTGGCCGGGATTTACCGAGGTAGCAACACTCCGCCGTACTAGATGCGCATCCGGTGGTCCATTCAAGCCTCTAAATCAAATATCCGTTTGCGTCCTCGAGTTCAGTTTCCTTTCACGCGTCGCCCATTCTCCTACTCAATTTTTCTGGTGACAAACCTTGCTCATGTCCAGAGTCGTTCTTGCGGTGACAAGTACCTGTCACGTCGAATAATGCACGGGCCTCAGTGGCCCAGATTTGGCACAATACGATTCTCTTTACTACGAACAAATGCAGAACAGGGTTTGTGGTAAGACTGATTGTTGCACAGATACATAAGAAACACGAGTTCTATCACTCAACGCCGTCGCTATGCAAAGTGAAGGTCACTCCTGCGACCTCGCCATCACTTCATTCTCCAGTTGGCCTCACTGCCTGACATGGCCATCCTCAGCCCATCTTCTGAAACTCCGCCTCAAAATCCGACCACGCCTGCGCTTGGTCTCTCCAAACGTCATGCTCCTCCGTCAACGTCGCTAACCCAGGGTGATATGCCTCCGCAGCTTGGTACCCCGCTGGAGGAGCAGGCTCATAGGTGATCGTCCTTGGAGCCTCCTGCACCATGTTCATGCCATCATCATAGTACCCAAAGTGGAAATTTGGATCTGGTTGCGCGAGGCGAGGATCCAGCATATCAGCCTGTGTCGACACTATTTGCCGAGGTGCAGCATGAGATGTCAACAGCTCATGGTGACCCTGTGGCATGCCCACAAGTCCCATTGTCTGCTGGTATGATGGGAATGGATCCTCCATTCTCTGGTACTTGACATCACTGACTTGTTCGCCATATGGGCCCATCGTGGTTGTCGTCTGGTAATAGCCCATCATACCGTCTGGGCCTACCATGATTGGCTGATTGCCATATGGATTGCTGATCTCATACCCTGACAAGTTCAAGGCAGGGAGCGCATGGTAGCGAGGTGGGATTTCTTCGAAGGGTGTGGAGGAGACGCTCCTGCTGTCAAAGCGGCGACCACGCTTTGAGCCCCTGTTTGAGCCTTCCCAGTCTGGGTCACTGTCACTGTCATCATCGTCGCGTCGGGACCTCTTTCCAGCTTTGTTGGGCGCGAACTTGTAATTCGGGTGTGCAGCTTGATGATTGTCCCGTTCAGTCGAGGCAAGCTGCTCATACAGTTCTCGAACTCCCTTGGGCTCGAGTGGCCAGCTTGCACCAGTCACTTGCGACACGACTTGATGGTTGTTCTCCTTGCAGAATTGTTTCACGCGATCGGCATAAGCCGATCGATACATCATGAAAGAGTTCATTGGCCGGGAGACATACCCCTTCTTTCTGTCGACCTCGGCCATCCTCTCGGACACTGAACGGTTGACCCATACGGCCATGTCTCGTACTGGTGTTTTGTAGTCCTTGGTCAACTCGCTTAGTGGTTGGTCCAGGACCGGTCCTCCTTTTTTGGCTGGCTTTTTCTTCAAGGCACGCCTCGGTCGTGCGAGAGGTGACTGCGAGGCGCGTGTGGAGTCTGTGGTGGCACTGGGACTGGAAGGTGTACCCAGGGCGCGGCCGCTGCGAGTAAGGATCCCATTTTCGGGCATGCCTTGAGGAGGTGTGTGCATAGGCGCAGACGTGATCATTGTCTATCTCAATATTAGCACGGTCTCGACGTGCCGAGTTCTTTCAACTTACTCTTGGAGTATAGTAGACGGGTGCTGGAGCTGTCTGATAAAGTGATGGGTCGCCATATGGATCCTGACTAGGTGAGTCTCTTTCTTTATATGGAGAACCAGCGATACTTACGAAGGTTGGTTGTGGAGAATTTTGTGACATGATTGTCCTCATGGGCATAGGCGGCGTGGAAAGTCCGGGGTTAGGCGCGGCTGCTGGGTTGCTTCGGCTATCGTCGCCTGTGTTGTGGTGGCCGTCCACCGATTGGGGAGGTGAAGGAGGTTGCGCTGTGAAAGGACCTTCGGTCATTGATGCTCTTGATCGGTATACAAAGCAAGAAAGACGTTGAAGCTTCGCAAGGGCAAAGCCGGTCTGTTTGAGGCGGCTTTGATGCAAAAAGAGTATTGGGAGCTGACGGGGATTCGCAGCTAAAGCAACACGGTATCAAACGACCCCTGAGCTAGATGACTGCAAAGGGTCTTTTGACTGTGGTGCTTGGAGATCACCCTGTTGTCTGAGCCAAGGTTCCAGACTTGTATACAACAGCCAGAAGTCTCCGGCAAGGGTCTCAAAGTGTCCCTAGTTTGCCGACTGTCGCTTTCCGATGGAAGAATTGCTGCACAATGGAGTTGATGCTTTATTGCTGCAACGATGCTTTGACGGGAGAACAATTGAGAAAAGGTTTTCGTTGTTCTGGAGGGGATGGGTTTGCGGCTGTAGCAATTTCTGTGGCTTGTTGCAGGAACCCGGCCGCAGAAGACAAAAGGAGTATGGAGGTGTGAAAGACTGATGTCGGTACACTACAGAATTCTCTGCGCTGTGGTTGTTGCGGTGAGTGCAAGCTGTAAGTTATGCCGAAGCTGACGACACTAGAGTGCTGCTGCTTTGTCTCATCTACCCGCCAGAGAGGGAGAGCAATCTGAACTTTTGAGACTCTGGGCTGGATGAGAATCTTTGTCAACGAAAGAAGAACAGAAAGAAAAAGCCTACAGCAGAGGAGTTATCAATCACCGACAAAGAATCTCGGCCATGTTGCGTTCGCAGCGATGCTGAACGCTTTAAGCCAGAACTGCCGCATCCGGAAAACATGGTCAATAGCCGGCTTTTCGCGGACGGAGTCTTTTGCTTGCAGTGGTTTGAGGAACATATGGTATTTTCGTGACCGTATGCATCTCTCTGAAGCAGCAGTGGAAGCCCAATGAAGCTGTGATAGCATCTGGAGCTTCAGAGGTCGCCCTGAGTGGTGAACGCCCTTCCTGCAGTGTGGCGGCAAGTGGGTACTCCCACAGCCTGGCAGACATGGGTTTGACTGACGCTGCATGGATGTAGGTCCGCGCCATGCATTTGTGAAAGAGAATTGCGAGGGGAAAGAGCAGAAGTTTATTTTCCCGATACTGTTTGAACAGCATGCCTCAACGTTCATACTCAGGATAGAGTCAGCCCTGGCAAGATGAGTGTCTCCCCTACTCCACCATCCCAGGCGGGTGCTCGGACCACCAGTCACATTCTGCCTGGGAATGGTTGCCGTTTCCGGTGCCTTCGCTAAAGTCTCCAAGTACTTGCGAAGCGGATGGGTGCAGTATTGCTCGCATTCCATCTGAGACTGGTCTTGATCTTGACCGGACGGTGATTTACCCGGTCTCGCGGTAACCTCATTGGCTACCAACGGTTCTCCGTGCAACGAACGATCCATATGACAGCGGATACCGGCATGATCGCCCTGGAACCGACTGTTGGCTTCCATAAATCTCCGAGATGCCACATACCAGCTTCATGAGAAGGGACGATATCCTCGTGGCCAACTCCTTGCTTTTAAAATGCAGGTCTTGCCGCGTGTTCACCTCAATGACCTTTTGATGCCGTTGTGGTCCTATCTCAGCCATAACTAACAACACTTCGCTGCTTGCATTTTATCTCATCTCAATGAGGTTGCTATCGCTCTGGCGGACTAGTATCTGCCCACGGCCCGCTAGACTTGCAAAAGTAGCCAATTCTACCCGCATGCTCCATCGTTCTGATGCCTGCCATCAGGTAATCGCAACGTTTCAGATTTGACTTTGGCCAATAAACATGGTATGGACTTTTGATACTGCTTCTGGTTTTTCTGGGAGTTGACATTTTCTACCACCTAAAGAACTCATTTCTCATATTCCAAATTCGGTCAGGGAACGTTACATCGAGAGCCTCATCACTGAGCGGAACCGATATGCGGGTGTACCAGATGCACCTCTGCAACCCACTTGAGTTCCCTCCAACATCCAAAACTCAGTCTGCTACTTCCGGACAAATGAGCATAGCGACTGCCCTACATCGTATGGCCCCCAGCAGTATATAAAGCTGACGAGGACCCTTGTTTTCTTCCCACTATCATGTTGACAAATAGTTCCTTACCCGCGCGAATGACCTTCACTCACCCCAGATTGCAGGCGATCCACCGGGGCACATCTGCGCGGGCCTCTCCGGTAGAAGCTTATCGACCTCTCAATCTCCCTCAAGCAATGGCTTTCAGTGGTCGCCCCGAGTATAACGCTGAACGCACAGGAGGTGACACCACATATGAGAATGATCCGGTGATCAGAAAAGGCCACAGAATGACAACACAGGCACACATGCTCCATGTCTTCGAGGGGAGTTTCCTTTGGGGAAAGTCTCTTCACCCCCACGCGTAACTCGTCTACTTCTGTCCACCGTCAATCTCTTAGAGTATTGCCAGCTGGGCGATGCCTATCTCGAATAAGTGGAATTTGAACTCCTTCGCGAAAAGTCCTCGGCACATGGGGCAGCTGCCGCCCTGATCCAGCCACTGCCTCAAGCAGGCGATGTGGAATATTTGTTTGCAGCACGCCGTGATGACCGCCGATGGGCCTCTTTGACCCAGACCCTTCTTCTCCTTCTCAACCATTGGTTTTGTACCAAGGCCTTCATAGCAGATCGGGCACATATCGTCTTCTGGATTCAGTTTGATCAAGGTAACCCCTCGGGTCAGGGTAGCTTCATCTGCTTCAGCCTCCGCCCTCGGGAACAATGTTTCTCTCTGGTTGTAGAGGTCCACGAGGCGAGGAGCTGTCAGGGTCTCCATGACTCCGAATAGGCGAAATCTGGCTTGTTCGCGGTTTTTTCGGGAAAGTTGAAGTGTCTCCGGCTGCTTCTTGCGCATGCGCTGTTCGCCGCGGACAAATCTGGTTTCTGCAATCGATAGATATTTTATTGCAGATAACAAGCATCCTTCGGCCCTGGTATAACCGTCGAGGACCGCATCTTCAGCGGACAAGTAATCCCCACTAAGCTGCCAGTGGTGGTAGCCATGTATGTTGAATAGCGTCTTGAGAGTTGCGTAAAACTCGGCGAGTGCTTGGTAGAGGCGGGCGACCTCCTCCACCACCGAAGAAGAAGCGGGATTAGGAGTTGCGGAAGAAGATATCTTTGGTGACGTTCCCGTCTCATGAACAGTCGTCGTTGCAGACACGCCCGTACGTGTCCTGTATTGTGTTTGAATTCCCTCATCAGGGCACTGTGGTGGACTTGTACTCGAAGACATGTTCGGATCCATGCCGGTGCTGCTGGCGTTGAGACGTAACCTTCTGCGACGGAAAAAAAACATAGAGAGAGCGATGGATGGGCATGGGCAAAAGCGTTGCTATCTGACCAAGGCGAGATGTGGAAGACTGGCAGGCTGGAGGGTTCTTGAAGAAGGAAGAATAAAAACTTGCAAGAAGAGGCATGTGCAAACCTTTATACTTACCCTTTGAGGGAGCCTGGCGCTCACTCTTCATCATGCGGACGGTACGCGTGAGGACACTGGGATCGGATCGTCCTGGCGTGAGGTGCCGATGGGTCAAGAAGTACATGCCTTGGTACAACAAGAAAGAAGAGAGGGTAAGGCTCACTAGGCTTTCCTCCGCGGCGGGTCGAATGCTGATTGGCGGAGCACCACAACGCGTCTCGTTCCCCGCATTACTGTACCTAAGTACACTCCGTTGAACTTTGGGTCAGTCAATACACCCGTCACTTTCACTTCAAGCCCTCACCCTGCTGGCACAGGGAACGCCATCGATGTGCGGATGAAATGCACGGGGATCTAGGGAACAAGCTCGTACGGCCCATCGCCTCCAGCTCTTGGACGGCCACTACCTCAGCAAAGACTGACACTAAGAAAAGGTTCAACACGCCAAACGCACACAAACCCTCCCAACCCTCCCACCGTACCAAACCGAACTAGTCCGCGCCGTGGTCCGCGAGATTCGCGATCTAGACCGCGATGTGTCGCGTATCCTCGAGCCGTTCAACGTCGTTGACGAAGATGGCAGCAGTCAAAGCACGTTCAGCCCAGCCGAGCACCCGGCGACCGCGTGCGCGCTGCTAGTCGACCACTTGAGCATGCGCCGGAATAAGAGGTGTTTATTGGCGTATCATAGAGTGAGAGCCGAGAAGTTAGAGGGTATGGCGTGGGACGGACGCGATATGGACATGGACATGACCATCGAGGACGAAGGTGTGGGTGCAAATGCTATCAATGCAAAGGACGGCAACTCAAATGCTGGAGGTGCGCAGAACTCGTGGAGTCCGGAAGAAGAGTCGTACTTTCGCAAGTACGTGGATTTGCTGGCGCAGGTCAAGGGCCAGTGGACGGATATCGATCTGACGGGCTCGTTGGAGCCACCGAAAGACCTGTTTATTGATGTGCGGGTGCTCAAGGACGCAGGGGAGATACAGACTGAGTATGGGGCTATCAATTTGACGAAGAACAGTCAATTCTATGTCAGGCAGGGTGATGTGGAAAGGTTGATACAGATGGGTTTCTTACAACGACTAAGCTGAAGAGCATGAAGTTTAACGCACGGAATGACGTGAGGATACATGATAATATGAATTCGGAATACATTGAATTAGTGTTCTCAATTGCGTACTATCTAAGCTATGTGCCGGGATTCTCGAAAAGGAGCGTGTTGGTACATGTAATAGCCATTTCCAGCCCCTTGGGATGTGATGTAAGTATGCCTCGAGCACCTGATTCATGCGTTCAGCTTGAAACAATCATTTTGCTCCGGGTAGTTGTTGTGCTTCTTGATCAGAGTGATACCATCCTGATTGCAAGTACTGCTGCCGCAAAGACGAGTGCTCCATTGAGAGTCGCCAGTCCACTTTCTGCACCGCCAGTCTTTGTAGGTGATGGAGCCGACACCGTCTCCGTGGCGTTAGTGGCAGTTTGTTGTGTAAAATTTCCGCAGTTCAGTCTGGTTCCATTGCTTGCATGCACAACAACACTTCTGTTTCCGAAGAAGGTTGGAGATGTGGGGTCGGTAGAAACGTAGAGATCGAGATAGGTGACTTGGAAGTTCTTTTCACGAGCAGTGTCGGCGATATCGCCGTGTTTGACGCTCAGATCACCAGGTTGGCAGGTCTCAGGTTGAGTCGCGTCGCAGGGAGGTGTCTCATTACGACCATAAGGAGACAGGTGACCACCAGTGCCCGTGCAGTTACCATCGCCAGGGACAGCAAACTCGTGGATGTGATATGCTGTAAGAGAAGTGTCAGAGACGAATGAGATCGAAGGTCTGCTCGGGTGAACTTACCAAAAGGACCGGCAGAGGCATCAGGAAATCCGAAGAAGTTGACGTTGAAGTTGACGCCAGTGCCATTGTCATTCGAGACACCAGTGATCTGACCTTGAACAGGTTGGCTCTCTTGCAAGACTGCCTGGTAGGTAGCCATCTTCGGGTTGTTTTCAGTGATGGGAGCATCGAGGGCTGTCTGACCAAGGACGAACACAGCGGAAAAGAGCAGGTTGACAAGCAGGGCGAACAGCTTCATGTTGAAAGTGAGAAGGTTTTGTCGGTGGTTGTTTGGTTTGTGCTGTAGCTTGGAGCGATGAAGAGGCACAGTTCTGAAGAGGTTGGAAGGAAATGAACAGTGGCAGATGCAGAGAGTCAACGCTGGGAGGAAAAGTGACTTGGTTCCTGGGGAAGGTCTTCTTCACAAAAGTATTTGCAGTACACAGGAAATCGAAGCAACGCCTGGCAACACCACGGGAGCATGCAGGAATGAAGGAGGGGGTTTGGCACATCACCCAAATTCCAGTCTCATTTTCACTTTCTCGTCAGTAACGACTTCTCTTCATTTCTCGTCCTGGGTCGGCACTTTTCTGTCACATTGTCGATCTCCTCTTTGCCTGAGGCGGCATTGAATACCGCAAACAACGTATGCTACTTGTAGCAGTCGCTCACGAGAAAGGAACACCCGTGTGACACAAGTGCCCGTCGGCCTCGGCAACGCCTGCACTCAACCTTCAAGTACAGAAGACAGCCCCAACAGCGGCTCCAGTGTTGCGATCACTCACTCACACTGGACCTGCTTCTACATCGGGGTTCTAACAGCACATCTGAATGGCCAGATCTGTGCATTTTTGACATCCCATACCCCAGCTTTTGTATATGGGTCATTCTCCAATTGCTCCCGAATCTCCTCTTCACTGTTTGCCTTGTAAAGCATGACGCTGCCGGTCATATCAGGCGCTTCACCCGATGCAGGCTGTTTGGACAAAGTCGCTCCTCCGAATACAGCCGTTCCTGCCGCGACCTTGGGCTTCACGCCCGCCAGATGCTGGGGGCGGGCCTCGAGACGTTTCTGAAGGGCGCCGGGGAAGTCTGGTATTCGGACCAGCCACTCTTGTGTTGGGACACTGGACGACATTCTGACGAGAAAGAGCTGGGGCTTGTGAGCAAGTGGACTCAATCGATTGGGATGTAGAGAAGCTAAGGTTTGGCGTGAGATAGTAAGTGGACTTAAGGATCCTTGTAAACGAGATAGGGACCTCCGGATGGGAACAGACATGTGTTTATATACTTGCGTCCTGATGGGGAACAAGATAACGTGGAGCCAACAATTGACCTAAGGAACTGTCGTGGTATATCTTCTCAGCTGCACAGTCAGATGTAACTAGCTACGGAGTATCTTCGCGTTATTTACTCTATCCCCACATCCACCCACTGTAGCAAGATACGCGATGGTGGGTGGACTGCCGAAGTGGGACACCCCGAGGCACATCGGAGTGTTCAAACCACGGACACCAACCTCAACGTTGTCTGGTGCTGATGGACTTTGTACAAGAACTTCAGTTCGGAGGTTGCCAAACTCAGGGCTGAACCAATAGATGGTTCACTTCTACTATCTAATCATGGATGTACACGCGTCTATCAAAAGCACCAGTACAAACACATCTATAGCTTCGGCCTGGGTGTATCTCTAGCCAGCAATGACTCTGCAACCTTTCTCCTTTGGATCTTTCCGGTCGCCGTCTTGGGTATTTCTTGAAGAATCCAGACCTGATAAGCCACACGTTAGTATGAATAGATAGCGCATCGTCGTCGAAGACTCACTCTGCTCGGTATTTTAAATTTCGCCGTTTTGCTTGCAACAAATTGGGTGATGCTGTCCTCCGTGACATTCTTCCCAGGTTTGGGGACAACTGCCACGCCAACTTCCTGGCCATATAGTTCCGAAGGAATGGCGAAACTGACTGCTTCGGACAACTCTGGGCTTGTCGAGATGATATGATCCAATTCGATGGGGCTAATTTTCTCACCACCACGATTAATTAGCTCCTTGATTCGGCCTGTGATGATCACATAGGCGTCTTCGTCCTTCTTCCCCTGATCGCCAGTCCGGAAGAATCCTCCCTTTGTGAACGCTTCCTTATTCGCCTTTTCGTTGTTGATATACCCAGAGGTTACATTTTCGCCCTTTATGCTGATCTCGCCTGCCATACCCTGAGGTACTTCGTCGCCTTGGTCGTCTAAGATGTTGACCTCGACACCTTGACCAATACCGACACTCCCTGGCTTTCGCTTGCCTTTGTGTGGCAGAGGATTTGAGGTCATCTGGTGAGCGGCTTCAGTCATGGCGTAAGCTTCCAGCACCGGTGCTCCATACGTCGCTTCGAGCTCTGCAAAGGTCTTCGGAGACAGTGGGGACGAACATGATCGAATGAACCTAATTTGTGGTTTGGGAGATGGCGGAGGATTTCTGAGCAGAATTTGGTGGATTGTAGGCACAGCTGTGAACCAATTTGCTTTATGTGTGACAAAGTCCCGCCAGAAAGACCGCGCAGAGAATGCTCTGGGCACTATCACCGAACCTCCAGCTTTCAATGGAGCTAGGAACCCTGCCAGCAGCCCATGCACGTGGAAGAGAGGCATAACAAGCATCGTCCGATCTCCTGCTGTCAACTCATACGTATTCAGTATATTTTGCATGGTTCTCGTAAGATTGAGGTGGGTTAGCGGAACGGCCTTGGGTCTGCCAGTGGTCCCCGAGGTGTGCAATACCAAAGCGACATCAGCAGGCTGTGCTTGTGATATCCGCTGAGCTTGTATCCCTGCGAGCTTTCCCTTCTCTTTGATTTCTAGCACAGGCCGCGAGCCATCCAGATAACATTCTGCGATAGCCGCTTCGAACTTTCTGGCAGCCTTTACCGCAGGACCATCTTTTGCGTAATCACCTCGGGGGATAAGGATGACGGAGGAAGAAAGGTCCTCAATGTAGAACTCGAACTCTGATTGCTTGTATGCCGGGTTTAGAGGAGCCGCTATAGCCCTCTGGTACGAAGTCGCAAGGAAGGCCACAATAAACTCGTAGCTGTTTGGCAATGCTATTGAAACAGCGTCAGCATGTTTGATGCCCAGCTGCGCGAGCTTGGACTGGAACTCCAGAATATCTCTTGTCAGCTGGCTGTATGAAACGTGTAGAGCATCATGTTCCGAGGGGACGATAATGGCAGTGGCAGAAGAGGTTTCTGAGAAGGAGGTTGAAAGAGTGGCAGCGCCCATGGTCAAAGCAGCTGTCTGGAGGACGTGAACAGCAGAAGGGAGAGGGAATGAAGCAAGAGGTATTTCGTGACGGTTCCTATCTATGGAGTAAAGACTAAACGATTGGAGCGAGAGAGCGAGACAGAAAGGTAAAGATACTATACAGTCATAACGTGACGTTGGCAGAATTGCGTTATCGAGTCCATTCGGCTGCGATACCTGAGCGGGACTGTGTCCGGCCACGTCCTTTCATCAGAAGAGTGGTCTTGAAGCATTTCATTTTCGTCATTCTGAACAATAATACCGGGTGCTGAGCATGAGTGAAGTTCGTGAAACTCCTGCATAAAAGGTCCTTTTACTCTGCATTCTCGCACCCCGATTGGGTCGCTTAAAACCAGGATCCCGATTCATTCCATCTTCTTTCTCCTCCTGCCCGACCATCATCCACTCATTTCTCCTGCTTCGAGCAGAACATCGGAACTCTTTCGGCGCAAACTGCCTTCCACCTGTGCTGCACTATGTTTGTACTTGCTTCAGGTCCCGTAACCTAGCGAGACCCTGAAGGCATAACGCAGAGGGTGAGGCGCATCGTAGTCATGGCCAGCCCTGGAGCACCACCTCGCGGAGGGCTGTCTCTCTACGCAAACCTCCTCGATCCAAAGAATACAGCTCCTGGAACAATTTCAAGCGCACCGGTATCTTATACCAAACACCCTGAAAATTCTCCTGAACAAGATGAAGCTGCAAAGAAGCAGCAAGCTCTCGCTGGTACATCAATCGTCGTAAGGACCTAAAGGTTTGCGGAACGGATTTGCTCACGTGTGCCATGCATTTTCTCCATATACAGCCTCCTTGAGATTTCAACCTACCAAAAGACCACAAATTGCCAGTCAAAAGGCGAAAGCGAAAGCAATTGCCAGCAAGTTCGCGCCCCCGGTTACCGCAACTCCTACGTCCACTACTGTCCAATCTGAACCCGCAGAAAATGGAACAAGCAGTACTACGCCTAAACCTTTTGCCCCACGAACCACCGCAGCGGACTGGACAGCGACTGCATCCGATGACGAGGATGTGAATAACTTCTATACGACAACTCGTCAGCGTGGTGGCAGAAAGAAACGCAAGAAGAATAAGGAGGTCGTCGAGGTCGAGCAAAATTGGGATGATATCTATGACCCCAGTAGACCCAGCAACTACGAAGAGTACAAACATAGTGAGGAGAAGATTCGTGAAGTTCGAGAGTGGAAAGATCTGCTTTACAGGCATCGTATAAGGCGGCGAACGACTACTGAGTCCGAGGATGAGGACCGATATCGTCCTACGAACAGTAAGGAACTCGATCGCAAGGATAATATGGCTTCTGACGATATCACAGGACAATTTGCACCACCTCCTAGTTTTGCTCCGCCGGCCGGCCTGAACGATGAGATTCCACCGCCGACGCCAGTCACTCAAGTTCCCGACGATCCTACTGGTGAAGATGCCTATTTGCGTCGAATACGGATGAGTCAAGGTGTACAGGGACAGCCTTCTCCCGATCCCATATCTGCAGCAAATCCTCCTGCAGGCCAGATTTCACGAGCACCTGTTCGGTACAATCTGCCTGCTGCACCAGAAGCGATCCCGTCCTCGGAAGCGGAGTTAGAGGAGAGGCTTGCTGAATCTGAAATCAAGGGAGACGAAGCTTCGGATGAAGCCCGCTCGACACGCCCTGGTCAAGCAGGATTTGCGGAGCGACTGTTGTCCAAGTATGGATGGTCCAAGGGCCAGGGTTTGGGTGCTCAGGGAACTGGCATCATCAATCCCTTGTATGCCCAGGCCGATAAGCGAAAGAAGAAATCTGATGCTGAAGGCGGCGGCTATGTTACTCCAGCAACAACAGGGAAGATTCTCGGCGGAAACAAGTCGAAAGCTGCTCAAGCTGAGGAAGAGGGAAAGTTTGGTGCAATGTCAGAGGTCATCCGATTAGAAGGGATGTTGGACGGTCTGGACTTGGAGGAAGAGCTTGTGCAAGGAGAGGGTGGTATCATGCAAGAGATTGGTGAGGAATGCGGCGAAAAGTATGGCAGTGTCGAGAGAGTCTACATCCATGCGCCGGAGAGGGATGATGACGAAGCACTGGTGTTTGTGCATTTCGTGAGTCAGCTCAGCGCGTTGCGAGCCGTCAATGCTCTGGAGGGACGCATATTCAACGGCAACCCTATCAAGGCGAAGTTTTGGCCAAAGGAGAAGTTTGATGCTCGAGACTATGTGTGACAAGATCAAGATTCGAGGGCAACATGAAGAAGACAAGCAATCGAGATGCTTTGTGAACTGCATGTAACTTCATCTTGTACTTTTTAGTGACCTCAGACTTCGTTGTAGGAATGTCCCTGGCATCACACCGTTGATTGGCTTAGGACTCGCGAGGCAGGGCATCTCAGGGGCAGATGCCACGCGACTAAAATAAATTAATTGCATCATCTGGTAACGCGATTAACTTGCCTAGGTATTCTACAGGAAGTCAACACCACGGCATTTCTGCTTCCTTCGTCCACAGCACATCATGTCAGGCCGAGATGAAATAGATCGCGCATTCGGCAGTGACAGTCAGCTGAGGAAAAGGATACACGATGCCATTAGTATGCTCTCAAAACTCCGCCTGTTGTTTACCTGCTAACCATTGATTGCGCAGATGCTACTCCTCAGTATGGGCTACTTTTCGACGACATAGCACGCTACCATCTCAAGTCACAAGCGAATGGCAACAGTGAGGACGGCCCTGCCTCGAAGAAGCGCAAGCTGGCCAACGGGTCTCTATCCGTCACCTCGACGCAGACGAATCAACCTCGCGAAGTCATCCTCGAGGCCAGAGATATATCCTTTTCGCTACCACAGAGGAAGAAGCTGCATTTGGGCATTGCACAGTATGGAACAGATATCAATGCGTCGACTACGACATTCGCGGTGTACACCAGAAATCCTACCACTAACGAGGTCGAGACGGAGGTGCCTATAGATCAGTTCGCATACGCGCTCAGGCTACCGGTGCCGGAAAAGGCCACGAAACAATACAACTTCTGCCTGCTCCCTAAGCCGGACTCCAACCAAAGCGACCCAATAATCTGGACCGTCAATCATGGGCCGCTGAAGTCCTGTCACATCCCCAACCCGGTGCTGGCGAAAATTGCTTCTGGTCCTGACCATATTCTGGAAACAGCCCTAGACTTTGTCTTGAAAAAGGCCGGGATCAGCCTCACATACCCAACTGCAGACGAGTTCGCCAGCGCCACACCAGAGTCGCACAGAAAGAGTGACAAGGCCTATCATGTGAAGGCTTTCAGAGGCAGCAAGGATGGCTTCCTCTTCTTCCTGCACAACGGCATCTTCTTCGGATTCAAGAAACCGCTCTCATTCTTCGCCTTTGAAGATGTTGTGTCAATCTCGTATACTTCTGTACTACAGCGCACGTTCAACCTGAACATTGCCTACCGCACGAGTGACGAACCTGCAATTGACATGGATGCCGTGCAAGAAGTCGAGTTTTCCATGATCGATCAAGCTGATTTCCCGGGGATTGACGCGTATATCAAGCGTCATGGTTTGCAGGATGCGAGTCTTGCCGAATCCAGGAGGGCTGCTAAAGTTAAGTCGGCGGCAAATGGGAAGAGCTCAATCAAGCAGGAAGACGACGATCCAGATGATACGAGGACTGAGTTGGAAAAGGCACAGCAACAGCTTGAGGACGAGGAAGATGAAGAGGAGGAGGATTACGATCCTGGCTCGGATGGCGAGAGTGAAGGCAGTGGTGAGAGTGATGACGATGATGAAGGGTATGAGCGTCCGAAGGCTAAGGCGAAAGGGAGAGACCTTGTTGCCGAGGAGTTGGGAAGTGAGGCTGAAGATGTCAGTGTGTCGGAAGACGAGGAGGAGCAGGGCGATGATCAAGGTGATGAAGGTGATGAGGAGGAAGACGGGCTCGATGCCGAAGGGGCAGAAGAGCTTGATCAAGACGAACAAGGGTTCGAGCTGGGTCAGCATGTTCAGAAACACGGGTTTAGTGCCGTGGCTCCTGCAGTACATCAGAGAGCTTGGGTCCCTGACGAGGGCATGCCGGATCCAGAGGACGATGATCAACTGTGAGAGATGAGAATTTGTCAATGCTGGTGTACGACATTCTGCGCCGACGAAAGCAGGAGCTGCGTTCGAAGACATCACCATGTGAGTCTGCTGTTGTACACTGTAGCAACAGCTCTGATATAAGTATGGATGCCCTGCTAGGGAACATCCTCACTTTCAGAGCCGCATGCAATGAATGACGAAATACGACTTCACCGGCATTTAGCCTATATATCATCCCTCCTATCTACTCTCTACGGCCATTTTCGAAAAGATCGATTGTGAAAAAGGAGCATTATTCTTCGAGAAATGGACAGTCGACGTGCGTCAATGGTCGCAGCCATTTTGGTCGCTTGCGCCGCTGTTCTCGCAACCACAAACTGGTGGCGCCAGGACGGGAATTTCGATGTTGAGAAGGTCGTTGAACGAGCTCTCGCATGCACGTCGCGTTCTTGGGAGTTTGGAACTCTGAGTCAAGCCCTATTGGAGCTACGGAACCCCGAGTTGACGGTCTTCGGGACACAGCCTTTTCCCAACGGTTATCTGCCCGAGGTTTCTGAGCCTGACAATGTAGACGGATTACGATATGCGCAGGCTGTTATAAGGGTGAACCATAGCGACCTGCTCATTGACGGTGAAGGTTCGCCATCAGACCCAGCCTCATTAGGGACAGCTGCTTTGCTCCTCTCCAGCCATAATGTGGCATACTTCGAGGCTGCAAAGCGTCAAGCCGAGTACCTGGTCGACAGGGCAACTCGCTTCCACATCAGTGACTCTGCCTCAGCCATATCTCACCGAGACGAGCCGCCAGAGCTCTGGGGAGACTTCGTCTATATGGTTCCTCCCTTTCTTGCCTATTATGGAGTGAAGACACAAGACCTGCATTTCCTGAAGGAAGCGGTACGCCAATGTCAGCTATACAACGAGGTTCTGAGAACAAACGTAACACTCGAAACGGGTCAGACCTGTCATGGGCTTTGGCGCCATATTGTTGCAGATCCGGCGGTGCTACCAGATGGAAAGTGCTGCATGGATCCGGACGTCTGGCTGACGAGCAATGCATGGGCTGTGGCAGGTATTACAAGAGTCCTTGCAACACTCTCAAAATGGCGGCCTCCGCCAGGCAGCCGCATCAGCGCCGCTGAATATGCACGATTCCGTGATGAAGGAACGAAAAGCCTCTTGGAGATACTCACTTCTCTGCTTGAATGCACCCTGAGTCAAGCGCGAGACTCAGAATCAGGTCTTTTAAAGAATTACCTTGATGGACCTTCTCATCCGACAGTCGCATATGCCTTTGGAGATACCGCAGGAACGGCACTGATGGCGGCGGTAGTCTACCGACTGGCTTGCTTGTTTTCAGACACATTCGCAACACCGAAGTTCCTTGGCTGGGCGGATAGGAACCGGCGCGCCGTCTCAAATCACGTCGATGGTACTGGCATCGCTGGTCCTGTTGCAGATGTTTCGCATGTACCAAGTAAGGTCCCTGTACCACAGACAAGTGAGGGACAAAGCATGGTTCTGCTGATGCATAGCGCCCGTCGAGATTACCTCACGGCTGGTCTATGTTCCAACAAAGGACCACTGTGGCGGTCTCTTTCGATTGCATTTGCCTCATGGTGGCAAGGCTGAATTGATGTGGGCCGCAATGGGGGAACAGATGAATAATGCGAAGACAAAGAACGAAGGAGAAGGCGGAGGTCGAGGTGGCGGGACCTGCCAAGGCTTAGCAAGCGAGGGGCTTCCCTAATCAACTCTCACGCGGGCCTTATGGGGGGTGTTCGTCATAATGGAAAGTTCATTGCTCTGAGGGGTCAACCGGCAGGAACCATAGTGTATGGCGGGGGGCCATTGCATAGCGTCTGCCCTCCCACACTATTGACAGTGCGCAACCCACTTATTATTGCCTGCGTTCTGGCTGCGGCGCAAAGTGCCATAACCACCACTTGAATCCTTCACTCACAAACCGAATATCCGATAAACCAAAAGATACCTTGCTGTTGAAAATATCTCTCACAAGTGTCTCCAGTTGGTTATATACTCGATCTCTGGCAAGCTGGCTGCGTTGATCTCTCTATTGACCCTTCCGAGATACCCAAACCTACCTTTAGCTCTCATGCTTGTAACCCGCCATGTCTGATTCCCCGATCACAAACGCTCCTGTCGGGGCCCAAGAAAAGCCCATCTTGGACCAGCTCGTCCTGGCCAGAGACCAACTTCTCCTCCTGAAACAAGACAAAAGCACCTATGTCAAGTCGTCTGACGTCCTTCCTCTTTACGAAAAAGTCATCGACCAGGTGTCGATCCTCAACGATGTCCGAGGCCCAGAGCATTTGGTGCAGAATAGAGTCGATACCGTCCTAGACGACTGTCTACAACTCATCTCCCTCTTCTTCATGGCTGTCGGGCGAAACCACGAAGCTCCAGCACTGTACGCGATGACCGGCAATATCATGCGCCTGTGCCACCATCTCAAGGAGGCCGCATTCTTCAGCAAAAAGGACCTTCACAGTCTGGAAGAAACTCTTCACAAGATGGAGGGGTCCTTGCAGAACGGTAAGGACGTGTACTCGGAACATCTTTTGAGGCGGATACAATACCGTCTAGAGATCTGCCAGGGAATGTTGAGAGAACTTAACGACTTCCTTTCTACACTGTCGCCCGAGATGGTGCCCACGTGGGAGAAATTGGTGTCTATACTTCGAGCAATTGCAGCTTTGAACACTCGGAGCAAGGTATGTCATACTGCGCGCACTCACAAATGTCTGCGGCTAATCCGAGCTTCAGTTTTCCCAAAAGGACCTGGAAGAACTTCGCAGGCAATTACTTGAAGTTCAGTCAACGATGAAAGACGGAAAACTTCCAGACGAGACGGGTGCCACATCTTCCGGCCAAGATCTTGTGGTCCCGTTGCTGAACAGATGTCTCAAGTTCACAGAAATTGTTGAGCAAAAGTATGGGCTCTGCATATCGTGTGCGTGATCTGCCGCTAACATTATATCCAGCAAGGGGAAAATAGACGAGAGGTTCAAGGATACTTACGACAAACTTATTGAGATTCGGAATCAACTTGAACGATTGACCATGACTCAAGCCTGGTCTCTCCGCGAGACAGATCTCTTTATGTGGCAGAGAAAGCTGGATCGCATTGACGATTCTCGACGAGATGGCAACTTCTTCGATGCGGAAGGCCATCCTGCGGACTTGCATGCCCAACGAGTATGTCTGGCCGGACTTCTGGGAAGGACAATTGCTAATCCGTCCGCAGACTTTGTTATACCTGATAAGACGGGGCTATGCCTACATATATCAGCTTCTTATTGCGTCAGAACCGGTTTCGGAGGCTCTGCTGCCAATCTACAACCAGCTCTTAACGTTGCGACGATGTTTGGTTGAGGTGAAGAAATCTGGAGGGGTGTCAAACCCCAGGGAACTTTACCCTTACAGCATGAAATTGAACTCGATTGACAACATGAGAGTGGACGGGAAGTTCCAAATTGGCAAGGATATACCAGAAGGCCAGGGTAGCGTCAATGATCTTCTCGCAGAATGTTATGAGCTCGCCTATGAATTGAGGACAGCTGCGGAAGAGGAAAATGGTGACGATTGATACCCGGTTGGTGGCCGTCTGCATTCGACTTGTACAGAAGCGGGCGTATTGGGCTGTCTGCCTTCTGTGCAGGCTTTGGGCTTGGGTGTTATTGTTCCAAACAGTCTCTGAATCAAGGCGGCTGTCTTTGCGAGCTCGGGGAAACGCAGTTCGTGGAAAGGACAACAACTCCTATACCTGAGCTTGGTATAGAATGTCCATTATGGATGTTTGAGTGTTAAATAATGGCGAGCGTTACTCGATCAAGTTACCACTTTACGAACAATGGCTTCTTTTCCAGTCTCTTTCTGGTGCCAGTACCCTGTGCGCATCAACAAGTACTCGCTCTTGAGGAGGTAATCACGGCCATTCTGAGTGGTGGCCATCCAACCTCGGCCCACTATTGCCGCCCCGATGTCGCGACCCCAGGTAAAAAACTGGGCCACCATTAAATATTTTAGTTTGCAAGGACTCGACGACTCGTCCTTTCATTCACTCGTACCTCCATATACTCGTCTGCAGTCATGTCTGTCCTCTTGCAGAGAGCTCCACCTGCCCGGGTGAGATGTCCTCTTGACCTGGGTTCGTGCTCTTTGAGCCAAAGGGCTGCTCGCCGAGCATATGCAGTGCATGCTCAACCTGGGGCCTCTCCTCGACGAAAAGCGGCAGTTCCTCCCTACCAGAAGATCCTGACAAAGTTCGAGGATGTTCGCGCCATTTTAGGCTCTGAAAAGCTCACTCTCGCCGAGAAAATCCTTTATGCGCACTTAGACAATCCTGAAGAGTCGCTCCTGACCAACACCAATAATGGCAAGAACATACGCGGCAATGCAAACCTCAAGCTTAAACCCGACCGTGTCGCCATGCAAGATGCATCTGCGCAGATGGCCATCCTCCAGTTCATGACATGCAACCTACCCTCTACTGCTGTCCCGGCCAGTATACACTGTGACCATATGATTGTGGGCGAAAAAGGTGCAGACACGGACTTGCCGAATTCCATAGCTGGCAACAAGGAAGTCTTCGACTTTCTGGAGTCTGCAGCGAAGAAATACGGAATCGAATTTTGGCCCCCCGGTGCAGGCATTATACACCAGACAGTCTTGGAACAGTATGCCGCGCCTGGTCTGATGATGCTAGGCACCGACAGCCACACACCGAATGCCGGCGGCCTGGGTGCAATTGCCATAGGTGTCGGTGGTGCCGATGCGGTCGATGCCTTGGTAGACGCTCCGTGGGAACTCAAAGCTCCCAAGGTCTTGGGCGTGCGGCTGGAGGGCAAACTCAGTGGTTGGGCGTCACCCAAGGATGTGATTCTGCATCTGGCTGGTCGTCTGACTGTTCGTGGTGGTACTGGATCCGTCATCGAGTATCATGGTCCCGGAGTCGACTCCCTCAGCTGTACCGGCATGGCCACAATATGCAATATGGGCGCTGAAGTAGGAGCCACGACATCAATTTTCCCCTTCTCCGAGAACCATATCCCTTATTTGCAAGCTACTGGCCGGGACGCCATCATTGACGCCATCAAGGGTATTGCCTATGGCTCGGACAAGCACAACTTCGTGCGAGCTGATGCCGGTGCCGAGTACGACGACGTTATCAACATCAATCTCTCCAGTCTGGAACCTCATATCAACGGACCTTTCACACCCGACCTTTCTACACCTCTGTCCAAGTTCAAGGAGGCAGTCAAGACGAACAAGTGGCCGGACACATTTTCAGCAGGTCTGATCGGTAGCTGCACAAACAGTTCTTACGAGGATATGACTCGCGCTGAAGACCTGGTCAAGCAAGCCCAGGCGGCTGGATTGAAGCCTAGGTCTGACTTCTTCATCACGCCAGGCAGCGAACAAGTCCGCGCGACTCTGGAGGATAACAAAACGCTTGATACATTCACCAGTGCTGGTGGTATTGTTCTTGCCAATGCTTGTGGGCCTTGCATTGGGCAATGGAAGCGAACGGACGGCATCAAGAAAGGTGAAGACAATGCTATTCTGTGTTCCTACAACCGCAACTTTCCCGGGCGAAATGATGGCAACCCTCGGACAATGAGTTTCCTTGCGTCGCCGGAACTCGTGACTGCCATGGCGTACTCTGGCTCAACCAGCTTCAACCCCCTCACTGATGAGATCCCGATACCTGATGGCGGCAAGTTCAAGTTTGAACCTCCAAAGGGTGCTCAGCTACCTGGATCTGGATTTGCTATCGGTAACCCTGCATTTCTACCTTCTTCTGCAGAAGCCGATCCGAATGTGCAAGTTGTGGTCGACCCAGAGTCGGACCGCTTAGCTCTTTTGGAACCGTTCGAGCAGTTCCCCGAGGGTGAACTACATGGTCTGAAGGTGCTATACAAGGTCAAAGGTCAATGTACTACGGACACAATCTCAGCTGCCGGTCCATGGCTCAAGTACAAGGGTCATCTGCCAAACATTGCTGAAAACACGTTGATTGGAGCCATCAATGCGGCAACTGGTGAAACTAACGTTGCATACGATGAAGACGGGTCCAAGACGTCCATTCCAGAGCTAGCGAAAAAATGGAAAGAACAAGGCCAGCACTGGCTTGTTGTTGCCGAAGACAACTACGGCGAAGGTTCAGCACGAGAACATGCTGCGTTGCAACCAAGATATCTAGGAGGTCAAGTCATCCTGGCGAAGAGCTTTGCACGTATCCACGAAACCAACCTGAAAAAGCAAGGAGTGGTTCCGTTGACCTTCCTCAACAAAGAAGACTATGATAGGATCGATGCTTGCGATAGCATGGACACCGAAGGTCTTTGGGATGTGCTGAAGAATCATGGCCAAGGCGAGATCAATGTCAAGGTCACCAAGCCAAATGGAGAAAGCTTCGTGGTTCCAGTCAAGCATACCCTGAGCAAGGATCAGTGCGGCTTCATCTTGGCCGGAAGTGCACTGAATCTTCTAGCGAAGCGCCAGAAGCCGGAGTGAGTGCAACGTTGTTATTTCTTCTGGCAGACAATCGCGGGCAATAAGGGGCGCAGCCTCGTCGCTTGCGGGTTAAGCCTTCGAAGATCCCCGGTCTTGGCGTGGGCCGATCTGCTGATTGGACATACGCAAGATCATATTGGAGATTGAACTATGCTGCGTCTTCCAATGCGCTCACAGGACCTCTGCTCGTGGTCATGTCCCCTGCTGAGGACCTCACATGAAAACACAGCATCTAGCAGTTGATGGCGAGCGACAAATGCATATAAGATGCTGTCGGCACTGTTGGCGCTCTACTAGTACCACGCTTTATGTGTCGTAGTGTCCAGCATCATGTTTGCAAAGTTCCGCTTCGCAACAATCCTTCTACTATGCTTAGTGCCACAGCTGGCAAGTGCTTGGGGAGACCTCGGACATGAGACCATTGCTTGGATAGCCCAGTCCTATGTCTCTTCTACCACATCATCAACAATCAAAGGCATCCTCAACTTGACCCAGTCCGACTACATAGCGAACGTGTCTACTTGGGCCGACACGTATCGATATACGAGTGGTGGTCGATGGTCAGCACCGTTGCATTTTATCGATGCTAACGACAACCCGCCATCGTCTTGCTCTGTCGACTACAGCCGAGATTGTGGCAGTACTGGATGCAGTATCAGTGCCATTGTCAACTATACCTCAATCTTGCTCGATGATGATTCGAGCAGCACGACCAAATATGATGCGATGAAGTTCCTTATCCACTTCATTGGAGATCTTCATCAGCCGCTCCACGACGAGGCGCTTGAGGTCGGTGGCAATGATATCAACGTCACCTACGATGGTGATCACACGAACTTGCATCATATCTGGGATACTGAGATTGTCGAGCAACTTGCTGATGGTGCTAGTGCTGAGAGCTTTGCAAAGAATCTCACTGCATCCATCAAGGCTGGTGCCTATGGCTGGGACGTTGATAGCTGGCTAGTTGGGACGACTTTGAATGATACAATGTCCAGTGCTTTGACTTGGGCAAAGGAAGCAAACGGCTATGTGTGCAGCGATGTACTTAGCGCCGGTGTTGACGCCGTTGAGCAAGGCAACTTGAATGGCAGCTATTACAAAGCCCATTTTGATGTTGCAAGAGTTCAGATCGCTCGTGCTGGGTATAGACTTGGCGCGTGGCTGAATCTGATCTTCACGGGGAAGACCGCAGTCTGACGATCCTCGGAAGGATCTGTCTATTAGTGGCATGGGGAAGCCGGATGTCCGAACAGGCGCTGACTGGGGTCGGCTATCTAAGGCATGCAACACGACGTCAAATTGCATCCAGCGACCACTATACGGAGTATGGTACCCATGGAGAGGGCCATTGTGCAGCAGCTCCAGGTATGCAGCAGCCTGCGCCCAAGTACATAACATATATGTCTATTTTTCACAACACCTACAAGGACCAGGTTCTGTCGACATGACCCGACGGTCGCACGAAGTGACAACCACTGGATGACATTTGTGATATAGGAGCAATACTCTTACCTGAATCATAGTGTCATCTTTCCATTTTGACGCCTCACCTGGCGATGGCACACCATTCACGGCGATGTATGCGAGACAAATGTAGAGATGTCTCACAATTTGCATCTCGGCAATATATCATGAGGCTAATGTCACGTTTCTTCGCAACGCTCGTATGCGGCTCGGCCCATAGTTAACCCTTTAGACGCCAAACTACATAAAATGTTTCGCTCGAATGTCGCATTCCGAACATGTGGTCGCAGAGGCGCCCTGGGCTTACCTGGCAGGGCAGTGAGTCCGAAAATGATGTTCAAGGTACGCCTGAACTTCGTTGGGCCCCTGGAGGATGGTCCCAAGGGCATGGATAAGAGTGGCTACTCTACAGGCGGGCTGCATATGCGTGTCCGACTTTCACGGTAACGTTATGCAAAAGTGCAGGTGGGAAGGACATGGCCTAATGTTACTGTATGGGGAAATTTGAGCCCCTACTGAGACATCATGCGTACGTAGCTGGACAAATCTGGTGGAGTTGAGGCGTGAAAGACACGAGATATCACCAATATGTGTATACCATTCTTGTTGAGAATCACCAGTCCAGCATGTGAGGAATATTACGAATATCCACGTCACTCGACGTCTTGACGTATTCGGCTTGTTGCTTTTTGGGCCCTGGCATTGCGAGGCGAGGCGTAATTGAAGTTGACCTCTGTCCATCAATCATTGTGTTTAGATTTGGCCCCGCCGTTCCTTTCCCATCTCCAAGTTTCTCGATATACAAAACCATCAACAAATCGCTGAACGACGACTGTTTCTCGCGGTTTCAGCCTCGCAATTTTTCTTTTTGGCGGTGTCAAGTCTTCTTTGTCAGGAATTATTCGTCCAGGAGTTGACTTGCCTTGTTCCGGCCCCCAGCTCCGACCGCTTTACGCTCGTTCTCATTGTTCAGAGTCGAGACCACCTCGCATTGTCGTCCATTTCTCCGGCCGAAGCAGCGCGAGTCCGCGCACCCATATAAGCACATCTTCTTTCACCGAAAGTCCAGCATTCGTGCCTCTTATGTGCTCTCCACAGACACGCCGAAGACCGCCTTGCCATCGAGATCCACCTTCAGCACCCTAGTCGGTCTAGCCACCACTCGGACATCCGTGGTGCTTAACCTCGCGTGCTTCCACTTGTCGAGACGGGAGCTGCAGTACACCCACGACCCCTGCTGCCACCAGGCTAAATAAAAATACATGACTGTACTGCTCCCACCACCTATGGCCATGCTGCACAATCCGACGCAGCAGCAGTCAAGGAATATCCTCATCCTCGGTGCAACGGGGGTGATAGGGACCTATATCACACGAGCAATTGTCGATGCGAAGGAACAGTTTGAGCGAGTATGCATATACACGAGCAACAGGACGCTGATGGAGAAGATGGGGGATATTGCTGCGCTGGAGGATTGGGGCGTGGAGATATTTACGGGTCGATTGGAAAGTGAACGGTCTTTCAAGAGGGCATGCGAAGGTACGTTACACTTTGTGTGGGGGTGACGGTGCAAGAAATGGCGGGCAGGCACATGAGACCAGCAATACCGCTACGTCTACGAGAATGGATGCTAACATGTGCTACCAACAACAGGTATCGATACGATCGTCTCTTGCGTCGGCCGTGGTGGCATTGAGAAACAGATCCAATTGATCACTTGGGCGGAACAAGTGGGTATTCGTCGATTCTTTCCCTCCGAATATGGAACCGATATCGAGTATTGGCCCGAGTCCGCGCAAGAGCCGCCTCACCAGTTGAAGCTGAAAGTCCGGGCTCATATGAAGACGATGAAGAGATTGGAACATACGTACCTGGTGACTGGTCCATACAGCGATCTATACTTTGGCATGATGAAAGCGAGACCCGAATTGGGCGAGTTCGATGTCAAGGAGAGAAAGGCAGTTTTACTAGGAGACGGAGAAGGGCCCGTCAGTTTCACTGCCATGGCTGAGTATGATACTAGCTTACTTTTTCTGGATTGACATGCTGACTTTGAGAACTAGTGTTGGGAAATTCGTCGTTGCAGCCCTCATTAATAATGCCGCATCGAGGAATACGACGTTAATTGTGCATTCATTTACGGCCACACCACACGAGATCCTGGCCGAGTTCGAACGTCAAACTGGGTGCAAGTGGGAGAAATCTTACACATCAGCGGAGCGACTAAGAGAGATGGAGAAGGAGGAGTATCAAATCTATTCGGCTTTGGCAACAGTTGTCACGTTACGGCGCATATGGACCGAGGGAGGAACATTGTACAAATTTTACGACGAGGGCATTCTGGGCCAGATCGAGAGTGAGACACTCAAGAGTCAGGTTGCCGCTAATATCTTGAAACAAAATGACGGAGAAGGTCATTTCCCGAGTCTGATGAGGAAATTGAGCCTGCAATGAAGTTGCGGCAAGAGAAGAATGTAACACAACAGTTATTGTGATTGTGTACAATATTTTGTATATGGTTACGAGCATCATGAATCACGAAAGGGACAATCTCAGTGGCTTTGGAGCGACATGGTCGGACAGGTGTCTTTGGACATACACGGTGTTGAACAAAGGACATACTGGCATCAGACGGCAGAGACGGTAATGGAAAGGATGTATGTATCTGCCATTGTTGTATAATGTCTCGTTGCGGGTGAATATCAATAAACAGATGCCGAGGCACGAAAGTATATTTTTATGTCTATCTCGGACTCTTCATAATAGTAAGATACACGAGAAGGAACATAACAATTAAGTTGATTCACTCATACGGAGTTTATACAGTCGGGCTGCAACATGGCATGATAATCATTACTGATTACATCAAGTCACTACCTAGGTAGCAGCAATCGTCTTACTTCGACAGTGGTCGCTGGATCCGCTTATCCTTGCATATTGTCATAATAAGGGCGTGTGAGTGACCTCGAGGCTGGGCGGAGATCAACAATATCTACACGCATGTTCTTCCCTCTTATCCAACCACCTCATATATCCTTTATAAACAAGGTATAAGTACTTGCGGTCAGATCAGTGCCGCCCATACCGTACGGTGAAGGGATTTTCTTTTCGTTTGTATTTCGACTAGAGCGGAAAGACTGCCGCTCTTGATATAAGAACAATATCAAACCAAAACCTGAAGATAAAGCGGTGCTGCTATAGACCTAGGTTGGGAGCGAACAGGATCAGTCTGCTCCGGTACCGCCGGGCTACGGTGAGAACAAGATACCCGACATCCATCTGGCCAACTACAACCACACCACAACCACCAGGCGCTGATCAGGGCATTCTGATCGCAAGGTTTACAGGAAACTACCCACAAGTGATCTGCTCTTTCATGCCAAGCGCAACTTCGCCAGGGTTCCGTCGATTCTCAGCCCGCACAACGACAGGCGCACTTCAACTGCCTACCCGCATCGTTTCTAAGTCTGCCACGACGGTCGCTACGACAGGAATCCTCCGACCAGCAAGGCCCCTGTCTCAAACGCGACCACACTCCCAACCGCGATCCAGTCCGTCCCTCCACCTCTCCCAAGCGCGCTGCTACAGTCACATTCCCAAGATGGCTCCTCCACCCCTACCCGCCGGCATGTCGAAGCACCACATCGTCGTGCTGGAAGGCGTTCACGCCAAAATGCCATCCTTTGACTTCCCACACACTATCGACGTCCACCAACGCACCCGCCCCGACCAAGTCGCAGAACGCATCAAGAACGCAACCGTGGTCATAGCATGCGTCGTCCCCGTCACACCCTCGGACATGGACGCCGCGCCACATCTAGGCGTCCTAGCCGTGATGGCCGTCGGCATCCACTGGGTCGACAAAGCGGACTGCTTGCGTCGAGGCGTTACCGTGACGAATTGTCGGGCCGGCAACGTCGACGCCGTCTCCGAGCATTTTCTGGGACTGTACTTTGCGAGTCGTAAGCGTATAGCCCAGGTCCACAACACACTTACTCAAACGGACGAGTGGCACGACAAGGGCACGCTGACGAAACTGTGGCCATCGGGTCCACCGATGGGATGTCGGCAGGAGACGCTGGGGATAATGGGCTACGGCACACTAGGCAAGCGCATTGCCCAGCTATGTCGGGCAGTCGGGTTCGGCGAGGTTTCAATCAGCGAACGCAAAAATGCCACGACAATACGCGAGGGCCGGGTCTCGTTTGACGATATCATACGCCGAGCAAGTGTGATTTGTGTATGCGTGCCCAAGGAGGACGACACGCTCGATCTGATTGCCGAGAAGGAGTTAAAGGCCATGAGGCCCGAGGCGCTTGTCATCAACGTCGCAAGAGGTGGGATCGTGAATGAAGCTGATCTAGCAAGAGCACTGCGCGAAGGCTGGATCGCAGCAGCGGCTGCAGATGTGCTCGAGATCGAACCTGCGGGGCCAGGGTCAGGGCCATTGACACCAGATTTGACGAAAGAGACGTCGGTGCCTAATCTGACCCTCTCATCGCATATAGCATGGTTCACCCAGACTACGATCCAGACGTACCAACGCCTACTCAAGGAGGGGGTAGAAGGCTGGGTAACTGGGACGTTACAGCAGTCTGAGGATAAAGTGCACGATGTGGTCGTCGTGCATAACGGGAAGATCTGGTGATCTGGAATTGAGGTGCCGCTCCTTTCCAGTGGCCGCGTACGAGATAAATCCGCCTCCATGTTTACAGCGACGCGCCAAAGGGCAGGCAGGCCAAACACGGGGTCTCCGTTACAAGATTCAAGATCGCACGGAAGCCAGGGTGTGGCGGACCATAACTGGGCTAGCGACGCTAAACCACGATCTCTGTGCTTGTAGTGTGAGAGACGGTCACGATCATGCCCCGATCGAGATGCTCAGATGTGCATTGCGCCAAAAAGGTTGTGGCCAAGGAGAGCCAGCGCCCAAAAACCGAACGAGATAGGATCAACCTGATATCTGTGAGAACATCTGCTGGACAACCACGACGGACCGTATGAGACCGGCTCCAAGTCCCGTGACGGTATTTTTGAGGTCTACATAAGATGCAGATAGATTCTAGGTTTGGATCCGGCTTTGAGAAGACACAGGATCAGGCTTGATAGGAGGGACAGAAAACAGAATTGCTCGAGGGACAGATATCTCAATTTTGCCACCCAGACTACCGTGAGGGACAGAATATAGAAATCCTCGAGGGATAGATATCTTAATTTTACCACCTAGACTGCCGTACGGGACGAGATAGGTCTTCAAAATGCGAGAAAGCAAATTCAGTGACCATAGTAAAGCCAAAACAGTCAAAAGACGATGAGGCAAGAGCCTGCAGCGATAATACTTCAGACATCTGATTGTGGCTATTGGTTTTAAGAGTGCTGTTCTAGCTATTCAGATACCGTGTCCAACACGACGAGGAACCAATTGCTTCTCTTCCAACATGTCGAGGGACCAATAGCAATAACCAGCCTTTCGATTGAACTGGATCTGCTCCAGCAGTCCAAGCGCAAAAGGTATCAATACGTCTTATCTACACGTCCAAGTGATGCCAACTTCATCTCGTTCTCGTCGTTCATCAAATCCAGCTTATGCTGCTCATGTTATCGTAGGCTCGACCTTTGCTGTCACTGGCTGGTTTTGGGGAGCGTTGTTTTGTCCTGCACTTGGTTGTTCAGGAACATTCTGAATCTGGAGACCATTTTCCAGCCCAGCATATAATTGTGGCGCTGGCTGAGGCTGCTTGCTCGGCGTAGGCACGGGTTCGGTACTGCTTGAGTTCTTCAACTGCTCGGGACTTGGTCTGAGGTTTTCGACAGGCGGCAGGATAGGTGTACCGCTAACCGTCCTCCTCTCAACTGGGCCGGACGGACTCTGTTGCGGAAGTACGACTGGTGGAGACATGCTATTTGGATTTTGCAGGATCATCGACGGAGCGGGCAAAGTGGCAGGTGTTCGCTGCTTCTTCGGTGAGAGGCCAGAGAAGGGTTGCGTTGTAGGAGTCTGGGCGAACCGAGGTTGTCCAGAAGCGCGAGGCGTTGCGTGAGGATTGCCGCCGTTATGACCTTGTTGCATGTGTCCGTTGGAAGATCCGTAAGCTCCGTTGACGACCGGCTGATCCATTGGCGGTGATTTCTGCAGTATTCCTGCCACTGGACCAACATCCATGTTCCCTTGAGTGGGTGACATGGTAGGTCGATTGAATACTGGCGACGGGAGACGTTGACCAGTCGACGGTGATTGGACTGTTTGCCGAGGACTGGTTTGCACAGGTTGATATTGATTTGGTACGCCGTTATAGGCAGGGGCTTGTTGACCATGTGGCATTAATGGTCTGTCAGTAGCGCCATTGATGTTGACCTGGCCAGGCTGCAGCATTTGCGGATGACTTTGAGGACGTGTAGGTGGTTGTTGTCCAGCAGCTGTGTGCAGTCCATGTTGCGGAGCAAGGGGTTGAGTATGTCCACTAACAAGAGCGCCCGAGTTTAGATGATAGGATCTGTCGTTTTGAACAAGTCGTGGATAGTACGGCGAGCTTGGTGGTGGAGGTGAGGATGATGACTGTTGTGGTGGCAAGCCGTTGGCAGCAGGACCTTGACCAGAAGGTTGGCCAAAATTCTGTCTGGGGATCTCGACACCAACGAATTTCGTCGCAGTCGGCGACTGTGCATTTGGGAGTGCTGGACTGGGTGGAGCGGGTGATGAGGATGCGCCAACTCGGAACTTAAGCGAAATCTTGGGTTTCTTCGCGTCCTCTTCCTTTTGTCGACAGTCTTTGCAGACGAAATAAAAATCGTCTTTCTCCGCCGCTGACTTAGAGATGCCCAAGCACTTGCTATGTTGCCAGACGTTGCATCTATCGCAAGCAACGCTATGGGAACCATCATCCTAGAACGGGGTTAGTCTCGAGCAGACCACAAAACCAGCAAAGAGAAGGCTTACCAAGTTCTTGCCATATATGCCACAGCCAGAGCAATCAAACGTCCATTCCTCTTCGGCATTGAGGTCCTCCAACTCCTTCTTGTTCTTTTCGATTCGCTCCTTGAGGTGTCGGCCAGAACCTCTAACTTGACCTTCCTCAATTCGCTGCTGCTCAAGAGCATCCCGTGCAAGCTCCTCCTCCTTAAGGATTCGCTTGTATTCACGGTCTTTGATTCTTTGCTCTCGGGTCATCATCCGATATTGACGTTCTTCCTCCATCTTCTCTTGTCTCTCCTGCTCGCGATGAGCTGCAGCCAGATCAGCTTGTTGTTTTCGTTCGGCTTCGGCTTGCTCTGCTTCTTGTCGTTCACGTTCTTGCTTGCCCTGCAGTCGGCTTGAACGCTTTGCACCAACCATCTTCTCCATCAACATAAGTTCGCGTTGGCGACGTTCAATCTTTCGACGCTGCTTCTCCTCGGATTCTTCGATAATAGGAAGAACATCTGACAACAGGCGTGCGTATAGCAGTTTCTCATTGGGGTCTTTGGATTTCTTGAAAAACTCGCATAGTTCGTGGTAGTCGCTGAGCGTGATGGCAAGACATTCCCATTTGAAGCCTCCATATGTGTCAACTTGCCAGGATTCGAGGTTCTTCTCATCGACCATTTTGCTCTCGTCATCGTTGTCCTCGTTCTCTTGCTCGTACTCTGGTGTGTCCGTCTCTACCCTTCTTCGTTTGCTTTGCCGTCGTCGGGCGGCAATGGCTTTCTTTGAATTGGCTTTAGGCTTTGCTTTTGGTGCTGCTGGTAGAGGAGGTTCTGTACGGCGATAGAAGCGGTTGTCGTCAAGAAGGTAGTACTGGCGGTCATCACGATCGTAACCAAATTCCTCGATACGCTAGGTCGTGGTCAGATAGTGTTAAGGTCGTGGAGGACAGGTACTCACCCATTCCAACTGATCCACCTCACGTTGGTGCTCAGGCATCCGCTCTCTTATGCGATCAGGGTTCCAAAATGTCCATACTGTCATTTGGTGGAGAACACGGATTTTTGTGAAGATGTCAAAGTCCCGAAATCGCTTAGGTTCTTCTTCGTCACCGTAGGGGTTGAGATGTGGTGCTTTGGCAAGGTATTGACGTCGGGTATATTCATCCCAAATATTGAGACTGTAACATCGTCAGTACACTGGGATACAAAACCAAATCAAGGGCGACTGACTCGAGACCACGGTGTGATGAAATCCACTTGAGGAGGGTGAGGCCAATCTCTTCCAACTTTTCGGAGTACCCGGGCTTCAAACACTCGTTTTCAAAGTCCTACAAGATCTCTGTTAGCCATTCCGTGCATCACATTTGCTCCGCCTTCATCGGCTCCTGAGCCATATAGACTCTTAAGACGGGAAAGAATGTACCTCAATGTCAAAGTCCTCGTCGATCTTGACTGCTTTACCGAATGTGAAGATGTACTGCATGACGGACGCAAATTCCCACATGTTCCTTATTCTCTTAAGCAGTCCTGGCTCTGAGTTCTTCTCCTCGGGCTCGGAGGCCTCCATCTCATCGCGAGTGCGCTTTCTAGGCATGGTGTGAAGAAAGGCGCGTGGGGCGTGACGCCTGTGGGAGTATTACGTGAGGGATATCCAAATTTCAAGAAAATGTGATCCTTTCTGACAGACACGCGGCAGATGGTGGCAGGTTTGTGTGAGTGAGGTGAGGTTTCAACGTCTTGTCGCGAGGTGATGGTCGTGGTTCTTTTTCCTTGTACCAGACCAAGATGCGGCGCGACTTTCAAATTGGACAAAGATTCACCCGGCAGATCTTCGGCAAGAACATTCACCACACCAAGAAACATCAACATGCCTTCATCTTCTTCGTAGTGGATGTCTACCACTCTTTCATTCACAGACTTCCAACGTATCTTCTTCCGTTGTTACTGTCAGAGTACAAGCTGAGGTCTCAGAAAGAAGAAACCAAGCGTAGTCGTTCAAGATCCGGTCTACTACAGCTGTGAACGGGCCAGTCCTTGATACACTATCTCTTGACAGGGACTACGAGACATGAAGACCTAGTCAAGCAGAGTCATTATTCACCGGGACGGCATAATGGCAGTGAATTCGCAACAAGGAGCCAATCCCGCTGAATTTGTCTTTCCGAGAAGTTACAACTTTCCGCCATTTTTCAGTCCCCAGCCGAACGCTTTGACCCTACAAGCCCAGCTCAAGAAGTGGTCGTTATTCCTACAAAGATACTGCAAGCATCATCACATCTTCAAACTCACAATCATCGAGGCACTTGATACTCCTCTGTTCCACAATTCAACACTGAAGAAGCGTCTGAGTCTCAAAGATGCTAAAGCAGTAATCGATTACATGGCTAGCAAGGAAGGCGATGAGCGGGCAGAATGGCTTGGATCAGAGAAGTCCGAAGCCTGGATATGGTGGCGCAAGCCTGAGGAATGGGCCACTCTCATTGCCACCTGGGTCGAGGATACAGGTCAGAAGGGGACAGTCTTGACGCTATATGAACTCGTCGAAGGGGAAGCCACAGAGAAACAAGAATTTCATGGGTTAGATATGGACGTTCTTCGCAAGAGCCTCAACACGTTGGTGAAGAAGGGAAAAGCCCAAGTATTCGGCACGGGGGATCAGCAAGGTGTTAAGTTCTTCTAAGCCAGCATCTCCTGACCAACAAGCAGCAACTCCAATTGTGGCGAACTGCAATGCATCGCTAAATTGAAGCCACATACAACCACCGGATCGACGCTTTCATGCAAGCTCGTATTCCTTGATTGAGAGCACTTGCTGAGACATTGCACTCTCCAACATCCAATCCGCTGCGACTATCCGAGGGGCCTTACGACTCCCTTCGGCCATCTCTTTGAAGCGATTCCATAACGATTTCTGCTGGGTGCGGTCCTCCTCACTACTCAGAAGGTAGACTTCAATATTCGCATCAGCGTCGACACCTTCGCTGTCGGCTCGACCAGACGGTACTGTTGTGCCTTTCCGACCACGCCACAGCATGCAGCGTCCACCGTTGGCTTCCACGATAGTTTTGAACGTCTCAAAGCCACCGCGAATGTTTTCCATGCAGTAAATCCACCGGCCTCGAAGGAGCTGGTTGTCGTTGCTTTTGGCTCGTTCTCGGGACGACTGAAGAGAGAAACCGAGCTTTTTCTCGTTCTCTTTATCCTCTAGGATGAACTCCTCTGGATCCAGAAACTCATTTGCCTCCAAGCAGGCATCGATGAAATCAGTCGATATGACCAGTGGCGCGTACGCCAGAGCGGTAACGAATTTCATGGTTCGGACAATATGCGGCGCAGCAAGATGAGTCGCCCTGCTGGAGTCCGTTGTGCATATTATACCCAGGTTTCGAAGTCGTTTCTGTAAAGTCAGTAGGACCTTTGAGTCATAAGACTGGCTTGCTTACCTTGTCATTATCTTCCAGCTTCGGATGACCAGTCCACTTCTTGTAGCCAGAAATTACAAGATGCATTGAGGGCGCAGCATTGCCACGTTTTGTCCTCTTGACATCAACCTCATCTTCCATGTCAACGTCTTCTGCCTCATCGACAGATCGTTTCCGGCTGACCACTCGATCCTCGTCAGTCTTACGTCGGCCTCCATAAACCACACCACCAACTCTTTTCTTCTCCTTTTCGTACAAGAGTATGTCAGGCGTCAATTCATGCAAGCGGGCTGATGCAACTTCCTTTGACTTTCGGCTGTGTGTCGTTGAGGGCGTTATGTTTTCTTTGCCTGTGGCCACGAACTTGGAAGGTGCCGGTGTTCGAACATGATTCGATTGTTCTGTTGCGTCAGCCTTGCCTGACAACACTCGCTTCGAATTCTTTGTGGGGACGGTGTTCTCGTTCGCCTGCTGCATTGGGGCTTGTTCTGGCACATCTGTCATTTCAACATCATCAGAAGGGAAGAAGCAAGTTTCGAGAACATTGCGGTCCAGTTGAGTATGACCAACCACATCGCCAAGGTTTGTCCTCTTGGGAAAATGTGTATATCTGTTGTCAGTGATGCTTTGTATCTTCCACTGGGCGTAGCTTTCTTCCAGCCAGAGATGATTGACAATATGTATGCCCCAGTCTTTCGCCGCAGCACATTTCTCGCTCAGATTATGTGCCGTTATCAAGTGGGTGTTGTCTTGCTTCAAAGTCTTCGTACACTCGGCGCCAGTGGCATTGATGAGGTTCTCTAAATATGTTCGAGCTTCTCCGCTGTAGTTGGAAAGACTGATTTTCAAGCCGGGAAATCCTGGTAGGCCATCTTTTGCGATAGGATAGTGTAAAAGACGCCGTAGAGGTGATGTCCATTCGTCGGTCTGAATGAGGTAGTATAGCCATGCCAGATTTCCGACGTCTTTGCCCGATCGTGAGGCAACCTTGAATTCTTGCCCTTCTCGATATTTGCAAACAAACATGTTAGCTTTGGTGACGGTATCTGTCAACTTGCCACCAGAATTTTTGACGATTTCTTCCAAGATACCACGAAGATATGGTGAAATGCCTAGGTCGTTTGACAGCATCACCGTCTTCTTCTTGAACACTCTTTCCAGCTTTCGAGGCGCAGCCGGTTCGCGATCTTGCTGAGATGGATCGGGATCGACAGCCCCTTCAACCTGGGTTTTCCGCTTAGCCAGGGGTGCTTTGTTGGTCGGAGGCTTCAAGATTTCTGGGTCTGGCAGCAGGTATGGTTGCTCATCAATCTTCCTCCCTAGTTTCAGACAGTCATCCACCCAGTGCGGCAACACAATCTTCACGTCGAGATGTCTCTTCTGTGCGCTGACGCATGATTCTGAATCCATGGTAAGCGCTATTATATGAGTTATTTGGCTGGTGAGTTTTGTTGAGAAGAGGCCACCCATGGCAAGAATACCGCCGGCGATCGCATCAGAGTCGCCTTCTGGGAGATCAGAGACACAAGCTACCACATCGGACATGAAATATCGAGGATCCGGGCTGTATTGCCGCGGATTTCCCAGTTTGTTTCTGGCAAGAGAATGTAAGACCCATGAAGGCTTGACGACGGGTATGAGGAGATCGCAGCATGCATTGTAGTCTGGGAAGTCGTAGGTTGTTGCAATAACGTGAGTGATGGCAGTGAGGTCGAGGTTGTTCTCTGGGTAATCGTCGATGATGACTTCTCCGTCGTGCAGTCTCAACTCACTGGCCAGCTGTTTAGGTTAGCCATAATCTTCCAAGTAACATGATACAGCGTCTGGCGTACCGATTCTGCATCTTTGGCTGTAAAGGCCGCGGATCGTACGATGGCGAAAGTGCATTGAGCGAAGAGACCTTGACGTTGCGGATGTTCTTCATCCATTTCGACCGGATCTGAGGTGCCGACAAAACTACGTATCAGGCTTCTGCAAGTATCGAATATCGCGTTCGTCATTGACAATCACATTACGCATGTGGTGGAAAGATATCTTAGTGATGTGAATGCTGGTGGTGTGTATTGTATGGAAAGCGCGGAACGCGTTCAAGAGTTTCTGGTGTGCAGGCAGGCGCGTCACAGCTAAAAGAATGGAGGGCCACTCTAAATGACGCGAATTGCCGCCGCCAAAACATGTGACCTCTATTTACAGTACGAGGTTTCACTTTAGGCCTTCCACCGCTGCCATTTTGAGTAAACCGTCTGCTCCTTAATAAGCCGCAATTGACAAAGTCTGTATCTTTCCTCTGTCTAATGCTCGACAATGACACCGAGATCATGGTGGCAGCTACAGTGATTCTCTTCTTGGACGATATGAGCTTCACAGCAGTCACTGAAGGCCCTTCAATGGTACGAAATGGCGGCAATGCGCCCTCCACATCCACTCCGCAGGTTACACGAACCTCGGCGTTCGGGACTCCATAAGGCTCAAATACCCGGCAATTACATTCACAGTCCACACCGTCCATATCAAAGCACTCCGCCGATGTGAGCCTCCTCTTCAATCACTGGCGCATAGCTGGTGAAACCCTCCTAGAAAATGTCGTCCTTTACTATCGTCGAGCACAAGATTCCAAGTCAACACGTTCGAGAATACCCACGAGCGTTGGCTGGCTCGCAAGAGGATGTACTACATTTGGCTGTCAAGCAATATATACCCAAGGATAATCCCAATCCTCAACCCGGCGATGTGACGATAATAGGCGCGCATGCGAATGCATTTCCAAAAGAGCTATATGAGCCATTATGGGACGATATCCACGCTCGGTCGAAGAAAAGCGGCTTTCGCATCAGAAGCATATGGATCGCGGACGTTGCGCAGCAAGGTCAAAGCAGCGTCTTGAACGAGAAGCAGCTGGGAAACGATCCCGGCTGGAACGACCATCCTCGAGATCTGCTTCATATGATTAACACAATGCGAGATCAAATGCCTCGACCTCTGATAGGCGTAGGCCACTCAATGGGTGGAAATCATCTGTACGGCTCATTCTCCATTGCCCAACCAGTCCATACTAACGATGACCAGTGTCAACCTCGCCTACATTCACCCACGCCTCCTAACCACGCTCATCCTCATTGACCCCGTCATCCAAATATACTCCAGCGTAGCGCCGCATATTGGGCCCAGTCCCGCCCGTCTCTCCACCTTCCGGCGCGAGGTATGGCCATCCCGAGAAGAAGCCGCAAAATCATTCAAATCAAGTAAATTCTATCAAGCCTGGGACCCGAGAGTTCTCGATCGTTGGGTACAATACGGTCTCCGCGACATGCCCACATACCTCCACCCGGAAGAGCCACCCAAAGTGACGTTAACAACCCCTCTCCACCAAGAAGTCTTCACATTCTTGCGCCCCAATTACGAAGGGTACGGGAACAACGGCAAGCCCGTCAATCGCAAAACACATGCCGACCTGAACTCCGCTCTCCCTGGCACTACCCCGTTCTACCGCTCCGAAGGCCCGCAAGCATTCTTCCGACTTGAAGAACTACGCCCCAGTGTCCTATATATATTTGGCGGCAAATCCGACGTGGGCACGCCCGACGCCTGCAAAGCCAAGATGGCCTACACTGGAGTCGGTGTTGGTGGCAGTGGAGGTGAACCTGCCGGACGGGTAAGTAGTGTGTTGTTCGAAGACGTCGGACATCTCATTGCCATGGAGGCTGTCGACAGAACCGCTGATCATACCGCCGCGTGGTTGGGCAGCGAAATGAAGATTTGGAAAGACGATGAAGACGAGCACAATCGTACCTGGGGCTCTAAATCACTTCGTGAAAAACAGACTGTGGACGAACAGTGGAAGAAGGCGCTAGGTGGTCCGATGAGGAAACCCACGAAGGAGAAATTATAGTGTTTCTGGGCCCCTTTTTGTCTCCAATCTAGACCCGATTCTGGTCGTCCTGCGTAGTAACAGCCAGAGATGATAGATTCAATTGACACTCAGTGAAAGATTTGTTGCATAATATATCGTACCATTCATTCCCTCATGACAGACATCTAAATCTAAGTGTCATGACAGTTCTAGACACTCATCCTCCGCTCCCTACGCTGACTAGTCCAATGCACCTCGTCACTACCTGCGGTATCCCTCTCCTCATCTCCCACTTCTAACAAAGTGTCCGTCTCGTCCATCGCAGCAGAAGGATACTTCACCTTCCCATCATACCTACCTATAGGCATTCGTCCCTTGGTACGACCCAAACCTTCCGTCTCCTCCAGCAGATCAAGATGCTTGACCTGGCCATCATCGCCGGCACCGTGAGCTGGTAAGGTCCCATCAGGATCTGTAACACCATATATGACGCGATAATTGCCCAACTTGGCCGCGATCTCCTCGCCAGTCAACAGACACCCCGTGTCGCCCAGCTTATTTACAATCGGGCGCAAGAGACGGGCCGTCGACAACGGACTGCCGTCCTTGATAATTGCCCGATCTCCAAATGCAATCACAAGTGCTAGGATCAACGCCTGCGCAACGGGAATGCCGGCAAGAAGAGCTCCAGCAAACCTCCACTGCACATTGAGTAATTGCATCGATACCGGTGTGTACCCCGTGACGTTGAGACGTGGTCCACCCGCGTCGAGAGCCGCAATGGCCCCAGCCGTAAACTTCATAAGCAGTCGCGCCATGTCAGCCTCTGATATGTTGTCCGGTGCACTCCACTCCGAGTCTGCCTGGTACAGCACCCTTTGCAGATTAGCGTCGTCGCTGTCGGTGTAGTCGGTCAGAATGCCCGACCAGCCGATTGCTCCAGCCAGGATCTGTGCCTGTGCATCTGGCATCTGGTAGTGAGACGGAGTGGGGTATTCGTTGACGTTGGACACGTTGGACACATATGTATAGCAGGACCAGAAGCGCGGGACGGGGACGCCGCTCGTGATGTTGTCCGCGGTCTGCAGGGCGAAGACTTGTGTGCAGCGATCACCGCAATCGGTGGTTACATTCGACATCCAGGTCGTCGCACCAGTCGCCTGCTCCGGAATGACCAAGCTGATATCTTTGCCCTCATCATCGACATAGGTTACGTCCCACATTAGGCTTTCATCGGTCGTTTGAAACCCAGCCTCACCGCCGTATATGACCTTGTCTGAACATCAAAATCGTCAGTTCGAACCACTGGAAGGAATTTTGTACTGCCACTGAGGCAGAAGTGTACCAGTAGGTATATATGTGTAAGACTTACATGATTTGCACGTTGCGGTTGCATTAACCTTTCGATCAGACGCCGTTGACAGACCATTTGACAACGGATTCTGGTCAACAAAGCGATACCAGTAAAGCGACGACTCCGGATCGGTAAAGATCTGGTTGTCGGCGGATCCGGTCGCGTCACTCCCATAATCTGTGGTGAAGACCGTGTAGTCTTGGCCTTCGATGCCCAGTTGATTCGCCACGCCCACTTGAGCCAATACGGACGCACTGCTGTTCTGGTTGCTTTGGTACTCGGCGTCTGTCTTCGTGGTGCCGATGTAGCTGACGTCCGCAATACTGACGAGGCCTGAACGGAGTCTCACAAACTCATCCGAAACATCAATGGAATAGGTCAAACCTAGCAACGCCGTGGAGACCTGGAGAGCCAAGTTGATCAAGAGTGACACGGCCGCGGCGGTTTGAAGTTTGTTGGGAAGCCATCGGCCGCGAGTGCGGCAAGTCCATAGCATTGTGAGTGTCTTTCGTTGGCTTTCACACTCCAAGATGCTTTCGAACTCATCCAGTGTCCGATATCCAGAAGCCAGCATTCTCCAACGGAGCATATTGGCATACGTCTTCATCGAAGAGGCAAGATTGAGACCCAGGATCAACGATAAGCCCGTGATAATCGCATTGAAGGCGTGCTTGCGAGAGATCGTCACTCCATTAGCGGCCTTGGAGACAATATATACTGCAAGTGGTCAGAAGACTTACAGTCCAAATGAAAGAATGACGAAGGACGCGGGTGTGACAAAAGGCATACTTACAGAGAGCGGCAAGAGAAGCGCAGACCAAGGCAGTAAAAACCCATTGCAAACTGCTGTTGGCAAACAACCTTCGGCGCTGTCGTCTGTGGTCAAAGTACCGGACGGTGTCGGATGGAGGAGTTCCGTGCTTCTCGAGAAACTCGTGCTTCCAAGGTGCGTCCACTTTGACTCTCGAAACGGTGGCCGACAAAGTGGACCAGGCCGATGAGGCAACTCTGTACAACGAGCTCCCCGTTCCTTGACGTCCCGAAAGAAAATCAGCATTTGAAGGTTGAAAGACGGCGGTAGTGCTCACTTGTAGTGCGAGCAGGTACATCTCCGTCAAAGCCGGTGTATGCAAAACTCCCATCGGCGTTGTTCGACACGGAGCGTCCAAAGAATCTGACACCCTGCTTCTCGGCGGGACCCCTGGTGCTGTCTTCAATGCCCTGAGTAGTCGTGATGTTGCCATCTATACTGCCCATCCCACCTACGCCGAAGCCGAGGGGTTCATATCGTGGAGTCGTCATTCAGGCGTGCTAAAGACTCACTAGTTCATGCTCCTGAGTGCAAAGGTAGCAGATCTGTGCAACGGCGAAAGGATATAGCTATGCTTGGATTAATAGGAACTGTTCCAACAAGGGGAGTGTCCACCATCTCCTGGGTCTGGCTAGAGTGCCCGAGACCATCAGCACGGGTGAATCTGTGTATAAAGTAGTAAACAGGAGAGTTTCGACCCTATACTGACCAAGATAGTATCATGGGGATTCGTCGACTATTGGTGGCAACGAGACCCCCTACACGGTCCATATGGGGGCTTGTGGATAATCTCGCCTGTGATGGGTGGCCTGACGATGACCTTACCTGAAAAAGTTCGTGGGACATGTCGCGTATGAATCCAGCCCCAAAGAAAATGGGGGCGGGATATGCTCATATGAAGACCTGTATATTTTGACTTTCGTCCTTCGCAATAGTGCTCGTTTCATCCCAGGCGTGGCGCTTGGAGAGGAGCAGAGCGACGACATGCATAGGAGCATGGGGGAACCTCTTTGCTGTGGATGTTGGAACCTTGGTGACGACAGACCCTTTCTTTTCACCCACATGCGCGGACCCAGAGAAAGCTCTTCAGCTGCCGTGCATAGCTATCTACAGCTTGTGTCTAGACGGCCCACTGGTGATGGCAGAGAGCATGTGTAGGGGATGATGGCGGTCACTTCCTGGTTGGGGCTGAAACGTGGCGGGAGGTTGTGAGGCAATTGAGAACATGCCTTGGCTGCGCTGTATTGTACTTCAGTCAGGTCCAGGAGGTTGCGGATTTGGGCGCTTCAGAATTAGGCCATCGTAGGCGTGACTGGCATTGGTCCGAGCAGGCTAGGGAGGCCTAGTGAGGTGTTGCTAATTTGACGCAGGGCATGAGGCTGACGAACGAAACTGTCCTTTCGACATGAGCCGCATCGGAGTAATGATGTCCCACCTGTAGGAGTCTCGAATGGAAGGTGGTTGGCGAGAATTGTTTCCCTTGATGGTGATAGAAGCAGGAACGTCAACAAAGCAAACGGAAAAGTTACTGGGGCATAATCCTGGTGCCGGAATGGAAGTTGCAACCCCTAGAAATGTCCTTCCACTGTGCAATTGGCTGATCCCAGACCAACGAGGGTCAGGTAAACAAGACTACAGTAGCCTGTAAAAATGTGGTATCCCATTGACCTTCTCGAAAGGATACTCATTCAGGAAAGTACTTCTACATGCATTCACAAGTGAATCAATGTTCTGATTCAGACATCACCTGTCATGGGTGCCCCCTGTCATTGCGCTGTGTTACGAATGACCTCTCCTCTCAGCAGACAATCCTACGCTGACACTGATACAAATGCAGATTCCATCCTTTAAAAACATCACCACAGTAAACTTGTCCCTCATCCAAATTCCTCGCGCAAGAATTGACATGTCCGCTCCTCCGCTTCTTCCCACTCCCCATACTCCTGCCACATTCTACTAAAGGCAACCTTGAGTAGTTTGTCTTTGTCGGCTGTATCGTCGGCCACATATGACTTCACGTAGTCGCTCAAAAGAAATGGAGGCTTGCCGCCGAAAGCAAAAGCCATGATTTGGTGCAGAAGGCCATCTCTCATTATCTCGCTTTCCAATGCCATGCAGATGGCTCCGAGTATGTGGGAAGCCTTGGTCATCATCGGGTCGTAATCTTTCGGAGAACAGGCTGCAAAGGCTGCGGCGTAATGTTGTCGATACCTGAGAAACTCTTGAGGTTTGCTTTCAGTGCACTCATCGTCTTCGCAGTTGAATACACATGAACAAGGATCCCAGTCTCGAGTAAGCCAGAGTGGATATCGGGCATAGCCAAAAGCAGCTGGCTTGGTTGTCACATTATCCCAGTCAATGATACCTTTTATCTCTCCAGCTGCGTTTACCATAACATTTTGAACGTTGAAGTCGGCCGGAGATAGATAAAACCTCCCGTTGCCATCGAGATACTTCGGTATCGACTCGATGATCATCTTGAAAAGGGGCTCCTCGGATTGTGACATTTTTGAGCGATGTTCACACCGGCTTAGTAATATCAGCAGGTGGTCAGATATTGATGTGTAAGGTCCTTCCACATGATGCTTGCCCCAACCGTCCTGGAAGAATTCGACTTCTCTTGCGTAGATAGGCCCAACCGTTGGCTGCGCCAGAGGGTCTTGAAACTGTAGCATACCCATTGCTGGAAACTCCAGCTTGTGTAATTGTGACATGTAGGCAGCTAAGTCTGACAGGAGCTTCGACCGCGCATCATCTGAGAACTTGTCTTTGTCGTACCAGACACGGTACAATGGCTCCCCTTCGACAAAAGACATGAATGCGAAGGGTACTCCGATGCTTTCGCAATTGATTTCCCAAGAAAAAACTTGTGGAATAGGGATTGTGGTATGCTGTCGGATATATTCCATTGTGCGATATTCAGTGTTCATGCGGGTGACATCGTTCGCATCGAATTCCAGTCCATGGCCCGGGACCCGCAGGATCCATTTCAGACCGTCCGACCACTGTACAACGTAGACGAGATTGAATGACCCCCGATGAAGTTCTTCTGCGATGGTACAGTCGAGTGCCCCATTAACATCGCCTTCCCGGTCGGCATTGTGGTAAGGTCGTTGCCGAGCGCGCATTTCCAGGGCGGCATGCTTGACCTTGTCGAGGTCAATTGCAGCCATGATAGGCCGGAATTTTTCGAAGTCGTCACAATCTGACTCTTCGTCCTCGTTTTCCTCATTTCCATCCTCCTGTTCGTCCTCGTTCTTCTGCGTAGCGACAGCTTTTGGGTCGCCATCCACACCAATGTGTATTTCAGGGGTGGATCCGGCTTGGATTGGAGACTGCTCGCGTTTCGCTGACTCGTGTGCAGGCGATTCGTCTGTGGTACCGGTTGAGGAGGAGAATTGTTTTGACTTGGAGGTGAGAGTACTGCGATAGGCAAGGTAAACGAGAAGGGCAGCCGAGCCTGCAAGAAGAAGGACAACACCTTTCGTACGCCTCAGAGGAATTGAGGACGCCATGATGATACAAGTGATGACCTTTGGGAGAATACACATGGTGGTAAGAAGACCAAAACAGAAAAGCTGTCAAAGCCAGTTTCTTCAGGCAGTGAAGACTGATGAGCAGTCAGCCAGGGTAATCACCACAGTGATGGTAAGGGTGACAATAAGTGAAGTATCAGACTATGGGAGAGGCAGTTCCGTTTTCGTTTCTGAACAAACGATCCTCTTTGTCTCGGTGTCCTGTTATTTTTAGGCATCCGCTTGAACGGCAAATGCTATTGTTTGTTTGCCTGAACGTGCTTGGACAAAGAAAGACATGGCGACTGACACACCTCCGCCGTACCCACAGCCCACGAATTGCGAACTCGTTGTGGTTGTACCTCGTAAGCGGGCAATTGATGTCGCCGTCTAGAGCGGTGGTTCAGCCTTGCGTGATATGAATGCTGCCCATCATTTGGATGATGGATGGTGAAGCACCGTGGACAACACAACATCACGCACGACTAGATGTCTTCACTTTCGGCCTCACCGCCTCTGCGTTGTCCTAGACACTCTCTATGATCGTGGTATCCCAGAATAATCGTCTTTGTCACTGCTCCTTTCGTTGTGTATCCGTATTTGACCTTCGAAGTGACAATGCCTCAAACGCCTGCCCATCCTTTGAAGCCCATTGTTGCTGTTCAATCTTTTCAACACCGACATACCCTTCCTATCAACCTTGACCGAAGCCATCGCCTGCGCTCTGTCAACGCGAACATCATATCGAAAACACCCGCAAGCATCAACAAACTTCAAATCCTACAAAGAATACCTCAATATGGGGGGCTTTAAAAACGGCAGTCATCACTGCCCCAACCACGACAACGGCGTCCATGCCTTCAACACCACTGTATGCGGCAAGAAGGGCCACTGCCAATGGTGTCCAACATGTAACAAAATCGTCTTCAAGAAGTGCAAGACATGCCGCGCGACAAAAGACCAGCTGGTGCGATACACAGGACAAGACAAAGTCCAGCAGTGAATGGCTTGGGCGATAACAACAGTGCCTTGCAGATGGTGCTCTTGCGACCCAGGGGCTTTTGAAAGGGGCTGGTGCCTTGCTCGTGGCGGTGTTTGCTAGCTGGTTAACGTCGACAATTTGGAGATTCCTAGCTTTCAATTGAGAATATCAGCTTCCTTCCAATGCCAACCATTCTCCTCACACACTTGAATAAGTGCTGCTAACCCGGGGGTGGATCACAAGCTGATCGCATGGACAGATAGCATGGGGCGGAGAATGCGAGTCCATTGCAGGTTGGAAGTCGATATTGGTAGCCCGGATAGCTGGAATATGATACAGCAAGGCAACAAGCCTACGGACTGAGATTGACTCATGCCGCAAAAGCGTAGCTGCCGAGAATAGCATAGACCGACCAGAGAGGTGTGCCATCTCTTCTCTCCAACATGTCGGCAACCAATTCGGCATTCCTGATCCCAGAAGTGCTCGCTATCAGCCTGAGCTGTTTCAGAACCCATGGTCGAATGTTGGTCTTTTCACTGGCAAACATGCCAGCCGCGTACAGTGGGATCAACAATGTGTAACAATGCAGCTTCCGGACAGGGGAAAATTCATCAATTCTGGTATGGGCACTTTCGGCTCCCGTGAATTGTGGCCCAGCAGCACAAATCTCGGAAGCCACCGTATCAATGATCTGTGTGGCAAAGACAGCACCATGGGAGTTGAGACTGTCTTTGTCATCCATCGAAGGCATTGCCATGTATGTTGTCCGTATCGTGTCGTTCAAAGATATTCTCATGATGCGGATGACATTGCACGTCTGAGCTGTGAAGTAATCCGGGTACACATCGTAGTATCGTTCCAAGACATGCTCGGACGGCTTTTGGAGAAAGACCCTTTCAGAGACCCAAGCTGGTGGTAGATTGTCTGCAAGGGATTTGAAGTCATGGTCGAGGGCTTTCGCACGCCGTAGAACCTCCGTCCGTGGTAGATTTCCAGTCAGCATTGCTGCGCGGAGGTTTGCGTACTGCGCACACAAACCCGTGACCTGCCATTTAGGATCCTCCAGCATATGTGGCTCCATAAGGCGGCGGAGACGGATTACGCCCGGAGGTACCGGAGCATCGGCCGCAACACAGCTGATTACCATGTTCGTCACAAGGCGAACTGAAAGCCGGAAGCTCACATAGTCTTCGAGTTGCTGCTCCTGGCGGAAGTCGAATAAGGCCAATGCCCCTTTGACATGGCTCATCCATGATTCGGTAGACCTGGGATTGTTGTTCATTATCTTCTCGAAGAGGTCTAGAAGCAATACTGCCAGCAGTGTCGAGTCACTGGCTACCCCTTCAGAGGACCCTAAAGCTTTGCTCACCAATGGTAACGCCTCCAGATACTCCCGCTGAGCAAGTTTCGAAGCATCTTCGGAAAAGTTCTGAAAATGAAAGAAGGCCAGGCTGACCGCGTCAATGGTGACGGCCAGATGCTTGTTCAATGGAGATTGCTGGTCGATGCGTTCGAGGACACTGTATGTCCGAGCTAGGCCCACGACATAATGAGAGAAAAAGGCGGCTCTGGCCCTATCGCGCAACGGTACCTCGACTGTATAGACGCTCAAGGTTGTTCTGCCGCTCGAGGCTCTCTGACGCGTTGCGTGGCTTTCGTCTCGGATCATCAGTTGATTTGGATCACGATAGCCTGAACACATCAACCCAGCCCGGACGCATTGACCACAGGCCTCTTTACGAAGGTCACACCAAGCACAGTTAGTGAGAGGTTAATATGGGCAACAACAAACTCACGCGAAGTTTCCGTCTCCTGCAGTGGGCGCAAGCCCTTGAGGGTTTGCCAATGTACACCATGGTTTTGTAGCTGGGTTATCGGACAAAGCTTGACAAAGAAAATGCGCCGGATCGGTCAAAAAGAGGCATTTTCGCCCCCATGTCTAGCTGCTCGGTCGTGGATGACGAGACGATAGACGACTTGATGCTCAACTTGATGCGATGTGTCTGTATATCATTATGAAAATAACTATGACCGTGGATTTTGATGTTGGACCAAAGCTCGGGAGTCGGAGATACCACAATACGACCAGTCTCGTCTCCGCCATTGCACTAGTCCCAAAACGTGTGATTCTGATGACTAAGCTGGCAAGCCTATCACCATATTTTCAAGATAAGTGGCACTTTCTGACCAATGTCGCTCCTCAGCTTCGAATAGGTATTGTTTCCCTATTCTAAACTCGACGTCCTTCGCACACAACGAGAGAGGTGTGGCGCTTGTCAACAGGGAGGTCGTCAGCTCTATCGTGGATCCCGACTGGCTTGCTGCATTGCACCCGTTGTCGCGAACCTGCAGAACTTCATTTTCCATCGTTGATGTACTCCCAATCAGATGGTGACAATTCTCTGGAGATAGGCATGCTGGACCCCTAATTTAGGCGGCTCTCCAGCATACATGCCCCTCCAATCCAGCATCCCTCTTGATCCAGCTGCACATTGATCTCAGACAGGCATCCCATCGCACGGCCTTGGTACACCATTGCATGCTGACCGGGATGCAACTGGCCACTCGCCGCAAGAGCATAAGACAGTGCAGCCGCTGCGATTCCGGTCGCAGCATCCTCAGGGTAGCCCGACGCCTTTGGAAACTGCCTTGCTTCGACTTTGATAGGGGTCTTGTCACTCTGAACGACCGCATACGGATACAATCCGGTGGAGCCCAATCTTTCGCAGAGGCCCTTGACTTTACTGAAGTCAGGCCTCAAATTGTTCAGTGTGTCAACGTCTTTCAAGGGTATGACCGTCTTCATTCGGCTCGTGCAAGCATTTCGGATCGGCCATTGTGCCAATTGATTGCGTCGAATGCGTAGGACCGCCAATATCTCCTCGATCAGAAAGTCTTCGAAAACGTCCGTGACCTTACCCTGAGGCTGGGACACAAATACCAGCGTCTGGCCATCCCGCTCAGTGCAACGTGTGCTCACGTAGCCCGACTTGGTGCTGATGTCAAGCACAGACTTGCTGGTGGTTTGCAGATTATGCATGAGCCATGCCGTGCCGACAGTGGCATGGCCACACATTTCCATCTCATGTTCTGGGACGAAGAACCTTAGTTGGAAATCGACTTTGGAGTCTTCGTGCACCATAGCAAAGGCGCTCTCTCTTTCGTATCGGCGGGCAATGTCTCGCATGTCGGCATCCGTGAGACCGTGCGCATCCAGCACAATGGGAGCGAGGTTGCCACCCTGGCCATTGCATGTGAAGACGTTGACAAGATGGATAGTTTCGTCCATGACGAAGATGATCTAGTGTTATCTCTGGCAAGGGACATGTACGGTTCGTTGCCAGCGACTGCATGCTCAATGTTCTCAGAGACGGATCGCCGACATGGTTCGAGATATCCGCCCCGAAGTCGATCCAGTCTTCCGCCCTATGATCACTTACTCATAGCGGGGTTTGGAGCCCTGGTGTGGCAGTCGTGGTTGAATCATTGTATGCTTACCGTAATGATGTCGCATCTTCTAAGCTCGATCGCGGAGTCTCAGCCTTGCGCTTCAGGATCTCAAAAACATCTTTCGTAATTTTTGCTGAGTTTGCAGACGTTGGACCGACCGTGTTATGCATATGCTGATGGGTGGGCGAAAAGAATGTGGCACCCTGTTGTGATCCCCACACGCGGGTATTGTATTGTCCACCGGCACCATGTCCGGCTTTTGGTCGGCTGAATTGCTTGACTTCGCCGAACTGCAAAATCGAGAAATCGCATCAGCCAGTATTCTTTTCTGAAAATAAGAAGCCTTGAAGAAAATAGCAAAGAGTCAACTCTTGGCGAAAGAGCAAGATCAACGGACTCATCATACCCGTGGTCAAAGATCATCCATCACAATCTTCCCAGAACTGCCAGATCTCAGAGTTTACTAAAAGCATCGCCATGTCTCCCAAAGGCCCGTACAAGCTGGTTACGGTCAATACCGCTCCTGAACGAGCGAAGAAGCTCATTGGTCGTATGGTCGAAGCTCTGAAAGATCAATATACGATACAGCATATGGCAAACTGCGAGAGTGAGTTTCCCAATGCCCCATTTGTCAGGCAGCGATTACCCCTGTCGAATGATGTGGAGCGCCGTTGATGACTTGACAATTTGGCTGACATCTTGGGACTTACAGCAATCGATCAAGTCGAACCAACAGTGAAGGAGATCAAGCCGGATGTCCTCGTGAGTTGCCTGTGATGTTGCAAATTCCTTCTCCAGGAGCTGAACTGGGCCTGTTGCAAATGCTAACACGGGATCTCCAGTTTTGCGCCTCAATGTGGACGCCCGAAGAGAGCGCACAGATTCAACAGACCGCCAAAGACATTGTTCCCGGGATCAAGACGCACGCCATCCCACAGGGTCTGCAGGTTCAGAAGGGTCCAGATGCCGTTGTTGAGTATCTGGTAGAGGAGGTTCCGAAGCTCCTGGGCTAATTACAAACTCAAAGCGAGACGCGGAATTGAGATCTTGGGCTATAAGGAGGCGGAAGACACGTATCAATTCTTGTCACGAGCTTTGCTCCTGAGAGTCCATGTTTATCGAAGTGTAAAGTTGTTTAACCCACGACAATTGTGAATAGCAGGGCTCGATGTCTATGTATCTACTACCAGGCAAGAATTCTGTTCATCAGCGATACTTGCCATGCTCTTTTCTTGTCAGTAGGCGTATACTGTGATCTGTTTCCCCATGGAATAACCATCCCATTGTCTGGGGAAGCATACCGAGTACGAGCAAATGCCAATCAGAACCCCACGCAGTATTTTCCCCTCCTTTTTTCTCTGTGCGGGGACGTCGTAATGCCCTCCGTGGCCATACCATTTTTTGTTCTTCCTCTTATACCACATAGTGCCATCATTAATGTGCCGAATTGACTTCCCGTCCCCGCAATCACCAAGAGAAACTGTTTCATTTTGCTGGAGGTAATGGCAGAGAGATCAGCCGACCTCGATCGAGACCTCACCTAACATCTGCAAGCTTTCTTACAACTTCACAACATATAAAGCAGCACTTAAGAACGTGCATCACTCATCAGGTTGGGCCGAAAAATGGGAAGCACATCGAAAATGCATTCAGGCGTCGAGTCTTTGAAGATATGTATTCTTGGAGCCGGCATGGGAGGGCTCGCATGTGCCCTTGGCCTTGCCCGGGCCGGCTTCAAGGACATCACCGTCTATGAATTGGCGTCGAATCTGGGCTTCGTTGGTGCAGGTATCCAAATGGCGCCCAACATGGCGCGGATCCTCGACAGATTCGGAGTCTGGAATGCCATATTCGAGGAAGCAGTCGTCTTGAACGAAACGGAAGTCCGTCAGGGCGCTACAGACGAACAAATGGCCCATATCGACTTGAAATACATCAAAGAGCAATATGGCTATCCTCACACAGTCGGTCATCGGGCAACACTCGCCGGCGAATTGTATGAAGGATGCAAACGTGAGTCGAAGAACGTCAAGTTCGCCTTCGCAACGACCTGCGAAAACGTCAAATTTGGTTCCAAGCCCACCTTCACGGCCGTGCCACGGAATGGTGAGCCCTATGAAGTGGAGTGCGATATCCTTCTCGGCGCCGACGGCGTCAAGTCAAATACGCGCGTGGCCATGTTGAAAGAACTCAATGTCGAGGCAGAAGTCAAGGACACTGCCCAGGCCGCCTACCGGATCATGCTTACACGAGATCAGCTCAAAGATGACCCGGAATTGCTGGCCCTGCTTGACGCCGACAAAGTCATCCGCTGGATCGGTGAAAAGAGGCATATCATCGCATATCCCGTTTCGCGGAAACAGATTTACAACATATCAACCACTCAGCCGGATGTCAACTTTGCAGCGGCACCTTCGGCGACCTACACCACTAAAGGGTCCAAGAAAGCTATGCTTGAGGTCTACGGCGATTATTGTCCAATGATTCATCGAATGTTGGACCTTGTCCCAGAGGGCGAGGTTTGTGAGTGGAAGCTGAGGGTTCATGCACCGCTACCCACATGGGTGCATGGAAGCGTGGGTCTGGTCGGCGATGCTTGCCACCCTACCTTGCCTCACATGGCGCAGGGTGCAGCCCAAGCCATCGAAGATGCAGGTGTCCTATCGGTGGTGTTGGCACACTTGCCGTCAGGCGCTAGCCCAGAAGACATCAACAAGGCCCTCAAAATCTACGAGGATGTGAGAAAAGAGCGTGCGGAGACTTTGGTCGAGTTAGCCGCTCAGAGTGGTCGAAATATGCATCTTGGTGATGGAGAGGCCAAGAAAGAGCGTGATAGACAGTTTGCCGCATTGAAGGCTGGGGGCGGCAAAGGCCCTGTACCGGATAAATGGGCGGATGCTGATGTCCAGAAAATTGTATACGGAGTCGATTGCATGAAGATCGCCGAGGAGGTTGCCACGAAAGAGTTCGGCTCTTGAATTGTATTGTATGCATGTTTGTATTATGTGAAAGGAACTGCTCTTCATCAACGAATTGTCACGCCGAATCTGCTAGCTGTTCCAGTCACCACCTAGCCTCAGTGCGATTGCGTTAGGGTACCTATGGAAATAGCATTACCTATCCCGACTAAGGGTCCAACGTGTGCCATAGGTACCTGGTATGCTTCGGCCACGCGGCAACCGTTAATCTGATATGCAAAGCATGTTACCGAGTATCCATAATACTCATCGTGCTAATTGATGGAGTAAACCATGCATAGTTGTTCCTCTTCAGGGTCTGGGCCCGAGCACCGCTGCCGGATCAAATGCCTGATTCTATGCCGGGTTGTTCTTGCCACCCACCAAATCCACCCACAAAGTCCCCACAATCACTTCTCCTCTTGCTACTTCCTTTCCTCCCTTTCTCTTCTCTCCTCCTCTAAAGTCCCCGCGAATGCCCCTCCACATTGAACTATTCACTTCTTACTGCTAACCACGCGAATCGAGGTACGAGCGCGACACGGCGCGACAATGGCCACTGCTCTTGCTATTGGATCCGAGGCGAGACTGCACACGTTGCAATGTCGATTCTGCCAGAAGACCTTCTCAAAGGGAGAACATCTAAGGGTATGAAGCATTGTCTCCATCTCAATTGCAAAGACTCATCACGCTGACCATCAATGGTATATTAGCGCCATGAGCGAAGTCGTAAGTGATTTATCGAAACAACGCATGCTTCAAAAGCTAAATAGCATCTCTGAAAGACACCGGAGCCAAACCATTCGTGTGCAGAGAATGCCAGCGATCTTTCAGCCGGCAAGACTCTCTCGCCCGCCATGACAAGCTGCATAGTCGTCGACGAGCTACCAAAGATGCAGCCTCTCCTGCATCCGTCGACAAGCCCGTCACCCCTGAGAGCATGAGAAGCACTGACCTGAACGAACAACCCGTCAACACGACTGCTGATCACTTTCACTTCCCTACGTCAGTCTCCGAGGAGCAGCAATTCCAAACCCCCGTGGCACTATCCTCGCTTGTCCCACAGCAGGCCACTCAGCCGTTAGACTTGGATTATGATCTTATCTGGCCTGACTCCGAAGACTTGTTCCAGAGTATCATGTCAGCAGACCCTGCCAGTCAATGGCAGGTGCCTATAGGAACTCTTCCGTTTTCTGCCTCACCATCTACCAGCGACGTGCCCTTTGGGAGTACACCGAGCTCGTTCGATGAAAGACCTTCGTCGATAGGAGCCATCCCTTCGGGCGGGAACCGCCAAGCAGTGCAGGATGTCAGCAAGATGGTCTCAAACCTGGTAAGCTCCAGCAATGAACCACGTCCCCTCCAGCTTTGGGTTATCCGCCCACAATCCCGATGTCGTGTCTGTTTGACTAACAACATCAGTCATCCGATGTCACCGCAGCAGCCAAATCGACCTCGATCACGTCGGTATTTCTCGACGAATGTCTACATATGTTCTTCGCCAAATTCATTCCCACATTCCCCGTCCTACACCGTGCCACGTTCGTCTTCCGGGACTGCACCCATCCACTTCTGCTCAATGCCATTGCGATTGGTTCGTTATATCTTGGTCCGAAGGACGCCGTGGCCAAGGGCGAAGCATTGTGGCGCCTTGCTCACACTGCCATGGCGACGTCATGGCAGAGCCTGATATCTCATCGTGGGCTGTATGATGCCTGTGACGGTGTCCAGCTCATCAGTACGGCTGTCTTGGGCCAGGTCTACGGCGCCCTCTCCAAGAACCGCGCCATAAGATCCACCAGCCAAGCCTTCCACTCTCTAGGCTTTGTCTGGGGCCGCCGCTGTGGAATGTTTGACTGCGAGTCTTATCCTGTGACAGCAGTTCCGTCGTTGGACGCACCTGAGTCAGAGAAGGAGCATCAATGGAGAACTTGGGTGGCTCGTGAGATACAACAGCGTGCCCTGCTGGCACACTACATGCTCGACGGTCTGATCTCGCAAATGTCCGGTGTGCCAACCTCGGTACGCCACGCGACTAACGCCCTGGGTCTGCCGAGCGGTGAAGCCGCGTTCGAAGCGTCCAGTGCCGACGAGTGGATCTCCTACATGCAAACCAAAAATTCCCTGAACGCTGCGACTTCCTTCCGGAGCATCCTGCGTCGCTTGTTCCACCCCGTCAACGAGGCACGGTGGCTGGATGCCACGCTCTCCGCATTCTCATACAAAGTCATCCTCGAAGGTCTGCAATCACTCATCTCCGACGATGACTGCGACGAAGTCACGGCCGTTGGTGTCCCCACTCGACCGGAAGTGCGCCGTGCCTTGAACCAAGTCTATGAAAGTGTCACGCTCAACGGTTCACTTTCCTCAGCAGATCGTCTCGAGACTTTGCTCCGGTGGCACTCGATCTGCCTGGACACTGTGGTCGATACGGCATTGTTGTGCCGCAACTTATGCTCAAGATACGACATCACGCAGCACATCTGGCGAAGCGGGCAGGTTGCTAAGACACCACTGGACCTGGTTTCCTGGGCAAGTACACCAGCAGCGCGTATCGCTCTGCTCCACGCCATGGCCATTCAGGAAATTGTGGAGCAACTGCCCCGTGGCCGAGCCCACGCAATCCACATGCCCAGCTCACTCTTCGCCACGGCAACTGTTTACGCTGTGTTCGCGCTGGCCGGTTCGCCTGCACTCAAAATCCCTTGCTCGGTCATGTGGCAGGATGTTTTGCTGGACATGAGGGCCAATCCTTGCGCCAATGACCCCTACTTGGCGATGTCTGACCTTTCAACTACCATGACGGAGACCGACACATCGCGGTATGTTCGTGGCGATGTACTGTATGGGGCCAACGTCACGTCGAGGAATCTCCTGTACGAGTTGAACTCGATTCAGAAATTGTTTCGATGTCTCTTTGCACAGTGGGGTGTGGCTTATGACATGGAGAGCGTGATTGAGCGGTGGATCTCGCTGTGTCACTAAGTTCACAGACCGTGTTGGCCGTGCCTGATGAGGGACCTCCTCGAATGACCATTTACCAGTCTAACGTTCGTTGTTTTGAGCGGGGACTTGGGAGGACGAAACGAATTTCTCTGGCTCTTCTTGAACGAGCAACATACTACAGATTTTATGGTCAGGACGACCTGCAAGTCTCCTTCTCTGGCAAACGTCTTGAGAAGTACAGTTGTCTCTGTTCGATTTCATTTACTGCTTCTCCGCCAATGAAATTTTTCCCTGCTCATCATACACAATCTCCCTCATCCTCACGCTCCTCAGGTGATCCACCCCCTTACTCAACTCACAATCATGGTAGAACAGATACCACTTCCCCTCGAACTCAACGATACTATGATGCGTCGTCCACCCGACGACCGGCTCGAGAATCCTTCCACCATATGTGAACGGTCCGTACGGACTATCACCAATCGCATAGGCGATATAATGCGTGTCACCAGTCGAGTAAGAGAAATAGTATTTGCCCTTGTACTTGTGCATCCAGGGGGCCTCGAAAAATCGTCTATCGTGATCATCCGCTTGGATCAATGTCCCATGCTCATCGAGAATCTCGATCTCCTTGACGCCCTCGCTTGTAAATTTGTGCATGTTCTCTGACAGTTTGGCGACTTTGGGTAACAGCGCGGGGACATTGCCCGAGGGCTCCTGAGGCCCGGACTTTGAGTCGTCGAATTTTCCAGACGTCCAGCATTGTAACTGTCCGCCCCAGAGACCGCCAAAGTACAAGTACGCTGAGCCGTCGTCGTCGACGAAACTCGCGGGGTCGATGGAGAAACTTCCCGGAATGGGCTCTGGGTCGGGCTTGAATGGACCGGATGGTTTGTCGGCGACGGCGACGCCGATGCGGAAGATACCCGATTTGTCGCGCGCGGGGAAGTACAGGTAGTATTTGCCGTTCTTGGTCGCGGCATCGGGGGCCCAGAGTTGTTTGGAGACCCAGGGGACGTCGGAGACGGTGAGGGCGACGCCGTGGTCGGTTACTTCGCTTCCGGGCCCGGAGAGGGAGAGGACGTGGTAGTCGGCCATGTCGTATTGGTCGCCATTGTCGTTGAATTTGATGTCGGTTTCGCGGTCCTTGACAGAATGTTAGAACTGGATCATGACTTCACTTGATGATATATGCTTTTCGAATGCATCAAAGGTAGGTAGTATATGGAGTCGTGTAGATATGGATGTTTGGTAGCCGAAGTTATCCCGGACACCCATATGGAGGGTGACTGCTCCACCACCCGGCCATCTTGCTTTATTGTGTGCTTTGGATTTTTGATATGGGGGGATGGACTTACATGAGATGGATATACGTAGATTTTACCCTCGAAGACGTGTGCTGAAGGATCTGCTGTGTATATATGCGTTACCAATGGTGCTGATGCCATGGTGGAGAAGAACCTCGGCAGAATCAGTGGTTCTTGGACTCGAGCTTCTAGGCTTTTGACAGGACTTAGACTCGCGTAGGGGATCGCAGAGTCGATACTCTGATGAGTGAAGCTTTCGAAGGGAGACAAGACGGTCCATCCTCTTTATGAGGCTGCTATTGCTTGCATTTGGCAGAAAGCCGCACTAGCGTCAACTTGCATTTAGCCAGATTTATCCGAGAGAAGTAGAGGGGCAAATGGTCAATCGGAGTGCACAAGCGATAGACCGACAAATATAGGACCCGTTTGTGTCTTCTCGATGGTTAGTATGTGGAAGGCTGTGGATTAAATCAGCTCGGGATTTGGTGTCGTGATACCGGAGCTGATGTGGCATGAATACCTGCTGGACTATCTTCATCGAAATCCTGCTACTGGCACTCAGTGGAGGAGTTGAGAACTTGTTTATCGGCGAATGCACGACTCGGAGGAGCACATTCTTCCGAAATACACAGCATCACTGGGAGCCCGATGTCTGCATGCAAAAACCGACGTGGTGGTTCTTGACGTCGAGTGGTCATAAGACAAGCTCGTACACGCATGGGCTGGAGACGAAAGGTTGCACGGCGCAAATGTCGATTGTTGATCATGGGGATATCATAATGCCATTGCTGCTTTGCACAACTAGCCCATGTGTGCCAGTATGCCATCATCAAATCTCGTACATGCCACTCAGGGACTCTCAAGATGAAGATGAAGAAACGCCGCGGACCTTCTCGTCAGCGTCCTTGGCCAGGCCTTCTGCTCCCTCTTTGGCATCTTCAGCGGTGTCCTTTGTCGCAGCGCCGGCATCATTGCTCGCCTGCTCAACCGATCCCGCAAGGTCTGAGCTGATCTCTTCCGACCCCTCTGTCGCTTCCTGCAGCCGCTCCTTGTGGGCTTCAGCGGCCTCTGTGGTATGTTCAGTATCTTTTGGGTGTATTCTCTGTGCACACACTCACCTTTCCCACCTTGTTTGCTGCTGCTAAACATGTTGCCTACTTGTCCAGCTCCTGCACCAAGGGCACCTCCAGCGAATTGTACAGTGCTTCCGACTCCGTCACCGACTCCTTGTACTGTGCCGGTCAAGCCCTCACTAACTGCACCAACTGTGTTTCCGAGGGTGTCAACGACCCCTTTGACACTACCGCCAACAGTACCACCGATGGCAGTGACAGCGCTCTGGGCGTTGGAGGAGATGCCTTGTACTTGGTCTTGAGGGATCTTGCCTGCAATTGCAGCTCTGTGGGTAGAAAGAATCAGCTTCCGGAGGTGGAAGATAGCAGAAGATCGTAGGGTGATCATGTCACTGACTGTGTCTGCTCGGCAAGTTTCTCGCCTTTTGGATCGCCGGGAAGAAGGTCTAGGTCAATCACACGGTTCTCTGCAACTTTGACCATTATGAGCTAGAAAGTTAGTTTTGCGTAAGTGATACTTCGGATTGTCAGCCGGAAGCGAAGTCAGTGTCATAGATGAAAGCCATATTGTTATTCACATCCAGCTATTGCGTGCCTAAATGTGACGTAAATGAGCTGCATTCCGACTCTTGGAATGACGATATGAATGAGGCCGGGTCTGGAACAGTATTGGTCCTGATCTCAACCCGTCAAATTGGGGAACGGGTTGAAATGGCCCAGTAACAGGGATGGCGATCTTGGATAGAGCTGCGGAGTAACAATGTTGTCGTCAGTGTCATTTTACATCGTCAACCTTCAACGCGGTCAAAAGTCGCGTGCCGCGGTACATGGAGTCCGGCCGCTTCACCTTCCCCCAAGAACATGATCACGTGGTAGACTTTGGATAAACAGCAGGTGCAACTCGCTAAATCCAGATTTGATTCTTTTTCCTCTCTCTCCTACGTACAAACAACCACAAGAGGATGATCAGTCGTGCATCTCACCAGTAAGAATGCTATGCAGTACCGCACTGGATTATCGAACACGCATCGCTTTTTCTCCCGTTGATGCTTTTTCAATGGACTGCCTGAATCGTAACCTTCGGCTGCTCGACATCTTTCTCGGCCACAAAGGGCGCGGCAAAGGCATACCTCTTATACCCTTGTGAATAGTCCTTGCCAGGGACGCGCTCTACGATGCTCGTCAGCTCTTTTCAATCTGAGAATCGTGCTAGATATCGGCTTACCGTGGTCGGGTGGGAAATTCTCTCTCCGGTGCTCATAGTACTCCTGCCTCAGGTTTTCTCCGTCACTTTTACCATGGTAAGTCGCATAGATCATACTTCGACTGCCGTTTGTCCGATTGGGCCCACTGCGATGAGCAAGGTGACTTCCGAACAACAAAACATCGCCAGGATGCAGAGGCACCTGTGTCCACTCGTGGCTGTCTTCCCAGGCTTTGGAGATGGCACCGCCATGAGAGAGTTCGACGTCCATTTCATGTGAACCAGGCACGACCTCGATGCAGCCATTTTCAGGTGTGGCCTCATCAACAGAGAAGTTGGCCGTCAAGTGCTCAATCTTGCCAATGTGGTCATAGGCAGGAGCATCCAAGTGTGGCGCGAAGCCATTGCCAAATGGCAGCTTGTAGTTGATCTTGTCCTTGAATAGCAGCATTTCCTGAATGGAGGAAGAACATGGTCAGCTCAAATACAGACATCTTCGACTTACAAATGACTCAAAATGGGGGTTCAAACTTACATCCCCGGAAATGGCCTTCAATATCTGCGCCAATGCATCGCCACACAACACTGCATGGAAGTCTGGATGGTAGTCGACAAAGTTCTCCGTCCGCAGAAGCTGGCGCGTGCCGTTGACATTTACCTCGTGATATGGCATCCACTTGCCCTTCTCCGTTGGCCATTCTCGGACCTGCTTAGTCCATGCTTGCAGGTCCTTGGGGTCGACCAGACCATGCTGTTCAGCCCCGAGAAGGAGGTAACCATCACGGTGAAATTGCTCGACAAGAGCTTTACTGGGAATGAAGGAAGCCATCGTGGACGAGGACCGTGTATCGGGCAATCAACCGATACGTGAAATACTGAGATGGCTGATGGCCTTCAGGAGACAATGGACCAATCTTCTCTCGCTAGTGAGCCCGCTAATATTCCCCGTGCAGGCTTCAACGTCGTGCTTTAAGTATAACAAAAGGTATGAAAGCGACCCAGGAGTTTCGGCGCCTCCGGGCTTCGTGCCGACGCCCCACGTGACATCCTGAATGAGAGGGTCTCCAATCGCTGAACAGAACGACATCGACCTTCGTGCCGAATGCAGTTTTCCTTGTCGGTAACAGTCCGGAGGTGTATTTCACGATGGTGCATGGCCGTCGATCAGGATCGTCGGAGTAGCGTTGAGTTGGTCAGAACCCGAATTTCGTCCCTCCTCTCTCATTCTCTATCAATCCCGCTAAGAACCTAAACCACTCTTTGGACAACAGTGCTCCGACATTTTCGGTGTTCACCCGAACAGAGCCTCACCGATCACAAACACTGCTTCATCCAAACTTCGCTGCCTGATCAGAACCGAAACAATTAAAAGAACACAGCTTCGACACTAATGCCAGCCATTTTTGACCATACAACCTCGACCATCTGTTTCTGCTTCTTATCATAAAGTGGCACACACCGGCTTCCCAACAACTATTCGCCATGCTCCCCTCTGTCGAGCGTCACGCCCACGAGTGCGTCCAGCAACTCTTTCAGTTCATCGATGCACAAGGCCAGGGCGACTACCTAGGCGAGAAAGTCTCACAACTACAGCACTCCTTGCAGACCGCCCAACGCGCCGTCGATGCTGGCGCGGACGACGACACAATTCTGGGCGCACTCCTGCACGATGTCGGCCGCTTCATCCCCGAGGCGGAGAGAATGCCCAAGATGATCGCTGCCAACGGCATCTACTATGGCCGTCAAAGCCACGAGATCCTTGGCGAAAGGTATTTGCGTGGCCTGGGCTTCAGCGAGACTATTTGCCAGCTCGTTGGCGCCCATGTTATGGCGAAGAGATACCTCACGGCCGTTGATAAGACCTACTACGATGGCCTTAGCGCGTCGAGCAAGCTTACTCTCAAATATCAGGTACTCTACTGAACAATGCCTGTTGATTGGCACCAAGCTAACGACAACCATAAGGGCGGAACGTTCAATGAAGAGCAAGTCCGTGACGCGCAGAAGGATCCGCTTCTCGAAGCCAAGCTAGCGGTGCGAAGGTGGGATGACATGGCCAAGTTGCCAAACATGGACACCTTGCCGCTTCATTACTACGAACGCATGGCGGTGAAAAGCCTGCTCAGTAAGCCCCCGTGACGTTGACCACTCTCGCCGAATATGTGTGCTGACACTGACTTATAGAATCCCGATCTGTCATTGAACTCCATGGAAGACAATACAAGCTCCCGGAACGACCAACTGTGGCCATTTGCATCGACGGCTTCGACCCGGAGTACCTTGACCAGGGGATCGCCGACGGCATCATTCCCAACATGGCCTCGTTTGTCAAGTCAGGTTTCTCGACCATCGCAAATTGCGCTATGCCATCATTCACCAACCCGAACAATTGCTCTATCATCACCGGTGCGCCGACGGCCAAGCACGGCATTGCTGGAAATTTCTTCCTCGACCGGGACACTCGCGAAGAACACATGGTCCTCGACGACTCTTTGTTGCGCGGGTCCACCATTCTGGAACAAATGTCCAATCGTGGTGTCCGTGTCGCAGCTATTACCGCCAAGGATAAGTTACGAGCTCTTATCAACCACGGTCTCAACTTCGAACGTGGTGATGTTTCCTTTTCGGCACAATATGCCGACAAGTGCACCGTCGAAGCGAACGGCAAGGCTGATGTTGTCAAGTGGCTCGGCCGGCCTGCACCTGATCAATATTCCGGAGAGTTGTCCTTGTTTGCCCTGGAAGCCGGAGTCAAGCTTCTCGAAGAAGGAAATGCCGACTTGTTTTATTTGACCTTGTCGGACTATATACAGCACAAGTACGCCCCCGGCAGCAAAGAAGCGAACGACTTCTTGGCGGCCATTGATCGATGCATTGGCCGACTTGTAGAATTGGATGCAGTGGTCGCTGTCACGGGAGACCACGGAATGAGCGATAAATGCCACGAGGACGGCACTCCCAATGTCCTTTTCCTAGAAGAGGAGCTCAACCAGAAGTATGGCAAAGACTTTTCAAGGGTCATTTGTCCCATCACGGACCCTTTCGTCCGACATCATGGCGCCCTCGGATCATTTGTACGAGTATACCTGGATGAGAAGAGAGGCGTCCCGGTTCAGGAGGTCCTGGAATACATTCGCAGCTTCTCCCAAGTCCAGCTAGCTTTGGAAGGCGAGGCAGCAGCTGAGAAATTCGAAATGCCCCTTGACCGTGAAGGAGACGTTGTCGTTATCTCGGAAAAGAATGCTGTCATTGGAAGTCGACCGGAGGAGCATCCCTTTGACAATTTGAAGGGCCATCGACTTCGCTCGCATGGCGGTCTTTCTGAACAACAAATCCCTCTCCTAAGATCCCTGCCGATCAAGGAGCCAGCTGGTGACCGACAGTGGAGGAACTATGACATTTTCGATGTCGCCCTCAACTACTAACGCTATTCATGGCAACATTGATCCATACTCAATGCGCTGACAACGAGTTGAAGTCAAAGTCATAATTGAAATCTGCGCCTGGAGAGAACAGAAAGTCGTAGTTCTCGATGAACATGCCCTCGGTGGGACTGAGCCATTGGTTGCCATCTGGATCGAAATTCGAGGGACCAGGTGGTATTTGTGGTGGAGCCATCGCCCCAGGTTCTTGACTGGTGTTGGTATTGTTATTGTTGCGGGAAAATCGGTCAAGAAGTTTTTCCATACTGCTTGCAATGCTCGTCAACAGATGTCGAGGATGCATGATAGCGGTAGTGTCCTTCAGCACTTTGACTAGACTGTACAGCATGTCTAATATTGCCGCTTTGTCAATGCTGAGATTTGCCGGGTTCTTGATTGTGAATCTAAGCAGGAAAACAAAGGCAAAAGCAATCATAGTGTCGAAATACGCCGGCAGTCCGTGCAGATACGATTGGATCTCATTATCTGCCACGATCACCTGGACAATGGAACTGGCGGAGTGGATGGCCATATTTGCAAATTCTCCCATGTCCGGTTCGAATCGCAGTTGCTCTTCGTTGGGGGACGGCGCCCTCCTAAACACATGAGAGCAGAGGTATAACTTGGCGAAATGGTAATGCAAGCCCACACCCTTGCGGGGATAATTGCCGACGGAGGCATTGTACTGAAAGCGTTCCTGCCAATCGGCCCGCCACGTATCCAAGGCGATGCTGAGTCGACGGATTTGCGGCGTCAATTGGTCGGAGAGATGACCTTCTGGATCCAGACTGAACTGATCAAAGACTCGAGTGCTGATGGACCATATCTCGACTTGGCTGACCAGTCGGGAGTCGTCCTCGGTCGCAAATTCAGACTTGAGAAATTCTCTTGGAGGTGTGACGGAACTGAAGTCGCGTGTCATTGGTGGCCTACCGTAGGCTACCGAGAAGTGGTGGTCACAGACGTAGACCAGATAGTACAGGCGAGTGCGAAGGTAACAAGCTTTTTTGGAGTGAGGTATTTTAGGGATGCAGCGATGGAGGTTGAGTTCTCCCGCAAGTCGGGCAGCTGTTGTGCGCCAAGATCAGCCATCAAGTGTATGTCGATTGAGTCAAAAACGTACCTGTGCCGACTAATGTCCACGAGATGTCACTTAACCAGAAGGCGCCTATGCACAAAGCCCTTACGTCGTCATGGCTGTTTCTTTTCGAGAACATCCTTGACGAGGCTAGACTGGTGAAGTTCTGATAACAGGCTTGGTAGTGGGATGACGGAGTGTGGAGGGCTCCAACGGTACATATTGCGGCGGTCAGTAGCGGAGAGCTCTTTCTGACACTGGACAATGAGTCATGCTCGTCGAGGATCCTGTATAGAAAGTGGTCGAGGCGTTGATGGTATAAGTGGAAAAATGCCTCGGCGTCGACCAAGCTGATGACACCGCGGTCGATCAAATCGTAGTCATCAGGATTATTTTGGCGGAAAGTCGCGGGAGATGCGTCTGATAATTCGGACACGACTGAGGCTGGGACAACGCCTGGTCCTCGGTTCAAGTCCATGACGACTTCCCAGCCTGCTTCGTTCTGCCGCTGCTGTGGTTGTGGCTCGGTCGTGACTATAGTACCAGCCATTTGCGGTGCGGGGACCGGGGTAGTTGTGCTATTGTGTCGAGGACTCATCAATGGCGGCAGGGTGTTGACGTTAGTGTTCGAGACACCGCCAGTAGTTCGTGCCTGTTGGTTTAGTCTGTTGATATTATCTTCCAGTTGATGCAATTTCTGCTCGACGTTGGCCTTCCATCTGCATCCGTCGTCAATATTAGTCATTATTCATCAAGGCGTTCGGCTGAGCTTAGGCTCCCTGAGAGGAGGTGACACTCACGCTACATCGCCCTCTAGGAGCATTTGTAGACTCCGGTTCACGACACAGGACAAGCCTCGTTTCTTACAACGCGTACAGGGGATAGCGCCATCTGGCATATGGCATTTGATCTTTTGCTTGCGGCAGGCCACGCAGGCGGTGATTTTGCGGCTGATGTCGATGGGCCGCCGGTCGCCGAAGGACTCTCGTAGTGAGAGTGCGGCCTCTGAGCCGGCATCCATTGCGTCCATAATGTCTTCTTCCATATGCAGATCGGGGCAGATGCGAATACCACAGTAATTGGTGTTTCGATAAGGTTGTGATTAGGGAGCGGAAGATGAGGATCGGAGCTGATGGTGTTCTCGGCACCAGCACATGTCGTTATCTCACAGCCAATCATAATCCAGGTTATACTATTAACACGTTCCGCTTTCACTCCGCATTATTGGTTAACAGCACCTCATACCACAGGTTTCGACCAGGGAGTTTTTCCACAATCATTTCCTCCTTTTGATATTCGGTCTCCCTCCGGTATGCAAAATGAGGTCGGGAAGGGTTTTAGTCTGTCTGCGGCGTTCGTGCCGCGCCAAAAAGACGACCACATGGGTTTGACGTTTTGTTGTCGAACGTCTAGGCGATCTCGATCCAGGAACGACATTTGCACGTGGTGAGGATCAGTACTCTCAATTCGTCTGATGGGTCTATTCTTTAGTGCAGCCATAAATCCGTGTCGCTATATCGACTACGGTGCTGGACCGACGTCCAGTAAGGCTGGGCTACTTGCCAGATCAGCTTTGCGTGTAGCTTGGAGACATGTATATTAAGGCATATCAGTCTTGGAAGATGTGACTTGTTACTCGGCCAGGCACTAACGAGCTCAAGCAAAGACAGCAACGACATCGAACAGTCTACACGATTCGACATCAACAGAACTCACAATGCTCGACACGAAGTCTTACTTCTCCAACTTGAAGTTTCTGCTGGTGGCAGGTGTTGGTCTCTTTGGTGATGGGTACCTCAATATCAGTATCGGACTTGGTATGGTTATGCGAGCCTGCGCAGATTGGACCCCTGCTAAACCGACAACAGTTGTCCCAATGCTCGGTTACCTGTACTATTCGGATGAGAAGAACACTATCCCTACCTTCTCCGGAGACTTGATCAAAGCTGGTCTTGCTATCGGCATGGTCTGCGGTCAGATTGGTTTCGGAGTGTTCGGTGATGCTCTGGGCCGTCACCGCATCTACGGCAAAGAACTCATGATTACAATCTTCGGCACGTTCATGGTTATCATGATGCCTTGGGGCCATATTCAGCATCATGATGTGGTTGCGTGGATGACCGTCTTCCGCATCGTAACTGGCTTTGGGATCGGAGGAGGTAAGTGCATCACAATACCTGCTGTATCCATGCAGGTTCACTGACGCTGTGCCCTGGCAGACTACCCAATGACTTCTTCCTTGTCTGCGGAACATAACCCGACGGGATCACGAGCGAAGATGGTCCTCGCAGTCTTCAGTTGTATCGGCACTGGAAGTATGACTTCTGCAATCGTCTACGTGATCCTGCTGGCAGCCTTCAAATCCTCGATCAATGAAAACATTCATCACCTCCAATGGGTCTGGCGACTGCTCTTTGGTCTGGGTCTTGTGCCACTGATCGTCACCCTATACTTCCGCCTGACCATGCCGGAAAGCAAGCCTTATGAGAAATGTAAGGAGATATCCAACTCAGTCCAGAAGCACCCTACTAACTTCCCTTCCAGACGTGGCTCAGGAGACTTCGCTCAAGCACGACGGCAAACGTGGTCTTCACCAGCAATGGCGTGACTTCAGAGAATACTTCTCGGAGTGGAAGCACGCCAAGGTCCTGATTGGAGTCTGTGCCTCCTGGTTCCTCTTGTGAGTCCTCTTGTTATCACACATTGTTTCGCAAACCTGACTATCGATCAGTGACATCGCCTTCTACGGTATCAACCTCAACCAAAGTATCGTTCTCTCCAAGATCGGTTACGGCAAGGGAGCCACGCCATGGCACACCCTGTGGAACACGGCGGTCGGCAACGTCATCGTCTCTGCTGCAGTAAGTCCCATTTCCACTTGTGATTCTGCAGAATGATACTCACATCAACGCTTAGGGATACTTGCCCGGATTCTACATTGGCATCTTCCTCCCCGACCTCATCGGCCGCATCAACCAGCAATTCTGGTGCTGTGTGGGGGTTACCATCCTCTACGCCATCTGGGCTGGCGTCACCAACCATACCTCGACCGGTGGCCTTGTCACTCTTTTTACCCTGTCTCAACTCGTGTTGAACATGGGTCCCAACTCGACCACTTTCCTCTTGCCCGTCGAAGTCTTCCCCACCCGTGTCCGAGCTACCGCCCACGGTATCGCAGCCGCCTCAGGAAAACTCGGAGCCATCGTCACGGCATTCGCCTTCGGTTCCCTCTCGGACCGCATTGGTCTCCGCGGCGTTCTCGGGTTTCTGGCAGGCATCATGGCCCTGTGCGCTGCTACTACTCTGCTCATCCCTGAAACCAAGGGTAAGAGCTTGGATGAGATCGAGCGCGGAGTGCTCTATGGCAAGACCGCTAGCGCTGAAAGCGTCCAGACCGACAGCGCCGCGACTTCTCCTGAGTTGTTCGCCAAGGAAGAGGCTTACCCTAAGAACGCTGATGGAAAGGATCTTGCGTCCGTCTGATGCACGGTTCGTACGGGATATTACTATGTTTACTATGTCTGTGAACAAAGTGAACGGTGGTGACCCCGGCGTCGCGAGGAATATTTGGGTATGCGGTTATGCTCAGAGCAGGGAACGAAAAGAGATAGAACTGTCCTTTCTGATGGGGGAAGCGCTTCTGTACTTTTATTCAGCCTACACCTCTTCATCGAGGTGTTTAATACCACACTATACAATGAAATGATCCAAAACATCGTTGTTTCCAACCGATGCTGGCTTTCCTGGCATATATCTTACCGCCCGTCTGACACATGTCTGGCAAAAGTAGGCTTGGGGAGGGTGATTATGAATGGTAATCGAGGTGGCACAAGGGTGAACTGTTCGGTGCGAGAGTTCGCCATCTCCATTGGTCCATACCACTGGTCACTTCGACCCGTGATCTCGATTCGTTACTTACTCGCTACTACACAACTTCCTTTCGTCATCCCATTTCAGAGACTACCAGGGCGTTGTTATGCGACCCTTTCTGCTGTACTCTGTCATGACATTGGGACACCGTTGCACTCCATTGGTACATCTCAATGTTCCAAAGACTATTTCCGCGATCCGTCCGAAATCTTGGATGTGATGATTCGGGATATGCCGATTTCCTCTGTCATATCGCTTGCTTAGCTTGCGCTCCCAAGCGTCGGGATTTTCCGAACGGATTTCTAAGATATCTGATTAATCTTGAGCAGCGTTCAGTAGATGCGTTGCTTGGACTTTCGCACTCGGCCTATCACCAAGTTGTCGTTCTCGATTTGCCCTAGAGGCTTGGGAAGTGCGGCATGTGCTCACACAACAGAGGAATTATTTAACAATGGGGCTTGCAGCTATCGGCGGACGACTTCCTGCCTCCAAGCACGTTCTCAAACCTCAATAAGCGACAATTTTGTATCGATCAAGCTACTTATAGTTTACAGAGCCAACTTTGTGCAGTTGAAAGTTCCCTAGAAAGACGACAACTGCGGCATACCATGCAGCCGTTCCACCTGACAGCCACGGGCTACAACATCAACTATCTCCCACAATATATCGCGCACCGGCATGGCTTTTTCGGCGACGAGGGTCTTGATGTCACGACCACAATCCCTGCGCCATGGGATGGTGTTCTCGACGCGCTTGCCGATGGCTCTGCCGACATGGCCCTTGGTGGAATCTGGGTGCCGTCCATGTACCGCGATCGCGTACGACAAGACTACACGGTGTTCGCACAGATTGCGAATCGCTGTCCACTAGCGCTGCTCAGACGAACGAGTTGCGGGAAGAAATTCACGCTGGCCGACGTGGTCGGGAAGACAGTCCTGATGAAATCCATCGGCGGCGCCAGCGTCGGCCTGTTCTTCAAGATGTTGCTGCGGGAGAATGGCATCGACCCCAGGACAGTGGATTTTATCCAGGATCTGGACGGTCTGATGCTGGGAACCTTGTTTCAGGGTGGTATGGGCGATTTCTTCGTCACTGACAACCTGTCTGCCAAGGTCATGGCCGCGCGCAATCCCGACGTTTCGATTGCCTTGGAAATGGTCACGCAAGGCGAAGTCCCATGGAGTGTCTACTACCGAGAAACCTCGACCATCACCCCGGAGCTACTCGAGGCTCAGACGCGGTTTCTTAGGGCGCTGAACAAAGGTATAGAGTGGGTGCTCGAGTGCGACGCCAGCTCCTTCAGAGACGAACTCGCCGAGCTCTTTCCCAAGGTGCCCCTCGACGTGGCCGTTGAGGTGGTCAATTCCTTCCGTCGAAACGGCATGTGGAGCACCGCCACCATACCGCGCAAAGCATTCGACCGGTGGCAGCGAGGCCTCACCGACGCGCGCTTCGTTAGTCAACCCTTGGAGTATGAAAGCCTCATAAACGATGGGCCTGCGAAGAAGGCGGAAGCCGCACTCACAACAGCTCATGCAGTAGCAATGGAGGGGCGGTAAATAGATGAGCTGGATCAGAGCATGCTCTTACTGTAGACATGGAATTGGATATAATGCAATTTATATTCACCATTCTCCTCTCGCATGACTGGAGTGCATTTCACAGACTTAGTTTTGGGGCGTGGTCTTCCATACTCAAAGCCAGTGGACGTGATGGTGGACAGTCAGTCCGGCAAACTGCGTAGGCACCCCTAACTGAGGCGCAGGATAGTACAACGGTTGTATCTTGACCTCCTCTATGCATTGGACCTCGTTGACATGGCTTCGAACTAAGAGACTTGCTTCTCTTCAGTTTCGCCTTTCTGTCAGTTGCTATTGAGGCGCTTTGAGTGAGTGACCAGGCAAAGAAACTGTAGAGGGGCATGATGACATCGAATATGACTTTACGGATACGGAGGGTTGTGTTATATCTTGGCATCCAGTCTACCAAAACGGTTGTTCTATGTCACCGCCAGCCACATTCGATTCAAAGGGTACCGGATTATCCATGCTTATGGTGGCGCCCCCTTGCTGCTCACCCATGATGAAGCCGAGCTCGCCCATATCGGGCCACTGTGCAGCCGTGTTGAGCAATTCTCCGAGGTCAAAGTTACCTTCGGTGGACAGCACAGCTGACATATTATTCGCCGCGACCCTGTCATGATTGTTTTGGGCATTCTGCGTCGTGGTGGTGGCGGTAGTGGTCGTCGCTGTCATGCCGTCATAACGGGGCAACTGCAATTGCTTCATCAAGTCTCTGACATGGTTTTCGAACTCTAGCCGGTTTTGGTGGAAGTCTTCAATATCCCTGGTGACCAACCAATCGATCGTCGCCGAAGACAGCGTGTCGAAGGCGTTTCGACATCCCGCGGCTCCAGGGAAGGTCTCTGACATGGCCGACAGCGTCGATGCGCAGGACTGAAGGGTGGAAATACTCTTGCCCACGGGATTTGATTCCCGTATTTCCTCGGAGTGCCAGAGCGCGTTGATTACTCCTAGACCGGCCATGAAGAGCTGGTGCACAGATTTCCACAACATCTCGAGTCTTCCCTCATGTTGTAAGACCTTAAGGCCGGCAATGACTTTGCACGAAGCTTCGAATGTGATGAGTAGCTCTTGTGCTGATTGGTTCATGGTCCCTGCGTGCTGCGGACGATAGAGCAGCAAGATGGTGTTATGATAGATCACGTCCCAGTAGGAGCGGGAGGCGAAGATTGACGACGGATGTGCTCTTTCCGGATCGGGAATCGTCGCCTTCCACTCTTGCAGGCGCGGCTGAATGTCCTGCAGCCAGGCCGTCCAGCTGGGCCGAGGGTAGGCCAGTCTCAGGGACCATACTTGGCCGTGTTGGACGTGTCTTATTTCCGATTCGAGTCTGGCCAGGGTAAATAAGTGGTTGTGAGCTCGCTGAGTGTGAATGTCGAATTCGTTGGTGGTTTGTCCACTCAGACCTTGATGACGATATCCTGTCCATGGATTCGGAAGCTGGACGCGCGTGCTTTCGTCGAGAATGCCAAACGGACGTCCGAGGGTGATGCACAGCAGGCGGTCTAGATGGTAGGTAGAATGCCACAGTCGCCTGCGGTCGTCCAGCACTTCCGGATCCATGTTGAGGCATTGCAACTCGGTCTCCCAGTGAAGGCCCACGTCGATGCAGAGCCGCAGAGCGAAGCCTGTCAGGTGCCAGAGGCTGCCCCGAGAAGGTGACAGGGCGACAAATTGAGCCAGGAGAAGCACGATCCGCAAAGTCTCCAAGTCGCTCTTGGAGTAGGTCAAAACCTTTTCCACCCAGCCCAGTGCCGAACGGAAACACCCGTCACTTTGACTCGGGCGACTTCCCGACGTGTGAGGAACACCGGCGAGACCGATGGCGAAGACCATGTACGTGATGAACATGTCCCTCTCCGGAGGTACTCCTCGTACTTCAGCATTCGTCCTTCCCGTTCCGCTGGGAGAGCCACGATATGCGTATGCACTGTTGATGGCTTTGCTCACCTGCGAACGACCAATGAGGGGCAGATGAGGCGTGCGGTATTGGAAGTAAACCTCGACAAGGTGATCGGCAACATGGCGTGGTGGCATTGAGGCTTTTGCCGGGGCCGCGGCGAACCCGGCTAGAGAGGCTTCATGGGATGGCGACTGTTGCCTTGGAACACTAAGAATTGGTGACGATAGCCTGTCATCAACGTGAATGGCGGCCATGACCATCTTTGCAAAGGAGATGCCGCTGCTCTGTCCCAGAAACCGCGGCTGCTGAATGAAGGGCTCAGTGACTACGTTTCTGACTTTGGTGACCAAATCTTGGAGAAGAGGCGAAGTCTCATCAGCAGCCAATGAAGGTGGTCTCTCTGCTGCGGCTACTGCTGCTGCTTCAGAATCGACGTTTGCCGCTCGCTCGTGGTGAGCTGCTGCTGAGTGAGAAGAAGCTGCTGTTGTTGTAATGCCGCCAGCACCGTTCCCATTCCGCAGGTCACCCTGTGTGTTGCGCTCTTCTCGCAGGGCTTGGACTTCCTGGGTGAGTTCTGCAATCTGCTCTTCCAGATTTGATACATAATCCCGAGGAATCTTTCGAAAACTATTAGCAGATTTGGAACAAGTCGGGACCTTCACCGCTTACGTCGGTCTGCTTTCCCGAGTCATACATGAGACACGGAGCGTTGACGCTTTGGCAATTGGAACATTGTGGATATCCCTGATCGCACTGTCAATGTGGAACCGTGTCGTCAGTAATTGCTCAATAGAAGCCCAGTAATGTCAACTTTTGCCTGGTGATGATAATACCTTCTGCTTTCTCCGACGACACCTGTACGCACCGATAAGCCCAAGTTCGCATCACAATTCCGCCTGAATATTGTAACAGTCTTCAACTCACCTCTGGCATGCATTCACCCCGCCCCTGATCCTTTGCTCACGGCGCGGCATGATAGTCTATCGTCGGAGATGGCCAGGAATCCGATAATGGAGTTGTGATCATGGCCTCGATTGAAGTCTACGGCCTCGTTGGGAGGATTTCGGCACGAATTTGGGCCCAGATAATGGCAAAAGTTGGCCATGTGCCTATCCCCGTCGGAAAATCCCGATCTCCCGCAGAAGTCTGATAATGGAAGGCTGAATACTGATTCGACGGCGGTGGATTTGCGAGTGCCTCTATCAAGGTGATAAGCGATTTCGAAACTTCGATCTACGACTGGCAACGCCTTATCAAGTTTATCATTCTTTTCGGTCCTGCACGAGAGGCAGCGATAGATATGTGCGATATGTGCAACGACACGATTGAACTGAGGCCTCACAACAGGCGATGGAGTATTTAATTCCGCGTCTTGGACAATGAATGTTCTCGCCGTTCACTCTTCCTCCAACACACGACTTCATTTGCTATCACGAGGCCATATATCTTCATACACTTTTTGCGCATCACAGAGCCCAAACTCGGGAACAAATGGACACAAACATGGAGAAGAATGCCAAGGATGCTGCATTCGACACCACCAGTACTAGTATCGCTGAAGATCACGCACTCGGCACCACCACCATTGCCATAGACATTGATCCCGCAAGGGAAGCAGCAGTACGCAGAAAGTTCGACATCTATGTCGTACCGATTTCCGTCATCTATCTTGTCTTATCCACCCTTGACCGCAACAATGTAAGAAGATCTTATATGATTGTTAAGAACATGGTGAACTAATTATGGAACAGCTGGGAAATGCTCGTGTCTTTGGCTTCGACGAAGATGTTGGACTGAAGGGTGGCCAATTCGGCAATATTCAGACGCTGTCTAGCGTCTGCACTGTTCTCTTTGAGGTCCCCTGGGTCCTCGCCACCAGGCGATGGGGTGCTAAAAAGGCGATTGGAACTGCGTTTGCTTTGTGGAGTGTCTGTACGCTTGGGACTGCCTTTGTCCAGACGTACGGTCAGACGATTGCCTGTCGCATGCTGTTGAATGCCGCCGAAGCCGGTCTCGCCCAAGCATTCGCTTTTTTGTTCTCGACCATCTACCCACGTGAGCTGGCCGGCAAACGGATCATGACGACCAACCTCGCCCAGTGTATTTCTGGAGCCTTCGGCGGGCTCTTCGCGTACGCCGTCCAAACGATGGGGACGCGGCATGGTCTTGCTGCCTGGAGGTGGCTCTTCATCATCGAGTTCTGTATCACGGTGGTCATCTGCGGCGTGGGACTTTTCTTCCTGCCTGGCGAGGTGGAGAAAGCATGGTTTCTGACCGAGGAGGAGAAGGAGACCATGCGGCTGAAGAAGGAACGAGACCACATGATCCGAGGCCAGGAAAAGTTTGAGCGCAAGTGGATCAAGATCGCCCTGACCGACCCCTTCGTCTGGCTTCTCGGTACTGCGTTCTTCACCTCGTCGGTTGCCATCAATGGGTTCGGAGTTTTCCTACCCACAATCATTGACGGCCTAGGGTGAGTTTTTTTGGCTTTTGCTGTCAAACATGTCGCGATCAAGAAGGCTGACTCTTCAACTTTCGGCAGCTATGCGTCTCTCCAGGTGAATTATATGACCATCCCAGTCTACGTTCTTGGCGCCATCTCTCTTTCGATCCAAGTCTACTATTCGGACAAGCTCAGGAAGCGAGCATTCTTCATCGTCGGATGCTGTGCACCTGTAGCCATTGGCTATCTCATGTGTGTATGGTCCAAAGATAAACATGTCGGCTATGCCGGCATGTTTATCCTTGTCATGGGTGAGTCATGGTCAACGGCTTATGCCCCGGCGTAATGCGTTTCGCTTTTACTGATGGACTTCTGAACCAGGGCTGTATCCCATCTCGACTTTGGCTGTGACCTGGATTACAACGAATCTAGCTCCCGACACCAAGCGTGCGATAGGCCAGCCATTTGCTTACAGCTTGGCCAACGTCTCGAATTTGATCTCTGGACAGCTGTATCCAAGTCAGCAAGGTCCGCGATACGTTCCAGGCAATGCCATCTCGGCCGGTCTCACCATCGTCGCGGGATTTCTGTATGCCTCATGCTGGTTTCTGCTCAGGAGAAGAAATGCCAGAAAGGCGAAGATGATTGCTGAAGGAGCCACCACCAATGGTAAAGAAGGGGATCAGAGCCTTGATTTCACCTATATCCTTTGAAATGGGTATTATATAACATGCGCTGTGCGCGCAGGCTCCGGGTTCCGCGAATGGTCAATCTGTCAGCCGTCAATTTGAGTTGTGGGTGTGATGACATTGAAACGTGAGACAAACGCATCGGTATTCTAGCAATGAACGTTCATGTTGGGTCTTTATTTATTTAGTTCGAATTCAATATATCGGCAATCAAATGGCCCCTAACATTTACTGAAACATAGGCATGGGGAGGGTGATCATGAATGGTATTTCGGTTGAAAGAAAAGCAAAATGTTCCCGTGCCGCGGGTGAGGCTGTGGCCAGACCCTGCCATGTATTGTTGTCGGATGTCGAGGCCTATGACATTTGATTGTATTATGCTGCCACAATTCAATGTCCACGGCCAGCCAGGGACAAGCTTTCCAGCGAGTCCCATGCACCGCGATCAATGCTAGTTGATGCAGCAGATCAATCAAAGACACCTTCTTGAATGTGTGCCTTGACTGTAAGGCATTCCCCATGGCGCGGCACAAAGCATGTATTGAGTCGCAACTAAGATCATTAGGGGCCAAGTGAACGAGATATTTTTCTCGAGAAATGAATTTCTGTCAATTACGACTAAGTCAAGTAAGATAGGTACAAATCAAATGCAGTAAACCCCCAAGCTTTAAAGCTGATTAACAATATAGTTCTCCGGCCCTGAAATGTGCAAATGTGTCATCCATTGTCGTGCAAGCCTGTCTTGAGTCCTCTTCTGTCTCCATCTAGTTGATCTCGATCAGACCAGGGCCAGCAATAGTGGCCTTGGCAACGTCTTCAGCGTCGGTAAAGGGACCTGTGCTGTTGGTGAGAGCAACAATGGTGAGGCCGTTGAGGAGATACTCAGAGTATGGGAAGAAGGCGTCGAAGGTGGCGACACCATTGCTGAGAACAGCATTGGTGATGTTCTCGACTATGGGTACGCTCTGGCTGTTGATGTAAACGATGGAGAGACCGGCAGGAGGAGAGGACTTGTCCACAGTGACGGAGAAGGACAGAGTCTGGTCCTCAGCGGCGATGGGGGAGGTGTTGATGGTCAGAGGCAGGAAGACTGGTAGGTCGATGAGGTTCGAGTTGGGGCAGGATCCTTTGACCACAACCGCCTGGTTGAGGACCGAGAAGGCGAACTCTCGGCTAGAGCGGGTCAAGAAGGGAAGCTCCGAGGGCACAAGGCCACCAAAGTAGCGGAAGAAACCAGTCTGTTCACCTTCTTGGCCAATGACGGAGCCGATGATGGGGACTGGACCGTCGTCGCCGTTGGTGGCCAGATGGAACTGAACGTCCTGAAGAGTGCCCATGACAACATCGGTGAAGGTCTTGGCAAAGGCAAGAGCTTCGTCAAGGGTGGAGCTGGGGAAGACATACTGGCAAGGCTGGATGGGTGCTTGGCCATTGGCTGCCAGGATCTTGTTTGCGTTGTCGGCGTGAAGCTCTTCTTGGGCTTGAATGGCGGTGATGGCGTTGATGACCATTTGGCGGGTGGTCGAGTCAGCGATGGTGAATCCGGCGACGTTTTCAGTCAGGTTGAAGAGGAGATCGGTGAAGAACGCGACCTCGAACAGCTCGTTGAAGGCAATGAGTCTGAAGCTTGTCAGGTCATCGGGCTTGAGGGTTGGAGCTCCTCCATTGGGCTCGATGCCGTGAGCCTGCTCCTCGGTGGCGTTCAACTCAGCGGCGTTCAGGTTGGGGAAACCGTTGGACAGAGGGAATGAGAATGGGTTGCCAGACTTGAGAGGAGCAGGAGGACCGAGGGGAGGAGACACCGTTGCGCTGGGAGAAGCGCCGTCGGAACCGGAAGAGCTGGATTCCCAGTCACCCCATTGAGCAACGGGAGCAGCGACCGCGGCACCGAGCAGAGCGGCAGCGACGAAACCGGATGTGTAGCGCATCTTTGGTATGTGGTCTGTGGTTTTGTTGTATTATAGGATTAGATCGTCGAATAGTAGTTGTAGAACGAATGTAGCGAAGCTTTTGGGTTGTAAAGAACGGCTTGGTGAATTAATAGTCAATCCAGAAGAGAAAGCTCTGATTATGTGTTGTTTGTGAATGATGAATCCGAGACTGCCACGGGTGGCAGGCGTCTCTTATACATGTTCTTGCAGCATTTCTTACCGTGCGACAGTGCTGGGATTAAGTGGCGCAAGCTGAGATCCGGCCATAGCTACCCTCAATATTCACTGTCGTGATTAGGCCTGCCAAATACTCCGATTGACGTAAACCCTTCCGCTGAATGAGAATGGTATATCCTTCCAGATTCGGAATGGGGGACGGTGATTTTGGTAGAGCAGACGGTAATTGGAAGGATCTGGATCCACGCTCTGATGCTGCAGGTACACTAGTCCGGGAGTGAAGATCGACCCAGCTCAAAAGACGGCCATGTCGACCGAGGAGCATTGCTCCCAAATCTGCGTTTAGTAATACAATGCACCTATGTTTGGAACACGTGCCTCCGGAAGAAATGCTCAGACGGTGTTGTGGTCATGCATTCCCTGGTGGAGAGGCCGGCGCGAGGAGTAAGCCACAGGAGATTCTTCCCGCCTTTGTGTATGCAGGCCACAAACACTCCGAGGGTCGTACAAGAAAAGCAACTGTCATTAATGACTAGCTAAATGCTTGCTCGGAAACACCATATCGATGCGCTTCGAAACACGTATCTTTCACGAAGCAAGCACTTACCCGCTCGACCTGTTCGATACTCCAACCTCTCCACTTGCGGTGATGTCCTTCACGGTGCCAGATGAAAGATAGCTCATCTGTAATCGGAAGAGGTGGTGACAGATTACTGGCCCAAGGGTGATGGTGTGGACGTGTGGCTGGCACAAGTCCAGGTCGAGGGCTGACCATGGCCCAATTTCCCCACGAAAAGCTCAAGGCTCCTTCCGGATCTGCCCCTCGTCGTTCCCTAGCGTGAAAGAGGATGATGGTGACATTGGAGAGAGTTCCGCCGAAGTCAAGTCAAGTCATGTCAAGTCATGCTTTAAGCTCGTCTAAGCTTTTTCTTAGCGTTCCAAGCCTCACTCGGTTTAGTGCTGGTAACCTTAAAAAGAACATTGAACTAGGTGTTAAGCTTAACGATAAGCGGAATTCTATTCTCGCCTAAACTCCAGGCCGGCAATGCATTTCTAAAGTCATATTGGACACAGCCACCTGTGCAGCCACGACTGGAAAGTATCCTCCCTGCGCCGAGTGAGTGGAAAAGCTCTTCGCTTAACGGCAATGTTGCCTCTACTGCCCATCAATGGATATTCCAGGTATACGGCAGCCCGGTATCTCAACGATCTGAGGCTCTGCTCTTACCACATGCTTGTTTATTGCTCATTACATGTCACTGGTGATGTCCGTATGACAATCCCTGTACGTACCCTGTCACCACGGAGGCAATCCCGACCGAATGCGGATAGAATCGCTTGAATATGACAAGCCACCAAATTGGCTGACAATCCACGTGCTGAAGTCTCGGCAGAGGAGGTTGTTGGGATGTTCCTTTCAAGCAACCGTAGCCCTACGGCGTATGCACATTGCACCCACCTCAGCCGCGCCCTATTGCACCATTCGACGGATCACGACCTAATGTCGCTTCGAAAGACACACATACCCAGATATCACCTCCATCTCGCATCGACACCGACAACGACAGCAATATTGTTCTATGGCTACGATCCTGCCCCATTGCGCATCAGCGTTATTGACTCCGAGACATTGATCACCAGCCATAAGGCAAGGATCTCAGTCCCTGTCCCCATTCCCATCCGGACCTCCAGGCTCTTTTTGATTTCTTTCCCGTCCTGAAATGGCGTCTAAGCGAAAAATTTATCATTCATCCACTGGTGGCTAGCTCACAATGCCTTTTGCTGGTACCACGATGTCCGCCCTGCACCGTATGGTCCGTGGTCTTACCCACTCTTTAGCGACGATCGAACCCCTCTAGAGTCCGCGAAGTATACCAGTGCAAGTCTGCGTAAGCAGGCCGCGAATCGAGCAACGTCCTGAAGTCAGATGGGAAGAAAAATGTCTCACCAGAAAGGTTCATCTTCCTGTCTTAACCTGCGGCTAGTACAGTTGCGACCTTCACAACTGCAGTCGTTAGCATGGAAGGCCTTACCGAAGCGTGCGGACAACTACACGATGACTAGCAAGATCGCTACCCTGCAAGACTGGTCGTAAGCGCAAGGCAAACATGCTCATAATTCGCAGGAAGCAGGTGAAGAGACGCTTCCGTCCACTTCTCTTCTAAGGCTGACTGATGCTACCGAGGTACATACTTCAAAGCTCTGTCAAAGATGGTGGCTGCCTGCAGAATACTCTTCGAAGCGCCGCAGGTAACGTATTTGACCACCTCCTGGTTTTTGACCACCTCGTGGGGGTAATCGTGACACTTTTTACTCTGGTAACTCGTAAAATCGTGCTTTTCTGCGATTAGGCGTGCTTCTGCCCTGATCGGCGATGCCAGGGGGCTGTTTTGGGGAGGATAGGCATGCCGATTAGAACGCTTGCCACTGTAAATAACCTGTAAGCTGTTCTTCTGGGCATTGCCACTGTCACTCAGGGTGTTCCTGCGCATCCCAAGTCGATCTTGCACATCTGTTTACCACCACCATTCATCTTTTCCTGCTCTTTCTGAGTCGCGTTTTTACGCGTCGGTAGCAAAACTTGCTATGATCCTTAGTGTTAATAAGCGTAATGAACAGCTCCCCTTGTTGCCGTGACCTCACGGCGTTGATCTCGCTACCGCCACTAAGCTGGTACCGTAGTTATATCATAAGAGGGAGAAGAAGGGCGTCTAGTAGGTGATTCTGTATAGCTGTTAGCTAAATCATTCGAGCAAGTCCAAAAGCAACCCTAAAAAGCAAGCCCAAAAAGCAAGCCCAAAAAGCAAGCCCAAAAAGTAAAAAGTAAGTACGATTCATTATATTTAAGCTATTTACCCGATCTCGTAGTAGTTCGACCTCTATATAGAGAGTATATTATGATCAAGAATAGACTCGCCGACATTAGGAAGATATTGAAGGAGGAGACCTATATAGACAACCGCATTCAACTACTTAGGGTAAAGAGCCTCGTGATCGAGATAAAGAGCCTCGTGATCGAGCTTAATACTTTTCGCCTCTACTACTCTAAGTTTACCCCTAAAAGTAAG